>NC_087394.1:7901211-9151211 GCF_031307605.1 Tribolium castaneum
ATTTTTTTGTTAGGATTTTTATTTGTAAGGCTTTATCTAAGATATTTCAGCCCTTGGACCTTTTGCGATAAGTAAATAATTCTTTTGCACTTGATAACCGAAAGTTCTAAGAGTTTTGTAGAATTTTCAAAATTGTCAATTGTCAAAATTCATGGCTAGTATGATTTTTTCAAAATGGTTTTCAAGAAACTGCTATAATTCAGTTTTTTCAAATAAAACGACCCTATTTTTTAACGGCAATCGAAATAATATTGATGTTTATGGTGACTTTTATAAATACGTCCTTACCTATATCTTACAGTTTTTGAAAAAAATCACAAAAAACGGATTTTAGTTCGTAATTTTCATAGTTAATCAAGTAGACCTTGTAAAATGGTCAAAATTGTCAAACTTCAATATTTTATTTAGTTTCTTGCTAGTTCATTATTGAATAAGCAATAAAACAATAATATTTATTATGACTTGTTATAACTTAGTTAATTATGTAAAGTAACTTAGTCAGTCTGCCATCGAATTATGAACTTCTTGAATGAAAATCGTGAACAATTAGAACATTTCTTTCAATTAATAGCACAATTTTTTCGTATTTTTCAAAAGTGTATTTGATTAAAAATCAAATTATGAGCCAAAATTCTGTTTTTGCGACTATTCTAAATATTCTAAGAGATAGATATCGACGTTAATAAAAGTCATAAAAATTGATGTTCCTTTAATTGCCATTGAAAAAATAGGGTCATTCTATTTGAAAAAGCTGTCTTATACTCACTTTAAAAAAATTAAAAAAATCATAGTAGCCTTGCAATTTGACAGTTGATAATTCTGAAGATTTGAGAAGACCTTTTAAACCTTAGGTTTAGTGCAGAAAAAATATTCATTTATTGTAAATGAACCCCTGAAAATAAAAATTTGTATAAAAAAAATATAATAATAATATTTTTAACCCACTTTCCATTTTTGAAAGAAATCGTTCATCAAAATGTTTTAATATTTTTTTCTATAATAACAAAAAACCGCTTTTTATTCGTTTTTGTGTAAAAATAAAACATTCGTAGTAACACACAAAAGTAGAACTTTTACTTATGGCTGAAATTTTTGTACCTGTAAATTATGTAAAGTAACTCAGTCAGTCTGCCATCGAATTTTGAACTTCTGAAATGAAAATCGTGAACAAATAGAACATTTCTTTTAATTAATAACACAATTTTAGCATATTTTTCAAAAGTTTACTTGATTAAAAATGAAAATTATGAGCCAAAATTCTGTTTTTTGCGATTATTTTAAATATTGTAAGAGGTATATATAGAAGATTTTAATAAAAGTAATAAAAATTGATGTTCCTTTAATAATTGCCATTGAAAAAACAGGGTCATTCCATTTGAAAAATCTGTTTTATATTCACTTTTTAAACATCATTTTCAAAAAATCATAGTAGCTTTGCAATTTGACAGTTGACAATTCTTAAGATCTGAGAAGACCCTTTAAACCTTTGGTCATCAAATGTAAAAAAAAATATTCATTTATTGTAAAGGGTTCACGATTTTAACCCCTGAAAATAAAAATTTGTATAAAAAAATTGTAATAATTTTTTTAACTCATTTTCCATTTTTGAAAGAAATAGTTCATCGAAATGTTTTAATATTCGTTTGTATAATAATAAAAAAAACTCTTTTTATTTGTTTTAGTGTAAGAATAAAACATGCGTAATAACATTAATAAATGCCTAGGCACAAAAGTAGAACTTTTACTTAATGGCTGAAAATCTTTTACCTGTGATATCACTATTGTGCCTTAAAATAATTAAAATAATTGTAACGATAAATCACTGTTCGTTTTAATTTCACGGTGATCTAACGAAACCTCTCCAAATAAATGGCTTCCCGAATTGATTATAAATTAGCGTGTGATCCGACCTCAAATCGTGATATTTTTAAAATTAAAACTGGAGGAAAAGAGGACATGTTTCTATATCCATCCTCTCTGTGGTAATTTGTTCCTCAAGCGTGTGAAGAGCTAATTTCTCTTCAATCTTCGCAACACCTCGCGAAGGCATATCGTGATAGTCCGGAAGTAAAAACAAACGAGCAAATTTGGCATCTCGCCACATCCATCAGAGCTCATTGCGTAACCCTGCCTCCGTGTAGGTAGTACCAAAATATCTTCAGATAATGTTTGGCTGTTTATACAAACAGATCTAGACGGGAAATTAAGAATATTGCGTCGCTCGGAATCGATTGTTATTTAAAGAATTGATTCGGTTTGAATTTAGAACGCATCGTGGTTTATATTTCAAACAAACTTTAATGTCCACACTGAAGGTTAGTGCGTTTGATGTAAATCGTCTGTGATACGTCTTGAATGTTTATTTCAATGTCACGTCAATCCTAAATGTGGAAAATTAACGATGGGCTCTTACGAACCATGTGGTTCGAGACACAAATATGCTTAGAATCTGCACAGCGAATATTTGTCTGGGTATAAATAAAAATGTTATTGGGACAATACGCTGTGTGCGAGCAAAAATAAAACTCAAATTTAGATTGCAAAAATAAATAAATGTACCTAATGGTGATATCGATCTTTGAATTCCGTGAGATCACATTTTTTTTCATTATTTTTTAAGACTAATTGGTTTAGCGATCAGCTACTTGCTTAATTTTCATGAAACTATTTAAAATTTGTAAGTGTTTGAAAAAAAATCTTAAAATGTTATCATTTTTCAAAATTAAAATTTTGATTGTATTTTATTTTTCTTTTAATATCAGCTCAACATAAAACATGTTTTTTTATCTAAATTAATATCATAGGTTGCCATTTACACAAAAAATTACACACCTAACTAGAATCCAAAAAAAAATCTTTTACCAAATATAATTTTCTGAAGTCTGAAGTCTGAAATTGCTCTAAAATTGGTTTACGTTTGGAAAAGTTGTCGCCACTTATTATTATAATTTATAATAGACTTTTTGTTGTTGCCTTTTAGATTTTTTAGAAATGTAACACAATCGGACCTTAAAAAAATATTCCTTGTCTTTAAAGATAAACTGCAAACCATGTGAGTACGTGTATTTTTGTCTGTAACTTGGCTTTTGTTTTTGGCGGTATGATGAAGCATAATTTGCTCGTGTCAATCATGGAAATTAACAGTTTGTGCAATTATTATTTTTAATGGAATTGTTTATTGAATCTTTACTTAAAATAGATCAATTAGTTAAATAATAATTATAAATAATTCTTGCAGTTTTTAATAGATTTTTCTACTTGTTTTTTTTTCGTTATTATAATCGTGAAAGATTTTTGGTATTTTTTAACGCATGAAGACTTAAACAGTAAACAAAAAGAAAAACAATAAAACACTGGAAGCATACAAAAGTTTTGGAGAAATTCTCTTCGAAAGCCAAATTTTGACACAGTGAAAAAGCCATATCTAGGTAGACTCCAGGTTAAAAATGTTTACCTTACTTAGAGAAAATCAACAAATTTAAACACCGCCTAATATAGGAAGACAAAAATAAAAATATCTCAAAGAAAAAAAAGTTAACTGGGAAATATTTACACTTAAAACCTAAAGTAATTACTTATACGTACTTAAAAAGATTTATTTGGAACTCAAACAGATGACCCCGGCTAATTAAATTTCACACCAAAAATTTTTTAAAAATGATCTCTAAGATTACTTCTTTAGAATCTATTACGTTGTAAAAGCAGCATTGAACAACAGGTTCTTGTAAAACAATGTCAAAAAGGTGAAAATTTGGCATAAATTTTTTGTTGCCTCAAATTTAACCGACTATTGGCATTGTAAACTTTGAAGTAAAGTTCTCAAAAAAAACAAACTTCAGGTAACCAACAGAAAAAAAATTGAAAGTAGGATCCTCGGCCGTATTTGTGAAAACAACCAAGTTCTGTAAATGATTTGCAGTCATAAAAACTTGAGTTATAAAGTAATGTACTATAATAAAATTTACAATTTACAATATAATAAAAAATAAATAAAGAGATCTGGTACAATCACTCTTTAAATTCCCAAAAATGTTAAGCCGACTACAAATCAGTTTTCGGGGCAATAAGATCGAACTTGATATGGAATATATGTTTATGTTAAGAACACTAATTTAATTCGCACGAGAAAATCTAGATCAAGTAGAGCTTTATTAACGCTATGAAGCTTTAAAATTTGATTTTTTAGGAAAAATTTGAATTAAACATGATCTCTAAGATTACTTTTTTAAAATCCATTACATTGTAAAAACAACTATGGGCAGTAGGTTTTTGCAAAAAAATAGAAAAATGGTAAAAATGTGACATAGATTTTTTGTTGTTCAATTTAATGGCCTCAAATTTAACCGACTACTGTAAACGTAAAGTTTGGAACGAAGTTCTCAAAAGACACAAACTTTGTTTAATCGCATTTTTTGACAAAGTTTCAGATGCTAAAGCAGATGAGATTATTGAGATTGCATCTTTAATATTTAAACTTTTGGACAAGTCAACTATCTAATTCACACTGTATAAAAATGTATAAAACAACTATTTGAAAAGGTACGACAATCTTTAAAAAATCAAATTAAATTTAAAACAAAATAGATTTGAACTGGGATATGGGTACTGTGTACTCCTAGGTCATGAATTATGATATTGTGTACAGATGTATGTGAACTCACATCAAAGTAGAATCTCCCCACATTTATTTATTCTAAAAAGCGGCAGTTATTTTTCAAACTACCCTGACAATTATTGATATTTAATTAAAAAAACACCATAAATGCAAACCTGCCAACAGTTAATCAGTAAGTCAATTAAATAAATTTGATATAACTTAAGTGTAAAAAAATATTTGAAGAATTCAGGAAAAAAAGAAAGACTACTCATTTTGTGAAAAATAAGTTTTTCACTCTGGTTTAAATTTTATTAAGCCGTTTATAGTTTTGGTTTTGAGAAAATACTATTGTTGTAATAAGTTTTTAGCAGTGCCAAGGATTTTACAAAACAAACAAAACCTCAAACGTAGGTTCTGATATGTTTATCACCTAAAGAGGATTAAGGAAAGGAGATCAAAAACAGGAATTAAACAAATAATAACTGTCCGTCCCCATTTTTTCCTTAAATGAAGACGGTAGTCAATAGTTCTCAATTTTTTCTTGAAATATTGACATCCCTTGTTTTTCCTCTAGGTATATTCTTTATTTGAAAAACTGTTTAAAATAAATTTTCGATTCGATTTTTGCTTTTCAACATTTTTTGTCTATTTTATTTTGTAAACCTTTTTTCTCCAACTTTTTTCTCTTAGAAAATCTTTTATTAATTTTTCGTTTCGTTGTTTTTCATAAGCTAAATATAAGGTATGTCATTAATTATTTAAACGGTTCCTATTTAATTTGAGTTACTTTGAGGATAGTTTTGTAAATAACATACTTTACATTTTTATAAACTTTGCAAGAAATTAGAGAACATTGAAAGAAACTTAAAGAAAATTTTTGTAATTGTAATTTTGTAATTTGTATTGTATTTTATAGTTGTTTTTGATTGTATTCACTAATTTTTTCAAATGGAATTATAAGTGTCAACCTATTTCTTTATTCTAGAGAAACTTATTGCTACTACAACTTTATTATTTTCTATGTATCTTAATAAATGACTGATATGTAAAAGAAAAAATGAAAATATTTGCTGCTGAAATTTCTCAGTTGTAATTTTTCTCAATTTTTTTTCATAATACGAAACAATTTTCAGAATAATTTTTGTTCCGGTGCTTTTCATAAGCCAAATATGAAGGTATAAGTCATTTGAACAGTTCCTATTTAATTTGAGTTACTTTGTTCATAGTTTTGTAAATAATATATTTTTTATTTTTATAAACTTTGCAGGACATTAGAAAAGATTAAAAGGAATTTGTATTTGGTCTTTTAAATTTAATTTATTTTTTTTGAAAATTTAAAAATGCTGTATTCTCTATGCATTTTGTTACAGGTTTAAGAACAGAAGGTTCTGAGTACACTTCAGAATCTTCTGAATCAAAAGATCCACTTAAACTGGTAATGAACCCACATGGTCAAGTACAAGACATAAATTCATTACGCAAACAAGGTTACACAATCGAACCTGCACTATCGCCTGACGTCTGTCTTGAAATTGTTAAAGACCTAAACTCTCCAAAAGGAAAAGGTACGAACTTTTTTCACCTATTTTTTTTATTTTTACAAAATAATGTGTAAATAATAGGTGCTGAGTTATTTGCTAAACGACGTAAGCGTTCAGAAAAGTGGGTTGTTGGTGAAACCAACGGTACACGACCATCATCTATACCAGATATAGCACTTTCTCCAACACCCATATTGTCACCTTTGCCTCCAATTAGCAGCTTTCCACCGCCAAGTTACTTACCAGAAACTGCAAAAAGGATACAACACAAAGAAAAACTGGATGAAATACAGGTAACCAACAGAGAAAAAAAATTATTTGAACGCAGGACCCTCGGAAAACAATCAATTTCACGAAATGATTTACAGTTATAAAAATTCGAATAATTTATTTTTTATAATAAAATTTATTACAATACAATTAACATTAAAATAAATTTCGGGGCAATAATATCGAACTCGATATGGAACATTTATTTATGTTAAGAACAATAATTTAATTTGCACTAGAAAATCTAGATCAAGTAGAGCTTTTGATTTTGTAGGAAAAATTCACACGCCCTCGCCTCAAACTGGTCAAGTCGCCTTGGGACGCAGCTCTGGAGACTGGATCAGTAGACGCAGCTTTTGAAAATGTACCTCCAGCATGGCCAACACGGGGAAATTACGTAGCTCCTGTTGTCGATTCGTATGAAGCTGCACTTAAAAACGACTCTTTAGCATCATGGACAGGCGCTAGCACCAACGAGAAAGTTTTTGCACACAACCCAGCTTATAACAGTAGCAGTATAAACCGGATCGTTGACAATTTACAAAAAGGAGTAGGAAACGTGGATTTGTACAAACCATCAATGCCGCAAGCTTGGAATTCGTCAACAGCACCAAAGCAACAACAATATGGTAAGAAGGAAAAAAACACTGTATTTTGGTCAAAATAGACATTTCAATTTACAAAAATTCGAAAAACTATTACAAATAAAATATCAAATGTCCTCACCCATCCTATAGGCGCCGACTTTTTTTAATTTTTAATGAGTGCACCACTGAAGTCAGGAAAATAAGTAAAGTGTTACAAACCAGAAAAAAATACATTTTTTTTGGATTTCGTTTGATTTAAAGAAAATTCTTTTGATAAAAAATGTTAATTTATGCAAAAATTTGTATATTTTTTAATAGAGTTAGTTAGAAAAATAAATAGTGTTACAAATCAGAAAAAAAATTTTTTTTGGCGGATTTCGTTTGATTTAAAGAAAATTTGTTTAATAAAAAATGTTAATTTATGCAAAAATTTGTATATTTTTTAGTAGAGTTAGTTATACTTTAATTATTGATCTTTTGTCAGATAATTGAAGTCTACATATTTAGGTGCAAATTTGTATTTTTTGACATAGTTCATCATTTGACTAATAACTTATTCTTTAGAAAAGTTCAATTTATGCAAAAATGAGTTATTTTGACGTTTTTTAATGAATTGTTTATTTTTATTCTATTGAATATGTTACAAAAAACAATAAAATTCTTTCTTATAGGTATTTTAACTGATGCAGAAAATTGCAGAAAATGTTCGAAATTCAATTTTCCAGATTATTTTGTCAATTTAACTTATTTTTCAATGAGAATATTTTAAAAAAAACTTAAATACTTAATAAAAAGTTTGTTACTTTTACAACGATTTTGTTCTTTTAATTAAATTGGTCTTTTTCTGTAAAATTATAGGGCCAAATAAGGTCAAATACGTCAGTTTGTTAGAGAAAAATATTCTTATTTCACAAATTGTACAAGCTCTAATTATGTATTTTTCTGTAATTTATTATAGTTTGTAGTTTCTTTAACTTTTATTTTTTTCACAAGGACTGTTGCCTTTAATAAAAAATTTGTTCAATTTATGCGTAACTAAGAAATTATATCATAAATCGTTCAATTTTGAAAAAATTTTGGTCCGACTTTTTTGTTATTCAATGCCAAAGGTCAAAAATATCGATTTGATGATGCAATTTTTTCGAGACGGTAAGTATTAGGTATCATGAAAATAGGTCGACAAGTGTTGTAGATCAAATAATTGTTTTTAAAAATTGTTCTTATACTTTTTTCCTACGAGTTACCATTCTTGAGATATTGCGATTTCAAAAGCTAAAGAAGTCGTATGCATAATTTGCACACATTTTCGCTTCACTTGTAAACAGTCTGTTTTTAACATAGTTTCCTACACAGCCAAAGTTCGGGTTAAAAAACGTTTTTTGAGTTATCAGTTATCACGAAAGGGGATATGTAATTAATAAGTTTTAGGGGATTGCCTGTATTTTACATAGGGAATTGGTGCTAAAAGGTGCCCTCCTTTAAATAAAAATGACCTGTTTCCGGATTTTATAATATTTTGTTTATTTCTCGAGATATCCAGGGTGGTTCGTGTTAAAATTACTGTATAATAAAAGTAAATCATAATAAATCGTGAAGTATTCTCAGAATCGTATAATTTGTTCTATGCAGAAGTTACTTAAACTAATATTTATGCTTATATTTCGATACAGAAATCTCAAAATGATTTTAGTAATGTTAAGTTTGTTTCAAAATGCACTTTTCGGTTTATATTTTTTTTTATTGGTACAAAATAAAAGATCAACAAAATAACGTAAAGTAATCGTGGATAACTGGTATTTAAAATACTTGCTCTATTTTGAGCACTCCGGCTACGCCGTCGTGCTCGAAAAATCGTGCGTGTTTTAAAAACCTCAATATCAACTTATACTTTAATATAATTTCCGCCAAGAGTTTTTGGGAAGGACAATTATTGAAATTGAAGTAATTCACTGTATTCGAAACTTTACATACAGTGCCTTATAGGCGATAAGATAAAATATTGACGAACTACAAATGATGAATATTTTTTGAAAAGTATTTTCCAAGTTTCTGGTAGTTTAAAAAATGGAAATCGGTAAGTAAGTTGATCAGTAATATTACTTTTTTATATATGTAACTTTTGCTGTCCCGTCCGTTATCGCAAACATAAAATGTTCTTATTTCTGACGTTGTTAAATAATACCAAGAATTTTTAATTTCCACTGTGTAATCTTAGTATTGTTAAAGTCTTTAATAATATTAAAACCTGTCTGAATAAATTTCTTAGAGCTTTTTCAACACACAATTTCTTTGTCCCGTCCGTCATTGTGGTTTCAAAAATTTCAACAGGTTCCACCTTTTACTTCAAAAATAGTTGTTGGCATTAGTTCAACGATTGTTTAACGATAAAAATGTGAGTTTTTTTGTGTCCCGTCCGTAATCAGTTTGAATTTCTGGTTCCTGTTCGTATTTCAAATTTTAAAAATGTGGCTGTAATTGTAGGTTGTAATCAATTTGACTGTCACTAAGTTCCTATAAAGAAAAATTCAATTCTACTGATACTATTTGTAAAAACTGAATATAAAATCTAAAAATTTCTGCAAAGTGTCTCGTCCGCTAAAATGGAATAGCTGATGATCCATTTATTATTTTTTCCAAAACTAAAGACTTTAAGCTTTTAACTTTAAGGTTTCGTACTTTTTATGGAAAGAAAAATAGAAAAAACCGATACTTTTGTCCTTTGGCAGTGAATAACTTTTTTAGCACATGTCGGATCTGTGGGAATTTTTGATATTTTATGTGTAATAGTACAGTATATTTTTGTCTATTTTGACCGAATTGCTCATTTTTTGGCGCCTTGCAAATTACTTAACGCTTCTGCTTCGACACAGGTAGCATCAACCTTGCTTTAACTAACATCATTAAATCATCAGCTCTAAAACAGGAAGAGAGGCCAAAATCGCCCTTTCCAGAAATACCAGACATATCAACCACTCCCGAAATTTTACTTGATACTTCCAATATTACAAAAATAACGCGTCCAGTAACTCCCTCATTTCTACAACCCAAACCTGACCCAAAAAAAGAAGCTGAGGAATTACTAAAACAGAAAAAAGCCGAAAGAGCTGCTTCACCCTTTCCTGCAATTCCAGACATGTCCCTAGATCCCGAATTATTGCAAACAGATGTTTCAAAAGTTCAGGAAAAACGACCGGTTTCGTCACTACGTCCCTCTTCCCCATTCCCGGCAATTCCAGATGTTACCCTAAATCCAGAAATTCTGGAACGAGACGTTGTTAATATTAGGACAAGTCCGCAATTGCTTCAACTTGCAGAAAATCAAAATGCTAACGGAAATGACGAAATTTCCGAAAATCAGGACTTGGAACATAAAGATGAAACAGCACCTGTTCCCTTTCCTTCAATTCCAAATATTTCCAAATATTTGGCAAAAAATCAGGACTCGTTCATTAAACCCATACCTTTGAAAAAATACGAACCAATTTTTATGGACAAAAAATACGTTTTGGATGACGCTCCAAAAAACGTGGAGGCGCCGCCTTTAAAACCAGAGTTTAGATTTGCTCTCCCTGAGCAGAAAATTGTAGAACAAAGTTTCACTTCAGCCGAGGATTTTAGAACAGTTCAGTCTGAAATTTTTGAAAGTCAGGGACATTTCAATGCGTCTAGATCCTGTTCTCCGTTCCCTGTCTATGTACCAAAGAGTGAACCACCAGTTGTGGAAAAAAAAGACACACTTGAATCCCCCAAAAAAATCGTTGTGGTACAAGAGGTTGAAAAAGAAGAAAAGAACCCGAAACATGAGGAACAGATGAGGAAACTGGCATTAGCAGCTAATAAGGAAAAATCCGAAGTGATGAAGTGCCAAAAAAGTTGCTTTACTGAACTGAAGGAAATACAAACGGCCTATGATCAGTACGAAATGACACGGCAGGAAGACAACGAAATCACCAAAATTTTGCAAGACATGAAACGGACCAGAGAAGGCCAGATAACAATAAGTGAGCCTGAAAAAAATGATGAAATGTTTTTATCGACTCAAATTTTGACGAAAGACCAAGACCAAGAAAATGTTTCAGTGAAAATCGAATCTGAAAAAACTGATCAAATGTTTTCATCCAATCAAGAAGTTTTTACCAATAAAGCACAAGACCAAGAAAATGAAAAAACTGATGAAATGTTTTCATCTACTCAAAAACTTTTTACCAATAAAGTCCAAGACGAGAAAACTGTTTCAATGAAAGTTGAACTTGAAAAAACCGATGAAATGTTTTTATCTACTCGAGAACTTTTAACCAATAAAGTCCAAGACGAAGAAAATGTTTCAATGAAAGTTGAACCTGAAAAAACTTCTACTCGAGACGTTTTTACTGAAGACCAAGACAAAGAAAATGTTACACTGAAAGTTGAAAGTGGAAAAAGAGAAGAACAAAACAGTAAAATTGTCGAGAAAGCAAAAAACCAGGAACCAAATGATGGTGGCACAAAAAAACGTAAAAAGCCCCCTGAAACCATAATAGGAGCTCGCCCTATTTTTGGCCAATTGGACATCAACAGCGAGTTCCAGAAAGCTTTCTCAGGCCGGCAAAAGTCAATTAAGGACAAGAGATCAAAAAGTGTGAAAGTTGAAACGAGTGAAAATATAACAGAAGAAAAGACTTCAGACCAGTCGAAATTATCGACTCAGTTTACTAATAGCGAAGTTGCTCAAGTGGAAACCTACCGTCCAAGTAAAAACGACGAGATTGAAGCAATTTATTATCAACAAGAACGGGAATACCATGTTGATTACCAAACTGTTCAAGAATTGGTTTATCCTGAAAGTGCTCCTGTTTGTATTCCTGGTCCTAACACTTTTATTCAACAGTTGACTGAAATCAAGTCAAACTTGCACCACCCTCAACCACAAAACGTCCAAAAAAACTCAAACGAGACTGACGATGAAGACTATCAGAAAATTCCGGTCAAGTCCTTGATCAAAAATTTTGAGCAGTCGTCGATGCCGGTTTTACGCTACAAGCAAATCCGGGCACCGTCTCCAAAAGTGGTGGAAAAGTTGAGTAAAGGGATGCAGAACCAGGAGCAGTTTCTCAAAGCCGCCGAACAGGAATTTGACAATTTGTATTATGTGGCAAATGCTAAAGTTGAAACGAAATATTATCCCTTGGAACAACCGAAAAATTTGGTGCAGTCCGAAAATAGTTCCTTTTGTAAATACACTTCCCAAAAGTCCCAATTTCAGGCGTCGGCTTTTCGGGAGGAGAGTGTGAAGAGTGGAGAGGAAGGCAAGCAGAGTGGTGTCCCTTTATGTCTGGTTTATTTTGTGAATTGTTGTGCACTGTGTTCCTGGTTCGCGCAAAAATACATATTTCTATTTGAGTAGAAAAAATATTTTTGATACCTTGAGTTTAGATTTTTTGAGTTTAGATTAGTTTTTCGGAGAATTACGCATACCAAGTTTTGGAACAATTTTTTTTAATAATGCAAGAATAGTTCTGAAAATTAGCTACAACTTAAAAAACTCGAAAAATTTATTTGTAAAGTCATGCAGGAATTTTCTTTTTTGGTTGATAATTGATATTTTTTTTTGAACACTTATTAGATCAGTTTTTTGAGTTCCGACTCAAAATGTGTTTCATTAGAAAATATCAGTCTAATTTTGATTTAAAAATAAATATTAAAATATATTTTGTTCATTTGGTACAACATTAGTACCGATGTAGATAACTTTATAAAAAATAATCGCAACTCAAAAATGACACGGCTAAATTTTTTGTGAAAATAACTCTACAAGTAAAGTCAAGCTATTAAAAATTTTTAGAGGGTTGTTTTTAATTCAAAAGGAATAGGTGTTACGATTTTAAAAAGTACACTTGTCGATAAAAAATGACCTGTTTCGATGTTTTTTATTTTCTGAGATACATGTTTTAAATAATCACGTTGTATTAAAATTTGAATCAAGTGGAAGATAAATGTTTTCATATTATTACTGCAACAATATAGTTTAATTGTTTTTCTGTTTAAAATTAAATATTTTTTGAGTAATCAGTCAGTAGACACTTAACTGTTGATGTTTTAGGAAGATAATTTCAAGCGCATTTAGATGCAAAAATAAGGGCGTTTCATTAAAAAATAAAGTGAACTTTTAACTCAACTCTTTTTTAACTTTTAAGAAACTTCTTAATTTTTTTAGTCTGTTGTCTAAAACGCTCTAAAAAATTGTTTAAATCGCACCTAAAATTTTGTACCCCAATGATTTCCAGTGATTTCCTTAAGGTTTTTTTCTATTTTTAAAATTATTTATTATGATTTCTCCTAATTTTTCTTAGTTTAGGTGCACTGGATTTTTAAAAAGAGGTGTGTTTCCGACAAAAAATTCGAATCATCTCCACAACTTAGCAAATATCAACAGTTTAGCTCAAAAACAACAATATTAAAACACAAAAAAAATATTTCAAAAAACACCAAAAAATAGAAAATATGAGGTGTTTTTATTTAAAAACAATGAAGGCAATCGCCAATCAATTAATTACCTAATTAGTTTCTTAAATAACTATAAATTTTTTGTGGGTGCGGTTAAAATAAGACTGCAAAAGTTGATAGTAATTTTTTGAGTAATTTAAATTAATAATATTGAAGATCTAAAAGTTTGAATAATTGGTGATAATTTTGTGACAACAAAAAATAGTCCATGTTAAGTGTTCAAACTTTTAAGCCGGTTTACAGAAGCGCCATTAATTTAATCAACAATTAAAAGCGTGATTAACTGATCACGTGACCAAATGGAAACAATTTCATTGGTCTATTTGCGTTGTTAACTTTTAACAACGAATTAAAATTTAATGACGGTCTTTCACTCTATTAAATTTAATTAATGCTACCAAATTTTTTTCTTGAAACAAAAAAAATACTTTGCGGTGTAGACTTTTTAAAGAGTTAGATAATGATTATACAAATAATAAACTGTTATAGAAGAAGAACTCAAAAAAGATAAGTTACCAATTAGTAGACATTTAATTGTTGATGTTTTAAAAAGGTAATTTAAAGGCCCCCTAGATGCAAAAATAATGATAGGGTGCTCCATTAAAGAAATAAGTTAACTTTTAACTCTAGCGCTTAAAATTTTGTGCACCAATGATTTCCCGTGATTCCCTCAAAATTTCTTTATTTTTTTAAAATTATTTATCATGACTTCTCCTAATTTTTCTTAGTTTTGGTGCAATTAATTTATAAGAAGAGGTATGTTTCCGACAAAAAAAGTTAAAGTATCTCCACAACTTAGCAAATATCAACAGTTTAGCTCAAAAACATTAGTATTAAAACATTAAAAACCAAAAAATACACCAAAAAACACCAGACAATACAAAATTTGAGGTGATTTACTAGAAAACAAGTTTGTATCGCATTTCTGAAACAATGAAGGTGATTAATTAATTAGTTTATTAAATAATTATTAATTTTTTGTAGGTGCGGTTAAAATAAAACTATACAAAAGTTGACAAGTTTTGAGTTATTTAAATTAATAATGTTAAAGATCTGAAGGTTTGAATAATTAGTGATAATTTCCTGACATCAAAAAATATTCCGTGTTAGATGTTCAAACTTTTAAGCCGGTTTACAGAAGCGTCATTAATTTAATCTACAATTAAATGCGTGATTAACTGATCACGTGACCAAATTGAAACAATTTCATTGGTCTATTTGCGTTAACAACGAATTAAAATTTAATGACGGTCATTTACTCTATTAAATTTATTTAATGATACCAAATTTTTTTCTTGAAACAAAATAAAATACTTTGCCATGTAGAATTTTTAAAGAGTTAATGGTTATACAAAAAAAACTGTTATAACAGAAGAATTAAAAAAAGATAAGTTAGAACAATACCACTTTACAGAAAAAAAATTTGGGCTATTCAAACACCAAAAAATTAAGCCTCTGGAATTGGAAATAAAAATTAAAGAACAGATGTTAAAGAATAATTATTTAATAATTTAATTTAATTTTTTTAATAACCTACCAAAATATTCTGTAATTAAATTTTTGTACCTTGGTAGAAACTTCTTTTAGTAAATTTTTATGAGTTGTATTGGCAGTGCTGAGCTGGGTGTCATCAATCATCACTGTAATTTTGTGTGTGATATGTCAACAGCCTCAAGTCGTTTATTGATAAAGCCCGATTAATTAACAAAAATAGGAGGAAATAGTTTGAACAGATTTTGATAAGTTAAACTAAACAAAAATAAACAACAAAAATAGAAAGTAGAAAAAATAGTATATTACACTCGTGTTATAAAACTTAATTGTGGCACTCCTTTGTCGTGCTCTAAAACCATTCGTGCCACAATAGAACGCTTTATAAAACTCGTATAATAATATACTCTTTTTCTATTGTTAACATTTGCGTTAGAACAATGCCATTTTACAAAAAATCTGTTGAAAAACCAAAAACATTATGCTTCAGAAATTGGAAATAAAAATAAAAAACAAATGTTAAAGAATAATTAACTAATCTTTGTCATAGCCTATCAAAGTGTTCTGTAATTAAAATTTTTCTAATATTAGCATTTGCGTTTTCTTCAAAAAAATGTTCGTTCTCTAAATCGTCTGTAATAGATTGTATTTTTCACAAATTTAAAAAATCTTTGAAAAAAACTAATTCGTAAATTTGGATGTAGATATTTTTTTCATATTGTAGTTTTTTGTCATTACAACAATCACACGTCATGATCTTTTCTCTCAAAAGACAAACTTCTGCTTTTAATTACGTTTCGTCATTCATGATGAGTTGCAAATTTTTTATTACATAACATAACTGATTAAGTTAGAGGAGCGGAAATTATATCTTTAAACTTAAAGGAGCATTAATTTTTAAATGTACAATTAAAGTGACTATGACAAAATGAAAAATTTAATTTTTTTCTGAATTTTTATGTAGTTACTTAAAACCTTCAAAATTGACAAAGTTAAAGAAGCGAAAACTGTACCTTTAAACTTAAAGGAGCATTAATTTTTAAATGTACAATTAATGTGATTATGTCAAAATGTAAAATTAAATTTGTTTCTGAATTTTTATGTAGTCACTTAAAACCTTCAAAATTTACTAAGTTAAAGGAGCGACAACTGTTCCTTTAAACTTAAAGGAGCATTAATTTTTAAATGTACAGTTAAATTGACTATGACAAAGTAAAAAATTAAATTTATTAATTTACCTACCAACTTTTGCATATATTATTTTTGCAGTCACCACTATAAAAATTAAAGTGATTTAATCATAAGATTCATAAGTATATAAAATAGACCAACAACTTGCAAGTTTTTCTATTCAAAACTGGTTTTTAATCAATTAGTCATACTTTATTATGCTCAACTATTTATTTATTTATTTTTGCGCGGGCATAAGTCTTTTTTCACACGCAATAATAATTTTCTATGTTAACAAACACGTGCCGTTTCAGGCTCTAACACACTTCCAAGATCGAAACCAAAACCACCACTTTCACCAAGTTTCAAGCCAAACGTGGTCCCCCAAGTGTTTGTTCCTAAAGAAACCAACAGCCCATTACCGGACTTGCATACTCCAGCCTACAACGCACAAAGCGTTTTCTCCGAACCTTCAGCAATTTCCCCCTCACAACCATCGCCAAGAATCAACTTCAACTCCTTGCAAAACTACAACACGGCACCGAGAGGCTGGGGACAAGTCCAGAGCTACTACAAACCCATCACTTTTGATAAACCTTCAACGCAATACTCAGACTTCTAATAATACACGCACACAAATTATGTTTTGTTATTTATTGCTGTTACTGTATAACTGTGACATTTCGCCTCAATCTCTTCAGGGATTGCGGGTCGAGATGCGTGAATTTAGACGTTATCTTCGTTAATATTTTATGTATATATGATTGGTACTAATATTAGATTTAGAAAATCAGTTATGTTATAACAGATATTGTTCGGTCTCAACAACGGATTGAATAATGAGGATTTCAAATTTGTCAAACAATAAATAGAAATAGTTTTGCTCTCTGAACCGAAGTTTTCTTACGCTTCTTCTCCTCTAGTAGTGTAGTCTTTGATAATATCCATGATTGATAACACAGACCCGGTAATAGCTCCTGCAAAAGCCAGAACAATGATAAACGCATCCTTGAAGATTGTGAAAAAAGTGAGTGATCCACACATCATTGCCAGATCAAGCATTGCTGGCACAAGTAGTGCTAAAAAAGATCCAGTCAATGCTCCAATCAACGAAATAAATGATCCCAAATTTGCACTAACATTGGCTATGGCGTCTGGAAAGTACAATAAATAAGACCACATTACAATAAACATGATAATAATAAACATACAAGTTATAAGAACAGCTATTGATCTGTAAACGTAGATTATCAAAGTTGGGTGATTGAAAGGTCCCCATTTTTTGTAAAATCTCGGGTAAGCAATTTCGAAAGGAATGTACATGTGCAAGGCAAATGTAAACATTACGCCAAAGCAGATCAGGATTTTCGTGGCGATAGCAAGTCTGAAAAAAAATGTAATAAATTAAGTACGCGGAACGTTAAAAAAATTAAGCAAATAATTAACCTTATTTTAATTTAAATAAAAAAACGTGAATATTTTTCGCGAAATTTGGTATACATACGCAAAAGAAAACTCATTTCTTTTGTTGTTTGGTAATTAAGGCCTTACTCAAGTTTTACAATCGCTGAAAGAGCTAAACTTTCCGTAAACAAAACATTGGAGAAATAAGTTAATAGCTTATTTGGTGTTTTTTTTTTAATTATTTGTTACCTACTTGTTTTTTTCATTTTAAAATATTGCTTTACTGATTAATAACAATCTTTATCGTCGTGTATAATAATTTTTTTTGAGGCAGGATTTCAACTTTTATTTATTATACCCGACGATAAAGAGATGGACTTTATTCACGAGTAGATAAACAATCTTTAACGTCGTATATAATACAACATGGTTTTTATGTCAGGATTTCAAGTTTAAGGAAAAATAGTTATTGTTATCCGTTAGTCCCCCAATTTAATGTGTTGGAGTTTGTAAAGTTAATAGAATAAAATAAATTAATAGTTTTAAACTCTTGCGGCTAGAGTGCTATTTTATCTACTCAAAAAAGTTGATAAAAAAATAGTTTAACATTTGTGTTGTAGAAAAAAGAAGTTAGTTTGGTAGCACAATAACACAACAATAATTTGTTAAATGATTTGGGTAATTTGCACTAACATTGAAATAAGTTGATGTTGAATTATTTCCTTATAAGCTAATCAGGGAATGTTGTAAGTCGCTTTGTTTGTCAAATCGGCGAATGATAACTTATTTATTTAAGTTTTCGGTTAAAATAAGGCAGTTTCAACGAATTCATAGTTATTTATCTCACGTGTATAGAAATTGCCTTTCAAATAAGGAAGCTTTAATATTTTTTGTAAAAATAACTCAAATAAAAACAATAATCAATAAGTTTAAAAATTTTGTTATTTTTTTACTGATGGGTAAACTAAGAATTGGTTATACTAGACTAGACTTACAAAATTCAAATTTTTGTTACTTCTCGTAAAAAATCATCGTTTTTATTTTACCTTTTGCTTTTATTTGCAATTTTCTCGAAAACTATTAGTCGGAGGACAATGATTTTTTTTTTGAAAAAGATAGATAACTTAAAGAGTTTTCCAACGATAATGAACCTCATAGAGTTATCTTTAATAATTCCGGAGTTATTACTCGATAAATGTTCCGGGTACCAAAAATTGACAAAAATCAAACATAAAAAATCGAAGTAACTGACTTTTTAACACTTTTAACAACTTAAAAGAGTTGTAAAGACATAGAGAACACTAGAATAGAATTTTTTTGCGCTTTGAAGGGCTCTAAATTGTTTTAAAAGCACAGCAGACTGCATAAAACATTCTTCAACGGTAGAGATACCCACCTAATAATTGTCTCAACGAGTGAAATGCTTGGTAACTTATAAAAATTTGCTTATGTTTCTAAAGTTGTGTGATGGTTGTGTGTCACTTAAAAACTTGAAATATCATTTTCCTAAAGTAAATTGAATTTAATTTTTGATTTAAGCATTTTATAAGAGAAGTAAGGCACATACATACTAAAATATTTTGCGGTTAAAAGTCAACTGCCCTTCGTTAAAATAAGCAATGTGAACATGCATGATAATCAATGATTAATGAACTACGCGCCAGAGTACGAAAATTAATTGATAAACATAAACACTGATGAAAAAAATTAACAATTTAAAGATTAAAGATAAAAAAGAAAACAGATAAGAGATAAAAATGTAACTAGAATTAAAAAAATAACACTAAGCGCTTTCGAAAAAATACTTTTGGATATTATACAAGGAAAAATCCCTAATGGAATAGAGATTGGAGCAGATCTTAATTCAATGGTTAGACGTTCATCTAGTAACGTTTTTACTTCAGAAAAGGGTGAAATATTTCATTAGGTATAGCGCTTAATTTTGTCGGAGGATTTACAAGTTTTTTGGCTTCAAAAGAAAAAATAATGTGAATGTAGACTTGCTATAAATATTTTGATTTTGCAAAAAAATATCTTTATTATATTTTAAAGAACAAATAATTATTACAAATTGTATAAAATACACATTAAGTTCTATAGCTACCTTTCTTCAACTACTTTAAAAATATGATCATTTTAAAATTAAAACAAGTCAAAAAAAAGAACAAGTCGTGAACTATTTAGAAACGATTTGGGTGCTTTCTAAGTTTTCTACTAAAAAAAACTAGCAAAAAAGTCCTCGTTTTCTGTTAACCTAAGTTGTTATAAGCCATTTCAAAGAATTATTGGCAAATTTTAAAACAAGAAATGTCAGAAATCAACTTATTTTAACGAAATTAATCGTCGTTTGTGGCCAGAATATGATGATCTCAGCTTTTATAAAGCGACAGATTTTGACTCTAATCCCCATTGATGCCAAAAGTGTGCAAATTGATTTGGAATTGGGTTCAATTTGACTAATTTTCGATAATGAAAATAAAAATGTCGAATTGGAGACAACACTGGGAGATTTAAATGTGTAAAAACACACAATAGTTTTAATTTTATATTTGTTGTTTAAGTTATATCAGAAATCTCGAGCGAAAAGCAAAATAAAATTTTCATTATTGATTATAAGTAAATTCAGTAAATATAGGGGCATTGAGTTGAGTTTGATAATTTAAATAATTTATAAATCAAATCATTTTAGTGAATTATGGTTGTGTATTAAAAACACATTTTCTAACTTATCAATTTGAAAAAAATTCCTATAAATTTTCGTTGGTTTTTGACATAGAGATAATTGTTTGTTTTTTTTTTCTCTTTATATTCAAGGTCGATAAAGAATGAATCTAATTTATTAGTGAGTTGAAATAATTTGGTAAGAAATTAGTAAAAAATTGACATTTTCGGTAAAAATATGAAGATTTCAGCCATTTTAAAGCGATTTGGCAGTTTTTTAGGCAACAAAGTTTTGAAAATCAAGGTACTTTAACGAAATTATTATGAAAATCATATTTTTCGCCAAAAAATTGAGCAATCTGAGTAACTTTATAGCACTTTGTTACTTTTTTAAACAAGGAATTGTTCAAATAAAACAAATAATTTTTAACTCGTACGTAAGCCGTTGTTCTTGGCCTTCATTCCTTGTAATTATCAAAAAGCAACTTATTTTAATAAAACTAGTGCAAAAATCATTGTTTTAAATAAAATTAAATAAAAAATAAAAATAAAATTTAAATTAGAAATATCAACTTATTTGAAAAAAATATGTAAGACAGTCTTAACTCTTGAGCAATTTAAAAGGCGTTTGTCATCATTTTAGACGAGAAAATGTCAAAAATCAATTTTTTTCGACAAAAACAGAAATTCAATTTTAAACCAAAATAAAGCGATTCGAGTCATTCTAAAGCAGTTTTTTCTGTTTTTTTTTGAGCAAAGAATCGTTTGAAATCAACTGGTAAATAAGTCGTCACTTTTTTTAATGAAATTTGGTAAAAATGATTCACGTTTTCTTGGTATTTCTTAGCAAACACGCAACTAATCTACTTATCTAAATAACTTATAATTTTGAACTTATGTGGACAAGATTGAATAGTTAAATAAACGGTAAGTATTTGGTTATGATAAATAGCTTACCCTTCTTCTTGTGGTAAATTGAGGAAAGCACTTCCTTTGACATCGTCTCCCCACATCCAAAAACTGAAAACCCCAACAAGCAAGTAGAGAGCTACTACCACCACCATTGCCACATTTAAAACTCCGAAAGGAGTGCTAAAGGAATCAGGATTTCTCATTTCCATTCGTAATGGTACAATCTGTAAAAAAAATTACGATAACTGGAAAAAAAACTTAAAATTTTTACAAAAGTTATTCCGCTCAGTGCAAATAAAATTATGCCAAAACAGAGCGGAAGCTTGTCGACGTTAGATATCAAAGCTCGGTGAGTTTTCAAGTCCAAATGGATGATTGAATAATACAAGATTAATACAATTCCAATCCACATAATGATATTCGCTATTAAAGACACTGGAGTTAGCAACTTCAGGTTTCCTAGAAAGGTTGAAACCCACATTGGGATTAAAATAAGAGCGAGAATCACGCGGTAATTTTGCTTCCAGTGGTAACTTTCAGCAGTCTGCAAAATTGGAAAATAAAAAGCAGCAAAAATCATATTTATTCACCTCGCCCAGATGTCTAGAAACAAAAATGAAGTAGACAACGCAGAAACCGTACTCTGCCAGAATTAGAAACACATCAGTTGTGATTCCAAAAGCTTTGGAATACTTTTTCAACCATTGAGAGTCACAATCTTCAAAAGTGTATTGCACAGTTTCGGCAAAACTTGGCAGGACAGGAACAGGTTCCTTGTCTGTAATTTTAATACAAGCATTGATCTAAAAATAAATCGTTAAAAAGGAAAATATTGCGTGAAAATTGTACAAGTATGTGTTGGCAGTGCAAATTCACAACGCCTATGAAGATCAGCAACAGTGGGCCTAGAAGCATGCCACTGTTCATGAACCCAGCTCCCATTGCAAAAATTCCTGTACCAACATTTCCCTTAATTGCGTGCGTTAGCGTCTCCAGATAACTACAATTATTTTTAGATTGGGTAAAGAAACGTGAAACAATCCTACTGTGTTGGCTTTTTGACTCCGGTTACATTTGCACCACGTACCACAAGAAAAGGTCTAAAAGAAACATTTTGTCCTTATAAAGTTACAACACACTAACTGACCTTGTTGTTTCCTGTTCTTGAGATTCCATGTTACATTTTATTAGACATTTTGTAAAGAATAAAAAACAATTGTAAAGTGACAAATTTTAAAATTCAAGGTATTTCACCTTGACTACTTGATTGCTGTGAAATAAACTTAGAAAATAAACCAAAAGGGCGTTCTCACAGATCATATAATACTTGAATCAAAATCATCGTAACAACCTTTATTTCATCTAAATTGATCAAGTCATTTGCGATAATTTTCATTTAGGTTTTGTTGATCAACTTTAAATGAACAACTAAATCAATCCCTAAACTGTAGGGGATAATGGATAATGATGATTCAAAAGTACAAATTTTACTATTTTTGAATAAGTGGTATTTTTGGTGATATTAACTATCTTGTTAAAGTGCCTATTATAACATGTGTGTTAGAGTGATCTTCATCTAGTCGTCTGTGAATTTCTCATGTAAAATCAGAAAAAGCCGCTTCATAGAACTAATGATAGGCATTTATAATAGCAAACTTTATCATCCTCTATTTATTAGGTTTTCAATTCGTAAATAAGCATGGGTAAGTGTTTTTTTGCATAGTGTAACATTTTAACGAAATTTTTGAAAGAAATTATTTAAATTTCACAACTGACATATTTGACATTTATTGACAACGGATTAATTAAAAAATCATTTAAAAACACATTGTCACATTGTATAATTAATTAGGCATTCAGAAATAAAATTAACTAGACGGCCTCTGGTGATGACTTTTGAACTATGTCGAAAACAGTAAAGAAATTTTCGTAATTCTACATTTAACTGACATTTAATGAATTGTTGAACAATTTTGCGTGTATAGTGTTAATTACTTACAATAGAAAGAATCACTTTAAAAGTACGTGGTGGTAAATACTACTTGGTTCTGTAGTTTTTCGTGATATAAAGTGTTTATTGTTGGAACTTGAAAGTGGATAAAAAGTGAAAAATATTTAAATTTTGATTACAAAGTGTTATCAAACAGTTGTCTAATTAAAGATTATAAGTAATGGATCACAGCGAACACAAAGTTTGGCTCAAGAAACCAATAAATTAGTGAAGTGTTATGAATTTTAGGTTAGAATTTTCCACTGAAAAAATCATGAAATGCTGCGGTAAATCTACAAAACTACAATAAAGATTAACAACTGATGATACATTTAAACGTAAATTATGCTAAAAGGTAGGCTTTTCAATGTCTTTGTAATAATTTTCCAATAAAGAAAGTGAACCAAACAGTCATTCGTTATTCGTGTTTTCCTCGTCATCTCTCATTTGTCAACATAAGTTTCTTGCATCAAAGATAGAATAGTCATTCCGCATAGGCAATGCAATAATTGTGAAGCCCCAAAATTCGTACAACGCTCAAAATATCCGAATAAACATTTTCCCGCCATTTATGGTTACTGTTTTCGACCTAGCTCAGTGGCGCCCCCAACGGTAATTTTACTTCCGAATTAAAGAATCATTTAAAAACACATTGTCACATTGTATAATTTATTAGGCATAGTAAATTTAAATCTTGAAGATAAAGAAATAATCTTGATATATTTCTCACCATTATTGTGTGAGGAATCATCAAAATCTACACACTTTTGTGGAAGGTTCTCTGCTATAGGTGTCAATAGTGTGCTTATTGGCCCAATATTTTTTCGTAATATGTTAACAACCTCAAAAATTTGAGAAGAGATAATAATAACTATTTTAAAATAATTATAAGACAACGAGCTTTAACGGGATTTTTTCAACAAGATAGAGCTACAGTCCATACTCCTCGGAAACCTTAAATAATAATTAGCAAAGACGGGACCATTGCTTGGCCACCCCGTTCACCTGACTTGACTCTATTAGATTTTTCTATATTCGGAATTTTACAAAATAAACACAAAATAAAACACTATTTTTTCATTTGCAAATATTTCCTCATTTATTATTTTGTTAGGAAATTCTAATTCAGAAACAAATATTGTGGAGAAGAAGAATTAATATTTGAATTAAATAACTTTAATAATCCTAGAGGTCAAGTTATAATAATTTAGAAGAATATTCAGGCATAACTGCCTAACATTATAAATAATGCTTAACAAAACTAGGCTTACAAATATAAGTGCATTTTAAATAAGTCGAGCTGCACCGTGGCATCTTATCTGTTGGTTAATTTATTTCGCCAAATGTCTGCCATCTAGTTGTCAATAAATTACAAATACGTGAAAATGTTGAACTTTTTTTTGTTTTAATAAAATGTAAATTAACAAAATAAGTATTTAATTAACTTTGAGTCAATTTTATTTAAAAAATGAGAAATGTGTTGTTTACATTGATTAAACATATAAATAAATATTGCATCATAATCTATTACAATAACAACATTATAAATTAAGAATTTGTTAAAGTTCCAAGTATTATACCAAATATTGTGAAAAGTGATAAAATGACAAAACGCAAAAAAAATGTTTATTTGTATTTTTTAACCGCATACGAAGTCATTTGTAAGAATGTGCAGTACTTCAGTCAATCCTCGCCCATGTATTCATTTACAATACTCATAATTGACAATACTGTGCCAGTAATTGCCGAACCAACAGCCACAACAATTATAAATATATCTTTTACAATAACAAAATATGTTAACGACCCATACATCATTACCAGTTCGAGTAATGCGGGTAGAAACAGTGCCAAAAAAGCACCAGTTAAAGCCCCAATCAACGAAATAAACGTAGCCAAATTGGCACTAATATTTGCCAAACCATCTGAAATGTCGTTTAAAAAAGTGCATATTTTATTAACAAACTCCTTACATGTTATTAACACAGCCACTGATCTGTAAGTGTATATAATCAAGACTGGATGCTTGAAAGGTCCCCACTTTCTATAAAATCGCGGATACGCAATTTCAAAAGGAATATACATATGCAAAGCAAACGTAAACATTACTCCCACTGATATTAAAATTTTGGTAGCTATAGCCAATCTATAAAAGCAAGTTTAATAAATAGAGTGTTTAATAATTATTTATTGTGACCAAAGAAATACCCTTCTTCTTGTGGTAAGTTAAGGAAAGCACTTCCTTCGACTTTATCTCCCCACATCCAATAAGCAAACACACCAACAAGAGAGTACAGAATTATTATTACTACCATTGTTAAATTTAAAATGCCACAAGGGCTAGTGAAAAACTCTGGTTCCTTCATTTCCATTCGTAGAGGAATGATCTACAAATAAATTAGTCATTAGCAAATATTTATTGTAAAAAAGTCCAAATTACGAAAGTAATTCCTTCAAATGCAAATAAGACTATCCCGAAAAAAAGAGGGAGTTTCTCGGGGTGTGATATTAAATTTCGCTTAGTTGTCACATCCAAGTTTGCCATAGAATAATACAGAACCAAAACAATTCCAATCCACATGATAATGTTTGCGATTAACGAAATAGGTGTTAGCAACTTTAGGTTGCCTAAAAAAGTGGACACCCACATGGGAAGTAAAATAATTGCAAGAATCACTCGATAATTTTGTTTCCAACTGTAAGCCTCAGCAATCTATAACACAATTTAAAATAATAGTTAGTATTAATTTATGAAAAATTGTTAAATGTTTATTTTTTTAATAAAAAACATATCCAATTCAGGAAAATGTATAAAACTAAGCATTTTTATTTATTATTAGAGACCGGATTTTTAGGAATTTTTAGGTATATAGCTGTCAAAAAAGATTGTACAAACACAGAAATTAAGTAATAAAATCTGGTAATGCACTTTTTATTAATTCCTACAACAGAAAAAATAAAAACATAATTTTTTATTCAATTAACATTTTTATTTTTAGAATTTTTTATATAGTTGTCACTAACACATTTTTCCACAACTCCTGGGGTCCATTTTACAAAAATGTACACTTTATTTACAAGTTTAATTGCTTCAACAAGTGACAAGTCTATTGTTTCTTAGTTTGTTGTCTTATTATTTACTAACATTTTAAAATGAAAAAGTAAGTCATTTTTCAGAAGAAAGAAAGAAAAACTAGAATAAAATAAAATACAGCGTGCTCAAAAACTGGCGCACCAACTCAACTGGTGTGTGGCAGAGAAGTGGTTACACGTAATGGTAAAAACAGTAAAAAAATTCTTTGTATTAAAGTTATTGATAGATAACTAATTTTAGGTAAATGATATGTGGCAACGTTGTCTAACAGTCATGATCGCAATAGAATTTGAGCAACAATAAAAATAAATTATTTTTGCAACGGTTTCCTAGGAAATAATTCCCAGTGTTGGCACATCTACACATTGTGATTTTTTGGATGAATTTTAATTTTTTTAAATTAAAAAAACTGCTAAAATCTGATAGTAAATTTTAAAATAATTATTCATCGTTTTGTTACGTAACGATTACCTGGTATGAAACATAAAAATATAAAAAAATAATGAAAACTAAAGAAGTTAACACAATAAGTTTGTAGCTCCAGATTTTTTAAAATATAACTTTAGAAATTTTTTCAACATTTTTCCCGTAATCTGCACTTACTTCTCAATAACGTACCACTGAGTTGGTGCGCCAGTTTTTGAGCACCCTGTATAACATTCTGATTAAAAAACCAATACACTGAAAAGCTGAAAAATAAAAAACTGCAATACAAACAAATTAAAAAAAAGTAGGAATAAAGTACTGTAGATCTAAGTGACTGAAAGAGTGTTAATCTATAAAACTAAAGAACTGTAAAGTAAGATCAAGAAAATTGATAAACTAAGATAATAAGAATACAGTGAAACAAAAAAAAACTGGAAAATTTAGGAAGTGAATAAAAAATATAAAAAATCAAGAAACAAAAAGCTGAAATACTGAGAATAAACTATGAGACACTAAGAAACTATAAGATTGTATGACTGGAAGCCTGAATATATAACTGAAAATATTAACTAAAAATATTAACGTTTGTTAAAAGTTGAATTCTGCACCTCAAAGATAATTAAATTGTCTAAATAAAAACATATCTCATAAATTTTAAATGCCCAAGTTAATAACAATTAAAAACAAATAAAAAAAATTACGAAGTGTTTGAGTTTAAACACGAACTGATCGCAAGAATTAGTCTTTAGTAAAAACAAATCTATCCACAATTTATCTACGATTTTTGAACCCAAGTGTAATAGAGAACTCGAAATTTTATTAGAAAACAGCAAAATTCCTGAGAGTTTGGTCGACATTTACAAATAATCAAACGACAATTTTTTGCTCAGTTTTGAACGTTCAATTATAATTGGTTTGTTTGACAGCTGTAGTGCATTATTCCTCCGATATCCAATGACAAACGCTTCAATCGTCTTGCAATTTTTTGTGCACTAGAGAAACAAGTATAAGAAGGTGATTTTTATATTTTTATTGGTCAATTACTTATTTCTTGGACAAATGAGACACCAGTGAAACTGGTTTAAGTGCAGGTCTTTCTCACAGATGCGAATAAAATGGTCATTTCTTTTTATTTTTGAAAATAATTTTATTCTTTTGATTGAAACATTTTTTAAATTTTTTACACAAAAACTAAAAATTCTATAAAAGTGGGACTTTTACTTTACTACATAATTAAAATCTAAACTGTTGGTTTAGAAAAATTTATAATTAAAATAAATAATTTTTTAAACCAAAATTAATAAGAAAAGTTTCCTAAAATCCGGTCTTTATTTATTATTATAATTATTAGAGATAAAGAAAGTGTTATGCATAATGCAAGCTTGTAATTTATTTTTACCTCACCAAGGTGTTTAGAAACAAATATGAAGTAAACAACGCAAAATCCATATTCAGCAGCAATTATAAATACATCAGTTACAATTCCAAAAGCTTTTGAATGTTTTTTCAACCATTCAGAGTTACTATCTTCAAAGGTATATTGTACAGTTTCTGCAAAACTTGGTTGCACTAAAACGGCTTCTTTTTCAGCAATTTTAACACAAGCTTTAATCTGTAATCATTGACATTAATTATTATTAAAAATGTATCAGTTGAATAAAATCAATTACAAGTAAATGTTGACAGTGCAAATTTATCAAAGCTATTACTAGTAATAACAATGGACCCAAAAGCATTCCACTGTTCATAAGCGCTGCTCCCATTGCAAAAATCCCTGAACCAACATATGCCTTTATTGCGTGTATTAGTGTCTCTATGTAACTACAACAAATCAATAATAATTACTGTAATGCTTTATACTACAGTTGAGATGCAATTGATTACCTTGTTGGTTTCTTCACTCCCGTTATATTAGCACCATGTACTACAAGAAAAGGTCTGAAAAAACAGCGTTTTGTTGTATAATATCAAGTTAAACAAAGTTTACAACTGACCTTGTTGTTGTTTCTTGGGTTTCCATATTAAAATGTTTTAAAAATATTTGTGAAAATGATGACAATTTAATTAAATTGACAGTTTTAACATTACACCAATTTACACTGGTTACAATTTTGTACCTAATTGCTTGATCTTGTTATAAAATACCCTTCACATTTAAAAATACATTGTATATAAATTATTAAACGAAACTTTATATGTTATGGGCGTTAAAGTATTAACCTGCTAGATCCACTTACAACAAAAAATTTCATAACAAAATAACCGGTTATAAAAGGAAACATTGTGACATTGATTACTAAATAAAAATTTTGGTTTTAAATTACTTCTAAATATTAGGCACGAAGGCTGTTTTTGCTTTCAGGTACACATTTAAAATGATGCTTTTGAATATCAACCTTAAAACTCTACTGCATAAAAATGGTGGATGCGCCGGGCTAATAATTTTTTTAACAAAGTGTTGTGATTGCTAATTAAATTTTTAACAAAACTTTACATTATAGTGTGTTTTGTTTAAAAAAAATATTTTTTATGTACATTGTCAAAAGTTAAATACTTATAATTCAAAATAATTTAAAAGTCGAGTTTAAGGGAAATAAAAGACTTCAAATGAATGCAAAAGTACATCCTTTAGAGGTATGCACAAAATTCTTACGACATATTGAAGAAACTATCAAATATTGTTGGGCCAGAGATGCTAAAAATAACTTTTAAAAGAGCACATTCATATTGTTGTTTCAGCTGCTGTCAAAGTAGCACTTTTATATAAATTGTTTTATTTCAAACTATAATGTTGAATGGGAAACCTATTTAGAGATTAAAAGTGACAATGGCTACACATTATGATAGCAACAATACTGAAAAAGACTTGGTGATAAATAAAAGCGTCCTTTAATTATTAATTAAGCTTTTTTCTTTAGAAGTGCAACATTTGTTGATTTACTTTACAACGCACCGAAGCTAAATTGTTCGAAGATAAGGAAAAAAATTATGAAGAATAGACGAAGATTTATTCCCACTATAAAAAATTGAAGAGTTGCTCAAAACTAGTAAAGACAACTCAGATGTGTTTGTTCTCATTTTGTAAAAAAATAAATAGAGCAAAAAAAATTGATGCGTGCGCAAAAGCTTTAACGGGAGCTTGGTTATCAACAAAGTTTCACAATTTAAATTACTAATTTTTACCAAATACCAATGTAGCGGGCATTCTTTCTAAACTCGGACGAAGTCGGTAATTTGGAAGTGTGGAAATTTGGAAATTTTAGTTGGGATACCTTGAATTAATGAGGAGGATAATATTAAGTGTCAAGAAATAAATAACTGTGATATTTCATGATGTAACTTATGTTAATTTACACTTATATTTTATTGTTAAGAACAGATAAATTTAAAGATAATTGTCCTTTAATTAAACATAAAACGTTGTACCATGACTTAAATACCATCAAAGAATGGTAGGCATACAGACAAATACATTTATAAAAATGATTTTAATTCCCAAAATATAGAAGAACTACAGCAAAAAAAATACCAAAGTATGACGCAGAATAATACCAGAAACTTGCTTTCTTCTCAGATATGTTCGAGTCTAAAAGTTAGATGTGCGTATTTATCGAAAAATTTCAAAGTAAAACACAAACTGCAAATATTAAGAAGAAAATAGAAGAACATCTGTAGAAATTACGATACAATAATAATATTATTTTAAAATAATTTTAAAATTGATTTTCAATTCAAAATCTTGACATTTTATATTCGAAGGGTCGATCACCTAAAAAAAATATGTGCAACTAATTCCAATTAAAAAATTCCAGTAATTCTAATAAGAATCCAATGAATCCATTTTTATTGTATCTGTAATTCCGAAAAAATATCAGTAACTCTAAGTAATTTACGTATTTTTTAAAATAAATTCTCAACTCAACAAGCTGAGTGTATTACTCTGCACTAAAATAGAAAAAATGTATTGAAAAGTAAAGTTTCGGAAAAACACAAGACTATTAACTTGTATTTTCAAGGCATGTTTCAGTTTTTATCTATTTCTGCGTGATTCTGATTTTGAAAGGTTTTCAAAATATTTCAGTAATGACCTCCTACTACTTTTAACTTTATCTTTGGAAATCAAAAAAGTCAAATGTTTCAATTATTTCATATTTAATTAAAAAAAACAATTTCTTCTTACCATATGTGGGCGTTTCTTCTTGATTTTTTTGTTAAACCTGTTCAATAATGGAGCAAAATGCTCTCTATTTGTCGTTTTTTTTTTTAAATAATTAACCTCAAAAAACTTTTCCTTTTCCTTTCTCTGAAACCAGTTAGCAGATTACACTTTTTAACGTTAAGAGGCAGAATTCAGAATGTTTCTAATTAAAAAGAAATACTTTTTTGTGTTTAAAAACTCAACAAGTTGAAAAATAATGTATCCAATACTTTTTTTTTAATTTTAATAAAACTTAAATTGTAAAAATGGTGGGTGCGCCGGGTTAATGTTTCGACTGCTTGTTGAAATTGCGAATTAGAGTTATAAAATTGTAAACGTGTTTTCAATTCAAAATTTACAAGTTGTAATGTTAAATTTTTAAAGTTATTAAAAACTTTTAGTCTGAAATTTTGGATCTAAACGGTCAAAATTAGGTATTTCCAGATTTGAGTTTTTACAGTTCTAAAATTTAAAATTCTAACCTAAATCAAAGCAATTCGGTGTTATAAAGTTAATTTATAATTATTTAGTTTATGAATTGTTTCCAAATGTCAGACTTGATAAATTACAACATTGCCAAAATGGTGGATGCGCCAGGATAATTAGTATTTATTATTTTAAAAATGCGAACTAACGTTCTAAACACACAAGATTATGGACGTGGATAGAATTTCAGTCTAAAAAATTTATTTTTAACTTTTGAATTGAAAATTTGAATAACCTCCAAGTACTTTGAACTTAATCTTTGGAAATCGAAAAAGTTAAATGTGTTTTTTCTTACCATATGTGGGCGTTTCTTCTTAATTTTTTTGTTAAACCTGTCCAATAATGGAGCCAAATGCTCTCTATTTGTCGTTTTTTACTAAATAATTAACCTCAAAAAACCTTTCTTCTTCCTTTCTCTGAAACCGGTTATACCTGTTTGCAATATTTTTCACATCAGAACTTCATATGAACTTTTCCAAAGAAAATAAATTAGACTTTAGAATGCAGTGTGTTTTATTTTTCCATATTTTGTAAAAATAAAAGTTGTAAAAATGGTGGATGTGCCAAGATAACTTTAGCAGATTACACTTTTTAACGTTAAGAATCAGAATTCAGAATGTTTTTAATTAAAAAGAAATACTTTTTTGTGTTTAAAAACTCAACAAGTTGAAAAATAATGTATCTAACACATTTTTTAATTTTAATAAAACGTAAGTTGTAAAAATGGTGGGTGCGCCGGGTTAATGTTTCGACTGCTTGTTGAAATTGCGAATTAGAGTTATAAAATTGTAATCGTGTTTTCAATTCAAAATTTACAAGTTGTAATGTTAAATTTTTAAAGTTATTAAAAACTTTTAGTCTGAAATTTTGGATCTAAACGGTCCAAATTAGGTATTTCCAGATTTGAGTTTTTACAGTTCTAAAATTTAAAATTCTAACCTAAATCAAAGCAATTCGGTGTTATAAAGTTAATTTATAATTATTTAGTTTATGAATTGTTTCCAAATGTCAGACTTGATAAATTACAACATTGCCAAAATGGTGGATGCGCCAGGATAATTTGTATTTATTATTTTAAAAGTGCGAACTAACGTTCTAAACACACAAGATTATGGACGTGGTTGGAATTAAAGTCTAAAAAATTTATTTTTAACTTTTGAAATGAAAATTTGAATGACCTCCTAGTACTTTGAACTTTATCTTTGGAAATCGAAAAAGTCAAATGTGTTTTTTCTTAACACATGTGGGCGTTTTTTCTTGATTTTTTCGTTAAACCTGTCCAATAATGGAGCCAAATGCTCTCTATTTGTCGTTTTTTTCTAAATAATTAACCTCAAAAAGCCTTTCTTTTTCCTTTCTCTGAAACCGGTTATACCTGTTTGCAATATTTTTTACATCAGCACTTCGTATGAACTTTTTCAAAGGAAATAAATTAAACTCCAGAATGCAGTGTGTTTTATTTTTCTATATTTTTATTCTTAAAATTAATATTTTGTTTTCTATTTTTTGAAGGAAGTGTAATTTTTGTTATTTACTAATATTTTGTTATTTCATTAATCTTACAAAAACCGAAAGTAAGAAAAAAGTTTCTCCGAACATCTTTAATTTATTGCAATTTAATTTATTGCTGCTAAATTGCATCATAGGTGCTCTACAACATCAAACCTTCAAAAGCCACAAATTTGTCATTTTTGACATGTAAATTACTTTTACAAATCTTTACCTAAATTTACTTTTACATTTACAATAATGCAAGCTAAACCATCCACTGAACCTTCTTCAACTCCAACTTCAACAACAGCTTCCGAACAACATCGCAGGTAAAATCCAGAATATTGATAAAAGTGCAATAATCTTGCTTTAGATTTGCCAGTTCGGTTCCTACACATGAAGCTACAGGAACCAAACCACCAACTAGGTAATAACACACCACAAGACTAAAAAAAATTCACGAAACCACTTCTAGTTACTTAACCACAATAATGCATCTTGCTAAATGTTACGTTGGCACGGGAATTTTTGCAATGGGAGAAGGCTTCAAAAACAGTGGACTTATACTAGGCCCTGTCCTACTTGCTTTCCTGGCTCTTTTAAATCTAAATTGCCAACACATTTTAGTGAGTTAAAGCGGTACAAATTTGCAGACTAAAGACATGTTTTGAGGTGAAAACTGTTATAAAAATCGCCGATGAAGAAGTGGAAGATGTGAAACCAACTTTTGCTGAAACCGTTGAATACACTTTTGAGGGCAGTTCTATAAACTGTTTCAAAAGAAACTCGAAAGCTTTGGCTTGGATGACAAACATTTTTTTGTGTTGTACTGAACTGGGATTTTGCTGTGTTTACTTCGTATTCATTGCAGAACACTTAGTTAAAGTAACGTTTTAAACCAAAATTAAACAAAAACGATAAGAAATTTTAGATAGCCGAACATAATAACTTGATGACGGAAAACCACCCTGGAAACAAGCACATAATGCTCTTAATTATTTTACCCCCAATGTGGGCTTCCACATTTTTGGGCAATTTGAAATTATTGCTCCCTTTATCAATCATTGCAAATATTTTAATGTGGGCTGGGGTTATAATAATAGTTTACTTTACTGTGCAAAATCTTGATGCTAGTGCTTGGACAAAAAATGCCGTAAATTCTGTACATCGATGGCCGTTGTTTTTTGGAACTGCACTTTACGCTTTTGAAGGAATAACATTTGTTTGTGTTATTTTGTTTGTAAAACTTTAATTTCATTTTTGAATGTAGGTCATTCCGTTACGAAATGAAATGAAACAGCCGGAAAAATTCCTGAGTGCTTTCGGTGTATTAAATGTGGGAATGACGTTTGTGGCATTTTTGTACATCTTGGTTGGCTTACTGGCTTACTGGAAGTATGGAGATAATGTTGCAAGTAGCGTTTTTTTAAATATCACTGCCGATAGCAAATTGTAAGTTATCACACTTTTTGGGTATTGTTTTAAAGTTTTTGTTAAGATTGCCGGATATTATCAATGCAATGATGGCAGTGGCAGTGTTATTTACTTTTACTCTTCATATGTATGTTCCGTTTGAAATTACTTTTCCGTTGTTTTATCGAAAATATGGACCTTTTAAACACACACGACTTGTGGCGATCATTTACAGATCAATTCCAGTGTTGCTGACATGTAAGTACGAGGAAAAATAATGTGTTTTTATGATGTAAGCGTAAAAAAAAGAATTTTCTTCATAATTTGTTTTCCAAATCAGACATTTTCATAAAAAGCTAAGTTATAAAATGGTGGATGCGCCAGGATAACTTTTGTTTATTATTTTAAATATACAAGATTATAGACGTGGCTTTTATTTAAAGTCTAAAAATGTTATTCTTAAGTTTTGTAGTTGTAATTTGAAACTAAAAGACTCAAATTTTGAATTTAATGCTTCCAGATTTGAGTAAGTTTTTACATTTCTAAGAATTAAGATATAATCTGGAACAAAATTTATGATTTGCTTTCGTGTATCAGACTTTCTAATAAGTACAAAGTTGTAAAAATGATGGATGTGCCAAGATAACTTTAGCAGATTACAATTTTCAATTTTAAGAATCAGAATTCAGAATGTTTTTAATTAAAAAGAAACTTTTTTTTGTTTGAAAAATCAACAAGTTGAAAAATAAGGTGCCGAATAATTTTTTAATTTGTAAAAATGGTGGATGCGCTGGGTTAATGTTTCGACTGCTTGTTGAAATTGCGAATTAAAGTTATAAAATTGTAAACGTGTTTTCAATTTAAAGCTTACAAGTTGTATTCTTAAATTTTTAAAGTTATTAGAAACTTTTAGTCTGAAATTTTGGATCTAAACGGTTCAAATTAAGTATTTCTGGATTTGAGTCTTTGCAGTTCTAAAATTTAAAATTCTAATTTAAATTAGAGCAATTCGGTGTTAATTTATAATGATTTAGTTTATGAATTGTTTCCAAATGTAAGACTTGATAAATTACAATATTGCCAAAATGGTGGATGCGCCAGGATAATTTGTTTTTATTATTTTAAAAGTGCGAAGTAACGTTTTAATCATATAAGATTATGGACGTGGTTTGAATTTAGTTTGAATTTAAGTCTAAAAAATTTATTTTTAACTTTTGAATTGAAAATTTTTAAGGCTGTAAATTTAGGCGGTCCAACATTTTTGTTACCAGATTTAAGTTTCTACATTTCTAAATTAAAATTCAACTTGAAACAAAGTTTATGATATGATTCAAACTTTAATAAGTAGACAAAGTTGCAAAAATGGTGGATGCTCCAAAATAACATTGCCCTGAAAATTCTGATGACAGATCAGATTTGTAATTAAAAATAAAAACTTTTTGTATTTAAAAAATCAACAAGTTGAAAAATGATGTATTGAATACATTTTTTTTAACTTAAAAAAACGTAAGTTGTAAAAATGGTGGGTGCGCCGGGTTAATGTTTCTACTGCTTGTTGAAATTGCGAACTAGAGTTATAAAATTGCAAACGTGCCTTTAATTTAAAATTTACAAGTTGTATTCTTAAATTTTTCAAGTTATTAAAAACTTTTAGTCTGAAATTTTGGATCTAAACGGTCCAAATTAAGTATTTCTAGATTTGAGTTTCTACAGTTCTAAAATTTAAAATTCTAACCTAAATCAAAGCAATTTGGTCTTAAAAAGTTAATTTAGTTTATGAATTGTTTCCAAATGTAAGACTTGATAAATTACAACATTGCCAAAATGGTGGATGCACCAAGATAATTTGTATTTATTATTTTAAAAGTGCGAACTAACTAAATACTAAATACACAAAATTATGGACGTGGTTTGAATTTAAGTCTAAAAAATTTATTTTTAATTTTTGAATTGAAAATTTGAAGCTTAAAGACTGAAATTTTGTTACTAGATTTCAGTTTCTACATTTCTAACTTAAAATTTAACTTGAAACAAAGTTTATGATTTGCTTCAAACTTTAATAAGAAGGCAGAGTTGTAAAAATGGTGGATGCGCCTAAATAACTTTGCCCCAAAAATTTTGATAACAGATCAGATTTTTAATTAAAAATAAAAACTTTTAGTGTCTAAAAAATCAATCAATCAATAATGTATTGAATACATTTATGTAATTAAAAAAAAACGAAAGTTGCTTGTTGAAATTGCAAATTAAAGTTATAAAATTGAAAACGTGGCCTAAATGTAAGTTTAAAAGTTGTATTCTTAAATTTTAAAGTTATTTAAGATTTTTAGGTTAAAATTCTGGATCTAAATGGTCCGAATTTTGTATTTCTAATTTCATTTTCTACAGTTTTAAAAGATAAAATTCTAACCTAAATCAGAATAATTCGGTGTTATAGTGCATCCGGTATGAAAATGGTGGATGCGCCAAATAATTGTTCCATCAAACATCGTAGATTGCAGATTACAATTTTATATTTTCAAAATCAGTGTGTTTCCAGTGTAAAAAAATGCAAGTTTTAAATTTCATTCTTAACTTTAATAAAGAATAGTTTTTTGGTCTATCAATGTTCGTCGATTAATAGTAAATTATTATTATTAAAATGATATCAGTTACGTGTACAAATCAGTAGCAGGTACTTTGAAATGAAAATAATAAATAAATTACATGTAAAATAAATTTTTAACTTGCGGTTTTTATTCCAAAAACGCTGTTTAGTGCAAAAGCTCTATGGCTTTTAAGTCAAATTTTTTTTATCCGTTTGTATAAAACAGATATTATTTGACTAATTAGTCCAAAGAACATTAGCAGGCTTTAGAGTTATTTAAATTAAATCGGTGTTCTTTATAAAGCTTAAGAGTAAAATTTAAAAAGCCCAAATTCAGACTACGTTCATAATTTTGGTTTTAAAAGTCCAACATTTTATCATTGAGGTTTTATTTAAACACAAAAAATGTTTATTACACTAATAACATACTAATAAAATGTAATTTTAAAATAAATTAACCCGGCGCATCCACCATTTTTACAAGTTATATAAATAAAATTGAATCTCAACTTTTTCTTTGTAACATATAGCAAATAATAATTGCTATAAATAAAGCATTACTTATGTCGGCAAAAGAGTTATTTTCAGAATTATCTACACTATAATACCATTTTATGTTTCAGTTACAATGGCAAACGTAATTCCATTTTTGGGCCTCTTCATATCACTTGTGGGTGCTTCAGCTGGGGCATTTTTGGCACTGATATTACCGCCTATATTAGACTTAATTGCGTTCAAAGGGCAACTTTCCGTTTTTTCAATTATCAAAGATTCGTTCATTATATCTATTGGTGTATTTGGATCAATAACTGGAACAATTTTAAGTTTCAAAGATATTGTAGAAAAATTTCAAAAGGAATATGGTTCCTGATTTATATTTTAGTATTTGTACTTTTTGAATTTTTTAATACAGAGTTTTAACACATTTTTGTCGTTTTATTTCTTTTACTACAAGTAGTTTTTTTGTTTTAATTTCGGTGGTTTTAAAATTAACTGTGGCTAGTGTCAATTATGCCAAAAATAATCTGACTTTTCAAAATTACATTTTTCCCACTTTTCGTTCACTAATAAGCAAAAAAAATGGCTAAAAAGAGATCCGATTCGCCAGAACTTGGCCACAAATTCGGAAGACCTGATATTGAAAGAATCGGATTGTTCAGTGAAATGGTGTATTTAAGTGCAAAAACGTTCCCAAAAAAGAAAACTCAACGTAGAGCAAACTTAAAGAAAACATTCAACGTACTTATAATTTATTTATTAGGGGAACCAAGAAATATGTACTGTGAGGGCCGAAAATCTAAAAATGGGACACAACATGGATACTTTGACCCTGAATTTAAAAGAGTTTTTTCAAAAGAAGCGATAAAAGGCAGAGGCAGAAAACCGTAATATCAAAATCTCGAAAAAAAATTTTTTGAGTGTGTCTTTTTAAGGGCGCCTCCAAAATTTAAAAACGTTTCAGAGCGTCCTTTTTTACCCCCAATAGGTTTCAAACACCATTCATGTCCTGGTGATTACCACGGAACATTCAGTGGAATTATTGAAGCTTTTGGTAATAAATTAAAACCGAGACCTAAGCGAAAATCAGAAGGAAGAAACTTGTTGTCCAACCCTGGAAAATTAGGAGGTCCTGGATATGCCGACATATGTCTGAGTCGTTATCCAGAACACAAGTATTTCTTGCATTTTTGTTGTATTGTCAAGGTAACTGTGGAAGGTTCCTAGGCCTGATAGGTATGGTTTAAAACCAAAGTACAAAGAATATGGGAAAAATTTAGGAAGGGCTATGGTCCCAGTTCACTTCCCTCAACCGTTTTTTGACAAAAATCCATTTGCTGACCCGCCAAACATCAAACCTGGACCTACTTACGTCAGACCAAAAGATAAAGAATTGAAAAGTATTCATCCTGGTTATATTGTACCAACTGGGCCGGGCAAATGGGTAAATAAAACAGAATTTAATTTAAAATTTTCTTTTTACACTTTTGCAGCAAGGAGGATGTCATGATGGATGTTTCGATAAATTTCCAGAATACAAACCGGATAAATATGGGGTACGAGTTAAGAAACCTCATGAAAAAATTTTTTATCCTCCATCAACTGCACTCAAGAGCTATTACAATACATCCATTTTGTTCCAAAACGTTGATGTTAAACTTAACAAAGTAAACTATAAAAATTTCCAGCCGGCTTATAATAAATACATAATAATTAATGATTAGAAAAAGTGTTTGTTTTAATTTTTATATAAAATAAATCGCATTACGTAATACGGGAGACTTGGTTAAAAAATCTTAAACCAGTGAAAATAATGAAAACTAAATTTAATTTAAATTAAATTGCTATTTATTGGGCAAGAATAACACACGACGCATAGGTCAAGCTAAACACGTGTCTTTTGCGAATTTTTCAAAAATTATTAAATATTCCGCATTTAATTCCAGGAAAACAGAAAGGCTTACGACTCCAATTTTTTAATATGTTGTAGAACAAAGTCTTGTAATGTTCTCCTGCAAAAATGAAGCCAATAGCTGCATACAATCCACACGACGCATAGGTCAAACTAAACACGTGTCTTTTGCAAATTTTTTAAAAATTATTAAATATTCCGCATTTAATTCCAGGAAAACAAAAAGGCTTACGACTCCAATTATTTAATATGTTGTAGAACAAAGTCTTGTAATGTTCTCCTGCAAAAATGAAAGCAATAGCTGCATACAATCCACACGACGCATGGGTCAAACTAAACACGTGTCTTTTGCAAATTTTTCAAAAATTATTAAATATTCCGCATTTAATTCCAGGAAAACAAAAAGGCTTACGACTCCAATTATTTAATATCTTGTAGAACAAAGTCTTGTAATGTTCTCCTGCAAAAATGAAGCCAATAGCTGCATGCAATCCACACGACGCATAGGTCAAACTAAACACGTGTCTTTTGCAAATTTTTCAAAAATTAATAAATATTCCGCATTTAATTCCAGGAAAACCAAAAGACCTGCAGCTCCAATTTTTTAATATGTTGTAGAGCAAGGTCTTGTAATGTTCTCCTACAAAAATCAAGACAATAGCTGCATTCAATACACACGACGCATAGGTCAAGCTAAACACGTGTCTTTTGCGAATTTTTCAAAAATTATTAAATATTCCGCATTTAATTCCAGGAAAACCAAAAGACCTGCAGCTCCAATTTTTTAATATGTTGTAGAACAAGGTCTTGTAGTGTTCTCCTACAAAAATCAAGAGAATAGCTGCATACAATACACACGACGCATAGGTCAAACTAAACACCTGTCTTTTGCGAATTTTTCATAAAGTATTAAATATTCCGCATTTAATTCCAGGAAAACAGAAAGGCTTACAACTCCAATTTTTTAATATGTTGTAAAGCAAGGTCTTGTAGTGTTCTCCTACAAAAATCAAGAGAATAGCTGCATACACTGCACACGACGCATAGGTCAAACTAAACACGTGTCTTTTGCGAATTTTTCAAAAATTATTAAATATTCCGCATTTAATTCCAGGAAAACAAAAAGGCTTACGACTCCAATTTTTTAATATGTTGTAGAACAAAGTCTTGTAATGTTCTCCTGCAAAAATGAAGACAATAGCTGCATACAATCTACACGACGCATAGGTCAAACTAAACACGTGTCTTTTGCGAATTTTTCATAAATTATTAAATATTCCGCATTTAATTCCAGGAAAACAGAAAGGCTAACAACTCCAATTTTTCAATATGTTGTAGAGCAAGGTCTTATAATGTTCTCCTACAAAAATCAAGAGAATAGCTGCATACACTGCACACGACGCATAGGTCAAACTAAACACGTGTCTTTTGCAAATTTTTCAAAAATTATTAAATATTCCGCATTTAATTCCAGGAAAACCAAAAGACCTGCAGCTCCAATTTTTTAATATGTTGTAGAGCAAGGTCTTGTAATGTTCTCCTACAAAAATCAAGAGACTAGCTGCATACAATACACACGACGCATAGGTCAAGCGAAACACGTGTCTTTTGCAAATTTTTCAAAAATTATTAAATATTCCGCATTTAATTCCAGGAAAACAAAAAGGCTTACGACTCCAATTTTTTAATATGTTGTAGAGCAAGGTCTTATAATGTTCTCCTACAAAAATTAAGAGAATAGCTGCATACACTGCACACGACGCATAGGTCAATCTAAACACGTGTCTTTTGCGAATTTTTCAAAAATTATTAAATATTCCGCATTTAATTCCAGGAAAACAAAAAGACCTGCAGGTCCAATTTTTTAATATGTTGTAGAGCAAAGTCTTGTAATGTTCTCCTACAAAAATCAAGACAATAGCTGCATACAATACACACGACGCATAGGTCAAACTAAACTCGTGTCTTTTGCGAATTTTTCATAAATTATTAAATATTCCGCATTTAATTCCAGGAAAACAAAAAGACCTGCAGCTCCAATTTTTTAATATGTTGTAGAGCAAAGTCTTGTAATGTTCTCCTACAAAAATCAAGACAATAGCTGCATACAATACACACGACGCATAGGTCAAACTAAACTCGTGTCTTTTGCGAATTTTTCATAAATTATTAAATATTCCGCATTTAATTCCAGGAAAACAAAAAGGCTTACGACTCCAATTATTTAATATGTTGTAGAACAAAGTCTTGTAATGTTCTCCTGCAAAAATGAAAGCAATAGCTGCATACAATCTACACGACGCATAGGTCAAACTAAACACGTGTCTTTTGCGAATTTTTCATAAATTATTAAATATTCCGCATTTAATTCCAGGAAAACAGAAAGGCTAACAACTCCAATTTTTCAATATGTTGTAGAGCAAGGTTTTATAATGTTCTCCTACAAAAATCAAGACAATAGCTGCATACAATACACACGACGCATAGGTCAAACTAAACTCGTGTCTTTTGCGAATTTTTTAAAAATTATTAAATTTTCCGCATTTAATTCCAAGAAAACAAAAAGGTTTACGACTCCAATTTTTTAGTATATTGTATAACAAAGTCTTGTAATGTTCTCCTATAAAAATCAAAACAATAGCTGCATACAATCCACACGACGCATAGGTCAAATTAAACACATGTCTTTTTCGAATTTATCAAAAACTATTAAATATTCCGCATTTAATTCAAGGAAAACAAAAAGGCTTACAACTCCAATTTTTAAATATATTGTAGAGCAAGGTTTTATAATGTTCTCCTGCAAAAATCAAGACAATAGCTGCATACAATACACACGACGCATAGGTCAAACTAAACTCGTGTCTTTTGCGAATTTTTCATAAATTATTAAATATTCCGCATTTAATTCCAGGAAAACCAAAAGACCTGCAGCTCCAATTTTTTAATATGTTGTAGAGCAAAGTCTTGTAATGTTCTCCTGCAAAAATCAAGACAATAGCTGCATACAATCCACACGACGCATAGGTCAAGCTAATCACGTGTCTTTTGCGAATTTTTCATAAATTATTAAATATTCCGCATTTAATTCCAGGAAAACAAAAAGGCTTACGACTCCAATTTTTTAATATGTTGTAGAACAAAGTCTTGTAATGTTCTCCTGCAAAAATGAAGACAATAGCTGCATACAATCCACACGACGCATAGGTCAAACTAAACACGTGTCTTTTGCGAATTTTTCATAAATTATTAAATATTCCGCATTTAATTCCAGGAAAACAGAAAGGCTTACAACTCCAATTTTTAAATATATTGTAGAGCAAGGTTTTATAATGTTCTCCTACAAAAATTAAGAGAATAGCTGCATACACTGCACACGACGCATAGGTCAATCTAAACACGTGTCTTTTGCAAATTTTTCAAAAATTATTAAATATTCCGCATTTAATTCCAGGAAAACCAAAAGACCTGCAGCTCCAATTTTTTAATATGTTGTAAAGCAAAGTCTTGTAATGTTCTCCTACAAAAATCAAGACAATAGCTGCATACAATTCACACGACGCATAGGTCAAACTAAACTCGTGTCTTTTGCGAATTTTTCATAAATTATTAAATATTCCGCATTTAATTCCAGGAAAACAAAAAGACCTGCAGCTCCAATTTTTTAATATGTTGTAGAGCAAAGTCTTGTAATGTTCTCCTACAAAAATCAAGACAATAGCTGCATACAATACACACGACGCATAGGTCAAACTAAACTCGTGTCTTTTGCGAATTTTTCATAAATTATTAAATATTCCGCATTTAATTCCAGGAAAACCAAAAGACCTGCAGCTCCAATTTTTTAATATGTTGTAGAGCAAAGTCTTGTAATGTTCTCCTATAAAAATCAAAACAATAGCTGCATACAATCCACACGACGCATAGATCAAACTAAACACGTGTCTTTTGCGAATTTTTTAAAAATTATTAAATTTTCCGCATTTAATTCCAAGAAAACAAAAAGGCTTACGACTCCAATTTTTTAGTATATTGTATAACAAAGTCTTGTAATGTTCTCCTATAAAAATCAAAACAATAGCTGCATACAATCCACACGACGCATAGGTCAAATTAAACACATGTCTTTTTCGAATTTATCAAAAACTATTAAATATTCCGCATTTAATTCCAGGAAAACAAAAAGGCTTACGACTCCCATTTTTTCATATGTTGTAGAGCAAAGTCTTGTAATGTTCTCCTATAAAAATCAAGACAATAGCTGCATACAATCCACACGACGCATAGGTCAAACTAAACACGTGTCTTTTGCGAATTTTTCAAAAATTATTAAATATTCCGAATTTAATTCCAGGAAAACAAAAAGGCTTACGACTCCAATTTTTTAATATGTTGTAGAGCAAAGCCTTGTAATGTTCTCCTGCAAAAATCAAGACAATAGCTGCATACAATCCACACGACGCATAGGTCAAGCTAATCACGTGTCTTTTGCGAATTTTTCATAAATTATTAAATATTCCGCATTTAATTCCAGGAAAACAAAAAGGCTTACGACTCCAATTTTTTAATATGTTGTAGAACAAAGTCTTGTAATGTTCTCCTGCAAAAATGAAGACAATAGCTGCATACAATCCACACGACGCATAGGTCAAACTAAACACGTGTCTTTTGCGAATTTTTCATAAATTATTAAATATTCCGCATTTAATTCCAGGAAAACAGAAAGGCTTACAACTCCAATTTTTAAATATATTGTAGAGCAAGGTTTTATAATGTTCTCCTACAAAAATTAAGAGAATAGCTGCATACACTACACACGACGCATAGGTCAAACTAAACACGTGTCTTTTGCGAATTTTTAAAAAATTATTAAATTTTCCGCATTTAATTTCAAGAAAACAAAAAGACCTGCACCCCCAATTTTTTAATATGTTGTAGAGCAAAGCCTTGTAATGTTCTACTATAAAAATCAAAACAATAGCTACATACAATCCAAACGACGCATAGGTCAAACTAAACACGTGTCTTTTGCGAATTTTTCAAAAATTATTAAATATTCCGCATTTAATTCCAAGAAAACAAAAAGACCTGCACCTCCAATTTTTTAATATGTTGTAGAGCAAAGCCTTGTAATGTTCTACTATAAAAATCAAGACAATAGCTGCATACAATCCACACGACGCATAGGTCAAACTAAACACGTGTCTTTTGCGAATTTTTCAAAAATTATTAAATATTCCGCATTTAATTCCAAGAAAACAAAAAGACCTGCAGCTCCAATTTTTTAACATGTTGTAGAGCAAAGTCTTGTAATGTTCTCCTACAAAAATCAAGACAATAGCTGCATACAATCCACACGACGCATAGGTCAAACTAAACACGTGTCTTTTGCGAATTTTTCAAAAATTATTAAATATTCTGCATTTAGTTCCAAGAAAATAAAAAGGCTTACGACTCCAATTTTTTAATATGTTGTAGAGCAAAGTCTTGTAATGTTCTCCTACAAAAATCAAGACAATAGCTGCATACAATCCACACGACGCATAGGTCAAACTAAACACGTGTCTTTTGCGAATTTTTCAAAAATTATTAAATATTCCGCATTTAATTCCAAGAAAACAAAAAGACCTGCAGCTCCAATTTTTTAATATGTTGTAGAGCAAAGCCGTGTAATGTTCTCCTATAAAAATCAAGACAATAGCTGCATACAATCCACACGACGCATAGGTCAAACTAAACACGTGTCTTTTGCGAATTTTTAAAAAATTATTAAATATTCGGCATTTAATTCCAGGAAAACAAAAAGACCTGCAGCTCCAATTTTTTAATATGATGTAGAGCAAAGCCTTGTAATGTTCTCCTGTAAAAATCAAGACAATAGCTGCATACAATCCACACGACGCATAGGTCAAACTAAACACGTGTCTTTTGCGAATTTTTAAAAAATTATTAAATATTCCGCATTTAATTCCAAGAAAACAAAAAGACCTGCAGCTCCAATTTTTTAATATGTTGTAGAGCAAAGTCCTGTTATATTCATCTATAAAAATCAAGACAATAGCTGCATACAATCCACACGACGCATAGGTCAAACTAAACACGTGTCTTTTGCGAATTTATCAAAAATTATTAAATATTCGGCATTTAATTCCAAGAAAACAAAAAGGCTTACGACTCCAATTTTTTAATATGATGTAGAGCAAAGCCTTGTAATGTTCTCCTATAAAAATCAAGACAATAGCTGCATACAATCCACACGACGCATAGGTCAAACTAAACACGTGTCTTTTGCGAATTTTTCAAAAATTATTAAATATTCCGCATTTAATTCCAAGAAAACAAAAAGGCTTACGACTCCAATTTTTTAATATGATGTAGAGCAAAGCCTTGTAATGTTCTCCTATAAAAATCAAGACAATAGCTGCATACAATCCACACGACGCATAGGTCAAACTAAACACGTGTCTTTTGCGAATTTTTCAAAAATTATTAAATATTCCGCATTTAATTCCAAGAAAACAAAAAGGCTTACGACTCCAATTTTTTAATATGATGTAGAGCAAAGCCTTGTAATGTTCTCCTATAAAAATCAAGACAATAGCTGCATACAATCCACACGACGTATAGGTTAAACTAAACACGTGACTTTTGCGAATTTTTCAAAAATTATTAAATATTTCGCATTTAATTCCAGGAAAACAAAAAGGCTTACGACTTCAATTTTTTAATATATTGTAGAGCAAAGCCTTGTAATGTTCTCCTATAAAAATCAAGACAATAGCTGCATACAATCCACACGACGCATAGGTCAAACTAAACACGTGTCTTTTGCGAATTTTTCAAAAATTATTAAATATTCCGCATTTAATTCCAGGAAAACAAAAAGACCTGCAGATCCAATTTTTTAATATGTTGTAGAGCAAAGCCTTGTAATGTTCTCCTATAAAAATCAAGACAATAGCTGCATACAATCCACACGACGCATAGGTCAAACTAAACACGTGTCTTTTGCGAATTTTTCAAAAATTATTAAATATTCCGCATTTAATTCCAAGAAAACAAAAAGACCTGCAGCTCCAATTTTTTAATATGTTGTAGAGCAAAGCCTTGTAATGTTCTACTATAAAAATCAAGACAATAGCTGCATACAATCCACACGACGCATAGGTCAAACTAAACACGTGTCTTTTGCGAATTTTTCAAAAATTATTAAATATTCCGCATTTAATTCCAAGAAAACAAAAAGACCTGCAGCTTCAATTTTTTAATATGTTGCAGAGCAAAGCCTTGTAATGTTCTCCTATAAAAATCAAGACAATAGCTGCATACAATCCACACGACGCATAGGTCAAACTAAACACGTGTCTTTGCGAATTTTTAAAAAATTATTAAATATTCGGCATTTAATTCCAGGAAAACAAAAAGACCTGCAGGTCCAATTTTTTAATATGTTGTAGAGCAAAATCTTGTAATGTTCTCCTATAAAAATCAAGACAATAGCTGCATACAATCCACACGACGCATAGGTCAAACTAATCACGTGTCTTTTGCAAATTTTTCAAAAATTATTAAATATTCCGCATTTAATTCCAGAAAAACAAAAAGGCTTACGACTCCAATTTTTTAATATATTGTAGAGCAAAGTCTTGTAATGTTCTCCTATAAAAATCAAGACAATAGCTGCATACAATCCACACGACGCATAGGTCAAACAAAACACGTGTCTTTTGCGAATTTTTCAAAAATTATTAAATATTCCGCATTTAATTCCAAGAAAACAAAAAGGCTTACGACTCCAATTTTTTAATATGTTGTAGAGCAAAGTCTTGTAATGTTCTCTTACAAAAATCAAGACAATAGCTGCATACAATCCACACGACGCATAGGTCAAACTAAACACGTGTCTTTTGCGAATTTTTCAAAAATTATTAAATATTCCGCATTTAATTCCAGAAAAACAAAAAGGCTTACGACTCCAATTTTTTAATATGTTGTAGAGCAAAGTCTTGTAATGTTCTCTTACAAAAATCAAGACAATAGCTGCATACAATCCACACGACGCATAGGTCAAACTAAACACGTGTCTTTTGCGAATTTTTCAAAAATTATTAAATATTCCGCATTTAATTCCAGAAAAACAAAAAGGCTTACGACTCCAATTTTTTAATATATTGTAGAGCAAAGTCTTGTAATGTTCTCCTATAAAAATCAAGACAATAGCTGCATACAATCCACACGACGCATAGGTCAAACAAAACACGTGTCTTTTGCGAATTTTTCAAAAATTATTAAATATTCCGCATTTAATTCCAAGAAAACAAAAAGGCTTACGACTCCAATTATTTAATATGTTGTAGAGCAAAGTCTTGTAATGTTCTCTTACAAAAATCAAGACAATAGCTGCATACAATCCACACGACGCATAGGTCAAACTAAACACGTGTCTTTTGCGAATTTTTCAAAAATTATTAAATATTCCGCATTTAATTCCAAGAAAACAAAAAGACCTGCAGCTCCAATTTTTTAATATGTTGTAGAGCAAAGCCTTGTAATGTTCTACTATAAAAATCAAGACAATAGCTGCATACAATCCACACGACGCATAGGTCAAACTAATCACGTGTCTTTTGCAAATTTTTCAAAAATTATTAAATATTCCGCATTTAATTCCAGAAAAACAAAAAGGCTTACGACTCCAATTTTTTAATATGTTGTAGAGCAAAGTCTTGTAATGTTGTCCTATAAAAACCAAGACAATAGCTGCATACAATCCACACGACGCATAGGTCAAACTAAACACGTGTCTTTTGCGAATTTTTCAAAAATTATTAAATATTCCGCATTTAATTCCAAGAAAACAAAAAGACCTGCAGCTCCAATTTTTTAATATGTTGTAGAGCAAAGCCTTATAATGTTCTCCTAGAAAAATCAAGAGAATAGCTGCATACAATCCACACGACGCATAGGTCAAACTAAACACGTGTCTTTTGCGAATTTTTCAAAAATTATTAAATATTCCGCATTTAATTCCAGAAAAACAAAAAGGCTTACGACTCTAATTTTTTAATATTTTGTAGAGCAAAGTCTTGTAATGTTGTCCTATAAAAACCAAGACAATAGCTGCATACAATCCACACGACGCATAGGTCAAACTAAACACGTGTCTTTTGCGAATTTTTCAAAAATTATTAAATATTCGGCATTTAATTCCAAGAAAACAAAAAGACCTGCAGCTCCAATTTTTTAATATGTTGTAGAGCAAAGCCTTGTAATGTTCTCCTATAAAAATCAAGACAATAGCTGCATACAATCCACACGACGCATAGGTCAAACTAAACACGTGTCTTTTGCGAATTTTTCAAAAATTATTAAATATTCCGCATTTAATTCCAAGAAAACAAAAAGACCTGCAGCTCCAATTTTTTAATATGTTGTAGAGCGAAGCCTTGTAATGTTCTCCTATAAAAATCAAGACAATAGCTGCATACAATCCACACGACGCATAGGTCAAACTAAACACGTGTCTTTTGCGAATTTTTCAAAAATTATTAAATATTCCGCATTTAATTCCAAGAAAACAAAAAGGCTTACGACTCCAATTTTTTAATATGTTGTAGAGCAAAGTCTTGTAATGTTCTACTATAAAAATCAAGACAATAGCTGCATACAATCCACACGACGCATAGGTCAAACTAAACACGTGTCTTTTGCGAATTTTTCAAAAATTATTAAATATTCCGCATTTAATTCCAGAAAAACAAAAAGGCTTACGACTCCAATTTTTTAATATATTATAGAGCAAAGTCTTGTAATGTTCTCCTATAAAAATCAAGACAATAGCTGCATACAATCCACACGACGCATAGGTCAAACTAAACACGTGTCTTTTGCGAATTTTTAAAAAATTATTAAATATTCGGCATTTAATTCCAGGAAAACAAAAAGACCTGCAGCTCCAATTTTTTAATAAGTTGTAGAGCAAAGTCATGTAATGTTCTCCTATAAAAATCAAGACAATAGCTGCATACAATCCACACGACGCATAGGTCAAACTAAACACGTGTCTTTTGCGAATTTTTAAAAAATTATTAAATATTCGGCATTTAATTCCAGGAAAACAAAAAGACCTGCAGCTCCAATTTTTTAATAAGTTGTAGAGCAAAGTCTTGTAATGTTCTCCTATAAAAATCAAGACAATAGCTGCATACAATCCACACGACGCATAGGTCAAACTAAACACGTGTCTTTTGCGAATTTTTAAAAAATTATTAAATATTCGGCATTTAATTCCAAGAAAACAAAAAGACCTGCAGCTCCAATTTTTTAATAAGTTGTAGAGCAAAGTCTTGTAATGTTCTCCTATAAAAATCAAGACAATAGCTGCATACAATCCACACGACGCATAGGTCAAACTAAACACGTGTCTTTTGCGAATTTTTAAAAAATTATTAAATATTCGGCATTTAATTCCAGGAAAACAAAAAGACCTGCAGCTCCAATTTTTTAATAAGTTGTAGAGCAAAGTCTTGTAATGTTCTCCTAGAAAAATCAAGACAATAGCTGCATACAATCCACACGACGCATAGGTCAAACTAAACACGTGTCTTTTGCGAATTTTTCAAAAATTATTAAATATTCCGCATTTAATTCCAGAAAAACAAAAAGGCTTACGACTCCAATTTTTTAATATTTTGTAGAGCAAAGTCTTGTAATGTTGTCCTATAAAAATCAAGACAATAGCTGCATACAATCCACACGACGCATAGGTCAAACTAAACACGTGTTTTTTGCGAATTTTTCAAAAATTATTAAATATTCGGCATTTAATTCCAAGAAAACAAAAAGACCTGCAGCTCCAATTTTTTAATATGTTGTAGAGCAAAGCCTTGTAATGTTCTCCTATAAAAATCAAGACAATAGCTGCATACAATCCACACGACGCATAGGTCAAACTAAACACGTGTCTTTTGCGAATTTTTCAAAAATTATTAAATATTCCGCATTTAATTCCAGGAAAACAAAAAGACCTGCAACTCCAATTTTTTAATATGTTGTAGAGCAAAGCCTTGTAATGTTCTCCTATAAAAATCAAGACAATAGCTGCATACAATCCACACGACGCATAGGTCAAACTAAACACGTGTCTTTTGCGAATTTTTCAAAAATTATTAAATATTCCGCATTTAATTCCAGGAAAACAAAAAGACCTGCAACTCCAATTTTTTAATATGTTGTAGAGCAAAGCCTTGTAATGTTCTCCTATAAAAATCAAGACAATAGCTGCATACAATCCACACGACGCATAGGTCAAACTAAACACGTGTCTTTTGCGAATTTTTAAAAAATTATTAAATATTCGGCATTTAATTCCAGGAAAACAAAAAGACCTGCAGCTCCAATTTTATAATATGTTGTAGAGCAAAGCCTTATAATGTTCTCCTAGAAAAATCAAGACAATAGCTGCATACAATCCACACGACGCATAGGTCAAACTAAACACGTGTCTTTTGCGAATTTTTCAAAAATTATTAAATATTCCGCATTTAATTCCAGGAAAACAAAAAGACCTGCAGCTCCAATTTTTTAATATATTGTAGAGCAAAGTCTTGTAATGTTCTCCTATAAAAATCAAGACAATAGCTGCATACAATCCACACGACGCATAGGTCAAACTAAACACGTGTCTTTTGCGAATTTTTCAAAAATTATTAAATATTCCGCATTTAATTCCAAGAAAACAAAAAGACCTGCAGCTCCAATTTTTTAATATGTTGTAGAGCAAAGTCCTGTTATGTTCATCTATAAAAATCAAGACAATAGCTGCATACAATCCACACGACGCATAGGTCAAACTAAACACGTGTCTTTTGCGAATTTTTCAAAAATTATTAAATATTCCGCATTTAATTCCAAGAAAACAAAAAGACCTGCAGCTCCAATTTTTTAATATGTTGTAGAGCAAAGTCCTGTTATGTTCATCTATAAAAATCAAGACAATAGCTGCATACAATCCACACGACGCATAGGTCAAACTAAACACGTGTCTTTTGCGAATTTTTCAAAAATTATTAAATATTCCGCATTTAATTCCAAGAAAACAAAAAGGCTTACGACTCCAATTTTTTAATATAATGTAGAGCAAAGCCTTGTAATGTTCTCTTATAAAAATCAAAACAATATCTGCATACAATCCACACGACGCATAGGTCAAACTAAACACGTGTCTTTTGCGAATTTTTCAAAAATTATTAAATATTCCGCATTTAATTCCAAGAAAACAAAAAGACCTGCAGCTCCAATTTTTTAATATGTTGTAGAGCAAAGTCCTGTTATGTTCATCTATAAAAATCAAGACAATAGCTGCATACAATCCACACGACGCATAGGTCAAACTAAACACGTGTCTTTTGCGAATTTTTCAAAAATTATTAAATATTCCGCATTTAATTCCAAGAAAACAAAAAGACCTGCAGCTCCAATTTTTTAATATGTTGTAGAGCAAAGTCCTGTTATGTTCATCTATAAAAATCAAGACAATAGCTGCATACAATCCACACGACGCATAGGTCAAACTAAACACGTGTCTTTTGCGAATTTTTCAAAAATTATTAAATATTCCGCATTTAATTCCAAGAAAACAAAAAGACCTGCAGCTCCAATTTTTTAATATGTTGTAGAGCAAAGTCCTGTTATGTTCATCTATAAAAATCAAGACAATAGCTGCATACAATCCACACGACGCATAGGTCAAACTAAACACGTGTCTTTTACGAATTTTTCAAAAATTATTAAATATTCCGCATTTAATTCCAGGAAAACAAAAAGGCTTACTACTCCAATTTTTTAATATATTGTAGGCCAAAGTCTTGTAATGTTCTCCTATAAAAATCAAGACAATAGCTGCATACAATCCACACGACGCATAGGTCAAACTAAACACGTGTCTTTTGCGAATTTTTCAAAAATTATTAAATATTCCGCATTTAATTCCAAGAAAACAAAAAGGCTTACGACTCCAATTTTTTAATATGATGTAGAGCAAAGCCTTGTAATGTTCTCCTATAAAAATCAAAACAATATCTGCATACAATCCACACGACGCATAGGTCAAACTAAACACGTGTCTTTTGCGAATTTTTCAAAAATTATTAAATATTCCGCATTTAATTCCAAGAAAACAAAAAGACCTGCAGCTCCAATTTTTTAATATGTTGTAGAGCAAAGTCCTGTTATGTTCATCTATAAAAATCAAGACAATAGCTGCATACAATCCACACGACGCATAGGTCAAACTAAACACGTGTCTTTTACGAATTTTTCAAAAATTATTAAATATTCCGCATTTAATTCCAGGAAAACAAAAAGGCTTACTACTCCAATTTTTTAATATATTGTAGGCCAAAGTCTTGTAATGTTCTCCTATAAAAATCAAGACAATAGCTGCATACAATCCACACGACGCATAGGTCAAACTAAACACGTGTCTTTTGCGAATTTTTCAAAAATTATTAAATATTCCGCATTTAATTCCAAGAAAACAAAAAGGCTTACGACTCCAATTTTTTAATATGATGTAGAGCAAAGCCTTGTAATGTTCTCCTATAAAAATCAAAACAATATCTGCATACAATCCACACGACGCATAGGTCAAACTAAACACGTGTCTTTTGCGAATTTTTCAAAAATTATTAAATATTCCGCATTTAATTCCAAGAAAACAAAAAGGCTTACGACTCCAATTTTTTAATATAATGTAGAGCAAAGCCTTGTAATGTTCTCTTATAAAAATCAAAACAATATCTGCATACAATCCACACGACGCATAGGTCAAACTAAACACGTGTCTTTTGCGAATTTTTCAAAAATTATTAAATATTCCGCATTTAATTCCAAGAAAACAAAAAGACCTGCAGCTCCAATTTTTTAATATGTTGTAGAGCAAAGTCCTGTTATGTTCATCTATAAAAATCAAGACAATAGCTGCATACAATCCACACGACGCATAGGTCAAACTAAACACGTGTCTTTTGCGAATTTTTCAAAAATTATTAAATATTCCGCATTTAATTCCAAGAAAACAAAAAGACCTGCAGCTCCAATTTTTTAATATGTTGTAGAGCAAAGTCCTGTTATGTTCATCTATAAAAATCAAGACAATAGCTGCATACAATCCACACGACGCATAGGTCAAACTAAACACGTGTCTTTTGCGAATTTTTCAAAAATTATTAAATATTCCGCATTTAATTCCAAGAAAACAAAAAGGCTTACGACTCCAATTTTTTAATATGATGTAGAGCAAAGCCTTGTAATGTTCTCCTATAAAAATCAAAACAATATCTGCATACAATCCACACGACGCATAGGTCAAACTAAACACGTGTCTTTTGCGAATTTTTCAAAAATTATTAAATATTCGGCATTTAATTCCAGGAAAACAAAAAGACCTGCAGCTCCAATTTTTTAATATGTTGTAGAGCAAAGTCCTGTTATGTTCATCTATAAAAATCAAGACAATAGCTGCATACAATCCACACGACGCATAGGTCAAACTAAACACGTGTCTTTTGCGAATTTTTCAAAAATTATTAAATATTCCGCATTTAATTCCAAGAAAACAAAAAGACCTGCAGCTCCAATTTTTTAATATGTTGTAGAGCAAAGTCCTGTTATGTTCATCTATAAAAATCAAGACAATAGCTGCATACAATCCACACGACGCATAGGTCAAACTAAACACGTGTCTTTTGCGAATTTTTCAAAAATTATTAAATATTCCGCATTTAATTCCAAGAAAACAAAAAGACCTGCAGCTCCAATTTTTTAATATGTTGTAGAGCAAAGTCCTGTTATGTTCATCTATAAAAATCAAGACAATAGCTGCATACAATCCACACGACGCATAGGTCAAACTAAACACGTGTCTTTTGCGAATTTTTCAAAAATTATTAAATATTCCGCATTTAATTCCAAGAAAACAAAAAGGCTTACGACTCCAATTTTTTAATATGATGTAGAGCAAAGCCTTGTAATGTTCTCCTATAAAAATCAAAACAATATCTGCATACAATCCACACGACGCATAGGTCAAACTAAACACGTGTCTTTTGCGAATTTTTCAAAAATTATTAAATATTCCGCATTTAATTCCAGGAAAACTAAAAGGCATACGACTCCAATTTTTTAATATATTGTAGAGCAAAGCCTTGTAATGTTCTCCTATAAAAATCAAGACAATAGCTGCATACAATCCACACGACGCATAGGTCAAACTAAACACGTGTCTTTTGCGAATTTTTCAAAAATTATTAAATATTCGGCATTTAATTCCAGGAAAACAAAAAGACCTGCAGCTCCAATTTTTTAATATGTTGTAGAGCAAAGCCTTTTAATGTTCTCATATAAAAATCAAGACAATAGCTGCATACAATCCACACGACGCATAGGTCAAACTAAACACGTGTCTTTTGAGAATTTTTCAAAAATTATTAAATATTTCGCATTTAATTCCAGGAAAACAAAAAGGCTTACGACTCCAATTTTTTAATATATTGTAGAGCAAAGCCTTGTAATGTTCTCCTATAAAAATCAAGACAATAGCTGCATACAATCCACACGACGCATAGGTCAAACTAAACACGTGTCTTTTGCGAATTTTTCAAAAATTATTAAATATTTCGCATTTAATTCCAGGAAAACAAAAAGGCTTACGACTCCAATTTTTTAATATATTGTAGAGCAAAGCCTTGTAATGTTCTCCTATAAAAATCAAGACAATAGCTGCATACAATCCACACGACGCATAGGTCAAACTAAACACGTGTCTTTTGCGAATTTTTCAAAAATTATTAAATATTCCGCATTTAATTCCAGGAAAACAAAAAGGCATACGACTCCAATTTTTTAATATTTTGTAGAGCAAAGCTTTGTAATGTTCTCCTAAAAAAATCAAGACAATAGCTGCATACAATCCACACGACGCATAGGTCAAACTAAACACGTGTCTTTTGCGAATTTTTCAAAAATTATTAAATATTCCGCATTTAATTCCAAGAAAACAAAAGACCTGCAGCTCCAATTTTTTAATATTTTGTAGAGCAAAGCTTTGTAATGTTCTCCTATAAAAATCAAGACAATAGCTGCATACAATCCACACGACGCATAGGTCAAACTAAACACGTGTCTTTTGCGAATTTTTCAAAAATTATTAAATATTCGGCATTTAATTCCAGGAAAACAAAAAAACCTGCAGCTCCAATTTTTTAATATGTTGTAGAGCAAAGCCTTTTAATGTTCTCCTATAAAAATCAAGACAGTAGCTGCATACAATCCACACGACGCATAGGTCAAACTAAACACGTGTCTTTTGCGAATTTTTCAAAAATTATTAAATATTCCGCATTTAATTCCAAGAAAACAAAAAGGCTTACGACTCCAATTTTTTAATATGATGTAGAGCAAAGCCTTGTAATGTTCTCCTATAAAAATCAAGACAATAGCTGCATACAATCCACACGACGCATAGATCAAACTAAACACGTGTCTTTTGCGAATTTTTCAAAAATTATTAAATATTTCGCATTTAATTCCAAGAAAACAAAAAGGCTTACGACTCCAATTTTTTAATATGATGTAGAGCAAAGCCTTGTATTGTTCTCCTATAAAAATCAAGACAATAGCTTCATACAATCCACACGACGCATAGGTCAAACTAAACACGTGTCTTTTGCGAATTTTTCAAAAATTATTAAATATTCGGCATTTAATTCCAAGAAAACAAAAAGACCTGCAGCTCCAATTTTTTAATATGTTGTAGAGCAAAGCCTTGTAATGTTCTCCTATAAAAATCAAGACAATAGCTGCATACAATCCACACGACGCATAGGTCAAACTAAACACGTGTCTTTTACGAATTTTTCAAAAATTATTAAATATTCGGCATTTAATTCCAGGAAAACAAAAAAACCTGCAGCTCCAATTTTTTAATATGTTGTAGAGCAAAGCCTTTTAATGTTCTCCTATAAAAATCAAGACAGTAGCTGCATACAATCCACACGACGCATAGGTCAAACTAAACACGTGTCTTTTGCGAATTTTTCAAAAATTATTAAATATTCCGCATTTAATTCCAAGAAAACAAAAAGGCTTACGACTCCAATTTTTTAATATGATGTAGAGCAAAGCCTTGTAATGTTCTCCTATAAAAATCAAGACAATAGCTGCATACAATCCACACGACGCATAGATCAAACTAAACACGTGTCTTTTGCGAATTTTTCAAAAATTATTAAATATTCCGCATTTAATTCCAGGAAAACAAAAAGGCATACGACTCCAATTTTTTAATATGTTGTAGAGCAAAGCCTTGTAATGTTCTGCTATAAAAATCAAGACAATAGCTGCATACAATCCACACGACGCATAGGTCAAACTAGACACGTGTCTTTTGCAAATTTTTAAAAAATTATTAAATATTCGGCATTTAATTCCAGGAAAACAAAAAGACCTGCAGCTCCAATTTTTTATTATGTTGTAGAGCAAAGCCTTGTAATGTTCTCCTGTAAAAATCAAGACAATAGCTGCATACAATCCACACGACGCATAGGTCAAACTAAACACGTGTCTTTTGCAAATTTTTCAAAAATTATTAAATATTCCGCATTTAATTCCAAGAAAACAAAAAGACCTGCAGCTCCAATTTTTTAATATGTTGTAGAGCAAAGCCTTGTAATGTTCTCCTGTAAAAATCAAGACAATAGCTGCATACAATCCACACGACGCATAGGTCAAACTAGACACGTGTCTTTTGCAAATTTTTAAAAAATTATTAAATATTCGGCATTTAATTCCAGGAAAACAAAAAGACCTGCAGCTCCAATTTTTTATTATGTTGTAGAGCAAAGTCCTGTTATGTTCATCTATAAAAATCAAGACAATAGCTGCATACAATCCACACGACGCATAGGTCAAACTAAACACGTGTCTTTTGCGAATTTTTCAAAAATTATTAAATATTCCGCATTTAATTCCAAGAAAACAAAAAGACCTGCAGCTCCAATTTTTTAATATGTTGTAGAGCAAAGCCTTGTAATGTTCTGCTATAAAAATCAAGACAATAGCTGCATACAATCCACACGACGCATAGGTCAAACTAGACACGTGTCTTTTGCAAATTTTTAAAAAATTATTAAATATTCGGCATTTAATTCCAGGAAAACAAAAAGACCTGCAGCTCCAATTTTTTATTATGTTGTAGAGCAAAGTCCTGTTATGTTCATCTATAAAAATCAAGACAATAGCTGCATACAATCCACACGACGCATAGGTCAAACTAAACACGTGTCTTTTGCGAATTTTTCAAAAATTATTAAATATTCCGCATTTAATTCCAAGAAAACAAAAAGAGATGCAGCTCCAATTTTTTAATATGTTGTAGAGCAAAGCCTTGTAATGTTCTGCTATAAAAATCAAGACAATAGCTGCATACAATCCACACGACGCATAGGTCAAACTAGACACGTGTCTTTTGCAAATTTTTAAAAAATTATTAAATATTCGGCATTTAATTCCAGGAAAACAAAAAGACCTGCAGCTCCAATTTTTTATTATGTTGTAGAGCAAAGCCTTGTAATGTTCTCCTGTAAAAATCAAGACAATAGCTGCATACAATCCACACGACGCATAGGTCAAACTAAACACGTGTCTTTTGCGAATTTTTCAAAAATTATTAAATATTCCGCATTTAATTCCAAGAAAACAAAAAGACCTGCAGCTCCAATTTTTTAATATGTTGTAGAGCAAAGTCCTGTTATGTTCATCTATAAAAATCAAGACAATAGCTGCATACAATCCACACGACGCATAGGTCAAACTAAACACGTGTCTTTTGCGAATTTTTCAAAAATTATTAAATATTCCGCATTTAATTCCAAGAAAACAAAAAGACCTGCAGCTCCAATTTTTTAATATGTTGTAGAGCAAAGTCCTGTTATGTTCATCTATAAAAATCAAGACAATAGCTGCATACAATCCACACGACGCATAGGTCAAACTAAACACGTGTCTTTTGCGAATTTTTCAAAAATTATTAAATATTCCGCATTTAATTCCAAGAAAACAAAAAGGCTTACGACTCCAATTTTTTAATATAATGTAGAGCAAAGCCTTGTAATGTTCTCTTATAAAAATCAAAACAATATCTGCATACAATCCACACGACGCATAGGTCAAACTAAACACGTGTCTTTTGCGAATTTTTCAAAAATTATTAAATATTCCGCATTTAATTCCAAGAAAACAAAAAGACCTGCAGCTCCAATTTTTTAATATGTTGTAGAGCAAAGTCCTGTTATGTTCATCTATAAAAATCAAGACAATAGCTGCATACAATCCACACGACGCATAGGTCAAACTAAACACGTGTCTTTTGCGAATTTTTCAAAAATTATTAAATATTCCGCATTTAATTCCAAGAAAACAAAAAGACCTGCAGCTCCAATTTTTTAATATGTTGTAGAGCAAAGTCCTGTTATGTTCATCTATAAAAATCAAGACAATAGCTGCATACAATCCACACGACGCATAGGTCAAACTAAACACGTGTCTTTTGCGAATTTTTCAAAAATTATTAAATATTCCGCATTTAATTCCAAGAAAACAAAAAGACCTGCAGCTCCAATTTTTTAATATGTTGTAGAGCAAAGCCTTGTATTGTTCAACTATAAAAATCAAGACAATAGCGGCATACAATCCACACGACGCATAGGTCAAACTAAACACGTGTCTTTTGCGAATTTTTCAAAAATTATTAAATATTCCGCATTTAATTCCAAGAAAACAAAAAGACCTGCAGCTCCAATTTTTTAATATGTTGTAGAGCAAAGTCCTGTTATGTTCATCTATAAACATCAAGACAATAGCTGCATACAATCCACACGACGCATAGGTCAAACTAAACACGTGTCTTTTGCGAATTTTTTAAAAATTATTAAATATTTCGCATTTAATTCCAGGAAAACAAAAAGGCTTACGACTCCAATTTTTTAATATATTGTAGAGCAAAGCCTTGTAATGTTCTCCTATAAAAATCAAGACAATAGCTGCATACATTCCACACGACGCATAGGTCAAACTAAACACGTGTCTTTTGCAAATTTTTCAAAAATTATTAAATATTCCGCATTTAATTCCAGGAAAACAAAAAGGCTTACTACTCCAATTTTTTAATATATTGTAGAGCAAAGTCTTGTAATGTTCTCCTATAAAAATCAAGACAATAGCTGCATACAATCCACACGACGCATAGGTCAAACTAAACACGTGTCTTTTGCGAATTTTTCAAAAATTATTAAATATTCCGCATTTAATTCCAAGAAAACAAAAAGACCTGCAGCTCCAATTTTTTAATATGTTGTAGAGCAAAGTCCTGTTATGTTCATCTATAAAAATCAAAACAATAGCTGCATACAATCCACACGACGCATAGGTCAAACTAAACACGTGTCTTTTGCGAATTTTTCAAAAATTATTAAATATTCCGCATTTAATTCCAAGAAAGCAAAAAGACCTGCAGCTCCAATTTTTTAATATGTTGTAGAGCAAAGCCTTGTAATGTTCAACTATAAGAATCAAGACAATAGCTGCATACAATCCACACGACGCATAGGTCAAACTAAACACGTGTCTTTTGCGAATTTTTCAAAAATTATTAAATATTCCGCATTTAATTCCAAGAAAACAAAAAGACCTGCAGCTCCAATTTTTTAATATGTTGTAGAGCAAAGTCCTGTTATGTTCATCTATAAAAATCAAGACAATAGCTGCATACAATCCACACGACGCATAGGTCAAACTAAACACGTGTCTTTTGCGAATTTTTCAAAAATTATTAAATATTCCGCATTTAATTCCAAGAAAACAAAAAGACCTGCAGCTCCAATTTTTTAATATGTTGTAGAGCAAAGCCTTTTAATGTTCTCCTATAAAAATCAAGACAATAGCTGCATACAATCCACACGACGCATAGGTCAAACTAAACACGTGTCTTTGGCGAATTTTTCAAAAATTATTAAATATTCCGCATTTAATTCCAAGAAAACAAAAAGACCTGCAGCTCCAATTTTTTAATATGTTGTAGAGCAAAGTCCTGTTATGTTCATCTATAAAAATCAAGACAATAGCTGCATACAATCCACACGACGCATAGGTCAAACTAAACACGTGTCTTTTGCGAATTTTTCAAAAATTATTAAATATTCCGCATTTAATTCCAAGAAAACAAAAAGACCTGCAGCTCCAATTTTTTAATATGTTGTAGAGCAAAGTCCTGTTATGTTCATCTATAAAAATCAAGACAATAGCTGCATACAATCCACACGACGCATAGGTCAAACTAAACACGTGTCTTTTGCGAATTTTTCAAAAATTATTAAATATTCCGCATTTAATTCCAAGAAAACAAAAAGACCTGCAGCTCCAATTTTTTAATATGTTGTAGAGCAAAGTCCTGTTATGTTCATCTATAAAAATCAAGACAATAGCTGCATACAATCCACACGACGCATAGGTCAAACTAAACACGTGTCTTTTGCGAATTTTTCAAAAATTATTAAATATTCCGCATTTAATTCCAAGAAAGCAAAAAGACCTGCAGCTCCAATTTTTTAATATGTTGTAGAGCAAAGCCTTGTAATGTTCAACTATAAAAATCAAGACAATAGCTGCATACAATCCACACGACGCATAGGTCAAACTAAACACGTGTCTTTTGCGAATTTTTCAAAAATTATTAAATATTCCGCATTTAATTCCAAGAAAACAAAAAGACCTGCAGCTCCAATTTTTTAATATGTTGTAGAGCAAAGTCCTGTTATGTTCATCTATAAAAATCAAGACAATAGCTGCATACAATCCACACGACGCATAGGTCAAACTAAACACGTGTCTTTTACGAATTTTTCAAAAATTATTAAATATTCCGCATTTAATTCCAGGAAAACAAAAAGGCTTACTACTCCAATTTTTTAATATATTGTAGGCCAAAGTCTTGTAATGTTCTCCTATAAAAATCAAGACAATAGCTGCATACAATCCACACGACGCATAGGTCAAACTAAACACGTGTCTTTTGCGAATTTTTCAAAAATTATTAAATATTCCGCATTTAATTCCAGGAAAACAAAAAGGCTTACTACTCCAATTTTTTAATATATTGTAGAGCAAAGTCTTGTAATGTTCTCCTATAAAAATCAAGACAATAGCTGCATACAATCCACACGACGCATAGGTCAAACTAAACACGTGTCTTTTGCGAATTTTTCAAAAATTATTAAATATTCCGCATTTAATTCCAAGAAAACAAAAAGACCTGCAGCTCCAATTTTTTAATATGTTGTAGAGCAAAGTCCTGTTATGTTCATCTATAAAAATCAAGACAATAGCTGCATACAATCCACACGACGCATAGGTCAAACTAAACACGTGTCTTTTGCGAATTTTTCAAAAATTATTAAATATTCCGCATTTAATTCCAAGAAAACAAAAAGGCTTACGACTCCAATTTTTTAATATGATGTAGAGCAAAGCCTTGTAATGTTCTCCTATAAAAATCAAAACAATATCTGCATACAATCCACACGACGCATAGGTCAAACTAAACACGTGTCTTTTGCGAATTTTTCAAAAATTATTAAATATTCCGCATTTAATTCCAGGAAAACTAAAAGGCATACGACTCCAATTTTTTAATATATTGTAGAGCAAAGCCTTGTAATGTTCTCCTATAAAAATCAAGACAATAGCTGCATACAATCCACACGACGCATAGGTCAAACTAAACACGTGTCTTTTGCGAATTTTTCAAAAATTATTAAATATTCGGCATTTAATTCCAGGAAAACAAAAAGACCTGCAGCTCCAATTTTTTAATATGTTGTAGAGCAAAGCCTTTTAATGTTCTCATATAAAAATCAAGACAATAGCTGCATACAATCCACACGACGCATAGGTCAAACTAAACACGTGTCTTTTGCGAATTTTTCAAAAATTATTAAATATTTCGCATTTAATTCCAGGAAAACAAAAAGGCTTACGACTCCAATTTTTTAATATATTGTAGAGCAAAGCCTTGTAATGTTCTCCTATAAAAATCAAGACAATAGCTGCATACAATCCACACGACGCATAGGTCAAACTAAACACGTGTCTTTTGCGAATTTTTCAAAAATTATTAAATATTCCGCATTTAATTCCAGGAAAACAAAAAGGCATACGACTCCAATTTTTTAATATTTTGTAGAGCAAAGCTTTGTAATGTTCTCCTATAAAAATCAAGACAATAGCTGCATACAATCCACACGACGCATAGGTCAAACTAAACACGTGTCTTTTGCGAATTTTTCAAAAATTATTAAATATTCCGCATTTAATTCCAAGAAAACAAAAGACCTGCAGCTCCAATTTTTTAATATTTTGTAGAGCAAAGCTTTGTAATGTTCTCCTATAAAAATCAAGACAATAGCTGCATACAATCCACACGACGCATAGGTCAAACTAAACACGTGTCTTTTGCGAATTTTTCAAAAATTATTAAATATTCCGCATTTAATTCCAAGAAAGCAAAAAGACCTGCAGCTCCAATTTTTTAATATGTTGTAGAGCAAAGCCTTGTAATGTTCAACTATAAAAATCAAGACAATAGCTGCATACAATCCACACGACGCATAGGTCAAACTAAACACGTGTCTTTGGCGAATTTTTCAAAAATTATTAAATATTCCGCATTTAATTCCAAGAAAACAAAAAGACCTGCAGCTCCAATTTTTTAATATGTTGTAGAGCAAAGTCCTGTTATGTTCATCTATAAAAATCAAGACAATAGCTGCATACAATCCACACGACGCATAGGTCAAACTAAACACGTGTCTTTTGCGAATTTTTCAAAAATTATTAAATATTCCGCATTTAATTCCAAGAAAACAAAAAGACCTGCAGCTCCAATTTTTTAATATGTTGTAGAGCAAAGCCTTTTAATGTTCTCCTATAAAAATCAAGACAATAGCTGCATACAATCCACACGACGCATAGGTCAAACTAAACACGTGTCTTTGGCGAATTTTTCAAAAATTATTAAATATTCCGCATTTAATTCCAAGAAAACAAAAAGACCTGCAGCTCCAATTTTTTAATATGTTGTAGAGCAAAGTCCTGTTATGTTCATCTATAAAAATCAAGACAATAGCTGCATACAATCCACACGACGCATAGGTCAAACTAAACACGTGTCTTTTGCGAATTTTTCAAAAATTATTAAATATTCCGCATTTAATTCCAAGAAAACAAAAAGACCTGCAGCTCCAATTTTTTAATATGTTGTAGAGCAAAGTCCTGTTATGTTCATCTATAAAAATCAAGACAATAGCTGCATACAATCCACACGACGCATAGGTCAAACTAAACACGTGTCTTTTGCGAATTTTTCAAAAATTATTAAATATTCCGCATTTAATTCCAAGAAAACAAAAGACCTGCAGCTCCAATTTTTTAATATTTTGTAGAGCAAAGCTTTGTAATGTTCTCCTATAAAAATCAAGACAATAGCTGCATACAATCCACACGACGCATAGGTCAAACTAAACACGTGTCTTTTGCGAATTTTTCAAAAATTATTAAATATTCCGCATTTAATTCCAAGAAAGCAAAAAGACCTGCAGCTCCAATTTTTTAATATGTTGTAGAGCAAAGCCTTGTAATGTTCAACTATAAAAATCAAGACAATAGCTGCATACAATCCACACGACGCATAGGTCAAACTAAACACGTGTCTTTTGCGAATTTTTCAAAAATTATTAAATATTCCGCATTTAATTCCAAGAAAACAAAAAGACCTGCAGCTCCAATTTTTTAATATGTTGTAGAGCAAAGTCCTGTTATGTTCATCTATAAAAATCAAGACAATAGCTGCATACAATCCACACGACGCATAGGTCAAACTAAACACGTGTCTTTTACGAATTTTTCAAAAATTATTAAATATTCCGCATTTAATTCCAGGAAAACAAAAAGGCTTACTACTCCAATTTTTTAATATATTGTAGGCCAAAGTCTTGTAATGTTCTCCTATAAAAATCAAGACAATAGCTGCATACAATCCACACGACGCATAGGTCAAACTAAACACGTGTCTTTTGCGAATTTTTCAAAAATTATTAAATATTCCGCATTTAATTCCAGGAAAACAAAAAGGCTTACTACTCCAATTTTTTAATATATTGTAGAGCAAAGTCTTGTAATGTTCTCCTATAAAAATCAAGACAATAGCTGCATACAATCCACACGACGCATAGGTCAAACTAAACACGTGTCTTTTGCGAATTTTTCAAAAATTATTAAATATTCCGCATTTAATTCCAAGAAAACAAAAAGACCTGCAGCTCCAATTTTTTAATATGTTGTAGAGCAAAGTCCTGTTATGTTCATCTATAAAAATCAAGACAATAGCTGCATACAATCCACACGACGCATAGGTCAAACTAAACACGTGTCTTTTGCGAATTTTTCAAAAATTATTAAATATTCCGCATTTAATTCCAAGAAAACAAAAAGGCTTACGACTCCAATTTTTTAATATGATGTAGAGCAAAGCCTTGTAATGTTCTCCTATAAAAATCAAAACAATATCTGCATACAATCCACACGACGCATAGGTCAAACTAAACACGTGTCTTTTGCGAATTTTTCAAAAATTATTAAATATTCCGCATTTAATTCCAGGAAAACTAAAAGGCATACGACTCCAATTTTTTAATATATTGTAGAGCAAAGCCTTGTAATGTTCTCCTATAAAAATCAAGACAATAGCTGCATACAATCCACACGACGCATAGGTCAAACTAAACACGTGTCTTTTGCGAATTTTTCAAAAATTATTAAATATTCGGCATTTAATTCCAGGAAAACAAAAAGACCTGCAGCTCCAATTTTTTAATATGTTGTAGAGCAAAGCCTTTTAATGTTCTCATATAAAAATCAAGACAATAGCTGCATACAATCCACACGACGCATAGGTCAAACTAAACACGTGTCTTTTGCGAATTTTTCAAAAATTATTAAATATTTCGCATTTAATTCCAGGAAAACAAAAAGGCTTACGACTCCAATTTTTTAATATATTGTAGAGCAAAGCCTTGTAATGTTCTCCTATAAAAATCAAGACAATAGCTGCATACAATCCACACGACGCATAGGTCAAACTAAACACGTGTCTTTTGCGAATTTTTCAAAAATTATTAAATATTCCGCATTTAATTCCAGGAAAACAAAAAGGCATACGACTCCAATTTTTTAATATTTTGTAGAGCAAAGCTTTGTAATGTTCTCCTATAAAAATCAAGACAATAGCTGCATACAATCCACACGACGCATAGGTCAAACTAAACACGTGTCTTTTGCGAATTTTTCAAAAATTATTAAATATTCCGCATTTAATTCCAGGAAAACAAAAAGGCATACGACTCCAATTTTTTAATATTTTGTAGAGCAAAGCTTTGTAATGTTCTCCTATAAAAATCAAGACAATAGCTGCATACAATCCACACGACGCATAGATCAAACTAAACACGTGTCTTTTGCGAATTTTTCAAAAATTATTAAATATTTCGCATTTAATTCCAAGAAAACAAAAAGGCTTACGACTCCAATTTTTTAATATGATGTAGAGCAAAGCCTTGTATTGTTCTCCTATAAAAATCAAAACAATAGCTTCATACAATCCACACGACGCATAGGTCAAACTAAACACGTGTCTTTTGCGAATTTTTCAAAAATTATTAAATATTCGGCATTTAATTCCAAGAAAACAAAAAGACCTGCAGCTCCAATTTTTTAATATGTTGTAGAGCAAAGCCTTGTAATGTTCTCCTATAAAAATCAAGACAATAGCTGCATACAATCCACACGACGCATAGGTCAAACTAAACACGTGTCTTTTGCGAATTTTTCAAAAATTATTAAATATTCGGCATTTAATTCCAGGAAAACAAAAAAACCTGCAGCTCCAATTTTTTAATATGTTGTAGAGCAAAGCCTTTTAATGTTCTCCTATAAAAATCAAGACAGTAGCTGCATACAATCCACACGACGCATAGGTCAAACTAAACACGTGTCTTTTGCGAATTTTTCAAAAATTATTAAATATTCCGCATTTAATTCCAAGAAAACAAAAAGGCTTACGACTCCAATTTTTTAATATGATGTAGAGCAAAGCCTTGTAATGTTCTCCTATAAAAATCAAGACAATAGCTGCATACAATCCACACGACGCATAGATCAAACTAAACACGTGTCTTTTGCGAATTTTTCAAAAATTATTAAATATTCCGCATTTAATTCCAGGAAAACAAAAAGGCATACGACTCCAATTTTTTAATATGTTGTAGAGCAAAGCCTTGTAATGTTCTGCTATAAAAATCAAGACAATAGCTGCATACAATCCACACGACGCATAGGTCAAACTAGACACGTGTCTTTTGCAAATTTTTAAAAAATTATTAAATATTCGGCATTTAATTCCAGGAAAACAAAAAGACCTGCAGCTCCAATTTTTTATTATGTTGTAGAGCAAAGCCTTGTAATGTTCTCCTGTAAAAATCAAGACAATAGCTGCATACAATCCACACGACGCATAGGTCAAACTAAACACGTGTCTTTTGCGAATTTTTCAAAAATTATTAAATATTCCGCATTTAATTCCAAGAAAACAAAAAGACCTGCAGCTCCAATTTTTTAATATGTTGTAGAGCAAAGCCTTGTAATGTTCTCCTGTAAAAGTCAAGACAATAGCTGCATACAATCCACACGACGCATAGGTCAAACTAAACACGTGTCTTTTGCAAATTTTTCAAAAATTATTAAATATTCCGCATTTAATTCCAAGAAAACAAAAAGACCTGCAGCTCCAATTTTTTAATATGTTGTAGAGCAAAGCCTTGTAATGTTCTCCTGTAAAAATCAAGACAATAGCTGCATACAATCCACACGACGCATAGGTCAAACTAAACACGTGTCTTTTGCGAATTTTTCAAAAATTATTAAATATTCCGCATTTAATTCCAAGAAATCAAAAAGACCTGCAGCTCCAATTTTTTAATATGTTGTAGAGCAAAGCCTTGTAATGTTCTCCTGTAAAAGTCAAGACAATAGCTGCATACAATCCACACGACGCATAGGTCAAACTAAACACGTGTCTTTTGCAAATTTTTCAAAAATTATTAAATATTCCGCATTTAATTCCAAGAAAACAAAAAGACCTGCAGCTCCAATTTTTTAATATGTTGTAGAGCAAAGCCTTGTAATGTTCTCCTGTAAAAATCAAGACAATAGCTGCATACAATCCACACGACGCATAGGTCAAACTAAACACGTGTCTTTTGCGAATTTTTCAAAAATTATTAAATATTCCGCATTTAATTCCAAGAAAACAAAAAGACCTGCAGCTCCAATTTTTTAATATGTTGTAGAGCAAAGCCTTGTAATGTTCTCCTGTAAAAGTCAAGACAATAGCTGCATACAATCCACACGACGCATAGGTCAAACTAAACACGTGTCTTTTGCGAATTTTTCAAAAATTATTAAATATTCGGCATTTAATTCCAGGAAAACAAAAAAACCTGCAGCTCCAATTTTTTAATATGTTGTAGAGCAAAGCCTTTTAATGTTCTCCTATAAAAATCAAGACAGTAGCTGCATACAATCCACACGACGCATAGGTCAAACTAAACACGTGTCTTTTGCGAATTTTTCAAAAATTATTAAATATTCCGCATTTAATTCCAAGAAAACAAAAAGGCTTACGACTCCAATTTTTTAATATGATGTAGAGCAAAGCCTTGTAATGTTCTCCTATAAAAATCAAGACAATAGCTGCATACAATCTACACGACGCATAGATCAAACTAAACACGTGTCTTTTGCGAATTTTTCAAAAATTATAAAATATTTCGCATTTAATTCCAAGAAAACAAAAAGGCTTACGACTCCAATTTTTTAATATGATGTAGAGCAAAGCCTTGTATTGTTCTCCTATAAAAATCAAGACAATAGCTTCATACAATCCACACGACGCATAGGTCAAACTAAACACGTGTCTTTTGCGAATTTTTCAAAAATTATTAAATATTCGGCATTTAATTCCAAGAAAACAAAAAGACCTGCAGCTCCAATTTTTTAATGTGTTGTAGAGCAAAGCCTTGTAATGTTCTCCTATAAAAATCAAGACAATAGCTGCATACAATCCACACGACGCATAGGTCAAACTAAACACGTGTCTTTTGCGAATTTTTCAAAAATTATTAAATATTCGGCATTTAATTCCAGGAAAACAAAAAAACCTGCAGCTCCAATTTTTTAATATGTTGTAGAGCAAAGCCTTTTAATGTTCTCCTATAAAAATCAAGACAGTAGCTGCATACAATCCACACGACGCATAGGTCAAACTAAACACGTGTCTTTTGCGAATTTTTCAAAAATTATTAAATATTCCGCATTTAATTCCAAAAAAACAAAAAGGCTTACGACTCCAATTTTTTAATATGATGTAGAGCAAAGCCTTGTAATGTTCTGCTATAAAAATCAAGACAATAGCTGCATACAATCCACACGACTCATAGGTCAAACTAGACACGTGTCTTTTGCAAATTTTTAAAAAATTATTAAATATTCGGCATTTAATTCCAGGAAAACAAAAAGACCTGCAGCTCCAATTTTTTATTATGTTGTAGAGCAAAGCCTTGTAATGTTCTCCTGTAAAAATCAAGACAATAGCTGCATACAATCCACACGACGCATAGGTCAAACTAAACACGTGTCTTTTGCGAATTTTTCAAAAATTATTAAATATTCCGCATTTAATTCCAAGAAAACAAAAAGACCTGCAGCTCCAATTTTTTAATATGTTGTAGAGCAAAGCCTTGTAATGTTCTCCTGTAAAAGTCAAGACAATAGCTGCATACAATCCACACGACGCATAGGTCAAACTAAACACGTGTCTTTTGCAAATTTTTCAAAAATTATTAAATATTCCGCATTTAATTCCAAGAAAACAAAAAGACCTGCAGCTCCAATTTTTTAATATGTTGTAGAGCAAAGCCTTGTAATGTTCTCCTATAAAAATCAAGACAATAGCTGCATACAATCCACACGACGCATAGGTCAAACTAAACACGTGTCTTTTGCAAATTTTTCAAAAATTATTAAATATTCCGCATTTAATTCCAAGAAAACAAAAAGACCTGCAGCTCCAATTTTTTAATATGTTGTAGAGCAAAGCCTTATAATGTTCTCCTAGAAAAATCAAGACAATAGCTGCATACAATCCACACGACGCATAGGTCAAACTAAACACGTGTCTTTTGCGAATTTTTCAAAAATTATTAAATATTCGGCATTTAATTCCAAGAAAACAAAAAGACCTGCAGCTCCAATTTTTTAATATGTTGTAGAGCAAAGCCTTGTAATGTTCTCCTATAAAAATCAAGACAATAGCTGCATACAATCCACACGACGCATAGGTCAAACTAAACACGTGTCTTTTGCGAATTTTTAAAAAATTATTAAATATTCGGCATTTAATTCCAGGAAAACAAAAAGACCTGCAGCTCCAATTTTTTAATATGTTGTAGAGCAAAGCCTTGTAATGTTCTCCTGTAAAAATCAAGACAATAGCTGCATACAATCCACACGACGCATAGGTCAAACTAAACACGTGTCTTTTGCAAATTTTTCAAAAATTATTAAATATTCCGCATTTAATTCCAGGAAAACAAAAAGGCTTACGACTCCAATTTTTTAATATATTGTAGAGCAAAGCCTTGTAATGTTCTCCTATAAAAATCAAGACAATAGCTGCATACAATCCACACGACGCATAGGTCAAACTAAACACGTGTCTTTTGCGAATTTTTCAAAAATTATTAAATATTCGGCATTTAATTCCAAGAAAACAAAAAGACCTGCAGCTCCAATTTTTTAATATGTTGTAGAGCAAAGCCTTGTAATGTTCTCCTATAAAAATCAAGACAATAGCTGCATACAATCCACACGACGCATAGGTCAAACTAAACACGTGTCTTTTGCGAATTTTTCAAAAATTATTAAATATTTCGCATTTAATTCCAAGAAAACAAAAAGGCTTACGACTCCAATTTTTTAATATGATGTAGAGCAAAGCCTTGTATTGTTCTCCTATAAAAATCAAGACAATAGCTTCATACAATCCACACGACGCATAGGTCAAACTAAACACGTGTCTTTTGCTAATTTTTCAAAAATTATTAAATATTCGGCATTTAATTCCAAGAAAACAAAAAGACCTGCAGCTCCAATTTTTTAATATGTTGTAGAGCAAAGCCTTGTAATGTTCTCCTATAAAAATCAAGACAATAGCTGCATACAATCCACACGACGCATAGGTCAAACTAAACACGTGTCTTTTGCGAATTTTTCAAAAATTATTAAATATTCGGCATTTAATTCCAGGAAAACAAAAAGAGATGCAGCTCCAATTTTTTAATATGTTGTAGAGCAAAGCCTTTTAATGTTCTCCTATAAAAATCAAGACAATAGCTGCATACAATCCACACGACGCATAGGTCAAACTAAACACGTGTCTTTTGCGAATTTTTCAAAAATTATTAAATATTCGGCATTTAATTCCAGGAAAACAAAAAGAGATGCAGCTCCAATTTTTTAATATGTTGTAGAGCAAAGCCTTTTAATGTTCTCCTATAAAAATCAAGACAATAGCTGCATACAATCCACACGACGCATAGGTCAAACTAAACACGTGTCTTTTGCGAATTTTTCAAAAATTATTAAATATTCCGCATTTAATTCCAGGAAAACAAAAAGGCATACGACTCCAATTTTTTAATATGTTGTAGAGCAAAGCCTTGTAATGTTCTACTATAAAAATCAAGACAATAGCTGCATACAATCCACACGACGCATAGGTCAAACTAAACACGTGTCTTTTGCGAATTTTTCAAAAATTATTAAATATTCCGCATTTAATTCCAAGAAAACAAAAAGGCTTACGACTCCAATTTTTTAATATGATGTAGAGCAAAGCCTTGTAATGTTCTCCTATAAAAATCAAGACAATAGCTGCATACAATCCACACGACGCATAGGTCAAACTAAACACGTGTCTTTTGCGAATTTTTCAAAAATTATTAAATATTCCGCATTTAATTCCAGGAAAACAAAAAGGCATACGACTCCAATTTTTTAATATGTTGTAGAGCAAAGCCTTGTAATGTTCTACTATAAAAATCAAGACAATAGCTGCATACAATCCACACGACGCATAGGTCAAACTAAACACGTGTCTTTTGCGAATTTTTAAAAAATTATTAAATATTCGGCATTTAATTCCAGGAAAACAAAAAGACCTGCAGCTCCAATTTTTTAATATGTTGTAGAGCAAAGCCTTGTAATGTTCTCCTGTAAAAATCAAGACAATAGCTGCATACAATCCACACGACGCATAGGTCAAACTAAACACGTGTCTTTTGCGAATTTTTTAAAAATTATTAAATATTCCGCATTTAATGCCAAGAAAACAAAAAGACCTGCAGCTCCAATTTTTTAATATGTTGTAGAGCAAAGCCTTGTAATGTTCTCCTGTAAAAGTCAAGACAATAGCTGCATACAATCCACACGACGCATAGGTCAAACTAAACACGTGTCTTTTGCAAACTTTTCAAAAATTATTAAATATTCCGCATTTAATTCCAAGAAAACAAAAAGACCTGCAGCTCCAATTTTTTAATATGTTGTAGAGCAAAGCCTTATAATGTTCTCCTAGAAAAATCAAGACAATAGCTGCATACAATCCACACGACGCATAGGTCAAACTAAACACGTGTCTTTTGCGAATTTTTCAAAAATTATTAAATATTCGGCATTTAATTCCAGGAAAACAAAAAGACCTGCAGCTCCAATTTTTTAATATGTTGTAGAGCAAAGTCCTGTTATGTTCATCTATAAAAATCAAGACAATAGCTTCATACAATCCACACGACGCATAGGTCAAACTAAACACGTGTCTTTTGCGAATTTTTCAAAAATTATTAAATATTCGGCATTTAATTCCAAGAAAACAAAAAGACCTGCAGCTCCAATTTTTTAATATGTTGTAGAGCAAAGTCCTGTTATGTTCATCTATAAAAATCAAGACAATAGCTGCATACAATCCACACGACGCATAGGTCAAACTAAACACGTGTCTTTTGCGAATTTTTCAAAAATTATTAAATATTCCGCATTTAATTCCAAGAAAACAAAAAGGCTTACGACTCCAATTTTTTAATATGATGTAGAGCAAAGCCTTGTAATGTTCTCCTATAAAAATCAAGACAATAGCTGCATACAATCCACACGACGCATAGGTCAAACTAAACACGTGTCTTTTGCAAATTTTTCAAAAATTATTAAATATTCCGCATTTAATTCCAGGAAAACAAAAAGGCATACGACTCCAATTTTTTAATATGTTGTAGAGCAAAGCCTTGTAATGTTCTACTATAAAAATCAAGACAATAGCTGCATACAATCCACACGACGCATAGGTCAAACTAAACACGTGTCTTTTGCGAATTTTTAAAAAATTATTAAATATTCGGCATTTAATTCCAGGAAAACAAAAAGACCTGCAGCTCCAATTTTTTAATATGTTGTAGAGCAAAGCCTTGTAATGTTCTCCTGTAAAAATCAAGACAATAGCTGCATACAATCCACACGACGCATAGGTCAAACTAAACACGTGTCTTTTGCGAATTTTTCAAAAATTATTAAATATTCCGCATTTAATGCCAAGAAAACAAAAAGACCTGCAGCTCCAATTTTTTAATATGTTGTAGAGCAAAGCCTTGTAATGTTCTCCTGTAAAAGTCAAGACAATAGCTGCATACAATCCACACGACGCATAGGTCAAACTAAACACGTGTCTTTTGCAAACTTTTCAAAAATTATTAAATATTCCGCATTTAATTCCAAGAAAACAAAAAGACCTGCAGCTCCAATTTTTTAATATGTTGTAGAGCAAAGCCTTATAATGTTCTCCTAGAAAAATCAAGACAATAGCTGCATACAATCCACACGACGCATAGGTCAAACTAAACACGTGTCTTTTGCGAATTTTTCAAAAATTATTAAATATTCGGCATTTAATTCCAGGAAAACAAAAAGACCTGCAGCTCCAATTTTTTAATATGTTGTAGAGCAAAGCCTTATAATGTTCTCCTAGAAAAATCAAGACAATAGCTGCATACAATCCACACGACGCATAGGTCAAACTAAACACGTGTCTTTTGCGAATTTTTAAAAAATTATTAAATATTCGGCATTTAATTCCAGGAAAACAAAAAGACCTGCAGCTCCAATTTTTTAATATGTTGTAGAGCAAAGCCTTGTAATGTTCTCCTGTAAAAATCAAGACAATAGCTGCATACAATCCACACGACGCATAGGTCAAACTAAACACGTGTCTTTTGCGAATTTTTCAAAAATTATTAAATATTCCGCATTTAATTCCAAGAAAACAAAAAACCTGCAGCTCCAATTTTTTAATATGTTGTAGAGCAAAGCCTTGTAATGTTCTCCTATAAAAATCAAGACAATAGCTGCATACAATCCACACGACGCATAGGTCAAACTAAACACGTGTCTTTTGCAAATTTTTCAAAAATTATTAAATATTCGGCATTTAATTCCAGGAAAACAAAAAGACCTGCAGCTCCAATTTTTTAATATGTTGTAGAGCAAAGCCTTATAATGTTCTCCTAGAAAAATCAAGACAATAGCTGCATACAATCCACACGACGCATAGGTCAAACTAAACACGTGTCTTTTGCGAATTTCTAAAAAATTATTAAATATTCGGCATTTAATTCCAGGAAAACAAAAAGACCTGCAGCTCCAATTTTTTAATATGTTGTAGAGCAAAGTCCTGTTATGTTCACCTATAAAAATCAAGACAATAGCTGCATACAATCCACACGACGCATAGGTCAAACTAAACACGTGTCTTTTGCGAATTTTTCAAAAATTATTAAATATTCGGCATTTAATTCCAAGAAAACAAAAAGTCCTGCAGCTCCAATTTTTTAATATGTTGTAGAGCAAAGTCCTGTTATGTTCATCTATAAAAATCAAGACAATAGCTGCATACAATCCACACGACGCATAGGTCAAACTAAACACGTGTCTTTTGCGAATTTTTCAAAAATTATTAAATATTCCGCATTTAATTCCAAGAAAACAAAAAGGCTTACGACTCCAATTTTTTAATATGATGTAGAGCAAAGCCTTGTAATGTTCTCCTATAAAAATCAAGACAATAGCTGCATACAATCCACACGACGCATAGGTCAAACTAAACACGTGTCTTTTGCAAATTTTTCAAAAATTATTAAATATTCCGCATTTAATTCCAGGAAAACAAAAAGGCATACGACTCCAATTTTTTAATATGTTGTAGAGCAAAGCCTTGTAATGTTCTCTTGTAAAAATCAAGACAATAGCTGCATACAATCCACACGACGCATAGGTCAAACTAAACACGTGTCTTTTGCAAATTTTTAAAAAATTATTAAATATTCGGCATTTAATTCCAGGAAAACAAAAAGACCTGCAGCTCCAATTTTTTAATATGTTGTAGAGCAAAGCCTTGTAATGTTCTCCTGTAAAAATCAAGACAATAGCTGCATACAATCCACACGACGCATAGGTCAAACTAAACACGTGTCTTTTGCGAATTTTTCAAAAATTATTAAATATTCCGCATTTAATTCCAAGAAAACAAAAAGACCTGCAGCTCCAATTTTTTAATATGTTGTAGAGCAAAGCCTTGTAATGTTCTCCTGTAAAAATCAAGACAATAGCTGCATACAATCCACACGACGCATAGGTCAAACTAAACACGTGTCTTTTGCGAATTTTTCAAAAATTATTAAATATTCCGCATTTAATTCCAAGAAAACAAAAAGACCTGCAGCTCCAATTTTTTAATATGTTGTAGAGCAAAGCCTTGTAATGTTCTCCTGTAAAAATCAAGGCAATAGCTGCATACAATCCACACGACGCATAGGTCAAACTAAACACGTGTCTTTTGCGAATTTTTCAAAAATTATTAAATATTCCGCATTTAATTCCAAGAAAACAAAAAGACCTGCAGCTCCAATTTTTTAATATGTTGTAGAGCAAAGCCTTATAATGTTCTCCTAGAAAAATCAAGACAATAGCTGCATACAATCCACACGACGCATAGGTCAAACTAAACACGTATCTTTTGCGAATTTTTAAAAAATTATTAAATATTCGGCATTTAATTCCAGGAAAACAAAAAGACCTGCAGCTCCAATTTTTTAATATGTTGTAGAGCGAAGCCTTGTAATGTTCTCCTGTAAAAATCAAGACAATAGCTGCATACAATCCACACGACGCATAGGTCAAACTAAACACGTGTCTTTTGCGAATTTTTCAAAAATTATTAAATATTCGGCATGTAATTCCAGGAAAACAAAAAGACCTGCAGCTCCAATTTTACAATATGTTGTAGAGTAAAGCCTTATAATGTTTTCCTAGAAAAATCAAGACAATAGCTGCATACAATCCACACGACGCATAGGTCAAACTAAACACGTGTCTTTTGCGAATTTTTCAAAAATTATTAAATATTCCGCATTTAATTCCAAGAAAACAAAAAGGCTTACGACTCCAATTTTTAATATGTTGTAGAGCAAAGCCTTGTAATGTTCTCCTATAAAAATCAAGACAATAGCTGCATACAATCCACACGACGCATAGGTCAAACTAAACACGTGTCTTTTGCGAATTTTTCAAAAATTATTAAATATTCCGCATTTAATTCCAAGAAAACAAAAAGACCTGCAGCTCCAATTTTTTAATATGTTGTAGAGCAAAGTCCTGTTATGTTCATCTATAAAAATCAAGACAATAGCTGCATACAATCCACACGACGCATAGGTCAAACTAAACACGTGTCTTTTGCGAATTTTTCAAAAATTATTAAATATTCCGCATTTAATTCCAGGAAAACAAAAAGGCTTACTACTCCAATTTTTTAATATATTGTAGAGCAAATTCTTGTAATGTTCTCCTATAAAAATCAAGACAATAGCTGCATACAATCCACACGACGCATAGGTCAAACTAAACACGTGTCTTTTGCGAATTTTTCAAAAATTATTAAACATTCCGCATTTAATTCCAAGAAAACAAAAAGACCTGCAGCTAAAATTTTTTAATATGTTGTAGAGCAAAGTCCTGTTATGTTCATCTATAAAAATCAAAACAATAGCTGCATACAATCCACACGACGCATAGGTCAAACTAAACACGTGTCTTTTGCGAATTTTTCAAAAATTATTAAATATTCCGCATTTAATTCCAAGAAAACAAAAAGACCTGCAGCTCCAATTTTTTAATATGTTGTAGAGCAAAGTCCTGTTATGTTCATCTATAAAAATCAAGACAATAGCTGCATACAATCCACACGACGCATAGGTCAAACTAAACACGTGTCTTTTGCGAATTTTTCAAAAATTATTAAATATTCCGCATTTAATTCCAGGAACACAAAAAGGCTTACTACTCCAATTTTTTAATATATTGTAGAGCAAATTCTTGTAATGTTCTCCTATAAAAATCAAGACAATAGCTGCATACAATCCACACGACGCATAGGTCAAACTAAACACGTGTCTTTTGCGAATTTTTCAAAAATTATTAAATATTCCGCATTTAATTCCAGGAAAACAAAAAGGCATACGACTCCAATTTTTTAATATATTGTAGAGCAAAGCCTTATAATGTTCTCCTATAAAAATCAAGACAATAGCTGCATACAATCCACACGACGCATAGGTCAAACTAAACACGTGTCTTTTGCGAATTTTTCAAAAATTATTAAATATTCGGCATTTAATTCCAGGAAAACAAAAAGACCTGCAGCTCCAATTTTTTAATATGTTGTAGAGCAAAGCCTTTTAATGTTCTCCTATAAAAATCAAGACAATAGCTGCATACAATCCACACGACGCATAGGTCAAACTAAACACGTGTCTTTTGCGAATTTTTCAAAAATTATTAAATATTCGGCATTTAATTCCAGGAAAACAAAAAGACCTGCAGCTCCAATTTTTTAATATGTTGTAGAGCAAAGCCTTGTAATGTTCTCCTATAAAAATCAAGACAATAGCTGCATACAATCCACACGACGCATAGGTCAAACTAAACACGTGTCTTTTGCGAATTTTTCAAAAATTATTAAATATTCGGCATTTAATTCCAGGAAAACAAAAAGACCTGCAGCTCCAATTTTTTAATATGTTGTAGAGCAAAGCCTTTTAATGTTCTCCTATAAAAATCAAGACAATAGCTGCATACAATCCACACGACGCATAGGTCAAACTAAACACGTGTCTTTTGCGAATTTTTCAAAAATTATTAAATATTTCGCATTTAATTCCAGAAAAACAAAAAGGCTTACGACTCCAATTTTTTAATATATTGTAGAGCAAAGCCTTGTAATGTTCTCCTATAAAAATCAAGACAATAGCTGCATACAATCCACACGACGCATAGGTCAAACTAAACACGTGTCTTTTGCGAATTTTTCAAAAATTATTAAATATTCGGCATTTAATTCCAGGAAAACAAAAAGACCTGCAGCTCCAATTTTTTAATATGTTGTAGAGCAAAGCCTTTTAATGTTCTCCTATAAAAATCAAGACAATAGCTGCATACAATCCACACGACGCATAGGTCAAACTAAACACGTGTCTTTTGCGAATTTTTCAAAAATTATTAAATATTCGGCATTTAATTCCAGGAAAACAAAAAGACCTGCAGCTCCAATTTTTTAATATGTTGTAGAGCAAAGCCTTGTAATGTTCTCCTATAAAAATCAAGACAATAGCTGCATACAATCCACACGACGCATAGGTCAAACTAAACACGTGTCTTTTGCGAATTTTTCAAAAATTATTAAATATTCGGCATTTAATTCCAGGAAAACAAAAAGACCTGCAGCTCCAATTTTTTAATATGTTGTAGAGCAAAGCCTTTTAATGTTCTCCTATAAAAATCAAGACAATAGCTGCATACAATCCACACGACGCATAGGTCAAACTAAACACGTGTCTTTTGCGAATTTTTCAAAAATTATTAAATATTTCGCATTTAATTCCAGAAAAACAAAAAGGCTTACGACTCCAATTTTTTAATATATTGTAGAGCAAAGCCTTGTAATGTTCGCCTATAAAAATCAAGACAATAGCTGCATACAATCCACACGACGCATAGGTCAAACTAAATACGTGTCTTTTGCGAATTTTTCTAAAATTATTAAATATTTCGCATTTAATTCCAGAAAAACAAAAAGGCTTACGACTCCAATTTTTTAATATATTGTAGAGCAAAGCCTTGTAATGTTCTCCTATAAAAATCAAGACAATAGCTGCATACAATCCACACGACGCATAGGTCAAACTAAACACGTGTCTTTTGCGAATTTTTCAAAAATTATTAAATATTCCGCATTTAATTCCAAAAAAACAAAAAGGCTTACGACTCCAATTTTTTAATATATTGTAGAGCAAAGCCTTGTAATGTTCTCCTATAAAAATCAAGAGAATAGCTGCATACAATCCACACGACGCATAGGTCAAACTAAACACGTGTCTTTTGCGAATTTTTCAAAAATTATTAAATATTCGGCATTTAATTCCAGGAAAACAAAAAGACCTGCAGCTCCAATTTTTTAATATGTTGTAGAGCAAAGCCTTTTAATGTTCTCCTATAAAAATCAAGACAATAGCTGCATACAATCCACACGACGCATAGGTCAAACTAAACACGTGTCTTTTGCGAATTTTTCAAAAATTATTAAATATTCGGCATTTAATTCCAAGAAAACAAAAAGACCTGCAGCTCCAATTTTTTAACATGTTGTAGAGCAAAGCCTTGTAATGTTCTCCTATAAAAATCAAGACAATAGCTGCATACAATCCACACGACGCATAGGTCAAACTAAACACGTGTCTTTTGCGAATTTTTCAAAAATTATTAAATATTCGGCATTTAATTCCAAGAAAACAAAAAGACCTGCAGCTCCAATTTTTTAATATGTTGTAGAGCAAAGCCTTGTAATGTTCTCCTATAAAAATCAAGACAATAGCTGCATACAATCCACACGACGCATAGGTCAAACTAAACACGTGTCTTTTGCGAATTTTTCAAAAATTATTAAATATTCGGCATTTAATTCCAGGAAAACAAAAAGACCTGCAGCTCCAATTTTTTAATATGTTGTAGAGCAAAGCCTTGTAATGTTCTCCTATAAAAATCAAGACAATAGCTGCATACAATCCACACGACGCATAGGTCAAACTAAACACGTGTCTTTTGCAAATTTTTCAAAAATTATTAAATATTCGGCATTTAATTCCAGGAAAACAAAAAGACCTGCAGCTCCAATTTTTTAATATGTTGTAGAGCAAAGCCTTGTAATGTTCTCCTATAAAAATCAAGACAATAGCTGCATACAATCCACACGACGCATAGGTCAAACTAAACACGTGTCTTTTGCGAATTTTTCAAAAATTATTAAATATTCCGCATTTAATTCCAGGAAAACAAAAAGGCTTACGACTCCAATTTTTTAATATATTGTAGAGCAAAGCCTTGTAATGTTCTCCTAGAAAAATCAAGACAATAGCTGCATACAATCCACACGACGCATAGGTCAAACTAAACACGTGTCTTTTGCAAATTTTTCAAAAATTATTAAATTTTTGGCATTTAATTCCAGGAAAACAAAAAGACCTGCAGCTCCAATTTTTTAATATATTGTAGAGCAAAGTCTTGTAATGTTCTCCTATAAAAATCAAGACAATAGCTGCATACAATCCACACGACGCATAGGTCAAACTAAACACGTGTCTTTTGCGAATTTTTCAAAAATTATTAAATATTCCGCATTTAATTCCAAGAAAACAAAAAGGCTTACGACTCCAATTTTTAATATGTTGTAGAGCAAAGCCTTGTAATGTTCTCCTATAAAAATCAAGACAATAGCTGCATACAATCCACACGACGCATAGGTCAAACTAAACACGTGTCTTTTGCGAATTTTTCAAAAATTATTAAATATTCCGCATTTAATTCCAGGAAAACAAAAAGGCTTACGACTCCAATTTTTAATATGTTGTAGAGCAAAGCCTTGTAATGTTCTCCTATAAAAATCAAGACAATAGCTGCATACAATCCACACGACGCATAGGTCAAACTAAACACGTGTCTTTTGCGAATTTTTCAAAAATTATTAAATATTCCGCATTTAATTCCAGGAAAACAAAAAGACCTGCAGCTCCAATTTTTTAATATGTTGTAGAGCAAAGCCTTGTAATGTTCTCCTAGAAAAATCAAGACAATAGCTGCATACAATCCACACGACGCATAGGTCAAACTAAACACGTGTCTTTTGCGAATTTTTCAAAAATTATTAAATATTTGGCATTTAATTCCAAGAAAACAAAAAGACCTGCAGCTCCAATTTTTTAATATGTTGTAGAGCAAAGCCTTGTAATGTTCTCCTACAAAAATCAAGACAATAGCTGCATACAATCCACACGACGCATAGGTCAAACTAAACACGTGTCTTTTGCAAATTTTTCAAAAATTATTAAATATTCGGCATTTAATTCCAGGAAAACAAAAAGACCTGCAGCTCCAATTTTTTAATATGTTGTAGAGCAAAGCCATATAATGTTCTCCTAGAAAAATCAAGACAATAGCTGCATACAATCCACACGACGCATAGGTCAAACTAAACACGTGTCTTTTGCGAATTTTTCAAAAATTATTAAATATTTGGCATTTAATTCCAAGAAAACAAAAAGACCTGCAGCTCCAATTTTTTAATATGTTGTAGAGCAAAGCCTTGTAATGTTCTCCTACAAAAATCAAGACAATAGCTGCATACAATCCACACGACGCATAGGTCAAACTAAACACGTGTCTTTTGCAAATTTTTCAAAAATTATTAAATATTCGGCATTTAATTCCAGGAAAACAAAAAGACCTGCAGCTCCAATTTTTTAATATGTTGTAGAGCAAAGTCTTGTAATGGTCTCCTATAAAAATCAAGACAATAGCTGCATACAATCCACACGACGCATAGGTCAAACTAAACACGTGTCTTTTGAGAATTTTTTAAAAATTATTAAATATTCCGCATTTAATTCCAGAAAAACAAAAAGGCTTACGACTCCAATTTTTTAATATGTTGTAGAGCAAAGCCTTGTAATGTTCTCCTATAAAAATCAAGACAATAGCTGCATACAATCCACACGACGCATAGGTCAAACTAAACACGTGTCTTTTGCGAATTTTTCAAAAATTATTAAATATTCCGCATTTAATTCCAGGAAAACAAAAAGACCTGCAGCTCCAATTTTTTAATATATTGTAGAGCAAAGCCTTGTAATGTTCTCCTATAAAAATCAAGACAATAGCTGCATACAATCCACACGACGCATAGGTCAAACTAAACACGTGTCTTTTGCGAATTTTTCAAAAATTATTAAATATTCCGCATTTAATTCCAGGAAAACAAAAAGGCTTACGACTCCAATTTTTTAATATGTTGTAGAGCAAAGTCTTGTAATGTTCTCCTATAAAAATCAAGACAATAGCTGCATACAATCCACACGACGCACAGGTCAAACTAAACACGTGTCTTTTGCGAATTTTTCAAAAATTATTAAATATTCGGCATTTAATTCCAGGAAAACAAAAAGACCTGCAGCTCCAATTTTTTAATATGTTGTAGAGCAAAGTCTTGTAATGGTCTCCTATAAAAATCAAGACAATAGCTGCATACAATCCACACGACGCATAGGTCAAACTAAACACGTGTCTTTTGAGAATTTTTTAAAAATTATTAAATATTCCGCATTTAATTCCAGAAAAACAAAAAGGCTTACGACTCCAATTTTTTAATATGTTGTAGAGCAAAGCCTTGTAATGTTCTCCTATAAAAATCAAGACAATAGCTGCATACAATCCACACGACGCATAGGTCAAACTAAACACGTGTCTTTTGCGAATTTTTCAAAAATTATTAAATATTCCGCATTTAATTCCAGGAAAACAAAAAGGCTTACGACTCCAATTTTTTAATATGTTGTAGAGCAAAGTCTTGTAATGTTCTCCTATAAAAATCAAGACAATAGCTGCATACAATCCACACGACGCATAGGTCAAACTAAACACGTGTCTTTTGCAAATTTTTCAAAAATTATTAAATATTCGGCATTTAATTCCAGGAAAACAAAAAAACCTGCAGCTCCAATTTTTTAATATGTTGTAGAGCAAAGCCATATAATGTTCTCCTAGAAAAATCAAGACAATAGCTGCATACAATCCGCACGACGCATAGGTCAAACTAAACACGTGTCTTTTGCGAATTTTTCAAAAATTATTAAATATTCCGCATTTAATTCCAGAAAAACAAAAAGGCTTACGACTCCAATTTTGTAATATGTTCTAGAGCAAAGTCTTGTAATGTTCTCCTATAAAAATCAAGACAATAGCTGCATACAATCCACACGACGCATAGGTCAAACTAAACACGTGTCTTTTGCAAATTTTTCAAAAATTATTAAATATTCGGCATTTAATTCCAGGAAAACAAAAAGACCTGCAGCTCCAATTTTTTAATATGTTGTAGAGCAAAGCCTTGTAATGTTCTCCTATAAAAATCAAGACAATAGCTGCATACAATTCACACGACGCATAGGTCAAACTAAACACGTGTCTTTTGCGAATTTTTCAAAAATTATTAAATTTTTGGCATTTAATTCCAGGAAAACAAAAAGACCTGCAGCTCCAATTTTTTAATATATTGTAGAGCAAAGCCTTGTAATGTTCTCCTATAAAAATCAAGACAATAGCTGCATACAATCCACACGACGCATAGGTCAAACTAAACACGTGTCTTTTGCGAATTTTTCAAAAATTATTAAATATTCCGCATTTAATTCCAGGAAAACAAAAAGGCTTACGACTCCAATTTTTTAATATGTTGTAGAGCAAAGCCTTGTAATGTTCTCCTATAAAAATCAAGACAATAGCTGCATACAATCCACACGACGCATAGGTCAAACTAAACACGTGTCTTTTGCGAATTTTTCAAAAATTATTAAATATTCCGCATTTAATTCCAGGAAAACAAAAAGGCTTACGACTCCAATTTTTTAATATGTTGTAGAGCAAAGTCTTGTAATGTTCTCCTATAAAAATCAAGACAATAGCTGCATACAATCCACACGACGCACAGGTCAAACTAAACACGTGTCTTTTGCGAATTTTTCAAAAATTATTAAATATTCGGCATTTAATTCCAGGAAAACAAAAAGACCTGCAGCTCCAATTTTTTAATATGTTGTAGAGCAAAGTCTTGTAATGGTCTCCTATAAAAATCAAGACAATAGCTGCATACAATCCACACGACGCATAGGTCAAACTAAACACGTGTCTTTTGAGAATTTTTCAAAAATTATTAAATATTCCGCATTTAATTCCAGAAAAACAAAAAGGCTTACGACTCCAATTTTTTAATATGTTGTAGAGCAAAGCCTTGTAATGTTCTCCTATAAAAATCAAGACAATAGCTGCATACAATCCACACGACGCATAGGTCAAACTAAACACGTGTCTTTTGCGAATTTTTCAAAAATTATTAAATATTCCGCATTTAATTCCAGGAAAACAAAAAGGCTTACGACTCCAATTTTTTAATATGTTGTAGAGCAAAGTCTTGTAATGTTCTCCTATAAAAATCAAGACAATAGCTGCATACAATCCACACGACGCATAGGTCAAACTAAACACGTGTCTTTTGCGAATTTTTCAAAAATTATTAAATATTCCGCATTTAATTCCAGGAAAACAAAAAGGCTTACGACTCCAATTTTTTAATATGTTGTAGAGCAAAGCCTTGTAATGTTCTCCTATAAAAATCAAGACAATAGCTGCATACAATCCACACGACGCATAGGTCAAACTAAACACGTGTCTTTTGCGAATTTTTCAAAAATTATTAAATATTCCGCATTTAATTCCAGGAAAACAAAAAGGCTTACGACTCCAATTTTTTAATATGTTGTAGAGCAAAGTCTTGTAATGTTCTCCTATAAAAATCAAGACAATAGCTGCATACAATCCACACGACGCACAGGTCAAACTAAACACGTGTCTTTTGCGAATTTTTCAAAAATTATTAAATATTCGGCATTTAATTCCAGGAAAACAAAAAGACCTGCAGCTCCAATTTTTTAATATGTTGTAGAGCAAAGTCTTGTAATGGTCTCCTATAAAAATCAAGACAATAGCTGCATACAATCCACACGACGCATAGGTCAAACTAAACACGTGTCTTTTGAGAATTTTTCAAAAATTATTAAATATTCCGCATTTAATTCCAGAAAAACAAAAAGGCTTACGACTCCAATTTTTTAATATGTTGTAGAGCAAAGCCTTGTAATGTTCTCCTATAAAAATCAAGACAATAGCTGCATACAATCCACACGACGCATAGGTCAAACTAAACACGTGTCTTTTGCGAATTTTTCAAAAATTATTAAATATTCCGCATTTAATTCCAGGAAAACAAAAAGGCTTACGACTCCAATTTTTTAATATGTTGTAGAGCAAAGCCTTGTAATGTTCTCCTATAAAAATCAAGACAATAGCTGCATACAATCCACACGACGCACAGGTCAAACTAAACACGTGTCTTTTGCGAATTTTTCAAAAATTATTAAATATTCGGCATTTAATTCCAGGAAAACAAAAAGACCTGCAGCTCCAATTTTTTAATATATTGTAGAGCAAAGTCTTGTAATGTTCTCCTATAAAAATCAAGACAATAGCTGCATACAATCCACACGACGCATAGGTCAAACTAAACACGTGTCTTTTGCGAATTTTTCAAAAATTATTAAATATTCCGCATTTAATTCCAGGAAAACAAAAAGACCTGCAGCTCCAATTTTTTAATATATTGTAGAGCAAAGTCTTGTAATGTTCTCCTATAAAAATCAAGACAATAGCTGCATACAATCCACACGACGCATAGGTCAAACTAAACACGTGTCTTTTGCGAATTTTTGAAAAATTATTAAATATTCCGCATTTAATTCCAGGAAAACAAAAAGGCTTACGACTCCAATTTTTTAATATGTTGTAGAGCAAAGCCTTGTAATGTTCTCCTAGAAAAATCAAGACAATAGCTGCATACAATCCACACGACGCATAGGTCAAACTAAACACGTGTCTTTTGCGAATTTTTCAAAAATTATTAAATTTTTGGCATTTAATTCCAGGAAAACAAAAAGACCTGCAGCTCCAATTTTTTAATATATTGTAGAGCAAAGTCTTGTAATGTTCTCCTATAAAAATCAAGACAATAGCTGCATACAATCCACACGACGCATAGGTCAAACTAAACACGTGTCTTTTGCGAATTTTTCAAAAATTATTAAATATTCCGCATTTAATTCCAGGAAAACAAAAAGGCTTACGACTCCAATTTTTTAATATGTTGTAGAGCAAAGTCTTGTAATGTTCTCCTATAAAAATCAAGACAATAGCTGCATACAATCCACACGACGCACAGGTCAAACTAAACACGTGTCTTTTGCGAATTTTTCAAAAATTATTAAATATTCGGCATTTAATTCCAGGAAAACAAAAAGACCTGCAGCTCCAATTTTTTAATATATTGTAGAGCAAAGTCTTGTAATGTTCTCCTATAAAAATCAAGACAATAGCTGCATACAATCCACACGACGCATAGGTCAAACTAAACACGTGTCTTTTGCGAATTTTTCAAAAATTATTAAATATTCCGCATTTAATTCCAGGAAAACAAAAAGACCTGCAGCTCCAATTTTTTAATATATTGTAGAGCAAAGTCTTGTAATGTTCTCCTATAAAAATCAAGACAATAGCTGCATACAATCCACACGACGCATAGGTCAAACTAAACACGTGTCTTTTGCGAATTTTTCAAAAATTATTAAATATTCCGCATTTAATTCCAGGAAAACAAAAAGGCTTACGACTCCAATTTTTTAATATGTTGTAGAGCAAAGCCTTGTAATGTTCTCCTAGAAAAATCAAGACAATAGCTGCATACAATCCACACGACGCATAGGTCAAACTAAACACGTGTCTTTTGCGAATTTTTCAAAAATTATTAAATTTTTGGCATTTAATTCCAGGAAAACAAAAAGACCTGCAGCTCCAATTTTTTAATATATTGTAGAGCAAAGTCTTGTAATGTTCTCCTATAAAAATCAAGACAATAGCTGCATACAATCCACACGACGCATAGGTCAAACTAAACACGTGTCTTTTGCGAATTTTTCAAAAATTATTAAATATTCCGCATTTAATTCCAGGAAAACAAAAAGGCTTACGACTCCAATTTTTTAATATGTTGTAGAGCAAAGCCTTGTAATGTTCTCCTAGAAAAATCAAGACAATAGCTGCATACAATCCACACGACGCATAGGTCAAACTAAACACGTGTCTTTTGCGAATTTTTCAAAAATTATTAAATATTCCGCATTTAATTCCAGGAAAACAAAAAGATCTGCAGCTCCAATTTTTTAATATATTGTAGAGCAAAGTCTTGTAATGTTCTCCTATAAAAATCAAGACAATAGCTGCATACAATCCACACGACGCATAGGTCAAACTAAACACGTGTCTTTTGCGAATTTTTCAAAAATTATTAAATATTCCGCATTTAATTCCAGGAAAACAAAAAGGCTTACGACTCCAATTTTTTAATATGTTGTAGAGCAAAGTCTTGTAATGTTCTCCTATAAAAATCAAGACAATAGCTGCATACAATCCACACGACGCACAGGTCAAACTAAACACGTGTCTTTTGCGAATTTTTCAAAAATTATTAAATATTCGGCATTTAATTCCAGGAAAACAAAAAGGCTTACGACTCCAATTTTTTAATATGTTGTAGAGCAAAGTCTTGTAATGTTCTCCTATAAAAATTAAGACAATAGCTGCATACAATCCACACGACGCACAGGTCAAACTAACCACGTGTCTTTTGCGAATTTTTCAAAAATTATTAAATATTCCGCATTTAATTCCAGGAAAACAAAAAGGCTTACGATTCCAATTTTTTAATATGTTGTAGAGCAAAGTCTTGTAATGTTCTCCAAAAAAAATCAAGACAATAGCTGCATACAGTCCACACGACGCATAGGTCAAACTAAACACGTATCTTTTGCGAATTTTTCAAAAATTATTAAATATTCCGCATTTAATTCCAAGAAAACAAAAAGGCTTACGACTCCAATTTTTTAATATATTGTAGAGCAAGGTCTTGTAATGTTCTCCTATAAAAATCAAGACAATAGCTGCATACAATCCACACGACGCATAGGTCAAACTAAACACGTGTCCTTTGCGAATTTTTCTAAAATTATTAAATATTCGGCATTTAATTCCAGGAAAACAAAAAGGCTTACGACTCCAATTTTTTAATATGTTGTAGAGCAAAGTCTTGTAATGTTCTCCTACAAAAATCAAGACAATAGCTGCATACAATCCACACGACGCATAGGTCAAACTAATCACGTGTCTTTTGCGAATTTTTCAAAAATTATTAAATATTCGGCATTTAATTCCAGGAAAACAAAAAGACCTGCAGCTCCAATTTTTTAATATGTTGTAGGGCAAAGTCTTGTAATGTTCTCCGATAAAAATCAAAACAACAGCTGCATACAATCCACACGACGCATAGGTCAAACTAAACACGTGTCTTTTGCGAATTTTTCAAGAATTATTAAATATTCCGCATTTAATTCCAGAAAAACAAAAAGGCTTACGATTCCAATTTTTTAATATGTTGTAGAGCAAAGTCTTGTAATGGTCTCCTATAAAAATCAAGACAATAGCTGCATACAATCGACACGACGCATAGGTCAAACTAAACACGTGTCTTTTGCGAATTTTTCAAAAATTATTAAATATTTCGCATTTAATTCCAAGAAAACAAAAAGGCTTACGACTCCAATTTTTTAATATGTTGTAGAGCAAAGTTTTGTAATGTTCTCCTACAAAAATCAAGACAATAGCTGCATACAATCCACACGACGCATAGGTCAAACTAAACACGTGTCTTTTGCGAATTTTTCAAAAATTATTAAATATTCCGCATTTAATTCCAAGAAAACAAAAAGACCTGCAGCTCCAAGTTTTTAATATATTGTAGAGCAAAGTCTTGTAATGTTCTCCTATAAAAATCAAGACAATAGCTGCATACAATCCACACGACGCATAGGTCAAACAAAACACGTGTCTTTTGCGAATTTTTCAAAAATTATTAAATATTCCGCATTTAATTCCAGGAAAACAAAAAGGCTTACGACTCCAATTTTTTAATATGTTGTAGAGCAAAGTCTTGTAATGTTCTCCTACAAAAATCAAGACAATAGCTGCATACAATCCACACGACGCATAGGTCAAACAAAACACGTGTCTTTTGCGAATTTTTCAAAAATTATTAAATATTCCGCATTTAATTCCAAGAAAACAAAAAGACCTGCAGCTCCAATTTTTTAATATATTGTAGAGCAAAGTCTTGTAATGTTCTCCTACAAAAATCAAGACAATAGCTGCATACAATCCACACGACGCATAGGTCAAACTAAACACGTGTCTTTTGCGAATTTTTCAAAAATTAATAAATATTCCGCATTTAATTCCAGGAAAACAAAAAAACTTACGACTCCAATTTTTTAATATGTTGTAGAGCAAAGTCTTGTAATGTTCTCCTACAAAAATCAAGACAATAGCTGCATACAATCCACACGACGCATAGGTCAAACTAAACACGTGTCTTTTGCGAATTTTTCAAAAATTATTAAATATTCCGCATTTAATTCCATGAAAACAAAAAGGCTTACGACTCCAATTTTGTAATATGTTGTAGAGCAAAGTCTTGTAATGTTCTCCTATAAAAATCAAGACAATAGCTGCATACAATCCACACGACGCATAGGTCAAACTAAACACGTGTCCTTTGCGAATTTTTCAAAAATTATTAAATATTCGGCATTTAATTCCAGGAAAACAAAAAGACCTGCAGCTCCAATTTTTTAATATGTTGTAGAGCAAAGTCTTGTAATGTTCTCCGATAAAAATCAAAACAATAGCTGCATACAATCCACACGACGCATAGGTCAAACTAAACACGTGTCTTTTGCGAATTTTTCAAAAATTATTAAATATTCGGCATTTAATTCCAGGAAAACAAAAAGACCTGCAGCTCCAATTTTTTAATATGTTGTAGAGCAAAGCCTTGTAATGTTCCACTATAAAAATCAAGACAATAGCTGCATACAATCCACACGACGCATAGGTCAAACTAAACGCGTGTCTTTTGCGAATTTTTCAAAAATTATTAAATATTCCGCATTTAATTCCAGGAAAACAAAAAGACCTGCAGCTCCAATTTTTTAATATGTTGTAGAGCAAAGTCTTGTAATAGTCTCCTATAAAAATCAAGACAATAGCTGCATACAATCCACACGACGCATAGGTCAAACTAAACACGTGTCCTTTGCGAATTTTTCAAAAATTATTAAATATTCGGCATTTAATTCCAGGAAAACAAAAAGACCTGCAGCTCCAATTTTTTAATATGTTGTAGAGCAAAGTCTTGTAATGTTTTCCGATAAAAATCAAAACAATAGCTGCATACAATCCACACGACGCATAGGTCAAACTAAACACGTGTCTTTTGCGAATTTTTCAAAAATTATTAAATATTCGGCATTTAATTCCAGGAAAACAAAAAGACCTGCAGCTCCAATTTTTTAATATGTTGTAGAGCAAAGCCTTGTAATGTTCATCTATAAAAATCAAGACAATAGCTGCATACAGTCCACACGACGCATAGGTCAAACTAAACACGTATCTTTTGCGAATTTTTCAAAAATTATTAAATATTCCGCATTTAATTCCAGGAAAACAAAAAGGCTTACTACTCCAATTTTTTAATATATTGTAGAGCAAAGTCTTGTAATGTTCTCCTATAAAAATCAAGACAATAGCTGCATACAATCCACACGACGCATAGGTCAAACTAAACACGTGTCTTTTGCGAATTTTTCAAAAATTATTAAATATTCGGCATTTAATTCCAGGAAAACAAAAAGACCTGCAGCTCCAATTTTTTAATATGTTGTAGGGCAAAGTCTTGTAATGTTCTCCGATAAAAATCAAAACAATAGCTGCATACAATCCACACGACGCATAGGTCAAACTAAACACGTGTCTTTTGCGAATTATTCAAAAATTATTAAATATTCGGCATTTAATTCCAGGAAAACAAAAAAACCTGCAGCTCCAATTTTTTAATATGTTGTAGAGCAAAGTCTTGTAATGGTCTCCTATAAAAATCAAGACAATAGCTGCATACAATCGACACGACGCATAGGTCAAACTAAACACGTGTCCTTTGCGAATTTTTCAAAAATTATTAAATATTCGGCATTTAATTCCAGGAAAACAAAAAGACCTGCAGCTCCAATTTTTTAATATGTTGTAGAGCAAAGTCTTGTAATAGTCTCCTATAAAAATCAAGACAATAACTGCATACAATCCACACGACGCATAGGTCAAACTAAACACGTGTCTTTTGCGAATTTTTCAAGAATTATTAAATATTCCGCATTTAATTCCAGAAAAACAAAAAGGCTTACGATTCCAATTTTTTAATATGTTGTAGAGCAAAGTCTTGTAATGTTCTCCTATAAAAATCAAGACAATAGCTGCATACAATCCACACGACGCATAGGTCAAACTAAACACGTGTCTTTTGCGAATTTTTCAAAAATTATTAAATATTCCGCATTTAATTCCAGGAAAACAAAAAAGCTTACGATTCCAATTTTTTAATATGTTGTAGAGCAAAGCCTTGTAATGTTCTACTATAAAAATCAAGACAATAGCTGCATACAATCCACACGACGCATAGGTCAAACTAAACACGTGTCTTTTGCGAATTTTTCAAAAATTATTAAATATTCGGCATTTAATTCCAGGAAAACAAAAAGACCTGCAGCTCCAATTTTTTAATATGTTGTAGAGCAAAGTTTTGTAATGGTCTCCTATAAAAATCAAGACAATAGCTGCATACAATCGACACGACGCATAGGTCAAACTAAACACGTGTCCTTTGCGAATTTTTCAAAAATTATTAAATATTCGGCATTTAATTCCAGGAAAACAAAAAGACCTGCAGCTCCAATTTTTTAATATGTTGTAGAGCAAAGTCTTGTAATAGTCTCCTATAAAAATCAAGACAATAGCTGCATACAATCCACACGACGCATAGGTCAAACTAAACACGTGTCCTTTGCGAATTTTTCAAAAATTATTAAATATTCGGCATTTAATTCCAGGAAAACAAAAAGACCTGCAGCTCCAATTTTTTAATATGTTGTAGAGCAAAGTCTTGTAATGTTCCACTATAAAAATCAAGACAATAGCTGCATACAATCCACACGACGCATAGGTCAAACTAAACACGTGTCTTTTGCGAATTTTTCAAAAATTATTAAATATTCCGCATTTAATTCCAGGAAAACAAAAAAGCTTACGATTCCAATTTTTTAATATGTTGTAGAGCAAAGCCTTGTAATGTTCTACTATAAAAATCAAGACAATAGCTGCATACAATCCACACGACGCATAGGTCAAACTAAACACGTGTCTTTTGCGAATTTTTCAAAAATTATTAAATATTCCGCATTTAATTCCAGGAAAACAAAAAAGCTTACGATTCCAATTTTTTAATATGTTGTAGAGCAAAGCCTTGTAATGTTCTACTATAAAAATCAAGACAATAGCTGCATACAATCCACACGACGCATAGGTCAAACTAAACACGTGTCTTTTGCGAATTTTTCAAAAATTATTATATATTCCGCATTTAATTCCAAGAAAACAAAAAGACCTGCAGCTCCAATTTTTTAATATGTTGTAGAACAAAGCCTTGTAATGTTCTACTATAAAAATCAAGACAATAGCTGCATACAATCCACACGACGCATAGGTCAAACTAAACACGTGTCTTTTGCGAATTTTTCAAAAATTATTAAATATTCCGCATTTAATTCCAAGAAAACAAAAAGACCTGCAGCTCCAATTTTTTAATATCTTGTAGAGCAAAGTCTTGTTATGTTCATCTATAAAAATCAAGACAATAGCTGCATACAATCCACACGACGCATAGGTCAAACTAAACACGTGTCTTTTGGGAATTTTTCAAAAATTATTAAATATTCCGCATTTAATTCCAAGAAAACAAAAAGACCTGCAGCTCCAATTTTTTAATATGTTGTAGAGCAAAGCCTTGTAATGTTCCACTATAAAAATCAAGACAATAGCTGCATACAATCCACACGACGCATAGGTCAAACTAAACGCGTGTCTTTTGCGAATTTTTCAAAAATTATTAAATATTCCGCATTTAATTCCAGGAAAACAAAAAGACCTGCAGCTCCAATTTTTTAATATGTTGTAGAGCAAAGTCTTGTAATAGTCTCCTATAAAAATCAAGACAATAGCTGCATACAATCCACACGACGCATAGGTCAAACTAAACACGTGTCCTTTGCGAATTTTTCAAAAATTATTAAATATTCGGCATTTAATTCCAGGAAAACAAAAAGACCTGCAGCTCCAATTTTTTAATATGTTGTAGAGCAAAGTCTTGTAATAGTCTCCTATAAAAATCAAGACAATAGCTGCATACAATCCACACGACGCATAGGTCAAACTAAACACGTGTCTTTTGCGAATTTTTCAAAAATTATTAAATATTTCGCATTTAATTCCAAGAAAACAAAAAGACCTGCAGCTCCAATTTTTTAATATATTGTAGAGCAAAGTCTTGTAATGTTCTCCTATAAAAATCAAGACAATAGCTGCATACAATCCACACGACGCATAGGTCAAACAAAACACGTGTCTTTTGCGAATTTTTCAAAAATTATTAAATATTCCGCATTTAATTCCAGGAAAACAAAAAGGCTTACGACTCCAATTTTTTAATATATTGTAGAGCAAAGTCTTGTAATGTTCTCCTACAAAAATCAAGACAATAGCTGCATACAATCCACACGACGCATAGGTCAAACTAAACACGTGTCTTTTGCGAATTTTTCAAAAATTATTAAATATTTCGCATTTAATTCCAGGAAAACAAAAAGGCTTACGACTCCAATTTTTTAATATGTTGTAGAGCAAAGTCTTGTAATGTTCTCCTACAAAAATCAAGACAATAGCTGCATACAATCCACACGACGCATAGGTCAAACTAAACACGTGTCTTTTGCGAATTTTTAAAAAATTATTAAATATTCGGCATTTAATTCCAGGAAAACAAAAAGACCTGCAGCTCCAATTTTTTAATATGATGTAGAGCAAAGCCTTGTAATGTTCTCCTGTAAAAATCAAGACAATAGCTGCATACAATCCACACGACGCATAGGTCAAACTAAACACGTGTCTTTTGCGAATTTTTCAAAAATTATTAAATATTCCGCATTTAATTCCAGGAAAACAAAAAGACCTGCAGCTCCAATTTTTTAATATATTGTAGAGCAAAGTCTTGTAATGTGCTCCTATAAAAATCAAGACAATAGCTGCATACAATCCACACGACGCATAGGTCAAACTAAACACGTGTCTTTTGCAAATTTTTCAAAAATTATTAAATATTCGGCATTTAATTCCAGGAAAACAAAAAGACCTGCAGCTCCAATTTTTTAATATGTTGTAGAGCAAAGTCTTGTAATGGTCTCCTATATAAATCAAGACAATTGCTGCATACAATCCACACGACGCATAGGTCAAACTAAACACGTGTCTTTTGCGAATTTTTCAAAAATTATTAAATATTCCGCATTTAATTCCAGGAAAACAAAAAGGCTTACGATTCCAATTTTTTAATATGTTGTAGAGCAAAGTCTTGTAATGTTCTCCAAAAAAAATCAAGACAATAGCTGCATACAGTCCACACGACGCATAGGTCAAACTAAACACGTATCTTTTGCGAATTTTTCAAAAATTATTAAATATTCCGCATTTAATTCCAAGAAAACAAAAAGGCTTACGACTCCAATTTTTTAATATATTGTAGAGCAAAGTCTTGTAATGTTCTCCTATAAAAATCAAGACAATAGCTGCATACAATCCACACGACGCATAGGTCAAACTAAACACGTGTCCTTTGCGAATTTTTCAAAAATTATTAAATATTCGGCATTTAATTCCAGGAAAACAAAAAGACCTGCAGCTCCAATTTTTTAATATGTTGTAGAGCAAAGCCTTGTAATGTTCTCCTATAAAAATCAAGACAATAGCTGCATACAATCCACACGACGCATAGGTCAAACTAAACACGTGTCTTTTGCGAATTTTTCAAAAATTATTAAATATTCCGCATTTAATTCCAGGAAAACAAAAAAGCTTACGACTCCAATTTTGTAATATGTTGTAGAGCAAAGTCTTGTAATGTTCTCCTATAAAAATCAAGACAATAGCTGCATACAATCCACACGACGCATAGGTCAAACTAAACACGTGTCCTTTGCGAATTTTTCAAAAATTATTAAATATTCGGCATTTAATTCCAGGAAAACAAAAAGACCTGCAGCTCCAATTTTTTAATATGTTGTAGAGCAAAGTCTTGTAATGTTCTCCTATAAAAATCAAGACAATAGCTGCATACAATCCACACGACGCATAGGTCAAACTAAACACGTGTCTTTTGCGAATTTTTCAAAAATTATTAAATATTCCGCATTTAATTCCAGGAAAACAAAAAAGCTTACGACTCCAATTTTGTAATATGTTGTAGAGCAAGGTCTTGTAATGTTCTCCTAGAAAAATCAAGACAATAGCTGCATACAATCCACACGACGCATAGGTCAAACTAAACACGTGTCTTTTGCGAATTTTTCAAAAATTATTAAATATTCCGCATTTAATTCCAGGAAAACAAAAAAGCTTACGACTCCAATTTTGTAATATGTTGTAGAGCAAAGTCTTGTAATGGTCTCCTATAAAAATCAAGACAATAGCTGCATACAATCCACACGACGCATAGGTCAAACTAAACACGTGTCTTTTGCGAATTTTTCAAAAATTATTAAATATTCGGCATTTAATTCCAGGAAAACAAAAAGACCTGCAGCTCCAATTTTTTAATATGTTGTAGAGCAAAGCCTTGTAATGGTCTCCTATAAAAATCAAGACAATAGCTGCATACAATCCACACGACGCATAGGTCAAACTAAACACGTGTCTTTTGCGAATTTTTCAAAAATTATTAAATATTTGGCATTTAATTCCAAGAAAACAAAAAGACCTGCAGCTCCAATTTTTTAATATGTTGTAGAGCAAAGCCATATAATGTTCTCCTAGAAAAATCAAGACAATAGCTGCATACAATCCACACGACGCATAGGTCAAACTAAACACGTGTCTTTTGCGAATTTTTCAAAAATTATTAAATATTCCGCATTTAATTCCAGGAAAACAAAAAGGCTTACGACTCCAATTTTGTAATATATTGTAGAGCAAAGTCTTGTAATGTTCTCCTATAAAAATCAAGACAATAGCTGCATACAATCCACACGACGCATAGGTCAAACTAAACACGTGTCCTTTGCGAATTTTTCAAAAATTATTAAATATTCGGCATTTAATTCCAGGAAAACAAAAAGACCTGCAGCTCCAATTTTTTAATATGTTGTAGAGCAAAGTCTTGTAATGTTCTCCGATAAAAATCAAAACAATAGCTGCATACAATCCACACGACGCATAGGTCAAACTAAACACGTGTCTTTTGCGAATTTTTCAAAAATTATTAAATATTCGGCATTTAATTCCAGGAAAACAAAAAGACCTGCAGCTCCAATTTTTTAATATGTTGTAGAGCAAAGCCTTGTAATGTTCATCTATAAAAATCAAGACAATAGCTGCATACAGTCCACACGACGCATAGGTCAAACTAAACACGTATCTTTTGCGAATTTTTCAAAAATTATTAAATATTCCGCATTTAATTCCAGGAAAACAAAAGACCTGCAGCTCCAATTTTTTAATATGTTGTAGAGCAAAGTCTTGTAATGGTCTCCTATAAAAATCAAGACAATAGCTGCATACAATCCACACGACGCATAGGTCAAACTAAACACGTGTCCTTTGCGAATTTTTCAAAAATTATTAAATATTCGGCATTTAATTCCAGGAAAACAAAAAGACCTGCAGCTCCAATTTTTTAATATGTTGTAGAGCAAAGTCTTGTAATGTTCTCCGATAAAAATCAAAACAATAGCTGCATACAATCCACACGACGCATAGGTCAAACTAAACACGTGTCCTTTGCGAATTTTTCAAAAATTATTAAATATTCCGCATTTAATTCCAGGAAAACAAAAAAGCTTACGACTCCAATTTTGTAATATGTTGTAGAGCAAAGTCTTGTAATGTTCTCCTATAAAAATCAAGACAATAGCTGCATACAATCCACACGACGCATAGGTCAAACTAAACACGTGTCTTTTGCGAATTTTTCAAAAATTATTAAATATTTGGCATTTAATTCCAAGAAAACAAAAAGACCTGCAGCTCCAATTTTTTAATATGTTGTAGAGCAAAGCCATATAATGTTCTCCTAGAAAAATCAAGACAATAGCTGCATACAATCCACACGACGCATAGGTCAAACTAAACACGTGTCTTTTGCGAATTTTTCAAAAATTATTAAATATTCCGCATTTAATTCCAGGAAAACAAAAAGACCTGCAGCTCCAATTTTTTAATATGTTGTAGAGCAAAGTCTTGTAATGTTCTCCGATAAAAATCAAAACAATAGCTGCATACAATCCACACGACGCATAGGTCAAACTAAACACGTGTCTTTTGCGAATTTTTCAAAAATTATTAAATATTCGGCATTTAATTCCAGGAAAACAAAAAGACCTGCAGCTCCAATTTTTTAATATGTTGTAGAGCAAAGCCTTGTAATGTTCATCTATAAAAATCAAGACAATAGCTGCATACAGTCCACACGACGCATAGGTCAAACTAAACACGTATCTTTTGCGAATTTTTCAAAAATTATTAAATATTCCGCATTTAATTCCAGGAAAACAAAAGACCTGCAGCTCCAATTTTTTAATATGTTGTAGAGCAAAGTCTTGTAATGGTCTCCTATAAAAATCAAGACAATAGCTGCATACAATCCACACGACGCATAGGTCAAACTAAACACGTGTCCTTTGCGAATTTTTCAAAAATTATTAAATATTCGGCATTTAATTCCAGGAAAACAAAAAGACCTGCAGCTCCAATTTTTTAATATGTTGTAGAGCAAAGTCTTGTAATGTTCTCCGATAAAAATCAAAACAATAGCTGCATACAATCCACACGACGCATAGGTCAAACTAAACACGTGTCTTTTGCGAATTTTTCAAAAATTATTAAATATTCGGCATTTAATTCCAGGAAAACAAAAAGACCTGCAGCTCCAATTTTTTAATATGTTGTAGAGCAAAGCCTTGTAATGTTCATCTATAAAAATCAAGACAATAGCTGCATACAGTCCACACGACGCATAGGTCAAACTAAACACGTATCTTTTGCGAATTTTTCAAAAATTATTAAATATTCCGCATTTAATTCCAGGAAAACAAAAGACCTGCAGCTCCAATTTTTTAATATGTTGTAGAGCAAAGTCTTGTAATGGTCTCCTATAAAAATCAAGACAATAGCTGCATACAATCCACACGACGCATAGGTCAAACTAAACACGTGTCTTTTGCGAATTTTTCAAAAATTATTAAATATTCGGCATTTAATTCCAGGAAAACAAAAAGACCTGCAGCTCCAATTTTTTAATATGTTGTAGAGCAAAGTCTTGTAATGTTCTCCGATAAAAATCAAAACAATAGCTGCATACAATCCACACGACGCATAGGTCAAACTAAACACGTGTCTTTTGCGAATTTTTCAAAAATTATTAAATATTCGGCATTTAATTCCAGGAAAACAAAAAGACCTGCAGCTCCAATTTTTTAATATGTTGTAGAGCAAAGCCTTGTAATGTTCATCTATAAAAATCAAGACAATAGCTGCATACAGTCCACACGACGCATAGGTCAAACTAAACACGTATCTTTTGCGAATTTTTCAAAAATTATTAAATATTCCGCATTTAATTCCAGGAAAACAAAAGACCTGCAGCTCCAATTTTTTAATATGTTGTAGAGCAAAGTCTTGTAATGGTCTCCTATAAAAATCAAGACAATAGCTGCATACAATCCACACGACGCATAGGTCAAACTAAACACGTGTCTTTTGCGAATTTTTCAAAAATTATTAAATATTCGGCATTTAATTCCAGGAAAACAAAAAGACCTGCAGCTCCAATTTTTTAATATGTTGTAGAGCAAAGTCTTGTAATGTTCTCCGATAAAAATCAAAACAATAGCTGCATACAATCCACACGACGCATAGGTCAAACTAAACACGTGTCTTTTGCGAATTTTTCAAAAATTATTAAATATTCGGCATTTAATTCCAGGAAAACAAAAAGACCTGCAGCTCCAATTTTTTAATATGTTGTAGAGCAAAGCCTTGTAATGGTCTCCTATAAAAATCAAGACAATAGCTGCATACAATCCACACGACGCATAGGTCAAACTAAACACGTGTCCTTTGCGAATTTTTCAAAAATTATTAAATATTCGGCATTTAATTCCAGGAAAACAAAAAGACCTGCAGCTCCAATTTTTTAATATGTTGTAGAGCAAAGTCTTGTAATGGTCTCCTATAAAAATCAAGACAATAGCTGCATACAATCCACACGACGCATAGGTCAAACTAAACACGTGTCCTTTGCGAATTTTTTAAAAATTATTAAATATTCGGCATTTAATTCCAGGAAAACAAAAAGACCTGCAGCTCCAATTTTTTAATATGTTGTAGAGCAAAGTCTTGTAATGTTCTCCGATAAAAATCAAAACAATAGCTGCATACAATCCACACGACGCATAGGTCAAACTAAACACGTATCTTTTGCGAATTTTTCAAAAATTATTAAATATTCCGCATTTAATTCCAGGAAAACAAAAAGACCTGCTGCTCCAATTTTTTAATATGTTGTAGAGCAAAGCCTTGTAATGTTCATCTATAAAAATCAAGACAATAGCTGCATACAATTCACACGACGCATAGGTCAAACTAAACACGTGTCTTTTGCGAATTTTTCAAAAATTATTAAATATTCGGCATTTAATTCCAGGAAAACAAAAAGACCTGCAGCTCCAATTTTTTAATATGTTGTAGGGCAAAGTCTTGTAATGTTCTCCGATAAAAATCAAAACAATAGCTGCATACAATCCACACGACGCATAGGTCAAACTAAACACGTGTCTTTTGCGAATTTTTCAAAAATTATTAAATATTCGGCATTTAATTCCAGGAAAACAAAAAAACCTGCAGCTCCAATTTTTTAATATGTTGTAGAGCAAAGTCTTGTAATGGTCTCCTATAAAAATCAAGACAATAGCTGCATACAATCGACACGACGCATAGGTCAAACTAAACACGTGTCCTTTGCGAATTTTTCAAAAATTATTAAATATTCGGCATTTAATTCCAGGAAAACAAAAAGACCTGCAGCTCCAATTTTTTAATATGTTGTAGAGCAAAGTTTTGTAATAGTCTCCTATAAAAATCAAGACAATAGCTGCATACAATCCACACGACGCATAGGTCAAACTAAACACGTGTCTTTTGCGAATTTTTCAAGAATTATTAAATATTCCGCATTTAATTCCAGAAAAACAAAAAGGCTTACGATTCCAATTTATTAATATGTTGTAGAGCAAAGTCTTGTAATGTTCTCCTATAAAAATCAAGACAATAGCTGCATACAATCCACACGACGCATAGGTCAAACTAAACACGTGTCTTTTGCGAATTTTTCAAAAATTATTAAATATTCCGCATTTAATTCCAGGAAAACAAAAAAGCTTACGATTCCAATTTTTTAATATGTTGTAGAGCAAAGCCTTGTAATGTTCTACTATAAAAATCAAGACAATAGCTGCATACAATCCACACGACGCATAGGTCAAACTAAACACGTGTCTTTTGCGAATTTTTCAAAAATTATTAAATATTCGGCATTTAATTCCAGGAAAACAAAAAGACCTGCAGCTCCAATTTTTTAATATGTTGTAGAGCAAAGTCTTGTAATGGTCTCCTATAAAAATCAAGACAATAGCTGCATACAATCGACACGACGCATAGGTCAAACTAAACACGTGTCCTTTGCGAATTTTTCAAAAATTATTAAATATTCGGCATTTAATTCCAGGAAAACAAAAAGACCTGCAGCTCCAATTTTTTAATATGTTTTAGAGCAAAGTCTTGTAATAGTCTCCTATAAAAATCAAGACAATAGCTGCATACAATCCACACGACGCATAGGTCAAACTAAACACGTGTCTTTTGCGAATTTTTCAAGAATTATTAAATATTCCGCATTTAATTCCAGAAAAACAAAAAGGCTTACGATTCCAATTTTTTAATATGTTGTAGAGCAAAGTCTTGTGATGTTCTCCTATAAAAATCAAGACAATAGCTGCATACAATCCACACGACGCATAGGTCAAACTAAACACGTGTCTTTTGCGAATTTTTCAAAAATTATTAAATATTCGGCATTTAATTCCAGAAAAACAAAAAGGCTTACGATTCCAATTTTTTAATATGTTGTAGAGCAAAGCCTTGTAATGTTCTACTATAAAAATCAAGACAATAGCTGCATACAATCCACACGACGCATAGGTCAAACTAAACACGTGTCTTTTGCAAATTTTTCAAAAATTATTAAATATTCCGCATTTAATTCCAAGAAAACAAAAAGACCTGCAGCTCCAATTTTTTAATATGTTGTAGAACAAAGCCTTGTAATGTTCTCCTATAAAAATCAAGACAATAGCTGCATACAATCCACACGACGCATAGGTCAAACTAAACACGTGTCTTTTGCGAATTTTTCAAAAATTATTAAATATTCCGCATTTAATTCCAAGAAAACAAAAAGACCTGCAGCTCCAATTTTTTAATATCTTGTAGAGCAAAGTCTTGTTATGTTCATCTATAAAAATCAAGACAATAGCTGCATACAATCCACACGACGCATAGGTCAAACTAAACACGTGTCTTTTGCGAATTTTTCAAAAATTATTAAATATTCCGCATTTAATTCCAGAAAGACAAAAAGGCTTACGACTCCAATTTTTTAATATATTGTAGAGCAAGGTCTTGTAATGTTCTCCTATAAAAATCAAGACAATAGCTGCATACAATCCACACGACGCATAGGTCAAACTAAACACGTGTCTTTTGCAAATTTTTCAAAAATTATTAAATATTCCGCATTTAATTCCAGGAAAACAAAAAGGCTTACTACTCCAATTTTTTAATATATTGTAGAGCAAAGTCTTGTAATGTTCTCCTATAAAAATCAAGACAATAGCTGCATACAATCCACACGACGCATAGGTCAAACTAAACACGTGTCTTTTGCGAATTTTTCAAAAATTATTAAATATTCCGCATTTAATTCCAGGAAAACAAAAAGGCTTACTACTCCAATTTTTTAATATATTGTAGAGCAAAGTCTTGTAATGTTCTCCTATAAAAATCAAGACAATATCTGCATACAATCCACACGACGCATAGGTCAAACTAAACACGTGTCTTTTGCGAATTTTTCAAAAATTATTAAATATTCCGCATTTAATTCCAGGAAAACAAAAAGACCTGCAGCTCCAATTTTTTAATATGTTGTAGAGCAAAGTCCTGTTATGTTCATCTATAAAAATCAAGACAATAGCTGCATACAATCCACACGACGCATAGGTCAATCTAAACACGTGTCTTTTGCAAATTTTTCAAAAATTATTAAATATTCCGCATTTAATTCCAGAAAGACAAAAAGGCTTACGACTCCAATTTTTTAATATATTGTAGAGCAAGGTCTTGTAATGTTCTCCTATAAAAATCAAGACAATAGCTGCATACAATCCACACGACGCATAGGTCAAACTAAACACGTGTCTTTTGCAAATTTTTCAAAAATTATTAAATATTCCGCATTTAATTCCAGGAAAACAAAAAGGCTTACTACTCCAATTTTTTAATATATTGTAGAGCAAAGTCTTGTAATGTTCTCCTATAAAAATCAAGACAATATCTGCATACAATCCACACGACGCATAGGTCAAACTAAACACGTGTCTTTTGCGAATTTTTCAAAAATTATTAAATATTCCGCATTTAATTCCAGGAAAACAAAAAGGCTTACTACTCCAATTTTTTAATATATTGTAGAGCAAAGTCTTGTAATGTTCTCCTATAAAAATCAAGACAATATCTGCATAAAATCCACACATGACGCATAGGTCAAACTAAACACGGGTCTTTTGGGGATTTTTTCAAAAATTATTAAATATTCCGCATTTAATTCCAGGAAAACAAAAAGACCTGCAGCTCCAATTTTTTAATATGTTGTAGAGCAAAGTCTTGTAATGTTCTCCTATAAAAATCAAGACAATAGCTGCATACAATCCACACGACGCATAGGTCAAACTAAACACGTGTCTTTTGCGAATTTTTCAAAAATTATTAAATATTCCGCATTTAATTCCAGGAAAACAAAAAGACCTGCAGCTCCAATTTTTTAATATGTTGTAGAGCAAAGTCCTGTTATGTTTATCTATAAAAATCAAGACAATAGCTGCATACAAACCACACGACGCATAGGTCAAACTAAACACGTGTCTTTTGCGAATTTTTTAAAAATTATTAAATATTCCGCATTTAATTCCAGGAAAACAAAAAGGCTTACTACCCCAATTTTTTAATATATTGTAGAGCAAAGTCTTGTAATGTTCTTCTATAAAAATCAAGACAATAGCTGCATACAATCCACACGACGCATAGGTCAAACTAAACACGTGTCTTTTGCGAATTTTTCAAAAATTATTAAATATTCCGCATTTAATTCCAGGAAAACAAAAAGACCTGCAGCTCCAATTTTTTAATATGTTGTAGAGCAAAGTCCTGTTATGTTCATCTATAAAAATCAAGACAATAGCTGCATACAATCCACACGACGCATAGGTCAAACTAAACACGTGTCTTTTGCGAATTTTTCAAAAATTATTAAATATTCCGCATTTAATTCCAGGAAAACAAAAAGACCTGCAGCTCCAATTTTTTAATATGTTGTAGAGCAAAGTCCTGTTATGTTCATCTCTAAAAATCAAGACAATAGCTGCATACAATCCACACGACGCATAGGTCAAACTAAACACGTGTCTTTTGCGAATTTTTCAAAAATTATTAAATATTCCGCATTTAATTCCAGGAAAACAAAAAGACCTGCAGCTCCAATTTTTTAATATGTTGTAGAGCAAAGTCCTGTTATGTTCATCTATAAAAATCAAGACAATAGCTGCATACAATCCACACGACGCATAGGTCAAACTAAACACGTGTCTTTTGCGAATTTTTAAAAAATTATTAAATATTCGGCATTTAATTCCAAGAAAACAAAAAGACCTGCAGCTCCAATTTTTTAATATGTTGTAGAGCAAAGTCCTGTTATGTTCATCTATAAAAATCAAGACAATAGCTGCATACAATCCACACGACGCATAGGTCAAACTAAACACGTGTCTTTTGCGAATTTTTAAAAAATTATTAAATATTCGGCATTTAATTCCAGGAAAACAAAAAGACCTGCAGCTCCAATTTTTTAATATGTTGTAGAGCAAAACCTTGTAATGTTCTCCTATAAAAATCAAGACAATAGCTGCATACAATCCACACGACGCATAGGTCAAACTAAACACGTGTCTTTTGCGAATTTTTAAAAAATTATTAAATATTCGGCATTTAATTCCAAGAAAACAAAAAGACCTGCAGCTCCAATTTTTTAATATGTTGTAGAGCAAAGTCCTGTTATGTTCATCTATAAAAATCAAGACAATAGCTGCATACAATCCACACGACGCATAGGTCAAACTAAACACGTGTCTTTTGCGAATTTTTCAAAAATTATTAATTATTCCGCATTTAATTCCAGGAAAACAAAAAGACCTGCAGCTCCAATTTTCTAATATGTTGTAGAGCAAAGTCCTGTTATGTTCATCTATAAAAATCAAGACAATAGCTGCATACAATCCACACGACGCATAGGTCAAACTAAACACGTGTCTTTTGCGAATTTTTCAAAAATTATTAAATATTCGGCATTTAATTCCAAGAAAACAAAAAGACCTGCAGCTCCAATTTTTTAATATGTTGTAGAGCAAAGTCCTGTTATGTTCATCTATAAAAATCAAGACAATAGCTGCATACAATCCACACGACGCATAGGTCAAACTAAACACGTGTCTTTTGCGAATTTTTCAAAAATTATTAATTATTCCGCATTTAATTCCAGGAAAACAAAAAGACCTGCAGCTCCAATTTTCTAATATGTTGTAGAGCAAAACCTTGTAATGTTCTCCTATAAAAATCAAGACAATAGCTGCATACAATCCACACGACGCATAGGTCAAACTAAACACGTGTCTTTTGCGAATTTTTCAAAAATTATTAAATATTCGGCATTTAATTCCAAGAAAACAAAAAGACCTGCAGCTCCAATTTTTTAATATGTTGTAGAGCAAAGCCTTGTAATGTTCTCCTATAAAAATCAAGACAATAGCTGCATACAATCCACACGACGCATAGGTCAAACTAAACACGTGTCTTTTGCGAATTTTTAAAAAATTATTAAATATTCGGCATTTAATTCCAGGAAAACAAAAAAACCTGCAGCTCCAATTTTTTAATATGTTGTAGAGCAAAGCCTTGTAATGTTCTCCTATAAAAATCAAGACAATAGCTGCATACAATCCACACGACGCATAGGTCAAACTAAACACGTGTCTTTTGCGAATTTTTAAAAAATTATTAAATATTCCGAATTTAATTCCAGGAAAACAAAAAGGCTTACGACTCCAATTTTTTAATATGTTGTAGAGCAAAGTCTTGTAATGTTCTCCTATAAAAATCAAGACAATAGCTGCATACAATCCACACGACGCATAGGTCAAACTAAACACGTGTCTTTTGCGAATTTTTCAAAAATTATTAAATATTCCCCATTTAATTCCAGGAAAACAAAAAGACCTGCAGCTCCAATTTTTTAATATGTTGTAGAGCAAAGTCCTGTTATGTTCATCTATAAAAATCAAGACAATAGCTGCATACAATCCACACGACGCATAGGTCAAACTAAACACGTGTCTTTTGCGAATTTTTCAAAAATTATTAAATATTCCGAATTTAATTCCAGGAAAACAAAAAGGCTTACGACTCCAATTTTTTAATATATTGTAGAGCAAAGTCTTGTAATGTTCTCCTATAAAAATCAAGACAATAGCTGCATACAATCCACACGACGCATAGGTCAAACTAAACACGTGTCTTTTGCGAATTTTTCAAAAATTATTAAATATTCGGCATTTAATTCCAAGAAAACAAAAAGACCTGCAGCTCCAATTTTTTAATATGTTGTAGAGCAAAGCCTTGTAATGTTCTCCTATAAAAATCAAGACAATAGCTGCATACAATCCACACGACGCATAGGTCAAACTAAACACGTGTCTTTTGCGAATTTTTAAAAAATTATTAAATATTCGGCATTTAATTCCAGGAAAACAAAAAAACCTGCAGCTCCAATTTTTTAATATGTTGTAGAGCAAAGCCTTGTAATGTTCTCCTATAAAAATCAAGACAATAGCTGCATACAATCCACACGACGCATAGGTCAAACTAAACACGTGTCTTTTGCGAATTTTTAAAAAATTATTAAATATTCCGAATTTAATTCCAGGAAAACAAAAAGGCTTACGACTCCAATTTTTTAATATGTTGTAGAGCAAAGTCTTGTAATGTTCTCCTATAAAAATCAAGACAATAGCTGCATACAATCCACACGACGCATAGGTCAAACTAAACACGTGTCTTTTGCGAATTTTTCAAAAATTATTAAATATTCCCCATTTAATTCCAGGAAAACAAAAAGACCTGCAGCTCCAATTTTTTAATATGTTGTAGAGCAAAGTCCTGTTATGTTCATCTATAAAAATCAAGACAATAGCTGCATACAATCCACACGACGCATAGGTCAAACTAAACACGTGTCTTTTGCGAATTTTTCAAAAATTATTAAATATTCCGAATTTAATTCCAGGAAAACAAAAAGGCTTACGACTCCAATTTTTTAATATATTGTAGAGCAAAGTCTTGTAATGTTCTCCTATAAAAATCAAGACAATAGCTGCATACAATCCACACGACGCATAGGTCAAACTAAACACGTGTCTTTTGCGAATTTTTCAAAAATTATTAAATATTCCCCATTTAATTCCAGGAAAACAAAAAGACCTGCAGCTCCAATTTTTTAATATGTTGTAGAGCAAAGTCCTGTTATGTTCATCTATAAAAATCAAGACAATAGCTGCATACAATCCACACGACGCATAGGTCAAACTAAACACGTGTCTTTTGCGAATTTTTAAAAAATTATTAAATATTCCGAATTTAATTCCAGGAAAACAAAAAGGCTTACTACTCCAATTTTTTAATATATTGTAGAGCAAAGTCTTGTAATGTTCTCCTATAAAAATCAAGACAATAGCTGCATACAATCCACACGACGCATAGGTCAAACTAAACACGTGTCTTTTGCGAATTTTTAAAAAATTATTAAATATTCCGCATTTAATTCCAGGAAAACAAAAAGACCTGCAGCTCCAATTTTCTAATATGTTGTAGAGCAAAACCTTGTAATGTTCTCCTATAAAAATCAAGACAATAGCTGCATACAATCCACACGACGCATAGGTCAAACTAAACACGTGTCTTTTGCGAATTTTTCAAAAATTATTAAATATTCCGCATTTAATTCCAGGAAAACAAAAAGACCTGCAGCTCCAATTTTTTAATATGTTGTAGAGCAAAGTCCTGTTATGTTCATCTATAAAAATCAAGACAATAGCTGCATACAATCCACACGACGCATAGGTCAAACTAAACACGTGTCTTTTGCGAATTTTTCAAAAATTATTAAATATTCCGAATTTAATTCCAGGAAAACAAAAAGGCTTACGACTCCAATTTTTTAATATGTTGTAGAGCAAAGTCTTGTAATGTTCTCCTATAAAAATCAAGACAATAGCTGCATACAATCCACACGACGCATAGGTCAAACTAAACACGTGTCTTTTGCGAATTTTTAAAAAATTATTAAATATTCCGAATTTAATTCCAGGAAAACAAAAAGGCTTACTACTCCAATTTTTTAATATATTGTAGAGCAAAGTCTTGTAATGTTCTCCTATAAAAATCAAGACAATAGCTGCATACAATCCACACGACGCATAGGTCAAACTAAACACGTGTCTTTTGCGAATTTTTAAAAAATTATTAAATATTCCGAATTTAATTCCAGGAAAACAAAAAGGCTTACGACTCCAATTTTTTAATATGTTGTAGAGCAAAGTCTTGTAATGTTCTCCTATAAAAATCAAGACAATAGCTGCATACAATCCACACGACGCATAGGTCAAACTAAACACGTGTCTTTTGCGAATTTTTCAAAAATTATTAAATATTCGGCATTTAATTCCAGGAAAACAAAAAGACCTGCAGCTCCAATTTTTTAATATGTTGTAGAGCAAAGTCCTGTTATGTTCATCTATAAAAATCAAGACAATAGCTGCATACAATCCACACGACGCATAGGTCAAACTAAACACGTGTCTTTTGCGAATTTTTCAAAAATTATTAAATATTCGGCATTTAATTCCAGGAAAACAAAAAGACCTGCAGCTCCAATTTTTTAATATGTTGTAGAGCAAGGTCCTGTTATGTTCATCCATAAAAATCAAGACAATAGCTGCATACAATCCACACGACGCATAGGTCAAACTAAACACGTGTCTTTTGCGAATTTTTCAAAAATTATTAAATATTCCGCATTTAATTCCAGGAAAACAAAAAGGCTTACTACTCCAATTTTTTAATATATTGTAGAGCAAAGTCTTGTAATGTTCTCCTATAAAAATCAAGACAATATCTGCATACAATCCACACGACGCATAGGTCAAACTAAACACGTGTCTTTTGCGAATTTTTCAAAAATTATTAAATATTCCGCATTTAATTCCAGGAAAACAAAAAGACCTGCAGCTCCAATTTTTTAATATGTTGTAGAGCAAAGTCTTGTAATGCTCTCCTATAAAAATCAAGACAATAGCTGCATACAATCCACACGACGCATAGGTCAAACTAAACACGTGTCTTTTGCGAATTTTTCAAAAATTATTAAATATTCCGCATTTAATTCCAGGAAAACAAAAAGACCTGCAGCTCCAATTTTTTAATATGTTGTAGAGCAAAGTCCTGTTATGTTCATCTATAAAAATCAAGACAATAGCTGCATACAATCCACACGACGCATAGGTCAAACTAAACACGTGTCTTTTGCGAATTTTTCAAAAATTATTAAATATTTCGCATTTAATTCCAGGAAAACAAAAAGGCTTACTACCCCAATTTTTTAATATATTGTAGAGCAAAGTCTTGTAATGTTCTCCTATAAAAATCAAGACAATAGCTGCATACAATCCACACGACGCATAGGTCAAACTAAACACGTGTCTTTTGCGAATTTTTCAAAAATTATTAAATATTCCGCATTTAATTCCAGGAAAACAAAAAGACCTGCAGCTCCAATTTTTTAATATGTTGTAGAGCAAAGTCCTGTTATGTTCATCTATAAAAATCAAGACAATAGCTGCATACAATCCACACGACGCATAGGTCAAACTAAACACGTGTCTTTTGCGAATTTTTCAAAAATTATTAAATATTCCGCATTTAATTCCAGAAAGACAAAAAGGCTTACGACTCCAATTTTTTAATATATTGTAGAGCAAGGTCTTGTAATGTTCATCTATTAAAATCAAGACAATAGCTGCATACAATCCACACGACGCATAGGTCAAACTAAACACGTGTCTTTTGCGAATTTTTCAAAAATTATTAAATATTCCGCATTTATTTCCAGGAAAACAAAAAGGCTTACTACTCCAATTTTTTAATATGTTGAAGAGCAAAGTCTTGTAATGTTCTCCTATAAAAATCAAGACAATAGCTGCATACAATCCACACGACGCATAGGTCAAACTAAACACGTGTCTTTTGCAAATTTTTCAAAAATTATTAAATATTCCGCATTTAATTCCAAGAAAACAAAAAGGCTTACGACTCCAATTTTTTAATATGTTGTAGAGCAAAGTCTTGTAATTTTCTCCTGCAAAAATCAAGACAATAGCTGCATACAATCCACACGACGCATAGGTCAAACTAAACACGTGTCTTTTGCGAATTTTTCAAAAATTATTAAATATTCCGCATTTAATTCCAAGAAAACAAAAAGGCTTACGACTCCAATTTTTTAATATGTTGTAGAGCAAAGTCTTGTAATTTTCTCCTACAAAAATCAAGACAATAGCTGCATACAATCCACACGACGCATAGGTCAAACTAAACACGTGTCTTTTGCGAATTTTTCAAAAATTATTAAATATTCGGCATTTAATTCCAGGAAAACAAAAAGACCTGCAGCTCCAATTTTTTAATATGTTGTAGAGCAAAGCCTTATAATGTTTTCCTAGAAAAATCAAGACAATAGCTGCATACAATCCACACGACGCATAGGTCAAACTAAACACGTGTCTTTTGCGAATTTTTCAAAAATTATTAAATATTCGGCATTTAATTCCAGGAAAACAAAAAGACCTGCAGCTCCAATTTTTTAATAAGTTGTAGAGCAAAGCCTTATAATGTTTTCCTAGGAAAATCAAGACAATAGCTGCATACAATCCACACGACGCATAGGTCAAACTAAACACGTGTCTTTTGCGAATTTTTCAAAAATTATTAAATATTCCGCATTTAATTCCAGGAAAACAAAAAGACCTGCAGCTCCAATTTTTTAATGTGTTGTAGAGCAAAGTCTTGTAATGTTCTCCTATAAAAATCAAGACAATAGCTGCATACAATCCACACGACGCATAGGTCAAACTAAACACGTGTCTTTTGCGAATTTTTCAAAAATTATTAAATATTCCGCATTTAATTCCAGGAAAACAAAAAGGCTTACTACTCCAATTTTTTAATATATTGTAGAGCAAAGTCTTGTAATGTTCTCCTATAAAAATCAAGACAATATCTGCATACAATCCACACGACGCATAGGTCAAACTAAACACGTGTCTTTTGCGAATTTTTCAAAAATTATTAAATATTCCGCATTTAATTCCAGGAAAACAAAAAGACCTGCAGCTCCAATTTTTTAATGTGTTGTAGAGCAAAGTCTTGTAATGTTCTCCTATAAAAATCAAGACAATAGCTGCATACAATCCACACGACGCATAGGTCAAACTAAACACGTGTCTTTTGCGAATTTTTCAAAAATTATTAAATATTCCGCATTTAATTCCAGGAAAACAAAAAGGCTTACCACCCCAATTTTTTAATATATTGTAGAGCAAAGTCTTGTAATGTTCTCCTATAAAAATCAAGACAATAGCTGCATACAATCCACACGACGCATAGGTCAAACTAAACACGTGTCTTTTGCAAATTTTTCAAAAATTATTAAATATTCCGCATTTAATTCCAGGAAAACAAAAAGACCTGCAGCTCCAATTTTTTAATATGTTGTAGAGCAAAGTCCTGTTATGTTCATCTATAAAAATCAAGACAATAGCTGCATACAATCCACACGACGCATAGGTCAAACTAAACACGTGTCTTTTGCGAATTTTTCAAAAATTATTAAATATTCCGCATTTAATTCCAGGAAAACAAAAAGACCTGCAGCTCCAATTTTTTAATATGTTGTAGAGCAAAGTCCTGTTATGTTCATCTATAAAAATCAAGACAATAGCTGCATACAATCCACACGACGCATAGGTCAAACTAAACACGTGTCTTTTGCGAATTTTTCAAAAATTATTAAATATTCCGCATTTAATTCCAGGAAAACAAAAAGGCTTACTACCCCAATTTTTTAATATATTGTAGAGCAAAGTCTTGTAATGTTCTCCTATAAAAATCAAGACAATAGCTGCATACAATCCACACGACGCATAGGTCAAACTAAACACGTGTCTTTTGCAAATTTTTCAAAAATTATTAAATATTCCGCATTTAATTCCAGGAAAACAAAAAGACCTGCAGCTCCAATTTTTTAATATGTTGTAGAGCAAAGTCCTGTTATGTTCATCTATAAAAATCAAGACAATAGCTGCATACAATCCACACGACGCATAGGTCAAACTAAACACGTGTCTTTTGCGAATTTTTCAAAAATTATTAAATATTCCGCATTTAATTCCAGGAAAACAAAAAGACCTGCAGCTCCAATTTTTTAATATGTTGTAGAGCAAAGTCCTGTTATGTTCATCTATAAAAATCAAGACAATAGCTGCATACAATCCACACGACGCATAGGTCAAACTAAACACGTGTCTTTTGCGAATTTTTCAAAAATTATTAAATATTCCGCATTTAATTCCAGAAAGACAAAAAGGCTTACGACTCCAATTTTTTAATATATTGTAGAGCAAAGTCTTGTAATGTTCTCCTATAAAAATCAAGACAATAGCTGCATACAATCCACACGACGCATAGGTCAAACTAAACACGTGTCTTTTGCAAATTTTTCAAAAATTATTAAATATTCCGCATTTAATTCCAGGAAAACAAAAAGACCTGCAGCTCAAATTTTTAATATGTTGTAGAGCAAGGTCCTGTTATGTTCATCCATAAAAATCAAGACAATAGCTGCATACAATCCACACGACGCATAGGTCAAACTAAACACGTGTCTTTTGCGAATTTTTAAAAAATTATTAAATATTCGGCATTTAATTCCAGGAAAACAAAAAAACCTGCAGCTCCAATTTTTTAATATGTTGTAGAGCAAAGCCTTGTAATGTTCTCCTATAAAAATCAAGACAATAGCTGCATACAATCCACACGACGCATAGGTCAAACTAAACACGTGTCTTTTGCGAATTTTTAAAAAATTATTAAATATTCCGAATTTAATTCCAGGAAAACAAAAAGGCTAACGACTCCAATTTTTTAATATGTTGTAGAGCAAAGTCTTGTAATGTTCTCCTATAAAAATCAAGACAATAGCTGCATACAATCCACACGACGCATAGGTCAAACTAAACACGTGTCTTTTGCGAATTTTTCAAAAATTATTAAATATTCCCCATTTAATTCCAGGAAAACAAAAAGACCTGCAGCTCCAATTTTTTAATATGTTGTAGAGCAAAGTCCTGTTATGTTCATCTATAAAAATCAAGACAATAGCTGCATACAATCCACACGACGCATAGGTCAAACTAAACACGTGTCTTTTGCGAATTTTTCAAAAATTATTAAATATTCCGCATTTAATTCCAGAAAGACAAAAAGGCTTACGACTCCAATTTTTTAATATATTGTAGAGCAAAGTCTTGTAATGTTCTCCTATAAAAATCAAGACAATAGCTGCATACAATCCACACGACGCATAGGTCAAACTAAACACGTGTCTTTTGCGAATTTTTCAAAAATTATTAAATATTCCGCATTTAATTCCAGGAAAACAAAAAGACCTGCAGCTCCAATTTTTTAATATGTTGTAGAGCAAAGTCCTGTTATGTTCATCTATAAAAATCAAGACAATAGCTGCATACAATCCACACGACGCATAGGTCAAACTAAACACGTGTCTTTTGCAAATTTTTCAAAAATTATTAAATATTCCGCATTTAATTCCAGGAAAACAAAAAGACCTGCAGCTCCAATTTTTTAATATGTTGTAGAGCAAGGTCCTGTTATGTTCATCCATAAAAATCAAGACAATAGCTGCATACAATCCACACGACGCATAGGTCAAACTAAACACGTGTCTTTTGCGAATTTTTCAAAAATTATTAAATATTCCGCATTTAATTCCAGGAAAACAAAAAGGCTTACTACTCCAATTTTTTAATATATTGTAGAGCAAAGTCTTGTAATGTTCTCCTATAAAAATCAAGACAATAGCTGCATACAATCCACACGACGCATAGGTCAAACTAAACACGTGTCTTTTGCGAATTTTTAAAAAATTATTAAATATTCCGAATTTAATTCCAGGAAAACAAAAAGGCTTACGACTCCAATTTTTTAATATGTTGTAGAGCAAAGTCTTGTAATGTTCTCCTATAAAAATCAAGACAATAGCTGCATACAATCCACACGACGCATAGGTCAAACTAAACACGTGTCTTTTGCGAATTTTTCAAAAATTATTAAATATTCCGCATTTAATTCCAGGAAAACAAAAAGGCTTACTACTCCAATTTTTTAATATATTGTAGAGCAAAGTCTTGTAATGTTCTCCTATAAAAATCAAGACAATATCTGCATACAATCCACACGACGCATAGGTCAAACTAAACACGTGTCTTTTGCGAATTTTTCAAAAATTATTAAATATTCCGCATTTAATTCCAGGAAAACAAAAAGACCTGCAGCTCCAATTTTTTAATATGTTGTAGAGCAAAGTCTTGTAATGTTCTCCTATAAAAATCAAGACAATAGCTGCATACAATCCACACGACGCATAGGTCAAACTAAACACGTGTCTTTTGCGAATTTTTCAAAAATTATTAAATATTCCGCATTTAATTCCAGGAAAACAAAAAGACCTGCAGCTCCAATTTTTTAATATGTTGTAGAGCAAAGTCCTGTTATGTTCATCTATAAAAATCAAGACAATAGCTGCATACAATCCACACGACGCATAGGTCAAACTAAACACGTGTCTTTTGCGAATTTTTCAAAAATTATTAAATATTCCGCATTTAATTCCAGGAAAACAAAAAGGCTTACTACCCCAATTTTTTAATATATTGTAGAGCAAAGTCTTGTAATGTTCTCCTATAAAAATCAAGACAATAGCTGCATACAATCCACACGACGCATAGGTCAAACTAAACACGTGTCTTTTGCGAATTTTTCAAAAATTATTAAATATTCCGCATTTAATTCCAGGAAAACAAAAAGACCTGCAGCTCCAATTTTTTAATATGTTGTAGAGCAAGGTCCTGTTATGTTCATCTATAAAAATCAAGACAATAGCTGCATACAATCCACACGACGCATAGGTCAAACTAAACACGTGTCTTTTGCGAATTTTTCAAAAATTATTAAATATTCCGCATTTAATTCCAGGAAAACAAAAAGACCTGCAGCTCCAATTTTTTAATATGTTGTAGAGCAAAGTCCTGTTATGTTCATCTATAAAAATCAAGACAATAGCTGCATACAATCCACACGACGCATAGGTCAAACTAAACACGTGTCTTTTGCGAATTTTTCAAAAATTATTAAATATTCCGCATTTAATTCCAGGAAAACAAAAAGGCTTACTACCCCAATTTTTTAATATATTGTAGAGCAAAGTCTTGTAATGTTCTCCTATAAAAATCAAGACAATAGCTGCATACAATCCACACGACGCATAGGTCAAACTAAACACGTGTCTTTTGCGAATTTTTCAAAAATTATTAAATATTCGGCATTTAATTCCAGGAAAACAAAAAGACCTGCAGCTCCAATTTTTTAATATGTTGTAGAGCAAAGTCCTGTTATGTTCATCTATAAAAATCAAGACAATAGCTGCATACAATCCACACGACGCATAGGTCAAACTAAACACGTGTCTTTTGCGAATTTTTCAAAAATTATTAAATATTCCGCATTTAATTCCAGGAAAACAAAAAGGCTTACTACTCCAATTTTTTAATATATTGTAGAGCAAAGTCTTGTAATGTTCTCCTATAAAAATCAAGACAATATCTGCATACAATCCACACGACGCATAGGTCAAACTAAACACGTGTCTTTTGCGAATTTTTCAAAAATTATTAAATATTCCGCATTTAATTCCAGGAAAACAAAAAGACCTGCAGCTCCAATTTTTTAATATGTTGTAGAGCAAAGTCTTGTAATGTTCTCCTATAAAAATCAAGACAATAGCTGCATACAATCCACACGACGCATAGGTCAAACTAAACACGTGTCTTTTGCGAATTTTTCAAAAATTATTAAATATTCCGCATTTAATTCCAGGAAAACAAAAAGACCTGCAGCTCCAATTTTTTAATATGTTGTAGAGCAAAGTCCTGTTATGTTCATCTATAAAAATCAAGACAATAGCTGCATACAATCCACACGACGCATAGGTCAAACTAAACACGTGTCTTTTGCGAATTTTTCAAAAATTATTAAATATTCCGCATTTAATTCCAGGAAAACAAAAAGGCTTACTACCCCAATTTTTTAATATATTGTAGAGCAAAGTCTTGTAATGTTCTCCTATAAAAATCAAGACAATAGCTGCATACAATCCACACGACGCATAGGTCAAACTAAACACGTGTCTTTTGCGAATTTTTCAAAAATTATTAAATATTCCGCATTTAATTCCAGGAAAACAAAAAGACCTGCAGCTCCAATTTTTTAATATGTTGTAGAGCAAGGTCCTGTTATGTTCATCTATAAAAATCAAGACAATAGCTGCATACAATCCACACGACGCATAGGTCAAACTAAACACGTGTCTTTTGCGAATTTTTCAAAAATTATTAAATATTCCGCATTTAATTCCAGAAAGACAAAAAGGCTTACGACTCCAATTTTTTAATATATTGTAGAGCAAAGTCTTGTAATGTTCTCCTATAAAAATCAAGACAATAGCTGCATACAATCCACACGACGCATAGGTCAAACTAAACACGTGTCTTTTGCGAATTTTTCAAAAATTATTAAATATTCCGCATTTAATTCCAGGAAAACAAAAAGACCTGCAGCTCCAATTTTTTAATATGTTGTAGAGCAAAGTCCTGTTATGTTCATCTATAAAAATCAAGACAATAGCTGCATACAATCCACACGACGCATAGGTCAAACTAAACACGTGTCTTTTGCGAATTTTTCAAAAATTATTAAATATTCCGCATTTAATTCCAGAAAGACAAAAAGGCTTACGACTCCAATTTTTTAATATATTGTAGAGCAAAGTCTTGTAATGTTCTCCTATAAAAATCAAGACAATAGCTGCATACAATCCACACGACGCATAGGTCAAACTAAACACGTGTCTTTTGCGAATTTTTCAAAAATTATTAAATATTCCGCATTTAATTCCAGGAAAACAAAAAGACCTGCAGCTCCAATTTTTTAATATGTTGTAGAGCAAAGTCCTGTTATGTTCATCTATAAAAATCAAGACAATAGCTGCATACAATCCACACGACGCATAGGTCAAACTAAACACGTGTCTTTTGCGAATTTTTCAAAAATTATTAAATATTCCGCATTTAATTCCAGAAAGACAAAAAGGCTTACGACTCCAATTTTTTAATATATTGTAGAGCAAAGTCTTGTAATGTTCTCCTATAAAAATCAAGACAATAGCTGCATACAATCCACACGACGCATAGGTCAAACTAAACACGTGTCTTTTGCGAATTTTTCAAAAATTATTAAATATTCCGCATTTAATTCCAGGAAAACAAAAAGACCTGCAGCTCCAATTTTTTAATATGTTGTAGAGCAAAGTTTTGTAATGTTCTCCTATAAAAATCAAGACAATAGCTGCATACAATCCACACGACGCATAGGTCAAACTAAACACGTGTCTTTTGCGAATTTTTCAAAAATTATTAAATATTCCGCATTTAATTCCAGGAAAACAAAAAGACCTGCAGCTCCAATTTTTTAATATGTTGTAGAGCAAAGTCCTGTTATGTTCATCTATAAAAATCAAGACAATAGCTGCATACAATCCACACGACGCATAGGTCAAACTAAACACGTGTCTTTTGCGAATTTTTCAAAAATTATTAAATATTCCGCATTTAATTCCAGGAAAACAAAAAGACCTGCAGCTCCAATTTTTTAATATGTTGTAGAGCAAAGTCCTGTTATGTTCATCTATAAAAATCAAGACAATAGCTGCATACAATCCACACGACGCATAGGTCAAACTAAACACGTGTCTTTTGCGAATTTTTCAAAAATTATTAAATATTCCGCATTTAATTCCAGGAAAACAAAAAGGCTTACTACTCCAATTTTTTAATATATTGTAGAGCAAAGTCTTGTAATGTTCTCCTATAAAAATCAAGACAATATCTGCATACAATCCACACGACGCATAGGTCAAACTAAACACGTGTCTTTTGCGAATTTTTCAAAAATTATTAAATATTCCGCATTTAATTCCAGGAAAACAAAAAGACCTGCAGCTCCAATTTTTTAATATGTTGTAGAGCAAAGTCTTGTAATGTTCTCCTATAAAAATCAAGACAATAGCTGCATACAATCCACACGACGCATAGGTCAAACTAAACACGTGTCTTTTGCGAATTTTTAAAAAATTATTAAATATTCCGAATTTAATTCCAGGAAAACAAAAAGGCTTACGACTCCAATTTTTTAATATGTTGTAGAGCAAAGTCTTGTAATGTTCTCCTATAAAAATCAAGACAATAGCTGCATACAATCCACACGACGCATAGGTCAAACTAAACACGTGTCTTTTGCGAATTTTTCAAAAATTATTAAATATTCCGCATTTAATTCCAGGAAAACAAAAAGGCTTACTACTCCAATTTTTTAATATATTGTAGAGCAAAGTCTTGTAATGTTCTCCTATAAAAATCAAGACAATATCTGCATACAATCCACACGACGCATAGGTCAAACTAAACACGTGTCTTTTGCGAATTTTTCAAAAATTATTAAATATTCCGCATTTAATTCCAGGAAAACAAAAAGACCTGCAGCTCCAATTTTTTAATATGTTGTAGAGCAAAGTCTTGTAATGTTCTCCTATAAAAATCAAGACAATAGCTGCATACAATCCACACGACGCATAGGTCAAACTAAACACGTGTCTTTTGCGAATTTTTCAAAAATTATTAAATATTCCGCATTTAATTCCAGGAAAACAAAAAGACCTGCAGCTCCAATTTTTTAATATGTTGTAGAGCAAAGTCCTGTTATGTTCATCTATAAAAATCAAGACAATAGCTGCATACAATCCACACGACGCATAGGTCAAACTAAACACGTGTCTTTTGCGAATTTTTCAAAAATTATTAAATATTCCGCATTTAATTCCAGGAAAACAAAAAGGCTTACTACCCCAATTTTTTAATATATTGTAGAGCAAAGTCTTGTAATGTTCTCCTATAAAAATCAAGACAATAGCTGCATACAATCCACACGACGCATAGGTCAAACTAAACACGTGTCTTTTGCGAATTTTTCAAAAATTATTAAATATTCCGCATTTAATTCCAGGAAAACAAAAAGACCTGCAGCTCCAATTTTTTAATATGTTGTAGAGCAAAGTCCTGTTATGTTCATCTATAAAAATCAAGACAATAGCTGCATACAATCCACACGACGCATAGGTCAAACTAAACACGTGTCTTTTGCGAATTTTTCAAAAATTATTAAATATTCCGCATTTAATTCCAGGAAAACAAAAAGACCTGCAGCTCCAATTTTTTAATATGTTGTAGAGCAAAGTCCTGTTATGTTCATCTATAAAAATCAAGACAATAGCTGCATACAATCCACACGACGCATAGGTCAAACTAAACACGTGTCTTTTGCGAATTTTTCAAAAATTATTAAATATTCCGCATTTAATTCCAGAAAGACAAAAAGGCTTACGACTCCAATTTTTTAATATATTGTAGAGCAAAGTCTTGTAATGTTCTCCTATAAAAATCAAGACAATAGCTGCATACAATCCACACGACGCATAGGTCAAACTAAACACGTGTCTTTTGCGAATTTTTCAAAAATTATTAAATATTCCGCATTTAATTCCAGGAAAACAAAAAGACCTGCAGCTCCAATTTTTTAATATGTTGTAGAGCAAAGTCCTGTTATGTTCATCTATAAAAATCAAGACAATAGCTGCATACAATCCACACGACGCATAGGTCAAACTAAACACGTGTCTTTTGCGAATTTTTCAAAAATTATTAAATATTCCGCATTTAATTCCAGAAAGACAAAAAGGCTTACGACTCCAATTTTTTAATATATTGTAGAGCAAAGTCTTGTAATGTTCTCCTATAAAAATCAAGACAATAGCTGCATACAATCCACACGACGCATAGGTCAAACTAAACACGTGTCTTTTGCAAATTTTTCAAAAATTATTAAATATTCCGCATTTAATTCCAGGAAAACAAAAAGACCTGCAGCTCCAATTTTTTAATATGTTGTAGAGCAAGGTCCTGTTATGTTCATCCATAAAAATCAAGACAATAGCTGCATACAATCCACACGACGCATAGGTCAAACTAAACACGTGTCTTTTGCGAATTTTTCAAAAATTATTAAATATTCCGCATTTAATTCCAGGAAAACAAAAAGGCTTACTACTCCAATTTTTTAATATATTGTAGAGCAAAGTCTTGTAATGTTCTCCTATAAAAATCAAGACAATATCTGCATACAATCCACACGACGCATAGGTCAAACTAAACACGTGTCTTTTGCGAATTTTTCAAAAATTATTAAATATTCCGCATTTAATTCCAGGAAAACAAAAAGACCTGCAGCTCCAATTTTTTAATATGTTGTAGAGCAAAGTTTTGTAATGTTCTCCTATAAAAATCAAGACAATAGCTGCATACAATCCACACGACGCATAGGTCAAACTAAACACGTGTCTTTTGCGAATTTTTCAAAAATTATTAAATATTCCGCATTTAATTCCAGGAAAACAAAAAGACCTGCAGCTCCAATTTTTTAATATGTTGTAGAGCAAAGTCCTGTTATGTTCATCTATAAAAATCAAGACAATAGCTGCATACAATCCACACGACGCATAGGTCAAACTAAACACGTGTCTTTTGCGAATTTTTCAAAAATTATTAATTATTCCGCATTTAATTCCAGGAAAACAAAAAGACCTGCAGCTCCAATTTTTTAATATGTTGTAGAGCAAAGTCCTGTTATGTTCATCTATAAAAATCAAGACAATAGCTGCATTCAATCCACACGACGCATAGGTCAAACTAAACACGTGTCTTTTGCGAATTTTTCAAAAATTATTAAATATTCCGCATTTAATTCCAGGAAAACAAAAAGACCTGCAGCTCCAATTTTTTAATATGTTGTAGAGCAAAGCCTTGTAATGTTCTCCTATAAAAATCAAGACAATAGCTGCATACAATCCAAACGACGCATAGGTCAAACTAAACACGTGTCTTTTGCGAATTTTTCAAAAATTATTAAATATTCCGCATTTAATTCCAGGAAAACAAAAAGACCTGCAGCTCCAATTTTTTAATATGTTGTAGAGCAAAGCCTTGTAATGTTCTCCTATAAAAATCAAGACAATAGCTGCATACAATCCACACGACGCATAGGTCAAACTAAACACGTGTCTTTTGCGAATTTTTAAAAAATTATTAAATATTCGGCATTTAATTCCAAGAAAACAAAAAGACCTGCAGCTCCAATTTTTTAATATGTTGTAGAGCAAAGTCCTGTTATGTTCATCTATAAAAATCAAGACAATAGCTGCATACAATCCACACGACGCATAGGTCAAACTAAACACGTGTCTTTTGCGAATTTTTAAAAAATTATTAAATATTCGGCATTTAATTCCAGGAAAACAAAAAGACCTGCAGCTCCAATTTTTTAATATGTTGTAGAGCAAAGCCTTGTAATGTTCTCCTATAAAAATCAAGACAATAGCTGCATACAATCCACACGACGCATAGGTCAAACTAAACACGTGTCTTTTGCGAATTTTTCAAAAATTATTAAATATTCCGCATTTAATTCCAGGAAAACAAAAAGACCTGCAGCTCCAATTTTTTAATATGTTGTAGAGCAAAGCCTTGTAATGTTCTCCTATAAAAATCAAGACAATAGCTGCATACAATCCACACGACGCATAGGTCAAACTAAACACGTGTCTTTTGCGAATTTTTAAAAAATTATTAAATATTCGGCATTTAATTCCAAGAAAACAAAAAGACCTGCAGCTCCAATTTTTTAATATGTTGTAGAGCAAAGTCCTGTTATGTTCATCTATAAAAATCAAGACAATAGCTGCATACAATCCACACGACGCATAGGTCAAACTAAACACGTGTCTTTTGCGAATTTTTCAAAAATTATTAATTATTCCGCATTTAATTCCAGGAAAACAAAAAGACCTGCAGCTCCAATTTTCTAATATGTTGTAGAGCAAAGTCCTGTTATGTTCATCTATAAAAATCAAGACAATAGCTGCATACAATCCACACGACGCATAGGTCAAACTAAACACGTGTCTTTTGCGAATTTTTCAAAAATTATTAATTATTCCGCATTTAATTCCAGGAAAACAAAAAGACCTGCAGCTCCAATTTTTTAATATGTTGTAGAGCAAAGTCCTGTTATGTTCATCTATAAAAATCAAGACAATAGCTGCATACAATCCACACGACGCATAGGTCAAACTAAACACGTGTCTTTTGCGAATTTTTCAAAAATTATTAAATATTCGGCATTTAATTCCAAGAAAACAAAAAGACCTGCAGCTCCAATTTTTTAATATGTTGTAGAGCAAAGCCTTGTAATGTTCTCCTATAAAAATCAAGACAATAGCTGCATACAATCCACACGACGCATAGGTCAAACTAAACACGTGTCTTTTGCGAATTTTTAAAAAATTATTAAATATTCGGCATTTAATTCCAGGAAAACAAAAAAACCTGCAGCTCCAATTTTTTAATATGTTGTAGAGCAAAGCCTTGTAATGTTCTCCTATAAAAATCAAGACAATAGCTGCATACAATCCACACGACGCATAGGTCAAACTAAACACGTGTCTTTTGCGAATTTTTCAAAAATTATTAAATATTCGGCATTTAATTCCAAGAAAACAAAAAGACCTGCAGCTCCAATTTTTTAATATCTTGTAGAGCAAAGCCTTGTAATGTTCTCCTATAAAAATCAAGACAATAGCTGCATACAATCCACACGACGCATAGGTCAAACTAAACACGTGTCTTTTGCGAATTTTTAAAAAATTATTAAATATTCGGCATTTAATTCCAGGAAAACAAAAAAACCTGCAGCTCCAATTTTTTAATATGTTGTAGAGCAAAGCCTTGTAATGTTCTCCTATAAAAATCAAGACAATAGCTGCATACAATCCACACGACGCATAGGTCAAACTAAACACGTGTCTTTTGCGAATTTTTAAAAAATTATTAAATATTCCGAATTTAATTCCAGGAAAACAAAAAGGCTTACGACTCCAATTTTTTAATATGTTGTAGAGCAAAGTCTTGTAATGTTCTCCTATAAAAATCAAGACAATAGCTGCATACAATCCACACGACGCATAGGTCAAACTAAACACGTGTCTTTTGCGAATTTTTCAAAAATTATTAAATATTCCCCATTTAATTCCAGGAAAACAAAAAGACCTGCAGCTCCAATTTTTTAATATGTTGTAGAGCAAAGTCCTGTTATGTTCATCTATAAAAATCAAGACAATAGCTGCATACAATCCACACGACGCATAGGTCAAACTAAACACGTGTCTTTTGCGAATTTTTCAAAAATTATTAAATATTCCGCATTTAATTCCAGGAAAACAAAAAGACCTGCAGCTCCAATTTTTTAATATGTTGTAGAGCAAAGTCCTGTTATGTTCATCTATGAAAATCAAGACAATAGCTGCATACAATCCACACGACGCATAGGTCAAACTAAACACGTGTCTTTTGCGAATTTTTCAAAAATTATTAAATATTCCGCATTTAATTCCAGGAAAACAAAAAGACCTGCAGCTCCAATTTTTTAATATGTTGTAGAGCAAAGTCCTGTTATGTTCATCTATAAAAATCAAGACAATAGCTGCATACAATCCACACGACGCATAGGTCAAACTAAACACGTGTCTTTTGCAAATTTTTCAAAAATTATTAATTATTCCGCATTTAATTCCAGGAAAACAAAAAGACCTGCAGCTCCAATTTTTTAATATGTTGTAGAGCAAAGTCCTGTTATGTTCATCTATAAAAATCAAGACAATAGCTGCATACAATCCACACGACGCATAGGTCAAACTAAACACGTGTCTTTTGCGAATTTTTCAAAAATTATTAATTATTCCGCATTTAATTCCAGGAAAACAAAAAGACCTGCAGCTCCAATTTTTTAATATGTTGTAGAGCAAAGTCCTGTTATGTTCATCTATAAAAATCAAGACAATAGCTGCATACAATCCACACGACGCATAGGTCAAACTAAACACGTGTCTTTTGCGAATTTTTAAAAAATTATTAAATATTCCGAATTTAATTCCAGGAAAACAAAAAGGCTTACGACTCCAATTTTTTAATATGTTGTAGAGCAAAGTCTTGTAATGTTCTCCTATAAAAATCAAGACAATAGCTGCATACAATCCACACGACGCATAGGTCAAACTAAACACGTGTCTTTTGCGAATTTTTCAAAAATTATTAAATATTCCGAATTTAATTCCAGGAAAACAAAAAGGCTTACGACTCCAATTTTTTAATATGTTGTAGAGCAAAGCCTTGTAATGTTCTCCTATAAAAATCAAGACAATAGCTGCATACAATCCACACGACGCATAGGTCAAACTAAACACGTGTCTTTTGCGAATTTTTCAAAAATTATTAAATATTCCGCATTTCATTCCAGGAAAACAAAAAGACCTGCAGCTCCAATTTTTTAATATGTTGTAGAGCAAAGTCCTGTTATGTTCATCTATAAAAATCAAGACAATAGCTGCATACAATCCACACGACGCATAGGTCAAACTAAACACGTGTCTTTTGCGAATTTTTCAAAAATTATTAATTATTCCGCATTTAATTCCAGGAAAACAAAAAGACCTGCAGCTCCAATTTTTTAATATGTTGTAGAGCAAAGTCCTGTTATGTTCATCTATAAAAATCAAGACAATAGCTGCATTCAATCCACACGACGCATAGGTCAAACTAAACACGTGTCTTTTGCGAATTTTTCAAAAATTATTAAATATTCCGCATTTAATTCCAGGAAAACAAAAAGACCTGCAGCTCCAATTTTTTAATATGTTGTAGAGCAAAGCCTTGTAATGTTCTCCTATAAAAATCAAGACAATAGCTGCATACAATCCAAACGACGCATAGGTCAAACTAAACACGTGTCTTTTGCGAATTTTTCAAAAATTATTAAATATTCCGCATTTAATTCCAGGAAAACAAAAAGACCTGCAGCTCCAATTTTTTAATATGTTGTAGAGCAAAGCCTTGTAATGTTCTCCTATAAAAATCAAGACAATAGCTGCATACAATCCACACGACGCATAGGTCAAACTAAACACGTGTCTTTTGCGAATTTTTAAAAAATTATTAAATATTCGGCATTTAATTCCAAGAAAACAAAAAGACCTGCAGCTCCAATTTTTTAATATGTTGTAGAGCAAAGTCCTGTTATGTTCATCTATAAAAATCAAGACAATAGCTGCATACAATCCACACGACGCATAGGTCAAACTAAACACGTGTCTTTTGCGAATTTTTAAAAAATTATTAAATATTCGGCATTTAATTCCAGGAAAACAAAAAGACCTGCAGCTCCAATTTTTTAATATGTTGTAGAGCAAAGCCTTGTAATGTTCTCCTATAAAAATCAAGACAATAGCTGCATACAATCCACACGACGCATAGGTCAAACTAAACACGTGTCTTTTGCGAATTTTTCAAAAATTATTAAATATTCCGCATTTAATTCCAGGAAAACAAAAAGACCTGCAGCTCCAATTTTTTAATATGTTGTAGAGCAAAGCCTTGTAATGTTCTCCTATAAAAATCAAGACAATAGCTGCATACAATCCACACGACGCATAGGTCAAACTAAACACGTGTCTTTTGCGAATTTTTCAAAAATTATTAATTATTCCGCATTTAATTCCAGGAAAACAAAAAGACCTGCAGCTCCAATTTTCTAATATGTTGTAGAGCAAAGTCCTGTTATGTTCATCTATAAAAATCAAGACAATAGCTGCATACAATCCACACGACGCATAGGTCAAACTAAACACGTGTCTTTTGCGAATTTTTCAAAAATTATTAATTATTCCGCATTTAATTCCAGGAAAACAAAAAGACCTGCAGCTCCAATTTTCTAATATGTTGTAGAGCAAAGTCCTGTTATGTTCATCTATAAAAATCAAGACAATAGCTGCATACAATCCACACGACGCATAGGTCAAACTAAACACGTGTCTTTTGCGAATTTTTCAAAAATTATTAAATATTCCGCATTTAATTCCAGGAAAACAAAAAGACCTGCAGCTCCAATTTTTTAATATGTTGTAGAGCAAAGCCTTGTAATGTTCTCCTATAAAAATCAAGACAATAGCTGCATACAATCCACACGACGCATAGGTCAAACTAAACACGTGTCTTTTGCGAATTTTTCAAAAATTATTAATTATTCCGCATTTAATTCCAGGAAAACAAAAAGACCTGCAGCTCCAATTTTCTAATATGTTGTAGAGCAAAGTCCTGTTATGTTCATCTATAAAAATCAAGACAATAGCTGCATACAATCCACACGACGCATAGGTCAAACTAAACACGTGTCTTTTGCGAATTTTTCAAAAATTATTAAATATTCCGCATTTAATTCCAGGAAAACAAAAAGACCTGCAGCTCCAATTTTTTAATATGTTGTAGAGCAAAGCCTTGTAATGTTCTCCTATAAAAATCAAGACAATAGCTGCATACAATCCACACGACGCATAGGTCAAACTAAACACGTGTCTTTTGCGAATTTTTCAAAAATTATTAATTATTCCGCATTTAATTCCAGGAAAACAAAAAGACCTGCAGCTCCAATTTTCTAATATGTTGTAGAGCAAAGTCCTGTTATGTTCATCTATAAAAATCAAGACAATAGCTGCATACAATCCACACGACGCATAGGTCAAACTAAACACGTGTCTTTTGCGAATTTTTAAAAAATTATTAAATATTCGGCATTTAATTCCAAGAAAACAAAAAGACCTGCAGCTCCAATTTTTTAATATGTTGTAGAGCAAAGTCCTGTTATGTTCATCTATAAAAATCAAGACAATAGCTGCATACAATCCACACGACGCATAGGTCAAACTAAACACGTGTCTTTTGCGAATTTTTAAAAAATTATTAAATATTCGGCATTTAATTCCAGGAAAACAAAAAGACCTGCAGCTCCAATTTTTTAATATGTTGTAGAGCAAAGCCTTGTAATGTTCTCCTATAAAAATCAAGACAATAGCTGCATACAATCCACACGACGCATAGGTCAAACTAAACACGTGTCTTTTGCGAATTTTTCAAAAATTATTAAATATTCCGCATTTAATTCCAGGAAAACAAAAAGACCTGCAGCTCCAATTTTTTAATATGTTGTAGAGCAAAGCCTTGTAATGTTCTCCTATAAAAATCAAGACAATAGCTGCATACAATCCACACGACGCATAGGTCAAACTAAACACGTGTCTTTTGCGAATTTTTCAAAAATTATTAATTATTCCGCATTTAATTCCAGGAAAACAAAAAGACCTGCAGCTCCAATTTTCTAATATGTTGTAGAGCAAAGTCCTGTTATGTTCATCTATAAAAATCAAGACAATAGCTGCATACAATCCACACGACGCATAGGTCAAACTAAACACGTGTCTTTTGCGAATTTTTCAAAAATTATTAATTATTCCGCATTTAATTCCAGGAAAACAAAAAGACCTGCAGCTCCAATTTTCTAATATGTTGTAGAGCAAAGTCCTGTTATGTTCATCTATAAAAATCAAGACAATAGCTGCATACAATCCACACGACGCATAGGTCAAACTAAACACGTGTCTTTTGCGAATTTTTAAAAAATTATTAAATATTCGGCATTTAATTCCAGGAAAACAAAAAGACCTGCAGCTCCAATTTTTTAATATGTTGTAGAGCAAAGCCTTGTAATGTTCTCCTATAAAAATCAAGACAATAGCTGCATACAATCCACACGACGCATAGGTCAAACTAAACACGTGTCTTTTGCGAATTTTTCAAAAATTATTAAATATTCCGCATTTAATTCCAGGAAAACAAAAAGACCTGCAGCTCCAATTTTTTAATATGTTGTAGAGCAAAGCCTTGTAATGTTCTCCTATAAAAATCAAGACAATAGCTGCATACAATCCACACGACGCATAGGTCAAACTAAACACGTGTCTTTTGCGAATTTTTCAAAAATTATTAATTATTCCGCATTTAATTCCAGGAAAACAAAAAGACCTGCAGCTCCAATTTTCTAATATGTTGTAGAGCAAAGTCCTGTTATGTTCATCTATAAAAATCAAGACAATAGCTGCATACAATCCACACGACGCATAGGTCAAACTAAACACGTGTCTTTTGCGAATTTTTCAAAAATTATTAAATATTCCGCATTTAATTCCAGGAAAACAAAAAGACCTGCAGCTCCAATTTTTTAATATGTTGTAGAGCAAAGCCTTGTAATGTTCTCCTATAAAAATCAAGACAATAGCTGCATACAATCCACACGACGCATAGGTCAAACTAAACACGTGTCTTTTGCGAATTTTTCAAAAATTATTAATTATTCCGCATTTAATTCCAGGAAAACAAAAAGACCTGCAGCTCCAATTTTCTAATATGTTGTAGAGCAAAGTCCTGTTATGTTCATCTATAAAAATCAAGACAATAGCTGCATACAATCCACACGACGCATAGGTCAAACTAAACACGTGTCTTTTGCGAATTTTTCAAAAATTATTAATTATTCCGCATTTAATTCCAGGAAAACAAAAAGACCTGCAGCTCCAATTTTTTAATATGTTGTAGAGCAAAGTCCTGTTATGTTCATCTATAAAAATCAAGACAATAGCTGCATACAATCCACACGACGCATAGGTCAAACTAAACACGTGTCTTTTGCGAATTTTTCAAAAATTATTAAATATTCGGCATTTAATTCCAAGAAAACAAAAAGACCTGCAGCTCCAATTTTTTAATATGTTGTAGAGCAAAGCCTTGTAATGTTCTCCTATAAAAATCAAGACAATAGCTGCATACAATCCACACGACGCATAGGTCAAACTAAACACGTGTCTTTTGCGAATTTTTAAAAAATTATTAAATATTCGGCATTTAATTCCAGGAAAACAAAAAAACCTGCAGCTCCAATTTTTTAATATGTTGTAGAGCAAAGCCTTGTAATGTTCTCCTATAAAAATCAAGACAATAGCTGCATACAATCCACACGACGCATAGGTCAAACTAAACACGTGTCTTTTGCGAATTTTTCAAAAATTATTAAATATTCGGCATTTAATTCCAAGAAAACAAAAAGACCTGCAGCTCCAATTTTTTAATATCTTGTAGAGCAAAGCCTTGTAATGTTCTCCTATAAAAATCAAGACAATAGCTGCATACAATCCACACGACGCATAGGTCAAACTAAACACGTGTCTTTTGCGAATTTTTAAAAAATTATTAAATATTCGGCATTTAATTCCAGGAAAACAAAAAAACCTGCAGCTCCAATTTTTTAATATGTTGTAGAGCAAAGCCTTGTAATGTTCTCCTATAAAAATCAAGACAATAGCTGCATACAATCCACACGACGCATAGGTCAAACTAAACACGTGTCTTTTGCGAATTTTTAAAAAATTATTAAATATTCGGCATTTAATTCCAGGAAAACAAAAAAACCTGCAGCTCCAATTTTTTAATATGTTGTAGAGCAAAGCCTTGTAATGTTCTCCTATAAAAATCAAGACAATAGCTGCATACAATCCACACGACGCATAGGTCAAACTAAACACGTGTCTTTTGCGAATTTTTCAAAAATTATTAAATATTCCCCATTTAATTCCAGGAAAACAAAAAGACCTGCAGCTCCAATTTTTTAATATGTTGTAGAGCAAAGTCCTGTTATGTTCATCTATAAAAATCAAGACAATAGCTGCATACAATCCACACGACGCATAGGTCAAACTAAACACGTGTCTTTTGCGAATTTTTCAAAAATTATTAAATATTCCGCATTTAATTCCAGGAAAACAAAAAGACCTGCAGCTCCAATTTTTTAATATGTTGTAGAGCAAAGTCCTGTTATGTTCATCAATGAAAATCAAGACAATAGCTGCATACAATCCACACGACGCATAGGTCAAACTAAACACGTGTCTTTTGCGAATTTTTCAAAAATTATTAAATATTCCGCATTTAATTCCAGGAAAACAAAAAGACCTGCAGCTCCAATTTTTTAATATGTTGTAGAGCAAAGTCCTGTTATGTTCATCTATAAAAATCAAGACAATAGCTGCATACAATCCACACGACGCATAGGTCAAACTAAACACGTGTCTTTTGCAAATTTTTCAAAAATTATTAATTATTCCGCATTTAATTCCAGGAAAACAAAAAGACCTGCAGCTCCAATTTTTTAATATGTTGTAGAGCAAAGTCCTGTTATGTTCATCTATAAAAATCAAGACAATAGCTGCATACAATCCACACGACGCATAGGTCAAACTAAACACGTGTCTTTTGCGAATTTTTCAAAAATTATTAATTATTCCGCATTTAATTCCAGGAAAACAAAAAGACCTGCAGCTCCAATTTTTTAATATGTTGTAGAGCAAAGTCCTGTTATGTTCATCTATAAAAATCAAGACAATAGCTGCATACAATCCACACGACGCATAGGTCAAACTAAACACGTGTCTTTTGCGAATTTTTAAAAAATTATTAAATATTCCGAATTTAATTCCAGGAAAACAAAAAGGCTTACGACTCCAATTTTTTAATATGTTGTAGAGCAAAGTCTTGTAATGTTCTCCTATAAAAATCAAGACAATAGCTGCATACAATCCACACGACGCATAGGTCAAACTAAACACGTGTCTTTTGCGAATTTTTCAAAAATTATTAAATATTCCGCATTTAATTCCAGGAAAACAAAAAGACCTGCAGCTCCAATTCTTTAATATGTTGTAGAGCAAAGTCCTGTTATGTTCATCTATAAAAATCAAGACAATAGCTGCATACAATCCACACGACGCATAGGTCAAACTAAACACGTGTCTTTTGCGAATTTTTAAAAAATTATTAAATATTCCGAATTTAATTCCAGGAAAACAAAAAGGCTTACGACTCCAATTTTTTAATATGTTGTAGAGCAAAGTCTTGTAATGTTCTCCTATAAAAATCAAGACAATAGCTGCATACAATCCACACGACGCATAGGTCAAACTAAACACGTGTCTTTTGCGAATTTTTCAAAAATTATTAAATATTCCGCATTTCATTCCAGGAAAACAAAAAGACCTGCAGCTCCAATTTTTTAATATGTTGTAGAGCAAAGTCCTATTATGTTCATCTATAAAAATCAAGACAATAGCTGCATACAATCCACACGACGCATAGGTCAAACTAAACACGTGTCTTTTGCGAATTTTTAAAAAATTATTAAATATTCGGCATTTAATTCCAGGAAAACAAAAAGACCTGCAGCTCCAATTTTTTAATATGTTGTAGAGCAAAGCCTTGTAATGTTCTCCTATAAAAATCAAGACAATAGCTGCATACAATCCACACGACGCATAGGTCAAACTAAACACGTGTCTTTTGCGAATTTTTAAAAAATTATTAAATATTCCGAATTTAATTCCAGGAAAACAAAAAGGCTTACGACTCCAATTTTTTAATATATTGTAGAGCAAAGTCTTGTAATGTTCTCCTATAAAAATCAAGACAATAGCTGCATACAATCCACACGACGCATAGGTCAAACTAAACACGTGTCTTTTGCGAATTTTTCAAAAATTATTAAATATTCCGAATTTAATTCCAGGAAAACAAAAAGGCTTACGACTCCAATTTTTTAATATGTTGTAGAGCAAAGTCTTGTAATGTTCTCCTATAAAAATCAAGACAATAGCTGGATACAATCCACACGACGCATAGGTCAAACTAAACACGTGTCTTTTGCGAATTTTTCAAAAATTATTAAATATTCGGCATTTAATTCCAAGAAAACAAAAAGACCTGCAGCTCCAATTTTTTAATATGTTGTAGAGCAAAGTCCTGTTATGTTCATCTATAAAAATCAAGACAATAGCTGCATACAATCCACACGACGCATAGGTCAAACTAAACACGTGTCTTTTGCGAATTTTTCAAAAATTATTAATTATTCCGCATTTAATTCCAGGAAAACAAAAAGACCTGCAGCTCCAATTTTTTAATATGTTGTAGAGCAAAGTCCTGTTATGTTCATCTATAAAAATCAAGACAATAGCTGCATACAATCCACACGACGCATAGGTCAAACTAAACACGTGTCTTTTGCGAATTTTTCAAAAATTATTAAATATTCGGCATTTAATTCCAAGAAAACAAAAAGACCTGCAGCTCCAATTTTTTAATATGTTGTAGAGCAAAGCCTTGTAATGTTCTCCTATAAAAATCAAGACAATAGCTGCATACAATCCACACGACGCATAGGTCAAACTAAACACGTGTCTTTTGCGAATTTTTAAAAAATTATTAAATATTCGGCATTTAATTCCAGGAAAACAAAAAAACCTGCAGCTCCAATTTTTTAATATGTTGTAGAGCAAAGCCTTGTAATGTTCTCCTATAAAAATCAAGACAATAGCTGCATACAATCCACACGACGCATAGGTCAAACTAAACACGTGTCTTTTGCGAATTTTTAAAAAATTATTAAATATTCCGAATTTAATTCCAGGAAAACAAAAAGGCTTACGACTCCAATTTTTTAATATGTTGTAGAGCAAAGTCTTGTAATGTTCTCCTATAAAAATCAAGACAATAGCTGCATACAATCCACACGACGCATAGGTCAAACTAAACACGTGTCTTTTGCGAATTTTTCAAAAATTATTAAATATTCCGAATTTAATTCCAGGAAAACAAAAAGGCTTACGACTCCAATTTTTTAATATGTTGTAGAGCAAAGCCTTGTAATGTTCTCCTATAAAAATCAAGACAATAGCTGCATACAATCCACACGACGCATAGGTCAAACTAAACACGTGTCTTTTGCGAATTTTTCAAAAATTATTAAATATTCCGAATTTAATTCCAGGAAAACAAAAAGGCTTAATACTCCAATTTTTTAATATGTTGTAGAGCAAAGCCTTGTAATGTTCTCCTATAAAAATCAAGACAATAGCTGCATACAATCCACACGACGCATAGGTCAAACTAAACACGTGTCTTTTGCGAATTTTTCAAAAATTATTTAATATTCCGCATTTAATTCCAGGAAAACAAAAAGGCTTACTACTCCAATTTTTTAATATATTGTAGAGCAAAGTCTTGTAATGTTCTCCTATAAAAATCAAGACAATAGCTGCATACAATCCACACGACGCATAGGTCAAACTAAACACGTGTCTTTTGCGAATTTTTCAAAAATTATTAAATATTCCGCATTTAATTCCAGGAAAACAAAAAGACCTGCAGCTCCAATTCTTTAATATGTTGTAGAGCAAAGTCCTGTTATGTTCATCTATAAAAATCAAGACAATAGCTGCATACAATCCACACGACGCATAGGTCAAACTAAACACGTGTCTTTTGCGAATTTTTCAAAAATTATTAAATATTCCGCATTTCATTCCAGGAAAACAAAAAGACCTGCAGCTCCAATTTTTTAATATGTTGTAGAGCAAAGTCCTGTTATGTTCATCTATAAAAATCAAGACAATAGCTGCATACAATCCACACGACGCATAGGTCAAACTAAACACGTGTCTTTTGCGAATTTTTAAAAAATTATTAAATATTCGGCATTTAATTCCAGGAAAACAAAAAGACCTGCAGCTCCAATTTTTTAATATGTTGTAGAGCAAAGCCTTGTAATGTTCTCCTATAAAAATCAAGACAATAGCTGCATACAATCCACACGACGCATAGGTCAAACTAAACACGTGTCTTTTGCGAATTTTTCAAGAATTATTAAATATTCCGCATTTAATTCCAGAAAAACAAAAAGGCTTACGATTCCAATTTTTTAATATGTTGTAGAGCAAAGTCTTGTAATGTTCTCCTATAAAAATCAAGACAATAGCTGCATACAATCCACACGACGCATAGGTCAAACTAAACACGTGTCTTTTGCGAATTTTTCAAGAATTATTAAATATTCGGCATTTAATTCCAGGAAAACAAAAAGACCTGCAGCTCCAATTTTTTAATATGTTGTAGAGCAAAGCCTTGTAATGTTCTCCTATAAAAATCAAGACAATAGCTGCATACAATCCACACGACGCATAGGTCAAACTAAACACGTGTCTTTTGCGAATTTTTCAAAAATTATTAAATATTCGGCATTTAATTCCAGGAAAACAAAAAGACCTGCAGCTCCAATTTTTTAATATGTTGTAGAGCAAAGTCTTGTAATGTTCTCCTATAAAAATCAAGACAATAGCTGCATACAATCCACACGACGCATAGGTCAAACTAAACACGTGTCTTTTGCGAATTTTTCAAAAATTATTAAATATTCCGAATTTAATTCCAGGAAAACAAAAAGGCGTAATACTCCAATTTTTTAATATGTTGTAGAGCAAAGCCTTGTAATGTTCTCCTATAAAAATCAAGACAATAGCTGCATACAATCCACACGACGCATAGGTCAAACTAAACACGTGTCTTTTGCGAATTTTTAAAAAATTATTAAATATTCGGCATTTAATTCCAGGAAAACAAAAAAACCTGCAGCTCCAATTTTTTAATATGTTGTAGAGCAAAGCCTTGTAATGTTCTCCTATAAAAATCATGACAATAGCTGCATACAATCCACACGACGCATAGGTCAAACTAAACACGTGTCTTTTGCGAATTTTTCAAAAATTATTAAATATTCCGAATTTAATTCCAGGAAAACAAAAAGGCTTACGACTCCAATTTTTTAATATGTTGTAGAGCAAAGTCTTGTAATGTTCTCCTATAAAAATCAAGACAATAGCTGAATACAATCCACACGACGCATAGGTCAAACTAAACACGTGTCTTTTGCGAATTTTTCAAAAATTATTAAATATTCCGAATTTAATTCCAGGAAAACAAAAAGGCTTACGACTCCAATTTTTTAATATGTTGTAGAGCAAAGCCTTGTAATGTTCTCCTATAAAAATCAAGACAATAGCTGCATACAATCCACACGACGCATAGGTCAAACTAAACACGTGTCTTTTGCGAATTTTTCAAAAATTATTAAATATTCCGAATTTAATTCCAGGAAAACAAAAAGGCTTACGACTCCAATTTTTTAATATGTTGTAGAGCAAAGTCTTGTAATGTTCTCCTATAAAAATCATGACAATAGCTGCATACAATCCACACGACGCATAGGTCAAACTAAACACGTGTCTTTTGCGAATTTTTCAAAAATTATTAAATATTCCGAATTTAATTCCAGGAAAACAAAAAGGCTTAATACTCCAATTTTTTAATATGTTGTAGAGCAAAGCCTTGTAATGTTCTCCTATAAAAATCAAGACAATAGCTGCATACAATCCACACGACGCATAGGTCAAACTAAACACGTGTCTTTTGCGAATTTTTCAAGAATTATTAAATATTCCGCATTTAATTCCAGAAAAACAAAAAGGCTTACGATTCCAATTTTTTAATATGTTGTAGAGCAAAGTCTTGTAATGTTCTCCTATAAAAATCAAGACAATAGCTGCATACAATCCACACGACGCATAGGTCAAACTAAACACGTGTCTTTTGCGAATTTTTCAAAAATTATTAAATATTCGGCATTTAATTCCAGGAAAACAAAAAGACCTGCAGCTCCAATTTTTTAATATGTTGTAGAGCAAAGTCTTGTAATGTTCTCCTATAAAAATCAAGACAATAGCTGCATACAATCCACACGACGCATAGGTCAAACTAAACACGTGTCTTTTGCGAATTTTTCAAAAATTATTAAATATTCGGCATTTAATTCCAGGAAAACAAAAAGACCTGCAGCTCCAATTTTTTAATATGTTGTAGAGCAAAGTCTTGTAATGTTCTCCTATAAAAATCAAGACAATAGCTGCATACAATCCACACGACGCATAGGTCAAACTAAACACGTGTCTTTTGCGAATTTTTAAAAAATTATTAAATATTCGGCATTTAATTCCAGGAAAACAAAAAAACCTGCAGCTCCAATTTTTTAATATGTTGTAGAGCAAAGCCTTGTAATGTTCTCCTATAAAAATCATGACAATAGCTGCATACAATCCACACGACGCATAGGTCAAACTAAACACGTGTCTTTTGCGAATTTTTCAAAAATTATTAAATATTCCGAATTTAATTCCAGGAAAACAAAAAGGCTTACGACTCCAATTTTTTAATATGTTGTAGAGCAAAGTCTTGTAATGTTCTCCTATAAAACTCAAGACAATAGCTGAATACAATCCACACGACGCATAGGTCAAACTAAACACGTGTCTTTTGCGAATTTTTCAAAAATTATTAAATATTCCGAATTTAATTCCAGGAAAACAAAAAGGCTTACGACTCCAATTTTTTAATATGTTGTAGAGCAAAGCCTTGTAATGTTCTCCTATAAAAATCAAGACAATAGCTGCATACAATCCACACGACGCATAGGTCAAACTAAACACGTGTCTTTTGCGAATTTTTCAAAAATTATTAAATATTCCGAATTTAATTCCAGGAAAACAAAAAGGCTTACGACTCCAATTTTTTAATATGTTGTAGAGCAAAGTCTTGTAATGTTCTCCTATAAAAATCATGACAATAGCTGCATACAATCCACACGACGCATAGGTCAAACTAAACACGTGTCTTTTGCGAATTTTTCAAAAATTATTAAATATTCCGAATTTAATTCCAGGAAAACAAAAAGGCTTAATACTCCAATTTTTTAATATGTTGTAGAGCAAAGCCTTGTAATGTTCTCCTATAAAAATCAAGACAATAGCTGCATACAATCCACACGACGCATAGGTCAAACTAAACACGTGTCTTTTGCGAATTTTTCAAGAATTATTAAATATTCCGCATTTAATTCCAGAAAAACAAAAAGGCTTACGATTCCAATTTTTTAATATGTTGTAGAGCAAAGTCTTGTAATGTTCTCCTATAAAAATCAAGACAATAGCTGCTTACAATCCACACGACGCATAGGTCAAACTAAACACGTGTATTTTGCGAATTTTTCAAAAATTATTAAATATTCGGCATTTAATTCCAGGAAAACAAAAAGACCTGCAGCTCCAATTTTTTAATATGTTGTAGAGCAAAGTCTTGTAATGTTCTCCTATAAAAATCAAGACAATAGCTGCATACAATCCACACGACGCATAGGTCAAACTAAACACGTGTCTTTTGCGAATTTTTCAAAAATTATTAAATATTCGGCATTTAATTCCAGGAAAACAAAAAGACCTGCAGCTCCAATTTTTTAATATGTTGTAGAGCAAAGCCTTGTAATGTTCTCCTATAAAAATCAAGACAATAGCTGCATACAATCCACACGACGCATAGGTCAAACTAAACACGTGTCTTTTGCGAATTTTTCAAAAATTATTAAATATTCCGAATTTAATTCCAGGAAAACAAAAAGGCTTAGTACTCCAATTTTTTAATATGTTGTAGAGCAAAGCCTTGTAATGTTCTCCTATAAAAATCAAGACAATAGCTGCATACAATCCACACGACGCATAGGTCAAACTAAACACGTGTCTTTTGCGAATTTTTCAAGAATTATTAAATATTCCGCATTTAATTCCAGGAAAACAAAAAGGCTTAATACTCCAATTTTTTAATATGTTGTAGAGCAAAGCCTTGTAATGTTCTCCTATAAAAATCAAGACAATAGCTGCATACAATCCACACGACGCATAGGTCAAACTAAACACGTGTCTTTTGCGAATTTTTCAAGAATTATTAAATATTCCGCATTTAATTCCAGAAAAACAAAAAGGCTTACGATTCCAATTTTTTAATATGTTGTAGAGCAAAGTCTTGTAATGTTCTCCTATAAAAATCAAGACAATAGCTGCATACAATCCACACGACGCATAGGTCAAACTAAACACGTGTCTTTTGCGAATTTTTCAAAAATTATTAAATATTCGGCATTTAATTCCAGGAAAACAAAAAGACCTGCAGCTCCAATTTTTTAATATGTTGTAGAGCAAAGTCTTGTAATGTTCTCCTATAAAAATCAAGACAATAGCTGCATACAATCCACACGACGCATAGGTCAAACTAAACACGTGTCTTTTGCGAATTTTTCAAAAATTATTAAATATTCGGCATTTAATTCCAGGAAAACAAAAAGACCTGCAGCTCCAATTTTTTAATATGTTGTAGAGCAAAGCCTTGTCATGTTCTACTATAAAAATCAAGACAATAGCTGCATACAATCCACACGACGCATAGGTCAAACTAAACACGTGTCTTTTGCGAATTTTTAAAAAATTATTAAATATTCGGCATTTAATTCCAGGAAAACAAAAAAACCTGCAGCTCCAATTTTTTAATATGTTGTAGAGCAAAGCCTTGTAATGTTCTCCTATAAAAATCATGACAATAGCTGCATACAATCCACACGACGCATAGGTCAAACTAAACACGTGTCTTTTGCGAATTTTTCAAAAATTATTAAATATTCCGAATTTAATTCCAGGAAAACAAAAAGGCTTACGACTCCAATTTTTTAATATGTTGTAGAGCAAAGTCTTGTAATGTTCTCCTATAAAAATCAAGACAATAGCTGGATACAATCCACACGACGCATAGGTCAAACTAAACACGTGTCTTTTGCGAATTTTTCAAAAATTATTAAATATTCCGAATTTAATTCCAGGAAAACAAAAAGGCTTACGACTCCAATTTTTTAATATGTTGTAGAGCAAAGCCTTGTAATGTTCTCCTATAAAAATCAAGACAATAGCTGCATACAATCCACACGACGCATAGGTCAAACTAAACACGTGTCTTTTGCGAATTTTTCAAAAATTATTAAATATTCCGAATTTAATTCCAGGAAAACAAAAAGGCTTAATACTCCAATTTTTTAATATGTTGTAGAGCAAAGCCTTGTAATGTTCTCCTATAAAAATCAAGACAATAGCTGCATACAATCCACACGACGCATAGGTCAAACTAAACACGTGTCTTTTGCGAATTTTTCAAGAATTATTAAATATTCCGCATTTAATTCCAGAAAAACAAAAAGGCTTACGATTCCAATTTTTTAATATGTTGTAGAGCAAAGTCTTGTAATGTTCTCCTATAAAAATCAAGACAATAGCTGCTTACAATCCACACGACGCATAGGTCAAACTAAACACGTGTCTTTTGCGAATTTTTCAAAAATTATTAAATATTCGGCATTTAATTCCAGGAAAACAAAAAGACCTGCAGCTCCAATTTTTTAATATGTTGTAGAGCAAAGTCCTGTTATGTTCATCTATAAAAATCAAGACAATAGCTGCATACAATCCACACGACGCATAGGTCAAACTAAACACGTGTCTTTTGCGAATTTTTCAAAAATTATTAAATATTCGGCATTTAATTCCAGGAAAACAAAAAGACCTGCAGCTCCAATTTTTTAATATGTTGTAGAGCAAAGTCTTGTAATGTTCTCCTATAAAAATCAAGACAATAGCTGCATACAATCCACACGACGCATAGGTCAAACTAAACACGTGTCTTTTGCGAATTTTTCAAAAATTATTAAATATTCGGCATTTAATTCCAGGAAAACAAAAAGACCTGCAGCTCCAATTTTTTAATATGTTGTAGAGCAAAGTCTTGTAATGTTCTCCTATAAAAATCAAAACAATAGCTGCATACAATCCACACGACGCATAGGTCAAACTAAACACGTGTCTTTTGCGAATTTTTCAAAAATTATTAAATATTCCGAATTTAATTCCAGGAAAACAAAAAGGCTTAATACTCCAATTTTTTAATATGTTGTAGAGCAAAGCCTTGTAATGTTCTCCTATAAAAATCATGACAATAGCTGCATACAATCCACACGACGCATAGGTCAAACTAAACACGTGTCTTTTGCGAATTTTTCAAAAATTATTAAATATTCGGCATTTAATTCCAGGAAAACAAAAAGACCTGCAGCTCCAATTTTTTAATATGTTGTAGAGCAAAGCCTTGTAATGTTCTCCTATAAAAATCATGACAATAGCTGCATACAATCCACACGACGCATAGGTCAAACTAAACACGTGTCTTTTGCGAATTTTTCAAAAATTATTAAATATTCGGCATTTAATTCCAGGAAAACAAAAAGACCTGCAGCTCCAATTTTTTAATATGTTGTAGAGCAAAGTCTTGTAATGTTCTCCTATAAAAATCAAGACAATAGCTGCATACAATCCACACGACGCATAGGTCAAACTAAACACGTGTCATTTGCGAATTTTTCAAGAATTATTAAATATTCCGCATTTAATTCCAGAAAAACAAAAAGGCTTACGATTCCAATTTTTTAATATGTTGTAGAGCAAAGTCCTGTTATGTTCATCTATAAAAATCAAGACAATAGCTGCATACAATCCACACGACGCATAGGTCAAACTAAACACGTGTCTTTTGCGAATTTTTCAAAAATTATTAAATATTCGGCATTTAATTCCAGGAAAACAAAAAGACCTGCAGCTCCAATTTTTTAATATGTTGTAGAGCAAAGTCTTGTAATGTTCTCCTATAAAAATCAAGACAATAGCTGCATACAATCCACACGACGCATAGGTCAAACTAAACACGTGTCTTTTGCGAATTTTTCAAAAATTATTAAATATTCGGCATTTAATTCCAGGAAAACAAAAAGACCTGCAGCTCCAATTTTTTAATATGTTGTAGAGCAAAGCCTTGTAATGTTCTCCTATAAAAATCAAGACAATAGCTGCATACAATCCACACGACGCATAGGTCAAACTAAACACGTGTCTTTTGCGAATTTTTCAAGAATTATTAAATATTCCGCATTTAATTCCAGAAAAACAAAAAGGCTTACGATTCCAATTTTTTAATATGTTGTAGAGCAAAGTCTTGTAATGTTCTCCTATAAAAATCAAGACAATAGCTGCATACAATCCACACGACGCATAGGTCAAACTAAACACGTGTCTTTTGCGAATTTTTCAAAAATTATTAAATATTCGGCATTTAATTCCAGGAAAACAAAAAGACCTGCAGCTCCAATTTTTTAATATGTTGTAGAGCAAAGTCTTGTAATGTTCTCCTATAAAAATCAAGACAATAGCTGCATACAATCCACACGACGCATAGGTCAAACTAAACACGTGTCTTTTGCGAATTTTTCAAAAATTATTAAATATTCGGCATTTAATTCCAGGAAAACAAAAAGACCTACAGCTCCAATTTTTTAATATGTTGTAGAGCAAAGTCTTGTAATGTTCTCCTATAAAAATCAAGACAATAGCTGCATACAATCCACACGACGCATAGGTCAAACTAAACACGTGTCTTTTGCGAATTTTTCAAGAATTATTAAATATTCCGCATTTAATTCCAGAAAAACAAAAAGGCTTACGATTCCAATTTTTTAATATGTTGTAGAGCAAAGTCTTGTAATGTTCTCCTATAAAAATCAAGACAATAGCTGCATACAATCCACACGACGCATAGGTCAAACTAAACACGTGTCTTTTGCGAATTTTTCAAAAATTATTAAATATTCGGCATTTAATTCCAGGAAAACAAAAAGACCTGCAGCTCCAATTTTTTAATATGTTGTAGAGCAAAGTCTTGTAATGTTCTCCTATAAAAATCAAGACAATAGCTGCATACAATCCACACGACGCATAGGTCAAACTAAACACGTGTCTTTTGCGAATTTTTCAAAAATTATTAAATATTCGGCATTTAATTCCAGGAAAACAAAAAGACCTGCAGCTCCAATTTTTTAATATGTTGTAGAGCAAAGCCTTGTAATGTTCTCCTATAAAAATCAAGACAATAGCTGCATACAATCCACACGACGCATAGGTCAAACTAAACACGTGTCTTTTGCGAATTTTTCAAAAATTATTAAATATTCGGCATTTAATTCCAGGAAAACAAAAAGACTTGCAGCTCCAATTTTTTAATATGTTGTAGAGCAAAGCCTTGTAATGTTCTCCTATAAAAATCAAGACAATAGCTGCATACAATCCACACGACGCATAGGTCAAACTAAACACGTGTCTTTTGCGAATTTTTCAAAAATTATTAAATATTCCGAATTTAATTCCAGGAAAACAAAAAGGCTTAATACTCCAATTTTTTAATATGTTGTAGAGCAAAGCCTTGTAATGTTCTCCTATAAAAATCAAGACAATAGCTGCATACAATCCACACGACGCATAGGTCAAACTAAACACGTGTCTTTTGCGAATTTTTCAAGAATTATTAAATATTCCGCATTTAATTCCAGAAAAACAAAAAGGCTTACGATTCCAATTTTTTAATATGTTGTAGAGCAAAGTCTTGTAATGTTCTCCTATAAAAATCAAGACAATAGCTGCATACAATCCACACGACGCATAGGTCAAACTAAACACGTGTCTTTTGCGAATTTTTCAAAAATTATTAAATATTCAGCATTTAATTCCAGGAAAACAAAAAGAGCTGCAGCTCCAATTTTTTAATATGTTGTAGAGCAAAGTCTTGTAATGTTCTCCTATAAAAATCAAGAATATAGCTGCATACAATCCACACGACGCATAGGTCAAACTAAACACGTGTCTTTTGCGAATTTTTCAAAAATTATTAAATATTCGGCATTTAATTCCAGGAAAACAAAAAGACCTGCAGCTCCAATTTTTTAATATGTTGTAGAGCAAAGCCTTGTAATGTTCTCCTATAAAAATCAAGACAATAGCTGCATACAATCCACACGACGCATAGGTCAAACTAAACACGTGTCTTTTGCGAATTTTTAAAAAATTATTAAATATTCGGCATTTAATTCCAGGAAAACAAAAAAACCTGCAGCTCCAATTTTTTAATATGTTGTAGAGCAAAGCCTTGTAATGTTCTCCTATAAAAATCATGACAATAGCTGCATACAATCCACACGACGCATAGGTCAAACTAAACACGTGTCTTTTGCGAATTTTTCAAAAATTATTAAATATTCCGAATTTAATTCCAGGAAAACAAAAAGGCTTACGACTCCAATTTTTTAATATGTTGTAGAGCAAAGTCTTGTAATGTTCTCCTATAAAAATCAAGACAATAGCTGGATACAATCCACACGACGCATAGGTCAAACTAAACACGTGTCTTTTGCGAATTTTTCAAAAATTATTAAATATTCCGAATTTAATTCCAGGAAAACAAAAAGGCTTACGACTCCAATTTTTTAATATGTTGTAGAGCAAAGCCTTGTAATGTTCTCCTATAAAAATCAAGACAATAGCTGCATACAATCCACACGACGCATAGGTCAAACTAAACACGTGTCTTTTGCGAATTTTTCAAAAATTATTAAATATTCCGAATTTAATTCCAGGAAAACAAAAAGGCTTAATACTCCAATTTTTTAATATGTTGTAGAGCAAAGCCTTGTAATGTTCTCCTATAAAAATCATGACAATAGCTGCATACAATCCACACGACGCATAGGTCAAACTAAACACGTGTCTTTTGCGAATTTTTCAAAAATTATTAAATATTCGGCATTTAATTCCAGGAAAACAAAAAGACCTGCAGCTCCAATTTTTTAATATGTTGTAGAGCAAAGCCTTGTAATGTTCTCCTATAAAAATCAAGACAATAGCTGCATACAATCCACACGACGCATAGGTCAAACTAAACACGTGTCTTTTGCGAATTTTTCAAAAATTATTAAATATTCGGCATTTAATTCCAGGAAAACAAAAAGACCTGCAGCTCCAATTTTTTAATATGTTGTAGAGCAAAGCCTTGTAATGTTCTCCTATAAAAATCAAGACAATAGCTGCATACAATCCACACGACGCATAGGTCAAACTAAACACGTGTCTTTTGCGAATTTTTCAAAAATTATTAAATATTCGGCATTTAATTCCAGGAAAACAAAAAGACCTGCAGCTCCAATTTTTTAATATGTTGTAGAGCAAAGCCTTGTAATGTTCTCCTATAAAAATCAAGACAATAGCTGCATACAATCCACACGACGCATAGGTCAAACTAAACACGTGTCTTTTGCGAATTTTTCAAAAATTATTAAATATTCCGCATTTAATTCCAGGAAAACAAAAAGGCTTACGATTCCAATTTTTTAATATGTTGCAGAGCAAAGTCTTGTTATGTTCATCTATAAAAATCAAGACAATAGCTGCATACAATCCACACGACGCATAGGTCAAACTAAACACGTGTCTTTTGCGAATTTTTCAAAAATTATTAAATATTCCGCATTTAATTCCAGGAAAACAAAAAGACCTGCAGCTCCAATTTTTTAATATGTTGTAGAGCAAAGTCTTGTAATGGTCTCCTATAAAAATCAAGACAATAGCTGCATACAATCCACACGACGCATAGGTCAAACTAAACACGTGTCTTTTGCGAATTTTTAAAAAATTATTAAATATTCGGCATTTAATTCCAGGAAAACAAAAAAACCTGCAGCTCCAATTTTTTAATATGTTGTAGAGCAAAGTCTTGTAATGTTCTCCTATAAAAATCAAGACAATAGCTGCATACAATCCACACTACGCATAGGTCAAACTAAACACGTGTCTTTTGCGAATTTTTCAAAAATTATTAAATATTCCGCATTTAATTCCAAGAAAACAAAAAGACCTGCGGCTCCAATTTTTTAATATGTTGTAGAGCAAAGCCTTGTAATGTTCTCCTATAAAAATCAAGACAATAGCTGCATACAATCCACACGACGCATAGGTCAAACTAAACACGTGTCTTTTGCGAATTTTTCAAAAATTATTAAATATTCGGCATTTAATTCCAAGAAAACAAAAAGACCTGCAGCTCCAATTTTTTAATATGTTGTAGAGCAAAGTCTTGTAATGTTCTCCTATAAAAATCAAGACAATAGCTGCTTACAATCCACACGACGCATAGGTCAAACTAAACACGTGTCTTTTGCGAATTTTTCAAAAATTATTAAATATTCCGCATTTAATTCCAAGAAAACAAAAAGACCTGCGGCTCCAATTTTTTAATATGTTGTAGAGCAAAGCCTTGTAATGTTCTCCTATAAAAATCAAGACAATAGCTGCATACAATCCACACGACGCATAGGTCAAACTAAACACGTGTCTTTTGCGAATTTTTCAAAAATTATTAAATATTCGGCATTTAATTCCAAGAAAACAAAAAGACCTGCAGCTCCAATTTTTTAATATGTTGTAGAGCAAAGTCTTGTAATGTTCTCCTATAAAAATCAAGACAATAGCTGCATACAATCCACACGACGCATAGGTCAAACTAAACACGTGTCTTTTGCGAATTTTTCAAAAATTATTAAATATTCGGCATTTAATTCCAAGAAAACAAAAAGACCTGCAGCTCCAATTTTTTAATATGTTGTAGAGCAAAGTCTTGTAATGTTCTCCTATAAAAATCAAGACAATAGCTGCATACAATCCACACGACGCATAGGTCAAACTAAACACGTGTCTTTTGCGAATTTTTCAAAAATTATTAAATATTCCGCATTTAATTCCAAGAAAACAAAAAGACCTGCAGCTCCAATTTTTTAATATGTTGTAGAGCAAAGTCTTGTAATGTTCTCCTATAAAAATCAAGACAATAGCTGCTTACAATCCACACGACGCATAGGTCAAACTAAACACGTGTCTTTTGCGAATTTTTCAAAAATTATTAAATATTCCGCATTTAATTCCAAGAAAACAAAAAGACCTGCGGCTCCAATTTTTTAATATGTTGTAGAGCAAAGCCTTGTAATGTTCTCCTATAAAAATCAAGACAATAGCTGCATACAATCCACACGACGCATAGGTCAAACTAAACACGTGTCTTTTGCGAATTTTTCAAAAATTATTAAATATTCGGCATTTAATTCCAAGAAAACAAAAAGACCTGCAGCTCCAATTTTTTAATATGTTGTAGAGCAAAGTCTTGTAATGTTCTCCTATAAAAATCAAGACAATAGCTGCATACAATCCACACGACGCATAGGTCAAACTAAACACGTGTCTTTTGCGAATTTTTCAAAAATTATTAAATATTCGGCATTTAATTCCAAGAAAACAAAAAGACCTGCAGCTCCAATTTTTTAATATGTTGTAGAGCAAAGTCTTGTAATGTTCTCCTATAAAAATCAAGACAATAGCTGCTTACAATCCACACGACGCATAGGTCAAACTAAACACGTGTCTTTTGCGAATTTTTCAAAAATTATTAAATATTCGGCATTTAATTCCAAGAAAACAAAAAGACCTGCGGCTCCAATTTTTTAATATGTTGTAGAGCAAAGCCTTGTAATGTTCTCCTATAAAAATCAAGACAATAGCTGCATACAATCCACACGACGCATAGGTCAAACTAAACACGTGTCTTTTGCGAATTTTTCAAAAATTATTAAATATTCGGCATTTAATTCCAAGAAAACAAAAAGACCTGCAGCTCCAATTTTTTAATATGTTGTAGAGCAAAGTCTTGTAATGTTCTCCTATAAAAATCAAGACAATAGCTGCATACAATCCACACGACGCATAGGTCAAACTAAACACGTGTCTTTTGCGAATTTTTCAAAAATTATTAAATATTCGGCATTTAATTCCAAGAAAACAAAAAGACCTGCAGCTCCAATTTTTTAATATGTTGTAGAGCAAAGTCTTGTAATGTTCTCCTATAAAAATCAAGACAATAGCTGCTTACAATCCACACGACGCATAGGTCAAACTAAACACGTGTCTTTTGCGAATTTTTCAAAAATTATTAAATATTCGGCATTTAATTCCAAGAAAACAAAAAGACCTGCGGCTCCAATTTTTTAATATGTTGTAGAGCAAAGCCTTGTAATGTTCTCCTATAAAAATCAAGACAATAGCTGCATACAATCCACACGACGCATAGGTCAAACTAAACACGTGTCTTTTGCGAATTTTTCAAAAATTATTAAATATTCGGCATTTAATTCCAAGAAAACAAAAAGACCTGCAGCTCCAATTTTTTAATATGTTGTAGAGCAAAGTCTTGTAATGTTCTCCTATAAAAATCAAGACAATAGCTGCATACAATCCACACGACGCATAGGTCAAACTAAACACGTGTCTTTTGCGAATTTTTCAAAAATTATTAAATATTCGGCATTTAATTCCAAGAAAACAAAAAGACCTGCAGCTCCAATTTTTTAATATGTTGTAGAGCAAAGTCTTGTAATGTTCTCCTATAAAAATCAAGACAATAGCTGCATACAATCCACACGACGCATAGGTCAAACTAAACACGTGTCTTTTGCGAATTTTTCAAAAATTATTAAATATTCCGCATTTAATTCCAAGAAAACAAAAAGACCTGCAGCTCCAATTTTTTAATATGTTGTAGAGCAAAGTCTTGTAATGTTCTCCTATAAAAATCAAGACAATAGCTGCTTACAATCCACACGACGCATAGGTCAAACTAAACACGTGTCTTTTGCGAATTTTTCAAAAATTATTAAATATTCCGCATTTAATTCCAAGAAAACAAAAAGACCTGCGGCTCCAATTTTTTAATATGTTGTAGAGCAAAGCCTTGTAATGTTCTCCTATAAAAATCAAGACAATAGCTGCATACAATCCACACGACGCATAGGTCAAACTAAACACGTGTCTTTTGCGAATTTTTCAAAAATTATTAAATATTCGGCATTTAATTCCAAGAAAACAAAAAGACCTGCAGCTCCAATTTTTTAATATGTTGTAGAGCAAAGTCTTGTAATGTTCTCCTATAAAAATCAAGACAATAGCTGCATACAATCCACACGACGCATAGGTCAAACTAAACACGTGTCTTTTGCGAATTTTTCAAAAATTATTAAATATTCGGCATTTAATTCCAAGAAAACAAAAAGACCTGCAGCTCCAATTTTTTAATATGTTGTAGAGCAAAGTCTTGTAATGTTCTCCTATAAAAATCAAGACAATAGCTGCTTACAATCCACACGACGCATAGGTCAAACTAAACACGTGTCTTTTGCGAATTTTTCAAAAATTATTAAATATTCGGCATTTAATTCCAAGAAAACAAAAAGACCTGCAGCTCCAATTTTTTAATATGTTGTAGAGCAAAGTCTTGTAATGTTCTCCTATAAAAATCAAGACAATAGCTGCATACAATCCACACTACGCATAGGTCAAACTAAACACGTGTCTTTTGCGAATTTTTCAAAAATTATTAAATATTCCGCATTTAATTCCAAGAAAACAAAAAGACCTGCGGCTCCAATTTTTTAATATGTTGTAGAGCAAAGCCTTGTAATGTTCTCCTATAAAAATCAAGACAATAGCTGCATACAATCCACACGACGCATAGGTCAAACTAAACACGTGTCTTTTGCGAATTTTTCAAAAATTATTAAATATTCGGCATTTAATTCCAAGAAAACAAAAAGACCTGCAGCTCCAATTTTTTAATATGTTGTAGAGCAAAGCCTTGTAATGTTCTCCTATAAAAATCAAGACAATAGCTGCATACAATCCACACGACGCATAGGTCAAACTAAACACGTGTCTTTTGCGAATTTTTAAAAAATTATTAAATATTCCGCATTTAATTCCAAGAAAACAAAAAGACCTGCGGCTCCAATTTTTTAATATGTTGTAGAGCAAAGCCTTGTAATGTTCTCCTATAAAAATCAAGACAATAGCTGCATACAATCCACACGACGCATAGGTCAAACTAAACACGTGTCTTTTGCGAATTTTTCAAAAATTATTAAATATTCCGCATTTAATTCCAGAAAAACAAAAAGACCTGCAGCTCCAATTTTTTAATATGTTGTAGAGCAAAGCCTTGTAATGTTCTCCTATAAAAATCAAGACAATAGCTGCATACAATCCACACGACGCATAGGTCAAACTAAACACGTGTCTTTTGCGAATTTTTAAAAATTATTAAATATTCGGCATTTAATTCCAGGAAAACAAAAAGACCTGCAGCTCCAATTTTTTAATATGTTGTAGAGCAAAGCCTTGTAATGTTCTCCTATAAAAATCAAGACAATAGCTGCATACAATCCACACGACGCATAGGTCAAACTAAACACGTGTCTTTTGCGAATTTTTCAAAAATTATTAATTATTCCGCATTTAATTCCAGGAAAACAAAAAGGCTTACGACTCCAATTTTTTAATATGTTGTAGAGCAAAGCCTTGTAATGTTCTCCTATAAAAATCAAGACAATAGCTGCATACAATCCACACGACGCATAGGTCAAACTAAACACGTGTCTTTTGCGAATTTTTCAAAAATTATTAAATATTCCGAATTTAATTCCAGGAAAACAAAAAGGCTTACGACTCCAATTTTTAATTATGTTGTAGAGCAAAGCCTTGTAATGTTCTCCTATAAAAATCAAGACAATAGCTGCATACAATCCACACGACGCATAGGTCAAACTAAACACGTGTCTTTTGCAAATTTTTCAAAAATTATTAAATATTCCGCATTTAATTCCAGGAAAACAAAAAAGCTTACGATTCCAATTTTTTAATATGTTGTAGAGCAAAGTCTTGTAATGTTCTCCTATAAAAATCAAGACAATAGCTGCATACAATCCACACGACGCATAGGTCAAACTAAACACGTGTCTTTTGCGAATTTTTCAAGAATTATTAAATATTCCGCATTTAATTCCAGGAAAACAAAAAGGCTTACGACTCCAATTTTTAATTATGTTGTAGAGCAAAGCCTTGTAATGTTCTCCTATAAAAATCAAGACAATAGCTGCATACAATCCACACGACGCATAGGTCAAACTAAACACGTGTCTTTTGCGAATTTTTCAAGAATTATTAAATATTCCGCATTTAATTCCAGAAAAACAAAAAGGCTTACGATTCCAATTTTTTAATATGTTGTAGAGCAAAGTCTTGTAATGTTCTCCTATAAAAATCAAGACAATAGCTGCATACAATCCACACGACGCATAGGTCAAACTAAACACGTGTCTTTTGCAAATTTTTCAAAAATTATTAAATATTCCGCATTTAATTCCAGGAAAACAAAAAAGCTTACGATTCCAATTTTTTAATATGTTGTAGAGCATAGTCTTGTTATGTTCATCTATAAAAACCAAGACAATAGCTGCATACAATCCACACGACGCATAGGTCAAACTAAACACGTGTCTTTTGCGAATTTTTCAAAAATTATTTAATATTCCGCATTTAATTCCAGGAAAACAAAAAGGCTTACGATTCCAATTTTTTAATATGTTGTTGAGCAAAGTCTTGTAATGTTCTCCTATAAAAATCAAGACAATAGCTGCATACAATCCACACGACGCATAGGTCAAACTAAACACGTGTCTTTTGCGAATTTTTCAAAAATTATTTAATATTCCGCATTTAATTCCAGGAAAACAAAAAGGCTTACGATTCCAATTTTTTAATATGTTGTAGAGCAAAGTCTTGTAATGTTCTCCTATAAAAATCAAGACAATAGCTGCATACAATCCACACGACGCATAGGTCAAACTAAACACGTGTCTTTTGCGAATTTTTCAAAAATTATTAAATATTCGGCATTTAATTCCAGGAAAACAAAAAGACCTACAGCTCCAATTTTTTAATATGTTGTAGAGCAAAGTCTTGTAATGTTCTCCTATAAAAATCAAGACAATAGCTGCATACAATCCACACGACGCATAGGTCAAACTAAACACGTGTCTTTTGCGAATTTTTCAAGAATTATTAAATATTCCGCATTTAATTCCAGAAAAACAAAAAGGCTTACGATTCCAATTTTTTAATATGTTGTAGAGCAAAGTCTTGTAATGTTCTCCTATAAAAATCAAGACAATAGCTGCATACAATCCACACGACGCATAGGTCAAACTAAACACGTGTCTTTTGCGAATTTTTCAAAAATTATTAAATATTCGGCATTTAATTCCAGGAAAACAAAAAGACCTGCAGCTCCAATTTTTTAATATGTTGTAGAGCAAAGTCTTGTAATGTTCTCCTATAAAAATCAAGACAATAGCTGCATACAATCCACACGACGCATAGGTCAAACTAAACACGTGTCTTTTGCGAATTTTTCAAAAATTATTAAATATTCGGCATTTAATTCCAGGAAAACAAAAAGACCTGCAGCTCCAATTTTTTAATATGTTGTAGAGCAAAGCCTTGTAATGTTCTCCTATAAAAATCAAGACAATAGCTGCATACAATCCACACGACGCATAGGTCAAACTAAACACGTGTCTTTTGCGAATTTTTCAAAAATTATTAAATATTCGGCATTTAATTCCAGGAAAACAAAAAGACCTGCAGCTCCAATTTTTTAATATGTTGTAGAGCAAAGCCTTGTAATGTTCTCCTATAAAAATCAAGACAATAGCTGCATACAATCCACACGACGCATAGGTCAAACTAAACACGTGTCTTTTGCGAATTTTTCAAAAATTATTAAATATTCCGAATTTAATTCCAGGAAAACAAAAAGGCTTAATACTCCAATTTTTTAATATGTTGTAGAGCAAAGCCTTGTAATGTTCTCCTATAAAAATCAAGACAATAGCTGCATACAATCCACACGACGCATAGGTCAAACTAAACACGTGTCTTTTGCGAATTTTTCAAGAATTATTAAATATTCCGCATTTAATTCCAGAAAAACAAAAAGGCTTACGATTCCAATTTTTTAATATGTTGTAGAGCAAAGTCTTGTAATGTTCTCCTATAAAAATCAAGACAATAGCTGCATACAATCCACACGACGCATAGGTCAAACTAAACACGTGTCTTTTGCGAATTTTTCAAAAATTATTAAATATTCGGCATTTAATTCCAGGAAAACAAAAAGACCTACAGCTCCAATTTTTTAATATGTTGTAGAGCAAAGTCTTGTAATGTTCTCCTATAAAAATCAAGACAATAGCTGCATACAATCCACACGACGCATAGGTCAAACTAAACACGTGTCTTTTGCGAATTTTTCAAGAATTATTAAATATTCCGCATTTAATTCCAGAAAAACAAAAAGGCTTACGATTCCAATTTTTTAATATGTTGTAGAGCAAAGTCTTGTAATGTTCTCCTATAAAAATCAAGACAATAGCTGCATACAATCCACACGACGCATAGGTCAAACTAAACACGTGTCTTTTGCGAATTTTTCAAAAATTATTAAATATTCGGCATTTAATTCCAGGAAAACAAAAAGACCTGCAGCTCCAATTTTTTAATATGTTGTAGAGCAAAGTCTTGTAATGTTCTCCTATAAAAATCAAGACAATAGCTGCATACAATCCACACGACGCATAGGTCAAACTAAACACGTGTCTTTTGCGAATTTTTCAAAAATTATTAAATATTCGGCATTTAATTCCAGGAAAACAAAAAGACCTGCAGCTCCAATTTTTTAATATGTTGTAGAGCAAAGCCTTGTAATGATCTCCTATAAAAATCAAGACAATAGCTGCATACAATCCACACGACGCATAGGTCAAACTAAACACGTGTCTTTTGCGAATTTTTCAAAAATTATTAAATATTCGGCATTTAATTCCAGGAAAACAAAAAGACCTGCAGCTCCAATTTTTTAATATGTTGTAGAGCAAAGCCTTGTAATGTTCTCCTATAAAAATCAAGACAATAGCTGCATACAATCCACACGACGCATAGGTCAAACTAAACACGTGTCTTTTGCGAATTTTTCAAAAATTATTAAATATTCCGAATTTAATTCCAGGAAAACAAAAAGGCTTAATACTCCAATTTTTTAATATGTTGTAGAGCAAAGTCTTGTAATGTTCTCCTATAAAAATCAAGACAATAGCTGCATACAATCCACACGACGCATAGGTCAAACTAAACACGTGTCTTTTGCGAATTTTTCAAAAATTATTAAATATTCGGCATTTAATTCCAGGAAAACAAAAAGAGCTGCAGCTCCAATTTTTTAATATGTTGTAGAGCAAAGTCTTGTAATGTTCTCCTATAAAAATCAAGACAATAGCTGCATACAATCCACACGACGCATAGGTCAAACTAAACACGTGTCTTTTGCGAATTTTTCAAAAATTATTAAATATTCGGCATTTAATTCCAGGAAAACAAAAAGACCTGCAGCTCCAATTTTTTAATATGTTGTAGAGCAAAGCCTTGTAATGTTCTCCTATAAAAATCATGACAATAGCTGCATACAATCCACACGACGCATAGGTCAAACTAAACACGTGTCTTTTGCGAATTTTTAAAAAATTATTAAATATTCGGCATTTAATTCCAGGAAAACAAAAAAACCTGCAGCTCCAATTTTTTAATATGTTGTAGAGCAAAGCCTTGTAATGTTCTCCTATAAAAATCATGACAATAGCTGCATACAATCCACACGACGCATAGGTCAAACTAAACACGTGTCTTTTGCGAATTTTTCAAAAATTATTAAATATTCCGAATTTAATTCCAGGAAAACAAAAAGGCTTACGACTCCAATTTTTTAATATGTTGTAGAGCAAAGTCTTGTAATGTTCTCCTATAAAAATCAAGACAATAGCTGGATACAATCCACACGACGCATAGGTCAAACTAAACACGTGTCTTTTGCGAATTTTTCAAAAATTATTAAATATTCCGAATTTAATTCCAGGAAAACAAAAAGGCTTAATACTCCAATTTTTTAATATGTTGTAGAGCAAAGCCTTGTAATGTTCTCCTATAAAAATCATGACAATAGCTGCATACAATCCACACGACGCATAGGTCAAACTAAACACGTGTCTTTTGCGAATTTTTCAAAAATTATTAAATATTCGGCATTTAATTCCAGGAAAACAAAAAGACCTGCAGCTCCAATTTTTTAAAATGTTGTAGAGCAAAGCCTTGTAATGTTCTCCTATAAAAATCATGACAATAGCTGCATACAATCCACACGACGCATAGGTCAAACTAAACACGTGTCTTTTGCGAATTTTTCAAAAATTATTAAATATTCGGCATTTAATTCCAGGAAAACAAAAAGACCTGCAGCTCCAATTTTTTAATATGTTGTAGAGCAAAGTCTTGTAATGTTCTCCTATAAAAATCAAGACAATAGCTGCATACAATCCACACGACGCATAGGTCAAACTAAACACGTGTCTTTTGCGAATTTTTCAAGAATTATTAAATATTCCGCATTTAATTCCAGAAAAACAAAAAGGCTTACGATTCCAATTTTTTAATATGTTGTAGAGCAAAGTCCTGTTATGTTCATCTATAAAAATCAAGACAATAGCTGCATACAATCCACACGACGCATAGGTCAAACTAAACACGTGTCTTTTGCGAATTTTTCAAAAATTATTAAATATTCGGCATTTAATTCCAGGAAAACAAAAAGACCTGCAGCTCCAATTTTTTAATATGTTGTAGAGCAAAGTCTTGTAATGTTCTCCTATAAAAATCAAGTCAATAGCTGCATACAATCCACACGACGCATAGGTCAAACTAAACACGTGTCTTTTGCGAATTTTTCAAGAATTATTAAATATTCCGCATTTAATTCCAGAAAAACAAAAAGGCTTACGATTCCAATTTTTTAATATGTTGTAGAGCAAAGTCCTGTTATGTTCATCTATAAAAATCAAGACAATAGCTGCATACAATCCACACGACGCATAGGTCAAACTAAACACGTGTCTTTTGCGAATTTTTCAAAAATTATTAAATATTCGGCATTTAATTCCAGGAAAACAAAAAGACCTGCAGCTCCAATTTTTTAATATGTTGTAGAGCAAAGTCTTGTAATGTTCTCCTATAAAAATCAAGACAATAGCTGCATACAATCCACACGACGCATAGGTCAAACTAAACACGTGTCTTTTGCGAATTTTTCAAAAATTATTAAATATTCGGCATTTAATTCCAGGAAAACAAAAAGACCTGCAGCTCCAATTTTTTAATATGTTGTAGAGCAAAGCCTTGTAATGTTCTCCTATAAAAATCAAGACAATAGCTGCATACAATCCACACGACGCATAGGTCAAACTAAACACGTGTCTTTTGCGAATTTTTCAAGAATTATTAAATATTCCGCATTTAATTCCAGAAAAACAAAAAGGCTTACGATTCCAATTTTTTAATATGTTGTAGAGCAAAGTCTTGTAATGTTCTCCTATAAAAATCAAGACAATAGCTGCATACAATCCACACGACGCATAGGTCAAACTAAACACGTGTCTTTTGCGAATTTTTCAAAAATTATTAAATATTCGGCATTTAATTCCAGGAAAACAAAAAGACCTGCAGCTCCAATTTTTTAATATGTTGTAGAGCAAAGTCTTGCAATGTTCTCCTATAAAAATCAAGACAATAGCTGCATACAATCCACACGACGCATAGGTCAAACTAAACACGTGTCTTTTGCGAATTTTTCAAAAATTATTAAATATTCGGCATTTAATTCCAGGAAAACAAAAAGACCTGCAGCTCCAATTTTTTAATATGTTGTAGAGCAAAGCCTTGTAATGTTCTCCTATAAAAATCAAGACAATAGCTGCATACAATCCACACGACGCATAGGTCAAACTAAACACGTGTCTTTTGCGAATTTTTCAAAAATTATTAAATATTCCGCATTTAATTCCAGGAAAACAAAAAGGCTTACGATTCCAATTTTTTAATATGTTGCAGAGCAAAGTCTTGTTATGTTCATCCATAAAAATCAAGACAATAGCTGGATACAATCCACACGACGCATAGGTCAAACTAAACACGTGTCTTTTGCGAATTTTTCAAAAATTATTAAATATTCCGCATTTAATTCCAGGAAAACAAAAAGACCTGCAGCTCCAATTTTTTAATATGTTGTAGAGCAAAGTCTTGTAATGGTCTCCTATAAAAATCAAGACAATAGCTGCATACAATCCACACGACGCATAGGTCAAACTAAACACGTGTCTTTTGCGAATTTTTCAAGAATTATTAAATATTCCGCATTTAATTCCAGAAAAACAAAAAGGCTTACGATTCCAATTTTTTAATATGTTGTAGAGCAAAGTCTTGTAATGTTCTCCTATAAAAACCAAGACAATAGCTGCATACAATCCACACGACGCATAGGTCAAACTAAACACGTGTCTTTTGCGAATTTTTCAAAAATTATTTAATATTCCGCATTTAATTCCAGGAAAACAAAAAGGCTTACGATTCCAATTTTTTAATATGTTGCAGAGCAAAGTCTTGTTATGTTCATCCATAAAAATCAAGACAATAGCTGCATACAATCCACACGACGCATAGGTCAAACTAAACACGTGTCTTTTGCGAATTTTTCAAAAATTATTAAATATTCCGCATTTAATTCCAGGAAAACAAAAAGACCTGCAGCTCCAATTTTTTAATATGTTGTAGAGCAAAGTCTTGTAATGGTCTCCTATAAAAATCAAGACAATAGCTGCATACAATCCACACGACGCATAGGTCAAACTAAACACGTGTCTTTTGCGAATTTTTCAAGAATTATTAAATATTCCGCATTTAATTCCAGAAAAACAAAAAGGCTTACGATTCCAATTTTTTAATATGTTGTAGAGCAAAGTCTTGTAATGTTCTCCTATAAAAACCAAGACAATAGCTGCATACAATCCACACGACGCATAGGTCAAACTAAACACGTGTCTTTTGCGAATTTTTCAAAAATTATTTAATATTCCGCATTTAATTCCAGGAAAACAAAAAGGCTTACGATTCCAATTTTTTAATATGTTGTTGAGCAAAGTCTTGTAATGTTCTCCTATAAAAATCAAGACAATAGCTGCATACAATCCACACGACGCATAGGTCAAACTAAACACGTGTCTTTTGCGAATTTTTCAAAAATTATTTAATATTCCGCATTTAATTCCAGGAAAACAAAAAGGCTTACGATTCCAATTTTTTAATATGTTGTAGAGCAAAGTCTTGTAATGTTCTCCTATAAAAATCAAGACAATAGCTGCATACAATCCACACGACGCATAGGTCAAACTAAACACGTGTCTTTTGCGAATTTTTCAAAAATTATTAAATATTCCGCATTTAATTCCAAGAAAACAAAAAGACCTGCGGCTCCAATTTTTTAATATGTTGTAGAGCAAAGTCTTGTAATGTTCTCCTATAAAAATCAAGACAATAGCTGCATACAATCCACACGACGCATAGGTCAAACTAAACACGTGTCTTTTGCGAATTTTTCAAAAATTATTAAATATTCCGCATTTAATTCCAAGAAAACAAAAAGACCTGCGGCTCCAATTTTTTAATATGTTGTAGAGCAAAGTCTTGTAATGTTCTCCTATAAAAATCAAGACAATAGCTGCATACAATCCACACGACGCATAGGTCAAACTAAACACGTGTCTTTTGCGAATTTTTCAAAAATTATTAAATATTCGGCATTTAATTCCAAGAAAACAAAAAAACCTGCAGCTCCAATTTTTTAATATGTTGTAGAGCAAAGTCTTGTAATGTTCTCCTATAAAAATCAAGACAATAGCTGCATACAATCCACACGACGCATAGGTCAAACTAAACACGTGTCTTTTGCGAATTTTTCAAAAATTATTAAATATTCCGCATTTAATTCCAAGAAAACAAAAAGACCTGCGGCTCCAATTTTTTAATATGTTGTAGAGCAAAGTCTTGTAATGTTCTCCTATAAAAATCAAGACAATAGCTGCATACAATCCACACGACGCATAGGTCAAACTAAACACGTGTCTTTTGCGAATTTTTCAAAAATTATTAAATATTCCGCATTTAATTCCAAGAAAACAAAAAGACCTGCGGCTCCAATTTTTTAATATGTTGTAGAGCAAAGTCTTGTAATGTTCTCCTATAAAAATCAAGACAATAGCTGCATACAATCCACACGACGCATAGGTCAAACTAAACACGTGTCTTTTGCGAATTTTTCAAAAATTATTAAATATTCGGCATTTAATTCCAAGAAAACAAAAAAACCTGCAGCTCCAATTTTTTAATATGTTGTAGAGCAAAGTCTTGTAATGTTCTCCTATAAAAATCAAGACAATAGCTGCATACAATCCACACGACGCATAGGTCAAACTAAACACGTGTCTTTTGCGAATTTTTCAAAAATTATTAAATATTCGGCATTTAATTCCAGGAAAACAAAAAGACCTGCAGCTCCAATTTTATAATATGTTGTAGAGCAAAGCCTTATAATGTTGTCCTATAAAAATCAAGACAATAGCTGCATACAAATCACACGACGCATAGGTCAAACTAAACACGTGTCTTTTGCGAATTTTTAAAAAATTATTAAATATTCGGCATTTAATTCCAGGAAAACAAAAAGACCTGCAGCTCCAATTTTTTAATATGTTGTAGAGCAAAGCCTTGTAATGTTCTCCTATAAAAATCAAAACAATAGCTGCATACAATCCACACGACGCATAGGTCAAACTAAACACGTGTCTTTTGCAAATTTTTAAAAAATTATTAAATATTCGGCATTTAATTCCAGGAAAACAAAAAGACCTGCAGCTCCAATTTTTTAATATGTTGTAGAGCAAAGCCTTGTAATGTTCTCCTATAAAAATCAAGACAATAGCTGCATACAATCCACACGACGCATAGGTCAAACTAAACACGTGTCTTTTGCGAATTTTTCAAAAATTATTAAATATTCCGCATTTAATTCCAGGAAAACAAAAAGACCTGCAGCTCCAATTTTTTAATATGTTGTAGAGCAAAGTCTTGTAATGGTCTCCTATAAAAATCAAGACAATAGCTGCATACAATCCACACGACGCATAGGTCAAACTAAACACGTGTCTTTTGCGAATTTTTAAAAAATTATTAAATATTCGGCATTTAATTCCAGGAAAACAAAAAAACCTGCAGCTCCAATTTTTTAATATGTTGTAGAGCAAAGTCTTGTAATGTTCTCCTATAAAAATCAAGACAATAGCTGCATACAATCCACACGACGCATAGGTCAAACTAAACACGTGTCTTTTGCGAATTTTTCAAAAATTATTAAATATTCCGCATTTAATTCCAAGAAAACAAAAAGACCTGCGGCTCCAATTTTTTAATATGTTGTAGAGCAAAGTCTTGTAATGTTCTCCTATAAAAATCAAGACAATAGCTGCATACAATCCACACGACGCATAGGTCAAACTAAACACGTGTCTTTTGCGAATTTTTCAAAAATTATTAAATATTCCGCATTTAATTCCAAGAAAACAAAAAGACCTGCGGCTCCAATTTTTTAATATGTTGTAGAGCAAAGTCTTGTAATGTTCTCCTATAAAAATCAAGACAATAGCTGCATACAATCCACACGACGCATAGGTCAAACTAAACACGTGTCTTTTGCAAATTTTTCAAAAATTATTAAATATTCCGAATTTAATTCCAGGAAAACAAAAAGGCTTACGACTCCAATTTTTTAATATGTTGTAGAGCAAAGTCTTGTAATGGTCTCCTATTAAAATCAAGACAATAGCTGCATACAATCCACACGACGCATAGGTCAAACTAAACACGTGTCTTTTGCGAATTTTTCAAAAATTATTAAATATTCGGCATTTAATTCCAGGAAAACAAAAAGACCTGCAGCTCCAATTTTTTAATATGTTGTAGAGCAAAGTCTTGTAATGGTCTCCTATAAAAATCAAGACAATAGCTGCATACAATCCACACGACGCATAGGTCAAACTAAACACGTGTCTTTTGCGAATTTTTCAAAAATTATTAAATATTCCGAATTTAATTCCAGGAAAACAAAAAGGCTTACGACTCCAATTTTTTAATATGTTGTAGAGCAAAGCCTTGTAATGTTCTCCTATAAAAATCAAGACAATAGCTGCATACAATCCACACGACGCATAGGTCAAACTAAACACGTGTCTTTTGCGAATTTTTCAAAAATTATTAAATATTCGGCATTTAATTCCAGGAAAACAAAAAGACCTGCAGCTCCAATTTTTTAATATGTTGTAGAGCAAAGTCTTGTAATGGTCTCCTATAAAAATCAAGACAATAGCTGCATACAATCCACACGACGCATAGGTCAAACTAAACACGTGTCTTTTGCGAATTTTTCAAGAATTATTAAATATTCCGCATTTAATTCCAGAAAAACAAAAAGGCTTACGATTCCAATTTTTTAATATGTTGTAGAGCAAAGTCTTGTAATGTTCTCCTATAAAAATCAAGACAATAGCTGCATACAATCCACACGACGCATAGGTCAAACTAAACACGTGTCTTTTGCGAATTTTTCAAAAATTATTAAATATTCGGCATTTAATTCCAGAAAACAAAAAGACCTGCAGCTCCAATTTTTTAATATGTTGTAGAGCAAAGTCTTGTAATGGTCTCCTATAAAAATCAAGACAATAGCTGCATACAATCCACACGACGCATAGGTCAAACTAAACACGTGTCTTTTGCGAATTTTTCAAGAATTATTAAATATTCCGCATTTAATTCCAGAAAAACAAAAAGGCTTACGACTCCAATTTTTTAATATGTTGTAGAGCAAAGCCTTGTAATGTTCTCCTATAAAAATCAAGACAATAGCTGCATACAATCCACACGACGCATAGGTCAAACTAAACACGTGTCTTTTGCGAATTTTTCAAAAATTATTAAATATTCGGCATTTAATTCCAGAAAACAAAAAGACCTGCAGCTCCAATTTTTTAATATGTTGTAGAGCAAAGTCTTGTAATGGTCTCCTATAAAAATCAAGACAATAGCTGCATACAATCCACACGACGCATAGGTCAAACTAAACACGTGTCTTTTGCGAATTTTTCAAGAATTATTAAATATTCCGCATTTAATTCCAGAAAAACAAAAAGGCTTACGATTCCAATTTTTTAATATGTTGTAGAGCAAAGTCTTGTAATGTTCTCCTATAAAAATCAAGACAATAGCTGCATACAATCCACACGACGCATAGGTCAAACTAAACACGTGTCTTTTGCGAATTTTTCAAAAATTATTAAATATTCGGCATTTAATTCCAGGAAAACAAAAAGACCTGCAGCTCCAATTTTTTAATTTGTTGTAGAGCAAAGTCTTGTAATGGTCTCCTATAAAAATCAAGACAATAGCTGCATACAATCCACACGACGCATAGGTCAAACTAAACACGTGTCTTTTGCGAATTTTTCAAGAATTATTAAATATTCCGCATTTAATTCCAGAAAAACAAAAAGGCTTACGATTCCAATTTTTTAATATGTTGTAGAGCAAAGTCTTGTAATGGTCTCCTATAAAAATTAAGACAATAGCTGCATACAATTCACACGACGCATAGGTCAAACTAAACACGTGTCTTTTGCGAATTTTTCAAAAATTATTAAATATTCGGCATTTAATTCCAAGAAAACAAAAAGACCTGCAGCTCCAATTTTTTAATATGTTGTAGAGCAAAGCCTTATAATGTTGTCCTATAAAAATCAAGACAATAGCTGCATACAATTCACACGACGCATAGGTCAAACTAAACACGTGTCTTTTGCGAATTTTTCAAAAATTATTAAATATTCGGCATTTAATTCCAAGAAAACAAAAAGACCTGCAGCTCCAATTTTTTAATATGTTGTAGAGCAAAGCCTTGTAATGTTCTCCTATAAAAATCAAGACAATAGCTGCATACAATCCACACGACGCATAGGTCAAACTAAACACGTGTCTTTTGCGAATTTTTAAAAAATTATTAAATATTCGGCATTTAATTCCAGGAAAACAAAAAGACCTGCAGCTCCAATTTTTTAATATGTTGTAGCGCAAAGCCTTGTAATGTTCTCCTATAAAAATCAAGACAATAGCTGCATACAATCCACACGACGCATAGGTCAAACTAAACACGTGTCTTTTGCGAATTTTTCAAAAATTATTAAATATTCCGCATTTAATTCCAGGAAAACAAAAAGGCTTACGACTCCAATTTTTTAATATGTTGTAGAGCAAAGTCTTGTAATGTTCTCCTATAAAAATCAAGACAATAGCTGCATACAATCCACACGACGCATAGGTCAAACTAAACACGTGTCTTTTGCGAATTTTTAAAAAATTATTAAATATTCGGCATTTAATTCCAGGAAAACAAAAAGACCTGCAGCTCCAATTTTTTAATATGTTGTAGAGCAAAGTCTTGTAATGTTCTCCTATAAAAATCAAGACAATAGCTGCATACAATCCACACGACGCATAGGTCAAACTAAACACGTGTCTTTTGCGAATTTTTAAAAAATTATTAAATATTCGGCATTTAATTCCAGGAAAACAAAAAGACCTGCAGCTCCAATTTTTTAATATGTTGTAGAGCAAAGTCTTGTAATGTTCTCCTATAAAAATCAAGACAATAGCTGCATACAATCCACACGACGCATAGGTCAAACTAAACACGTGTCTTTTGCGAATTTTTCAAAAATTATTAAATATTCCGCATTTAATTCCAAGAAAACAAAAAGACCTGCGGCTCCAATTTTTTAATATGTTGTAGAGCAAAGTCTTGTAATGTTCTCCTATAAAAATCAAGACAATAGCTGCATACAATCCACACGACGCATAGGTCAAACTAAACACGTGTCTTTTGCGAATTTTTCAAAAATTATTAAATATTCCGCATTTAATTCCAAGAAAACAAAAAGACCTGCGGCTCCAATTTTTTAATATGTTGTAGAGCAAAGTCTTGTAATGTTCTCCTATAAAAATCAAGACAATAGCTGCATACAATCCACACGACGCATAGGTCAAACTAAACACGTGTCTTTTGCGAATTTTTCAAAAATTATTAAATATTCCGAATTTAATTCCAGGAAAACAAAAAGGCTTACGACTCCAATTTTTTAATATGTTGTAGAGCAAAGCCTTGTAATGTTCTCCTATAAAAATCAAGACAATAGCTGCATACAATCCACACGACGCATAGGTCAAACTAAACACGTGTCTTTTGCGAATTTTTCAAAAATTATTAAATATTCCGCATTTAATTCCAAGAAAACAAAAAGACCTGCGGCTCCAATTTTTTAATATGTTGTAGAGCAAAGTCTTGTAAAGTTCTCCTATAAAAATCAAGACAATAGCTGCATACAATCCACACGACGCATAGGTCAAACTAAACACGTGTCTTTTGCGAATTTTTCAAAAATTATTAAATATTCCGAATTTAATTCCAGGAAAACAAAAAGGCTTACGACTCCAACTTTTTAATATGTTGTAGAGCAAAGCCTTGTAATGTTCTCCTATAAAAATCAAGACAATAGCTGCATACAATCCACACGACGCATAGGTCAAACTAAACACGTGTCTTTTGCGAATTTTTCAAAAATTATTAAATATTCGGCATTTAATTCCAGGAAAACAAAAAGACCTGCAGCTCCAATTTTATAATATGTTGTAGAGCAAAGCCTTATAATGTTGTCCTATAAAAATCAAGACAATAGCTGCATACAATTCACACGACGCAAAGGTTAAACTAAACACGTGTCTTTTGCGAATTTTTCAAAAATTATTAAATATTCGGCATTTAATTCCAAGAAAACAAAAAGACCTGCAGCTCCAATTTTTTAATATGTTGTAGAGCAAAGTCTTGTTATGTTCTCCTATAAAAATCAAGACAATAGCTGCATACAATCCACACGACGCATAGGTCAAACTAAACACGTGTCTTTTGCGAATTTTTCAAAAATTATTAAATATTCGGCATTTAATTCCAAGAAAACAAAAAGGCTTACGACTCCAATTTTTTAATATATTGTAGAGCAAAGTTTTGTAATGTTCTCCTATAAAAATCAATACAATAGCTGCATACAATCCACACGACGCATAGGTCAAACTAAACACGTGTCTTTTGCGAATTTTTCAAAAATTATTTAATATTCCGCATTTAATTCCAGGAAAACAAAAAGGCTTACGATTCCAATTTTTTAATATGTTGTAGAGCAAAGTCTTGTAATGTTCTCCTATAAAAATAAAGACAATAGCTGCATACAATCCACACGACGCATAGGTCAAACTAAACACGTGTCTTTTGCGAATTTTTCAAGAATTATTAAATATTCCGCCTTTAATTCCAGAAAAACAAAAAGGCTTACGATTCCAATTTTTTAATATGTTGTAGAGCAAAGTCTTGTAATGGTCTCCTATAAAAATCAAGACAATAGCTGCATACAATCCACACGACGCATAGGTCAAACTAAACACGTGTCTTTTGCGAATTTTTCAAAAATTATTAAATATTCGGCATTTAATTCCATGAAAACAAAAAGACCTGCGGCTCCAATTTTTTAATATGTTGTAGAGCAAAGTCTTGTAATGTTCTCCTATAAAAATCAAGACAATAGCTGCATACAATCCACACGACGCATAGGTCAAACTAAACACGTGTCTTTTGCGAATTTTTCAAGAATTATTAAATATTCCGCCTTTAATTCCAGAAAAACAAAAAGGCTTACGATTCCAATTTTTTAATATGTTGTAGAGCAAAGTCTTGTAATGGTCTCCTATAAAAATCAAGACAATAGCTGCATACAATCCACACGACGCATAGGTCAAACTAAACACGTGTCTTTTGCGAATTTTTCAAAAATTATTAAATATTCGGCATTTAATTCCAGGAAAACAAAAAGACCTGCAGCTCCAATTTTTTAATATGTTGTAGAGCAAAGTCTTGTAATGTTCTCCTATAAAAATCAAGACAATAGCTGCATACAATCCACACGACGCATAGGTCAAACTAAACACGTGTCTTTTGCGAATTTTTCAAAAATTATTAAATATTCGGCATTTAATTCCAAGAAAACAAAAAGACCTGCAGCTCCAATTTTTTAATATGTTGTAGAGCAAAGTCTTGTAATGTTCTCCTATAAAAATCAAGACAATAGCTGCATACAATCCACACGACGCATAGGTCAAACTAAACACGTGTCTTTTGCGAATTTTTCAAAAATTATTAAATATTCCGCATTTAATTCCAAGAAAACAAAAAGACCTGCGGCTCCAATTTTTTAATATGTTGTAGAGCAAAGTCTTGTAATGTTCTCCTATAAAAATCAAGACAATAGCTGCATACAATCCACACGACGCATAGGTCAAACTAAACACGTGTCTTTTGCGAATTTTTCAAAAATTATTAAATATTCGGCATTTAATTCCAAGAAAACAAAAAGACCTGCAGCTCCAATTTTTTAATATGTTGTAGAGCAAAGCCTTATAATGTTGTCCTATAAAAATCAAGACAATAGCTGCATACAATTCACACGACGCATAGGTCAAACTAAACACGTGTCTTTTGCGAATTTTTCAAAAATTATTAAATATTCGGCATTTAATTCCAGGAAAACAAAAAGGCTTACGATTCCAATTTTTTAATATGTTGTAGAGCAAAGTCTTGTAATGTTCTCCTATAAAAATCAAGACAATAGCTGCATACAATCCACACGACGCATAGGTCAAACTAAACACGTGTCTTTTGCGAATTTTTCAAAAATTATTAAATATTCCGCATTTAATTCCAGGAAAACAAAAAGGCTTACGACTCCAATTTTTTAATATGTTGTAGAGCAAAGTCTTGTAATGTTCTCCTATAAAAATCAAGACAATAGCTGCATACAATCCACACGACGCATAGGTCAAACTAAACACGTGTCTTTTGCGAATTTTTCAAAAATTATTAAATATTCCGAATTTAATTCCAGGAAAACAAAAAGGCTTACGACTCCAATTTTTTAATATGTTGTAGAGCAAAGCCTTGTAATGTTCTCCTATAAAAATCAAGACAATAGCTGCATACAATCCACACGACGCATAGGTCAAACTAAACACGTGTCTTTTGCGAATTTTTCAAGAATTATTAAATATTCCGCATTTAATTCCAGGAAAACAAAAAGGCTTACGATTCCAATTTTTTAATATGTTGTAGAGCAAAGTCTTGTTATGTTCTCCTATAAAAATCAAGATAATAGCTACATATAATCCACACGACGCATAGGTCAAACTAAACACGTGTCTTTTGCGAATTTTTCAAAAATTATTAAATATTCGGCATTTAATTCCAGGAAAACAAAAAGACCTGCAGCTCCAATTTTTTAATATGTTGTAGAGCAAAGTCTTGTAATGGTCTCCTATAAAAATCAAGACAATAGCTGCATACAATCCACACGACGCATAGGTCAAACTAAACACGTGTCTTTTGCGAATTTTTCAAAAATTATTAAATATTCCGCACTTAATTCCAGGAAAACAAAAAGGCTTACGATTCCAATTTTTTAATATGTTGTAGAGCAAAGTCTTGTAATGTTCTCCTATAAAAATCAAGACAATAGCTGCATACAATCCACACGACGCATAGGTCAAACTAAACACGTGTCTTTTGCGAATTTTTCAAAAATTATTTAATATTCCGCATTTAATTCCAGGAAAACAAAAAGGCTTACGATTCCAATTTTTTAATAGTTGTAGAGCCAAGTCTTGTAATGTTCTCCTATAAAAATCAAGACAATAGCTGCATACAATCCACACGACGCATAGGTCAAACTAAACACGTGTCTTTTGCGAATTTTTCAAGAATTATTAAATATTCCGCATTTAATTCCAGGAAAACAAAAAGGCTTACGATTCCAATTTTTTAATATGTTGTAGAGCAAAGTCTTGTAATGTTCTCCTATAAAAATCAAGATAATAGCTACATATAATCCACACGACGCATAGGTCAAACTAAACACGTGTCTTTTGCGAATTTTTCAAAAATTATTAAATATTCGGCATTTAATTCCAGGAAAACAAAAAGACCTGCAGCTCCAATTTTTTAATATGTTGTAGAGCAAAGTCTTGTAATGGTCTCCTATAAAAATCAAGACAATAGCTGCATACAATCCACACGACGCATAGGTCAAACTAAACACGTGTCTTTTGCGAATTTTTCAAAAATTATTAAATATTCCGCACTTAATTCCAGGAAAACAAAAAGGCTTACGATTCCAATTTTTTAATATGTTGTAGAGCAAAGTCTTGTAATGTTCTCCTATAAAAATCAAGACAATAGCTGCATACAATCCACACGACGCATAGGTCAAACTAAACACGTGTCTTTTGCGAATTTTTCAAAAATTATTTAATATTCCGCATTTAATTCCAGGAAAACAAAAAGGCTTACGATTCCAATTTTTTAATAGTTGTAGAGCCAAGTCTTGTAATGTTCTCCTATAAAAATCAAGACAATAGCTGCATACAATCCACACGACGCATAGGTCAAACTAAACACGTGTCTTTTGCGAATTTTTCAAAAATTATTAAATATTCGGCATTTAATTCCAGGAAAACAAAAAGACCTGCAGCTCCAATTTTTTAATATGTTGTAGAGCAAAGTCTTGTAATGTTCTCCTATAAAAATCAAGACAATAGCTGCATACAATCCACACGACGCATAGGTCAAACTAAACACGTGTCTTTTGCGAATTTTTCAAAAATTATTTAATATTCCGCATTTAATTCCAGGAAAACAAAAAGGCTTACGATTCCAATTTTTTAATAGTTGTAGAGCCAAGTCTTGTAATGTTCTCCTATAAAAATCAAGACAATAGCTGCATACAATCCACACGACGCATAGGTCAAACTGAACACGTGTCTTTTGCGAATTTTTCAAAAATTATTAAATATTCCGCATTTAATTCCAGGAAAACAAAAAGGCTTACGATTCCAATTTTTTAATATGTTGTAGAGCAAAGTCTTGTTATGTTCTCCTATAAAAATCAAGACAATAGCTGCATACAATCCACACGACGCATAGGTCAAACTAAACACGTGTCTTTTGCGAATTTTTCAAAAATTATTAAATATTCGGCATTTAATTCCAAGAAAACAAAAAGGCTTACGTCTCCAATTTTTTAATATATTGTAGAGCAAAGTCTCGTAATGTTCTCCTATAAAAATCAAGACAATAGCTGCATACAATCCACACGACGCATAGGTCAAACTAAACACGTGTCTTTTGCGAATTTTTCAAAAATTATTTAATATTCCGCATTTAATTCCAGGAAAACAAAAAGGCTTACGATTCCAATTTTTTAATATGTTGTAGAGCAAAGTCTTGTAATGTTCTCCTATAAAAATCAAGACAATAGCTGCATACAATCCACACGACGCATAGGTCAAACTAAACACGTGTCTTTTGCGAATTTTTCAAAAATTATTAAATATTCCGCATTTAATTCCAAGAAAACAAAAAGGCTTACGACTCCAATTTTTTAATATATTGTAGAGCAAAGTCTTGTAATGTTCTCCTATAAAAATCAAGACAATAGCTGCATACAATCCACAAGACGCATAGGTCAAACTAAACACGTGTCTTTTGCGAATTTTTCAAAAATTATTAAATATTCGGCATTTAATTCCAGGAAAACAAAAAGACCTGCAGCTCCAATTTTTTAATACGTTGTAGAGCAAAGTCTTGTAATGTTCTCCTATAAAAATCAAGACAATAGCTGCATACAATCCACACGACGCATAGGTCAAACTAAACACGTGTCTTTTGCGAATTTTTCAAAAATTATTAAATATTCAGCGTTTAATTCCAGGAAAACAAAAAGACCTGCAGCTCCAATTTTTTAATACGTTGTAGAGCAAAGTCTTGTAATGTTCTCCTATAAAAATCAAGACAATAGCTGCATACAATCCACACGACGCATAGGTTAAACTAAACACGTGTCTTTTGCGAATTTTTCAAAAATTATTAAATATTCGGCATTTAATTCCAGGAAAACAAAAAAACCTGCAGCTCCAATTTTTTAATATGTTGTAAAGCAAAGTCTTGTAATGGTCTCCTATAAAAATCAAGACAATAGCTGCATACAATCCACACGACGCATAGGTCAAACTAAACACGTGTCTTTTGCGAATTTTTCAAAAATTATTAAATATTTGGCATTTAATTCCAGGAAAACAAAAAGACCTGCAGCTCCAATTTTTTAATATGTTGTAGAGCAAAGTCTTGTAATGTTCTCCTATAAAAATCAAGACAATAGCTGCATACAATCCACACGACGCATAGGTCAAACTAAACACGTGTCTTTTGCGAATTTTTCAAGAATTATTAAATATTCCGCATTTAATTCCAGAAAAACAAAAAGACTTACGATTCCAATTTTTTAATATGTTGTAGAGCAAAGTCTTGTAATGTTCTCCTATAAAAATCAAGACAATAGCTGCATACAATCCACACGACGCATAGGTCAAACTAAACACGTGTCTTTTGCGAATTTTTCAAAAATTATTAAATATTCCGCATTTAATTCCAAGAAAACAAAAAGGCTTACGACTCCAATTTTTTAATATATTGTAGAGCAAAGTCTTGTAATGTTCTCCTATAAAAATCAAGACAATAGCTGCATACAATCCACACGACGCATAGGTCAAACTAAACACGTGTCTTTTGCAAATTTTTCAAAAATTATTAAATATTCGGCATTTAATTCCAGGAAAACAAAAAGACCTGCAGCTCCAATTTTTTAATACGTTGTAGAGCAAAGTCTTGTAATGTTCTCCTATAAAAATCAAGACAATATCTGCATACAATCCACACGACGCATAGGTTAAACTAAACACGTGTCTTTTGCGAATTTTTCAAAAATTATTAAATATTCGGCATTTAATTCCAGGAAAACAAAAAAACCTGCAGCTCCAATTTTTTAATATGTTGTAAAGCAAAGTCTTGTAATGGTCTCCTATAAAAATCAAGACAATAGCTGCATACAATCCACACGACGCATAGGTCAAACTAAACACGTGTCTTTTGCGAATTTTTCAAAAATTATTAAATATTTGGCATTTAATTCCAGGAAAACAAAAAGACCTGCAGCTCCAATTTTTTAATATGTTGTAGAGCAAAGTCTTGTAATGTTCTCCTATAAAAATCAAGACAATAGCTGCATACAATCCACACGACGCATAGGTCAAACTAAACACGTGTCTTTTGCGAATTTTTCAAAAATTATTAAATATTCGGCATTTAATTCCAGGAAAACAAAAAGACCTGCAGCTCCAATTTTTTAATATGTTGTAGAGCAAAGTCTTGTAATGTTCTCCTATAAAAATCAAGACAATAGCTGCATACAATCCACACGACGCATAGGTCAAACTAAACACGTGTCTTTTGCGAATTTTTCAAAAATTATTAAATATTCCGCATTTAATTCCAAGAAAACAAAAAGGCTTACGACTCCAATTTTTTAATATATTGTAGAGCAAAGTCTTGTAATGTTCTCCTATAAAAATCAAGACAATAGCTGCATACAATCCACAAGACGCATAGGTCAAACTAAACACGTGTCTTTTGCGAATTTTTCAAAAATTATTAAATATTCGGCATTTAATTCCAGGAAAACAAAAAGACCTGCAGCTCCAATTTTTTAATACGTTGTAGAGCAAAGTCTTGTAATGTTCTCCTATAAAAATCAAGACAATAGCTGCATACAATCCACACGACGCATAGGTCAAACTAAACACGTGTCTTTTGCGAATTTTTCAAAAATTATTAAATATTCAGCGTTTAATTCCAGGAAAACAAAAAGACCTGCAGCTCCAATTTTTTAATACGTTGTAGAGCAAAGTCTTGTAATGTTCTCCTATAAAAATCAAGACAATAGCTGCATACAATCCACACGACGCATAGGTTAAACTAAACACGTGTCTTTTGCGAATTTTTCAAAAATTATTAAATATTCGGCATTTAATTCCAGGAAAACAAAAAAACCTGCAGCTCCAATTTTTTAATATGTTGTAAAGCAAAGTCTTGTAATGGTCTCCTATAAAAATCAAGACAATAGCTGCATACAATCCACACGACGCATAGGTCAAACTAAACACGTGTCTTTTGCGAATTTTTCAAAAATTATTAAATATTTGGCATTTAATTCCAGGAAAACAAAAAGACCTGCAGCTCCAATTTTTTAATATGTTGTAGAGCAAAGTCTTGTAATGTTCTCCTATAAAAATCAAGACAATAGCTGCATACAATCCACACGACGCATAGGTCAAACTAAACACGTGTCTTTTGCGAATTTTTCAAGAATTATTAAATATTCCGCATTTAATTCCAGAAAAACAAAAAGACTTACGATTCCAATTTTTTAATATGTTGTAGAGCAAAGTCTTGTAATGTTCTCCTATAAAAATCAAGACAATAGCTGCATACAATCCACACGACGCATAGGTCAAACTAAACACGTGTCTTTTGCGAATTTTTCAAAAATTATTAAATATTCCGCATTTAATTCCAAGAAAACAAAAAGGCTTACGACTCCAATTTTTTAATATATTGTAGAGCAAAGTCTTGTAATGTTCTCCTATAAAAATCAAGACAATAGCTGCATACAATCCACACGACGCATAGGTCAAACTAAACACGTGTCTTTTGCAAATTTTTCAAAAATTATTAAATATTCGGCATTTAATTCCAGGAAAACAAAAAGACCTGCAGCTCCAATTTTTTAATACGTTGTAGAGCAAAGTCTTGTAATGTTCTCCTATAAAAATCAAGACAATATCTGCATACAATCCACACGACGCATAGGTTAAACTAAACACGTGTCTTTTGCGAATTTTTCAAAAATTATTAAATATTCGGCATTTAATTCCAGGAAAACAAAAAAACCTGCAGCTCCAATTTTTTAATATGTTGTAAAGCAAAGTCTTGTAATGGTCTCCTATAAAAATCAAGACAATAGCTGCATACAATCCACACGACGCATAGGTCAAACTAAACACGTGTCTTTTGCGAATTTTTCAAAAATTATTAAATATTTGGCATTTAATTCCAGGAAAACAAAAAGACCTGCAGCTCCAATTTTTTAATATGTTGTAGAGCAAAGTCTTGTAATGTTCTCCTATAAAAATCAAGACAATAGCTGCATACAATCCACACGACGCATAGGTCAAACTAAACACGTGTCTTTTGCGAATTTTTCAAAAATTATTAAATATTCGGCATTTAATTCCAGGAAAACAAAAAGACCTGCAGCTCCAATTTTTTAATATGTTGTAGAGCAAAGTCTTGTAATGTTCTCCTATAAAAATCAAGACAATAGCTGCATACAATCCACACGACGCATAGGTCAAACTAAACACGTGTCTTTTGCGAATTTTTCAAAAATTATTAAATATTCCGCATTTAATTCCAAGAAAACAAAAAGGCTTACGACTCCAATTTTTTAATATATTGTAGAGCAAAGTCTTGTAATGTTCTCCTATAAAAATCAAGACAATAGCTGCATACAATCCACAAGACGCATAGGTCAAACTAAACACGTGTCTTTTGCGAATTTTTCAAAAATTATTAAATATTCGGCATTTAATTCCAGGAAAACAAAAAGACCTGCAGCTCCAATTTTTTAATACGTTGTAGAGCAAAGTCTTGTAATGTTCTCCTATAAAAATCAAGACAATAGCTGCATACAATCCACACGACGCATAGGTCAAACTAAACACGTGTCTTTTGCGAATTTTTCAAAAATTATTAAATATTCAGCGTTTAATTCCAGGAAAACAAAAAGACCTGCAGCTCCAATTTTTTAATACGTTGTAGAGCAAAGTCTTGTAATGTTCTCCTATAAAAATCAAGACAATAGCTGCATACAATCCACACGACGCATAGGTTAAACTAAACACGTGTCTTTTGCGAATTTTTCAAAAATTATTAAATATTCGGCATTTAATTCCAGGAAAACAAAAAAACCTGCAGCTCCAATTTTTTAATATGTTGTAAAGCAAAGTCTTGTAATGGTCTCCTATAAAAATCAAGACAATAGCTGCATACAATCCACACGACGCATAGGTCAAACTAAACACGTGTCTTTTGCGAATTTTTCAAAAATTATTAAATATTTGGCATTTAATTCCAGGAAAACAAAAAGACCTGCAGCTCCAATTTTTTAATATGTTGTAGAGCAAAGTCTTGTAATGTTCTCCTATAAAAATCAAGACAATAGCTGCATACAATCCACACGACGCATAGGTCAAACTAAACACGTGTCTTTTGCGAATTTTTCAAGAATTATTAAATATTCCGCATTTAATTCCAGAAAAACAAAAAGACTTACGATTCCAATTTTTTAATATGTTGTAGAGCAAAGTCTTGTAATGTTCTCCTATAAAAATCAAGACAATAGCTGCATACAATCCACACGACGCATAGGTCAAACTAAACACGTGTCTTTTGCGAATTTTTCAAAAATTATTAAATATTCCGCATTTAATTCCAAGAAAACAAAAAGGCTTACGACTCCAATTTTTTAATATATTGTAGAGCAAAGTCTTGTAATGTTCTCCTATAAAAATCAAGACAATAGCTGCATACAATCCACACGACGCATAGGTCAAACTAAACACGTGTCTTTTGCAAATTTTTCAAAAATTATTAAATATTCGGCATTTAATTCCAGGAAAACAAAAAGACCTGCAGCTCCAATTTTTTAATACGTTGTAGAGCAAAGTCTTGTAATGTTCTCCTATAAAAATCAAGACAATAGCTGCATACAATCCACACGACGCATAGGTTAAACTAAACACGTGTCTTTTGCGAATTTTTCAAAAATTATTAAATATTCGGCATTTAATTCCAGGAAAACAAAAAAACCTGCAGCTCCAATTTTTTAATATGTTGTAAAGCAAAGTCTTGTAATGGTCTGCTATAAAAATCAAGACAATAGCTGCATACAATCCACACGACGCATAGGTCAAACTAAACACGTGTCTTTTGCGAATTTTTCAAAAATTATTAAATATTTGGCATTTAATTCCAGGAAAACAAAAAGACCTGCAGCTCCAATTTTTTAATATGTTGTAGAGCAAAGTCTTGTAATGTTCTCCTATAAAAATCAAGACAATAGCTGCATACAATCCACACGACGCATAGGTCAAACTAAACACGTGTCTTTTGCGAATTTTTCAAAAATTATTAAATATTCGGCATTTAATTCCAGGAAAACAAAAAGACCTGCAGCTCCAATTTTTTAATATGTTGTAGAGCAAAGTCTTGTAATGTTCTCCTATAAAAATCAAGACAATAGCTGCATACAATCCACACGACGCATAGGTCAAACTAAACACGTGTCTTTTGCGAATTTTTCAAAAATTATTAAATATTCCGCATTTAATTCCAAGAAAACAAAAAGGCTTACGACTCCAATTTTTTAATATATTGTAGAGCAAAGTTTTGTAATGTTCTCCTATAAAAATCAAGACAATAGCTGCATACAATCCACACGACGCATAGGTCAAACTAAACACGTGTCTTTTGCAAATTTTTCAAAAATTATTAAATATTCGGCATTTAATTCCAGGAAAACAAAAAGACCTGCAGCTCCAATTTTTTAATACGTTGTAGAGCAAAGTCTTGTAATGTTCTCCTATAAAAATCAAGACAATAGCTGCATACAATCCACACGACGCATAGGTCAAACTAAACACGTGTCTTTTGCGAATTTTTCAAAAATTATTAAATATTCGGCATTTAATTCCAGGAAAACAAAAAGACCTGCAGCTCCAATTTTTTAATATGTTGTAGAGCAAAGTCTTGTAATGTTCTCCTATAAAAATCAAGACAATAGCTGCATACAATCCACACGACGCATAGGTCAAACTAAACACGTGTCTTTTGCGAATTTTTCAAAAATTATTAAATATTCGGCATTTAATTCCAGGAAAACAAAAAGACCTGCAGCTCCAATTTTTTAATATGTTGTAGAGCAAACTCTTGTAATGGTCTCCTATAAAAATCAAGACAATAGCTGCATACAATCTACACGACGCATAGGTCAAACTAAACACGTGTCTTTTGCGAATTTTTCAAAAATTATTAAATATTCGGCATTTAATTCCAGGAAAACAAAAAAACCTGCAGCTCCAATTTTTTAATATGTTGTAAAGCAAAGTCTTGTAATGGTCTCCTATAAAAATCAAGACAATAGCTGCACACAATCCACACGACGCATAGGTCAAACTAAACACGTGTCTTTTGCGAATTTTTCAAAAATTATTAAATATTTGGCATTTAATTCCAGAAAAACAAAAAAGCTTACGATTCCAATTTTTTAATATGTTGTAGAGCAAAGTCTTGTAATGTTCTCCTATAAAAATCAAGACAATAGCTGCATACAATCCACACGACGCATAGGTCAAACTAAACACGTGTCTTTTGCGAATTTTTCAAAAATTATTAAATATTCGGCATTTAATTCCAGGAAAACAAAAAGACCTGCAGCTCCAATTTTTTAATGTGTTGTAGAGCAAAGTCTTGTAATGTTCTCCTATAAAAATCAAGACAATAGCTGCATACAATCCACACGACGCATAGGTCAAACTAAACACGTGTCTTTTGCGAATTTTTCAAGAATTATTAAATATTCCGCATTTAATTCCAGAAAAACAAAAAGGCTTACGATTCCAATTTTTTAATATGTTGTAGAGCAAAGTCTTGTAATGTTCTCCTATAAAAATCAAGACAATAGCTGCATACAATCCACACGACGCATAGGTCAAACTAAACACGTGTCTTTTGCGAATTTTTCAAAAATTATTAAATATTCGGCATTTAATTCCAGGAAAACAAAAAGACCTGCAGCTCCAATTTTTTAATATGTTGTAGAGCAAAGTCTTGTAATGTTCTCCTATAAAAATCAAGACAATAGCTGCATACAATCCACACGACGCATAGGTCAAACTAAACACGTGTCTTTTGCGAATTTTTCAAAAATTATTAAATATTCGGCATTTAATTCCAGGAAAACAAAAAGACCTGCAGCTCCAATTTTTTAATATGTTGTAGAGCAAACTCTTGTAATGGTCTCCTATAAAAATCAAGACAATAGCTGCATACAATCTACACGACGCATAGGTCAAACTAAACACGTGTCTTTTGCGAATTTTTCAAAAATTATTAAATATTCGGCATTTAATTCCAGGAAAACAAAAAAACCTGCAGCTCCAATTTTTTAATATGTTGTAAAGCAAAGTCTTGTAATGGTCTCCTATAAAAATCAAGACAATAGCTGCACACAATCCACACGACGCATAGGTCAAACTAAACACGTGTCTTTTGCGAATTTTTCAAAAATTATTAAATATTTGGCATTTAATTCCAGAAAAACAAAAAAGCTTACGATTCCAATTTTTTAATATGTTGTAGAGCAAAGTCTTGTAATGTTCTCCTATAAAAATCAAGACAATAGCTGCATACAATCCACACGACGCATAGGTCAAACTAAACACGTGTCTTTTGCGAATTTTTCAAAAATTATTAAATATTCGGCATTTAATTCCAGGAAAACAAAAAGACCTGCAGCTCCAATTTTTTAATGTGTTGTAGAGCAAAGTCTTGTAATGTTCTCCTATAAAAATCAAGACAATAGCTGCATACAATCCACACGACGCATAGGTCAAACTAAACACGTGTCTTTTGCGAATTTTTCAAGAATTATTAAATATTCCGCATTTAATTCCAGAAAAACAAAAAGGCTTACGATTCCAATTTTTTAATATGTTGTAGAGCAAAGTCTTGTAATGTTCTCCTATAAAAATCAAGACAATAGCTGCATACAATCCACACGACGCATAGGTCAAACTAAACACGTGTCTTTTGCGAATTTTTCAAAAATTATTAAATATTCGGCATTTAATTCCAGGAAAACAAAAAGACCTGCAGCTCCAATTTTTTAATATGTTGTAGAGCAAAGTCTTGTAATGTTCTCCTATAAAAATCAAGACAATAGCTGCATACAATCCACACGACGCATAGGTCAAACTAAACACGTGTCTTTTGCGAATTTTTCAAAAATTATTAAGTATTCCGCATTTAATTCCAGGAAAACAAAAAGCTTACGACTCCATTAATCCTATTGATCTTTCCAAATATTTTTTTGCCTTATGCTCATCTCTATTCACACACCACATTTTTTTATATCATTGCTTTTAAGCTTAAAAAGCTAACAACTATACTTTCTGATCAGTAGAAGTTAATTAACTGATATTATGTATGGTGTAGTAGCTAATATTAGGATTAGGAAAGGTAAAAAAAAACACTCATTCATAAAAATATTTATCACTAATCAAATATTACAAAACGCATAGAATCACTTATGGTAAAATGCTTATCTGAACTATGATACACATGTACATAATAAATTAATAATTAAAATACAACCACTATCCCGATAGAACGTCACTTATTGACTAACAGTCTTGAATAAAAATCAGTGTTCTTGTTTGCTACTGTTGTTGAAAGCGTCAACAATCGAATTTATACTCTCATAAGTTCCTGTGATGCATCCGACGACTCCAACTATTAAAATTATCACATTTTTCACAACTGTTGTGCACTTCAAATCACCGAAACTGTAGCTTGTAACAAGATCCAGAATTGGCGGAAAGATCAATGCTAATGTCGCACTACTAACAGCTCCAACCAGCGAAATAAAATGATTCAAAAATGGAATAGCTTCAGCCAGAATAACTAAAATTCATCCATAGATCAATACCACATTTAGAAACAACACTGCAGATACTTACATGTTATTAAAACTAACACAGATCTAAAGGATAATTCGGCGAAAACTGGATACTTGAAAGGTCCCAACATTCTTTCAAGAGTTGGAAACATGATCTCAACAGCGATGTAAAACTGGAGAGCGTAAGTCAGGAGGATTCCCAGCGAGATGATTATTTTCACAGACTGGGCCAAGCTGTAATTCAAGCGTTATCTACTGTATTTTACATTTATTTCTTAAACCTACATATCACCCTTTGGCAAATTAAGAGTAACACTACCCTCTATATCTTCGCCGTATTTCAGGTACGAGAGGGTTCCTATTAGAATGTAAAGAACGGTGACAACACACATCCCAACATTTAAAACTCCAAAAGGTTTTTTAAAATCTGACGGTTTTCTCATCTCGTTTTGCAACGGCAAGACCTACAAACAAATTACATATTCACATTTGGGTTTTTCAAGGGAAAAATCGGTATTTATAAATATTTTTTATGTTCTTAAATTGTTTAAATAGTTTCAGTTACAAGCAAATACGGTCAAATAGCAAACAACGTAATTAAATAAGATGTTACAAAATAGCTTTCAGAAAAAAACAATCAGACTGGTCCGAGCCTGTTTGAAAATTATTATTAATGACAATAATAATCTATACTACTTAAGTATAAAAACAAAAATAGTGTGTAGCTCGTTACAAAAAAAAAGTCTAAAACATTACTTACAAATACAATACATAAAAAAACTTAAAATATAAAAAAAATATCATCATAAGAAAAAATTCTCCAAATGTGTATTCACATATTTTTCTAATGAGTAAAAACAGTAATGTAAAAGACAATAACCAACATAAATTTAATAGCAGTTAGTTTTTTTACGATACTGGAATCTTTTAGTTTAAATGATATTTTTATTTGGTTTATTTTAGAAGAGCTGAAATTTTTCTTATTAAATGTTGAAATAACTGTAGTAAAAAAACAAAATATTTCCATTAATCCTTCTTATTAAAAAAAATGTACATAATTTTTCGTCTAAACACCACTTTAGAAGTACTGTAACTTAACAATCCTGCTCAATAAAAATATATTAAAACTAGTAGTATTTTTACAATAATTGAGTTATTTTAAGTTTTTTTCCCAATTACATTATATTTGAAAAACCAATTAAGAAAATACCTACTTAAACGACACTAAAACGCACAAAAAAAAGAAGAAGAATATTATATGAAACACTTCAAGTTAACAAAATTTCTCGAAAAAAATAACAAAAGTTTTTGAAACCAAACAATGTTTCAGGCTTTGAAGAAGATGAAAAAAACACGACTTTCAACCCAAATTCAGCAACTTTTTGAGTAAATTTTGCTGAAATTATGAAAAATTATTCTCAGTGTTGGCTGAAAAACACGATAAATACAAAACTAACATCCTTTTCGATTTTAATATAATTGTGATTCATAACATGTTTTTCACTTCCTTATTTCTGCTTGAAAATATTTAAAAACGTTTAGTGATGTACTATTTTTGACCCAATTTTGTAACTTTACTGACTAGTTTAGCAAAACTTAGTAATTTTTCATTCGTAAAAACTTGATTCTCAGCTCCAAGAAGTGTTTATTAAGCTCTCACAAAAAACAAAAATTGACGAAATTTGAAAAATTAATTGTAAATCTGACTGAAAATTAGTGAAAATCGTATGTAAACTCCCAAAACACAATTCTAAGTACTCAAAAATGTAACAGTAGCTATGTAATACTATTTTGTAATTGTAAAAATTGTGTAGAAAGTTAACGTTTAGCTTAAAAATTAGCTGCCACAAAAGGCATAAAAACAATTTCAATCAAACTAAAAATTATAGCACAAAAAACTTGAAAAAAAAAACAAACCTAGTTGGTTTATAAGTTTATGAATATCACTTGTTATGTAAAATTAACATCTTTTTTTTAAATAACAACAAACTTTTTTTTTATTCTTTATACCCTCCTTTTTTCATTCTGGCAAAAAATACAATACAGTAAAAAAGTTACTTCTACTTAAGGTAGCAAAAAGTTTATCTTTCTATTCTTGCCTTATTATTTTGTAAGAGAAGATTTTTGAATTTAAATATTATAGTTAATGTTGTCATGTTAATTATTAAAAACAAATAAAAAATCACGGTTTATAAAATAACCTACCAGGTATTTTGTGTATACCTAACAATTGTCGATAACATTTTTAATTATTTTATTTTATTTTTACTTTTATTTTTAATTTTTTTCATATTTATTAGTGCGATTTGATAAAACAATTAAAAAAATGTTGCCAATAAAAAATAATAAAAATTACGTAATAAAATTGTTAAAATGTAAACGTATGTTAAATTTTAACAGAACTCTAAAAATGTTATACATGTGCCTCGCGAGGAAGTGCAAATACTTTGACCATAGATTAAGTAAAAATTAAAAAATAAGTTCATTGATCAGTATTTTTTTTCTATATTTTTTTCTAGAAGTAACACACTAGTCTGCAAAATAAAACTTTTTCCCCTTTTTTATTAGTACTTTACTATGCTTAATTAATTATTATAAATTTAATGCTTCTGAATCGAAATAATAGTAAAATAATAAAAATCATGTATCACATTTTTTTTTGGAAATAATACATTTTTTATACAATGTGTTCAAAAATGGTTGTATCAAATCAACTATGGAATTCAAATTCAATGTGCCGCTTAGACCAAATGTCTGTTGTATTTTCTGAGTATTGTCATCTCTGTCAAAACTTTGAATTATTTGCTCACATTTTTGGGTTTTTTGCCAAAGATCTTTCAAGTCTTGATTTATTTTTCATTATTTTCAGCGAAGTGTGTTATGTATTCTTTCGTTTTTATATTCAAAGCCTTTTTATTTTGACGGATCTGTCACTTAGACAAGATTCACAATTTAAATTATGTTCATAGGCGACTTGATGAACAACCATTTCTGAACACTGTGTACAAATCGTTAAGACTGTAACTGGAAATTTAATAACAGCGACAACAATTTACAACAAACGTTATAATTCGTTCCAAAAAAAAACTTATTAGAGCATCCTCAAGTTTATTATTACAGCACAAAAATTTTCGGTAAAAAATAAAATTAATTTTTGAAAGAACATGTCGCATATGTCAGACCTATACCTAATTACACAAAGAAAAAAAATTTCGAATAATTTTCTGGCAGTTCTCAGCCATTTTATCTTTCCATCAACTAAAATAAATAGATTAAAGTTGCGTAAATACATTAACAAAACACAAAAGAAATAATTTTTGAGGAATTCGAAAAATCACTAAAAAAATCTATATAATAATAGCAAAAAACTGAAAACTTTATATCTTCATATTCAGACTTACTTTATTTAAAGCAAAATTTCCTTGCAATCCTGTCTTGTTAATTAATAGCCCCCTAAAGTTACCCCAAAAATTGAGATTGTATTTTTTATAATCAAAAATACTTATATAAATTTGTCGTTTCTTTAAATAATAAACATTCAACAGTGCAATTTTCAAAATACTTTTGTAGTGCAAATTAGTTTTGTTTTGGTTTTGTAGCTTGTAAATTTTTTTGTAAAATGTATGTTTTTGAGTAAAATATTTTTTTTGGAGTAATTACAAACAAGACTGCAGAAACAACTGTAAACATTATCAGAAAAAGTCTAAAAACAATTTTAAAAAGTTGGCAGAAAAGTGCAATAAAAGACAAAAATAATAATAATAAATATTGACTCAAAAAAGTATGTAATATTAAAATTTATGTGCATAATCATTTGATCAAATTAAATACGATTTAAACCATATTCAAATTTAAATTTGCTTATTTACGAAGACATGAATACGAATATTTGAAATAAATTAAAAAATCTAACATTATTTTCGGGTTCTTCTTACTTACAAGTCCGATTCCTTCGAAGGCAAACACTGCTGTTCCAAAGAAAAGCGGCAGTTGTGACGGTTCCGCGTAGTAATTTCGTTCCGAAAAGGACGGAAGGTCTTGTGTCGTGTAATAAACTGTGATGATAAGGCCCATCAACATGAAAATATTCGCAACCGTGGAAAACGGTGCGAGATATTTTAAATTACGAACTAGAGACGTACAAAGGATCGGCAGAAGGATTATTGCCATGTGAAAATGGACGTCCAGCTCATAGCCATAATAATCCAAAACCTAAATAAATAAATAAATTAATAATTATTTCAAGGAGCTGATTATGAGCCGTTACCTTCTTGACGTTTTCCGAAATAAAAACAAAGTAGACACAGCAAAACCCCAACTGGGTTATACACAAAAAAGTATTTACAACAATTTTCATAATTTTAGAAATTTTTTTTATGGCTGGAGGGCCGGTGGCGAAGCAGAGCTCCACTGTTTCGGCAAAGTCCGGAGGGACGGAGACTTCTTTCATCGATTTCATTTTTAGGGCCGCTGATAACTGGAATTAGAAAAAAAACCCTGTAATAATCATAAGCAAATATTAACAATAAATTTGAGAGAACAATGAGCACAAATTGTGTCTAAGAATTAGAGCTTATTCCTAATTCTTATTATAATAACCTTGAAACGAATTATCTACGAAAGCGCTCAATTATCCAAATCATGTTCGTCCCAAAAAATGTAAAATTCCGCTACTTCAATTTCCTTAATCTTATCTCTAAGTAGCTAATTGAAACACTTGGCCCAGAAACCAACGGCATAGGAAACAATAACACTTTTCGTGTTTAGTTAGTTTAATAAAAAATTGTGCTTGCTAATAACCGCAAAACCAAATTGATTTTTGATAAAAACTAATTTAAAAGTGGGTGCCAATGTGTGATATAATAATTTCCCTTTTACCAGAACTGGGGCAGTGCAACAAATGTAACTTTTTATAGAATGAAATAAAATACGTTTTATTAAAATTCCGATTAAGAAAAAGGCGAAAATATCTACATTATTTAATTTTGCCAACTTAGTCAAAGTCACAGGAAATTTAATTGAACGCATCAGTAATATCACTTTGTTTTCTACTTGTATTTTATAAAATCGCGTAATAATAGTACACTTACGGCAACCAAAACATCAACAGGAAAAATACACTTGTACATAATTCATTATTTTGATGAGTTGTTACATTTTTTCTTTGTTTGTTATTTTTTTCCACTAACAAGTAATGAAGTAATAAACCCAGTAGCTTACAGTTAATATACCTAGGAATAAAATTTATCATAATCGCCAAGTAATACCCAAAATATATTTTCCATTACGGAAAAAAATCGGATAAACGATTTGTAGAAAATCGAAAATTGACTTAAATAGGCAATTTTAAATAAATGAAAGCTTAAAAAAATTTCCCTGATTCGACAAAGGTTTTGGATTATGAATTTATAATTTAAAATCTGGAGTTACAGTTACTTTAAAAAGGTAAATGATAACAAAAAAATTCAATAAAAGTAGCAATATTTGCATTTTCACCTAAGTGGAATCAATTACAGATACAGAATGACTTAAAAATGTAGAATCAACTTTCGAACGGTAACGAAAATAATTCAGGTATTAGGTTAGCATAAAAATTTATCCAGATTTTTTTTAACATTTTTTTGTTGCTCTTTTATTCACAATGTTTTGTTCAACACAAATTGGTATTTATTTACTTAATGGTGCAAACATGATCTGAAATGCAAAAAACTTACGCCAAAAAATAACTTTTTGAAAAGAATCTCGTGAAAAAAAGCTCAAACAACTTGCTGTTATAGAAAATTTTAATTCATTTGGATGTCTATTATCACTAGATACCCAACAGGTTGTTCAAATTTTTAATCACCCTACAGAATTATTTAATCTTTTCATTTAGTAGTAAAGATCAGATTAAAAAAATTTTAATCTAAAACTTATAAAGGTAGGTAAGTAAAGTAAGTACTTTTTGATATGTAAAACTATTTTGCTACTTCTAGGCACTAGATAACAACTTTTATTGGGAAAAACAGCAATGTTTTGGTTGTTTTTTAATTTAAACAGAATTTTTTTGGATAATATTTGGAAGTTTATAAATATTTAGAGTCAATATTTTTTTTTCGAATTTATGGATTTATTTGTGGATTACTGAAATTTGAAATTACAGAAATTGTACTGAAATTAAAGAATTCTAAGTTAAAATTTCGGTAAATAAGTTGGAATTTATCAATTAATCAGAATCTACTCTGTTCGGTTTTGGAACTACTACTGAAATTTCGTAGTTTTTTTTTATAATTGAAATTATTTGTACTTCTATATGAAGTTCAAGACATAATAATTGTAATCAGAATTCGAGCAAATTTTGATGTAGCCAAGAGTTTGGAGTTGCACTTAGTTAGAAAAAAATAGCACATCATACACTGAATATTATTTTTTTAGTGTTGGAAGCATTTTAAAAGCTAAAAGCTAATATTGTATTATATTATTAATTTAAATAAAAATTTAAAAGCTAATAGTTAATAATAATACCTATATTTACAATGAAAAACTCCAAATCGTAAAGCATTTAGCGGTTTTATTCCACAGACTTAATAGTAAAAAATCTTTCTAATCAGTGAAAACATAAATTTGTTCAGTAAAAAATTCCTACTATAATTTTGTTTAAAATTTCAAAAAGAAATTTTTGATTGTTTTTTCAAAACATCGCAAAATAATCAGATAAATTTTACACAATGCATTTTTTTCCAAGTGCAACACATTTCATTATCTCTATCTAATCTCTTTCTAAAAATCAAAAATAATAAATAATCATAATGCCAAATTTGCCAAAGTTGCCATTGTCTTAAATCACTACAATTTGCACTAAACATTTTCCTTCAAGTGCAAGTTTAATTTAGTATTCTGAAAAACCATGATGATAAGGATAACAAAAGTAGTCAACAAAAGTAGCAATATTTAGATTTTATGACAATTTTTAAAAAATATTTTTTATCACCTAAGCCGATCAGATCCGAATTTAATCCACTATGATTAAAGCAGATTGAATCAATTATAGATACAGGATGATTAAAAAATGTCCAGTCAACTTTTAAACAGTGATAAGAACGTTAAAAATTTATCTAGATTTTTTTTGACAAATGACTAAAACTTACCCCAAAAAATAACTTTTAGAAAAGCTCTGCGTCATAAAAAAAGCTCAAACAATTTTTTGTTGTATGAATTTTTAACTTAAAAGTTTTTTAAACATTAGAAAGACACCCCAAAATTTTTTATCGCCCTGTAGGGCAATATTTAATACTTTTATTTAGTAAAGATCAGATTAAGAAAGTCATAATCTACAATCTATAAAGGTAGGTAATTCTTTTTTGTTGATAATATGAAAAACTATTTTGATACTTCTAAGCACTGGAAACCAACTTTGGCCTTAGGAAAAACAGCAATGTTTAGGGTGTTGTATAACTTAAATTGATTTTTTTTAATTATATTTTGAAGTTTATACATATTTTTGGAATTTATGGATTTACTGGATTTATTTGTAAATTGTTGGAATTTTTCTGAAATTACTCAAAATTACAGTAACTGTAGATTTTTTTATTTCGGTAATTAAAATAGAACTAAGCTGGAATTACTCTGTTCGGTTTTAAAACTACTGCAATATCCGTATTTTTTTTTTAGAATTGAAATTACTTGAACACATTTTTTCAAGCTGTTCAAGTTTTTGTGTAAAGTTGAAAATATAATTTTAATCAGAATTCAAGCGGAGTAAAGAGTTTGAATTTGTCCATAGCATATTAGACCCAGAATATTATTTTTTAAGTGATGGAATTTTACACAATGCATTTTTTTTGAAGTGCAACACATTTTGTTATCTGTTATCTAAAAATCAAAAATAAAAGTTAAAACTGTCAGGTTTTTATTTGTTCTGTATATTTTCGCACAAGATTTATAAAATGTTATTCAAATCAAAAAATATGAAAGTTGCCAATACATTAAATCACTACAATTTTGCACTAAACATTTAGGTTCAAGTGCAAATTTAATTAAGTATTCTGAAAAACCATGATGATAAGGATAACAGAAGTAGTCAACAAAAGTAGCAATATTTGCATTTTATGACAATTTTTAAAAAATATTTTTTATCACCTAAGCGGATCAGATCCGAATTGAATCCACTATGATTAATGCAGATTGAATCAATTATAGATACAGGATAATTAAAAAATGTCCAGTCAACTTTTAAACGGTGATAAAAACATTCAAAATTAATCTAGATTTTTTTGCCAAATGACTAAAACTTACCACAAAAAATAACTTTTAGAAAAGCTCTGTCTCGTAAAAAAAGGCTCAAAGATTATTTGTTGTAGGAACTTTTAACTTAAATGTCTTTTAAACATTAGAAATACACCCCAAATTTTTTATCGCCCTGTAGGGCAATATTTAATCCTTTTATTTAGTAAAGATCAGATTAAGAAATTCCTAATCTACAATTTATAAAGGTAGGTAATTCTTTTTTGATGATAATATGAAAAACTATTTTGGTACTTCTTAGCACTGGAAACCAACTTTGTCTTTGGAAAAACAGCAATGTTTAGGGTGTTGTATAACTTGAATTGAATTTTTTTAATAATATTTTGAAATTTATGGATTTACTGGATTTATTTGTAAATTGCTGGAATTTTTCCGAAATTACTCAAAATTACAGTAACTGTAGATTTTTTTAATTTCAGTAATTAAAATAGAACTAAGCTGGAATTACTCTGTTCGGTTTTAAAACTACTGCAATTTCCGTATTTTTTTTTGGAATTGAAATTACTTGAACACATTTTTTCAAGCTGTCAAGTTTTTGTGTGAAGTTGAACACATAATTTTAATCAGAATTCGAGCGTAGTTTGAAATTGTCCATAGCATATAAGACCCAGAATATTATTTTTTAAGTGATAGATTTTTACACAATGCATTTTTTTCGCAGTGCTACACATTTTGTTATCTCTATCTAAAAATCAAAAATAAAGGTTGAAACTGAGAGGTTTTTAGTTGTTCTGTTTATTTTCGCACAAAATTTATAAAATGTTATTTAAATCAAAAAATATGACAGTTGCCAATACCTTACATCACTACAATTTTGCACTAAATATTTCCCTTCAAGTGCAAGTTTAATTAAGTATTTGAACAAACCTTGACAATAATTTACGTTCTATGCATTTTCGAAAAGATACGTGTGTAACTGATAAACACAGGTATAAATATTTCCTTAAAGTAATTGCCGGTCATAACGAACATAGTTTTTCCATCAGATCTACCTTAATCTTGGTAAATACGATATTATATCTGGCAGAGTCTCTATTAAAATGCAATTATAACAATTGTAAGCAATAAGAACTGAGTAAACAAATTTAAAATATTTTTCTTTTACGCAATCGCATTTTGGCGTAAATCCATGCAAAGTGTTGTTATGATTTGATAAAATAACAATAGTTTTTATCTCATTATTATCATAAGTGTTACGAGGTGACAATTTCTACTTATTCCTGATCAAGGAATTGAATCACTGACAGGTAACAATAAATGATAACTAACTGATAAACAGTTTGTTTTGACACTTGAAAATGGCCATGTCATCATTCACCAATTTTGACTTGAATCTAAAAAATCTCACGGCACTTGTGTGCCGCTGATAAGCCCATAATACGCGGAAAACACGATCAAGTACTCATTTCTCATTAAGCAAGACCTAGACCCATAAATATCACATCAGTATTCTGTTCACGACATTGCGGTAATTCGCTGTAAAGACATAAAATTGCTAAAACAAACAAAGTGTAAAAATTTCACACCAGGAAATATTTATTAAGATAATTATTCGATTAACAAGAAGATTGCGTGTAGGTGATGGTTTTCATACGTTTTGCAAAATTACATACCCACCCAAGTTCCAGTTCTAGCCGGATTTTTCGTGGACAAAAAAGTGAAACTTTCCTCAAGAACTATAAAAATTTATATTGTTTACCCGCGACAAATGTTTCGAAATTATTTGACAAACCAAAAAAATTTTAACGTAAAACGCCATTAATTTTATCAGAAGATCAGAAAATAACCCATTTGTATGTTTCTCACACTTCTGATTAAATTACTTGGTAGTTTGGTTAAGATAAAACCTTCAGTTTACACTTTAACTGAAGCGGAAAAATCATTCAAGCATTAAAGATTACAAGAATAGTTGCTTTTTAATATTAATTGTAGCAAAATTGCTAGCATCCCGTTATTAGATCGTAAGAACATGAACAGCACTAATAACTAAAGTATTTCTGCGGATGAGACGTAGGTGGGTAAATCCACAAAGTGGTTAAATAATTTAACGACTAATAATATTTGTGACATTTCTTGTTTGGAAACTGCGTTTGCACCTTTCTCTTGTCAATCTGCCAGGTAGTTTCAAAGAACATAAAATAAGAAAAACAATTCATTTGAAGATTACACTAATTGATAATCATCACACCGTTTGACTTGGCAAACATTTATTTATTCAAATTTTAATGTTTATTCCTGGTAGTTGTGGTTAATATTTAAAATTGTTATGTAGGAATAAACGTCAGAGATTTATTTTTAACGAAAGTGGAGTTGTTTATGCATACAAAATTGTTGATAAATTTTTATAGAAATTCTTAAATCAAATCTTTTGCATCACTATTTATTTTCCTTGCAAAGAATCATATTTTTTTTACATTACATTATTTTTTTATTGCATTATTTTTTTATTGCATTATTTTAACAATTTGAACTCGACTAAAAGCATGTTTACGTTCTTAAACAAGTTCGCAAACGACAAATTTATTCAAAAATACATAAAAAAAATCACTGAATTGTGCGAAAATGTTATTTTTGTTTTTCTAGGCCAGATTAAAAAAAATAGTACAAAAGTTATTAAACTAAATTAAAACTCTCTTTTTTTAACGTTTTCGCAAGTTGTTTAAATAGAAAAGCAATTATATTTCGAATTTTGTCTAAAATAAGGTAAAAAGTCCAAATGATTGTTTATATTTGCCTTTAAAAGTGTTTCGCAAAATTTTTAAAAAATCATAATTTTCGGTCAGGAATGTAGTTTTCAAATAACCGAAAGAAAAACTTAGTTCACACATAGAGCAATTTTACATTTTCCAAGCGATAAACACAATTTTAAGATAAAAAAATCAATAAATTAGATTGAAAATTATATAATTTTTCATTTATGAATTCTAAAACATATTTTTCATCCAAAAAAATTACCCAAAAAATAACCTAATTGAGTCGAAAACATTTTGATGTTGCTTTTTCGAACGCTTAAACACGTACGTTTTTGGATTAAAATCTCTTTCTTCGCAAAAGTTTTAAAAAGTTCCAAAACTGGATCGCAAATAACATTATTTTTGAGTTAAATTTGGAAAGTTATTCGTCCAAAATATAACTTTTTTAAAAAATATATCGAAACAATTAAACCAAAAAACCGCCAAATTGCGTCGAAATTGTTAGTTTTCTTCACATTTTTCTCAAAAAATACCCAATTTTTCAGTTGTATTAAAAATGATGTGTAATGTTCCCTTTTTCAAGCGCTTTCAAATTAAAATCTGTGAGTTTTAGGTCAAAAATGATTTTTGTAGCAAACATTTTTTTATCTTACAGCAATGTAATCTTTTTTAAAATAAAAAAGATTCTTTAAATAAAAATCAAGTAACTGCATAAATACTGTACAAAATTAGCTATTCTTCACCTAAATCTACCAAAAAAGCAATTATTTCGTCAAATTTAATCAAAAATACATTAATAAATCATTATTTGTGACGAAAATGTTGTTATTTTTACTCTTTTTGGGTATAAATTATTAAACTATGTCAAACGTTCAGTATTTTTTCCTTTTTTTAACGCTTTCGCAAGTTGTTTAACCTGAAAATCGATTGCATTTTAAATTTTGTCCAAAATAAGCCGAAAAGACCAACTGATGTTATGTTTAAATTTGCGTATTACCTCGGTTTTCAACAACGTAAATGTTCCGAAAAAATTTTCAAAAATCTGCCTACAAATTACTAAACTGGTAAAAAGTAATAAAAATAGTAGTTACAAATAGTAATTTTGCATTTTTCAAGCGTTTAGACACATTTTTGTAAAAAAAATCTATAAAATGCGGATTCACTATACTATCACGCAATTATTCAGTAAAATTTCGTTAAAAATTGCCTAGAAAATAACCTAATTAGGTCAAAAATATTTTGTTTTGCTTTTTCTGGCGCTTAGACACGATGTTGAACTTTCAGGTTTTGCAAAAGTTTAAAAAAATACAAAATTAGACCAAAAAGGAAATTATTTCGGCGTTAAAAGTATTGGGAACTTTTCTTTTCGTCCAAAACGCAATTATTTTGCAAAATTTCGATAAAATCAAACCAAAAAATCGTCAACTAAGTCGGAAATTTTAGGTTTTTTTTCAAACAATCGATATTTTACGAAATTTTCCCAAAAAAATATCACACAATCATTGACTTGGATTAAAAATGGTTGAAATAAAAACTTAATTTTTTCGTGAGATTTTGTTCAACAAAAAAGAAAGAGAAATTCGTAAATTCGGTTAAAAATGATTTTTTTCTAAGCAATCAATTTTTTTAAATGTTACGTATATAAAGAATGTTCTTTAAAAAAAGTCAACTCGTTGTACAAATAACCAATTTTTTTAAATAATGTCAATTGGTTTATTTTCAACACAAAATTTCATTTAACAAATTGAACGATTTCATATCTAGCTAGCACTATTTCAACAAAAAAAATCAGAATAGAAAAATTCTGATTAGTTTAACTGCTAGTTAAAGCAAAGAATGTATTGTTATTTACATAATAAATTGCATTAAAACAACAAATAATGCATTCTGTAACCACTAAGAAAAAAATTAAACTCTGGAATGAAAACTACGTCTCTTTAGCAATCCCTATTCACTCTTGTGCAGATTATATTAAAAAACTCAAAATAATGTCAAACATTTTTTTATTTTTATGCATAAATATTATCTTTAAATGTTAAAGTAACAGTGAATAAATAATACATAACTACATTATTATTATTATAAAGACAAAGGGCAATAAAAACAACTCATTGCATAAATGGAACCATTTTTCATGAGCAATTCTGGTTGAAAAACAGGTAAATGTAATTGAACAAAATAAACAATATTTAACAAACAAATCTGCCTGTCGATTGTATGATGTCTAGCATAGAGATTTCATCAAAACAATAAAAATTAATAAACATAAACGTCACATTAAAGTATTTTTTTAATTAAAATTCTTTTAAAAAAAAATAGTCTAAAAATTCACAGCTCGAAAAATTTAAATTTAGAATCTATTCTTTTAATTTTTTACATCGATTTAACAAAAGCTTTAAAAATTTGTGCGTTTTTATTAAAATTCCTGGCCTTATCCCAACAAAATAAAGACAATTAAAACAGTATTTTTTACAACAAGCATTTAATAATAGTTACTAAGACCATGAGCAAGTACGAGTATCTTAAAGAGCCAATAAATGGAAACTACATACACAATTTTTTCTACAATCCGACCGGTCATTAAAATCGTAGCAATAGAACACGATTCAATCACCTGAAATATTAGAGTAGAAATAAGCATATTCTTTGGAAAATTAATTATTTAATGCATAAATATCAAGTAAAATTGTTTTTTTCGCGAAAATTTATATTAAACTCGACAAGTACAAAGTGTTCAAAAATGGTTCATGTAATGTTCATTAAGTTGGAATTTAAATTCAATGTGCCGCTTCGTCCAAACGACTATTGTATCTCAGTACAAATTTTTGAAATAGTTTTTTTTCATTAATTGCATTTTTCGGCAAAGTTGTTTCAAGTGTAGGGTTTCTGTGTATTTTGTTGTGTGTTCTTTTGTTTTTAAATGCAAAGCTTTTTTTGCATTTTTTTGACTTTGACAGCAATTAAGCGGCACATTTCGTTTAAATTTCATAGATGTACAACCATTTCTGAACACTGTGTACACCAACATTGTAATGTAAAGTTGTACTTTTCCGGATTCTAAGACAATAATTAAATAAATAAAGTTAAAAACTTGAAAAAATTAAACTGCAATCATTCAGAACTGTTACAGGCTTCCCCCCTTCTCAGTGCACGATTAATTAATTTTCGCCAGTGTTGCGACCTTGCGTGGTATTTCTTATCAGTCAAGGTAACACGGAACTTGCCCGATATGGAACCACAGTCACATAATTCAGTGTCCCGTCATTGTATCATCTTTTATGTGGCGTTATGTAACGTTGATTTTGCTTCAATGCTTACCAATAAGTGTTGGCAATGAACACAAATGACCCCTAACAGCAGGACAATTCCGGGTCCAACGATAATTCCAGCGTTCCGGATGGCATCTCCCATGGCAAAAATCCCCGATCCAACATTCCCTTTGAAAAGGTGCATCAAGGTCTCTCCATATCTTGGAAAGAAGAAAATGTATCAAAGAAAAATTGCACAACTCCTGCCTGCTATCAAGGTTAACAAACAAAACTATGCGAGCACAAAAGTAATGAATGATGTAAGGAAATAGAGGTAATCAACGCAAAGTCATTACCTCCTCGTACTTACGACGTAGGATGTTCTACGGAAATGCCATGTCCATGACCACCCCCGCTTCCCGGGACTTTGTCTTTGGGGTGCTTTTCTTGCAAGGGGATGGAAATGATTGGGTCTTTAGACTGAAAAGTCATAAATACATTTTCATTGCTGCAAAAGAGAAATAGAAAGTCATTTGAAATTTTGATAAAAGTCGTCAGGCTGTGTTATTTTATTCGTTTGGTTGACCACAAGGTAAACAGGTGGATTAGAGGAATCGATCTAATAATTGCTCGCCAATTTGCTGACAACAATGAGCTATTACTACAATTTTTCGCACAACAATCCGCAAAACCGCGGATAGCTGGTATCAACTTTACGAGCAGCTGAATATTTGTAAACAAATCCTACGCGCTACAACAAGATCTCATCACTCATTAAGCGATTATTGCTACACAGGTTCAATATCCGGAGGTGATTGGTGTTGAAACTTTTTGCAATTACAATTGGAATTACCTTTTATCTTTTGTGTCCGATTGGTAGCCAGGGTTTGAGCCGTACCATGGCTGCTTGACGTTGTTTGAAGGGGCACTTGCATTGCTTGGCGTTTCCATACTATAAAGAAATTACAATTCTTAGAGAAATCCTTATGATTTTATAAACAATAGTGTATTATTATACGAGTTTTATAAAACGTTCTATTATGGCACGAGTGGTTTTGGAGCACGACGAAGGAGTGCTCCAACAGAATAAGCCACAATTAAGTATTATAAAACTTATTGTTTGGTTTTGTTTAGTTTAACTTATCAAAACTATTTCTTCTAAATTTTGTTAATTATTCAAGCTTAATCAATAAATAACTTAACGCTGTTGACAGATTACACACTAAATTACAGTGATGACTGATGACACCCAGCCCAAAAAGCACAAAATGAACAATTTGTGAAACCAAAGAAGAAAAAGATGTTTTTGCACTTATAACATACTTGGCTTCTCCTTATAGCTCATAAGAAAACACAAGAGTTCTATAGAGTAACATATTTTAGTGGCACCACTAAGAAATTCATTCATGGTAATTTTATTATTTTATTAAAAGACGTTGGTAGTGTTTAGTTTTAGTTTGAAAAATATAAAAATTAGGAAAATCCTCCTAGTTTACTTTTTTCCAATTTTCAATGAGAGCACCATCCAAGTTAAAAAAATAAATCAAGATATTAACAAACACGAAAAAAAGTACAATTTTTTTGGCTGATTTCGTTCGATTTAAAGAAGAAAAATGTAGTATTTTTCAGTAATTATAATAAGTAGTTTTTTCGACTTATCACATTCTTAAACAAGGACTGCTGCCCTTAATTAAAAATTTGCTCAATTTATGCAAAAATATTGGTTCAATATGTTTTTTTTTAAGAATTTTTGGAAAATTAAAATTTCCTTGAATTAAGCTAAAATGATTTGAGTTACTACCGGGTGTTTACAATTTATTTCCAAATGTAGAGCCTTTTATTTTGCTTATTTCAAATAACAACCCTTGTTTATTTTTATATAACTCGGTAGGGAATTAGAAATTGGACATTTTTTCATAATACAACCCTAACGTAAATCCTAACACATTTGGATGTGTTTTTAAAATACTTTTTTTATACGTATTTTAATGACAAATTTAATGAATAAAAGTCTAAGGTGGCTCCCACCCTGTTTATTTTTATATCATTCTATCCGCAAGTCCTAACGCGTTAGGAATTATTTGCTAAATAACTTTAAACTAAATAACAAATACTTTATACTTTCTTCTATGTATGTATTTTTTCCTTTATTTTTCTACAATTCCTTAAAACAAATTTTAAACAAATAAAAACCTATACCTATACTTTTAGCAGGTTCACCTTGTATATACCTACCTCCAGCTAGCCTGCTTTTAGTGATAGCAAATCGTAAAAATATTTAAAAAATTCTGTCACTAATAATTATGACATTATAATTCGCTATTAAAAATATTCAAATAGACCAGAGGCAAATTAAAAACACAAAACACATTGTTACTTCCAGACTTAATTATAAAAATAAAAAAAAATTAAGATAAATCTGAAAATCTAAACTAAACTTAAAAATCCATAAACCAAATAGTTTAAACTAAGACAAAAACATTCAGCTTAAAAATATCGACGAAAAATGTAATCATTAAAGACTAATCATAAACCATATACTCAACAACTTAAAACCCAAAGTTTTAATTCCAAAATGCAAAAAAGTAAACAAAGCCCAGTCAAGACCATTCTTTAAAATTTGATTTTTAACCTCGAAATTACAATCCCTAAAACTTTTAAATCGCAATTAAAATTTAATTCGAGATTAACTTGACATTTATCAATACATTTTAATTGACAACTTAATTCAAATTAAAAATTAATTAAATTGATTAAATCAATTAAACAATCTTGAAATAATAAATTTTAATTTTGCTTTCTGTAAACCAACTACTAACCTAAATTTTTTTTAGTTATTTATTTTAAAGTTGGAAGACTGTCGTTCAAGTTATAGGTTTACGATATTTCGAGATTTTAAAGCGTGTACGTTTTTCCTTCGGTTTTTCCCACAGCTTTAATTTTTTTTTTCAGATTTTTTATATTCAGACTAACATCCTATTTTTTTAAATTTTTTCATTAAAATTTCTTAAAATTAAAACGTTTTACCTTTTATACAGTAAAACCTCCCTTAACAGACACCTCCGAATAACGTAACAAAACCTATATTAAAATTTCCACCTCCCATTAGCGGACACCTCTCCACAACGCACAATTAAAGGTTTCCCATCGGTGTCCGTTGTTGAGAGATTGTACATAACTTGAACTAATTTGAATTTACAAGCGCAAAAGTCGGACATGAATTTATTAATAATCTTGTCAGATCTAAAATTCCCAAAAACTTGAAAACTCCAAAAATTAATCAAAAAAGCAAAGTTTGAATAGCCATTGGTGAAACCTAAAACTTGTAGAGTTCAAAATTACTTACATAGAACATTAAAATCTAATAATTAAAAAACTCAAAATTTTGAAGTTATTTTTTTTATTTTGGTTAGAAATACAGTCGTTGCAGGTATAAGTTTCTAAAATATTTAGAAACGAATGGTTATTTTTAGTTTTCCAGTGTGTCTTCTTTTTGTAACTTTTTTAGTTTCAGTTTTTTCATTCGATTTGAATTTCAATTTCTAGTGATTCGTTGTAACAAAAATACAACATTATTGTAGTTTCATCTTTCATCTTAGACGTCATTTCTAAAAGTGTGAGAAACTTCATTCAACTTATGCATAAGGAAATCCGAAAAAGGCAATGAAAAGTTTGAAAAATTTAATTAAACTAGATAAAAAAAAACAGCCAAACACAAATAAATTAAAAATTCAGTGGATATAAAAATCATTCACAATATATAAAATACAAATAATAATTTACTAGCAATTTGGTTAATCCCTCTGAAAACTCCTGACCTTAAAAAATAAATTTAAATTCGTTTTCAAATATTTGTACAATTAATCAATTTTTTTCCATAATTTATTTACACAATTAAATAATTTCCAAAATATTCTGCTTTGCAGTCCACTTTTTGATTTTTTTATACCAAACATCGTTTAAAAAATTTAAAATAAAACGCCTATCTTTAGGATTGATCCAGCGTCTAATTCATCCTGGAAAATATTACAAATTAATAATATAAGGTAAAAAAACATGAGTAAGAAAAAGGCAGTGCCTTTTAAATAAAAAATATATAAATAAAAATCTAGCCTATATTTTTTTAATTAAGTTGTAAATAAGTGTATGTAATTTTTCGCCAACAAAATAATTCTCTTTCCTTATCTCACACAAGTTATTTAGCAAATTGTACTATTTAGCAAAAATACGTAATTCTTATTTCAATAAATAGTTTTTATTTACTATTGTATAGTAATTATCTCCAAAAAATTCCTAAAAAACAGAACACAATAAAGTCATAAAATACGTGACCACTCTTACTTATTGTCAAACTATAAAGTAAGTAGGTCATCACAGATCCGTATTTTTCAAATAATTCTCAAACTTTAAGCATAAATCTTACCATTGCAAAGTTATAATATTATGTAAAATAGTGTCAAATATTTATTTTGCAATCATTAAGATAGAAACCTATTCATTTTTTAAAATAAAATGTCAGTGTCACATTAGTCGAATATATCTTTATCAGTTGATAATAAATACTAACTACGTTTGCAAATTACCTTCAAAGATTTCAAGATCATCCTCATGGTTACTCCAACGACTAGTGCGTTAACAAATCCGACTCTATTTTTAAAAAATTGCAACGGTCTCAAATTTCGAAACACGGAAAATAAAGAAAATCTTGAACTCGAAGATTAGATATTTTTAGTCCGTTGTAGTCGCTCCAGCTCAGTTTTTTATTTTGTCCCAATTTTATTATTAGTTGGGGATCTTAATCCAATTTGTGCATTTCGAGTCAATGTCTTCAAACACGACCGATTTAAATAATAAAATTGCAGGAAGTTAATTAATTTATTAACGTGAACAATAAACGAGATGCAGTACAGTTTTATTATTAAATTGACTAAAAAAAGAATTTTCCCCACCGATTGAACAAACCATAATCAGGTGATTTGTATTTAAATCCAATCCAAATCGATTAATTATAAACAAATTAACAAATAATGCGACATAAAATGCAGGTATAGTGTTTGACGTCAGTGGCAGAAACAAGAAGTCGCCGTGTAAATGTGCAATATTAGAGTTAATCCATTCACAAAGACGTGATTGTAATTAGTTATAATAACTAATAAATAAGACTTAGATAAGCAACTGTTTTTAAATGCGAAGAGAACACAACTTAAGTGTCCCTGGATTGTCTGGGACTTAAAGGATAAAAAGAGTTAACTACTTACATTCATTTATCAGAATTTTTCGAAAATCCCGACTGAAAAAATAAATATTTACACCAACAGTACAACCGTTCTAACACTCAAAACGCCAATCTTCGACAGTATCACGCTTCGAGGTCGTTTTTGGAAGCGAAGAAAAACGAGGGGATCGAAAAAAATTACGATAACACTTGAAATTTCTCATTAAATAAATCGGGAAAATTTTCCATTTCTCCTCCTTGGTGCGAAAACTTACACCGGCTATTAAATTACGTACACATGCATTAAAATACCGCAACCAATTCTGTTTCCAATTTATTTTATAACCTGCTAATTATTATTATTATTATTGCATTGTTAATGATTTTTTTGGGCAAAAAATTAAATTAAAAAAATTAAAAAAAATTCGCGCTGTTTATAAACATACCTGTATAAAGTGAGTTAGTTATACAACAAATTACTGATCTTGCTTGCAATGCACACACTACTGACCCGGCACATACCTTTGTAAGCCGACTTTAAAGATATAACTAAAGCGTGCTTATAACCTATCCCTACTCTTATTACTCAGGAGGAGATCCTAGATGCAAGATTGTTTATCTTTGTAGTTCTCCAAAAATTTCCTTTTGATAAGTGAAACTAATTGTCGAGCCAATAACAATGTTTGGCGTGACAATTAAGGGCATCTCACAAGAAAATCCGTTTTTTCCGTTTCCGCAGTTTTTTCGCGTCTGTTTACATTTTTGAGCTAAAATTTTTCGCGGTCCGTTGGCTCCTGATAATTTAATTGTGAACCGTTTTTATGTAACGAAGGCCGTAGGTGTTGTTCCATTGTCATCGAAAATTCATGTAATTCGTGCCAAACAACACCTATTGGTCACCACGAACTTTACTTTTATTTACATTTATAAATTTAATTATACCATATGACGATAAATAAATAAAAATGGGATGAAATTTTTTGCAACTTTATTTATGTGGTGATTTTGCCACACGTGGGCAAACTTTGACAGAGAAATTCAATCACTTATTGTTGCTCCCTCAGTAACCGATAAAGGTGATAAGAATGTGGAGAACGTAAGATAACTCGATCGAACATCAAACGAAATTTTATCAAATTTTAATAATGAGTTTTATTGTTTCTCCATCTGCATTGCATCATTAGCAAAAATTTTCCTAAATGATTGAATTTTACGACTCTTATTGTGACACTTGTGATTACGACGACCTTCAACTTGGGGCTTTGGACATAAAATGGGTTTTATGATCACTTGGTCCAATCCTAAAAACTACCTCTAATTGCTTCGATTTTAAACCATCGATAATAACACTAATTTTCAATAATTTTTTCTTATACCGAAAGATAATTTATACTGATTTTGTTTCCTGTTCACTCACTGGTAACTAAAATAATTTATGTCACATTTGTCTATCACGTCTAATTTTTTAATGTGTTCACAATTTTTTTTAATTTGTTTCTAGTTTGACATTCGTTGTTTCTGCGATAAACTAATTGTTAAACATTTTATTTGCTTTAAAAGATCGTCAAGCCCAAACAACTTTTGTTTTGATTGTAATAACAATCAATTGGTAAACATTTTAATCAAAATTATAAAAAAGGAATACAGTAAAATCTCCCTTAATGGACACCTCCGAACAACGGACATCTCTTCACAACGGACATGTTTGTAGGAACGTAACAATTAAAATTTCCACCTCCCATTAGTGGACATCTCTCCACAACGGACAATTTAAGATTCCCCATCAGTGTCCGTTGTTCAGAGATTTTACTGTACCAATGTTATGATTTGTACTGCCATTGTAACACAAAATAATACTTTTGTCTTTAACCTGAAAATCTCAACTAAAATTAGAAATCCATAAATAAAAAAAACAAACTCAAAAATCTGTTAAAAAACCCAAACAGGCTTGAACTAAGGAAAAAACATTCACCTTAAAGATATCAATGAAAAACTGTAGAAAAATGTAATGATTAAAGACTAATCATAAACAATGTAACTACTCAAAAACTTCAAGCCCAAAGTTTTAATTCCAAAATGCAAAAAAGTAAGCGGTGTCCCCAGTCAAGGCCATTATTCAAAATTTGATTTTTAACCTCGCATTTACAACCCTAAAAATTTTTTAATCGCAACTAAAATTTAATTCGAGATTTTTAATTTAAATTTTTAAATTTTCAATTTTAATTTTGCTTTCTGTCAACCGACCCCTAACCTAAATTATTTTTAATTTTTAATATTTAATTAAGAAGACTGTCGTTCATATTACAAGCTTATGATATTTCGAAATTTTAAAGCGTGTATTTTTTTCCTCGGATTTTTCCATAGCGTTAAATTTTTTCAGATTTTTTAATTTCAGGCTACCAACCTATTTTTGTTTTCTAATTTTTTATTAAATATTTATTGAAATTAGATTTTTCTTTAATATAACTTGAATTTACGAGCGTGATGGTCGAGCATTAATTTACTGATAATTTTGGAAGATCTAAAATTCCCAAAAATTTCAACTCCAAAAATAAATCAAAAAAACAAAATTTGATGAAAGCCATTGGTGGAAACTAAAAACTTGTATAGCAGGTATCAGAATTAACACTTCATAAGCACTTGAATAGTTCAAAGCTTAGAACTGAATATACCTACTTACATAAAAAAAATCAAAAATCTAAACAAAACTCAAAATCATAAAGTTGGATTTTTTTATTTTGGTTAGAATTACTTATTGTGACACTTGTGATTACGACGACCTTCAACTTGGGGCTTTGAACATAAAATGGGTTTTATGATCACTTGGTCCAATCCTAAAAACTACCTCTAATTGCTTCGAGTTTAAATCAGCGATGATAATAACACAAATTTTCTAAATCTTTTTCTTTTACCGAAAGATAATTTATACTGATTTTCTTTTCTGTTCACTCACTGATAAGTAAAATATATGTCACATTTGTCTATCACGTCTTTAATGTATTCACAAAATTTTTTTTAAATTTGTTTCTGGTGTCTAGTTTGGCATTCGTTGTTTCTGTGATAAACTTATTGTTAAACATTTTATTTGCTTTAAAAGATCGTCAAGCAAATGTAGATTAAGCCCAAACAACTTTTGTTTTGATTGTAATAACAACCAAATTGTAAACGTTTTAATCAAAATTATAAAAGAGGAATACAGTAAAAGCTCTCTTAATGGACACCTCCGAACAACGGACATGTTTGTAGGAACGTAACAAAAAAACAAAACCTATATTAAAATTTCCACCTCCCATTAGTGGACATCTCTCCACAACGGACAATTTAAGATTCCCCATCGGTGTCCGTTGTTGAGAGCTTTTACTGTACCAATGTTTTTGGGCTAAAAATATAGTAGCCGATAAGAGGAACTGACACACTAATCAGTGCAAAAAAAACAATCTGTGCCATTATTAATTTTTCAAAAATTTTAAATAAATTTTTTATAGTGTCTTCGGCATTGGTTATTGACGTAATTAACAAATTGATAAATATTTTATCTGGTTTAGAATATCATCAAGTGAATGTAAATTAAGCCCAAAAAACGTTTTCTAGGCTTGTGTTTAAATTATCCTAACAAAACCTGGGAAACTTAAGTGGTGAACATGGTGAATGTTTCCATCAAGATTTAAAGTCTTATAAAGAAAGAGATTAAGATTTTTGGGATAAAAATATGTTATTCGGTTACTACTAGTCTACACTAGGATAAACTGATTCTGATAGGGCAAAAAAAGCAGTATGTGACATTTTTGATGCTGGAAAAATAGTTAAATACTATACTTTGTAATAAATATTGCAAAAACTTGTTCTTATTTTTTTTAGACTTCAGTATCACCCTGAAAGTGTCACACTACCCATAATATTGAACATTTAAATAAATATTTAGTATGTCATGCGAAATCATTACCAGTGAAACTTTCAACTACTTTTACAGTTTATTCAGATTTTTTTTATTTAGAAACACAGACAATAATATATCCTCAATAATACTTCCAAAAATCTACCAAAATGTCAAAAAATCTGCTTACAAAAATCATCAATAGTCTTCGGTTCAACGGGTTTTTTACCATCATTACCAGTCCGTTTAGTGAACTTGAATAAAGTGTTCCTACTTATCTTGTATTTTACCACTAAAATGTGATTTATTATTTTTCATTCCATTTTTTGGAAACTGTTACCATTTGACAAAAAGTTGTAATGAGGACTGTTTTGTTAGAAATCCACTTGTGGCGTAGAATTTTTGCTATAAACAATGTTATCAACAAAAAGCCGTAATAATTCAAATTATGTGAAATAAAGGTCTGTTAAAAATACACAATAGGAAATACCTAAACATACACTTCTATAGTATTTCTAAAATATTTGTGGTATTGTGGTGATAACAGCGTAACCATATTTTATTAATTATAAATATAAAAAAAAACGTTTTAAAACTTATAGTTAGCAAACCGTCCTTTGTTCAAATTTGATTTAAGTTTTAATAATTTAACGAAGAAACGCTCTGCTTGTTTCAGAAATTCCTTAATTAGAACCGAAATTAATTGCATAAATAAATGGATCGATCATTTGGAAAACGGCTTATCTCCATAATTTTACAAAATTTACTTTTTTTTTTCATCATTCATCGATACTTCTCAAACAAACAAAATTCCCAGTGAATCACATAACGCATCGAAACGTGTCTGATTTTAAGAACTAGGAATTTTTTATCAGCAGAAACCTTCAGTAGACTTCTTTACCACATATATAGGCAATTCGAAGCTTTCAGTTCACCTATTTCTAAAAAAACGACCCTAATTAGTGATTAGTGATTACCTGATTAGCGTGAAAAGCTTCTAATAAAAGTTAAAATACTTTAAAAAACTTAAATTGCTGAACTGAAATAATTGACGAATTCACCAAAAACAGAAAAAGATCCTGATACAATGAAGAAATTTAATTACTTTTTTAATGAATTGTAGCTTTAAAAAAAACAACTTATTTTGAAAACGAGACATCTTTCACAAAAGAGAAATAATATTCAGAAATGATTTGTGCAATATTACTTTATTGCACTATTTCGGTCACTGATAAAAATCTTCCCGTGTAGATGTTAGGAAAAAATTTGTGAGAACTAGGTGAGAATTATAATAATAGAACGTCATTTCAAAGCAAATTTAAAATTGCACTTTGGGCGTTTTCTGTTTCTCGGTCATTCGCATTTTTTTAGATTGAACTTTTAACCGCTTTAGATTAGTCAAACATTTTTAAAATTAAAAATCTTACATATTTTATAAACGAATCTAGTTGTTAGATGATAAAAATATTGATAATTTCACTAAAATCACAAAAAACCAACAATAATTACTGATTAATAAAATAAACCCTACTGCATAAGTATTTTAGCTTTCGATTATTTGAAACCAAATGCTATACTCAACAAAATTTGTAGTCATTTCTTAAAATACTGAAATACTTAAAATTTGCAGTAAAATAATGCAAAAGAATTAAAAAGTGTTATTAACACATTACTCAGAAACTGCAACAAACGAAAAAATCATTTGGATTATTTAATGAACAACCATTTTGAGCAGTCTGTAAATTTTTTTCTCAGACGGTAAAAAAATAACCGATGAGATGGATTATTAAATTAAATTGAATCTACATTTAGCAGTGTTCAGCATTTTTGAACAACATTAAAGTTCTTGTTATTTTTTTTCGACTAACGCCAAAAAATAATACCGTGTTTGAAGATGATATAAAATTTGCGTTTTTAAACTAGCTAGTTCTAAATATTTCTTTACTATTTCAAGCGACAACTGGCTGCGTTTATATAAAAAATAAATTGTTATATGTGTTTAAAATCCACTTGTCTGTTAAAAAATGTATCATGTATGTAGTTTTCTCCATTGTTTTGTATTTATTTGGTTTTTGGTTTTATACATTATTATGCAAAAGTAAAAATATGAATTTATGCCGTTAAATAAAATATTATTATTAAATATCACCTTTTAAAGTACTGTCTTAAAGCTCAGGTGCAGATACTCTCACTGATTATTATTTAGATGTTCGAAAGCATATAAATTCATTGTTTTTAAATAAAATTGCATTTCATGTTTGTTCCGTGTACCAAAAAGTTTTGTACATCTGTAAAAGCTACAATAAAACTTTGTCTTTGTTTTGCAATACCCTGTTTTTATCTTACAATACATACGAGTAATTATCAAAAATGTATTGTTTTCGCGTTTTTTCAATGATAATTTGTTGATTTTCATTTGCAACGTACTCATTGTGGTGCATTATCACGTATGTATTTACGAATAGTTAGGTATATGATTTTTCAAAATGCTTTCAAATGATTTCGTGAGATCTAAAACCACGACACATCGTTACATTTTTATTTCAAAACGAAGAAAATTGAAAATGTAGCCTTGTCAATTGATTTGCATTTTGTGTAACAGAGTGTTGAATTACGTGTATTTTAAAGAATGTAATTCATTTCTTTGTTATTAACGTTTGTATTATTATTGCCACCATATTAAATACTTGCGTTTGTCTCTCTTTTTGTTAATGGATTTAACAAATAGGTACAAATAATTATTAACAGTAACTCATACCCAGCTTATAAAGTAAAGTACGTATATCGTTTAGCAGTCAAAAAGACACGTCTGTTATAAAATCGTATATTCGTTTCGTAGAACACCACACCCTGTATATGTGTATTCACTATGCACTTATATACTTATACTCGTAAGTGCCATAACTATGCAAAATAAATAAAGCAAATTTGTTCATTACTTATGAAATTACTAAATATTACTATTATTATTCTTGCAAACATAACGAAACCGCCTATTATTATATTCTAGAAATTTCCAACAAATTACCAAAAATTTGGAGAAAAATTCAACAGATTATCGCAATTACTTACCAAATTATAGTCACATCCGGATTCCAAAATAACTGTTAGTTACATGATACTACAAAGCGAATGTACGTACCGGTATATTTTTAACGAAATAAAAAATATAGCTAAACATAAAGTGGTTAGGAAAATAGAAAGAGCGTTCCAACATTTAACTTTTTCTCCTTACAATGCTGAGATCCTAGTTCTAAGTGTTTAATAAAAATGGCAAAAATATAATTGCTCAAATAAGCATATAACACTGTACACACATTATGTTGCAGAAATGTGCTTTAATTTCGTCCAAAATTTAAGGAACATTCTGACGAGTAGACTGCTTATCAATCTTTGTAAACAAAAATTTTTAAAGATTTAAATTACAATTTTGTAATAAACTTTTCGTAACTATATTTTTTATTTGTTGTTTTTTTAAAACTATTGCTTGTTTTAATTTTTTATTTTTTTTTTTACATTTACACATACAAATGTCCACCTAGACGTTGAATGCTGAAATAAATCATAAAGAAACCAAGTCCTTTATCAGTAGGAACCACTCAATTTTTAGTGGTATTATCAATCATACATTAACTATCAACTGTTCTGTATAAAGTTCTGTTGTAACAGTGTTGGCAATAAAATGAAAATTTTCCACAGTCCAAAATAAATAGTTTTAACGCTCATTTTAGAATCTATACCTATTTTTTTTCACGAGTTCTTAGCTTTTGAAAATTATTGCCACCATATAAGTATAGTTATTTTAATTAACAAGATGTAAGAAATTTGATCTTAATTTTAGAAATTAAAAATAAGTTTTTGGGTCGTCTTAGTCCAATAAATGTTTGGAATAGCTTTTTCATACTTTGCAGCTAGTGAAATAAAAAAAATTACAAAAAATGTAACTTGTAATTTTTGACTTAAATTAGTATTTTCGATTATATCTTAAACTAATATGCAGGATGTTCCAACGATCTGATAAAGCTCCATTTGTTTATTATTAGAGATATTGAATTTTTCTTTTTTTTTTAGTTATAGCTGCGTTTTTGATGCATATTTCTAAAATATTGCAGTATATATACATAGTGTCCCAATTAAAAAAAACACTAAAGTTGTGTTCTTTTAAATGAAACACCACCAATTTTATTCCATTTTCTAACATTTTAATCAATTTTGCTTAGTTTCTAAAATACGCTTTTTTTCAAAAATCATTACACAAAAACGACGAATCGTAGAAAAGTAGAACTTTCACTACTTTAAAGAAAAAAGTTCAAACAATTACTCTTCCAATTGTTTAGCGCATTGCAACTAGAAACATAGAAAAAAAAAGTGTGTTAAAAGTTAAATAACTTGACAAAGTTAAATGGAACAGCCTATTTTTTGTTCTTGCTTCTCAAAGATTATAAAATTGTCTATCTAAGAACATAAAGTTTCATAATACATAATAATACATAATAAATATAATATAATAAAATAATAATAATAATATCTTTTAAGCTTGAACTTTCTTTTTTTACGTGGTAAAAGTTCTACTTAACCAAAATTCTTAGTTTTTATGTAATGATTTTTTTAATTAGAGAAGAATCTAGTTGTTAGATAATAAAAATATTGATAATTTCACTAAAATCACAAAAAACTAACAATAATTACTCATTAATAAAATAAACCCTACTGCATAAGTGTTTTAGCTTTCGATTATTTGAAACCAAATGCTATACTCAACAAAATTTGTAGTCATTTCTTAAAATACTTAAATACTTAAAATTTGCAACAAAATAATGCAAAAGAATTAAAAAGTGTTATTAACTCATTACTCAGAAACTGCAACAAACAAAAAAATCATTTGGATTATTTAATGAACGACCATTTTGAACAGTCTGTAAATTTTTTTCTCAGACGGTAGAAAAATAACCGATAAGATGAATTATTAAATTAAACTGAATCTACATTTAGCAGTGTTCTGAGCATTTTTGAACAACATTAAAGTTCTTGTTTTTTTTTCGACGAACGCCAAAAATTAATACCGTATTAGAAGAGGATATAAAATTTGCGTTTTTTTAAACTAGTTAGTTCTAAATATTTCTTTACTATTTCGAGCGACAACTGGCTGCGTTTATATAAAAAATAAATTGTTAAATGTGTTTAAAATCTACTCGTCTGTTAAAAAATGTATCATGTATGTAGTTTTCTCCATTGTTTTGTATTTATTTGGTTTTTGGTTTTATACATTATTATGCAAAAGTAAAAATATGAATTTATGCCGTTAAATAAAATATTATTATTAAAGTTTCAAATGTCTAAAGTTAATAAATAAAAAAATATTTCACCTTATGAGTAAATTTTACTTTAAAAATTCGCCATAAATATTGAAATTTTAGTTATTACACTATAATAAATGACTTAAGGGTAACATTAAAGTTATTATTAGCTGAAAATTTAAATTTTCGATTACTGACACAATAGTTTTTTTTAATGTTTAAAGTTAAATATCTTTTGAGTAATCAGCAAAAGACACTTAACTGCTAATGTTATTTGAGAGACAATTTATTGATCTTTTAAGGACAAAAATAAAAAATGAGTGTTCTATTTATTTTGATGTTAGTTAACATTCAACAAAAATAATAAATATAATATAATAAAATAATATTAATAATAATATACTTTAAGCTTGAACTTTCTTTTTTTACGTGGTAAAAGTTCTACTTTTCCAAAATTCTTAGTTTTTATGTAATGATTTTATTTTTTTAATTAGAGAAGAATCTAGTTGTTAGATAATAAAAATACTGATAATTTCACTAAAATCACAAAAAACCAACAATAATTACTGATTAATAAAATAAACCCTACTGCATAAGTGTTTTAGCTTTCGATTATTTGAAACCAAATGCTATACTCAACAAAATTTGTTAAAAGTTGCAGTAATTTCTTAGATACTTAAATACTTAAAATTTGCAACAAAATAATGCAAAAGAATTAAAAAGTTTTATTAACTCATTACTCAGAAACTGCAACAAACGAAAAAATCATTTGGATTATTTAATGAACAACCATTTTGAACAGTCTGTAAATTTTTTTCTCAGACGGTAAAAAAATAACCGATGAGATAGATTATTAAATTAAATTGAATCTACATTTAGCAGTGTTCTGAGCATTTTTGAACAACATTAAAGTTCTTGTTATTTTTTTTTTCGACTAACGCCAAAAAATAATACCGTATTTGAAGAGGATACAAAATTTGCGTTTTTAAACTAGCTAGTTCTAAATATTTCTTTACTAAAAAATGTATCATGTATGTAGTTTTCTCCATTGTTTTGTATTTATTTGGTTTTTGGTTTTATACATTATTATGTAAAAGTAAAGGTATGTATTTATGCCGTTAAATAAAATATTATTATTAAAGTTTCAAAAGTCTAAAGTTAATAAATAAAAAGATATTTCACTTTATGAGTAAATTTTACTTTAAAAATTCGCCATGAATATTGAAATTTTAGTTATTAAATGTAATAAATAACTTAAGGGTAACATTAAAGTTATTATTACCTGAAAATTTCAATTTTCGATTACTGACACAATAGTTTTTTTTAATGTTTAAAGTTAAATATCTTTTGAGTAATCAGCAAAAGACACTTAACTGCTAATGTTTTTAGAGAGACAATTTATTGGTCTTTTAAGAACAAAAATAAAAAATGAGTGCTCTATTTATTTTGATGTTAGTTAACTTTCAACAAAAGTAATAATATAATAAATAAAATATAATAAAATAATAATCATAATATCCTTTAAGCTTGAACTTTCTTTTTTTACGTGGTAAAAGTTCTACTCTTCCAAAATTCTTAGTTTTTATGTAATTATTTATTTAATTATCTTAAAATTAAAGCAAAAAAAATGTAGCAGTATGTGATCATGATCATTGATTAGTTCATACGCAAAAGTTTAAACTAATGCGATTGCAAAAAATCACTTCAAAATTTTTAGATAACTTGAAATGGCTTAGAAAAAATTGGGAGACCAAATCAAAATTTCTTAAAATAATGAAACAATTAATACTGCGCCCATAAATTAAGTAAAAAAGTTATATTCTTTGTTCTTTATGAAATAATTATTTATTTCTAGATCGTTTAATTTAAGTCAATCTTATTCGAACTGCAGGAAAGTCTAGGTCAAGATTAGACCCCCTCGTGTTTTAGGTGCAGGTATGCCCTTATCAAACACACTTGTACCCTGTACCGAGTGTTCCTTTGATTGATCATCGACCATTGATTTTATCTCTACCTTATAAGTTATAAAACATCGGCAAACACTTAAATAAATAAAAAGCGACAATAAACCTCGACCTAAAACATTTGAGACGTCCAGTATTCGTATGTCCTCCACTGAAACAGTGGAATCCTTCACGAGAACGTCCTGCTAGAATATTAAAGTGCCTCCAAATTTGTAAAACTCTAATCTGTCAATAAATAATTCGTGACATAGTCTTGTTCGTCACGGACTGATGACTGATTATTAACTGTGTACTTCCCTATTCATTTATACAGCCAATAGGAAGGTGCAACACTTTGCGAAAGAAAGTATGACGAAAGTTGCGGACCTTGAGTGGACAATTGATCACGAACGGTCTTCATGATTTATAAGAACTTGCAACAGCTAATACATTTTTCAACTAATTAGCAATATGACGTCCGATTTTTACAATTTTGCAAATCCTTAATAGATATTTATTCAAGTGTGACGGTGTTACTTCGTCAAGTTATAACTTTATATTCCAAGCGTTTTAATCGTGCGTAACGTCCGCAATGACGTAACAGAGAATTCAAGAATTTGCTACTTTTTTCAATAGCCTACATAGAATAAATTAGGTAACTAATCAAAAGTATTTTTTCGTTGTTTTGTCCTTTGTGGTACAATGACTTGACTCCACAAATCAAATTAAAGTTCAAGCCAGATTTTTTGTTATTTAAAATAATTTGTTTACCTACTTGCTGAACCAAATTGATAAAATCTCAGACTATGCGTAAATAACACATTACTATTAAAGTACTTGAATTGAAGACAATATGAGTACTAGAGATAGAATTTTTTGATAAAGATAAAAAACGTTATTAATTTTTATTGTTGCAGTGTTTTTTAAACTACAACTTAGGTATTGTTTTCATCTACACCTCGTATTGCAATTACTGCAAATTAGAGAATTCCAGTTATTAAAAATATTTCCAGAAATATGGTTACAAAACATTACTATGTGTTGCTAATAACTTAAACTACTTATGTACACATATTGTATAGTACTCGTAAAGGTATTAATTACCGCAAACTGTGTACCTATAAAATTAATAAAGTTTGTTTGATGTTTTTTAATTTGCAAGCCTTTTTATCCTTATTTGATTTAAATTTCAATTAAATTTAACTACATTTTTTTCGGTTGCTAAACTGATAATTTGAATTAATTAGCAATGTTTCTACATACAAAGTCGTCAAAAACTGAACATTAATTATTGTCCCTAAAATATTAGATCTTAACTGAGTAGCAAATGAAACAAGATTATGACAAAATAATAATCCTTCAGAAGATAAATACCTACGAGTACTTTTAAAAATGAAACAAACCATTTTAAAAATATAAAGAAACTTCTCAAACTCGAACTCTCTCTATCCAAAATTCTCTAATTCATAGTTTTAAGGGTAGTAACTTTTTGATTTTTTATTTTGTAATAATTATGTCTACATAAAGTAAATTAAATTTTTCTAGACTTGGTTAAGTCTTAACCAAGATTTTAACCTTGGTTGGGTGTTTTACTAAATTAGATGTCTGTGTAAAAAAAATTGAGCTAAAAATTGCAAACACTATTGCAACACTAATCGAAAACTACAAGTCTTTTTGATTTATGGATTAATTCCCGCTATTCATAAAATATGTGGCTTTCACCACTCACTGAAACACAAGAAAAAAATTTACAGAAAATGGCACTAAAAACAAAGATTAATGCATCGTGGATTTATCCAAAGAACTAGTTATTCTCTCGAAAGTCTTCGGTTAAATTGATCTTAATATGGAACGTAGGATAAGCAAAAAATGAAACGGTACCAAGATTTTTGGTTTAACCCGGTATTGAAATAGCAGCCATTCGAGAAGTTAACACGAATTAAATTGACTTTTGCGTTGAATTTATGGTGATATTGGTGAAAAGTGAAAAAAAAGACGCTGTATTACTTTACATTAAATTATATTAACAATATGTGTATATATTTTTCTTAAATAAACTTTATTTAAATTGCAATTTTTTTTTTATAAAACTAAAACTAACTCTGTGATCCGTGTTTTAAAGGTTCCACTGTATTTACCTTTATCCTTCCTTACTACTCTAAAAAATAACTTATATTATAGATTAACTAACCGTCCATTATACAGCGTTAGGCAAAAGTACGGAACCAAGCATTTTGTGCCTAAACTATGTTCCTTACGAAAAAACTAATTAGTACACTCTAAAAATGTGATCATTTTTCAAGAATAACTTTTTTCGAAATTCCTTTTAGTTTTCGAGTTATTATTATTATTATTCCTTATTGTTATTATTCCTGTATATGGTCTATTCTTTTAAGTTAGCTATCTTTGCAACCAATAAAACACCAGAGATTGTTCTCAATACAGGGTGTATACTTACTACATCTGTCATAGAAAATAGAATATGTCTATAAATGAATGTAGGATCGTAGTAGGTATTAAAAGTTTGCTGCTTCTTTCCAGAAAAATCGAACAATGTTAGTATATGCAAAATTTGGATTTATTGTTTGCCTGAGTAGATAAAAATTGGTACTTTTCAGAAATTTCATAGAAATAAAACAATTAAATGTGACAAATTCAATTTCCAAAACCACCTGAGATCCTTTACAACAGTACGTAAAATTTTTATACCGGGTGTCAGCTAAGAATTTTGAGCCTAATATCTCAGTTACTTGTCAACGAATTGTTACAAAATTTAGAATGCACATATTTTAGGAAGTGGTCTTTCACTTAGGGACAAAAAAATGACCTCAAGTTAAAAAATGAAATTTTAAAACACATTTCTTTTATTTAAAATTAAGCGAAATTACGCCGTTGGATCATTGAACCCCGAAAAATAAATGGTCATACAAAAAATTTTATTAGTTTTTTACCCATTGAGACATCGTTGGATTCTAAGCAAAAATCAAAACTAAATACACATTAAAGAATTTTTATAGATCCAGATATTATATATATCCAGTTTATGCAGACAACAGTATAGATAATCAAATAAACAACCAGCTCGAGATTAAATATAATTTAATAGGTAACTCTTTGTATTTTTTAATAAATTAATCGAACCTAATAATTTAATAAACTATTTTGTTACTAAAGGCAATTAGTAACACTAGATTACTGTCGCCTCAAATTTTTCTTTTTGCTGTTGTTGAATGATTGTTGGATGCTGATTTCAAAACAGTTAACAGATTTTTTTCTATCAGCTTTAGTTTTCAAGATATAGTTAACTCATATTAGCATTTAATTATAAAAATGCATATAGCTTTTTTGTCATTTACTTCCCTATTGTCTCAGTTTTTTTGCAGTAACGAAATTAACAAAATATTTGTTGGGCATATGAAATCTAATTTCAGTAACAAACAATATAATGTTTTTTCTTTAAAAATTGGTTGTATTTTTTATTTAATTTATCTGCTACCACATTAATAATAAAGTGATAAAAAAATTGGAATATATTACTACATTTAAAAAAAAACTACAGAAACTTTAAAAATATCATATGCGTCTTCTATAAACTTTTTATTTTTTACTGTTTAGAGCTGTACCTTCCAGCAAAAATTTTCAAGCTTAGAGACGATTAATTTCAAAATGCAGCCGATACTTTGGAAAACTTTCATTAAAATACTAATATCCCTAACTTTTATCAAGCAGTTTAGTTTTTGACTCATCCTTAACACTCTTAATTTTACGTGTATTTAAAACTATTGACAATAATTATTAAAGTAATAACTAATAAGTTACAATGTTATATTAGATAATTTAATTACTCACCGTAACAAAATTCTACAGTTTAGATTAAAAGAATTTAACGTCTTCGAAGTTTACTTTGACCCCGCTATTTCTAATTCAATTCTACATTAATCCGAGCCAAAAGTTAAATCTTTCGTTCGTCAGTGTGTTACAAAAAACTGTTTAATGATCTTCATAATTTTTAATTAAAATTTACTGTGAATTAAAGGCTTTGAAGTGTAAAAAATGCGAGACGTAATTTTTGCATTCTTTTTTCTTCATTCAATAGGTGAACAATAAATTAAAAATAAAACGGCTCTACATATTATAAAAACAACCAAAAGAAAAAATGTATTTGGATTATTGGAATAATTGTAAATAATAAAAGCAGTAACTCTAATTATTAGAAAATTATATTTTGGTGTTTGAAAAAAGTTACCTAAATCTGCCCATAATTGAAAAAAACTAATTCAAACTATCAAAAACAAAAGGAAAAAATTTATTTGAATTATTGGAATTATTGTAAAAAAATAAAAGCAATAACTGTTATTATTATGTAATTATATTTTAGTGTTTGAAAGAAGAGTTAACTAAATCTGTTCATAATTGAAAAAAATAATTCAAACCTTCAAAACTCAATTTTACTTATTAAAATAGCCCATATTTTTCTTATTGAATAAGTGAAAGATAGCTAAAAACGTTCCATATATTATAAAAAAATATTGTAAGAAATACTAGCAATAATTAGCGCTGTTTTAAAGATAATTTTATAATTTCGTGGTGAGTATATTAAGTAGAGATGGGAAAAAATAAAAAACTTTTAAATAAACCATTTTTATTAATTAAATATTATAACAATACAGAATACAAATAATAGCTAAATGTTAAACATAGCATAAAATAACAGAAAACTTATTTTTTATTGTTAAACATAAAGAAGTTTTACTTGCAAAACTAATGTTTAGTAAAATTAAAATTAAATTCTCCATCTCTTACCACAAACATCGTAACAAAAACCTAACGTTTCAATTCTCACATTATTTAAACTTGTAAAGAGTCAAACTAAAAATTAAACTCATCTTTTATTACCAAGCACACTGTAACAAAAATCCAATGTATCATTCACGAAGAAATCCTCAGCAGGCGGAAGGTACAATTCTTCAAATTTAGCCTTAACTAGCAAAGAAGGAATGTGCTTTCTGGCAACATCCACATCACGCATTTAATTGCGAATTAAATTAATGTCGCTTTTATAAACCCACCCTAAAGGTCGGGTTTATAGAAAGCTTCATCAAATTTTAATTCGTTGTTAAAAGTTAACAACGCCAATAGACCAGTCAAATTGGCTCAATTTCGTCACGTGATCCGCTAATCATACATTTACTTGCGAATTAAATTAAGTAAGTTTTGCAAAGTAAATATCAACTAAATTTAATTGTGCACTAAGAACTAATTAATTCGAATTAAAATGCCATTTATTTAGCAAAAAATTAAATTGTATCAGAATTTGATTACAATTAAATGTGTTTTCTATCGTCCAAAATGAACAAAATTATTCTCCAGCGACAATTTTTTACGTGTACACGAAACAAGAGTTAAACATTGTTTCTTTTATGTCATTAGAAATAATAAAAATATTTTTTCCAGTAATTTTGTATCAATTAATTAATTATTGTTACATCTTACAAAAAATAGTAAAAAAACACATATTGCGTATAAAAAAAATAAAGTATTTAATGACAAACGCTCCTTTTTGTGTAATTTTTAGCCCCTGGAGAAACATTTTGAAAAAATAAAAAAAAGTAAATTTCTGTGTAATTTGTTAAATCATGAAATACCTGAAAGCTCCTGATTAAGAAAAATACCAAAAAATTTAAAGCAACAGTCTGGATCGGTCTGGATATTTAAAAGATATGGCAAACGCTCCTTTTTGTGTAATTTTTAGCCCCTGTAGAAACATTTTGAAAAAATAAAGAGAAGAGTCAATTTTTTTGTAATTTGTTAAATCATGAAATACCTGAAAGCGCCAGAAAAAGAAAAATACCAAAAAAATTAAAGTAACAGTCTTTATTTGAAAGATATGGATGATCATAACATTCATATTTTTTTCCTGCAGAACTTGATTTGATTACTTTGTAAATTTAATGATAGATTGTCAACTGACAATTTTAATATTTTAAACAATATTACAGTTTTTGATAAAAACAGCACAAGTGAACAGAAACGGCGTCCGTAATAAAAAATTTGGTCTGAGGAAACTACACGCATACAATTTCATTTCATATAGCGACAATTTTCAAAAGATGGAATAAAAAAAAGTGGAACTTAACTAAATTGATTGAAAAAATAAAAGCAATAAGTGTAATTATGTAATTATGATTTAGTGTTTGAAAGAAGGTTACCTAAATCTTCATTATTAAAAAAACAATAATTCAAGCTTTCAAAAACTCAAATTTACTTATTAAAATGACCCAATTTTTTTTTATTTAATAAATGAAAGATAACTAAAAACGTTCCATATATTATAAAAAAAAATCAAACACAGAAGGTAACATAATTTAGACTATTCGAATTATTGTAAGAAATATTACTAGCAATAATTACCGCTGTTTTAAAGATAATTTTATAATTTAGTGGTGAGTATTAAGTATAGATAGGAAAAAAATAAAAAACTTTTACATAAACCATTTTTATTTATTAAATATTATAACAATACAGAATACAAATAATAGCTAAATGTTAAACATAGCATAAAATAACAGAAAACGTATTCTTTGTTGTTAAACATAAAGATGTTTTTTCTTATAAAACTGTTTACTAAAATCAAAATTAGATTCTCCTTCTCTTAAACTTAACGTGTCAATTCTCACATTATATAAACTTGTAAAGAGTCAAACAAAAAATTAAACTCTTCTTTTATTACCAAGCACAATGTAACAAAAATCCAATGTATCCTTCACGAAGAAATCCTCAGCAGGCGGAAGGTACAATTCTTCAAATTTAGCCTTAACTAGCAAAGAAGGAATGTGCTTTCTGGCAACATCCGCATCAGCTTCTCTTACTAACTTCCGTCTCAGAAGAGCACAGAAAAAGTTTTCACCTTGCTCTCGACAACTTTTAATAAACATATCTACGATACTCTTCTTAGGCCAGCTTTCCACACACGCTTTACACCCGCAATTGAAAAAGTAATGAAAGAAGAGAAAAGCCTGCCTCCCCACTATATTCTCCGACAAATAACTAGGACTGAAATAAACCTCAAAGTTACAATTTTTTCACAAATTTTAAACTCACCCATAGGTCACAAAACACTGCTCGCCCTTTTTAATGGTACGAATGGCCCTAAGGACCATTTGGGAGCCATGGTAAGAGCGGCAAACATTGGGCCAGCAGGAGTGATTGAACATGGAAAAAAATGGGTAATGTGAAGAGGCAAAACCACAAACGTCGTATTCTCCCAATGTGGAACTAACTTCGTTAACACGCACTGTGTTAGTACTACAGATCAAAAGTAACGACAGGAGGATTTCTTTGAAACGGTCCCCATCGTCATATTCTTGCAAAAACGTGGTGTATTTTTTAATCAAATAGAAAACTCCGCAAGCTATAGTAGTTCGACCGAATAAATCGTGAGTTAGCTATCTTTGCAACCAATAAAAAATAAAAAATAAATGAATGTAGGATCGTAGTAGGTATTAAAAGTTTACCACTTCTTTCCAGAAAAAAAAACAATGTAAGTATGTAAAAAATTTGATTGTAGATAAAAATTGGTACTTTTCAGAAAGAAATAAAACAATTAAATACAGCAAATTCAAATTCCAAAACCACCTGAGATCCTTCACTCTTTTATAAACAGTACGTAAAACTTTTGTATAAATAGTTTTGTTAGTTTTTTACCCTCTGTGATATCAAAATCAAAACTAAAGCAGTTAAATACACATCAAACAATTTTTATAGATCCAGATATTGCTACTATAGTTTATGCAGAGAACAGTATAGATAACTAAATAAACAACCAGCTCGAGATAAAATATAATTTAATAGGTAACTGTGTTTTAATAAATTAATCGAACCTAATAATTTAATAAACCATTTTGTTACTAATGGCAATTAATAACACTAGTTTACTGTTGCCTCAGATTTTTTTGCTGTTGTTGAATGATTGTTGGATGCTGATTTAGAACAGCCAACAGATTTTTTCTATCAGCTCTACTCATATTAGCATTTATTTATAAAAATACATATAGCTTTTTTGTCATTTACTTCCCTGTTGCCTCAGCTTTTTTGCAATGACGGAACTAGCTTTTAATTTTTAGATGAGCCAACAAAATATTTGTTGGGCACATGAAATCTAATTTCAGTAATAATCAATTTAATGTTTTTTCTTTAAAAATTGGTTGTATTTTATTTAATTTATCTGTTACCACATTAATAATAAAGTGATAAAAAAAATTGGAATATATATTACTAAATTGGAAAAAATTTTCAGAAACTTTAAAAATATCATATACGTTTTCTATAAACTTTTTATTTTTTACTGTTTAGAGCTGTACCTTCAAGCAAAAATTTTCAAACTTAGAGACGATTAATATTAAAATGCAGCCGATACCTTGGAAAACTTTCATTAAAATACTAATATCCCTAACTTTTTTTGAGCAGTTTAGTTTTTGACTTATCCTTAACACTCTTAATTTTACGTGTATTTAAAACTATTGACAATAATTATTAAAGTAATAACTAATAAGTTACAATGTTATATTAGATAATTTAATTACTCACCTACTGTAACAAAATTCTACCATTTAGATTAAAAGAATTAAACGTATTTTGACTCCGCTATTTCAAATTCAATTCTACATTAATCCGAGCCAAAAGTTAAACCTTTCGTTTGTCAGTGGGTTACAAAAAATGTCTAATGATCTTCATAATTTTTAGAGTTCAAAACTGAATCTGATTCTATTAGCTGTCTCAAAACTATAACAACATCAAGGTCGCATTTTACCGGATTATTTTTTAAATAAGATTGATTAAATTGTAAAATAGTTATTAATGATTAGATCTCTCATTAAAAGTATAAATTACATTAGCTTTTAATTGTTTAAAGTGCATGAATATTTTATAACAACTAATTTTGGGAGGAAATACGACGTTGGCGTGTTTATACAATGTGTTCAAAAATGGTTGTTCATCAAATCACCTATGAAATTTAAGCGTAATATGCCGCTTAATTTAAATTGTGACAGGTTTTTGAACATTATACTTTTGAAACAGCTAATAAATCCTTATTATCGGTTTCAGTAGAAACCAACAAGTTTACTCTGGTACTTTGGTAATAAAATTTGAAAAGTAAAACCAATTTTATTATTTTATTTATTTACTTCGAACAGTTGATATTAAAATTTACTGTGAATTAAATGCAAAGGTTTTGCAGTGTAAAAAAGTGAGACGTAATTTTTGCATTCTTCATTCAATAGGTGAACGATCAATTAAAAATAAAATGGCTCTACATAAAAAAACAAACAAAAAATTATTTGAATTATTGAGATAATTATAAAAAATAAAAGCAATAACTCTAATTATTAGGTAATTATACTTTGGTGTTTGAAGTTACCTAAATCTGTTCATAATTGAAAAAAAAATAATTCAAGCTTTCAAAAACTCAATTTTACTTACTGAAATGGCCCAAACTTTTCTTATTGAAGTGAAAGAAAGCTAAAAAGGTTCCATATGTTATAAAAAAAAATCAAACTCAGAAGGTAACATAATTTAGATTATTCGAATTATTGTAAGAAATACTAGCAATAATTACCTATGTTTTAAGGATAATTTTATAATTTCGTGGTGAGTAAATTAAATAGAGATGGGAAAAAAATAAAAAACTTTTAAATAAACCATTTTTATTAATTAAATATTATAACAATACAGAATACAAATAATAGCTAAATGTTAAACATAGCACAAAATAACAGAAAACGTATTCTTTGTTGTTAAACATAAAGAAGTTTTTTCTTATAAAACTGTTTAGTAAAATCAAAATTAGATTCTCTTTCTCTTAAACTTAACGTGTCAATTCTCACATTAAATAAACTTGTAAAGAGTCTAACTACAAATTAAACTCTTCTTTTATTACCAAGCACACTGTAACAAAAATCCAATGTATCATTCACGAAGAAATCCTCAGCAGGCGGAAGATACAATTCTTCAAATTTAGCCTTAACTAGCAAAGAAGGAATGTGCTTTCTGGCAACATCCGCATCAGCTTCTCTTACTAACTTCCGTCTCAGAAGAGCACAGAAAAAGTTTTCACCTTGCTCTCGACAACTTTTAATAAACATATCTACGATACTCTTCTTAGGCCAGCTTTCCACACACGCTTTACACCCGCAATTGAAAAAGTAATGAAAGAACAGAAAAGCCTGCCTCCCCACTATATTATCCGACAAATAACTAGGACTGAAATAAACCTCAAAGTTACAATTTTTTCACAAATTTTAAACTCACCCATAGGTCACAAAACACTGCTCGCCCTTTTTAATGGTACGAATGGCCCTAAGGACCATTTGGGAGCCATGGTAAGAGCGACAAACATTGGGCCAGCAGGAGTGATTGAACATGGAAAAAAACGGATAATGTGAACAGGCAAAACCACAAACGTCGTATTCTCCCAAAGTGGAACTAACTTCGTTAACACGCACTGTGTTAGTACTACAGATCAAAAGTAACGACAGGAGGATTTCTTTGAAACGGTCCTCGTCATATTCTTGCAAAAACGTGGTGTATTTTTTAATCAAATAGAAAACTCCGCAAGCTATGGTAGTTCGACCGAATAAGTCGTGAGTGAAGCGTTGTCGTACGTTTTGGTCCAAATTGAACACTTCCTTAAATCTGTCAGAACAATACATTTCATCTGGACTTTCGTTTAGGAGACTCCCAGCCCATTCGTTTCTCGAAATAAGGGCAATTCTTAAAGCCAATCGTTTCGAAGAGTCGATTAGTAAAGGATCAAGGGACAAGTGAATCGGACATTCGTACTTGTGGTAGCTTTCGTAAGCTTTGTCCTTGCAATTATCACTGCAATACAATGCCTTCGTGCATTTATCGCAAGGTATCATGTTATAACAAAGTTTCAAACACTCGTGGCAGTAAACAGAAACTGAATCTGTTACGATAGAAGCGTACGGTTTTTCAATTGCTAGAATTTCCCCCATTTCGATGTTTCTGGTTGCAACTACGTGGCGTCCGTACCGCTCATTTTGCATGATTTCAATGCAGTTTCTTGCACACTGAATGGAAGCATTTTTTTCAAAAGCGGGAAATGTTGGAACTGGGTCGTAAGCGTTATTTTCCACGATTGTTTGGCCTTTGCAGAAATTTTGTCTCGCCAGTAATTTAAATTTTAGCTTGTCGGGGTACTCATTTTTAAGGGCGCGATTTATGTCCTGTAAATAAACACGTTTCTCATTTAAAGTGTTTTACTAAAGTTAAAAAAATAAACACGGAATTGCTTTGCAGTTTTAAACGGTTGCTAAATCTCAAAAACTGCGAGAACTTTGACTACCTTTACGTAATTATATCAAAAGGATTGAAATGATACTTTCACAATCAGCAGCAGTAACTTTATTTTAGATTTTAATAGACCAAAGTGAGTGAGTGAAGTGACAAATTTTAAAATTAATAAAATAAAGCACTTGGAATAAAAACAGTGGTTGCAAACAAAGACGAGTTCAAGAGTCGACGATTAAAAATCTACCTAAAATAAAAAAGAGTTAAGAAAATATTTAAATAAATAAATTAATGAATGTAATATTTTAATAAGTAAATATTTTAATAAATGATTTTAATAGACCAAAGTGAGTGAATGAAGTGACAAATTTTAAAATTAATAAAATAAAGCACTAGGAATAAAAACAGTAGTTGTAAACAAAGACAAGTTCTAGAGCCGACGATTAAAAATCTACCTAAAATAAAAAAGAGTTAAGAAAATATTTAAATAAATAAATTAATTAATGTAATATTTTAATAAATAAATATTTTAATAAATGATTTTAATAGACCAAAGTGAGTGAATGAAGTGACAAATTTTAAAATTAATAAAATAAAGCACTAGGAATAAAAACAGTAGTTGTAAACAAAGACAAGTTCAAGAGTCGACGATTAAAAATCTACCTAAAATAAAAAAGAGTTAAGAAAATATTTAAATAAATAAATTAATTAATGTAATATTTTAATAAGTAAATATTTTAATAAATGATTTTAATAGACCAAAGTGAGTGAGTGAAGTGACAAATTTTAAAATTAATAAAATAAAGCACTAGGAATAAAAACAGTAGTTGTAAACAAAGACAAGTTCAAGAGCCGACGATTAAAAATCTCCCTAAAATAAAAAAGAGATAAGAAAATATTTAAATAAATAAATTAATTAATGTAATATTTTAATAAATAAATATTTTAATAAATGATTTTGATAGACCAAAGTGAGTGAATGAAGTGACAAATTTTAAAATTAATAAAATAAAGCACTAGGAATAAAAACAGTAGTTGTAAACAAAGACAAGTTCAAGAGTCGACGATTAAAAATCTACCTAAAATAAAAAAGAGTTAAGAAAATATTTAAATAAATAAATTAATTAATGTAATATTTTAATAAGTAAATATTTTAATAAATGATTTTAATAGACCAAAGTGAGTGAGTGAAGTGACAAATTTTAAAATTAATAAAATAAAGCACTAGGAATAAAAACAGTAGTTGTAAACAAAGACAAGTTCAAGAGCCGACGATTAAAAATCTCCCTAAAATAAAAAAGAGATAAGAAAATATTTAAATAAATAAATTAATTAATGTAATATTTTAATAAATAAATATTTTAATAAATGATTTTGATAGACCAAAGTGAGTGAATGAAGTGACAAATTTTAAAATTAATAAAATAAAGCACTAGGAATAAAAACAGTAGTTGTAAACAAAGACAAGTTCTAGAGCCGACGATTAAAAATCTACCTAAAATAAAAAAGAGTTAAGAAAATATTTAAATAAATAAATTAATTAATGTAATATTTTAATAAGTAAATATTTTAATAAATGATTTTAATAGACCAAAGTGAGTGAGTCTTGAAGTGACAAATTTTAAAATTAATAAAATAAAGCACTAGGAATAAAAACAGTGGTTGTAAAGAAAGACAAGTTCAAGAGCCAACGATTAAAAATCTACCTAAAATAAAAATAATCATGCAAAATTTTAATTCATTGGGGCAACGGGAGCCCTTTCAAATTTGGCTCCGAAAATATCATAACAGACAGACAGAAACAGTGCAAAATAAATAAAAGCTTTTAAAAATGTACGATTTAAATGTGCTATCAATTAAAAAAATGTCTTATTTTTTTCACCATTTTTGCTCAAAAAGTACAAAATTCGATGGCAGACTGACTGAGTTATTTTACATAACTCACTAAGTTATAATAAACTATAATTAAATATTATTGTTTTACTGTGATATGTATTAATAAAATAAAGCACTAGGAATAAAAAAGTGTTTTCAAACAAAGACAAGTTTGAAGGAACACGAATAAAAATCTACCTAAAAAATAATTGCAATACAATGACTTACTGAAGTCTAAAAAGATCTCTTCTTGTCAGAAGTTGGAAATCAATCGGTTTTACCAAACCCATGAACCTATCATTTCTATTAATTCGTTTATAAAGTGCACGCAAATTGTTCGTATAAAAGCGTACTGAATATTTTTCAGGATACAAAAAGTTTCCTATAGTTTTACCAAACTTGAATGCAGTAATAAGTGTTATTAAGGCCGATTGCTAAAATGGCAAAATGGGCAAAATTAAAAAAAAACATACTGGATGAGTTAGTATTTTGTAATAAATTTGTATCATTTATGAAAAAATAAGAATAAAAATTGTAAGCACCACATACCAAAATTCTTTTTTTTTAATAAAGAATCGCAAATCTGAAAAAATGTAATTTGATCAGGGTCATTATTTCTCGTACGTATGAATACTTATTTTTTTTCTTTATACACGAATATCTTATGGGAATTTTCAACAATTAAATAATTAATATAAATTTTTTTTTCAATATTTATAATGACATTCTGAGAAAAACAACGTTTGACTAAAGCCTTGTCCATCTTCTTATAATAAATAAATAAATCAATAAATAAATAAAAAACTTTTTAACACATATTATTTTCCAGCAAACATTTATCAAATTGTAATTCGCGTTTAATCTATTAAGAGCCTGTTTATAGAAAGCTCTATTAAAATCAAATTTCTTGTTAAAAGTTAACAACGCGAATCAACCAACCAAATTGTTTCAGTTTGGTCATGTGATCAGTTAATTACGCATTTAATTGCGAATTAAATTAATGACCCTAAGGGCCGCTTTATAGAAAGCTTTGTTAAAATTTATTTCGTTGTTAAGTTAAAACAACGCGAATGAACCAATTACATTTGTTCAACAAATATTTTTTCCAGTAATTTTGTATCAATTAACTAATTATTATTAAATCTTACAAGAAATAACAAAAAAATACACATATTGCATATAGAAAAAATAAAGTATTTAATGACAAACGCTCTTTAACCCCGGTAAAAACATTTTGAAAAAATAAAGGGAACAGTCCATTTCTTTGTAATTTGTTAAATCATGAAATACCTCAAAACTGCAGAAAAATCTGGTTCTGCGGAAACTACATACACAGATACATTTCAAGTGTAAAATTATGAGCACCGACAATTTTCAGAAGCTGGATTTTTCACTGATTTATTTACCTCTAAAAAAGTGAAACTAACTAAGTTGATGCTTGTGAAGATTAAAATCAATCCTAAAGATTTGCTCGATTTTTTCATACGTTGTTTGTATTCAGTAAAGTCGTACACCTGATATAAACATACACAAATATTCTATTATCGCCAAGCCAAACTTCCGAGAATAATTAAAGTTACTGAGAATCACTGAATCACTGTTGATATTTATGACAACGGACGTATTCATTTACTGTTTTGATAGTTTATGTTTGCAAAGAAAATTCTTTACAATTTTTCTTCTCTAAAAAATGCTTTCACTTTTCTGCGAAAAAACCTAACATTACTTACGAAGTAATCACGAAATAATTGAAGCTGAACATAAAACTCTAAGCGGATAATAGACAAAAGGGTGAGACAAAGCTTAAAAAAGCATAAAAAATAAAAATCAGAAGGCAGTTTTTTAAAAGAAAATTCTTGAGAAAAGTAATATATTACCGTATTTTGTCCCTTAAATTTAGCAAAGTTTTACTGTATTTTTCATTATTTATAAAGACAAGCTACTAAAAAAAAACTTGCCGTCAAACACTCCGCGTAGAATCCCAATTTCAATAAAGCTGCTGATCTATTACCAAAACCCAGTGCCATTACTTCCTTAGTATTAGCTGTTTGGATACTCCTCGTGTAACAATCCAGAGCTTTTCTGAATTCGCCACGTCCAAAATGTCCATTTCCAGTTTCCCTTGCTGTTCCAGCCAGCAGGTCATCCTTATTGTCACTTATTAAAGGAGGATATGCTTCAAATTTTTCGAAATTTTGGTAGACAAAATTTATTCGATCTAAATTCGTTTCAAGTGAAGCAAACTTGTCGAAATACTCGGATGCTTTGAAAGTGGGGTCCTCCGACAAGTTTCGAAGTATTTTATTTGGTACATCGAACCTTGGGTCCAATATTGCCTTATCACAATACATGCTGAACTATTGTTGATCAAGACACCACAAGCACAAAGCCAACTGCGTCTCAAACTGTAGCTGGGGGAAACACCCGACTGGACGCAGTAGTGACGTAGCACAAAATGATTGGGTGATTCTATGGGACTTAGGAGGTGGTAAGGCAGCGCCTGCGTTCACGCTTGTTGTGACTATTATTATTTTCAATTTTGTTAATAAATAGACACCAGCCAGAAACTCTTTTTATAAAAAATAACAGTTAATTAGTAGAGACAGAATTTTTAGAAAGTTAAAAAGTTAAAAACTACAATAATCACAATAATTAAAATTAATAATGTTTTAAAATCCAAATTAACAATTGGGCGAACACTGCAATTTTGACAATTCTACGTAAATTATATTTTTTTGTTCCAGAATCAAGGCTGATACGAAAATTTTTAAGATACAAAAATTGTTTAAATTAAAAAAATAATTTAATATACAGGATGGACAGTCTTGTCGCCGAAAGATAGCCCCGACAGTTGTTTACACACAGACAAAATCCCAACTCAATATCTTGAAAACCAAGCGCACTGCGTTTTTTTAATTATGTGCCTGCAGACGCACTAAATTGTAGAAAAAAATTAATAATTTCTAAATGGTTAAAATAATTTGCAAAAACTAAACTGATTTATAACACACGTAGTTCTGATACACCCTGTATTAAAAAAAAGACTATAGATAGTTATAGATAAATGGTACATACAGGGTGACCCAGGGGTGCATAATCGGTCTATAACTTTTATATTATTTAAAATAATGCGATTCGGTTTCATTATCCGATAGATCGGATACTTAAAGTACACAAATTAAAAATGTTTTTATTGTACACAGGGTGTTGTATACAGGGTGGTGAACCAAAGTTATATTTTTTTAAATGGAACAGCCTATATATTTCTGCATAATTAGATTCTACGCAAAAAAATAATGTAACTTCATATAAACTATTATGTGTCTATCTCTTTTCCTTTCGGAATTATTCAACTTTTCATTATAAAAAAGACCAATTTTTGAAAAATCACTGCAAAGTCGCCTATGAATATTTTCTGGTAAATTTGCAACAGAAAAATTCAGAATATCCTGTAGTTTTAGGAAATAGTCGACTTTTTCTTGAAACACGGAAATAATGTACAGGGTGTGCCAAAACGCAAAAAGTTGAAAAACTCATTTTTTTCAAATAGAACACCATGTATTTCTTTAGACGTATCGACAGCATTTTTCATAAGCTTTCTATTGATGTACGGTTTTTATAGCAAATTTACAATATTTCTTAAAGTGTTCAAAAAAAAATTTTTTTATTTATTTTTTTAATAATTCTTGATGAGTGAAATTCATTTATGTATCAGATAATAATTAGATTACTTGTGTAATTAGTCACATTGGTACATGTCAAAAAATTAATTACCATTTGACTATCAGATTCTAGGCTAACAAATTGTCTTGTAATAAAATGTATTTTTTTGAAAAATCTCAAAAAATATTTTAAATTTGGTATGCAACCCCTATACCGTTAGAAAGCTTCTTAAAAATGCTATCGACACATTTAATAAAATACAGGGTGTTCCGTTTGAAAAAAATGAGTTATTCAACTTTGTGCGTTTTGACACACCCTGTATATTATCTGCGTGCTTTAGCTAAAAGTTGTCTATTTACTAAAACTACAAGGTATTCTGAATTTTTCTGTTGCAAATTTATCGGAAAATATTCATAAGCGGCTTTGCAGTGATTTTTTTTAACGAAAAGTTGAATATTTCCAAAACGAAAAAAGATAGACCCATAATAGTTTATATAAAGTTACATTATTTTTTTGCGTAGAATCTAATTATGTAAAAATATATTGGGTGTTCCATTTAAAAAAATATAACTTTGGTGCACCATCCTGTATACAACACCCTGTGCATAATAAAAACATTTTTAGTTTGTGGACTTTAAGTCGATCGATCGCATAATGAAAACAGAATGGTAATATTTCAAATAGCAAAAAAGTTATAGGACGATTACACAGCGCTGGGTCACCCTGTATATTATAGTTATCAGTAAGTAAATAGAAAACAAAATCAGTATATTTTTTTGTAAATTGACCTTAGCCAGAAAAATAACAACTTCATAACCAATTTACCATTTTTTGATTTTATGAATACAAAATGATAGGAAAACGTGGTCAAAACAAAAAATCATCGCTTGTCATAAACCTGCCACTTGTCAAAATTTTTGTGAATTTTTAATTTTTTTATCACTAAATTAAAAATGGCCAAGCAACAAGAATTTTGGGAAACCTTAAAATTAAAGTATGAGGAAAAAAACCGCGCCCTTCAGCAAAAAGAGCAAGAATTGCGCCTCAAACTGGAAGCAATGGATGCAATAATCGGCACCAAAACCGAAAAACCCACCGAAACTCTTCCCTTAAAAGACCCTGAGCATATTTTTGGCGCTTGCACGTGCCCCCCACCCCAAGACAAGGGCGGTTTTTTCAAGTGCGTGTTCTCCCTCTTCGGCACTTCCAAACCCAAGACACCTCCAGCCCCCATTGCCAAAACCCAATCAGCACCACGTGCCCCCCAGGACGTCCCAACGAAGGAAATAACAGGCTCCCAGTGCATTCGAAGCGAAAGAGTCCGAACTGTTGTTAGCCAAAAGGATGAAAACTGCATGTGTAACCCTTGTCAGCTGGACCACCCACCTGAGGGGGGCCCCAAAAGCCAGGACTGCAACTGTAGCATTTGCAGCAGTTCTTCAGTGGTACCAACAAACACCAAGTGCACTTGTGACCCTTCAAACGCTGATAATTGCATTTGTACTGAAGAAGAACTTCCAAAAGGTTCAATTGATAAAATTGGTCTTGGATCACCTAGCAAACTGTCTTTGAAGTCAATGGATCTTTTCTATATGCAGAACATTCACGAGTTGGCCGCGCAACAGAAAAAATTGTTGCATGATATTAGAGATCTCGAACAGAAGAACAAAATCTACGATGATGTTTTCGACCAATACAAGAACATTGATTTCTCGGCAAAAGCACCACAAGCCTCAGCTTGTTGTCCTTGTAACGATTCCTCATCTCAATCAGACCAGAAAACCAACGCTGAGCTGAAACTCGAAAATTTCCTCCTGAAAAACGAACTGAAAGACATGAGACTAGAAGTCCGCCAGTATTTGGAACGAATGGAGGGCCCCATGCAATTTAAAATCGAAAGTGAACGCTACAAGTGCTTCCAACTGGAGCAAAAACTCGAAGAAGCGGCCAAGGAACAAGCAAACATTCAGGAGTTCTACCAGAAGGAAATAAATTCGCTTAAGATGCAAATGTGCACCGCCAACACCAACATCTACAATCTGACTGCGACGAACGAACAGCTCATGGAAGCGCTCCAAGGCTACCAAAGCAAGTGTGTCAAGCTGGAGGAAGACCTAATACGCCAGAAAATAAGCGAAGCTGAAACGATCAAAAGTCTCCAAGACGCCCTAAATGCGCAAATCAATGCAAACGTGCAAAAAGACGAATGCGATTTACACCAAATTGCTCGAGAGTTGAGCAAAGTCTTGAAGGAGTGTGAACCGTGTGGTGACTGTCTTTCGCTTCCTGAGGATTTAACAGCGGCCGCGAAACTGCTTAAGAGTCTCACTGATATTATTGAAAATAAAATTCCGAAAGAAGGGACACCATCTGAAGAACCGGTTAAAACTGAAGATGTGTTAGAAACACCAGTGACGCAAACTGAAGGTGAATTTTACAAGTTATTTTTAGTTATTATAATTTAATTGTTGAATTAGATGCTGTGGCGGCAGAAGCTGAGCCACCAAGGGTCGAAGAAGTGCCAAGTGAGTTACCACCAATGGGTAAGTGTTCAAAACAAATGTTTACAGATCAAAAATTATTAATTTTTGTATGAATATAGAAGAATTTGCACCGGTCAAGACTTCATCAAGGAAGAGTAGTAAGTTAAATTAAATTAAATAATTAGTCCAGTTAATGAATAAGATGGAAATAGTTTTTTTGTAAGTACTAAATTAGTAAGGTGCCGTTTTTTGTTTTTTCGCTAATTTTGTGAAAATGGTACGTTTTACGGTCATGTTTTTACACAAAATATTTTTTGACGAGTGTTCCGATTTTTGCAGAAAATAAAGCTAATCAAAAAGACTTTCGCTAGCTAAAACAATAATGAACAATAATAGTAATTAATATTTTCTCAGGGTTTTAATAAAATATTTAATAAAGTATTTCGATCCATGTTTGTGAAAAAACAAAGCTTGTCAAAAGACTTTTTTTTATGAGAAAAAAGATGCAGTCGCTGGAAGGGTCTTAACGAATTAACGAATCTGCATAATTAAATTTAATTTTTTTTCAAGTGTCATTACGTTTAAATATTTTCTTGATTTTTACAGAAAAAACGTCTTGTCATAAAGACCTTCGATTGTAGAAAAGTGTTAAAGCGAAATCATTTCTTAGAGCTTTAATAAATTTTCTGGTTTTCTCAAAATATTGATTTTGTCCTTTGCTCATTTTTAGATTAATCATTTTTTGGCGAATTATTCATGTTTTTCTAATTTCTGCAGAAATGAAAGCTTATTAGATGTGCTACTTTTCTACTTCTCATAGGGTTTTGATAATTTTTTAGGTAATAGGTATTAAATCATTATTTTATTAATTTTATTTTTTTTAATGGTTTGTCTTATACGAATTATTTTTGGTAAATTGTCCATTACATTTTCCTGATTTTTGTAGAAAAAACTCTCGTCAAAAGAACTTTCGATTGTAGAATAATGATAAAACGGCAGTCGCTGATGTAATTTTTTTTGGACTACTCAGAATTTTTATCCTGTGCTCAAATTTTTTGAGAAATTCTTTTTGGCGAATTATTCCTCAATTTTTCCTGATTGAATTTTCTTATTATTTTTATTGTTTCAATCTTATGGCCTTTTTTTTTTTGGTTTTCACAAAATATTTTGCCAAAGACTCGTTTTATACGGATTGTTTTTTGCTGAATCATTCGTTGGTTTGTCTACTTTTTGCAGAATATAAAGCATATCCATAAGGACTTAAAGACTTCCGAGTAAAAAAATGGTTACTGGTTAAAGTTTTTACTAATTTCTTTGTTTTTTTAAAATATCTCCAATTTTATTTTGATCCCGCTCAGATATTTTCTTTTTTTTACAAAAACAAATCTTGTTATAAGGCCTTTCGACTATAAAAAATATTGGATAGACAATCACTTAAAGGTTTTCTCAAAATATTTTATCCTTTTCTCGTTTTTGGAGAATTATTTTTTGGCGAATCATCTGTTAAATTTTCCAGATATTTGCAGAAAAGAGATTTATCAAATAGTTTTCTGTTAAAAAAACTACTGAGCCGACAATCACATCTTTGGGCTTTATTAAATTTTCTGGTTTTCTCAAAATATTATTTTGTCCTTTGCTCGTTTTTAGATTAGGTAATTATTTTTTGGCGAATCGTTCATCATATTTTTCTGATTTTTGCAGAAACGAAATAAGCTTTCACTTACAAAAAAATAATAAAACGACCAATACTTCTTATAGGGCTTTAACGATTTTTTTGGAGATTTCTCAAAATATAATGTTAATGGTTCGTTTTATACGAATTATTTTTGGCTAATCATCTGTCAAATTTTCCTGATATTTGCTGAAAAAAGATTTATCAAAAAGCTTTCTGTTTCAAAAAACTACTGAGCCAACAATCACTTCTTCGGGCTTTTGAATAAATTTTCTGGTTTTCTCAAAATATTTATTTTGTCCTTTGCCCGTTTTTAGATTTGGCGAATCGTTTGTCATATTTTTTTGATTTTTGCAGAAACGAAAGCTTATCAAAAGTGCCTTCGCTTACAAAGAAATAATAAAACGACCATTACTTCTTACAGAGCTTTAATGGTTTTTTGGAGATTTCTCAAAATATTATGTTAACGGTTCGTTTCATATGAATTATTTTTGGTAAATCATCCGTTGAATTTTTGATTTGTCAAAAAGGCTTTCAGATGTAAAAAAAATGATTAACCCTTAACCAATTTCTTTGCTTTCTCAAAATATCTCCAAAATTAAACTTTTCAAAATTTTCTCAAATACCATCCCGTTCAGCTTAGATTTTTACAGAAAACAAATCTTGTCATAAAGGCTTTCAAGTGTATAATAATATTGAACGGAGAATCAATTTTTAGGGCCATTATAATTTTTTCTCAAAATATTTTGTCTTTTGCTCGTTTTTTAGACGAATTATTTTTTGGCGAACTATCCAGTGAACTTTCTCGATTTTTGCAAAAAACTAGGCTTTTCAAAAGTACATTTGACTACAAAAAATAATGAACCAACAATCACTTCTTAGGGTTTTCATTATTATTTTTGTTTCTTTCAAAATATTTTGTTAGTGACTCGATTTATACGAATTATTGAATTATTGTTTGGTAAATCATCCGTTGAATTTTCCTGATTTTTACAGAAAACAAAGCTCGTCATAAAGGCCTTCTATTGTAAAAAAACATAAATCGACAGCCAATGGGAAGGGCTTAGCTAATTTCTGTGCTTTCTCAAAATATCTTCACAATTCAAATTTAATTTTTTTCTGAAGTACTAACCCGTTCAGCTATTTTTTTCATTTTGTCAAAAAACAAATTTTGTCACCTTCGACTGTAAAAAAATGTTGAACGGACAATTACTTCTTAGGGCTTTAATAAATTTTTTAGTTTCCTCAAAATATCTTGTCTTTTACTCGTTTTAAAACTAGGCTTTACAAAAGTGCCTTTGATTGGAAAAAAATAATTAACCGACAATCACTTCTTAGGGCTTTAATTATTATTTTTGGTTTTCTCAAAATATTGTAGCTTTTGCTCGTTTTTGTACGAATTATTTTTTGGTAAAGCAAGTAAGTTGAATTTTCCTGATTTTTACAAAAAAACAAAGCTTGTCAAAAGAGCATTTTTTTCAGCTGTTTTCTTCATTTTTACAAAATACAAATCTTGTCATAAAACTGTAAAAAAATATAAATTGACAATCACTTCTTAGGGCTTTAATGAATTTTTTAGTTTTCTCAAAATATTTTGTCTTCTGCTCGTATTTGGATGAATTATTTTTTGGCGAATCATTCTTTTGCTTCTGCTTTTTGCAGAAAACAAAGCTTGTCAAAAGGGCTTCCCATTGTAAAAAACTGATAAACTAATAATCAATGGTTAGGGCCTTAATGACTGTCTATATATTCTGAAAATATCTTAGCAATTCAAGTTTTATTTTATTTTTCAAGTGTCAATCCGTTCAACTAATTTCATGATTTTAAAAGAAAACAAATCAACTGTAAAAAATGTTGAAGCGACTTTTACTTTTTAAGGCTTTAATTTTTTTATTTTCTCAAAAATTTTTCCCTTGCTTGTTTTTAGACGAATTACTTTTTGCCAAATTTCCTGATTGTTGGGGAAAACAAAGCTTATAAAAAATGCTTTCTATTGAAAAAACCGACAATCACTTCTTAGGGCTTTAATAAATTTATTTATTTTTTCAACATACGCGTATTTTATCACTCGCTCGTTTCTAAGAATTGTTTTTTCGGTAAAATATGCAATTTGCCCCATTTTTGCAGAAAAAAAAGCTTATCAAAAGAACCTCTGATTGTAACAAATTGTTGAATCAACAATTGTTTCTAAGAGGTTTAATGAATTTTTTGGTTTTCTAAAAATATTTGGTCCTTTGTTTATTTTTAGACAAATTACCTTTTGGCAAAAAGCTTATCAAAGGTCTTTCTATTGCTAAAAACTAATGAACCGACAATCACTTCTTCGGGTTTTAATATTTTTTTGGTTTTCTCAAGATATTTTGGAACTGTCTTGTAAATGAAACTATTCAAATATCCTACAAGAAGATGCTTTTTAGTTACTTTTTGCCCTAAAACGGCACTTTCTTGGTATTTCCAACCTGTTAACCTTTTAACTAGTCGAAAATTCTGTTTACAACATAAGTTACATAAGTATTTGTTGACTGGACTAAATTGATAAAAACGTAATTGGATAGTTCCAAATTATAATCACCCTTTAGGTATGGAAGAAAAATCTCAAAAAAGTGAAAAAAGTGTAGTAATTTCTGAACCAACCACAACCGAAGAAAAGCCTGAAGAACCTGACACTCCCGCTCCCCAACCACCGAAATCAAAAACGTCTTGTAAATGCGTCAAGTCGAAAAAATCCTCAGACGTTGACCAAATCTGGCCCAAATCTGAAGGTCCAGTTGTAATGAAAGACAGCAGTGTGATGGAAACTACCGCAATTCCAAGCAAAAAGAAATGCACTTGCCACGTTACAAAAAAATCATCACAACAAGTTACACCCACAGGCAGTAAAAGGTCGTGCAAATGCAACAAGAAATCATCAATACATGCAGGAGAACCCGCAGCCGGTACTGTTGTAACCCCTGTTTGGCCATCGACCTCAGAGCGTTTCAAACTTGCACATCAAGTAACAGCATCCAAAAGCAAAGAATTGTTGAAATCGGAAACTTCAGTCAAGTGTTTGAAAGTAAAAGAGAATTTTCCCTTTGATATTGACACACAAGTTGATGTGTTGAATCGACCTCCGGATGGTGTTCATGTCACAACAACTATTACTAATTCTGGGACTTTGGAAGTGATCACAGAAGGGCCAGAAGGAGTCATTGAAACAACTTTAATTTATACTAATTCGGGGAATGTGGAAGTGGTTACCGAAATCCAGGATTATAAAGGGAAGGGCAAAGCATGTAACAGGAATAAAATCAAAACTCCGGCTATTGCCGCTGCATCTGGAGCTTTAGCAATCGAAGCTCCGCCAACAGTTGAACAAGCTGAAGCTTTACCAAGTCCAGCTTCTGAGCAAGGAAAACCACCAGCTGAGGACACTCCAAAAAGTTCACTTATAAATGCCAATTGCCAATGTAAACAATGTCCAGTGTTGGAAGCAGATGTTGCAAAAATGGGGGAAGGTATTTATTTTTGTTTCAAAAGGAAGCTCCACAATTAATAAATTCTTTTTTTTTTTTTTAGAAGAAATGAAAGAAATTCTTCCTGTTCCTGCTGAAGCGCCACCTGTTGAAGATGTTCCAGAAAACGCAGCCCCTGAAGCTCCAGTTGAAAATGTAACATCAATTGAAGCAACTCTGGTTGAAACTAGTGCTGATGTTCCCGATTCACAAGTTGCGAAGAGTTTGTCGTTGTCTATGCATGTGGAAAATGAGAGCGATCTTGAGAAGATAGCGCCAGCAAGTGAGGAATCCAATGAGGCTTAGTAAAATTAGAGTGTTTATGGTTTGTTGTTTGTGCAAATTTTTGAATATAGTTATATTTATTATTGTTTTTTATTAATTCCGTTGTTTTTCTAACCAATTCAAAATTTTGCCATAAAAAAGAACTCAAGCGTTTTACTAGAAAAATTATAGCTAATTGGAGACAGTATACCAGTAGCTTAACAAAAAGTGTCAATTTTCGTGTCCACATCATTTTTTCATTTTTTTATAATTAAAATAATTTGCGAACTTGAAAACTTTTGATTTTTGAAAAATATAGAATATTCTTGATCATGAAAAAATTTAGGAGAAAATCCATTTTAAGGATTAGTCAAAATTGTTTTTCGAATGTTAAACTAAACCAGACTATAATAGAATTTTGAAAATGAGTATATAGTCTAGAAATGAATCAGAAGAGAATCTTATAATGTTAAAAATCCAAACAAGACCATATTATAATTTTGACCAAAAGCAGAGTTCAATCAAAAAAAGCATTTAGAGAATGTACTCGTAAAAATGTTTCTAAAATAATTTTGATTACAGTCTAGAAAAGAATCAGGGAAGAATCTTAATAAAAATCCAGAAAAGGGTACAGGAACAAAACTTTATAGAAGCATTAAAAAAAACGTTGAGTATAGAATTAAAAGAGATTTTGGAAAATGAAACGTTTATAAAATAGTCTAGAAGATTATTTTCTAAAGAAGAATACGAATTTTAGATCTAAAGACGTCTTTATTAGAAAATTAGAAAATATTTACCTTCAAATGAAACAGAGAAGAGTACAGAAACAATGCCAAAGAATAATCACGACCAATTTTAAATGAAAGAGTAAAAAAATTTGGAAAAGACGCAGGGTAGAATCTAAAAGAGAATTTCTAGAAAAAAAATTATAAAAAATGTTTCTAAAAAAAATTACCAAAAAATAATTATTGTTTGTAAAGGAGCATATAAAGAAGCATTTATAAACGATTTCGATAATACATTTACTATAAAATAATCTAAAGGCACCTTGAGAAAAAATTTAAGTGGAATCTTAAAAAATCTAGAAGGAATGAGAAGTAGTACGGAAATAAGACTAAAGAGTAGGTAACCAAGAAAAATTCTAAGCGAAATTTTTAAAAGAATTTTGAAGATGCAACGGGGAATCGCCTACAAAATAATTCTAAGAAGAATCTACAGCAATTAGCGAAGTATTTTTATAAACGAATCTAAATAAATATGTTAAAAATTCAGAATCTAATCAAGAATGGAGATTTCAGATCAAGCAACGGCTATGGAAATGAATGAGAGACAAATCTTTTTAAAATTTTAAATGAAACGAGATTTTTTTAAAAAGACAGGATCTAATCTATTATACGAGAGAATAACTTGGAGAATGTATTTATTTTATTTGCGCTGCTTTTTGTTATTAGAATTTTGTGCAATAAATAAATGGATCAGTCTGTTTGTCAATAATACGTATTTTTAATTTTAATTGTTATCATTTTTAATCGTTTTAACACTGTACAAAACTCCCTAAATACAACTTTTTTTTATGATAAAAATTAAAACAAAGTGGAAAAAATCGCATATTATATTTGTTTGTAAGACCTACTCTCGCAATCATTTTTTTAGAGTACTCCTGAAAGCTTGTCGTGCTCTAAACTCTTTCGTGCGATAAAAAGTCGTCTTATGTATTTTGTTCTAAAAGGGATAAAGGTTTAAATTGAATTTAAGTAATGTTTCACCCTGGTAAAAATAAGTGATGAAAAGTGCAAAAGGTAAACAAGTTATATCACTGAGTCATACGTCCATTCAATTAAAATTAAAACTTTTACCTACACTTTGTTTTGACTTTTACCAATTTTTAAATATTAATAAATTTTCTAATTTCTTAATGCAGTTAGATATATTGCGCAAATTTACATCACATTATTTAAAACCACATAAAATAAAATTAATCTTTTTTTCTACAACACAAAATTTTCTGTAGTCTCATTAAGCCACACGCAAGGAAAAATTTTCAAAATTAACCACAAAGGGATCAAGGGAAGAATAAAAAACAATTGAAAAAATGATAATGTATTCAGAATCAGTATATTAATAAAAATCGAAACGGTTGTAAAAAAGCAATGCCATTCAACAATCAGCTTATTGTAATTAAAGAATATAAAGAAAAGCTAAATTCACTGGTATTACATAAAAACTTAAACAATGATCATGTAGAAAGTGGATTAAATTTACACCATTAATGCTTCAATTTGTTCGCACAAATAACCATTATACTCTTCATAATTAACTGGATCCACTTTAACAACAACAATTTTCAACCGTTGTTCATCCTGAAAAAATAAATAAAGAAGGAAATCTAAAAAAACACACTTTTTACATTATAATTTTCCATTTTGGCTCTGCATTTAAAAATAAACTGTTTGAAATTAGCCGCCTGGAAAATAGCAGTGCCAGCTTCAGAATCATCTCGCATAGTGAGACCAATTTCTTGCGCAGTCTTTCCTAGAATTTTCTCTGCTTCTGACGAAAAAACACTCACCCACTGATTACCGCTAAAATCGCCAATGTTCATCTACAAATAAAAAAATTGTTGTCTGTTAAACGAGCGCATTAACCTTCTGTTTAATGTACTGTTTTTTTTTAAATATAGTTTACGATTAAATTTTTGCATTAAGTTTATGTCATCTATACCGTTATACAAATACAACCATTTATTCAAATTTATTGCTCTGAAAACTTAGACTCTAATGGAACAATTGCGCTCTCTGGGGACATTAACGAAACTATGGAGGACGGGAACGGTTTATTTGTACGTCGTTTCGTTCCTAACCTTTAGATATCCGTAGTCCCGCTACCCAAAAAATGTCTTATACACGACGATAAAGATCGTGTAGAAACATCTTTATCATCTTGTATAATAAATGCTCATAAACAATGTATTACTTTTGATACAAATAAATGTAAGAATAAAAATGTAACAAAAAAAAACTCACCGATACAAGCAACCGATACTTGAAATTAGGAAATTCACGACAACATTTCTCACACCTGTACATCCCATTCTCCAAATCCACAACTTTTTTATTGCAATCGTCAGTCGGACACGCTTTATACAGCGCATTTTCCGACCGCACCAATAAAATCGTTGCTTTAACTTGAAAATAATCGCCCTTTTCCGAATGACCCAACCCTTTATCTTGCACCTCCTTCAAGCTCATCCACGCCGTCTGAAAACTCCCAACTCCTCCAACCCTTTCGCTCAAATTCGTCATTGCATCGTACTGTCCCTCAGAATCGTACCAACCCTTAATTCGGTGGCATTCGGGAATATCTGGATTCAACTTAATCTGACTGCTCATAAGGGTTGATAAATTTTTTCCACCCCCGAATTCACCCACTTTAGCCCCCTTGATGACGACAACCGGGTTATTCGTGGCATCGAACGAATCGGCTTGACTACCCCACAAAGTCAACGCAATCTGTAAAACTCCGATGATTGGGCGAAACGAGTCATGTGACGCTTACCGAAGTTTTTGATTGGTCGACAAGCGTAATTTCGCGCTTGCGCAGTTCGCGGTTGGTCGATTTCGAAGTGAAGGTCTGTACTTCGGACGCTTCTTTACAAATGCCTATCACGTCCACTAAATTACCAACCTCTTTTTCAGCAAGGGCTGAAATTGGTACGAAGTTGTATTTGACCTGTGGGACGTGGCCATCATCAGTGAGGCACTCTTCAATGATAGTCTCGTTCCCAATGGTCATTTCGTACTCATTTTTGAGGGTGTTGAATTGTTTGTTAGCTGCCTTGAGTTGGCATTTGCTTATGTAGTAAACTTTATCAACCTGGAACAAGATCACTTCGTTGTGTTTTTTTTTTTTTTGGATTCGATCTAATTTTAAAGTCTCAAATTTTTCAGTTCACTTAATTAACTAGTTTAAAAAAAGTGTACGAACTTCAATATTCAAGTCCAGAACTAGCATGCAATCACAGAACAGTGCATCTCCAGAAACATTCATTGGCATGATTGGTCAAATCGTAAAACATTCATTATTAGAAACGTCCATTATCAAAACCAATCAACTTCATTAACGCAAACTGGTCAAGAACAAAAAAAAATCAAAAAAAATGCCAAAATTATGGTGAAAAAATTGGAGTTGTCTCAAAAAGTTCAAGAAAAAAATTGTGATGTCACTTTTATATGTCAATTTTTTTAATAATCGGGGGCCTGACGATCAGTACTTTTTGTCTAAAGGGCACAATCTAGTGCTACTTTTACAAACACTAGAGTTTTTAATTCTTCACACTTTTCGTATGTTAACACCACATGCTTCTACTCCAGAATTGTGCTTCTCTCATATTCTTACACAATAAATTCTTAAACTTCATTTGTATTTTAAAAAGTAAATAAAACTTCTGTTAATAATATCTCATTTTTTAATTTATTTACAAAAATGATTAGATTTAATTACACAATGGTGTAATAAATTTTTAAAAACAAATCGTTTTCTATTTTTTGCTAATATTTTTTTAAACACGCTCGACTTCACACGTATATAAAAAAGAAAAAACACATACTTATAGGAAAAAAACAGACGACTACAATTCCTCACTAGGAACATGTGAATTATTAATACCTATAAGGACGAAGTTATAAAAAAACTAAATTAAAATTCTGGCATTTGAGAAAATCGTAAAAAATGACACGATGCAAAATCTGTAAAGCATTAATATATTAATATTATCAACCTAATAACACGCACTGAACAACCCTGAAAATCTATAGATTCCTGTTCTACCAATCTAAACAATTAGACAATCTTTAACGTAAATCGAATAAATTTAAAACCAAATAAACAGATAATTTTTAAACATTTACCAATAACACAAGTATTTTGTGTATTTTTATAATTGATCCAATCATATCTCTACTACAGGAGCTGGCGACAAACTAAATAGGTACTCGTAATTTTGATAAATGTTAATTTATTTTAAGATTTTTTTTCTTACAATTTAAATACAAGTTATCGAAATCATTAATATAATCGCCAAGTGACGTTATCAATAACTCGTAACTTTGTTTATATTTAATTTAAATTATTAACAACCATTACTAGATTTTTACTAACGACATTTGCCTCACATCACTATAAATTCTTGGTTTTATTCTTAGTAATCAGTTTTTTGTAGTTATGACGTTTTTTTTTTCAAAACGACTTATTTTAATACAACATTGCTAATTTAAGCCCTTCAAGTTATAGTATATCAGTTTAAATGGAGCCTTCGCTTCGATAGTTCCATCGAAAAAAATATTAGAACCAAAACCAAAAACCAACAAACAACGTATAATATGCAAAATTTCACAACTATCGATAAAAAAATACAAAACATATCTAGGCCATCTAGCTTTTAATAACACAAATGAAGTTTATAATATTAAACAGTAAACTTAAAGACAAAAAAAATCACAACCGACATTTAATAAAAACTGCCAATTATTACCTAATTCATGTAGGACAAACTTTATAAAATTATAGAAAAACAAAATCAAACAACACAAAACTTACAGCAATACCTATAACACAAACAGAAAACAGAAATACAAACCAAAAAAGATTTTTAATAAAGATCATAACTTCTTCACTTTAAAACTCAGACAAAACTCACAACTCACAAAAAAAATAGAAAAATACAGACTAAAAGAGAATAGCAAAAAAAACAATTACGTATTTTAACTTGATTTTAATAATTAAATTTTTCTTCTATTTTCATTATACGATAACGAAAAAGTCATCAAATTTGGTCGAAAATGACCAAAAATTTGTTTTTTCTAAGCGTTTGCTTAGTAAAAACTCAATTATTGCGCAAAATTTCTTAAAAAGTAAGCCAATAAATCACAGAATTGTCAAAAATAAAATTCTTCCAAAGTTATGAGGATTTAAACACGTTTTTAGACCAAAAATCAAGCTTTTTCTTGTTTTTAGTAAACTCGTACGAAAAAATCACCAAATTTGGTCAAAAATGACCAAAAAATTACCTTTTATAAGCATTTATTCAGCAAAAACTCAGTAATTGCAAAAAGTTTCTCAATAACTAATCAAATAAATCAGAGAAACATGTCAAAAATAAAATTATTTTTAGAAGCTTCGTACATTTAAACACGTTTTTAGACAAAAAATCAAGTTTTTCATCCAGTTTTTTTTAAACTAGATAAAAAAATCACCAAATTTGACCGAAAATAACCAAAAATTTCACTATTCTAAAAGTTTATTCAGCAAAAACTCAATTATTGCGCAAATTTTCTTAAAAATTATGTTATTAGAAGTAAAAACGAGTTTATGTCGCTCAGTTAAATTATTTACCTCACTACGTTCGGAGAAATAAATGTCCGGTTTCGCCATATAAAGTATCACTTTTACTCCTCATAACATATAACCTACATTTTTTTATATAAAACTTTATGTCACTTCCTCTCTGCTAGACAGTCGAATATCGTAATAAAACGGCCAAATACCAATTAAAAATTAAAAAGCGTCTAAGACATTTGTATACAGAGTGATTCAAAAGTGACGGCCAAACTCTCGTGTGGTGATAAAATAAAGTTGGCTTCTTTTAAGGTAACTTGTTTTTTTGATTTGGAATATATATTTTATTTGTTTTCCTTACCAACGGTATCGACTATTGCTCATTTATATTTTGTCAAATTTGCAAGTTCCTTAATTGTTTTGTACAACATATTTATATTTGTTAATGTTGCAAAAGTGTCGTCTCCGCTAATTAAAGTCAAAAAAGACACATCTCGTGAAAAATGGTTAAACAATTTTTTGTTATAGGAACTTTTAAGTTTCAGCGATTGGACCTTAAAAATGCACCAGAAAAAAACTAGAAGTGACGAAGTCGTAACAAAAACCAATGAATTAGACAAACTTCTATTTTCCACCTTATAATTATAGTTACCTCAAAGATTATATAATTTTTATATTTATAAAAAAAAGTGACGTTTTATCCATATTCTTACACAATTATTGTTTGTCTCGTAAAGAAATTAAAATGGATTTCCCGAAAGTAAAGGAGGAAACAATACGGTTTAAAGGGTTAGTCTGCAATACTTTCTTTTTAGAAAAATTACATTAAAATCTGCAAAATTTTCAACTACTTTAATGGCACATTGTTTTTTATTTCATTAGGTCCGTTTAAGAATACTATGCAGTTACTACAAAAAATTTCAATAAAGTGCAAATAAGTGCAAAGTGTAATAATTTTGAGTAAATTAATTACATTTATGAATTTATACGAATAAAATAGCCTTAATGATACAAAGCTAAAAGCACACGAAATATAATTCTAAGCCTAACAAACATCCGAACACTCAAAAGATTTATTATTGCGGTTTGGACTTGCTAGCCGGCCAAGTTTAAAGAAGTTACATTCTTTTTGATCGTGACTGTCCGTTCTGTTTTGAAATTTTTGTTTCTAGTAATTAACTGTTCTCTACTTGTACGCTATTCTTTTCATACATTTTTTAGTCTTGACAAGCTCCTGTAAGGCAATAAGACAGTGAGTTGTGATATTAAAACTCCGCCCAGAAACACAGCTTTTTCATTGGCTGTAAGCCACGCGAAGAAACCCGAAACGACCCGAATCAATTTTTTCAACGATGTTTTGATTTTTTATTATTAAGTCGGAGTTGTAGAAAAAGTATAGTAAATTCTCGAGTTATATTACTCGCCCCTTCGTCTCTTACCTACCTGTAAATAATTGAAGTATTTATCAGCCATGTCCCTAAAGGCCGTACATCTAATTTCGCCACTGTCGTCCATAAGATCAAAACTGAACAACTTGCCTTCGCCTCTCGAATTCGACCAAGTCCGCATATCAGACTTATTGGTGACTCTTGCCTTAATCACCCACTTGTTGTGATAAGGGGTGAGGGCATTAATTTGATTCAAAACTCTAGTCTCAGAAATAGACTGGTTCAAGGACGTTGATTGTTCAGACTTGGGTTGTTTCACGGGTGGTTCAGAGGTTGAAACTTTTGGAGTTGATGAAGTTTCACTAGCGATAATTTCATCAGTTAAAGTGACAGGTTCGCCAATTTTTACACCAATTTGATGACCAGGTGTGACAATTTCTGAATCTATTATGAGAAGTATTTTTCTACAAATTACCGTGATATTAATACCAAAGTTAAGTGGCAAGACTTACTGGGGCCCTTTAGCGTTGCTTATTTCACTTTTGACAAACTTTTTCAATTTTATTATGGAAAAATCTTCAACTGGTTTGCCAGGAGGAAGGGTCAAAATACCGTAAGTAATAGAGTAGTCACCGTCAGATGCCCATATTCTGTAACGTTCGGTCTCTGCGGACCGTGACGATATTTTCTTACTCACGAGCACCTGAACTAGGGGCTCCTCCACCTCCTGGCCTTTCATAATGCGCTAAAATGGTAATTGTGAGCATTTGCTGTGTAATATCGTACGTATGTACCAATAAAGCGCCCGCTGTTAGTTTATCCTTCATTTTCACGAATTATTACAAAATGTTTCACCACAGAACATACGCAAAAAATGTTTGGTTAAGTGACAATTTTGGCGGGCTTCGGTTAACTCCCGAAACTTCTTTCGTCCGAATTTGTATTTACTAACTTAATTAATTATTATTTAAGTTTTTAACACACAGGATGTGTTCATTTGTACTTGCCGACACCTAAGAATTGTAATAAAACAAAAACTACAATTAAAATCATTATATGGAGCGGTGGAAGAATTCGGGTGAATGAGCCACACTGTGAGCCGAGCATTCGTCCGAAAGTAAAAAATTGTTTATTGTTGTTTTTTACAAAAATACCAACAAAAAAGTAAACAAAATGCTGTGTGTGTTTAAAGTGATTGTTATCAAAAGTTAATAATATTATTTGATACCCGGGCGAGTCTAATTGACTACATTTAAACCCTAAAATTTTTGAGGTTAGCTAATTTTGTCGGTGTTGTCTTTGTGTGGTAAAAAAATTAAATTCGTAACAATGGAAGACGAACAAGACCTTAAGAAGATGAACGATTTTATAAAAAATCAAAAGTCGTTTCAAGTAAGTCAATTAAAAGATACAAGTCTCCAAAATAAAGATAACCGTTTCAGCAAAGTTTTCAAGTGGAATTTCAAGATTTCGTTGACTTCAAACAGGACGACACAAGTGATTTGGTATAAAAGATGATGATTTAAACACTTAGACACGTCTTTATCCCCCTTTTTTGTTTGTAGGAATTTGAAGAAGAATTAAGAGAAGAGAAAGTGAATTATCAACTTGAGGAACCTACTAGCGGTCAATTACCAAGTCTTACGTTAACAGAAGACGAAAAACAAGTGATAGACTCATGCACTGACCCTGAGCTGAAACGACTGCTTGTCCTAAACCGGTCGAGAAACATCCAACTTTTAAAGCTCCAGAAAAAAGTGCAAGATCTCTTGCAGCAGTGTGAAGTAGAGCTTTGTGACAAAAACAACATTTTAAAAAACTCAGAGCCGAAACAAGGATTGCACCAGACGTACATTTGGAAACTTGCAGCACCGTATTTTAAGGACAGGAAATTTTTTCCGTCGCCCCTTAATGAGGAAGCTGTTAAAAAGCGTGCGAGGAATGAGTTGAGTGTTTATGATTTGGTGCCATCACCACAGTGGACGCCGATAGAGTTTGATAGGTTGTACAATGCAGTTAGATGCAATTATAACATAAGTAGGCAGATGGAAATTATGTCCAAGATAAACGCACTGAAGGCGAAAGTATCGGAGGGAGAAGACGAAAGTAAGATAGAAGAAATTGTTCATTTGAAAGAAGAACTGGAAAGAGTTAAAAATGATGAGAAAATTCCGCCACTGAACTCAAACGAGAATATTAATTGGTACAAAGTGTCTGAGACTTTTTTGAAAGGTGAGGACCATCGTGAGGACAAAGGTTTTTCTAAAAATACAAGCTAAAATATTTGGAAAAAATCAAATGATATGAGCATGAACTGACGTAGTTTTTTTCAAAATTGAATCAAATTCTTTTATTTCAAAGCTGTAACGTGTACAGATTAGCACATTAGCCTTACAATAGTCTACAATTTGCAAAAATGTTATTCTATGCGGGAAAGTAAATTTACTAAATTGACTTAAAATTAAATAAAAATATTAAATAATTAAATATTTTTAATATTATTAAAATAAATTAAATAAAAAATATTAAATAATAAATAGTAAAGAAAAAAATGTAATTTGGAATCTTAAACATCTTAAACAAATTTATGAAAAATTCGCACTGGAACAATGTCCAAAAAGTTTAAATTTTCATTCCAACTTTGTTTATTTAGCACCAAGTTTTTTATGTTTTTTATTGTGTTCTAGATTGCTCAAATTATTCTGAGGGAGTTTTATGAGTTTTTCCTAGACTTAAGTTCAATCGTTATAATTTTTTAATATCTTTCTTTTGACGTTCTCAAATTCCGAAAAAAGTAATAAACCCTAAATTTTTACATGTTATGTTTCGAGAACTTCAAGTGCTCAAAAGTCGATTTTTTCAAATAGAATGCCTTATTTTTTTCTTCACTAGATGAAGGAGAATATCATTCTGCATCGATCTGTATTTCTATACATACCTATGTAACATTTGTTTACTAGTTTTCAAATTATTATTTTGTTTTTTGACAATGCATTTGTTTAAAAAAAGTGATTTAAAACGGCTTATAATCCATTAAAGTCAGAATTTTTAAGCTGAAAACTGCCAGATGTTTAGGGTACATAAATGTCCACTATCTCACAAAACTTCATTAAAAATAAAATGGTCTAGGAAGTATGTAAAAAATTTGAACATTTCAGATTTTACTGAAAAAATTAAAAATGGATATTTTCGAATGAAATTTTGTTTGTTGTAGAACTGATAAAAATGTGTTTATCCCTGAATTTCAAGTAGAGAAATAAACCTGGAAAAAATCAAATTTGAAATAAGATAACGAATACTTTTTTAGCGTAAGAATAGACTACATTGTAGAAAAAAAATTATTAGGGTAATTATAAAAATAACAATCCTCGCAAAGTAATTTGGTAAAAATCAAATATAAAAAAAGATATTTGGAAAATTAACAGATTCTGGGAATGGCGTTTTGGCTCACAGTGGGCTATGTAATCGTATTCTGTTTCTACAACCTTTTTGAAAAAATTCCATCGATATCAAAAAATTCAAATTTACATTCCTTAGAAAAAAAAGTCAGTATCAACATTCTTCTTTTAATTATTTTTATTTCAAATCTATCTATCTACCTAAGTAAACAATAATGCCTTTTCGGCACATTCTTAGTCTTATAATAGTTGAAAATATCCTAAAATTATGAATTCAAAACGTGATTTAAAACGACTGACAAAAATTATTATAACTACTCTCAACTAAGTGATAAATAAAAAATTCAAAAATAAAAGGGAGTGACAAAGAAGTCGATAGCAACTTTGTTGTGTTATGGTGTTTTTGGATTAGGAGCTCCAGTTATTCTAAGGGACTTTTCCTAATCTAGTTTCCATAAAGTTTAACTGTTTCGAGATATTTACACTTTGAAACTTGTCCTTCAAAAATTGATAACTTAAACATAGTAAAATATTTTGAAAACGTGTTTAGGTATTTGAAAGGTAAAGTTTAGATCTTTTTTTGGCGTTTTTAAAAATTTTTAAAAAGTCAGCAAACGCCAACGTACTCCAAAATTTGGGGTTTCAAGTACCTATAACTAAATGTTTCCAAATCGAATGCTTTTCTTTTTCTTTACTAAATGTAGGAGAATGTAATTCTACATCAATTAACATTCTCTGTGTTTAATAGTTTTTTTAATGAAAATACAACTATTTTTAATTTTAATTTAAATAATTTATAAAAAAGAGGATGCTAAAGAATAATGATGACTAGATGGTAGAAAGTGCTAAAAAGAGAAAAAAGAATATGGTGGCATAGATTAAAAAAGAGATAACCGAAGAAAGACTGGAGAAAATGATAGTAGATTAAATGTTGATTAAAAAATAGAAGAAAATTATTAAAAAAGAAAACCAAAATTAAAAAAATGAGTTGAAGAGGAGTAGAATGCTAATAAAGTTTGAAAAAAAAAAATATAAATATTGACAAGTTAAGAAAATAATAAAGGTAGAAGAAAGAAAAAGAAGAGAAGTCGTTAAAAAAGAAAGATAGGTTCCAAAAGAATGGAGTTCAAGAAAAGAATTGAGAAGTTATTATTAAATTATTAAGTTATTTTGATTTTTCCACAAACGGTAGAATAAACGGTGTATCGGTAGAATAATTAACCGTAAGTCTGATACTAAAGTCGAAAAAAAATTAGAACGTCAAGTTTTTTAAATCATCATTATAAAGTATCAGTATTTTTATTTTTTAATTCCTCTGAAACGGATTGGTTTCACTTAGTTATAACTATTATAAGATAAGACGAATAAATAGTTCTTACACGAATATTAAATATCCTCTGAGTAATCTCGTTTAATGATAAAATTACTTATAGAGTTACAACACCTTTACTGATTATAATTATTGTTTTTTAATTGTGTAGTTTTGCCAAACAAATAAGTTTTTTTTCCAGATAAACACACTCCACTGGAATGCCAGTCCGTTTGGCACACGCTAATCCACCCCCAAATAAACAAATCAGACTGGTCTGACGAGGAAAACAAAAAACTCGAAACAATCGCAAAACGCCACTCTTACCAAAACTGGGACCTGATAGCCTCAGAACTCGACAACAGCCGCACAGGCTTCACCACCTGTCTCCACTACTTCAGCAAATTATGCGACAAGTTCAAAAAAAGCAAATTCACGCCTGGCGAAGACGCATTTCTGTTAGAAGTTGTAGACAGTTACAAAATCGGCAACTTCATCCCTTGGAACAAAGTCGTCTGCCACTTCGACAACCGCTCCCGACACCAACTCTACCATCGCTACACCTACTTCCTGTCGCAAAACCACGTCAAAAAAGGGAAATTTTCAGAGGCCGAGGACATCCTGCTGATTATCCTTGTGAACAAATTCGGGCGGAATTTCAAAAAGTGCGCCGAATTCATGCCACATAGGTCACAAATCCAGCTGAAAAGTCGCTACAATTCTAATCTGCAACGCAGCATAAAAAAAGGGACTTTCACAACGGAAGATGATGAAATTATCTACGAATACGCGCAAGAACATGGCGAGAAAAACTGGGGCGGTTTAACTGATCGGTTGAAGCGCTGCAGTGCACAAATCCGACAGAGATACAAGTTAATTAAAACGTTTTTACACGAAAATCCCGATTCCGAAATCAGGGATATTCCAAAACGGAAGCATCGCTTCAATGAAGTGAGTGAAGACCAGTACAGTTTTTTGAATTTTATTGCCGAACAGTACAAGGGATCGGACGAAATTCCCACTCTCTCCATGATCGAAGAGAGCCTTCAAGCGGAACATAAACACAGTGAGGCAAAAAACGACCGAACTGAATCAAAATTCAAGAACGTAGACACCTTACTTACTGACCTGTTTCGAAACACTGGAACAACATCACATAAATTCGTTTCTGAGTCGAGTCTTGCTGATGCGACCGAAAATGCGGCAGAAATACTCACAACTCTTGGAGTTAAGTTAGATATACCAAAGGACTTGCAGTTGAAATCGCGTCTGGATAATATAGACTTGGAAATTTTGGAACGTTTGTCGAAGAAAAACGATTCAGTTCCGACAGTTAGTGGTTTAGTTCCGCCTAATTTGTGCACTTTGGTCGGTTTAAGGCGCTTAATAATCCAAAACAAGGAATACAAGCAGCAGATTAAAGGCCGAAAAACAAAACTAGCCTGGCCCATGGAACAAAACTTGCTGAAGTTGAGTGAGTCAGCACGGGCTGAAGTCTTGCACCATCGAGAGTTGTTTGCGAAACGGTTTGACACGCTTTTCGACTGGAGTGCGGTTTTGTCGTTGGAAAAACCGAACCAGTTCGATATTCCTAAAAAACGAGCAAGTCTCCAGCCGAACGATGGCACCGTCAAACGAAGAAAAATCCACGTGACTGATCTTGCGAAAATAAGCAAGGACAGTTCGCAGCTGCGATTGGTTGATAAAAGTGTGATTGAACGCTTGATGAAAACCAGAAATAATGTCAATATTATAAGGATTGAGACGATGACGGGGCCCGATGGGAGGGTTAAGCCAGTGCTAGCACAAGCTAATGGTGCAGTTGCGACGTCAAGTGGTGAGGAGGTTGGTCATGAAGATGTGCAAGATGTTGAGAAATTGAACGTTGTGCTGAAATCGATGAAGTCGGAAGCTGTGTCCGAGTCGGGGAGCGAGTTTCAAGCGATTAAAGGCGATGTGCAGCTCCTTAAGCAGATTCTACAGTATGAGAAAGTTAAGGTCAAGGCGGAGCCGGATGGGTAGGTGCGTTGCTTTAGTTTATGTTGAACCAAAGTATTAATAAATAGTCGATTTTCATATTTTTACGTTTGTTTGGTCTTGGTCGAGTGTCCAAGTCCCTTTTTTTATTTCTGTGCACTTTATCCAATCAGAGAATTAATACGTACTAGAAGAGTAAAAATGAGAGCGCTTCAAAAGTTTTACCTTCCCACTAATTGCTTGAAAAAAATAACAAAAACAGAAAAGTTGAGCTTTAATTAATAATTTTCATGAGGAACATAAGAAAAAAAAATAATTTGCGCCGTATCTCATATTTTTGCATTGCGAACACCGTTAAAGATACAGAAAATATATTCAAGAGGGTTGTAGAGAACAAAAAAAATTTTAATGTCATATATTTTTATCTTGAACGGCCCCGAAGAAGCTCAAGCGACGAATAAATAAATAATAATTTAAACAATAAAATTGAAGATAAAGATTCTCTACAACTTCTTTGTAAATTATTTAATAATGCTTTAACAGTTATTTATTTACCGAGTTTGAGTTTAAATCGAACGCATTATTTCACGAGTGGTTTATCTTCTACTAGGCAAAAACGAGTTAATACTACATTTTATTTTTCGAATTAGTCTCAAAAGACATCGAGAAATTTCCAACAGTTGTCAAAAGTTCCTTATACAGGAGAAAAACTGAAAGTTTTAAATAATAAAATAATGTATGAGCGAATGAATCGTTATTGTTAACAGATGTAAACTAACTTGAATAAGCATGAGATAAGTTGTTTATTTACTTCATATGTATCATTCTTATTTTATTCTATAAAAAATAAAAAACGAAAAACGAGCCTTTATCCATCTCCTTGTGGGCAAAGTGGAATTTATAAAAATTGTCTTTTATGGCCTCAAATAAATACCTTTGTTTAAATTATCAACTACAGTTTTAATTATGCTCTCATTAGAATTTAGAGAACTTTGCGATATAACCTTAAAAGAACAGGCAAAACCTGGGGGAACTTTGATTTTATCTCAAAATAATGGATGTTCCTTTTTTTGAGTTCGATTGCTCAGAATCATTCATTACATCCATGTTTTTTTTTTTCAAAGTAAGATTCTACTTTCGCTGAGTTAAGGTTCACAGTTGGCGGTAAACATACCCTTTCTCGATTTTTTCTCACAGAGCATTTTTTTTAATTATGCCTATATAAAGGAAAAAGTCTAATCCACTTATGTGGATAAAAAACTTTGAAAAATATCCCCGACTGAATATTTTTTAGATCACACTTTAGAGTCCCCGAAACCTTTAATTGGGCCTCTGTTATTGGACATTTTTTTCAAAACTGAGGTACAATTTATCACTTTTATTTAAAATAATATTTTCTCTGTAAATTAGTATATCACGTACTTGAACAGACGTGTAATACCAAGAATATTTACTTAGAAACAACGCAACCGTTATTTTTGTGTTTCACTAAATTTATGAATACAATTTTTTTAGTACAATAGTACAGGAAATCTCCTGATAAGATCTTTGCCAAGTCCTCCTTTTTTATTTTATCAGCGTGAAAACCCATTTGACCTCGGAACTTATCCTCTATTTCTTTCTTTCTTTTCTTTTGCCGTTAATATTTTTTAATCTAAATTATATGAAAATAAGACTCAAAATTTCAATTTTTTGCTTAACCAAATCCAAATTGTCCATTTCTTTGGGAGTCGCTCATTCGCTCCTCAATTATAACAACCCTGCTGAACTTATTTAAGAAAAGGGAAAGGCACTATTGTCAGCAGTAGCTTGTACTGTAATTTTTAAGCTTAAATTTTTTAAATATTTCAAACTATCCACTTCAAAGTAAAGAAAATAATGTATGATGGTCGCGAATATTCCCAAAAAACTTTTGTATCCTCAGAATAATAATAATTTTGATATTGTCATAAATATTAGTTTGACTATGTGGTTCAGAAAAGAGATAATTCCGGTTAAAGTTCGGTAAGGGAACTGATTTTTATATTGCGAATAGTTTCTTCGTCTTTATTACTATAAATCGATTAATCGAGTACTAAAAATAATCGATTATTTCGATAATTGATTAATCCGTTCAATGATTAATTCATTAATCTTGAGTATATGCATTTATAAAATAAGAATAGGTAATAACAATTAATCGATTATTTGCTTAATCGGTCCATTAATCCAATATTTTCGAAGCAAACATTAGCTCTTAGCAGAGAAATTTTTGTTTTAATTCTTCGGTCTTATGCATTTTGTGTCGTTCAGCTGAACACTTTTCAGAATAACGTTCACTGAATGAGTTTGATTTTGTAGATCCATTTTTTTAACTAATATTTTGAACAATCCACGGTTTCTTCTTGCTAGTTTATTTTTGAGTATTTTATGAGGTTGTCATTTACTTCTGTACAACAATCTCAATTTATAATTTAATTTTTCTCATTTAAAAGTCTTATAAGTGTTGGGGAATGAAAAATTACGGTTTTTTTCCGAATAATTACTTCATTTGTCGATCTATGTATTTGTGAAAGGATGGAAATAAAACGAAAATTTTTAAATAAATGATATATTTGCACTTTACTAACAAAAACATTACATTTAAAAACTTCACACGGGACAAACCTGATAACAATATCGTATGACATATTCTGATCTAAATGGAGGGGTGAAATTACTCGATAAATTAGTGTGTGCACATATAAAAATAAAAAAAAATCACACCATAAAGATCCTTAACTGAAACTTTTCAATGAGAAAATAAAAACTAGTGACTCAAAATCAGTTCTTATTTCTTGGCAGAAGTTGTAATAATGGCACATCCAGCCGTAAAAACTGACCACAAAAGCAAAGTAGCTTCTAAATGCCCTGTAATATACCTCACTCCATCCAAAATCTGCTTCCAAATGAGGTTAACAGTCTGTTTCGAAGACGTAGGCAAGAGGTTCCTAGCCTTTAAGTAATCCACCAAAGATGGAGACTCTTTTGACTTGGAATAGACTTGGAAATTTTGGAACGTTTGTCGAAGAAAAACGATTCGCTTTCGACAGTTAGTGGTTTAGTTCCGCCTAATTTGTGCACTTTGGTCGGTTTAAGGCGCTTAATAATCCAAAACAAGGAATACAAGCAGCAGATTAAAGGCCGAAAAACAAAACTAGCCTGGCCCATGGAACAGAATTTGCTGAAGTTGAGTGAGTCAGCACGGGCTGAAGTCTTGCACCATCGAGAGTTGTTTGCGAAACGGTTTGACACGCTTTTCGACTGGAGTGCGGTTTTGTCGTTGGAAAAACCGAACCAGTTCGATATTCCCAAGAAACGAGCAAGTCTCCAGCCGAACGATGGCACCGTCAAACGAAGAAAAATCCACGTGACTGATCTTGCGAAAATAAGCAAGGACAGTTCGCAGCTGCGATTGGTTGATAAAAGTGTGATTGAACGCTTGATGAAAACCAGAAATAATGTCAATATTATAAGGATTGAGACGATGACGGGGCCCGATGGGAGGGTTAAGCCAGTGCTAGCACAAGCTAATGGTGCAGTTGCGACGTCAAGTGGTGAGGAGGTTGGTCATGAAGATGTGCAAGATGTTGAGAAATTGAACGTTGTGCTGAAATCGATGAAGTCGGAAGGTGTGTCCGAGTCGGGGAGCGAGTTTCAAGCGATTAAAGGCGATGTGCAGCTGCTTAAGCAGATTCTACAGTATGAGAAAGTTAAGGTCAAAGCGGAGCCGGATGGGTAGGTGCGTTGCTTTAGTTTATGTTGAACCAAAGTATTAATAAATAGTCGATTTTCATATTTTTACGTTTCTTTGGTCTTGGTCGAGTGTCCAAGTCCCTTTTTTCATTTCTGTGCACTTTATCCAATCAGAGAATTAATACGTACTAGAAGAGTAAAAATGAGAGCGCTTCAAAAGTTTTACCTTCCCACTAATTGCTCGAAAAAAATAAAAAAACAGAAAGGTTGAGCTTTAATTAATAATTTTCATGAGGAACATAAGAAAAAAAATAATTTGCGCCTTATCTCATATTTTTGCATTGCGAACACCGTTAAAGATACAGAAAATATATTCAAGAGGGTTGTAGAGAACAAAAAAAATTTTAATGTCATATATTTTTATCTTGAACGGCCCCGAAGAAGCTCAAGCGACGAATAAATAAATAATAATTTAAACAATAAAATTGAAGATAAAGATTCTCTACAACTTCTTTGTAAATTATTTAATAATGCTTTAACAGTTATTTATTTACCGAGTTTGAGTTTAAATCGAACGCATTATTTCACGAGTGGTTTATCTTCTACTAGGCAAAAACGAGTTAATACTACATTTTATTTTTCGAATTAGTCTCAAAAGACATCGAGAAATTTCCAACAGTTGTCAAAAGTTCCTTATACAGGAGAAAAACTGAAAGTTTTAAATAATAAAATAATGTATGAGCGAATGAATCGTTATTGTTAACAGATGTAAACTAACTTGAATAAGCATGAGATAAGTTGTTTATTTACTTCATATGTATCATTCTTATTTTATTCTATAAAAAATAAAAAACGAAAAACGAGCCTTTATCCATCTCCTTGTGGGCAAAGTGGAATTTATAAAAATTGTCTTTTATGGCCTCAAATAAATACCTTTGTTTAAATTATCAACTACAGTTTTAATTATGCTCTCATTAGAATTTAGAGAACTTTGCGATATAACCTTAAAAGAACAGGCAAAACCTGGGGGAACTTTGATTTTATCTCAAAATAATGGATGTTCCTTTTTTTGAGTTCGATTGCTCAGAATCATTCATTACATCCATGTTTTTTTTTTTCAAAGTAAGATTCTACTTTCGCTGAGTTAAGGTTCACAGTTGGCGGTAAACATACCCTTTCTCGATTTTTTCTCACAGAGCATTTTTTTTAATTATGCCTATATAAAGGAAAAAGTCTAATCCACTTATGTGGATAAAAAACTTTGAAAAATATCCCCGACTGAATATTTTTTAGATCACACTTTAGAGTCCCCGAAACCTTTAATTGGGCCTCTGTTATTGGACATTTTTTTCAAAACTGAGGTACAATTTATCACTTTTATTTAAAATAATATTTTCTCTGTAAATTAGTATATCACGTACTTGAACAGACGTGTAATACCAAGAATATTTACTTAGAAACAACGCAACCGTTATTTTTGTGTTTCACTAAATTTATGTATACAATTTTTTTAGTACAATAGTACAGGAAATCTCCTGATAAGATCTTTGCCAAGTCCTCCTTTTTTATTTTATCAGCATGAAAACCCATTTGACCTCGGAACTTATCCTCTATTTCTTTCTTTCTTTTCTTTTGCCGTTAATATTTTTTAATCTAAATTATATGAAAATAAGACTCAAAATTTCAATTTTTTGCTTAACCAAATCCAAATTGTCCATTTCTTTGGGAGTCGCTCATTCGTTCCACAATTATAACAACCCTGCTGAACTTATTTAAGAAAAGGGAAAGGGCACTATTGTCAGCAGTAGCTTGTACTGTAATTTTTAAGCTTAAATTTTTTAAATATTTCAAATTATCCACTTCAAAGTAAAGAAAATAATGTATGGTGGTCACGAATATTCCCAAAAAACTTTTGTATCCTCAGAATAATAATAATTTTGATATTGTCATAAATATTAGCTTGACTATGTGGTTCAGAAAAGAGATATTTCCGGTTAAAGTTCGGTAAGGGAACTGATTTTTATATTGCGAATAGTTTCTTCGTCTTTATTACTATAAATCGATTAATCGAGTACTAAAAATAATCGATTATTTCGATAATTGATTAATCCGTTCAATGATTAATCCATTAATCTTGAGTATATGCATTTATAAAATAAGAATAGGCAATAACAATTAATCGATTATTTGCTTAATCGGTCCATTAATCCAACATTAGCTCTTAGCAGAGAAATTTTTGTTTTAATTCTTCGGTCTTATGCATTTTGTGTCGTTCAGCTGAACACTTCAGAATAACGTTCACTGAATGAGTTTGATTTTGTAGATCCATTTTTTTTAACTAATATTTTGAAAAATCCACGGTTTCTTCTTGCTAGTTTATTTTTGAGTATTTTATGAGGTTGTCATTTACTTCTGTACAACAATCTCAATTTATAATTTAATTTTTCTCATTTAAAAGTCTTGATAAGTGTTGGGGAATGAAAAATTACGGTTTTTTTCCGAATAATTACTTCATTTGTCGATCTATGTATTTGTAAAAGGATGGAAATAAAACGAAAATTTTTAAATAAATGATATATTTGCACTTTACTAACAAAAACATTACATTTAAAAACTTCACACGGGACAAACCTGATAACAATATCGTATGACATATTCTGATCTAAATGGAGGGGTGAAATTACTCGATAAATTAGTGTGTGCACATATAAAAATAAAAAAAATCACACCATAAAGATCCTTAACTGAAACTTTTCAATGAGAAAATAAAAACTAGTGACTCAAATTCAGTTCTTATTTCTTGGCAGAAGTTGTAATAATGGCACAACCAGCCGTAAAAACTGACCACAAAAGCAAAGTAGCTTCTAAATGCCCTGTAATATACCTCACCCCATCCAAAATCTGCTTCCAAATGGGGTTGACAGTCTGTTTCGAAGACGTAGGCAAGAGGTTCCTAGCCTTTAAGTAATCCACCAAAGCTGGAGACTCTTTTGTGTAGGCGGGGAAATATTCACCCACTTTTTGGCGAACCCACCACGAGGGCTGCGACCTAAACAAAATAATAATAATAATAAATAAAATAATAATAATAATAACACAAAACCAAATCAGAGACAGACAAACCTTTGACTCCACGACGAATACTTGTATTTATAGAGAATTCCTCGGATGTATTTTGGCGGTTTTTGGTTGAACGGTGAATGGTGTCTGTCCAAAAGAGCCAAAACTTCGGCTTTCCCCGTCAATAATCGGTGAGTTAAACTCAAAATCCAAGGCTGCTTGTCGTAAGTGTTGTAAGCCGCCCAGAACATCTGCCAGTCCAACCTGGGAGAGTATGGTGCTAAAAATATTACATTATACCACTAGGAGTTTAAGTGAAGCTTTATGTGCTTTTATAGCGTAAAAACAAGATAATTAAATTAAATAATTTAAGTAATATGTTACTTTACCAACAAAAGGTAAGGAGTGGTTCACATTTCCCGGCTTGTACAGGAAGTTATATTCGAGCCATGGGCCCTCAACATTGTCGGAACCTTCAAGGATAACTTCAGGACGACCATCCACTCCCATCATTTTTGGGAAAAGTCCATACTGGTTGACAGCATGCAGTTTATGAAGTCGGTTATATACAGTGCGGACACTTGGATGAACGGTTGAATTGGATGCTGTGTGTAAAGACGCGAGAGGAACCTACAATTGTTTACCCTAGTAAAAAAAACTAGACAAAACTAATCAAAGTCTTACGGTACTAGCGAAAAATAGAAGTACGGCGATTCCCGAATACAGAATTGTTGTAATAATTGTGAATACTTTTGATCCCTGAACGTCAAACAAGGAGATCGAGAGGGCTCGCAGAATTGTAACAGCCAATGAGATCAAACCCAAGTATATGGTGATTGTGAGACCTTGCTTGAGGACATACTCAAACTGGTCCTTCGTAAATGCTGAAAAAAGAAATAGTTAAATATTGTGTGCATTATAACGATATTCGTCTGAAAACTTTTGTACAATTGTCTTAAAAATTATTTTTATCTAATTAACTGGCTAGTTTATATGTAAAAAAAATTGTGCCAACACTTATTATCGAAGCTTATCTCCGAAGTGGAGTTAATAAATGACAATATTCGATGTCTCAATGTCTGTTATTAGATCACAGTCGACTAAGTGAAAATCATTTTAACACACCTTGTATATTCAAGCTTGTGCAATTTTGGTTATACTGGAGTTCGACACCAACTTTTATTTTAAATGAAAAGCAATGTTTTTTACTAGGTTTTGGATTACTTTAGTTACTCGAGAGTTTTCATTAGCTTCCCCTATCTGTTTTAGAGGTGTTTTATACTTTTTTCTTGGATTCCCATCCCATTTCCACTAAGATTAATCGCTTTTATGGTAATTTAATTTTCTTCTAATATTGAGAAGACGTGGAAAAAAATCATTATTCATAAATCTTTTCGCATACTTTGTCAGTCATTTTGTCATGAAAAAAAAAGTGGTATATCAAAGTTTTTCAAACATGAATTTTATTAATTTTATGTATACACAGGTGGAGCGAATGTTAATACAAACCGATGCAGAAAATCAGATTTGCGTTCAAGTCATAAAGAAAAAAATAATCAAGTTCTATTCAAAATTCAAGGTCTGCTGACTTTTTTCCAAAATTAAAAACACCAAATACGAATTAAAAATGTTTTTTAATGTTAAATAACTAAAGAAATGAAGGACGCAAGAAAAAATACAGCTTTCTAATTAAAATAATAAAGTAATAAATACACTTTCGGCACAATTGGAAGTGCTGTCATCTTAAAAAAATTCTTACTAAGCAAGGACGTAACGTATTATGAGAATATGCAAATTTTCAGATAAATTTCTAATCACAGTGACCTATGACAGTGGCCTAAGAGTTCTAAATTAAGTTTGTATCACTATTTGTCAAATTCGAACGTAGTAATTTTATTTCATTAATTTCCAGGTACAATCTTTTTTGGCAAATTTAATATTTTCAAGTTGAAGCATCCAAAATTCAGTTTCATGATTTGTTTAATAAAAAAAAGGAACTAGGGTCTAAATTTTCATTTTTATTTCATTTTCATTGTTATTTATTATTTTATTTTATAAATTGTAAGTAAGTTTAATTTTTATATTTATGGTCACTTTTAGAATTCCTTTATTGGGAGTCACTTTTAGAATTCCTTTATTGGGAGCCAATTTTGTATTATGGGGATAACGTATATATTTCTATCCTTTTTTATTAAAATTTTTGTTAGTAACTTATGTCAGAGGTTTATGTCGAAAATAATTCGGAAGCCAAACTTTGTGTTCGCTGTGATCCATTACTTATAATCTTTAATTAGATAACTGTTTGATAACACTTTGTATCAAAATTTAAATATTTTTCACTTTTTATCCACTTTCAAGTTCCAACAATAAACACTTTATACCACGAAAAACTACAGAACCAAAGTCAACGCTAGTATTTACCACCACGTACTTTTAAAGTGATTCTTTCTATTGTAAGCAATTAACACTATACACGCAAAATTGTTGATCAATTCATTAAATGTCAGTTAAATGTGGAATTACGAAAATTTCTTTACTGTTTTCGACATAGTTCAAAAGTCATCACCAGAGGGCGTCTAGTTAATTTTATTTCCGAATTTCAAGGTTAAAATTTTTGTCAAATGCATAAAATAACATAATTTTACGTCAAATTTAACCAGGGACGTAGGAAACGTAGAAATTTTGGGATTACTATTTAAAAAAAGAAAATAATTGAATACCTACCAATATTAATGTTCACATTTCCGAAATTTTTCGATATTTATATTAATAATAAATACATAACTTAAAACACTTCAATGCTAAAAATGCTTTTCTTTCAGTCACAATTTTTAGTTAAACATCTCGTCCCAAAAATTGGTCATCAAGGACCCTTCATATTTCCCGTCGTCTTTTTAAATTTTCTAAAAAATGATATTGAAGGTGTTCTCGTATGAAAAACGTAACAAAATCGTGAATTCCCAATAACTTTATAATTTGAAACATAATCTAAAGTTCACGTAGATGCTAAAGGCGGCCAAGCAGCGACAGGTTCAACTTTCCTAAAAATTAGACCCAATTTTGGGTTCAAGTACCTACGTATTTTGTAAATGCATAGACAAATTCCCAAAATCTGATAGATTTTGTACATAACATTATTTAGACAATCCACTTTTCCAAATGCTTGTTAATAATAAACGTAAAACTTGAAAGGAAAGGTTCAATTTCTCTCTCTTTCATGGATGATTATCATTTCTTAAAGTTAAGAAAAAAATGTTTATGATGAAGAGTTTAAACGTAAAATTCTTGTACTTATAAAGAAATTTATAAAGAAATTTGGAGTTCATATAAAAAAACAGTGAATTGACGACGACTGCCAGTCTAAACCATTTCTAAACGCAGTTAATCGACGAAAAATGGAAACATTTTTTGACAAATTTATTTGACTTTTCGCCAAATTTCAAGTGCAACACCACTGATTTCTATCCCAACTTGTTTTTTTACACATTCCAACCGACGTATATGAAACAAAATTTCGAAAATTGACATTCAATGTCCCAACTCTCCCAATATAGGAACTCTAGTCACTTTTATTAAAGTTTTAATTGTTATTTATGATTCTAATAAACTGTAACTGTGCATATGCTTTATTTCTTTGCTTTATCTGGCAATCTGAAGGTAAAATTGTGTTACTAATATAATTCGGTGTTACCAACTTAATTTCCATAACCAGGTAAGTTAGTTGAAATCGAGAGCACGTTACTTACCAATATTGGATTCAATTATCGTCCCGTCGAGTTTCAAAGAATATAACTTAACAACGGCCAATAAAAGAGCGCCATATGTCAAAATATTGATGACTTTTTCGATAAAAGTCCACTTGGTGAAGGGTTTGCGGCGGCCGTAAAAGAACTGGTCGTCCAGTAAAGATAAAAGTAGAGTTACCATCAACAAGTTGGTAAAGTTATAATTGCCAGTAAGTACAATAGATATTTGTAGGAATATCTGCAAACAAGAAGAAATAAATATATTTTTTTAGGTACTTCCTGTATTTATTATTTGTTTACTTACTTGTATCATAAAACTGGTGATGCGCACCGCTCGAATCGGGACGAAGAATAAAAACGGAATACCAATCTCACAAACATTGGCAATAACGCCGAACAGTTTCAAGTACCAGCTCGGAATTTGATGGAAGTACCAAGAGAGTGGTGTTGGTAATGGTAAAGTTTCAAAATAGTAATTAAATGCTGTGAATTGATTATGAGTTATGAAAATAAATAAATTCAAAGTGTGTAAAACAAACCAGATAAAGTCCACCACTTGGGGCAACCACTGATGAATTTTAATAGGCCACAGGTTAACAAAAATCGAAACAGTAACCAACGCACCAGCCAGAAACTAATAGAATCGCTGGGTAAAACTTTCGAACCCTTTCTCCTGCCAGGGAGTAAAGGGGCCACCAGGAGAACAAGAAAACCGGCCTCTAGTAAAAATTCGTCGCTAAAACATTATCGGTTTTAATTTTTTTTAATATACACAAGTGCCCCAAAAATAACTGAAAAAATGTCGAATATTCCAAACTCGAATCGAGTCATTTATAAAATCCCTGATAAGTTTTGCTTTGGTAACAAATAAATACAAATTAAACCCGAATTGTCAACAAGGTTATCACGAGTTATCACTTCAGAATCAGTTCTTACATTTTTTTCATTATTTTTGGGACAACCTTTACTTATAAAATAAAATACTAATTAACTTATTAAAAAGCACAACTGTAGTACTCAGCTTAATGTCAATGACAGAAAATTTTGACCTTTAAAATTTAAACATAGCCAACAATGTAGGCATCCCGCTTAAAATATTCCAAACCAAAAACGCTCTTCTTGATTTTGTTACTAACAGAATTAATGATTCATAATCACTTTGTGTCCATTGAAAGGTAAAAAAATCAAAAATTCATATGACAATTTTAATTCAATTAAATTGGTGCAATTTTAATACTTACTAATTATTGCTCACAAAAACTTGCCCAACTTGATAAAGAGAGAAATATAAAGACCACAACCCAGCAAAGAGTGGAATTGTACAAAACTTTTGGGAGATAAACCTAAAAATAAGAAAATATGTTAGTTTAGACTTATTATGTAATTTGTTTTGACAATATAACTAAAAATACTTTTACGAGTACAAAATAACAATATGACACGCATATATTGTTTCATGGATCTGGTAAATTTCCATTTTACATTTTACGTATAGGTTTAAAAATGAAACATAAATAAAAAAAACTTTCATCGTAGCTTCTCATTAAAAACGCCCTTGAAAATTTATTTCCAAGATTTTCCCTTTTTCTGTCGCATCAATGGTTTAAACTTCTGAGTAGTTCAACAATACGTTACAGTAAATTTTAGCTTTTATACTCAAACATACGTAATTCTATTCATGACAAACTGATAAAAAAAATTGAATCTCATTACATGAATCAGTTTTTTTTTCATTTTAACGTTTTCATGAGTTAAAAAGATTCCGGAAAACTACATAACGGCTTAGAATTTGAATTGAAAAGGAATCATGTTTCATAAGTCAATATCACTTATTCTAGACAGAATCATAGGGACAGAATATTTCGTTTGTTGTAGAAATGCACTAAGTAACGTTAGATGGTCCCTTTTTTATGATATCCAAAAGTTTAAGAAAATATTCCTTATATTGAACAATTGTATACCTGAATTTTTATCAGAAAACTCAACTAAAGCAAGAACAAAACATGAAAATACAGCAAAATAAGAATTTTGTATTGTTTATGTCAATGTTTTCTTATTTTTGTACTATTTCTTTAATTGTGAAATGACAGTGTTCGTGCCATGTCAAGCAAGACTTATCAATATTGAAGTCTGATGATGATTTAATTAAAATCGAAACGTCGCTAAAAATATGAAACTTATTTACATCCCTGCCCTAAACAACCAACAACAATTTCCTCCGTCTATTTTTTTAAATTATTCATTTTTATACTAACTAAACAAAAATCTAAGTCACAATAGAAAGCTTTAGCAAATAGATACGAGTAGACCCCCTGAGTTTCCAATAACAAATGTGATCCATAACGTTTAAAATGAAAAATTATTACATAATTTCCTCGTTTTACTCAAAAAATTAAAATGTTACTTCTAAAATATACCAAACACCCACAGAAAATAAATGATTATTTTTGCCCTTAATATTCCTACGGTTTATAAGGTGATGTTAAGAATATTTTTACCAACAAGTATATTACCAAGTATAGAAACAACAGGCAAATTAAAGGTATGGGTTTTTAGGTTTGAAACTATCACCCGTTATAAACATTATTTATTACATTAAAAGACCTTGAAAAGCACTTATTTTATTTTGTTATCTTTTCATGCGATTTTTATAATAGTTTTTACATAATTTCAACCATCACTTAGGCCTTGGATAGAAAACACTGAATATACTTCAAGAAAATTGTTTGTAGGCGACTTTAACAAAAAAAGGCAGAACTTTTATTACATTTTAGGGCGTTTTAAAGTGACATTAGATAAGAAAATCGACGTAACGGCAATACCATAAAATATTTTAAATAAAAAAAACGAGTTAATTATCAAACAGGGGAAAGGGCGATTTTTTTACACTAAAGAAAGTAGTAACCACATATTAGCATTTTTTTTGAGTGAAATAGGCTGGAAATAGGGCACACATTTAACTTTATGTTTATGTATAACACGAAAATGTTATAATGGAACCCAGTGACAAATTAGACGAGAAAAATAATTATATGAAAGCAGTTTTTGTTTTAAACGTTGAGCTTGAATTAAGATTTTTTCTTTTTAATTAAGAGTTTCTCATTATAAAATCAGGAAAAAATAAAAAAATAAAGCTTCTTTTTCCTAACTGTCAATAATTTCTTAAAAATATAAAGAAGTGTACCTACTATATCACAAAACAGTAAACAAATTTATCTTTATGATACGTATGATATGCATAACCAAAAAAAATCGAGAAGAAAATAAAATGATATTAACTTTACACAAACGGTTTTATCTTTCTTTTTTGCTCTATATTTTACAAGGGGTGAATGTTTTTTCGTTTCTTTTTTGTATTATTAGGTTTCAAAGTAAATGTTTCAATGCTAATTATTTAAAAAAATAACGTACATAAAACTGTTTCTTCTTATAAAATAATAAGGCAAGAATAAAAAGATAAAGCATCGTGTGGGTAACTGCCAATAATTTTTATTTTATTTTTTTATTATTACTACAAATACAGTAAACAAAAAATACGGTTGTCATTTAAAAAAATTAAAAATAACGTCATTACTCAATTTCTCCTTATGGACACCTAATATAAATGTAGTATTTACAAAAATAAAATCAACCTGTCTGTGTGTTACTTTTAGTTCAGTCTGTAAGTTAATTTTTTTAAACCGGAAGAATTTACTAAATTAGGCCAAAAGTGACACTTTTTCTTAGTTTCTTAGCTCGTTGTCAAGGTTGAAAGGTAATCATTGTCAATCTGAATACCATATTTTTTTTCTTTTCTCAAAAAAAAATTAACAATATTTAAAGCAAGACATGTGTTCAAAATTTCACCCATCACATTGGCCTTGGATAGAAAACACTGAATATATTTCAAGAAAATTGTTTGTAGGTGACTTTAACAAAAAAAGGCAGAACTTTTATTACACTTTAGGGCGTTTTAAAGTGACATTAGATAAGAAAACCGACTTAACGGCGATATCATAAAATATTTTAAATAAAGAAAACGTGTTAATTATCTAACAGGGCAAAGGGCGACTTTTTTACACTAAAGAAAGTAGCAACCACATAATAGCATTTTTTTTTGAGTGAAATAGGCTGGAAATAGGGCACAAATTTGACTTTATGTTTATGTATAACACGAAATTGTTATAATGGAACCCAGTGACAAATTAGACGAGAAAAATAATTATATGAAAGCAGTTTTTGTTTTAAACGTTATGTTAGAACAGTCCAAATTACACAAGGGACTGAACGTAATGTAAACGTAATATTTATAAAAAAGACAATAATAAAAACCTTATCTGTATTGATTTGCTTTCACTACAAGGAGAAAGAAAGCAAAGTCAAATACCTCCTGTTAATAACGTATAAAAGCAATAATAATAAGACATTTCCTTGGTAAATTTCATAATTTGCTAGTTTTAGTTTTTAAATAGAAAGTGTAAGTGACTTTCATAAATAATTTTTACCCTGTAAATGCTAAAAAGCTCCCAAGCAGTGCCAACACATCCAACGCATAATTCACATCCAAGCCCAAGTAGGGGGCAAGCCACAGTAATGTGGGTTGATAATGTACTTTGGCTGATAAAGTCTTGTGTTTACTGTTTTCCAACAACGATTTTGCCGGTAATATTCCATTATCGCCGTACAATCCTGAAAAAAGAAATAGCAAATCACCAAAAAATAATCTCTAAACACCAAAAGAAAAAAAAAACAATAGTGCAATGGACTTGGATCTCCTAACCAAAAACACAGTTATTTACATGAAAACTGAGCCTTTTTTTACTAAAATAGTAACTTACCGGGGATTTGGATGTAGAACGAAATAAATGCAAAGAGGTAGACTATGCAGAACGATCTCAGAAAGAGATTCCTGGTGTATCGCAGAGATATCATTGTTCACCGATAATTAACAAGCCGATAGAAAAAAATCCACTTCTGGAGATTGAACTCAACATGTAAACAATAAACAACACATTAATAACAACTTAACACGAGTACTTCTCTCGTATTTGATGATAGTGATGATGTGATCTGAAAGAATAAAGCGACGCAACGCAACCAACTCGAACCAACAAACGCCCAGCAAGAGACAAGGACACAGCAACCAGCCAAGCATGCACCTCAACATAGGTGGGACAAGGAGCGCTAGTTTGTAATATAAACAGGAATGATCGAATCCGAATAAAATAACTGTTTTTTATGTTTAACATCATCACATTTCCTCGGTTTTATGAAAATTGGTGGATTCTTCTAGGCATTAAGTTAATTAAAAACTAGCACAAGTAGCTGAATTTTGGAAATTCCTGTCCCAACAATGATGTGAACACAATTACAAATTTAGCAAAAGTAAATATTTGATACGTTTTTAAATGTAACAGTATATTTACATGCCATGTATTGATTATATGCACACACTTTGTGTTTACTGTACCATTAAAATATAGTGAAGAGAGAGCCAATATAACACTTTTTTTATTGTTTTATTAATTAATATTTTACATGATAATAATAATGTGTGTCTTGTTTACTCATTCTTGTTGGACTTTTTCTTAATGCCACCACCAACCAAAGAACCCTTCGGGGTCCCTTTCTTCACTTTTGTCTCTTGTGTGCCTTTTTGTTCCTTTTTAATTTTTGGTTTGCGGGGAAGCTCGGTGTCACCTAATTCTTTCTTTTCCTTATTTTTTGACTGTTTGGAGGGCTTTTTCTTGCTTTCTAAGCTCGACATACTAAAATTTTGGATTTTGAAAAATGACGTTTAGTGAAAAAATCAACAGATTATTGACACACGATGGCTGGGATCTTTTGTAATTATTAGTAATTGGCTTAAAAAAACTTAATTTCACACTTATTAATAAATTTCTGTTCGATTAAGCCCAAGAAAATATTTATTATGTTGATTTTGTATTTTTTTAATTACAGATTTCTGTTTTCGCTAGTGACACACATGTCAAATATTTTTCTAACCTCCAATCCCTTAACCTAAAATTTTCAAAAATTTTATTAAAAAAAATGTCAGATGGGGAAGATGATGTGCCCCAGTTGTCGGCAAGTACGTTTCAGGCGCTTCAGGAGTTTTACAAAGAACAGGAGGAAAGGGAGACGCGGTTTTTGTCAACACCTGATGAAAATACCACTTTAGACGAAAACTGGGTTTGTGAAATAAATTGTACCTTAATTGTGGGTTTTGTCATTGAAATTTGTAGCAATTGAGTCAGTTTTGGTACGATGATAAGACCACAGAAAATTTAGTTAATGTAGCTTTAAGAGAGGTGGGTCCAGATGGTAAAATAGCACTGGTTTCGTGCCCAACACTTTACAAAAAGATGAAGGAACGTGTAAGTGACAAGGGGGAAGGTGAGGAAGTTTTTTACTCCAATTCATGTGTTAAAAATGTCACTTTTTTCAGTAACACTTTATGAATATGATCAGCGTTTTAGTGTGTATGGCAATGATTTTGTTCCCTATGATTACAAGTCGCCTCTAGGGGTTCCGAGGGAAAAAGCTAGTTATTATGATCTTGTCATAGCTGATCCACCGTTTTTGTCAGAGGAATGTTTAACCAAAGTTGCAGTTACACTTAAATTTCTTACGAAAGACAAAATCATTTTGTGTACAGGTAAATTTTTTTTTACTGAATTAATTTTTGTGGTAACTCTAGTACCATGAACGGTATTTTGTTGATCATGTTTCAAGTGACCTTCAGTTCTTAACTCGCATGTAATGTTATAAGCAAGAGAAGGTCCCTCTTGTTTTTATGGAAAACGTTTACTGAATACATTCCTGTTTTGCTGAATAAAATAAAAATAAAAAACTACAAATTTCTACACCCTCTAGCGTATGAGTTTGAATTAAGATTTTCTCTTTATAATTAAGTTTCTCTTTATAAAATCAAGCAAAAATAAAAAAATAAAGCTTCTTTTTCCTAACTGTCAATAATTTCTTAAAAAATATAAAGAAGTGTATTACCTATTATACCACAAAACAGTACACAAATTTATCTTTATGATACGTATCATACGTATCATAACATATGATATGCATAACTAAAAAAAAATCGAGAAGAAAATAAAATGATATTAATGATATTGATATTAACTTTACACAAACGGTTTTATCTTTCTTTTTTGCTCTATATTTTACAAGGGGTGAATGGTTTTTCGTTTCTTTTTTCTTTTCTTTGTATTATTAGGTTTCAAAGTAAGTGTCTCCATGCTAATTATTGAAAAAAATAATGTATACAAAACTGTTTCTTCTTATAAAATAATAAGGCAAGAATAAAAAGATAAAGCCTCGTGTGGGTAACTGCCAATAATTTTTTTTATTTTTTTATTATTACCAGAAATACAGTAAACAAAAAATACGGTTGTCATTTAAAAAAAAATAAAAACAACGTCATTACTCAATTTCTCCTTATGGACACTTAATATAAATGTAGTATTTACAAAAATAAAATCAACCTGTCTGTATATTTCTTCTAGTTCAGTCTGTAAGTTAATTTTTTTAAACCGGAAGAATTTACTAAATTAGGCCAAAAGTGATACTTTTTCTCAGATTTTTAGCACGTTGTCAAGCTTGAAAGGTAATCATTGTCAATATGAATACCATAATTTTTTTCTTTTCTAAAAAAAATAACAATATTTAAAGTAAGACAGGTGTTCAAAATTTGGTAAAATTGAGTAAAATTGACAGGTAGTTTACATATGTTTATAAATTTAGAGAGTACTCTTGCTGACGTTGTTATTTACACTTACTATACAAGTAAATGTATGCATTTTTTTATTACTATGTTAGTTAGAGCAATATCTCAAAAACTATCATGATCACATAGAAATCAGAGTATGCTGTTTTATAGGTCTCTCTTGTTTTTATAGAAAACGTTGAATTCGTTCCTGTTTTGCTGAATAAAATAAAAATAAAAAACTACAAATTTCTACGCCCTCTAGCGTATGAGTTTGAATTAAGATTTTCTCTTTATAAAATCAGACAAACATAAAAAAATAAAGCTTCTTTGTCAATAATTTCTTAATTTTGTTTTTATAATTACCAGATATATAAAGAAGTGTACCTACTATATCACAAAACAGTAAACAAATTTATCTTTATGATACGTATGATATGCATAATTAAAAAAAAAGAAAATCGAGAGAAGAAAATAAAATGAAAAAGTTATTGATATTAACTTTACACAAACGGTTTTATCTTTATTTTTTGCTCTATATTTTACAAAGGGTGAATGTTTTTTGTTTCTTTTTTGTATTATTAGGTTTCAAAGTAAGTGTTTCCATGCTAATTATTTAAAAAAATAATGTATATAAAACTGTGTCTTCTTATAAAATAATAAGGCAAGAATAAAAAGATAAAGCCTCGTGTGGGTAACTGCCAATTATTATTTTTTATTTTTTTATTATTACTAGAAATACAGTAAACAAAAAATACGGTTGTCATTAAAAAAAATGACATTACTCAATTTCTCCTTATGGGCACCTAATATAAATGTAGTATTTACAAAAATAAAATCAACCTGTCTGTATATTTCTTCTAGTTCAGTCTGTAAGTTAATTTTTTTAAACCGGAAGAATTTATTAAATTAGGCCAAAAGTGATACTTTTTCTCAGATTCTTAGCACGTTGTCAAGCTTGAAAGGTAATCATTGTCAATATGAATACCATATTTTTTTTCTTTTCTCAAAAAAAATTAACAATATTTAAAGCAAGACAGGTGCTCAATATTTGGTAAAATTGACAGGTAGTTTACATATGTTTATAAATTTAGAGACTACTCTTGTTGACGTTTTTATTTGGACTTACTATACAAGTAAATGTATGCATTTTTTATTACTATATTAGTTAGAGCAATATCTCAAAAACTATCATGATCACATAGAAATCAGAGTATGCTGTTTTATAGGTCTCTCTTGTTTTTATAGAAAACGTTGAATTCGTTCCTGTTTTGCTAAATAAAATAAAAATAAAAAACTACAAATTTCTACGCCCTCTAGCGTATGAGCTTGAATTAAGATTTTCTCTTTATAAAATCAGACAAACATAAAAAAATAAAGCTTCTTTGTCAATAATTTCTTAATTTTGTTTTTATTATTACCAGATATATAAAGAAGTGTACCTACTATATCACAAAACAGTAAACAAATTTATCTTTATGATACGTATGATATGCATAATTAAAAAAAAAGAAAATCGAGAGAAGAAAATAAAATGAAAAAGCTATTGATATTAACTTTACACAAACGGTTTTATCTTTCTTTTTTGCTCTATATTTTACAAAGGGTGAATGTTTTTTTGTTTCTTTTTTGTATTATTAGGTTTCAAAGTAAGTGTTTCCATGCTAATTATTTAAAAAAATAATATATATAAAACTGTGTCTTCTTATAAAATAATAAGGCAAGAATAAAAAGATAAAGTCTCGTGTGGGTAACTGCCAATTATTATTTTTTATTTTTTTATTATTACTAGAAATACAGTAAACAAAAAATACGGTTGTCATTAAAAAAAAAATAACGTCATTACTCAATTTCTCCTTATGGGCACCTAATATAAATGTAGTATTTACAAAAATAAAATCAACCTGTCTGTGTGTTACTTTTAGTTCAGTCTGTAAGTTAATTTTTTTTAACCGGAAGAATTTACTAAATTAGGCCAAAAGTGACACTTTTTCTCAGTTTCTTAGCACGTTGTCGAGCTTGAAAGGTAATCATTGTCAATATGAATACCATATTTTTTTAAACTATCATGATCACATAGAAATCAGAGCATGCTGTTTTTTTTCTCATGTGATTTTTAGATTTTTTGTACAATTTCTTATAATAAATATTAATAATACATAATTATAATAATAAATAAATACTATTAAAATATTCTTTAACGAAATTTTGATTTCTAATGTCATTCTACAGCAAATGTTTTAAGCAAAAATACTTTAAAAATATCCTAAATTCCAAATAATAATTTTTGTAGCAACTTAATACTCATTATAATATTTTTGATGAAATTATTTATTAATTAATAAATTGTTTTTAGGCGCAGTGATGGAACAATTCGTTGAACGCCTGCTAGACCTGAAGAAAACTCCCTTAAAGCCGCAACATCGAAATAACTTGGGAAATGAATTTTACTGTTATTCCAATTTTAAGATTGAATGTTAATGTTAATAATTAAAACACGTTTTTACATAGGTACTATTTTATTTTTTGGGGGGTGATATGTATACATGAAATGTGTATTTACAACAATTTAAAGCTATGGGGTGAAAATAACTAATCACAATATCAAAGGCAAGTAACTAAATTCACTGTGACAACCAATGAATGGTGGCTGTGCTAATAAATAAAATTCGGAATGTTTAAAAGAAGCATAACTTCTACAATATTACTTTAAACTCTTCCAGTTGAAGGCCTCACAAATTCATGCAATTCTTGGTCCCGCCTGATAATTTACCACCTTTACACCCTTCCAATAAATCCTCATCTTTAGCGCATTATTGCCAAATAATTTAACGTGCCATTAAATAAATTTCCACAAAACTTTAACAATACTTTATAATTATTTCATCTTAAATTTAAACAGCAAAAGAAGTTGTCAAACAACATTCACTACAACGTTTGTAATTAATTTATTTAGAATTTATTTGTTGCAGTCGCTGTGTTTATATTGCTGAAATCATTTCACAAGTAATAAACTTTCATTCGATTCAAAGAAAAAGCACAACCTGTGTGGGTGGGATTTGTTCAAAACAACCGTTCTTATAGGCCTCTAAACCACATTTTCACTAAACTAACCAACAAATTAATCACCAAACATTCATTTTTATTACGGGGTGAACCTTTTATACAGTGTGACCGGCACAAATTTGGAACAATACAGTACGACCTCGATAATCCGAACTAAATGTTCCTACAAATGTACTAAACACACAAAATACGTTGCTTCAGTTAGTAGAAATTAAATTAGAAAAAAAGACTGAAACCAAGTTATTTTACAAAATAAAAACATTCAAGGTGATTTTATTTTACGACAAATTATGGCAGTATGTCATCGTAAAAACAAGTGAAAACAGCTTGGTGAACATAAAATAAAATAATAACATACACAGTTTTTTGTCCCAATGTTTAGTAGTCAAGTTTTCCTGTTTTGATTGTTTGGTTTTGTTTATTAGTTATTATAATGCAATAATGTTCAGAATTTACTATATTATTTGTCGCCATAGTATCTTCGAAATACTTTTAGGAAAAAAGTTATTTGCTTAAATTTTTACTTTCTTCAGTTTACTTTCTGCTTTCTTCAATAACAAAATATTGTTTGTTCGAACATTTCGGACTTAAAATTTTGTTGTGTACTTAATAAAAGTTTGTAAAAAAAATCATATTAAAACATATATACGTAGTATTTTTGGCGTTCGGTTGATGAAAAATTAAAAAGCATTTTTTCTACTATTTTATAAACGGGTAACTGAACCTGTAACACTGTAATTTTTATTTTTTTTAATGTTTAGAGATTTTATAACAAATGTACTCTTCAAAATTCACCTGAATTCAGATTCAAAAAAAAAAATATAATTAGGTATTTAGTTAACTTATTACCAACTGAAATTTTACTCTTAAGGTGATATTATCTTACAAGATAAAACAAGTACAAAATAGTTTAGTAAACATAACATAAAATAAAGTAATAACTTAAACAGTTTTTTGTCCCATTGTTTAGGAACCAAGTTTTCCTGTTTTAATTGTTTGGTTTTGTTTATTAGTTATTTTAATGCAATGATGTTCAGAATTTACTATATTATTTTTCACATTAGTATCTTCGATATACTTCTAGGAAAAAAAGTTAATTGCTTTAATTTTTACTTTCTGCGTTCTTCGATAATAAAATATTGTTTGTTCGAACATTTAGTTGTTAAGGCTTAAAACTTTTTTGTATATGTTTTTCTACTATTTGACAAACGCCTAACTTAACCTGCAACACTGCTTGTAATTTTAATTTTTTTAGAAAGTTTTTGGGGATTTTATAACAAATTATCTTTACTTCAAAATTTACTTTATAACTTAATTAATTAAGTAAAAACACTCTCTAGATTTTGATCTCTGGAAAAGCTATATCATTTGTTTTTTGTTTTTGTGTATCTGAATTCAGAGAAATAAAAAATCATAATGAGGTGTTAAATTAATTTACAAGCAACTAATATTTTACCCTTAAGATGAATTTTCTTTATAAGATAAATAAAATAATAACATAAACAGTTTTTGTTACAAGTTTTTCTGATTTAATTGTTTGGTATTGTTTATTAGTTATCTATGTTATCATAATGCAGTGACTGTATTATTTTTCACATTAATATCTTCGATATTATACTACTAAGAAAAAAGTTAGTAGCTCTTTAATTTTTACTTTCTGCTTTCTTCAAAACAAAATATTGTGTGTTCAAACATTTCGAAATATTTGGCTTTAAAACTTTGTTGTATTCTGAATCAAAGTTCGTAATTTGTTTTGTAAAAAAAATCATAGTAAAACATACAGACGGAGTATTTCTGGCGTTCGGTTGATGAAAAATAAAATAGCACGTTTTTCTACTATTTGACAAACGTCTAACTTAACCCGCAACACTGCTTGTAATTTTAATTTTTTTAGGGATTTTATAACAAATTATCTTTACTTCACAATTTACTTTATAACTTAATTAATTAAGTAAAAACACTCTCTAGATTTTGATCTCTGGAAAAGCTATATCATTTGTTTTTTGTTTTTGCGTGTCTGAATTCAGAGAAATAAAAAATCATAATTAGGTGTTAAATTAATTTACAAGCAACTAATATTTTACTCTTAAGATGAGTTTTCTTTATAAGATAAATAAAATAATAACATAAACAGTTTTTGTCACAAGTTTTTCTGATTTAATTGTTTGGTATTGTTTATTAGTTATCAATGTTATTATAATGCAGTGACTGTATTATTTTTCACATTAGTATCTTTGATATTATACTACTAAGAAAAAAGTTAGTAGCTCTTTAATTTTTACTTTATGCTTTCTTCAAAACAACATATTGTGTGTTCAAACATTTCGAAATATTTGGCTTTAAAACTTTGTTATATTCTGAATCAGAGTTCGTAATTTGTTTTGTAAAAAAAATCATAGTAAAACATACAAACGGAGTATTTCTGGCGTTCGGTTGATGAAAAATAAAATAGTACTTTTTTTCTACTATTTGACAAACAGCTAATTTAATCTGCAATACTGCCTATAATTTTTATTTTTTAAGTGGGTTTAGGGATTCACTTTCAACTTAAATAATTAAGTAAAAATACTCTCTAGAAAAAGTTGTAACCATTTGTTTTTTATTGTTGTTTATCTGAATTTAAAATAAGATAAGGTTTAAGACAAAATTAAAATAAGTAACATAATAAATGTAGTAGGCAATTGTAGGCTTTATCCTATATCTTGAAAAGTTCGGATCATCGAGGTCGTACTGTATTTTTATGGGTTACTCCAGTTTCCAAATAAATGCCACTCATGTTTTGAGATCTCCATCAGTTTTGGAGACTTGGTGTAAACTTTATAAAACTAACAGTTAATTGTACCAGATGCCAACAAAAAAGCTGATTCGTCCATTGATAATTTAAAAATAAGGAAATAAATGTAGTGTTGAGTGTTGACATCCAATACATTTGTTTAGTATTCTGTTATCACAAATAATATTTGATCTAGTTCTTTGGATGATATGATTAATAATAATTGTTATTTCTAATCACAGTGAAACAACTCATTTAAAAATGGAAAATTTGATTCAATTTAACCACATCACCCGTTTCAGTCAATAGCATCTACCTAAAAATCTACGTGAAATAAAATTTATTTAATTTACCACAACGGTGGTTTCAAATCAGCTGAACAAGTCATGACCCGTTTCACGTAGCGTTTTACTCGTAAGTCTTTCAATCTCACTGAGCAACATCTGGGTGTCTGTGTCAATTTCTGAAATAGGTGGACTGGCTTGAATCGAATTCTGGACGTTATCCCACTCTAGAGAATTGGCTGAGGAAACACGCGACCAATCTGAGTCGCTGTTTAATGCTGGAGCTGTGTTTTGAGGACTTGCTTCACTTGGACACTCTGAGAAGTCTTCAGGTAGCGCAGTCCTAAACACCTAGTTAGTTTTTTCGGATTAAAAATTGTGCTACCAACCAGGAACTCCCCGATGGATCATGAATCATTGAAATTGGAATCGTCTCATGTTCCCATTCTAAGTCTAAAGAACTAACAGGTGTTGAAGCTGCTGTTCTTGATAGCAAAGCTCGAGCGTCCAAACATTGGAGTTGAATGTCGCGACTTGTACATGATCTGGCAAAAAATACGTATTAGGATTGTGCAGGAATTTATTTCCTTTGTCTCATGGTTAAAATAAATATTCAGTATTATTTATCGATAGTTTTGTTAGGGTCACAAAAGAGCGCAGTTGCTTCAAGAGCAATGAATTTAAAATTGGGTAGATTTAAATAACAGTGAGCAATTTAAACAAAACAAAAAAAATAGACAGACAAGGCATTAAACTCTAACTAATAAATAAACTATTTTTTGGAGCATTCAAAGACTAATAAATCACACAGAAATCAGCGTTTGCTATTCAATTCTTAATACTTTATATTGTTCTTTTTTCTCCGTGAATGTGAATTTTTCACAATTTCTAAACAATTTCTTATATGAATTAAGGTGTGATTAATATTATTAGGGAATGCAGATAAGTATATTTTTTCATAGATGATTTATTGTCTACGTTTTGCCCCCTTTTTTGGGGTTTCTTTCATTCTTAAGGCAAATATCTGAACAAGTCTTTGTGTGTACGAAAAAACCCTTTGAGAGAAATTACTTCAAGGTACATTTATTCAGAGTGAATAAATAAAAGGTTTAAAATAAACAAATAACACATTTTCGAGCTCGTTTTTTGACCAAATAACTTTGACCAACTGCCACTCGCTATTGTTTTTGTTTTTGATTTACGAAAAAAATTATTCAAAACGGTTTATTCGTCTAAAAAAGTATTAAAAAAAGTCAAAGTTCAAAAATTGTTTTAGATTTTCGTTTTAACTTTTTATTGAATAATCGATTTCAATGAAATTTGCCGTCATATCTACATGTTTTCATACGGCTGCTTGTAAAGGACTCACCAATCAACAATTTTTATTATACAAGGTGCTCAAAAACTGGCGCATCAACTCAATGGTACGTTGTTGAAAAGCATGTATAGATTACGGGAAAAATCTTTAAAAAAATCCTAAAGTCATATTTCAAAAAATCTGGAGCTACAAATTTAGTTTTTTAACTTCTTCAGTTTTTAACAATTAACAATTAACAATTATTTTTCAATTTCCTTTCAGACTTTAGCAGCTTTTTGAATTAAAAAAAAAATAAATTCATCAAAAAAATCACGGTTTGTAAATGTGACAACACTGGGAAGCCGTTTCAAAAATAATTTATTTCTATTGTTGATCAAATTCTCTTGCGATCATGACTGTTACACAACGTTGTTTATCATTTATTTAAATTTTTTTATTTATCAATAACTTTAATACAAAGAATTTTTTTTTACCTTTATATGTAAGCAGTTCTCTACCACACTTCATTAAGTTGGTGCGCCGGTTTTTGAGCACCCAGTACGTTATCCAAGTGATATAATTTTTTTTATTCGAAAGACTCATTCTTTCTAAATAATTGTTGTAACTTATAAATTGTTAGTATCGGCATCGGTTTTAGAGCAAAAAATAATTTATATCGACGTGTTAAAATTTCAGATGTTTGCCCATTTATTATTATTGGATTTTCATTTTTTTTCCATTTTGGCTGTTGTTAGACAACAATAATGTAAATGATTATTAATTTAGACCACAAAAAGCATTTTTTCACAAAATTGTGGATTTATAAAAATCGTTGGATTTCTAGCTATCTATATTCTATTGATGACAAATTACTTGTTCCAAATTTCGTGAAACTCGATTTTCCATTTAGAAGTTACTAATAAAAAACGAAAACAATTTAAACAATTTTTAACTTTGGCACCGTCTAACTTTTAACGGTACAACTTGTTATAGAAGTTGGGTTAAATCGTTTTATTTTGATTTAGAGAATCTCTATTTCTCTTTTGTTCCTTCCTATCTTTTCGTTACACTTTGTAGATTAAGACAAGTCAAAAATAAATAGTATAAATTAATTAATACATAAATGATAAGATACTTGTAACTAACAAAAAAATTACGATAATCATTCGAAATATTCTTGACATTATACAAAAGCAACTTATTTAATATGTAGTTAAATTGGCATAAATAAAAGTTGTCATTTTAGAGAAATCTTAATAAATTCATAACTTCCTTATTATTAAAGACACACATTTAGTAAAGGAAATGTTAGTACGAGTCCAAATCGATGTGGAATTAAATTAAATTAAATCTCTTTTATTTAGGAAGAAAAAAAATGTAGCATCCCATTTGAAAATAGGTACTTGAAGTTTTCCAAATTTTGGGGTTTCTTAACCTTTTTTTTTCGAAATTTGAAAACACCAAAGGAAAGGTCTCAGTCCAAACTTGATTTGAAATTGATTAAATTGTGGATTTTTGAAGTGGAAGGTTCTAATCCAGAAAAGTTTTTGAAAGTGTAAATAGTAGAATATTACCGTTTGAAATTTTATTATTTGACCCTTTGGCTTGCTTAATTATGACGATCAGCGTTTTCATACAAGTTAAAAAATATTAAAGCTTCCTCTAAGTATAAATTGAAATAAGTATTCACACACAAAAAAAATTGTATTTGAATTCACTAAAATGTTTATCAATCTTATCTATCTTTTAACAAATTAAATCAAAAATTTATGTAATGTGAAAATAAAACTACACATTAAATAAATAAACAACTTATTTTACAGTAACACATATCTGTCCAAGTCATGAATAATAAAAATAAAACAATAATAAAATAAATAATAAATAATAACAGATATGGTGAATAAATAATAAATATTTTATAAAACCAAATTTAATTATTAATTTAAAGTTTTATTCGAGATAAAAAAATATTAACTACAAGATTACGCCTAACTAAAAATGTATAAGTTTAAAGTTAAAAACTCAATACATAGTCTCTGATACAATTAGTACAAACAGTTTATCGAAAACAAAATTTAAAAAACGTAAGCAATTACTGGTTTGTGCAAAATTCCGTTATTTTTCAAACTGTGCGAAAATGGTTGAAGACACAAAACTCTAATGAACAAAGTTTTAGAGAATTACATTTCCTACAGAATAGTAATATTTCTAGTTCCAACAGTTTAAGTTTTGCAACAAAGTTTTAACGTCTTTGGGGTCTAAACTCTTGAACTTTTGTAAAGGTAATTTAATTCTTCACAACATTCTTTATTATTTCTTTTCTGAATCATCAATTTTATTAGCAGCGTTTAACGTTTTAACGTTTAACGTTTTAACGCAAATTCAAACTTTCAATATTCATGTATTTTATTTTTAGTATTTATGAAGTTTACTGTAGTTTTATGCTCTCGTCCCTTACTGTAAAATTTTAAATACCTAGTGTCCTTATTAGTTTTTGATACGTCGTTTTAAATACGGAAAGGCTTCACTTAATTATATGGAAAATGCGCTAATCTGGAATTAAAATAGACTAAAATCTTACCCTGTTGAGGGAAGGCGCTGTGATTCATTCAGTCTACTGTACGCAGTCAATTGAGGATTCAATAAACCGTCAACCAAATCTAGCACTGGCTTCTGAAAGTCCATAAAAAGTAAAGAAAACAGAAACATAAACAATTAATTGTAAACCTGTTTGTTGTCGTTTCTTTTACTAAACAACCGAGAAAAAAAGCTCCTGTTTCCACGAAAGCCGGAATTAACAAAAATTACTCATTAGGAAAAAATCTACAACATGTTACTACCTTTTCACGCTTTGTTGTCTGGTGGAACTCTAAAATAACCCCTTCATTATTGTTACTTTCCAATAATTGAACTTACATCGTCCACCAAAAAAGAGAATTCGACTCCGTTCCTCTGCCCTTGCAGTATATTGAAGTTGCGTAGACTTTTGGAAGTATCTGAATTGGGCAAACACTTGCCAAAACAGCTACCCATCTTACTTGCAGCCCATTTAGGACTGCTGAGTGTTTAGCCCCCATGGGGTGGTGCTAAAACGAGTGACTCCGTGGTCATTAAATTCAAAACACCGAATTAATCGCCACATTCATTTGGTACACTTATTACACTTTTATTACGTTAACAGCGTTTTTCAAAAATATTTTGCCAAAAAACTCGAATTGTCAGAGTGACATATGAGGGGTGGTTGACAAGTAGTGCTACCACTAATAACACGAAAGTTCCCAGTTTTGTATACAAATTTAATAAATATGCAGTTAATTAATTAATGTTTATCAATTATTAAATAAACAATGTTCAAAAATTGAATAATTCGGTTTCTTGCCGAATTCTAATGCATTTTTGAGGCGATTGTGAAAATCAGCTGACTTGTGTCACAATTGTCAAGTGTCATGTGTGGCCCAAATTCTAAAAAACTTTTGGAATGATTTTAAAAATATTTTTAGAATGTCTCGTGGCACACTTGGCATATTCCCTCTCCCAGAGCCCGATTCTAATCGTTGTGTCGTATGACGCCTTCAGGTATGACTTTTTCGACACAAAATCTGTGCCCCATATGAACAGATTGCGAAAATTGGGGACCTACTCTGACTATTTGATTAACGTATTCCCGACCAAAACGTTCCCAAATCACCATTCAATCGCCACGGGCTTGTACCCCGACATCCACGGGGTGGTGGGTAACAGTTACTTCAATAAATCAACAAATAGTGTGGTTCATATTAATTATGAAATGTTCCACTTTGATGAGAAAGTTGTCCCGATTTGGCGGCAAAACGAGGATGCGGGCAAGGGGAGGCACTCGGGGGTTGTGATGTGGCCAGGTGGTTGCTACCCCTATCAAGGGAAACAAGTGACGTATTGTAAAGATTACGACCACAATTTTGATTGGTTTAAGCGCGTTGATTTGGTAGGAAAATAATTTTTTTGGACAAAAGTCCTCAATTTGGCTATTTCCAGGTGATTGGGTGGATCAAAGACCCGAAAAAGCCGGCTAATTTAATAATGCTCTATTTTGATGAGCCAGACACTGATGGACACATTTACGGCATTAACTCGGATGTAGTCAATAAGTTGATAAATAAATTGGACAATATTACGCTTTATTTGCAAGTAAACACCCAAACATAGGTTTGTCATTGTCCTTAATAATGTTTTCAGCAACAACTTGAAAAAAATAATTTGACGGGTAAAGTCACAGTGGTGCATCTAAGTGACCATGGGATGTTAGATGTGAAACCACCTAATTTTATCAACGTGACGCAATATTTAACACCTGGCACGTACACATACGCTGGATCAACGCCAGTTTTGCAGTTTCATCCGAAAAAAGGTATTTTCTACCGTGATTCTGTATAAAAATGCGGTCAAGTGTGCTCTGGAAATTTCTTAAGGCAGGCAGTTGCGTCAAAATAGCAGAGGGCGCTAGTGTTGTTTAAAGTTTCAGTACAACTGACAAACTGACGCAGTTATAAACCTTTGACAAATGGGGTGTTCAGAACTATAACGAAATAAGTCCATAATAAATAAAAAAAAATCTATTCAATTTTTTTGTCTTCTTTAAGAATTTTTTCTTCTTTCTTAAGAGACTGGCAATGTTTTTTTCTTTTTTGCATTTGGTTCTTAAGTGATTTTCAAATTTATTTTTATTTCTATTTTTTTAAATATTTAAATCATTTTATCGTTTTTATATTTTCTATTAATTTTTCCTTGAAATTTATGTTGAATAGTTTCAAGCTTGCAGACTTCGCCTCCACATCTGTTTATTGTTATTTAATTTTATTCAATAAAAACCCTTTTTTATTTTTGTTTAATAAAAACCACCTCTCTAAAAATATTGTCTTTAAACAGTTAAATGAAATGTTAGATATTATTTATATTTTTTTATTACTTTATATTTAATATTAATTTGTAGACTTGTAGAGAAAAAAACGATTGATGGATTTATTTCATTACTGCACTGAATAAAATGTTCACAAATTTTCGGTGTTGTAACAAAATTGTTTAATAACCATTTTATTACAAAACCAATTACTGCATTTGAAAGATTGTGTTCAGGATGTGAAAAAATTCCTAATATCATATTTTAAAAAATCTGGAGCTACAAACTTATTTTGCTAACTTCTCCAGTTTTCATAACACTAAAAAATCCCTCCCTAACACAATGATAAATTATTATTTTTGAATTACTCAGTCTCTAGCAGTTTTTTTTCAGAAAAGCACAATTATATATTTTTAAACGGTGGTTAGTTAAAATGTCGTCAGATGGCGCCCAAATGTAAAATTTTCACAGCACTCTAGGCCCTTCACGCAACTCGCTTTTTATTATCATTTTATTCTGCAGGATTTGAGACTGAAGTTTATCAAAAGCTGAAAAATGCGTCCTCACAAGATCATTTTACAGTTTATAAAAAAGAGGAATTTTTACCACGATGGCACTACAAGGACAATCCTAGAAGCCCCCCGATTTTAGTTTTAGCAGAGGTTGGATACGGATTAGATGATTTAATAATTTCCGCAAAACAAAATGCGGAAAAGAATCATTACAAATGTATTTTTGTTGTATTTTATTTTTTGAATTGTGTTTATTGGGCGTTTATTTTAGTAACAAATCAGTCGACCTTTGGGGTTCACGGCTACGACTACACTGTCAAAGAAATGCGCCCCTTTTTCATGGCAAGGGGCCCGAAAATAAAAGTCAATCACAAGGTGCCCCCTTTTAACACTGTCGATTTGTTTAACTTCTTTTGTGCGATTCTGGAAATTGCGCCAACTAAAAATAACGGTTCGCTTGCAAATGTTGAAGATATTTTTGTTGGAACAAGTGGGTATTCACTGACGACTATTCTCACAATCACTGGTAGGTTTCTAACGTATTTTAATGCATGTAATGCTTTTTATTAACAACAACTTTTGCATTTTTCAGCGGGAGGTATAGTCGTTTCGTTGATTTTGATTAGTTGCGCGGCTGTTTTAACGTTAATGATGATCAAAAGACAGCAGAGTATTACCACAACTGCTGCGTTAAATAAGCGATTTCCTCAGACTTTTCAAACGAGTATTGAGGCACAACACTTGCTAGAACCAGAAGATGCGTAATTGATTTGTGTAGTAAATGACCAAAGATTCCTAGTTACGGAGGACTAAAACTAAGAGGCGAAACGATAAACAAAATCACTTAATTTTCCCTAGATAAAAAAGGATGTTTTAAATTAATTTTTATTCAGACGGTCTTAAGTTCCTAATAAACTACTAAAATTTTCACGAAAAACGGGAAAAAACACGTGGGTACAAGTGAAAGTAAGCAAAAAATTTTCAAAGGAATGTCAGAAGGGACTACACTTTTATCAACTGTATTTCAGTTAAGAGTTATTTACAACTACAATTCATTTTTTCTCAAATAATCTGATACTTTCTGAACCACAATTGGAAAAAGTGTAGTCTTTTGTTGACTGCACCCTTTCTTTAGTTTCTATACAAAGTTTCACGAATTACTTTGAATAATTTGCACTCCGTACTAAAATTTTTAAAGACACAAAAAAGTGTAAGTTTAAAATTAAAATGTGCTCATTTTTACTGGGAAGTTTAACTTTAAACCGCTGAAGTTCAATTTTCTAGAACTTTGTACCTTATAATAGTTATCTACTTGTTTGTTTGATTTGTTTGCCGTTTACCTCGTAATATTTTTAGTCCTCCTTGGTCCTATCTAATTTTTATAACCCATTGTGATTTACTGTGTGATGTGTCGAGGCGGGACCTTGACAGTTTTTCGTGGTCATAATTTAATTTACTACAGTTTAAAAGAATTGTATATTGTATGATTTATAAAAATAAGATAGGATAGGATTCAGTTTATGCTCAATTAATTAAGTTTTTTAACCGCCCATTAGTTTTTAAAAATCAAAATATTTCTTTTATTGTATTTAGCATTACTTAATAACTTTACCGACTTAAAAATTTCAAAAAGAGGTTGAACATTTCAAGGAGAATTAATATAATCATTAATCAGAGAGTTTTTGTGGTCACAATTTTTATTTAGTTTTTAAACATTAGATTGTTACGAGTTATTAGAATATTGTTGGTTTCTAGTCATTTAATAAAATGATATGGAAGAAATGTTAAAAAGACATTATTTTAGACAGAAAAATAATCAAAAAATTGAGGCTCTTTCTTGGTTATTTTTCTCTTATTTTAATACATAACACATTAAATTAAATTAGTATGTTGCGTTGATTTTGCGGATGAATCATTTTTTCGCTTATAAAAATGTAAATATCTGTATTAACCAAAAATCAAGAAACAAATAATTCCATTATTAGATTATTACATCTAATAATATGGGGATGTATACAAGACAATATTTTTTGGATCACTTCGTACATTATATTAAATAAAAAGGAAAGAATAAAAATTTAAAACTAGTCAAAAAATTATTATTTAAAGGAGCATTAAATATAGTTTATTTAAATTACTTCTAAATAAGTGAGATTCAGTATGAATGGTTTTTCGTCAGTTACCTGTCACTAGTTAATACTCGTTCTTTCTATTTTTTTTTCTGTACATTATACAAAAATTATATTTTTAAGGGAAGCTACTTCGAAAAATTACGGTTTTGTAGTGTTTTATACAACACAACAGTTCTTTTAAATACCACTTAAAATTATTATACAATTTGAAAATGAACCTGAACTTCGTACCTAAAAAATTCGACAAAGATTATTTTTGCAAATTGATCACATTCTATGGTAGTTTGCTTCTCACAGACGCAAATAGTTTAAGTAGAAAACTCCCCAAAGAGTAAAAACGATCTTATGTAAAACAGCTCAAATGTTATGATCTGCACACGTTAAAAATACGATTAAAAAGTTGGTGAAGAGAAGTTTTCCTACCACTGCATGAATTTGCCAATTTTGATTGTTCATATTTTTACATTAATGACAAATTACAGTCATAGTCAAGTTTGTTGTCATTGTGATATGGTTTAGTGGAAACGAAAGTATACTTAATTTTCTTTTTTTAGATTCAAGTAAAATAGTAGGTAGGGTATGAATTTGTATTTATGATATATTTGTTTATCAGAAGTTTTACTCTATGACGCCATCTGACCGCAACAATTTGAAAAAAAGCTGTACTTGCATGTACTAACAAATTGGCTGTTTGCCTGCTGCATATACGAATGTAGATAGCAAAAAATCCCTTTTTTGCCAACATAAAATAATTTTTTTCTCTTAAAGTCAATTCTATTTATAAAAAAGGGATTCCACTTCACATACGCATGCATGTGTCATTTTTGTAGCATACTTTATATAATTTCCGACTTTGATTTTATAGAAAAAACAAGCCACTAAACATAGAACCAAAGTGATCGTTTTTGCCAAAAAGGAAGTCTAAGTTTAGTATAGAAATATATACGTATGACTTTCCAATTAAATGTGTGTACATACATACAAATGCATGTAACTTTCTGTTGTAAATATTTTGGGTGATACTAGATTTAGTTATCTTTGGAATTGTTGAATATTGTGTAAAAATAAATGTTTCGTTTGTATTTGTTGTTTTATTAAAAAATGATAAAACGAGTTCAAGGTTTCAATAATTTAATATGAACTATGAAAATAATAAATACATCAAATAATTATATTAGACCAAACGCTAGAACTCGGAACTTTAACCAAGGAAAAAATTAATTGTCAAAACACAATTGATCATGTAGTTACGACATAATGAAGAAATCCAACAATCCTGTAATTTACGGTAAAGTTAACATAAGCAAGTATGTACATCGTGAATTTGATTTCTACCTATGTTACTTCCCACAAACATGGTAAGTATTTATACATACGTTGAAATTTAATTGTTTTCTTCTTCTTCATCCTGACGTCTAGACCGAGCTCTAGCGCCTCGGCGAATTTGATTTAAACAAGCTAACATTCTTATCATGAAGGCTGCAGGTACTGTTATGGTATCTCGGGTTTCTTCCAACATGATTGCATTACGGTTGATCAGCTACAATGGTCTTAATGTTACAAACCATACGATTTGACGACAGTCGATTAAAAAGTTGCGAAAGTGCTGCCATCAAGTGTTTTTTTTTGACATCTTAAAAACTATCGCTCGGAGACAAAATATCAAAACAGATTCAGAATCCTTGAATAATTTTGCATAAGAAAAGCTGAAGTATCAATTATCCGAGCTGTCTATGGTCAATAGAAAAAATTAAAAACACACATCTCTTACTCAAACTAATATTACATATTGAGGACCAAAACTTTGACCGATTTTTCAAAAACTGTTAGATATAGATGAAAAAAGACAGTTTCGGAATCCTAAGACAATTTTTTCCGCAGAAACACATACACTTAAATTGATTTTATTCTCCACTTTGGCAAAAAGAATTAATTTTTATAGTTTTTGACAAACTAAATTTTTCTCACATTTTGACCGATATCCCAAAAACTATCACTCGTAGACAAAATATCAAAACAGATTCAGAATTCTTGAATAATTTGGCGTAAGAAAAGCTGGAATATTAATTGTCTGAATAGTCTATGGTCAATAAAAACAATTAAAAACACATCTTTTACTCCAACTAATATTAGATCTTGAGGACCAAAACTTTGGCCAATTTCTCAAAAACTGCAAGCTTTAGAGGAAAAATAAGGACGGTTTCGGAATCCTTGGACAATTTCAAATCAGAAGCAGTTACATTTGAATTAGTTTGAGTCTCTATTTTGTCAAAAAAATATACATTTTTATAGATTTTCACAAACTAAATTTTAAGCAGTTCCTCATATTTTGATCGGTATCTTAAAAACTATCGCTCGTAGACAAAATATCAAAACAGATTCAGAATCCTTGAATAATTTTGCCTAAGAAAAGCTGGAATATTAATTGTCTGAACAGTCTAAGGTCAATAAAAACAATTAAAAACACATCATTTACTCCAACTAATATTACATCTTGAGAACCAAAACTTTCACTGATTTTTTAAAAACTGTAAGCTTTAGAGGAAAAATAAGGACAGTTTCGGAATCATTAGACAATTTTCCCTCAGAAACACTTAAACTTGAATTAATTTTATTCTCCATTTTGGCAAAAAGAATTAATTTTTATAGTTTTTGACAAACTATATTTTAACCAGTTCTTCACATTTTGACCGATATCCTAAAAACTATCGTTCGTAGACAAAATATCAAAACAGATTCAGAATCCTTGAATAATTTTGCGTAAGAAAAGCTGAAATATTAATTGTCTGAACAGTCTAAGGTCAATAAAAACAATTAAAAATACATCTTTTACTCCAACTAATATTACATCTTGAGGACTAAAACTTTCACCGATTTTTCAAAAACTGTAAGCTTTAGAGGAAAAGTAAGATCATTTTCGGAATTCTCAGACAATTTTCCGTCAGAAACACTTACGCTTGAATTGGTGTGATTCTCTACTTAGCCAAAAAGAATTAATTATTATAATTTTCGACAAACTAGATTTTAACCAGATCCTTAAACTTTGACTGATATCTTAAAAACTATCGCTGGTAGGCAAAATATCAAAACAAATTCAAAATCTTTGACTAATTTTGCATAAGAAAAGCTGGAATATCAATTGTCTGAACTGTCTAAAATCAGTAGAAAAAATTAAAAGCTCACATCTCTCACTCCAACTAAAATCATATTTTGAGGACCAAAACTTTGACCGATTTCTCAAAAACTGTAAGCTTTAGAGGAAAAATAAGGACAGTTTCGGAATCCTTAGACAATTTTCCGTCAGAAACATTTACACTTAAATTGATGTGATTCTCTACTTAGCCAAAACAAAAATAATTTTTATAATTTTTGACAAACTAGATTTTAACCAGTTCTTTGACTGATATCTTAAAAACTATCGCTCGTAGACTAAATATCAAAACAGATTCAGAATCCTTGAATAATTTTGCTTAATACAAGCTACAGTTTCGACTGTCGGAACTGTCTAAGGTCAACAGAAAAAAATAAAAACACACAGCTCCAACTAATATTACATCTTGAGGACCAAAACTTTCTCAAAAACTGTTAGCTTTAAGCGAAAAATAAAGGCAGTTTTAAAAACCTTAGACAATTTTCCGTCAGGAACACTTACACTTGAATTGGTTTTATTCTAAACTTTGACAAAAAAAATATTCTTATAGTTTTTGACAAACTAAATTTTAACCAGTTACTTACATTTTGACAGATATCTTAGAAATCATTGTTCACAAATAAAATATGAAAACAGATTCAAAATCCTTAACTAATTTTGCATAAGAAAAGCTGGAGTATCAATTGTCGGAACTGTCTAAGGTCAATGGAAAAAATTAAAAACACACATCTTTAACTTCAACTAATATTACAACTTGAGGACCAAAACTTTTATCTATTATTTAAAAACTGTTAGTTCTAGATGAATAATAATGACGGTTTTAGAATTGTCAGATAATCCTGTAAGAGGTATTAAGTGTATGAACTTTCTAACTTCAATGAAAAAATTAAAAGCATCTCTTACTCTAACAAACTAACTGTTGTGGATGAGATATCAAAACAGTTGCGGAAAAAATAAGTTACATTATTTTTTACTTCTTTTGAACAAAACATGTTATATACTTTCGCTTTTATTGTCAGGTTGGCAAAAATTAAGTAACACAAAAAATCAAGATATCCATTTAATCACTGTTAAAAAACAGGTAATGGCAGTACCTTTTATCAACCACTATTTTGGTTACTTACATCTTCAGCCATCTTGACGTTAAAACCTGGCTCTTCTAAAATAGGAGCCCATAATTTAACATCATGATCTATTCCACTAGTGGCAAGAAGTGGCAAAGTAGGGTGAGGTTGTAAACAATTGACCACATGTTGATCAGCTTGTAGCAACATTTTTAATTTTGTGGTGTTTTTGTCCCAAATAAATACGTGACCACAGTCTGAGCCCGACATCACGTAGTCATTGCCCCAAAATGTAGCTTCTTTTATCATAGTTCTGAAAATAACTTTATGTAATACTTAAAATAATCAACTCAATTGCAAAACCACTGTGATTAGAAAATATGTAAATAATTCATAGTATTTCTGTCTATTACTTACCGAGCATTTCTGTGTCCTACGTACTTATATTTCATTTCCGCTTCGTATGTATTTACGGTATCAGTCTTTTGTGGTAACGACGAATCAGGATATTCATCGTCATAATCATCGAACTCGGCATCAGAGCTCTAAAATAACATTTATCGAATCTGTTTTTCTGGACAAAGATAAATGTAATTATTACTGCGCCGTCATCAGCCAGTCCACTTGGACTTCTCATCGATGTATGTTCACTTTGTGACGTTGAAGGCACCGCTGAGGCATCATTTTGTGAATTATCGAAATTTCCACGATTAAATTCATCACCAACTCTTAAACTGATCGTAGCATTGGCTGTGCTTTGCTGAGAATACCTGAGGCTGACTGAAGGTTCAGAACCATGTTGTTCTATAAAGCCGTCCCTTAAGTTACGCAACGTTGTTAGGTGACTGTACAGACTTGTAACGCATGCAGAAGTTTCACTTTGTCTTTCTTCAGCGTTACTTGTGGACGCAGACGGCTCTTGGTCTTGCCTAAAACATGTTTTTTTACTAAATACTAAGCCAGGGTCCATTATTTTTTTTTGTAAAATTTTTTTCGGCAACTAATGTTCAAAAAAAGTTGTATGAGGTATTTAAGAGTATTTGAAGACTATACCGGATTGTACGAAATTTATTTATTTATTTACAGAGACAAACAGCTCTATCATACATAAAATAAAAAAGGCTTGGACTTTGAATAAAGTAGTTGACCGAGTTATAACAAAAAAAAAATGGGACCGCTGTCACTTTAGCTAGGCTCTGCTAGTGGTAATTTTTTCTCATTTTGCTTTTTGTTGGAACAATAGTCTTTAAAATTTACACAATCAGAATTTAGGCAAGAATTGGAACGAATGTTTTTGTGGATGTTATCTTCAATTTTTTTCACTGCAATTTGCACTAGTTTATCAATCACACGAAAAAAGCTACCTTCTCTAATTATAAATCCAAATAATTAAAAGATAGTGATGGTAGTAGGAAAAATTAAAATTGAAATCTTCAAAGTAAAATTTTTGGCAGCGAAATAGCGACTTTGCGTTGACTTTGTGAGCATTTTTTTGCGAAATTTGTTCGCTCAAACATCACTTAACACAGTCAAATATTGCTTTTTTGTTTCCTTTTTGAAAATCCAACCATTCTTTTTGAGTGATAGTCACTTGTTTTGGCAGATTTATTAAAATATGATTAAACTTTGCTCAAGTTAGCTGAAAACAACTATTTATACGAAAAATGTTTAAAAAATTTTGTTTTTGAAAATTAATTAACTGGGGCTGTCTAAAGGCTGTTTTTGTGTAGTAACAATATTTTTGTTAAAATCGGAATTTCTTAAAAAAAACAACTAACTAACTAAACTGACAAATCGCTTAATTAGAGAAAAATTAAGTAATTTTAGCCTTTGTTCAACGTTTTTGAGCAAAAACTCGGTGACATTCTATAGTTATAAATATATTTATTCCTTTATTTTTCCATTTTCGAGCATTTTAACATATTTTTGAACTAAAAATTCATATATTTATCAAAATTTCGTCATATCAAAGAAAATAACTTCCTATTTAGGTCCAAAGTTATGTAATTTATGATTTTTTTCCGCAAGATTTCATTAAAAATGGGGATAAACTTATAACCATAGACAGGTAATGACATCATTTTTTTATTTTTTGGTTGCTTAAGCTAAAAAAAACATGCAATTATCGCAAAAATTGGTAAAAAATTACCAAACTTTTTAAATGGCAGTTTCGATAATTATCTTTTTTTTAATACATTGTTGAGTTCATATTTATTCCTTTATTTTTCCATTTTCGAGCATTTTACCATATTTTTGAACTAAAAATTCATATATTTATCAAAATTTCGTCATATCAAAGAAAATATCTTCCTGTTTAGGTCCAAAGATATGTAATTTATGATTTTTTTCCGCAAGATTTTATTAAAAATGGGGATAAACTTATAACTATAGACAGGTAATGACTTCATTTTTTATTTTTTGGTTGCTTAAGCTAAAAAAACATGCAATTATCGCAAGATTTGGTAAAAAATTACCAAACTTTTTAAATGGCATTTTCGATAATTAACTTTTTTTAAAAACATTGTTGAGTTCATATTTATTCCTTTATTTTTCCATTTTCGAGCATTTTACCATATTTTTGAACTAAAAATTCATATATTTATCAAAATTTCGTCATATCAAAGAAAATAACTTCCTGTTTAGGTCCAAAGATATGTAATTTATGATTTTTTTCCGCAAGATTTTATTAAAAATGGGGATAAACTGATAACTATAGACAGGTAATGACTTCATTTTTTATTTTTTGGTTGCTTAAGCTAAAAAAACATGCAATTATCGCAAGATTTGGTAAAAAATTACCAAACTTTTTAAATGGCAGTTTCGATAATTAACTTTTTTTTAAAAAATTGTTGAGTTCATATTTATTCCTTTATTTTTCCATTTTCGAGCATTTTACCATATTTTTGAACTAAAAATTCATATATTTATCAAAATTTCGTCATATCAAAGAAAATAACTTCCTATTTAGGTCCAAAGTTATGTAATTTATGATTGTTTTCCGCAAGATTTTATTAAAAATAAGGATAAACTTATAACCATAGACAGGTAATGACTTCATTTTTTTATTTTTTGGTTGCTTAAGCTAAAAAAGCATGCAATTATCGCAAAATTTGGTAAAAAATTACCAAACTTTTTAAATGGCAGTTTCGATAATTAACTTTTATTTAATACATTGTTGAGTTCATATTTATTCCTTTATTTTTCCATTTTCGAGCATTTTAACATATCTTTGAACTAAAAATTCATATATTTATCAAAATTTCGTCAAATCAAAGAAAATAACTTCCTATTTAGGTCCAAAGTTATGTAATTTATGATTTTTTTCCGCAAGATTTTATTGAAAATGGGGATAAACTTATAACCATAGACAAGTAATGACTTATTTTTTTTATTTTTTGGTTGCTTAAGCTAAAAAAACATGCAATTATCGCAAAATTTGGTAAAAAATTACCAAACTTTTTAAATGACAGTTTCGATAATTAACTTTTTTTTTAATACATTGTTGAGTTAAAAATCTATTCGTTTCTATTGAGATTTCGTTACATCAAGTCACACAAATACCTAATTAAATGCAAAATTACCTAATTTTTGCTTTTGTGTGAAAATTCGAACGATGATTACACGATATACTGGTCAGTAAGGAGTTAAAAGCCTTATAATTGACGGTGAGTCTGTAAGGTTAGAAGGTTACTGTCAAAAAAATTACTGTTTTATTCCGAATAAAATTGTTCCTTATTCTTTTTTTCTATCGCAAATCACGCAAGTTGCCTCAAAAATTTCTTGTTCCTTATTGATTTGTATTAATTATTTAAAAACTCTGTAAAAAGCAAATTTAGCGTGCCCTAAAATTATATAGACTTTTATTTAATTATTTACACTTTTTTGGACATTTGTATCATCATAAAAAAACGTTAAATTTATCATTTTTGAATATTTTAAAACCGTGTTTAGTTATTTGTAAAATGAAGTTTAGATTTTTTTGTTGCTTGTAAATTTCTAAAAAAGAATTTAAAAAACCCAATTTTGTTTTAATAAATGGAGAAGAATTTAATTCTGAATTGATCTCTGTTGAATGTTAACAATCCGTTTTCTTCGTAGATTTTGCAAAAACTATGATGAAAAATAAAACTCCAGCTTTCCAAGTCGTTTACTGAGTTAATTTTTGAACCACCCTTGTAGTCCTTGTACAAAACTTTTCGTGTCCTTGTCGTAATAAGGCTCTGCCTTTTATTTTTATTTTGACTTTAGATCCCTTAGCAATTGTTTTAATTTATATTAGATTCCGGTCTGTAGCGAATTCAGCGGATGCGAATAATATTTCAGTCTATTTTGCTTTTTAAACTTATTTATGTAGTAGCGAGATTAAATAAAAATTTATTCAATCTTTGTTGTTATGCATCTGCGATTTTTTTTTAATTTAGATGTTTTTTACTTTTTCAGACAAAATTACAACATTCAAAATAGTTTGTTTTTGAACTAGCGGTTAGTCGTACAATCTGTCATCTAATAATTTTTATTAATTTTGCTAAAATTAAGAACTACTGCTTCATTTTCTACAATGTCATTATGTACTAAAATTGTCTACGATTTATTTTTTTGCTAGCCTTTGTTTAGATTTGCTAACCAATCTTAACCTGGAGAAAATATTTCACATATTTCCAGGAAATTATTTATTTGAGTTCATCCGTTTTGCATTAAACCAAAAAATCCTTTCCAGTCATACAAAATTAAAGATGAATTATAACATTATTAATTAAACCAATTTTTCTCATTGAATTTTTTTGCAATAATCTTAGGATTTGCGACACTTTAAAACTAAAAAGCTAAACCTATGCAAATTAAATTTTGAAAAATATAAAATGAATAAATTGTGACTGGTTTCATTTTTTTTCTATTGTTCTCATCATGTTACCTGCTTGTTGTGGCAACTTCCTCTGCCTCTGTTTGAACACTTTGCTCTCCTTCCGCTTCATTCTGACTCTGTTCCACCGGCTGTTCTGCGTTCTCTTCCGGAGCAGACGAATTACTTTGTCTTTCACCTAAAATATTTCTTTGCGACGTTTCATTCGGATCAAGTGAATCCTCTCCTCCTGCACTCAAAGCCGCTCTTGTCATTGGATCATTCAACATTTGTGAGAGAACATCGGTCATACGCTGCATCAAAGTGGCGTGTAATTGTGGTCTCGCTTGACCAATACCTTGAAAAATGTTAAAACTTTGCACCAACTTCTTTTAAATTTCCACTTACTGACAGTTGTCGTTGTGTCTCTTTCTGGACGTGCATCTGGTCCAGTATCAGACCAATCTCCTCTTAAACGTAATCTTCGCACATGAGGTGGCGAATTATTGACACGTTCTCGTTGGCCTGCTAACATTTTAACTTTCTCCCAAGGAGACGCTTTAATGGGTTTTTTTAATTCAGCTAGCTGATTCTCCTTTAGAAAGAGTTGAGCAGTTTAAACAATAAACACTTAGTATTGCATTTTTTTATCACATTACCTGTATCCTAAATAGATACAGATAATCAGATGAGTAACTGACTAGCATATCTTGACCGTCATGACTGTAGCTGAGTGAAGTTATTCTGTATCTTCGGTCTTCCAGATTTGGGGCGATGAAACTACAGAATGGTCGAGCCTTTAAATGATCTAAATAAAAACAAAAATTAGAAATAAAATTGTATTTTGAGTGTGCTGTAATCCATTCAATATGTTTTTGTGTAAGTACTCGTAGTGGCTTTGATGTGTTTTTTTGACAAATTGTTTCAACTGACTAATTTTCATAAATTCTTAGCTTTTTAGAATCGAAAACTCATAAAATGAAGCCAAAAATGAATTTATTTTTTGACTTATTCCCGCGCCAAACCCCTTTTTAACGCCATCAGAAACGTAATTTTTTCTATATTTTTTTATTGAACCTGTAGTTGACGTGCAAAAACAGTCTTTTTATGACACAGACCTACCACATTTCATAAAATGTCAAAAATAAACAAAAAAAATAGGAAATGTGACCAATACGGCATTATTTATATTTTTCTAAGATTATTTAAAAAAAAACAGAAGGAAAAATCATTACATGAAGTCTAAAAACATATTATTTTTTGTTTTTTTCGAACATTTTGTACGTTTTGTTGTCAGATATAATTACTTTGCAAATTAATAAAAAATAAGCAATGAAATTAAAATCTTTGGAAGGATTTCACAAAAACTAGATTAAAAAATTACTAAATTACGTCAAAAATAATGCATTTTAAAGTTTTTAGTAAGAGACACAATGATATTTAACAAAATTGAGTCAAAAATAAATCATTAAATCACTAAAGTAAGTCAAAAGTTGCGTAATTTCTGTTTTTTTTTTCGAAAGTGCAAGCACATTTTAGAGCTAAAAACTCCCACTTTTTACTCCACTTTTGGTAAGATTTTGCTAAACCAAGCCAATAAGTAAAACTAGATTGCAAAAGAAATAATTTTGCATTTTGCAGTCGAAAAAGTGCTGGATTAAGTCAATAAAAAGGTGTTATTTTTGTCTCTTAGATCGTTATCTAAGCACATTTTTTATAAGAACGCCAGTTTTATTGAAAATTTAATAAATAAAGGATATAAAAACATCGTTTGAATGTTTTACAACAAAAAATCGCAAAATTAGGTCGAAAAAGATAATTTTTGCACATTTAGCACATTTTTCTAACTAAAACGCAATTAGTTCACAAACTGTTGCTAAAAATAAGCCAGAGAATTAATGAATTTAGTCCAATACCTTTTCTAGACGTTTAAGGACTTTTTAAGCAACACTAAAATTTTTTGCAAAATTTTACAAAAACCGGACTAAGAAATCAGTAAAAAATTCGTAAATCAAAAATAACATAATTTTTTAATTTCATGACGAAATGCACCTCATATTGTTTTTAGGCAGCAACATAATGAGTTAACAAAATTTTCACAAAAATAAGTCAAAAAACACCAAATTGAAAATGACTTTATTTGCAATTTCCAAGACTATTTTTTTTTCAGTCGTTTCAAAAATTTATTCAAAATTGGCCGAAAAAATACCAAATTAAGTTGCCAAAGGGATTTTTTCTAAAGTTGTAGGCATGATTTTGAGTTAAAAACGCAGACATAAAAACACCAAAAATTATTCGATCTACACAGCTGTTATTTTGCACATTTTGCAGTGAAATTTCTTCAAAAATAAGTCGAAAAATCACCAATTATTGTTATTACTGCCGTTTTCCACCACATAAACACGTTTCAAAGCTAAATATTCAGTCCTTCAATTTCAAATTTTACTAAAATCGTACCGAAAAAACAAAACTATATAAAAACAAATTACTTTTTCCAGAATTTTGGCACAATAACTACAAAATTTTGGCGAAAATTAGGTGAAAAATTATTAAATTAAAAAAGGTAAACGACAATTTCTCTCTGAAATAAACATAATTTTTTATAGAAATTTCGTTGACTGACGGAAACAATTACTAAATTTGTTTAAACATGACATTTCCTTTTTTTAATCGATTTAGTACGTTTATCAGCCAAACATGCAATTATTTTGTAAAAAATCGTCAAAAATCGCAGCATTGGGTTTAAATTCCTGTTATTTTACCTTCCTCGAACGCTTATGCGTGTATTTAAGCAAGAAAAACACCAAAAGCAAATCACCAATTTGGTTTAAAATGAAAATATTCTAAAGATATTTTTTGAGGGTATGTAATTATGTATGCTATCAAGACGTTATAAAAAAAATCTGAACATTAGATCAAAAATTATATAACTTTTGTCAGTGTTTAGGCACCTTTTTGGATTAAAAAGTTACGACATCTCAAAACCGATCAACGAACACAAAATTAGATTAAATTTTTACCCTAAAAATGGAAAAAATCTAAAAAGTAGGTCAAAGATGACAAAAATTAGTTAAAAACTCATTATTTTTTTGGCTAAATCAAGTCTAAAAATTATTAAACCATGACATTGTTTTGCATTTTTTTAGACTTTTAGTACCTTCTTAAGCTAAACTATTTTATTAATTCGCAAAATTTCCCAAAATCAGCCAAAAAAGTGCCAAATTAAATGTCAAAAATCTCATAATTTTTGCATTTGTTGAGCGGTTAGGAACGTCTTTGAGTAAAGAAGTAATTTTTTGAGAAGCACTAGAACCTAGCGACATTAAATTAGGTAAAAAATGGACATATTTCTGTACATTTGGCAGTCAGGAGCTTAATAATAATAATATTCCAAAATTTTCTTTAATAAATCAATAATTAGACTAAAAATGATATTACTTGCAAAGTTTTTCCAGTAGAAACCGAATTATTTAGAAGAATTGTGTCACAAATAATCCAAAACATCATAAATAGCACAATTTGTTTTTTTTTTAATTTTTAAAGAGGAGACTTCGCTAAAACAGGTAAAAAAATCACAATTTTTTTTTTATTTAATTTTGGGGAAAATTAGCATATACCGAGCTAAAATACAGATTTCCATACCCAAGTCTTATACAAAAACAATGTGAATGCATTGTAGACAAAAACTCACCCTCGAGTTGAGTACTAAGACAACGTCTGTCATAAATACGCACTGTTGAATCAGCGCATCCAACTGCAAGCTGATGAGGTGCAGTTGGACTTATTGCAAGAGCTGTAACAGCTCTCTGACACTTAATTAAAATATCTTCTTTACAACGCGGTTTTCGGCAACTTAAACCAACAATTACTTAAAGCAAACAACAAAAAACTTAATACCTTGTCTTTGTCCTCAAATCAAACCAACGCACTGTGCCATCCTCCCCACAACTGAGAAACGTATTGGGATCATTTGGGATGGTAATCACCTCATAAGTGGTTCCTGCATGGCAACTGAACTGGTTGTAGTAAGTATTTTTGGTGTTTTCGAGATCTGGCCAAAGATTATTTCAGCAAACAAAAAATCAAGTCAGATATTTTACTCACCTGTGTGTAAGATGATTCCATCGCCTGAACACGAAACGATCTGTTTATCAGAAGAGCATGGCAAGAACTTAGCACTAAAGATGTTCGCATGGTGGCTGGTGCAATAATTGGTTTCAACTTTGTATGTGTGCCCATTTGTTATGATTAAATGCTGGTCGTCTGAACCCGACAAAATATACTCTCCTGTGCTGTTCCAACAAATGGTGTTGACGCAGCCTTGATGGATTTCTAACTTCTTGAGCAAACCTAGTCTCTGTATAAGATCACCGTCGTCTGAACACAAAAACTGTTACAACACTATGCCTACAAGCACCGTCACCCACCTTTAGCATTAGTTGATAATTTGAAAAAATTGTTTTTATAAGAAAGGTTGTATAAGTCCCGAAATATCGATTTAGGTCTATTATCCATAATTAAGTTATTTAAATTATCACAGCAACTTGCCCCAAGATCACCAAAGTGGACTAAAAATAAACTTCTTGCCATACATGTTCCGTCCGTTGGGTTGAGGGGGCCATAAAGCGCAGCACTAATTGGAAATTAATTTACAAAGCATTCCACCGAAACAGATGCAACAAATAAATAATTATTTAATTAATTTCACAATTTTTTACTGTCAAAAGTGAACTTATCGAAATGTCAAAATGGGAAGTGTTTATGATTCCAAAAAGAATGAAAATTAATTAATTATTACACAAAGAAAAAATAAATTATAAACATTTACAGGTGCATCGCTGTATCCAGTTCATTTAATACAATATTCTTCTTACAAAAATAATTTTAAAACCTTTCGGAAAATGGGCTAATGACGTAGCCATAGCCATAGCCACCCAACCTAACCTACAAAACCTCTGATTATTTTTTGGGTTTTTATTGTGTGAAAATGAGTAAAGTGCACCTTTTACCAAGGTTGGCTCATTAATGCAATAATGGGAGCACTATTACGTCAAATAATTTTCAGGTTTGGCCAAATTAAGAGCAACTTCTTAAAAGTGCATGGAAGAGTTTTGCACGTAGCACAGTTGAGTAGCAGTTCAGACGATGAAAAGAAAGTCCAGAAAAAGGATGAGGACACAAAGAAAAGTAACGAAGCCCTCAAAAAGTTAAATAACTTGTTAAAGACAATGATTGAGGTATTTGGCTGTTACACAAGTAGCAAAAAACAAGTGTAATGATTTTAGGACGATGTGCAGACTAGTGATAAGAAACTTAATTTGGCGAAGCCTCCCAATAGGAGACAGGGCCAGCAAGAGAAGAAAAAACCGGTGGAAACTCCTGGTAAATCATTCATGATTGATATTCAAACATGAGCCTCTTAATAGTAACAAAATATAAATAGAAAAGTACATAAATCTTCCAATAAAGGAAAAATACGAAAATTGCACTAAAAAAACTAGAAATGAGAAAAATATGCTTTTGTTTTGTTGCGAAAATAGTCCACTTCTCTTTAAATAAAATAAAATACCAAATTTATTTAATTTATAAATAAAACGAGCACACGAATTTTGTATTTTTTGATATTTGGAACGATAATCTAAACAAGAATAATAAATAATAAGACTATAGTTAAGCTTAGAAAGCATCAATGATTCGCAGTTTTCTCAAATTCAAAATATTGTACTTGGAATATCAAATTTTTAAAGCAAAATAAGACCTCTTTACAATCAAGTTGACATATTCTCTAAATCGTAATTCCAAGATCATTATAATTATAATTTTTTTTACGTTTTAGAGACACCTATTAGCTGTTTTAAAACTATGTAAACGCCAACATACTTAACATTGGAATTTCCAATTACAAGAATGTAAGGAAAATGCGAAATAATCATGTGACAGAAAGCAATTAAATGAAGGTGGCCAATTGCAATCGCACATGGAAAAAAGTGCCATTTTTTTTAATTAAGGCTGAAGAAGAATTTAGAACTTGCTCCAACTTCAAGCCCATTTAAGTTCAAATAAATTATAAAAAACTGATGCACAATCTTCATATTATGTAATTATTGTATACTTCATGAATAATTTTTTACAATAGAAGCGTCGTTTTTCATTAAAATATTTGTGCGAAAAGCTTATCTTTGCATATAATATGGTACAATATTATCTCTGTTCCTATTAATCAGCATTAGGTTCCACTTTTGTAGACACAAAGAGGTAATATCTGTCGATAATAAAGAGTTCAACAAACGGAAGTCTTATCTGATATTCATAAATTTTGAAGAATCTTCAAGATGAAAATGTAACGAATTTTTTAATGAAATTTTTAGAGACAAAAACCAGAAACAAACACAATACTTGGAATATGCCGATGATCTCCTACTTTCCGGCAATTTTGTCTGTTAAGTTTACTTTAAAATTAATTGTTTTATAATTTTTTACGTTAGCGATTTGAAATTCCGTCATTACAATAATTTTTCGGGAAATGCTCTAAAGCAATAATTCTTCCCAGGGCTGTAATAGTACTATAATTTTTCGATATTCCGATTGTTTATTATTATTAATTACTATACCTTCAGAACAACATAGCTTTAAATTTGATTATAAATTACTTTGCCTAAAATTTTTAAGAGAAGCAATGTGTTAATGGCTCTCAAGTCATAGCAAGCCGTTGGATTTTTTATTTTGGGTAAAGGACGCAATAAAGCGGTTTTACACATTTTTAGGATAATATGGGTGAACTTAATTTTAATATCTTTGCTGAAATGTTATCACCTTATTTTTTTGCCTACTAACGAGAATGTCGCATTAGCACAAACAGAAAAAGTAATTATTAACATCCTCTTCAATAAAGTTATCGCTTCTTTTCCTGTTTTGATGTTTAAATTTCGTAAAGTTGACCATATTTTTTCTGTCTAATTTTATACTTTTAGCAGTTTTTTTAACTTCTTGTTTGTAAGAATTATAAGCAATCCAATCGTTAGTATTAATTTTTATTCTTAGTCCAATGCCATATTACGCTCATACAAAAATTTTTTTATCAGGTGTAAGCCAAGGTCCATACATTTTTAAAACAAAGTATAAAAGGCGCGTGAAGATCAAATATTTGAATATTTCAATTTGAATTCAAAAAGAAAAAAATAAGAAAAGTTTCTATAAGAAATCAATCTGAGTATGCTGTTTTGAAAAAACCTAGTGGTGAACAGAATTAAAAACTTCTAGATTGTTGCAAAAACAATTTTGTTGCAGAGACACAAATGACCAGAGTTGTAAAGGACGTAGCAGAGACGTTGGGAGGAGATGTGAAGCAAACCGAGACAGAATTATTGATGAAGCTTTTAAAGACGTCTGAAGAGGGCAAAGCGTCTAATCTAGTGTTCGTATACAATTTTCAGTTACTGTTTCATTAAACTGTAAAAATTGTAGTGATTTGGTTAAAGGAATGAAAGTTGATACTGAGAAATCACCTAGTGAACAATCCAAGGCACAACAAGTTAGGAAAATTTTGCAAGGAAAAACGGGGGAAAAACCGATGTTTACACGAAGGCCGAGGAGCGCCAGGCCAATAAGAACAGAACTGTAAGTTAAAAATTATCTCTTGAACATTAACATTATTATTATTTTAGACCAACCGAGAAAATTGATCTCTTCGGAGCCGAATCTTTGGGGATTTTCACAGATAAAGCAAGTTACGTTAGTGAGGGCGTTGAAAACAAAACTTGGAACGAGTTATACCAGAGGGATTTAAAGCTGGCTGTTACTCACCCTCCTAGCAATTATTTCCAACAGATGATCTTGTGGACGGAACAGGGGAAAATATGGAAATTTCCCATTGATAACGAACAAGGTTGCGCCTAATTTGTTAAGTATCGTGTCATATTTCTAATTTTAGGGCTTGATGAGGAAAAGAAAGTTTATTTTACCGAGCACGTGTTTCTTGAGAAGTATTTAGAGCCTTGGTGTCCTCAAAAGGGGCCCTTGAGGCACTTCATGGAGTTGGTCTGTGTCGGACTTTCGAAAAATCCATACTTGACAGTTGACGCCAAACGGGAACATATCAAGTGGTTCAAAAACTATTTCGAAGAGAAGAAACAATTATTGAAAGAAGTTGGGGCACTACAAGACAGAGAGTTAGGTAACAAAAACACTCCTAAACAAATTGAACACTAATTTAGTACAAACTATAGTAAATACAGTATTGGAAAATGAAACTTTGTTTTAATGACAAACCTACTATTTTAAAGGGAAATTCAGCATTTATTAAAACTTATTTCGACACATGTAATGTAATAAAAACAAAACTCAAACGAATATAAAAAAAGTTGAAAAACTGGCCCAAACACTTAAATCTGGATGTGGAGTGAAAGGGGGCAATGGTCCGACCCCAGAACATCACTATGTATTATGTTATCGCAAACGTTGTCCACAAATCTTTGGGAGACTAAGAAATAATCCAAGCGCCTGAAAAATTTAATATTAAAACTAGATATCGCACAGTATTATTATTTTACCATCCAACGTTCTTAGCTCTGGCATTTCCCATGTAGGTCCAGAAAGTGTAAGCTTTTTCCTTCTCGGGATATAAGTGGCGATAAATATCAACATAACCGTTTCCAAGAAAAGCAGTCATGCCGTCACGTTCCTCCACTGTAAACCCAGCATTTTTGGTGTTGGTTTTGGGATTGGCCAAGTCAATCTCTTTGTGTGCCACGTTCATATCCCCACAAATTATGACTGGTTTTTGGGAGTCCAAATTTTTAATAAACTTCTCGAATTGTTCGTTCCAATCTAAACGTTTTGGCAAGGTGACTAGTTTTCGACCTGTTAATAAATGCGAATGAATTACTTACTGTTCGATCGTTGGTGTGAAAATAATGAATTCGATATAAACCCGACACATCAAACTTTTATTAAAAAAAAAAACAAACAGTGCCTTTGGTTATCTTTAGATGAGAGTAAACATACAAACTAATTTAAGAGAAATGGTCCTGACTTCGTACTAAATATATTATCCTTTACGTCACATCGATAAATCTCTCATACAAAAGCTTTTAAATAAAATATTTGAGATTTGGTCGATTCAAATACTCGTAAGCCTTTAAATTAAGATTTGGGGGAGATATTTGAAATTTTGAAACAAATTCCTGTAAAAAACGTTTAATTAACCCGTGAGAAGGTTGTTTGTTCAAGATTGTTCACAATCTTTAGGTAAGAGCTAGGAAAAATACTTTAAATAAAAATTGTGAAGCATACAATCAGAATGAGGCGAAAAATTGTTATTACATTAATTCAAAAATAGAATCTTCTTTTCTCTTTCCTTAAGCGAAAAATAAAGAACAGATTTTGCTAAAACTGACAGAAAAACAACTAAATTTGTTTGATCAAATGATCGTGGCATCATTTTTTTTTTAAGGGGTTTAGCATGTTTTTGGCCCTGTCAGGCAAATGTTTTGAAAAATATGGCAAAAATACACCGAAAAGTATTCGAAAACTGTTATGTTTGCCTTTTTTTTGTGTTTAAAGGTGAATAATTTTTTTCGAACGTTCTATCAAGTTTATCAGGCAAAAACGCCAGTATTTGGAAGAGTTTCCTCAAAAATGTGTTGCTCACTCAACTTATATTTTCATTTATAAAATGATACCATCTTGTAGTAACATTATCAGTTAAAAAAAAATAGTTTGATTGAACAATGCATCAATTTATCATAAAATACAGTCCACAGTTAATCATAAACAAAGCATTGTCAATGACAAATCGTAAGATATCCGGCTCGAAGAACCAAAAAATGTGGCTGTATTTTATTACGAATTGATACAATGTTAAATCAACTCAAACATTTTTTATTTATTTATTTTTTTTATAAATTAAAATATAAATCTAATGCGCAACGTAAGCAAAAATAAAATTAATGTTTAAAATGAAGGGTTTTTGTATTTTCGAGTAAGAAGGCCAAGGACTTTTATTTAATCCTTGGTATAAGCGCATCTAAAAATTAAGAAAAATCTGAACATACGTCAAAAATGAAGGCCAAGGACTTTTATTTAATGCTTAGTATAAGCGCATTCTAAAAATTAAGAAAAATCTGAACATAAGTCAAAAATGACATAATTATTTTTAAGGTGTACCAATTTCACAAATTTTAATCTACTTAGAAGGCCTGTTGTTCCAAAACAATTCGGATCAACAAATTATTGACGAATAATATATAACTCAGAATGAGGAGAAAAATTATTAAATTAGTCCAAAAATTTTCTACTAAAAAGTTCGCGAAATGTGGCTAAAAGTAGCGGAAAACCACTGAATTTATTTGATTATGATAATATTTCGCCTTTTTTCAAGCGGTTTGTATAATCCTTGGTGTAAACACGTTCTAAAAACTAGAAAAAAAGTTGGACAACTGTGGTTTAGGTCAACATAAATAATTATTGCCTTTTTTATTGTTTCAACAAGTATTTTACGAGATTTCACAAAAATCATTCTAAATTCAATTGTTCCTAAACTTTTATTGTCTTCCAAAAATTCACAAATCGGAAAAGTCAGCAGCCTAGTTTTTCAATTAAAATATCTTTAAAATTTATAAGTAAAATCAAATAGTTGTATCAAACTGCATGAAGATAAGTTATTAGTTTCGTTTGATGTTTTTTTATTCCAATTCCACAAATTTTATTTTACTTAAAAGACATTCCAGTCATTAAGTTTTTAAGAAATATAATCGACTAAATACGAAACTATTTCAAAGAATTTCGTCAGAAATAAGGCAAAAATCACCGCATTTTATAGGCCAAAGACATTTAAACCTTGGAGTAAACACATTTCCTGACATTATTGGTCTTAAAAAATGCACTAGAGACAATTTTCTCGAAATTTTACACAAAAAGTATTAAATACACTTATAAAAAAGAAGATAATTTGGTAATTAGAACCTAGAACACATTAGAATTTGATATTTATAGCCAAAAAGTTCGCTAGACCTTTCAAGCTACCTTTGTTGGCAAGTTTTCTATCTCTTGTTCTGTGACTGGCTGATCCAAAAAGAAACATTGCTGACGTCGGGTCAGAAATTCTCACATTTTCAATAATTTTTCGCTATTTTATGATTGGCTATCCACATAACTCCAACTTTTTTATTTACAATTTACTGAACAAATATGGGACCAATTAACACTTGGTTTAAAGAACACACACACACACACACACATTTATCATTTAAGATTCAACAAATTTCAAAAATCAAAACATTGGTTAAAAAGCGTTGTATTTTTTTTTTAATAAAAGTAGTGAGTCTTTTACTAAATAAATTCTCTCCAGATAAAAAAAAATTAAACATTTACCTGCATTGGGGACATATACGTTGACTACAAAGAAAGTTTCATACTCCACAGTGATACATCTGCCCTCTGTATCATGTTCTTTAGAGTCAATCCCATAAATAACATTAAGTGGTTTATCTTTAACCATAATGCCTACACCTGCATAGCCATCTTTATCGCTACTACACCACAATGTTTCATAACCTTCTATAGTCTTGACTTCTTCTGGTAATTTATCTACAGCGCACTTAGTCTCTTGAATACAAAGTATATCTGGTTCGTCATACTTCAGGATATCAAGGCATCCCTTCTTTAACCAGCTTCTTAATCCGCCTACATTCCACGTAGTGATATGAAAGTTGGGAGCTTTTCCTTTCGGGGATTTCGTAGTGCATTTGAAATTTATATTTTCCCAATTAGTTACTGTCGAATTTTTAGGCGCCTTTGTACTATCTGGCTCAGTCTCTTTCTTACTAGCAACAGCTTTGCGTTTTTGAGGTTTTTTCGCTTCTTCCACTTGGGTTTCTTCTTTATTTCCACTGTCTGCCTTCTTGGCAGTTTTACCCTATAAAGTTTTGTGTTATTCTTCAAATTCTATTACAAGTGAAAAATAAAATACCTTAGTTTTCTTTGCCTTAGGTTCCTCCTTACTTTCAGCGCTTACGGGCTAGAACAGATCTTGTAAAACAACTAAAACTTGGTGGCAATATACTCACTTCTGCTGCTTTCCTACGTTTTGTTATTCTTTTTTCGGTTGTCTCGTTTTCACCTTCAGCTGGTTCAGCAGGTGGTACTTTAGTATTTTCCTTCTTGGAAGATGTAGCCTAAAAAATTACAATTATTGTAAATTATTTAGAACTGAACCACACTTTTTTTTGTGGAAATTATCACAAAAATTCACTTCAAGTAAAATATAAATACCTTGTTTTTCCTTGCTTTAGGTGCAACAGTTTCCTCGACATTTTCAACGCTTACAGGCTAAAATACACTTCATAAAACAAAAAAGACTTGGTGGCAACATATACTCACTTCTGCTTTATTGCGTTTTGTAATTTTTTTTTCATTTGTTCCGTTTGTAACTTCAGTTGGTTCAGCTGGTGGTTGTTCCTTCTTGGAAGTTTTAGGCTAAAATGTCATAAATATTTATTGCATTTAAACCAAATATAAATATTTATTTCTGGATTATGATAGTAATAACTAGTTTTTATTTAGTTGTTGAGGTACATAATGTTTCTTCAGCTTTTTTAACAGGTCTTACACTGTTGTTTTGAAACCCAAAATTGACCAACTTTTACAAAACAAAATTAGAAAAAAAATTACATAATCTGTGTCAAAAAAAGATTTTTCTTAAATAAAGACGTAATTATTGTAAATAATCTTCCGAAGATGCATGAGCATAATAATATAAATTAATTGGTTTAAATTAAGCAGAAAATTACATATGATTAAAAAAAAACAAAAATATATTTGGTGAAAAAGTTTGACTTTATTATAACTATTTATAAGATAGTGGAATTTTTTCTAGCATGCAGTTTTTTTTGCATCTGGTGACTTCAGGAATGTCTTCGCTTATCAAATGATAGATCTGAAGTACGAAAACAAAACCCGTTTTTTAATTTCGTCCAACTACTTCAGATAGATGCTTTTTTAATACAGGGATTTTGTTTTTAAAATAAATAATAAAATCGATATTTTGAATATTTAGGTAATATTTTGCAACAATTAAAAACTTTCGCCCGAAAATAAAGGTTTCGCGTTTTAATCAAAATTTCTGCTCATTTTTTTTAGTTCTGTGTTAGTTATACTGTGTAACAACTAATAAATAAAGTGAAATGAAATGTTCACATTATTAGGTATTTGTGACAAAAAGAAACTACTATAATCAATTACTCTTTTATGTTGAAAATATGTTACCATAAAAAGTATAAGTAGAATTGTCTTAATTTCTATTTATAATATACTTACTTTGACATCAGGTTTAGCCTCTTTTTCCACTTTCTTTTTTGTGGCCTTGGTCTCAGTTTTAGCCTAAACATTAAGAAAACAATAAATAAATAAATAAATCATATTTAAGTTACCTAAATTATTATACAGGCTGTCTCGCGAGTGTAAATGTTTCAACCACAGACCTATTTTTTTCTAAAAACCTTTTTTGAAACACTTCGATGTCTGTGCAATTACATCTTTTATTATTTTACTCGAAAACGATACATTTTACAAAAAAATACAGAGAAAAAAATCGAAATTGAATGGGCTTTCATTCTAGTAATACCATATTCTTTGCCATAATCAAACTAATTTGAGCTACAAAGTTGACCAGGAGGCATCATAGCCCCCTTTTACAATGTTCTACAGTTCTATTCGCACAGACCTATTTGCACTATTAAATTATTACAATAATAATAATAATAATACTGGTAATAATAATATTGCCTACCATTAAATTAAAAAAAAATCTGAAATACAAGATTTTTTATGAAATTAAAAGAATAAAAATGAATATTACAACTACAACTACTGCTAAATCATCTTATTTACAAAATTAATGCAATCTATCTTATTGTTCAATAATTTATGTTAAGAATGCGATTCTTAAGATAACTTTTCTGATACGAGTTTCTTCCCGTAGGTTAATTGTTAAATTTTTAAATTTAAATCTGTTCTTTGTAAAGTTTGTCCATTAATTATTATAGTTACACATAATCGTTTTTTTTTAATTTGTGTAAGTCGATAAAACATTTTAAACATTTAAGTTTAATCTATTTCGCACCACTTGAGAATATTATTGATGTTACTCTGCAAAACTTGACAATCATTATTAGTTTTTATTACATTATAAAATTTAAGATCATTATTCATTAGCAAAAAGACTGAAACATATTCATAAATAATAGACACTCTCGAGACACCCTGTTCGTATAAGTCGTACAGTTTCCGAATGAAAAAAAAAAAATAATAAAACACAACAAAACTAATAAAATATACATACAAAATATATGATATGCATCCCTGAACTCGTGTGCACATTTTTTGCACAGTTAAGCCACTGGTTAAATTCGTTAAACCAAGGCTTTTGTGTAACTCCAACACAAAGGGGCTTTAGAAGCTGAATTATGTTTCGTTTTGAAAAGGGGTATTGCACTGACTGAATATGCGAAAATCTCAGCAAATATCTATTCACAACCGAAAATTTAAGCATATTTTGCAACATATTCTTCTATCGTCTGTAGGGTTAGATATTGCGTTGTAGCATTTCCGTTACAAGAAGGGTTAATAAAGTAGGGTTACAAAACCACCAAAAAACTTGTAGAAAATAGGAACTTGTACTAAAGAATCCGAGAATATTAAAGGCAAAGAATGAGAATCTTCAAATGTATTAAGAAATGATAAGTGCAGCCTTTATCACTGCTATTTACTACAAGAGTTAATTTTGGTTAAAATTCACTCAAAACAGTTTGGCAAAATAATTACACACAAAAAGGTACCAGTAACTGTTTTAGCTCACCTTGGTGGCTGTCTTGGCACCAGATGCAGCTTTTTTGGGTGGCATTTTGCAATTTTATCACAACTAACACAAAATTCAACGGTATTTCAATGTGCGCCAAAAAACGCCGAGTTTTTGACAGACGAAAAAAAGCGCTGCCAACACACCGACTAGTAAATGTTCAAGAAAACGAGCGGTTTTTTGAAAAATTAAACTTTTTAATGAATGTAGTCAAACTAAATACGATTTTTAACCGAGTTCGAGTCATCAGTCATTAATTAAAGTAAACTTCTTTACTTAACTATGGTTTTTGGTCATTTTTAGTGTGACTTTGACAATTGTCACACTTGTCAAAATTTTAGGGTTAGAGTTTTTGTTTATTTGAGGCCTCGTTCGTTTTCCCGTTCCGTTTATTTTTGAGCGAACATTTGTTGTTCCTGTCATATTGTGCATTAAATTCGTCCTTGTGCTATTCTTAAATTAGGCGAAATTACTTGATCTTTCAATTAACAACGTTGATCGAAAATGGCAACGTTAGAAGACAAGATTCTCGGCGAAAAATTGCACAATTACTGCAGCAGCAGTGAGGAAAGTGAGGGTGATTCCGATTCTGAGGAACAAAACAAGAAAACAGAACCCGTTGATGCGACGCCCCCTGAAGTCAATAAATGGGAGGGGACGTCCTCCAACACGGGCCCCAAAGGAGTGATCAAGGACTGGCAAAGGTACAAACAACTGGAGAATGAAAAACGGGCGGAGGACGAAAGCGAGAAAATCGCCCTCATGAAGAAACTGACTTTGACGGTTCAATCGGCCTTGGATGAAGAGCGGGAAAAAGCGGCTTTGGAAGACCCAGATTTGGCCGAATTGTTGAATGATGATTTCTTGTTAAACTACCAGAAGCAAAGGATGCAGGAAATGCTGCTTCAGACAAACCATAACATCAAATTTGGTGAGCTTTTTTGTGTTAACAAGTCGATTTTCTTCCAAATTTGTGCGATAACTACAAGTTATTTTTTTCTTTAAAATACTTACTAGGTATTTTTTAGTGTTGATTTGTGTTTTCATTAAAATCGTAGGAAGGATTTGTTATACGCAAATACGTAATTGAAGTTTCCAAGACATACCCAAGTAACAAATTTAATAAGTTTTATGATAGTTTGGAAAAATGCTATAAGAAAGAGTAGTTCTTAAATCTATTAAGAATAATATATTTGCCTTAACAATACCTACAGGAGTGTCTTAAAACCAAACACCCTTTAAAAACCCTACTCTTGAAGAACTTATTTATAAAACTCGTTTATTGCTTAAAAATGGTTTTAAGACATGCTCAAAGAGTCTTATAAAACATGATGTTATCGAAGTTTAGCATAAAAAATTTGCGTTAATTCTTTAAATTGATTCTAGTAGACTTTTTGGGTGATATACTAAGTTTTACTGCTGACAAAAGCAAAAAACAAAAATTACCACCATTTCTTTAATGGTTAAAAAGTGCATATTTTTTAATTTTAAGTCAAACAGCAGTAAAATATGGCTGAATTCATAAAACTACATCGTTTATGTAAAATTATTTAGAAGAAAATTAACTCTCAATAAAAGTAAGTCAATAAGTTTTAGCTAAGTATAAATAATTTTTATAAAAACTGCTATAAGACATATTATTTATTCAGGTAAAACAAAAAACTTCTAGACAGAACTTTTAAAAAACCACTTGGTTTTAAGATGGTTTTATTATAAATTCTAAGTCTATTGTAAATGTTTCCCGTCAGAAATTTTAACTGTGTTCAAAGCAGAGCTGATTTAATTTTTAATTTTAAAGGTCACTAAATGCTGAGGTAATTAAATCTCTTAGAGTTATCGTGTTTGATTTATATTTTGATTAAATAAACACTTAAGAAGTAATTATGGTTTTATTACACCTATTGACCAAATAAAATTGCCCTAGAGTAAAAAATTTTAAACAGAAGGCAATTATAAGATTGTTATAAAACTTTTGTTAAACTATCTTAAGAATTTATGGTTTTAATATTTCTTGATGAGAAGAATTGGCTGACAATACCTGTAGACAAGATTATTTTACAGCAACTCAACTACAAACTACCTTCATAAAACTTTTACAAAACCGTAATAGGTCTTTAACCAGCATCCAAATTGTTACTTGGGTGTACCATAACATAAAAATTAAATATTAATATTTTTTTTAGAAAAGCTGGAAGATACTGACCCCCTGATTCATTTAAAATTATTCTCAAGAGCAGGTACAGGCTGTTTTCGAAATTAGCTACAATAATTTTTTTAAATGGAACACCCTATTTTTTCCATTTTTGGAACACTGATGTTTTACACTCTTAAAAAAATGTTTTATAAAAACTAAGAATCCTAGAAAAGTAGGGCCTTCACCACTGTAAAGAAAAAAGTTCATAGTGAAAGGACAAACAATTTAAAAAATGAAGACACCTGTTACTAATTACTCAAAATATATTTAACCTTAAACATTAAGTAAAATATTCAGCTAATAATAACTTTAATGTTACTCTTACGGATATCTAAATTTAAATTTAATAAAATTTACTTATAAAGACCTAAAGCAGAAATTATTACATTTAGTAATTATGTTCGTCAGTGGTATTACAAGAGAGTAGGAATAAATTGAAACATATTAGCATAAGTATTTTTTGTAGTTAAAATAGTTTGATGTTTGTTTAATGCAAAAGTGAAACCAGTCCTTTAATTTTTCTCTTAAGAGACAATCAATTTAAAAGATTCAAAAAACATTAGTCCTTAAGTTGTTTATAACAATTTCTGGACTGTAGTACAAGAAAATTTTGCCCACAGGATTATCATTGTGAAGAGGTTGGAGGATGGCTCTGTAGTATTTTTTTGTTAAATATTTGTTTTTTTTTATACTAAAGTTAACACATTGTTGAAAATGTTTTATTGTGGGAATATTATTATGTAGCATTTATTTTTTCCAGCTTTGATGCGGCTAAAAAAATGGGGTTTTTATTTAAAAAAATAGAATTAATAATATTGGGAATGGTTTACTTAAAAAAAAATATCTGTTCGAGCATTTTATCCACAACAAAATATATTATACTTTTAATAGAATTATTCCATAATTTTATCGCTCACTGTTTTTGTTTTCTTACAATTCCTATGATTAGGTTTCTATTACATTTTTTGTTGGTTTTTTTGTCAGTAATTGCGTAATTTCGCTGAAACAGACCAAAAGATCATAAATATATGACCATAGAGTTTTGTTGGATTGATCTTTTTTTTTCAAGAGAGAAGCTCACCCATTTTTCAAAGTTTTGCCAAAAAATAATCTTGATAAACTTTGTTGAAAGTCCTAGTTTTCTAGGATTATTAGTTTTTGTGAAAAATATTTAAAAATAGCGTGTTTTCGTCAAAAAATGAAATTATTTCAAAAACTAAACAGAATTGACCAATGCAAGTTTAGATGAAAATCATCAATATTAAATTATTATTATAATTAAAAAATTATTATTACAAGTACGTTCACAAATGCACTAAAACTTTCATTTAAAAAAACATAAGCTTACATTGTAGCTCATTTCAGAAACACTCAGTATGTTTTAAGTAATCTTTGGTAGTATCTACGGCTTTTGTAAAAAGGTATATATATTTCTCATTTATTTAAGAGTCAAAAATGGACTTTTCCAATTGCTAGGTCAGCCTGTATATTGTTATTTTTTTTTGTTTTTTTTTAATGAAAATTGTAAGAGTTCTTTTGTATACATTTGCACATTTGTTTGGTTTTGTTTATTGCTTGTAATCCCAAATACGTAAATAAATAAAAACTCAATCTTGGAAATTGAATATCTCCGGAACTGAACGGTCGATTTTTGAATAATCTTTGAATAATAACTTAAATAACGCAGTTGTTTTTTCAGGTGAGGTAATAGTTTTAAAAAGCAGTGGTGAACTCCTCGACGCAATTGACAAGGAGCATAAATCGGTGACTATCGTTGTACACATTTACGAAGACAATGTGGAAGCCTGTCGCACAATGAACGTGTGCTTAAAACAGCTTTGCAAAACTTACGAAAATGTGAAATTCTGTTCAATTGTTGGCTCAAGGGCTGGGATGAGTATGCGGTTTAAAACAGACGGAGTTCCGGCTTTACTTATCTATAAAGGGGGACAACTTGTCGGGAATTTTATTCGATTGTCGGATGATCTTGGCACTGATTTTGAGCCTGAAGACATTCAGAGTTTTTTAGTTGAACATGGAATGCTGGAAGACAAGAGTTGTACTCCGTTGCTCATTCAAGGTGGAACGGATCACAGTGACAGTGATTGAGTATTAGTGCAAGTAAAGTATTGGTGCTAAGACCTTAAATGTATTGCTTTATTGGTTTCCGGAACGATTTAACGTAACCTAACACCAAACAAATCAGCGATTAAATTTATCTAAGGCTAAATCGTTCCAGAAACCGTTATGTTATTTCCAGGTGTTTTCTAATCTATTAAATTTTGTCTTTGATCTCATGAGAGGCTATTACGTTGTAGAAATGCATTGAATGCATTTTTCATCTACTTTTTATTAAATTTGTCCTTGATTTTGTCATATTACCACAATACTAATAATAATAAAGTTATAAACCAATTCTTATGATAACGGTCTGATCAGTGATCACGGTTAAATCAATAGTGTTATGTTATGAATGGTACTACATCTTTTCCAATTGTAGTTGAGAATGATTAATTCTGAAAGATTAATTTCCGATAATTTCAGTATTTTAGAAGGTATTAATTGTAGTTCAGAAGATGGTTTCTGATATTCAAATACTACTTTCTTTGTTCTGAAATAAATTGGAAAAAGTATAAAACAAAAAATTAGTTTAGCTTAAAAGTAAAAAGTATGAGCTTTAGCCTTTTAACATTTTTTTAGAGATCTGCAGCCGAGAAGTTAGAAACATAAGAAACTCTATTGTTTTTGTAAATTGTCTGATAATGACCACAAAAAAATAGTTTTTTTGAACTATTTGAAGTGAATATTCGAAATTTGAAAGCAATTTTTTTCATCAAAAATTATAAACAAAGTGATTCTTTCTAACTACACTCTTTTCAACTTCAAATAACGTCAATTGAAGTTCAGATTAGTTACTTTGGTTTGGGAAAACATTTTTTTTTATTCGGAAGTTACAAATTGTATTTCAGAGAATAAGTTGTAATTAATATTTTACTCTTTTCAGCTGTTGAAAAAAATGTTGAAGTTGTTAAATATTTTTTAATTAAAATTAGGTAATAAATAAAAGCAGTGGTAATCAAGTATATAGCTTTTGTTTTCTGTAGTATTTTGTTATTTTAAATTTCAATCCCAATTTACGTATAAAAAGTCTATTTTTAAATTACAATTAACATCTTCCAAAAAAGAACTTACGATTCTGAATTACTTTTACGCAGTTGAAATTAAAGCTTTATTTTTAATAAAAAAATACGTGGAAACACTGAAAAAAATACCGTAAGACCGTAACATTTTCATAATAAAACATTTTTGCAACATTACCTATTTCAAAGCATTTAAAGAAAAAACTGTGTTGAATATAATTTTGGACAGTGTCTTTTTTATTAGATAAAACAATTTATTCTTTTTGATTTATAATTGGAATATTTTCACAAGATTTGAATGTTGGGTTTTCTCAAAAAACAAAATTCAACTATTTAGGACCGAAATCCAAACATTTTGTTTGTTATTTTCCTTTAACAATAATTTAATAACAATTTAAGAGTATATTTTACTGTATTTTCATATTTGGTGTTAAATACTTCATTTATTTTTTGAAAAAAATATTTTTTTAATAGACTGAACATGGAATAAGGACTGAGAGAAAAATAATAAATAAAATATTCTTTTACAATTGGATTAAATATTTGTAACCAATTTTAACAGGTTTTTTGTTGGTAACATTTTAAGCCTTCTTTTTAATACCTGAATCCTAGATTATTACCACTATTTTAAAATATGTTTTCCATAGCAACGTGTTTTTAAATTAAAATATTCCAACAAAAAAAAATTGAAAAAACTTAACGACAGTCCACGAACTTTAAGCTTGTGTTTTCGCTATTGTATTTTTTAATAACAAAATTAAATGAAAAGATTTTTTTTCCATTTTCGTTTTAAATGACACGGATTTTTTCATACGTTCTCAGCATAGTTAAAACTTAAATGTCTTGTCCAAAAAAATATTTAAAAAAATGTTACTAACCCCATAAAAAATTAAGTTTATTCCTTATAACTTATTAAAGTTGTTACGGGCAATGAACTGGGTGTAAATAAATTTACCACTTCAGCTGACGTTTCGGTTTTTATTAAACCTTTTTCAAAGCTTATTCCTTATGTAGCTTACAATGAACCCTAAAAATTAATTGACTAACGAATTAAGTTAACATTTAATTGACCAAAGGTCAAATTAATCGCAAATTAAAATTAATTGTGAGCTATACAACGAATAGGCTTATTTTTAGTTTTTTTTTGCACAAAAAAACGTTTCTTTAAGAATATTAATAGAAATTATAAAAAAAACTATTTTTTCAGTAATTCATTAAATTTAATTATAAAAACAGAAAAAAAATTTAGTAACAAACACTCAGTAGTGAGTTCTGTGTGATTATTTTTTAACTACAGTAAAAATATACTTTTAGCAGACTCGGCCTGTAGTTCACCCTAAAACAAAAAAACAATTTCGATCTATGATCAGACCTTTAATATGAAAGGGCTTCTAATAAGTCAACTTTGTTTAATCTACAAATGTGTTCTATGTAATATAAGATACTTGTGTGTATTAATGTTAATTACTGCATCTGTTTAAATAATCATTTCCATGTATTATAATCGGTATTACTCTTAAGCATAAGATTAGGGAAATATCGACGAGACTTTGCGTGTACTATTCTTAATCACAAAGGCTAACTAATGAATAGAAAACGGTTTTGTAAAGAATTGTGTGCCTGTTTTGTTTTGCTTGCAAAAATCACTGTGACTTCTGACGTTTTTCTACTATTACAATTTTGTATTTTGTTTAAATAAAAATGTAGCAAAAGTGTTAGAAATATAATATAAAAATAGTTATTTACAATAAGCTTTATACATCATTTCCTTTCTTGAAAGCGAGGCTTTGTATTCCACGTAGGACTTCAAGATCTGATCAAACTGCTTGCAGGCCACTTGTTTGTACTTCTCCCTCATCTCTTGCAAGTGTTTAATCTCGCTCTCACATTCAAGTTGTTGCTCCTTTATATCCTTTAGCAGCTCCTTGTAGGCTTTCAACGAGTTGCTTCTCTCCATAAATACGTCAATTCTGGAAGTCTCGCGCGCAAGTTTCGTTTTTAGTTCGCCCACTTGGGCCCCCATTTGACATTCTTTTATTTTTTCATCACACACTTTTGGTAATTTTTCCAGTCGCAGTTTAGCAATATCTTCCAAAACCTTCTCTTCAGTTAATACATTTTCTAAATACTTTTGCTGTTGCTCCTCCAGTTTTTTCTTCAACACCACCAACGTGTTATCTTCAGGCCTGACACTGAAATCGCAACCGTCACGTCCATCCACTGAGTTCACATTCTGCGAAGTTGCTTTCAAAAACTCGTCACAAACTTTCTTGTATTTGTGCTCCAAAATGAGCCCTATTGCTTTTCTGAGAGTGAGACCTTCGTTAAAGCTTAACTCACTGTGTCCTGAAGATTGTAATCCTAGTAACTGTGTGTTTTCATTGTCTAACACCTCAACTTGCTGGCAACTTTGCTCATGTAAAATATTTTCCACTTTGGTTGCAAGATCAGGGTTCAAGGCACCAGCAGTGGATATAAAATCGGGCACAGCTTGGTATAGTATTTGGAGGTGGGTGTACCTGTCGCGTTGTAATTTGAGGAGGTGCCGCAAGTTGTTCAGTTCTTGAATTTGGGGGCTGTTACAATCGCTGGGGGTCGTTTCAAAGTCGGGGATGGGTAGTGAGTCGGACATTATTTACCGTAATACGTCCAACCATGCCAATTTCACTGAAATAACACAATTGTGAAGAATTGTAATTTAAAAGTTTCAAATTTTACCGTTTTGTTTGCGCTTGATGTCAAACACATGTCAAAAATGTCAATCTGTCAAAGACAAGTAGGGGAGGAGAGGGTAATGTTGCCAACTGTGCAAAAAATCAACATTTCCCACGTTTAAAGAAGAAAAAAGTAAATGAAATTTGCAAACACACTGATATTTATTTATTGCACAAGACACTGATAACAAAAACAACGAGATAAACGTTCTTCTTTTTCTACTGTTTATTTTTAATTCTTTTGTAGTTTTGTGAGTTTGGTTAAAATAATGTACCACTGTTTCTGTACTCTTCTCTTGAACTTCGTAATAAATTCTTCTCTGATTATTTTTTAAATAAGTCGTTCTTAAATCCAATTTTTTTATTGTTATTTTATAAGATTTCATTTCACAGTCGTATTTGATGATGTTTTTTTTATTATTTTTTGAGCTTTGGTTCTGCACTCTTCTCTGGATTTTTTTAAGATCTGCTTCCACCAGATCTAAAATTTGGACAATTTTTTGATTTCTTTGTAGTACTAAATCCATTCTGAGATACTTTTAAAGATTTTTCTCTAGATTCCTCTTCAATTTTGTTTTCTAGGCACCATTCAAAATTTTTCTTTCTTTTACATTAGATTCTTGTCTACTTGCTTGAAAATTTCTTTATTGTTTACAAACTACCTTCATAAAACTTTTACAAAACCGTAATAGGTCTTTAACCAGCATCCAAATTGTTACTTGGGTGTACCATAACATAAAAATTAAATATTAATATTTTTTTTAGAAAAGCTGGAAGATACTGACCCCCTGATTCATTTAAAATTATTCTCAAGAGCAGGTACAGGCTGTTTTCGAAATTAGCTACAATAATTTTTTTAAATGGAACACCCTATTTTTTCCATTTTTGGAACACTGATGTTTTACACTCTTAAAAAAATGTTTTATAAAAACTAAGAATCCTAGAAAAGTAGGGCCTTCACCACTGTAAAGAAAAAAGTTCATAGTGAAAGGACAAACAATTTAAAAAATGAAGACACCTGTTACTAATTACTCAAAATATATTTAACCTTAAACATTAAGTAAAATATTCAGCTAATAATAACTTTAATGTTACTCTTACGGATATCTAAATTTAAATTTAATAAAATTTACTTATAAAGACCTAAAGCAGAAATTATTACATTTAGTAATTATGTTCGTCAGTGGTATTACAAGAGAGTAGGAATAAATTGAAACATATTAGCATAAGTATTTTTTGTAGTTAAAATAGTTTGATGTTTGTTTAATGCAAAAGTGAAACCAGTCCTTTAATTTTTCTCTTAAGAGACAATCAATTTAAAAGATTCAAAAAACATTAGTCCTTAAGTTGTTTATAACAATTTCTGGACTGTAGTACAAGAAAATTTTGCCCACAGGATTATCATTGTGAAGAGGTTGGAGGATGGCTCTGTAGTATTTTTTTGTTAAATATTTGTTTTTTTTTATACTAAAGTTAACACATTGTTGAAAATGTTTTATTGTGGGAATATTATTATGTAGCATTTATTTTTTCCAGCTTTGATGCGGCTAAAAAAATGGGGTTTTTATTTAAAAAAATAGAATTAATAATATTGGGAATGGTTTACTTAAAAAAAAATATCTGTTCGAGCATTTTATCCACAACAAAATATATTATACTTTTAATAGAATTATTCCATAATTTTATCGCTCACTGTTTTTGTTTTCTTACAATTCCTATGATTAGGTTTCTATTACATTTTTTGTTGGTTTTTTTGTCAGTAATTGCGTAATTTCGCTGAAACAGACCAAAAGATCATAAATATATGACCATAGAGTTTTGTTGGATTGATCTTTTTTTTTCAAGAGAGAAGCTCACCCATTTTTCAAAGTTTTGCCAAAAAATAATCTTGATAAACTTTGTTGAAAGTCCTAGTTTTCTAGGATTATTAGTTTTTGTGAAAAATATTTAAAAATAGCGTGTTTTCGTCAAAAAATGAAATTATTTCAAAAACTAAACAGAATTGACCAATGCAAGTTTAGATGAAAATCATCAATATTAAATTATTATTATAATTAAAAAATTATTATTACAAGTACGTTCACAAATGCACTAAAACTTTCATTTAAAAAAACATAAGCTTACATTGTAGCTCATTTCAGAAACACTCAGTATGTTTTAAGTAATCTTTGGTAGTATCTACGGCTTTTGTAAAAAGGTATATATATTTCTCATTTATTTAAGAGTCAAAAATGGACTTTTCCAATTGCTAGGTCAGCCTGTATATTGTTATTTTTTTTTGTTTTTTTTTAATGAAAATTGTAAGAGTTCTTTTGTATACATTTGCACATTTGTTTGGTTTTGTTTATTGCTTGTAATCCCAAATACGTAAATAAATAAAAACTCAATCTTGGAAATTGAATATCTCCGGAACTGAACGGTCGATTTTTGAATAATCTTTGAATAATAACTTAAATAACGCAGTTGTTTTTTCAGGTGAGGTAATAGTTTTAAAAAGCAGTGGTGAACTCCTCGACGCAATTGACAAGGAGCATAAATCGGTGACTATCGTTGTACACATTTACGAAGACAATGTGGAAGCCTGTCGCACAATGAACGTGTGCTTAAAACAGCTTTGCAAAACTTACGAAAATGTGAAATTCTGTTCAATTGTTGGCTCAAGGGCTGGGATGAGTATGCGGTTTAAAACAGACGGAGTTCCGGCTTTACTTATCTATAAAGGGGGACAACTTGTCGGGAATTTTATTCGATTGTCGGATGATCTTGGCACTGATTTTGAGCCTGAAGACATTCAGAGTTTTTTAGTTGAACATGGAATGCTGGAAGACAAGAGTTGTACTCCGTTGCTCATTCAAGGTGGAACGGATCACAGTGACAGTGATTGAGTATTAGTGCAAGTAAAGTATTGGTGCTAAGACCTTAAATGTATTGCTTTATTGGTTTCCGGAACGATTTAACGTAACCTAACACCAAACAAATCAGCGATTAAATTTATCTAAGGCTAAATCGTTCCAGAAACCGTTATGTTATTTCCAGGTGTTTTCTAATCTATTAAATTTTGTCTTTGATCTCATGAGAGGCTATTACGTTGTAGAAATGCATTGAATGCATTTTTCATCTACTTTTTATTAAATTTGTCCTTGATTTTGTCATATTACCACAATACTAATAATAATAAAGTTATAAACCAATTCTTATGATAACGGTCTGATCAGTGATCACGGTTAAATCAATAGTGTTATGTTATGAATGGTACTACATCTTTTCCAATTGTAGTTGAGAATGATTAATTCTGAAAGATTAATTTCCGATAATTTCAGTATTTTAGAAGGTATTAATTGTAGTTCAGAAGATGGTTTCTGATATTCAAATACTACTTTCTTTGTTCTGAAATAAATTGGAAAAAGTATAAAACAAAAAATTAGTTTAGCTTAAAAGTAAAAAGTATGAGCTTTAGCCTTTTAACATTTTTTTAGAGATCTGCAGCCGAGAAGTTAGAAACATAAGAAACTCTATTGTTTTTGTAAATTGTCTGATAATGACCACAAAAAAATAGTTTTTTTGAACTATTTGAAGTGAATATTCGAAATTTGAAAGCAATTTTTTTCATCAAAAATTATAAACAAAGTGATTCTTTCTAACTACACTCTTTTCAACTTCAAATAACGTCAATTGAAGTTCAGATTAGTTACTTTGGTTTGGGAAAACATTTTTTTTTATTCGGAAGTTACAAATTGTATTTCAGAGAATAAGTTGTAATTAATATTTTACTCTTTTCAGCTGTTGAAAAAAATGTTGAAGTTGTTAAATATTTTTTAATTAAAATTAGGTAATAAATAAAAGCAGTGGTAATCAAGTATATAGCTTTTGTTTTCTGTAGTATTTTGTTATTTTAAATTTCAATCCCAATTTACGTATAAAAAGTCTATTTTTAAATTACAATTAACATCTTCCAAAAAAGAACTTACGATTCTGAATTACTTTTACGCAGTTGAAATTAAAGCTTTATTTTTAATAAAAAAATACGTGGAAACACTGAAAAAAATACCGTAAGACCGTAACATTTTCATAATAAAACATTTTTGCAACATTACCTATTTCAAAGCATTTAAAGAAAAAACTGTGTTGAATATAATTTTGGACAGTGTCTTTTTTATTAGATAAAACAATTTATTCTTTTTGATTTATAATTGGAATATTTTCACAAGATTTGAATGTTGGGTTTTCTCAAAAAACAAAATTCAACTATTTAGGACCGAAATCCAAACATTTTGTTTGTTATTTTCCTTTAACAATAATTTAATAACAATTTAAGAGTATATTTTACTGTATTTTCATATTTGGTGTTAAATACTTCATTTATTTTTTGAAAAAAATATTTTTTTAATAGACTGAACATGGAATAAGGACTGAGAGAAAAATAATAAATAAAATATTCTTTTACAATTGGATTAAATATTTGTAACCAATTTTAACAGGTTTTTTGTTGGTAACATTTTAAGCCTTCTTTTTAATACCTGAATCCTAGATTATTACCACTATTTTAAAATATGTTTTCCATAGCAACGTGTTTTTAAATTAAAATATTCCAACAAAAAAAAATTGAAAAAACTTAACGACAGTCCACGAACTTTAAGCTTGTGTTTTCGCTATTGTATTTTTTAATAACAAAATTAAATGAAAAGATTTTTTTTCCATTTTCGTTTTAAATGACACGGATTTTTTCATACGTTCTCAGCATAGTTAAAACTTAAATGTCTTGTCCAAAAAAATATTTAAAAAAATGTTACTAACCCCATAAAAAATTAAGTTTATTCCTTATAACTTATTAAAGTTGTTACGGGCAATGAACTGGGTGTAAATAAATTTACCACTTCAGCTGACGTTTCGGTTTTTATTAAACCTTTTTCAAAGCTTATTCCTTATGTAGCTTACAATGAACCCTAAAAATTAATTGACTAACGAATTAAGTTAACATTTAATTGACCAAAGGTCAAATTAATCGCAAATTAAAATTAATTGTGAGCTATACAACGAATAGGCTTATTTTTAGTTTTTTTTTGCACAAAAAAACGTTTCTTTAAGAATATTAATAGAAATTATAAAAAAAACTATTTTTTCAGTAATTCATTAAATTTAATTATAAAAACAGAAAAAAAATTTAGTAACAAACACTCAGTAGTGAGTTCTGTGTGATTATTTTTTAACTACAGTAAAAATATACTTTTAGCAGACTCGGCCTGTAGTTCACCCTAAAACAAAAAAACAATTTCGATCTATGATCAGACCTTTAATATGAAAGGGCTTCTAATAAGTCAACTTTGTTTAATCTACAAATGTGTTCTATGTAATATAAGATACTTGTGTGTATTAATGTTAATTACTGCATCTGTTTAAATAATCATTTCCATGTATTATAATCGGTATTACTCTTAAGCATAAGATTAGGGAAATATCGACGAGACTTTGCGTGTACTATTCTTAATCACAAAGGCTAACTAATGAATAGAAAACGGTTTTGTAAAGAATTGTGTGCCTGTTTTGTTTTGCTTGCAAAAATCACTGTGACTTCTGACGTTTTTCTACTATTACAATTTTGTATTTTGTTTAAATAAAAATGTAGCAAAAGTGTTAGAAATATAATATAAAAATAGTTATTTACAATAAGCTTTATACATCATTTCCTTTCTTGAAAGCGAGGCTTTGTATTCCACGTAGGACTTCAAGATCTGATCAAACTGCTTGCAGGCCACTTGTTTGTACTTCTCCCTCATCTCTTGCAAGTGTTTAATCTCGCTCTCACATTCAAGTTGTTGCTCCTTTATATCCTTTAGCAGCTCCTTGTAGGCTTTCAACGAGTTGCTTCTCTCCATAAATACGTCAATTCTGGAAGTCTCGCGCGCAAGTTTCGTTTTTAGTTCGCCCACTTGGGCCCCCATTTGACATTCTTTTATTTTTTCATCACACACTTTTGGTAATTTTTCCAGTCGCAGTTTAGCAATATCTTCCAAAACCTTCTCTTCAGTTAATACATTTTCTAAATACTTTTGCTGTTGCTCCTCCAGTTTTTTCTTCAACACCACCAACGTGTTATCTTCAGGCCTGACACTGAAATCGCAACCGTCACGTCCATCCACTGAGTTCACATTCTGCGAAGTTGCTTTCAAAAACTCGTCACAAACTTTCTTGTATTTGTGCTCCAAAATGAGCCCTATTGCTTTTCTGAGAGTGAGACCTTCGTTAAAGCTTAACTCACTGTGTCCTGAAGATTGTAATCCTAGTAACTGTGTGTTTTCATTGTCTAACACCTCAACTTGCTGGCAACTTTGCTCATGTAAAATATTTTCCACTTTGGTTGCAAGATCAGGGTTCAAGGCACCAGCAGTGGATATAAAATCGGGCACAGCTTGGTATAGTATTTGGAGGTGGGTGTACCTGTCGCGTTGTAATTTGAGGAGGTGCCGCAAGTTGTTCAGTTCTTGAATTTGGGGGCTGTTACAATCGCTGGGGGTCGTTTCAAAGTCGGGGATGGGTAGTGAGTCGGACATTATTTACCGTAATACGTCCAACCATGCCAATTTCACTGAAATAACACAATTGTGAAGAATTGTAATTTAAAAGTTTCAAATTTTACCGTTTTGTTTGCGCTTGATGTCAAACACATGTCAAAAATGTCAATCTGTCAAAGACAAGTAGGGGAGGAGAGGGTAATGTTGCCAACTGTGCAAAAAATCAACATTTCCCACGTTTAAAGAAGAAAAAAGTAAATGAAATTTGCAAACACACTGATATTTATTTATTGCACAAGACACTGATAACAAAAACAACGAGATAAACGTTCTTCTTTTTCTACTGTTTATTTTTAATTCTTTTGTAGTTTTGTGAGTTTGGTTAAAATAATGTACCACTGTTTCTGTACTCTTCTCTTGAACTTCGTAATAAATTCTTCTCTGATTATTTTTTAAATAAGTCGTTCTTAAATCCAATTTTTTTATTGTTATTTTATAAGATTTCATTTCACAGTCGTATTTGATGATGTTTTTTTTATTATTTTTTGAGCTTTGGTTCTGCACTCTTCTCTGGATTTTTTTAAGATCTGCTTCCACCAGATCTAAAATTTGGACAATTTTTTGATTTCTTTGTAGTACTAAATCCATTCTGAGATACTTTTAAAGATTTTTCTCTAGATTCCTCTTCAATTTTGTTTTCTAGGCACCATTCAAAATTTTTCTTTCTTTTACATTAGATTCTTGTCTACTTGCTTGAAAATTTCTTTATTGTTTTGTTTAGAATTTTTTCAGATTATTTTTCTCTGGATTTACGTTTTAAAGTTTTTTCTGAATCTCATGTAAAGCAGTCTCTAGATCTGAAATCGAAACTCTTATTTATTTTATTGTTTTATAAATTCATGTTTAGATGCTCTTTTCCAATTATTTTCTAAACTCTACTCAAAATTATGTTATACTTAAATACTTATTTTTATATATCTTTTTACAGTCTCAATTTTTTTAGGTTCCACTCAGTGTTTTTTGTTTGGATTTTTTATTTTTATTATTTTTTAGCTTTGTTTCTGTATTTTTCGTTAAATTTATCTTAAGATTCTTTTTAAATTTTTTTTGAAAGCCGCCTCAAAATAAAAAAATTGGGCTTGATTTTATATTATTTTATAGTACATTTTTCTTGAGATACTTTTTATAACCTTATATCCAGATTTTTTTACAATTCATTATACTTTCTAAAAGTCTTACTAATTTTTTTTATTAACACTTTTTTTTACATTTTTTTAGATTCTTCAAGTTTTCTTTTAGATTCTATTCTGTTTGTTTAAAAAAATTTTATCGTTTATTTGCTTAGAATTTTTCCAGATTATTTATTGGCATTATTTCTTTACTTTTTCTCTAGATTTTTCTTAATTTTTTTTTTAATTTTATGTAAAGCAGTTTCTTCATCTCCATATGGTTCCTTGCAATTATATAATACAATTATTATTTTCTAGACCCTACTCATAATTATTTTATACTTTTTCATTCACTTTTTTAGGTATATTTTTTCTATAGTTTTCAATTTTATTCAAACTTTTTTTTGATTCTTTATTTTAAAGCCGTATGCAGACATGAAATTTGAATTATTCCTTAGATTTATTTTATATTTTTGATGTTTTTTGGAATTATTTTGTAGACTATATCACTTTTTCATAAACATTGTTTCTACAATTTTTAAAATTTATTTCTCTAAATTTATTACTCTACTAACTTTTTTTCAAGTTTTTATAGTTTTGTTTAGAATTTTTTAAAATTATTTCTTGGCATTTTATTTTAATTTTTCTTAATTTTTCCTAGATTATACAATTATTTTCTAGACTTCATTTTCTAATTAGTAATTTTTTCTACATTCTTTCAATTCGTTTTTAGGTTTTATTGAGTTTTTTTTAAATAGTATTAGTTTCGTTTAGTTTTTGTTTAGATTATTCTTTAGAATTACAAAAATTAATAAAAACCAAAATTATACTAATTTTAAAAAGGGATTTTCTCCTCCAGTATATTTTTAATTGTTATCAGCAAATCAGTGGAGTAATATTCTCTAAAAATAATGCTTTACGTGATTTTATTAGAATTCACCAAAATTCAAAATTCAAAATTAATCAAAATTGTGAAAATTCACCAGGTTGGCGACATTGGGGGACAGGGCGCTTAAGTCGTTTTTTTTTTCAAACACTACGCATAAAATTAGCGGATGAAAAACACAAAACTTGCGGAATAAATGCATGCTTCAAACAATAAAGATAGTTATAGTTAATTTCCAGAGATGTTTTTTGAATTATTGTTGCAATTTGCAACAATTTGCATAAAATCAGGCCATGGCTCCGTTGTGAAGTTAGCAACATATTGGTGCTGATTGTTGCTTCTTTTACAAACTTTGCATAAAAATATAAATTTTAAAAGTTGGAATTAAGTGCGCAATAACGATTTTGTATAAATCCAACCAGAAACAACACTACAACTAGTCTTGAGATTACAATTTTTATGAAAAAGTTTGTCCATTTGAATTTGGCGGGTGCGAATCAAACGGCGTAGCTTCCCATGATGCAACGTGCTCCTAACTTCGTTCCATGATTTCGTAGCTTTCAGAAATACCGGGTAGTTTAGGGCATGTATTTCTTGCTCTAATCGTGTTTATTGTTGTGAATGTTTATCAAAAACGGTAAAACGAGACTGAAATGATTCACCCTTAATACCACTAAGACCTGAACGTATCAATTACCGCGTGAAAAATGGAGGTTTCGTGTGTTTTTGCGTCCGTCCTTTCGCACGAAGAATGGGCAAAGGTGCCTCGTGCAACGGCAAAAAAACTCGAAACTTTCGTCACTGAGAAATTCGAGGAGTTCATTTCGTGCAAGGCCCTGCTCGAAACCAGCCGCTACAATGCTGGTAAGTTCTCTTTGGTGCGTGTTTATTGGGTACACGACTGTTTTTAGACCAGGCTTTGGCGGAGTCCCAGGAGCGGCTGGGGGCCCTCCAGAAGGAAAACGAGGACTTGAAGCGGCGTTTGGAGGTCGCCACGGCCACAGTTTCGGAGCTGGAGGCCCAAATATCGCAACTAACAAGTGACGCCTCCAAGCTGCAAAGCACGGCAAACAGGCTTGAGGCCGAGGCTGCGGAGTTCCGCCACCAGCGTAACATGGCCGTGGACGAACGAGACGAACACCTGCAGATGCTCCAACGGCGCGACTCAGAAATCGAGCGTCTGCAAGCCGATCTTTCGACTTTAACCAAACAGCTTGAAGGTGCTGTGAACGCAAAATGCGAGGCGCTGGCACAAGCTGACGAGGTCGCGTCGATGAAGCTAAGACTCGAATACCGGGAGAAGAGAATGGAACAAGAAAGGCAACTTCTGAACAGCCAGATTGAGACACTAACCGAGGACTTGAATGCTCGAACTGAAGAATTACTTAACATGCGACGTGATAATACATCGCGTTGTATCCAATTAGAGACTAAACTGACTGAGAAAACGCAAGAATTAGTTGTTGCCAATGAACAGATTAAATCACTCACTGAACTCAACAATAATTTTGCGGCCAGGAATGAGGAATTGTCGCAGAAGTTGTTGAGTCTTAGGGAAGCTGATGCGAAAATGAATGAGTCGTATTTGCATGAAATTGAAGCCAAGACGAAATTGGCCAATGCTTATAAGTCCATGTGTGAGGAGAGTCAACAGCATGCGGAAAGTCTCAAAGAAGCATTGGCTGAGGTATTTATAGTTTTACAATCAAATGATTTTTGCAAGCCTTCAGACAACGAAAAAAAATTTTTTGTGCTTGTCTGGCTTCAACGTCGTAAAAATTCTTCGGGAAATATGCACTCAAAATGTGCACAGAAAAACATTAGCTCTTTTAATATGCATAGTTTTAATTGTAAGAACCATAAAAAATATAAAGAACCAAATTCCAGTAAATTATTTACAATTTAGAGTTTGTCTTGTGACTAAAAGCAGATATTTTAATCATAGATGGTACATTAAAAACCTGTATTTGTTTTAAAATCTTATTATGAAAGATTAATATTTCACCGATGAAGAACCAATTTTAATTCAATTATTTATTTAAAAATTAAGCCTTTCGTGTGACACTTCAAATGAACTGCATAAACTGCTCGAAAAATGTTGGGGATATTGGTGTTTTAATGTACATATACGGTTAAAGAAGTCTAATTGTTCTAAAATCAAATAAATTTCATCAGTTTTCGAGCATTGGAATCTGTCAAAAACAGATCAATAAATATGATCTACTTTTACCTTTATTTTTCTCTTATAAGTTGATTTTTCTTTAAAATTCAGTAATTTCCTTAATTTTTTTTCAATCAGTTTATTTGAATGAAATAGCAAATATAATTTTTGCCAAGTTCTCTGAAAATGCAAATTTTGAAAATTAAATTAATTAACTAAAACACCTGAAAAAGTTCTTTGTAATGTCACCAAAAAGTTTTTGTTTTTCAAATAGTCATTTTTGCAACTTTTTTTTGTTTTGTAATATTACATTGTCGCAGACTTTTTTCAAAGACATATTGTGTACCACTCGACTTTTTTTTCTATTACTCAACCCGAATGTTCTATAATATGAATTGAAAAAAACTACTAAAATCTTCTTAACACTCGTTAACCAAACAATTAAGAACTTGAGAAAGCTATAGCCTATTTAGTCCATTTGTAAATATTAAAAAAAATCAAAAATAAGCCACAATCAATTCTTTCTGCATATTCACTTTATAGGCATTTTGCAGAGGTGTTTGTGAAATAAATGATTTGTGGTCTGGAAATGGGACTTGTTGTCCCGTTTTTTATTTTTTTATAAATTGAACTGAATTATTAAATGAAACATAATATCAGTTAAATAAAAACCCCAATAATAAACTACTTTTTCTGAATTTTATCTCGTTTAGTAAACTGCACAAATTTCTAATTTATTTACAAAGTTTACCACAGTTTAGATATAATGTTAAGAACAATATTTTCTTAATTTTCGTAATTGTCTATAAATGTATGTTTTTTCAATGAATTAAGTAAAACTTAAATTCTAATAATTAAGCTTGATGCAAGCTTTTATTATTATACGTTAAAACAATCGCTTGAATTTATTGTAATTGATATGACTGATTAAGCTCGGACATTGCTTACTGAGTAATGTGATCTCAAAATATTACATGCAAAAATTATTGGAATTCAAAATAGTAATTTAAATAAATGTATTCTATTTCCTAAAATATTAACCATTGTATCTTCTGAAAAATATTGTTATTTAATGGCAATTCTGAATTATGAGTGGTTAACATATTTGAATTCATCTCAAAAAATGAATAAGCGAGTGTTTTATGTCTTGTGACTATCTTGTGACATTTTTATCGCACTTCTGTCACTTCTCACAAAAATAAATAAATAAATAGAATGCACTTAATGTGCATCTACTTCTGCCAATTTGTGGCTAGGCGTCTCATTTCTCATAGAAGAAAAATTATTACAATTAATATAGTTTGTAAATTTTATGAAGTACTTACCATTTTCTAAAATATGGCACTTTAACTATCACTTTTTAACACCTCACTTGTTGGCAATAAATAGAAAAATAAATATAACGGACTTATTTTATTTATACCTACTTCCGCTACAGTTTATAGCAACATACTAAAAAAATTAAAAACAAAATCAATACACTTTATTCATATTATTACATATTCGTTTCACTTGGGAGGGGGACATTAAGAATAAAATGTACTTATGTAACTTTATGGTATCTTTTTCTGGCACAGTTTTTAGCAAGTCCCATCAGATTATCTTCTTAATTACTTGAAAATATTACAAACTTAATATAATTTTCTAAAAGAACTTTTAAACTGTAAAATTTTTATTTTATTTATGAGGCGTCTCTTCACGACCAAAAGTATCAAATAAACTGAATAAAATTAAACGGCGCAACAATAATTGTGTAAAAATATCGGATAAAATCTCACCAAAAAAATTTTTGTGAGATAAGTAATGGTTCTAAGGTGGAAAACAAAGAGGTTCGTCTGTTTCATTGATTTTTGTTACGACTTCGTTACTTAAGGTTTTTTTGAGGTACCTACCTGACAATTACAGGGATGTGCATTTTTTAAGATCTAATCCTTGAAACTTATTACTTGAGCAAAATTGACAACACAGTTACACTTTAGCAAAATCTTTTTTGTAATTTCGTTATTTTAAAAGATACACAACAAAACTATGAATAATAAATGCACCAATTTTTTTCAATTATTTGTGTAAGTGGAATAACACAAAATTGTAGTTATTTTTTGTGTAAACATTAAAGCTTTAATATTTTAATAATCATATTGGAAACTGATCATCTAGAAAGTACTACTAAAATAGTAGTTACTCACTGAAATTAAAAAAATAGGTATATAAAAAATTACCGAATGGTTATCTATGAGGTACTAGTATTGGGAGAAACTCAAAAAATAGAGAAAGGAATCCTGAAGAATTACTTCGCTTCTTCGTTGAAATTGCAGTTTTTTTTACCGGGCGCTAATTAATATTTGTAAATTATTTTTACTATAATAATAATAAAACATTTTTGGCACAGGTTCAACAAATGCTGAAGCACGCGACTGATGAATACGGAGAACTGGAAACGAAACACAAAGAAATGGAATTAACTCACGAAGAAATTTTGGCTAAGAAGAATGAATGTATCACATTATTAAAGAAAGAATTAGAAACATCAAAAGAACTTTTAGAAAACTGCAAACAAGACCAAATACAAAAAGAAATCGAAGGTTTATCACCATCTGCAGCATCAGCATCACGTCTCTTAAAATCAGGAATGACAGTAACAGAAATTTACACACAATACGTAACAATTTCGGAACGACTGATCGACGTGGAGAAAGAAAATGCCCAATTGAAAAACTACATTAGCAGCATTGTTCACGAAGTTGAAGAAAAAGGACCACTAATTAAAAAACTACGCGAGGATTATAGCAACGCTTTGGACGCAAACGAAATATTAAAAAATTCAAACGATCAGTTGTTGAACGAAATCCAACAATTGCGCGAAGCCAACGTTCAGTGCACTAGAGTTGAGGAAGCCGTTTCAAGAGAGAATGCAAGATATAAGAAGGAAGTAGCTGATTTAAGCCGTCAAGTGTGCCATTTATTGCAGGAAATTGAAAATTCGAGAGTTGGTTCGTCTTCAACTTCGACTGACATGGACTTGAGCGATAGCGTCAGCTCTGCCGATATTATTACGAAAAAGTTGGTCACTTTTAACGATATTTCCGAGTTGCAAAAGAACAACCAAAAGTTACTTGCCATTGTTCGCGAATTGACAGAACGCCAGGAAGAAGCGGAAGCTTTTGATCCAGCGGCAATTTCCGATTTAAAAATGAAACTTGATCATTTGAGGGAATCTCAGAATGAACTGCTTGAAGAACGTGAACGTCACAATAAAATGATGATTACTTTAGGCAATCAGAGAGATATGTACAAGAACTTGTATACACAAGCTGTTAAAGCTGCAGGGGAAGAGGTTCCTTCTCAACTCGACTCTTCATTCAGTTTGAAAGAAACCAACGGGGAACACGACAAAAGCCACGATAATGAATCTCAAAGTGACGACAAAACACAAGAATTGCTCACACAGATTGAAAGTTTCCGGAAAAAAATCGAACACTTGAAGAATGAGAACGAACTATACCGTAAAGAAAAATCAGAGAATGAAAAAATTCTGCTAGAACAGTTAGAAAACATGAGGGCAGAAGTGAAAGAATTGGTTAAAGCCAACTGTAAGTTGCTTTCGCAACAGGAGAATAGTGACGAGAAGTTTAAAATTGCACAAAACAATATTGAAATTTACAAGAAACAGATCACGGCGTTGGAGAAACAGAATAAAATTTACAGCGAAACGATCATCAAGCATGAGCAAGCGATAACGTATCTTAAGGACGAAACAATGCAATCGCAAACGAAACTTGCAAGAGCTGAAGTAATGTTGGCAAATCTTCAGAAGGAGAATGCGTTACTTAAGGACGCAGAGATGCGTTTGCTTAAAGAACGCGAAAGCATAAAACGAGAGTCACACACGCAAAATATGATCCAAAGCAACATTGAATTGATTAAAGCAACGTTAGAACGCACAGACGCCGAAGGAAAATTGAGGCTGGAAGCGAGGTTGGATGAAGCACACCGTGAATGTGCCGCGTTAAGACGCCGATTACAGGAGGAACAAGACAGGTTTAGACAACTGTCCGAACATTTGGAAAGCCAAACACAACTTGCCAAACAACGTATGGGTGAGGAACAAGCCGAAGCGGAAAAACTACGAAAGGAATTAGCCAATAACAGGGAGGAATTGATCCAGAAAGCCAATCAAATCGAAGATTTGACCAAGAAACTCAAAACTTCTGCGTACGCAATACCGGAAAGTAACATCGATGGAAAACGAATCCGCGAATTGGAGCAACAACTAAGCGATGCTAAGGCCGAAATTGAAGCTTTGAGTTCGAAATTGAAAACATCGCGTGAAGCGGCTGAGCAATATTCCAACGTTGCAAGCAATGCTGAGAATCAAATGACGATTTTAATGGAAAAACAGAAAGAATTGGAGGAGAAGATCGAAAGTCAGAAGAACACGATCAAGCAGTTGCAGGAAAAATGCGCCGAGCTGGAGGGAGAATTATCGTTGCAAATGGATGATCAAGACATGGCAAATGCAAGCACTCGTAGCAAATCAACACAGTTGGAAGAGGAGCTAAATGTGAAAAATATGGACTTGCAAACGGCCCGCGAACAGTTGGAAAATATCCGAAATGAGAACAAATCACTCATCGAAAGTCTGAAAGCCGTTGAAAATAAGTTTGCGAGACAAGTGATGTTGCATTCGGCCGATCTACAAATGCTTACTGATATTAAAGCCGACTATGAGAAAGCCACAAATGAATTAATCGAAATGAGACGAAGTCGTGACTGTGCTTTGGAAGAACTCGACAATAATAAAGCTAGCTGGGAGACGCGGGAAAAAATGATCCAGAAAGAACGGGAAGAGTTGGAGCAACGTTTCAAAGACATGGATGCGCAAAACAGTCTATTGTTGGACCAGATTCAAGCTCTCAATACGCAACTATCTGTCCTTCAGGCACAAGCTACCGCAGAACCAAACCAATCGGCCGACTTATCGATGAGTAAATCGTTCACTGAGGACGAAGTCAAGTCTTCCGAACAGTTGCTCACTATAATTAAATATTTGCGACAAGAGAAAGACATTGCTGTAAGTAAATCCGAAATCATGGAAGCCGAATACGAGCGGTTGAAGTCACAACATGAGATGCTAACCAAACAGTTGGAGGAAGCCAAAGCTGCGGTCGAAACCGAGCGACAGAAGTCGGAAGTTTCGGTCGTGACGGCAGCCAAACATGCCGAAGTTTTACGCAAAGTTGAGACACTCAACGCTATCACTGATAGCAATCGAGCGCTGCGTCAGGAACGGGATACGATGAAGAACCAAATTAGTGAGTTGAAACAACGGGCTGAGACACTAGCAGCTGAGTTGGCCCCAACTTTGGAAAAGAATCGAGAGTTGAATATTAAAGCCGAAGCGATGCAAACTGAAAATATTTCGCTGAGGGCTGAGTGCACGAAGTGGAGACAGAGGGCGCAAATGTTGATCGAAAAATCGAACCGGACTAGTCCCGAAGATTGGAAGAAATTGTTAAATGAACGCGAGACTCTTGCCAAACAATTGACCATCGAGAGAGGTAACGTTGCGAAAATCACTGATGAGGTCAATACGTTGAAGCAGGATAAGGGTAAGCTTGAGGAACAGTTGAGGAATGTCAGGTCACAGAATAATAACCAAGCTGAAGAAATTGCCCGGTTGAAGGAAGATATGACTTCGTTGCAAAACCAAATGCAACAGTTGACACAGTCGTTGGAACAGACGCAAGACAGTAACAAACGGTTATTGGAGGAAAATCGCTTGTTGACTGAACACACGGCTGGGAAAGACGTCAATATCACCGAACTTAAAAACAATCTCACGCAAATCCGCAAAATTGCGAAGAAATACAAAATACAGTGTGAGGATCAGATTAACGAAATTAAAACCTTGCGAGAGGAGAAGGAATTAAAGGAGACTGAACAAAACTCGAATGAGAGGCAGTTGCAAGTGCAACGCAGCGAAATGGAAGAGAGAATATCACAAATCGAGCAAAGTAACAAGGACGTGATTGAGCGACTGAACCAACAAGTCGCAACCCTGACTGAAGAAAACGAAAACTACAAGAAGGAAATCGAAAGCCACAAACAGGGTTTCTTAGATCGCGAAGAACGGTTTAAAAATCTCTTCAAAAATGCCAAAGAACGGATCGTGACATTGACCGAACAGATGAATACTTTGAGGGGGCAGTTGGGTAACCAGGAGAGTTCGTCCTCCACCAATGAAAATCCCGAAGAAGGGACGAGTAGCAGCAATAATGATCTCTTGACGAAAATCGATAATTTGGAAAAGGAGAAGGCGAATATTTTGGCTGATCGCCGGCAAGAGAATGAGAAATATGCGTCTGAAATTGAAGCGTTAATGCAGAAAGTGTCGCAGTTGCAACGACAGTTGGGTCAGCAAGGTTCCAAGCCTAGTACGAGTTCAGGGTCGGAGAAGCCGGCGAATGATCCACCCACTGCGAATATTAAACCAATGGCGGGTAAGAAGTTCTAAAAATAATGCAGTAAAAAGGTAAAATAAATGTGTTTAGGTCACTCGACAAATACTCAAACTCAGTCAGTGCCCATACATCCATGGCGCAGTGGTGAGACACCTCTGGCTAGTATAAGGCCGATGTCGCAGCAAGTTAGGACGGTTACTGTTTTACCGACGAGTCAGAGTCCAAGTGCGGTTATGGTTCCTCCACAACAACAAGTGAGTTGTTTTTTTTGTTGGGGGTGTAATGTGATTACTTTTGTGGGTAGGTTCATACTACAGGATCAAGCACAATTGAAGCACTTTCGAGTAGTAGTCCGACTAGTTCGCACACTGATTATGTACCAGCGACTAGTTCAGCTAGTCCGGCAATGTTGGGGCCAAGACAGGTTGTTGTTCCTCCAACTCAGTCCTCGCAGGACACGGAAGATGAAGACGCCAATATGCAGGTATAGTTCTTCAAATTGTGGATTTTTCGAAGTAGCTTTTTAACTTTTTTTACTAAGATTGTTTTAATAATTGTGAATAAATAAAAAGATCGGGATTACACATTTGAATGATTGGTTATTTTTATTTTTTTTATGACTATTATGCAAAGTATTTAAAGACCATAGCTGAAAAAATATTTTTTTAAATTGTTTTAATCGATTTTACACCAAAGAAAGTGCTATTGAACTTTCTTTCGGAAGAGCATGCTAATGTTTGATTTGTTTCACTCGATTTAGCTCGTTTTTGAATGAAATTTTTCCAAATAGAAGCCCAAAAAATTATAGAGTTTGATAAAAGAACATGTGTTATTTTAATATTTTCCAAACAACTAAACATATATTTCCAATTTTTTGTGTGAAACAGATTGAAAAAATTAATAAATTTAGTGCAATAAAATAATTGTTTTTCTTATTCCGAATGTTTTGATACGTTTGTGAAAAAACAAATCGAATTGTCACCAAGTTGGACCGAAAATTGTGTGAATTCTTGGGTTTTCTGTATTTTTAAACATATTGTTGAGAAAATATTAAAGTATTTTTTAGAAACTTGATCTCAATACAACAGCCAATGAAAACCAAAGTCAAAAGTGGCGTTATTTTTGTCTTTCTTGAACATTTAAGCACGTTTTGGATCTAAAATTCCAATTTGTTTCTATGAGAAACCGTAAAATTATCAATTTAAATTCAGAATTATATTCTTTTTTTGACTTTTTGACCACATTTTTTAACTTAAATTTTATTTTTTCTTTAAGAATAGATCGAGACTTGATTTGTTATATACCTAAAAATAACAAAATGAATGGAGCTTAGTTTCTTTCAATTTAGCTCATTTTCGACCGAAATTTCGTCAAATTAAGCCGAAAAAGCACAACAAAATTATATAATCTATTTTTGAGTTCAAAAGTTTTTTATCTAAACGTTAGATTGATTTCAACATTTATTTATTGGACAAGAACTTTTTACCAACATCCAAATTTGGTAAAAAGTGACATTATTTGTTGCTTTTCTTGAGCATTTAAACACATTTTAGATTTAAAATCTCAATTTGTTTCTTCGAGAATCCGTAAAATCATCGATTTAAATCCAGAATTCTTTTTTTTTTGAAAATAGGTCAAAAAGTCACTAATTATTGAAGTTATTTTAGCCATTTTTTGGTTTTGTTGAGATAAAAACCAAGTTTTTCTTAAATAAATTGCATAAAATTGCATGAAAAATCACCGAATTAAATCGAAATTGATGTTATCTTTTTCTTGTCTACAGTAATTTAATAATTAATTATTACATACCTAAAAATGACAAAATAAATGGAACTTTTGGTTAGTTTCTCTTGAACTATCTCGTTTATGTGCGAAATTTGATCAAATTAAGCCGAAAAACTACAACAAAATAATAATCTGTTGTCGAGTTTCAATTTTAAATTCACCAAATTAAGTCGAAAGATACAGTATTTTTGCTTTTTTTGATTGGTTAACATACTAAGTTTTTCTCTCGAGGAATTTCACTAAAGCATGCTGAAAAAGCGCCAAAATTGATCGAATTTAATATTAATTTTTTTGTCAGTCACATTAGACGTTTTTGAATATGAAACTTATTTATTTTGAAATGATTTTATTTATTTTTGAGTGAGATTTCGTCAAAAATAATCTGAAAAATTACAAAATTTGGTTGAAAAAGGAATTTTCCCTTCTTGTTGCAAGATTTTAAATATGTTTCTGAGTTGAACCTGAAAAATCATGTAAATTATCTCAAATAATTTCAGTTTTTTTTAAACAGTTATTACATATTTAACAAAATTAAAGAAAAGAAATACGATGTTTTTAATTTTTTTTTTTGTGAAACAGAAAAATTTTACTTTACAGACACTTATAAAGTGTAAAAGTTTGTTGCTAAAAGAAGTCCTATTTGGTCAGAAAAAAAAAACAAAGGAAGAAAGAAAGCACTAAGAATGTTTTAAAAAATATGACTGACGTAAAGAGTTACTTTAGCTGTGATAACGTCACAGTTTAAATTTGTTTGCACGCTGTACAGTTTTTGGTTTACAACTGATGTAGCGAAAGATTTTAAAAACTATTAGATTTAACGGTGAATTAAAAACAGCAGATTGAAATTGATTTTGTCATCTTTACTGCCCCTCCATGTAGATATATGGAGCTATTTTACAGAGAACTATGTTCACTGTTCGAATTATCAAATACAGATTCGAAGATGTTATGTATTATTTATTATTTATTAGTTGTTTCATCGAAACTAATAAATCGACTCTAACTGCATTCCCTAGCATTTCTGTTTTTTGTTTTTTTTAATGTTTTACGTAAGAACAGACCAGAAAAGGCGACTTAAAATTAATCTTTTTTTTGAAAAATTGTATGTGAGTATTTGAATTTTTGCAGTTCTCTTGTTGAAATTAGTTTAAATTATGTCCTATTTACATGTTGGTAATTGTTTAGTTGCAGTCTGCGCCCCAACAACAAGCTGTTGCTTTAGTCCTGCCAAGGGTAGAACCCCCAAGTAGTGGACCTACCCAAGAACAAGGAACCAGCAGCAGTAGCAGTTCAAACACAGTCACAACAACCCAAGCCGGCCTAAAACGCCAAAGAGATCCAGACACTGATACTGGTGACGAACAAACAAAAACCCAACAACAAAGTAAAAGAACTAGAGTTCAACAAGCTGGAACTGTAAGCGATAGCGGTCTAGAGGTAGAATATCAAGTTCCAACAAGCAGTCAGCGAGATCATGACGACGATAACGTGATAGTTGTTGAAAGTGACGAAGAAGGTGGTGCTGATGAAGGTGAAGGTGCAGACGATGAGCCGGACGATCCTGATACGGAAGGCTATGATTTGGAAGTAATGGTATGTGATGAGGCGGGTGAAGAGAGCAGTGATTTTACCTTGTCCTTAAACTTTAAGGAACAAGATAACTACGAAGACGCCGATTGTCAAGACGTTGAAGATGAAGAAGGCGGGAATGAAGTGGAGGTTATTGAAGATTCGAGCGAGGTGCCGAATCAGAGCGAAAGATCATTGCAGGAGGAAGCGTCTCAAGAGGAAAGCGTTGAACCAGCGCAGCCCGAAGCTACAAGTAGTGGCACTGACGGTACGTTTAAAAAAATTAAATATTTTGGGCCTAACTGCACCGGTTCTGCTTAATGTTAATAAACATTAACATGCCAAATTTATTTATTTGGTGACCGATAAAATACTCTTCATCCCAGTAAAACATTTTTTTAAGTTTACAAATTTTGTGAAAAATTCATTTTACGTAACTTTTTTTTAAAAATGTTAATAAACACAAGATTAAAGTAACTATAATAAAGTCAAATTGGCCAGATCGGATTTTAAGATTTGTGAAAATCAAATACCCAGCGACACCAAGAAATAAAACTCCAGAAGAAGTTGGATGTTCTAAAAAAATTAAGTAATAATAATAATAATATCTAAATATGGACAAAATATAATCCTAATTTTTCAACGAAACTTCTAGGGTCAAAATATCTACAAAGCAGTTATTTTAAAATATTGGTTAGGTGAACAAATTAAAAAAATCTCCGAACTAAAAAAATGTTTTTCTCGCTTAAATGTTTTTACCACTTGTTTTCTAAAATAACCGAAAAAAAAGACAGATGGCGATCAAAAGACTCTCCCCAGAAACGACACGAGCAACGCAATGAACTTTGGGAGATTTTAAGTTAAAAACAACAGTGTTTTGTTAAATTAGTTGAAAATTAATATTTTGTAATAAATATCAAAAACCCAAAACGAATTTTTAAGTTTACTGATAAATAATGCGACTTCTACATCAATTACAGTACTTCAATAACAAATTAAAAAATTTTCAACGCATATAAATATGCTTTTGAATTATCTTGCAAAAACCTAGACTGCTTACTTTAAAAAAAAACTGAGTAAAGTTCCTTTCAAGATCAAAATTTACGCATTTTTTTAAAGCAATTACCAAAATTCTAAAACGGAATTGTTAAATTTACTGATAAAAACGCGACTTTTTCTTCAATATCTCTGATAAAGCAAATTTCTTTCAACGCATATCAACTATGCTTTTGAATTATCCTGCAAAAACCAAAACCGATTACTTTAAAAATAACTGAATAGTTTTTTAAGGTCAACATTTATGCATTTTTCTTTTTTTAAGATGTTTACGTTTTTTCAAAATATGGGAACGCATGGGCTTGTAGTATTAAAAAACCTTTAATTTCTTGTATAATGCTTGAAATTCTGTTGGGTATTAAGAGAGTAAATTTGCTTTAAATATGCTAACTTTGAGTCAGGTTTATTAAAAGAAATTTTTTGCTACAAAAAGAAAAAAACACCAACTTATGATTTCAACCTTAGGATTGATATCCGTAATTTCAATAAAAAAAAATCTTTTTTATCCTGAGCAACCATCTACATGACACATCACACATTATAGTGGTAACGTTGAAAATTGGATAAACTACAATCCAATAAATTTAAAACAGTCCCTTGAAAGAATTCAAATTTATGAAAAAGTTTTTGAAATTATATATACAGTTAAAAGAGTTACGTTGAGTTGAAAAATCAGCTCAGTGGACGTGTGTTTAGTTAACTACTGCTTTTATGTTCAACAATATCATTTAATAAATCAGCCACTCCAGAAATAATGCAACCTGATACCGACATTTTTAAAATAATTTTAGTAATGTAAACTTTCTTTCAAAATACACGATTCAGTTTATATTTAATGTATTTTCCGACATTGGATTTTGGATTTAAAGTAGGAGAGGCTAATCATTTAAATTGAAGTAATTCTTTGGGTTCTAAAATTTACACACATTGCCTTTTAGGCAATAACATAGATTACTATTGATAACTGACGTACTAGAACTATTAAAACAGTTTTGAAGTGTTTTATTAGTTTCTGGTAATTTAGAAAATGGAAATCGGTAAATAATATTATTGTTTTTTCTTCGTTACTTTTGCTGTGCGGTCCGTTATTGCAAACAAATAAATGTTTTTATTTCTTATGTTGTTAAACAAGGTCTAGAAATTTTAGTTTCCACTGTGTAGTTTTAATATTCTTAAAGTCTTTAATAATTAAAACCTGTCTGAATAAATTTTTTAGAGTTGTTTTTACACAAATTCCACCTTATACTTTAAAAATAATTGTTGGCAGTATTATTATTAGCATGATTTTATAACGATTGTTCAACAATAAAAATGTGAATCTTTTTTTGTCCTGTCCGTTATCAAGTTGTACTTTTTTCTGCTCGTATTTCAAATTTTACAAATGTGGTTCTAATTGTAAATATAAACAGTTTGACTGTTACTTTGTAAATTCCTAGAGGGAAAAGAAAAATTCATTTCTACTGATACTGTTCATAGAAACTGAAAATAAAATCTAAAAATTTTGTTTTTTGATTGTTCATTTGTAATTTTATCTTGTCCTGAAGAAAAAACTTCAAAAATCTAAAAATTTGTGCAGTGTCCGTTAAAATGAAATGGCTGAAAAAAATTAAAGACTATTAAAATGTTTCATAATTTGGCAAGATAATTATTATTTCGAAGATCAATAACTTCATTATTTCAGAAATTTTACCATTTTCTGTCTGTTTATCTCATCTTTATCACCCAATCCATTCTCCTTTTGCATCGGTCCCTATCTTTGGGAATAATATTGTAAAAAAATTCTGTTACAACAATTACTATCAAAGTATTCTCAATTTTTAAGCAACCGTAAGAACGAGAAATATTTTTATACCGAAGGTGTATTGAATTTTATTTTGTTAAAAATTTTTTTTGAAGCAACCTAAGTAATTTTTTCAATATACAAATCCAGAATGAGCGTAAACGCTACTTAAGCGGCACCCAAGGTACGGTTCAGTTTAAACTATCGTAAGCTTTAGACAATTTTAAGCTGCACTTATTTACGGTGCGGTTAATTTGCCACCCTTAAGCCATACCGGTGCAGTTAGGCCTTGGTGGTTGGCTGTTTTATTTCCCGTTTTTTTATTATTATTTTTATTTGCTTCAAGGGGGCCCCGGTGGTGTAACCTTATCCCAAGCCTCGACGTCAGTCTCCATGACAATGCCTTCCTTCTCGCGAACTAGACCTATAGCCCCTCTCCTATCCAGACAGCAACAGTCGCATCTGTTGTTGTCCCACGGGCTGGAAGAGGGCGGCGATGATGGTATTGTTCCATCAACGCCTACTTTATTTGTGCCGAGAAGATCTGACGGTTTTGGTGAGGCCGTTAGTTCTCCTCATGTGCCCACGAGTGGGAGGTTTACTTTTAACGAGTCTGTTCCTCCAAACACTGCCGGTTCTAGTGAGATCGTTCCTGAACAGACATTAGAAGTCACAAATATGGATGAGAATAGTATGGATTGGGGCACTTGTTGATGCTTTCTTTTTAACAGGGTGTTTCTTTTGTTTTAGGTACGGGCAGAAGTGTTCCTAGTACGCCTCTGCAAGCTTCACCTCAAGAAGCAGTACCTGGGAGTGAGGAACAAGGATCCAGTCAAACAACACAGTCAGATGGTATGTAACTGTAAGGCATAAGTTACATTTCCTGAGTTTTTATTTAAGAAAAGTTGGTATAAGGTGATGTTCTTAGAATAAATATACTATATTTAACCGCTTTGTACAACGGTAAACTAAAACGAATTTTATGATAAAATTATTTGAAAATTTTAAATGTCATAAACATGAATTTCTCGTATTTTTTTTTTAAATTTTATTTCAGTTCAAGTGAATTGAAAATTAGTTAGTTTTCATTGTAATCGTCTTTTGTTTATATTAAAAATAAGTTTTCTCTAAAATATTTCCAATTTCTTTTTTATGTTTATTTCAATAAAACGCACAAAAAATGGTTCACATTTGTATAAAATCTAAAATTGAAAATATTCAGCTTCGTGGTTTAGCTTTTTTTTGCAAAATTCTACCCGATAGTAGTTTTTAACTTCGAAATCAGAATGCTTGAGAAGATAACGGTGAATATTCTCATCTTACGCAATATATTTTTTCCATCCACCATTATTTCGCTTGAATAATTACTGAGTTATTTTAATTGACAATTGGAAACGTAAAAAAAATCAACAATTCAACCATATTTCTGTAGACGATAAAATTTCGTTTCAGCATGAAGTAATCAGTAGATAAAATGCCATTTTACCGTTTACGATGAAAAAAAGGGATATTTATGGTTTTCTTTGGAAGAAACCATATAAATAGGTTAAAACTGTGGCTGGCTCATGACTGGCTTTTGAAAATGTATACTGAATGTTATCTTCCTCGAAACATGAAAGCTTCTTTGTGTAGGAGGTAAAGTTAAGATTAAGAAAGTGAAGAATCTGATTTATGTTTTAAGAAATTACTGGTTGTTCGGATTATTGAAGTCTTACTGTATGAAATTTGACCAGAAATATTCTTTGTGTCTTTCTTGACGATGGTATAGTTTGGTCTACATGTTAAAATTTATTAAAAAAAATTAACGTTTTTTTATTACAGTTGATTGTAAAAAAAATTTTGTTAATCGTCATGGTGGTTTGTTATGCATATTTTTTTAGTAACTAAATTGTTTGTGCATTATACACTTGTTAATCAATCTTTATTATACAATGTGCATTTCCGATTTTATTTGAGAAATTTATAACCGACTAGATGAAAATCATTCTAACACACACTGTACTTTCAATAAAAAATACGATTTATTTGTCGTAAATTTTGTTTCTTTACGTGATTTTTATTCTCATTAACAGTTTTTTAAGTTTTCGAATCACGTAAAAATCAGATAACGTAACAATTTTAATATTGACCTTAATTTTGGTGAGTGTACAGTTAGATAATAATAAAAAAAATCAAGAAACAAGATTCATATTTAACTTTTTGTTTTAAAAAAATATTTCTAAAATAGTTTTTTTTATTAGCAGACCAAAAAGTAAGTTTCACATTTAAAGTTATCTCAGCAGATCAAGATAATATATTTTTGGGACCCTTGCACAAGATGACATCTCCGGTGTTTTTATTACAATTAATAACACAAAAGTAATAATCTTTGTCAAAGTAAAAATCTTTAAATTAGTGATAATATTAAAAGGCATTATCCATAGACTTTTCGAAATAGAATTCTCTAAATAACCTAAAACCTACCAGTTATTTGAAAATTTTTACGCAAAACAAAAATTGATTGATTCTTCTTTCTGTTCAAAATTTTGTCTTGAACTTCACACAAACACCTCACATAATGTAATGACCGTTTAGTAAGTATCACTATTAAAATCCACATGTACTTGTGTTTGGACAAAGTGTTCTTGAGACGATTTGACATTAAAAAAGCGAAATAACTTGACACAAAGAGCAAAGCAACTATAAAATATGTAGTGTTTTATGCAACGAGCATTTATTGATAACTGTGAAGACATGAGCTGAAAATTAGGACACAGCCTTGGCGAGTGTTTTAATGGCTATTAAATGTGATAAACATACACTATTTTTTTTACAATCCGACCGGTCACAAAAAAATTACTTGCATAACGTCCTCCACCTTTTTTTTGTAAAAAACGAAGCTTACATCGGGGATTTAGAATATTTAATGATTGTAACAGTATAATATTTAAACTCAAACTTCTGTTCGGCTGTCAATAAATAAATTTGAAATGAAAAATGGGTGTCTTTTTTATTTTCACCTAAAGGCGTAACCTACGGATTAAATAATAAAATAAACAACAAACGACACAATAGGAGCTCCTTTTTTTATCCTGAGACGTCGCTTAAAAACAGATCATTTTTAAAGACCAACTGCAACCCAGTTGATTTATAATTTTATACGGCTATGTTTAATTTTCTTCTAAAACATTCAATAGCAGAAAATTATAATAAAATAATTAAATATTCTTGGTTACTTCGACATTTTTCTTACGTAACTAGCAAAATACCGAATATTTCAGCTGAAATTCCGTCAATTACGGTTAGTGGAGTCGAGGAGGATGAACCTGCAGCTGAAGGCAGCTCGGAGGAATGTATGGGTCCCCCGAGTATAGCAGGCACCTCTGCAGAAGGCACACAAGAGGCTAACCACCCCGAGGAATCAGAAGGCTACGATGGGGTACTGTACCCAGATTTTCTCAATTTTTTGTGCAATAACCATGATCATTAGGTCACTTCCGAAGGCGAAAAACAGCCCAGTACTGAAGAAGGTGAAGAAGAAGGCAGAGAAGCTGAAGCTTCTCCAAGCACAAATACCAGATCGAGGTCAACACGTGCTGGAGGCTCAACAGCAAGACGGTCTGGCAGACAGATGGGTTCTCGAGGTGTGACAAGGTCTGGACCAACCCCTATCGTGTGGGGAGAACAGAGGAACAGCCCTCAGCACCAACAACAGCAACAACGGCATTCAGGTTAGTTTTGTGTACAATTTGACTAGTTTTTTCAAAACTGAATTCAACAGATGGACCAAGGGGAAGACCTAATATACAGTCAAATTATGCTCCTAGAGCTCCGAGACGGGCAAGAGGCCGAGCCCAGCGTCCTTATGGGAGATTTTAAGTTAATGTAATTATACTTAACACTACCATTCCAATACACGCGTCAAAATTTACGCATAGAGTGTAGATTTATACTTTTATTTAAGTGTTTTTTTTATGTTTAGTTCAGTGTAAAAAGTTTTATATTTAGGTAAATAGGTCTCATCAATGTAAAAATATTCGTACCTATGCTGAGAACTTCTTGACTGACTGGAAAACTTTTATTCAGTTCTTAACATTTCGGTTTCAAGGAGTGTTAGTTTAAGTATTGTGTTATTTTTATTTACGTTAGTTACAATCGTTTCGACATAAAAAATGGATTATAATGTGTTTTTATTACGACGTCACATGTAATCTCCTTGTAGTTAATTGTTGATCCAGTTGATTTTCCTTCGTCTAATGAAGGTACGTATGAATTAAAGTGCATTCTTCATTAGTTAGAAAAAATTTGATTTTACGTAGATCAGAGCTACCTAAAGATGAATCCCGAGTTCCTGTCCCGATAGTACCATTTATGTCACCAGATGGCGCAGTAGTTCCTTTCCTTTGTTTCCTGTCTATGCAGTTCTATGAACAACGAAGTGGATAAATTGCTGTATTTAAATAATGGTGAGTGCAACGCAAGCGAAAAAATTGCGGGCAGATAAAGCATTACATTCTCATTAATAAGAGATAAAGACAAGACAAAAAATATCGAAAACTAAATAAAAAAAATTAAAATTGTTACCAATTTTTTCCTATAATTTTTAAGACGCTGCGAACACGGTAAAGAAAAAATAGCGAAAATGCTTTTTTTTCTCTCATTTTATGACATTGTTGTTGAAGGTATGGTCTGGAGTAAAATAATGAATATTTAGCAACGTTTTAAAACTTTTATGTTCCTTCTTCTGACCTCAAGTTCTGTTTAGTGAACAATACAAAAATAAAGGTGTAATTTTTAATCGCCACTGTCCAAAATTATTTTTTAAATAGTATTTTATATAATAAATTATTTTTTTGGTACAAGGTAAAACAGGAACAATTTGTTTGATGGCTTGCAATTTTTGAACGATACCGATGTCAAGTGCATTATTATTTAAATGTGTTAAAAATTTATTTGTGTCTACAAGAAATTTCAGACGAAAAATACGTAATTGACGAATTTTTTAGTGATTTAAATACGTAATTGACGAATTTTTTAGTGATTTTCCAAAAAAACATTCACATTTATTATTATAATGAATTATGTGGCTACGTTCTAGAAGGTGTATGGATCCGGCGTCAGGCGTCTGAAGTACTTTTCAGACGTGCTTACGCATAATTTAATCTTGACATTGATGCAAACATTTCAGGTCCACTGAATAAATAAATGGAGTGCCTAATTGGCATCATCCCATAAATACATTTCAGCTGTTCATCATTCTCGACGGTTTCATTGTCAAGTTATTTAAAAAACTAAAAATACGTTATGTAAGTAGGAGTGCGATTCTTGGAAAGCTATATCCAATCGGGAGACTTATCTAATTACAATAAAACAGACGTTTTCTCTTCAATTATAAACATTTATTTACATAAATAATATAAAATAAATAAACTAATCTAGATTGTAAGTACAAATATCACAATTGCACAAGGAGAGTCTGTGAATTCTATATGATGTTGAAATGATTTTGGAATGTTTGTCGAATGAACGAATGATGAATTGTGTTCACAATGTTTTAAGTATTTTTTGTGCAAATACCTATGTTTAATTACTTGATGGTTTCATGTCACTGAATTATTTAAAATGCCAGTTATACAGTCATGATAGGAACTGTTTCCTGTCAATGCATCCTGGCTTTCCAAAACTAAGGACTAACTATTATAAGTGAAGTGTTTTGCGGTAAATGATTACACAATAATAGTTATAAATAATTGATACGGGTTCTTATGAATTTACGGTAATACTGATAAGAATATGAAATTAACAGTATAACAGTGTTGATCGATTTTTTTAACACAAGTAACATAATCATCAACTTATCCTTCACTGTCATGTATTGGAAAAATAATTAGTGGGGTCTTTAGATTTTTAACCAATAAAATTTTCGTTTTAGACAGACGGAATAAGCTCCATATCTTCTTTTTTTCATAAAGATTTCATTAGTTTATTATGTCCAATGATTTCCATTTCATAGGAAATAAACTTCACTGATTATTTTGGAGTATCTGCAATGTTCTGACAAGAACATGATGTGTGGTTTCTTATTTCGAAAAAAAATGGTTTATAATATTCTCTCTTGATTTTCACCAAAATTGTGGCATTAAGTATTTCTTCCTTCGCTGCTTTACACACTTTACCTTTACTACAACAGCCACTGCCTCCATCACATCTGAAATAAAAAAAAATTAAATTAGCAAAAATAGTATTGAAGTAAAGTAAATATAAGAAAAAATATTTATCTAGAAAACATTTATTGCATCAATACATTTTTATTGCATATTTGTATTATTTACAAATTTTATAATTTCGACCGCTACAACTGCACGTATTCGTACTACGTATTTTATTAACAAATTAGTTTTCAATCAAGGCTAGTTTTATCGCAGAAGTTGGTAATACAGAAATACGTAAATCATAAACACATTATTCATTTATCATTTCACACAAATAGGCACTAAACACGTTTCTGATAACGTGGGGGTTTTGTTACTGTTATGAAACTGATTTTTCTCTACCTTTTTTAACGTAAATAATACCCACAGCGTCGAAGAGACAATAAGGAGAAGAATAAAAATTTTAGGCAAATATACGTTAAAAATAGGCACTATGATGATGATGGCCTGTAAAGCAAAAGTTTCAAGATGGACAATAATACAAATCTTGAGTAAAAATACTTCTAGGGGTCGTAACAATTTAAGCATTTATTGAAAAAAATACATTTTAAACAAACTTTTCTAAAAAAGAAAAGTTTAAACAAAAACTACTTCTCTAAAATTATTCTAAATTAGTTTTCTCGTTAAAAAAATGTAATGTTTTTTAATGTCTCAGCTGATTTAAATTTTTAATAACAAATGTTTTAATTTTGCCGGTAACTTAAATATCAACAGGTGGAGCTTGAAAATATTTTTAATAGTTTGTTCCCAATTAATGAATGATCCGGCGCATCCACCAAAATGAACTACTTCAGAAAATGCAAAATGAAGAACTTGAGTGCTTTTGTGATCTGCACCAGTTTATCACATTTTATTTCTGATTTGTGTTCTCATTTATACAGGGTGACTTTAATAGTTCTGCAAAATTATTGAAGACGAAAGAAGCATTAGAAACATGTTGATACTTTTCAAAACTGATATCACAAAACTGTCTTTTTAAAAATAAAGTTAGCAACTACCAAGTATAAATCACACTTTCATTTTTTGTATTTTTAGATACAGTTAGCTCTCTAAAATACGTATGCATATTATTTATAGATACTGGTTGGTTCGTGACCTTGACACACAAAATATTTTTGCCATAAATTGTGTTCTAATTTATTATTATAACACAGGTCTACAGTGGTTTTGGTGCCGGAAAAACTAAAACTGTTTTTTAATAAGCTCATTGTACTGGTTCTAACGGTATATATACTTTTTTAAATGTACGTGTAGTTTTCGAGATATGGAAAAATACATTTATTTCGCATTTAATACCTTTCATTACATCACTGAACATGAAGAAAACTTCTTTTTCGTGATTTCTTTGCGTGAGATTGTTCCGAGGATTCACGCATGATACTCCAGCAGTAATCAGCCATCATGTGTTCATCCCATCGACCCTGGTATCTTTCTTCCATGTTTTTTAGATCCTGATGAAATCGCTCTCCATGTTCCTCACTGTAAGAGCCAAGGTTGTCCGGAAATTTGTCTAAATGATTGTGGAGGTAGTGAACTTTGATGCTCATGTTACATCCAAGCTTTTTAAAATTTTCCAGCATGTTTTTAACCAATTCGACATAATTTTCGGACTTATAATTCCCTAGAAAGTTTTTTACAACGTTGACGAAAGAAACCCAGGTTGATGATTCTATATCGTTCATTGATTGCACGAAATTGTTGTCTTTCATCAAAAGCCTAATTTGCGGTCCATCGAAAATGCCAGCGTTAATTTTCTCCTTGCTTAAACCAGGAAATTTTTGTGATATGTAATTGAAACCGGAACCATTTTTATCTAATGCTTTGACGTACTGCTTCATTAGTTCTAATTTAATGTGCAATGGAGGCAAAATTATCTTCTCCCTACTGACTAACGCTGCATTTATGATATTTTCCTTTCCAACTGTCAAGCCTTTTCTTTCAGGCCAGTTTTTTTTAGTCCAATGCTCGCTTTTAGCTCTACTGTCCCACAAACAGATAAAACATGGAAATTTCGTGTAGCCGCTTTGTTGACCCAATAAAAAGTTTACCATTTTTAAGTCGACGCATATAACCCACTGATGATCCTGGTACTTGAGTTTTGACAATACGAGAGATATGTTTTCGTACTCCTCTTTTAATTTGGTGGAATGAGCAATGGGGACCGCACCATGCTTGTTGCCATTATGTAGCAAAACACATTTTAAGCTTCACTTAAAACTGTCTATAAAAAGTCTCCATTCATTTGCCTGGTAGTTTGAGATACCCATTTTGGTCAAAAGACCACCAACATTATTGCAAAAAACTAGATCATTTTCTGAGCTGAACAGCGGAAGTAGTTCTTTTTCTCGACTACGGTAATATGTAATTTTGGTATCTGTAGAAAGTAAATTCCTCTCTTTTAGTCTGGATGCCAACAGTTCTGATGTTTCTTTTGAAAGGTCAAGGTCTCTAATAAGGTCATTTAAAGCTGCTTGAGTAAAAAGTACGGGTTTTGATGAGGGACCTTCAAAATTATCATTACTGTCACTATCGTCGGATGTACTACATTCTATATCTTCACAATCAAACAGGTCACAAAAACTTGTAGCAGAAATCCATTGCCTTAAATGTTCAGTACACATTTTGCAAACATTGTTTGGGGTCCATGTTTTATCAATGTCTTTGATTTCTAAATTAAAATAAGCAAAATACGCATTTTGCACAAATTCAGATATAGGTTTTCGGAACTTTTTCAGCGTATACTCGCCACAAACATAACAAAAACTGTTTGGGTTGTTTAAACACGATCGTCTAGACGATGACATTCTTTCAGGTCTAATTTACAAACGTTTTCAATCGAACAGCAAACACAACTAAACAAGATAAAAGGCTACAGAGAAATGAAATTATCAATTTGAGTAGATAAAAAACTACACGTAGTTTTTGTAATTTAGTCTTACTGAAAGTGTTGTTAGATATCATATTTGCATATTATGTGTAAAATTCGGCGGCACCATTTTTTTATTTTATTTTGTAGACCTGTGTAATTATTACGAGATGACATTTATGCCCTTGACGTATAATTATTTAAGCCTGATGAAAATTTAATAAAAATCGAAACGTTGCGAAAAATATAAATTTTAATTATTCCCTGCCCTAAATAACCAATAATCTTTTCTGGTCATAATTATATAATTATTATTTTTTTGTGTCATGGTAATATTTCAGTTAACGTTTTAAATTAAATTAATTCTATTTTTAAAGAACTTATAATACTTACAATAATTTTTCTTTGTGGTGCTAACTTTTACCGTAGTACCAAAAATTGCTATATTAAAGTGAATGTAAAAAGCTACTAAAACTTTATTCAGGAAGTATTTTTAAGGCTTTGTATACATCTTGTATCTTGCAAAAATAAATATTTCTAATTGAGTAAAAATACATTATGGTATTAGGAGTAAAAGTGATACTCTAAGTGGCGAAGCGGAACAATTATTTCAAAAATTTCGTTACATGTTTTTAATTTTCTTTCTTTATAATAGTAAACGACCGCTTCTTGTCGTTTTATATTATCAAGTAAGTTGTAAAAGTAAAAATGCTTCAGCGCAAAAGTAAAAATTGACATGTGTTACGATAAAATTCCTTTAATTTTTATAGTGATAACTGTTAAAATAATGCTGAGGATTATTTTATTATTTTCCTTTATTTTGAATGAGTGTTCATAACACGTTTTCTCCCAGACTACAAAAGACTTCTCAAAGGAAAACTTTACCAAACTTGAAAAGTCTTGTCATTTTTTTTTGTCAAATTAATATTTTTTTAACAATCCGTTATGCATTTATTTTATCACAATAGACAATTCAGATCTAATCAAATTATTTAAAAAACTACAAAAATGGATTAAAGGTGAAGGTGAATGCGTTATACGATAAAGGAATAAAAAAATCTTGCGCTAAAATAAATAACTCATTGGTTAATTCATTGATCAGAGTTAAAAAACCCTATTTAAACATTTATTAGACAAAATAAGTAATTTTGTGCTTTATTGTAAACTTTTAATGCATCTATACAATTTCTAAAGTCACTTATTTATTACAAGTTTTATAAAAATAATAAAATCGTCCTAAATTTTTGATGACAAAAATAACAAATATCAGGATCAAACGGCTTTAAATAAAATTTCAGAGCTCTTGGTGATTCTAACGTGTTTCCCATAAAACTGTCATTAAACCAGGAAATTTCTTGGAGATTCTAAAACCGACTGCAAATAAGAAAACAAACATCAAAATTAATTTTGTAAATGAAAGGAAGAAAAAGTACTAAACGTCATAAATGTAAAAGAGCGCATTCATATTTTATACAAATATGTAATAAAAGAAGCGACTTATTTGAAGACCTTCATAAAACACAAACACGACAAACACATACCGGTTTAGGTAAGTTTTTTAGGCCGTCAGTTTTTAATATTGAAAAAAGTGGGTATAAATTTTGAATATCTTAGCGTTTAATGTAACTTTTATTGAATGAAAGGTTTGTCAAACTTGTTTTTGCAAAATTAATTTCAACCCTTAATGAGAAACCACTTTATATAAACCACCTCACCTGTGAAAAATCGCCATATATGGTGCTGTATCTTCAGCAATTTGAACTTCTTGAGCTAGCACAACCGCCCTTGGCTGAGGAATTTTACACGCTACACAAGTAGGAGTATGTATTAAATCCACAAATCTTTGTAAACTGGTTCCTTTAACGGCAAAAATAACAGTTAGAAGCACTAATTGTCTAAGCAAAACGTAGCACATTCTGCCGAAATTTTGGCTTCGCTTGGAAATGCCAACGATTTTTTTCTTTATTTTTAGTGACACTTGTGGATTATCGCGGAGTACAATTTTAGATCGTCTGCCACTAGAAGTTCGTCTGTTAATACATTTTATCAACGTGGTTTCAAATCACTGCTGGCTTAGGACTCCTTGGAGGCTTGCCGTACTTTCTTTATATCACCTCTAAATTATGACGTCAGCCATTATTCATACTTTGGTTTTGCAAAATTAAGTGATTTTTTCTATTTTAATTAAAGGTACAAATATACAATCGTGTTTACCCACCGATAATTATTAACACTCAGTAAACAACTTTTAATGCATTTTATTTAAAACAAAATCCGTAATGTTGTACCTAACAATAAATTTATCGATAAACAGAGAGTATTTAGAAATCCCAGACTCGACGGTCTGGAGACAATAATGCAAATATATTTGAGTGTTATCAGACCTTGACTTATCAACTGAAAATAAATCTATAAATAAAATTTTTCCTCATTCGAGAAAACTGCAGTTTAATTCCTGCGGGAAAATGTCAATGACTTTGTTTCATGGCGTAAACTATAATTAAATCGTAGTTATTGTTTGACAATTTTATAGCTCATCTATTGAAACTGTAAACTTTTTCAGGCGTCATTCAATACAAGTAAAGGAGTTTCGTTTCAAAAATATTTTTTCAAAATTTTTAAATTATGAAACTTGAGTTTTTAATAAATACTATTCGTAAGAATAAAAAAAATTTGTTTATGTGGGTTAATATGAAAAGGTATTTTTTTCATGTTTGGATACTGTTCTAAAAATCCATTCGTTACACAAAACATGACATTTAATAACTGGTTGCATAAGCTTTGTTCAAAATCCACATTCCAAAATTAATTGTCGAATTACAGTGAAGTAGGAAGAAAGTATAATAAATAAATAAATCCTTTGTTTATTAATAAGTAAAATGTCCGACGTGATGATTAAGTGTAAACACGGACAAAATTTCGAAAACTCATTATCATTAACATGCAATAATTAATACGGGATGTCCGCAAGAACTCATATCAGTCGTTAACTTGAGATTTCAACAAATTGTTTCAAAAATGATTCCAAAAGCAAACAGTGCACAATCTTCTCCATGTTAACTATGCTTAAGGAGAAACAAGTGTTTACATGAAAAATTTAAAAAAATATGAAATAAAATTTTATTTTTAAAACCAAAAATTTATTCTGTTACCTACTTCATCAGTCATGAGTCATGATAAAGTTAATAATAATATTTTTTTATAATATTGTTGGAAAACGATTTTTTATACAGTATACAGGACCATCTTTTGGGAGGTTTTATTAAATAACTGAGTTAAAAGTTTAAATAAATACTTATTAAAAAAACGCTTGTGTCGTATGGTGTAGAAAACCTCTAACAAATTAGCAAATTTGACAATAATAATTTGACATCACGGAAACGAAAAAGCAATAATTAAAACCAAAGGAAAAATTACTAAAATTTAATACATTCTCAATTAAAAATGGCTTAGGAAATAAATTTATAATAATAATACTTTATTTGTACAAAAAAAACAGGGGGTATTCAGTTTATTTTATTATTTTACTTGACTAGAAATATTTACACCCTATACAGCTGCTAATGGTTAGCGGAAGTTTGTCACCATTCAAGAGTTGATTTCACACTTTTGAATCACCCTGTAGTTCAAAATATTATTTATTCAGCAAGTTAAGTCAAAAATGTGATGTCAGGATTTGATAGACACATTTATTAATGCAAAAAATGTATAATTTAAGATAATTTAAGAGTTAGTGCCAGAAAATTCACAAAACTGCTGCGGCCTATTTTTTTTTATAACACTGTATTTTAACTACGAAAGTCTTCGTTTTCGTTTGCGCACAGGAAGTAAGATTTTCTTAAATAATTATACATATTTTCCGGTATTTGCTAATTTTCAATAAAAGTTAAATAAGTCAAAAGGAAGTTTAACCGAAAAAAGCGCAAATTAAACTCTGCTTGACATCATAGAAAATATTTTGTGCCAGGATAAAACTAAATAAAAAAAATCTATAGAACTAAGATTTTATTCATTACCTACAAAATTGTCGATTTTAAAACTCAAAATCCTCGAATTGAAGTAGATTCTATCTGTTTGTTTTTTACAATGGAATAAGATTTTTTGACCTAGTTTTTTTAGTTTCACTGTAATAGCCATTTGAAATCTTTTTTTTAAGTTTTTTGGTGTAAAAAATAAGGTCAACAGTATTTTAATCACTTTTCTACACCTTTAGAACTCTCTAGAGTTCTTAAAAGTGCAAAAAACATAACGTGGTTGAATTTTAAAATGTTTAATTCTTTGATTTTTTCGATATTGTCGACACTTATATTGCAGGAAAGCTCTTTTTATTATTATTTTTTAAAAAGAAAATCATTGCCCTGCTTTAATAGTTTTCGAGAAGATAACTAACACAAGCAAAAATAGGTAAAATTTATAGATGTTGGTAAATTTCGAAAATTAAAATGAACTTTGCGATATTTGTCTCCGTCAAAATATTTCCCTTTTTTCGAATGGCTTTGCCCTAATTATTAAATAAAAAAATTGAAAAAATTCCGACACCCTGATACCGATTTAGCAATTTAGTATCTACTTTTTGGTGTTGTATTTTGGGTCGCATTAAAAATTGGTAACTTATTATAAATTAAGTAGATAATAAAGCAAATTTTTTTAGCAAAAATCAATTTTGTTTTCCCCATTTTAATAATTTAACACTTTGTGATTTGTGAATCATTATTATTAGACGTAACCGCAATAAATTTTTTACTTTTACCAACACTTAATAACGCGTGGGAGTTTAGCTTATCGACAAATATCGGATGAATCAAGAGGGTTCAAGATTTTGTTGCCGGTACGTTGTGTTACTCATACATAGCCACCGAATGCCATTGAGCTGGGTAACGTAATGAACACAATTTTAACATATTGTTGAAATGATTCAGCTTTAAGGACCTACCATCAATGCGGTTTTGGTTTGTGGGATTTTTTTTTCTATACTCTGAAGATATTTTGTAATTACCCTGTTTCACGTTTGTGATGTCACTACTCACTCTTCATAAATATTTTTTTTATTATTTAGTGCATTTCGTTGGCTCTAAATAATTGGTCTCCTGGTCATTACAATAAAGGCAACAAGCTTGTTGTAGTGTAATTTACAAGATTTGAAAAATTACATTGAAATTACCTACTGACAATTAAGCAACAAGCTTGTTGTAGTGTAATTTACAAGATTTGAAAAATTACATTGAAATTACCTACTGACAATTAATGTATTACATTTATGTTAGCATTAATAGAGAGTATTTATAACATGATAAAGTGGAAAGTGATTAAAAACTCTATTACCTAAAAAACTACAACTACTACAAACAAACGAACTAATTGATGTATAAGCTCATAGCTGTTGCCTAAAAGGTTAATTCTACTTAACGCTATACCAGGTGGTGAAGGTAAATAACTGCGATGCAATTTAGTGCACAAATTCAGTATATACTACAAGATTGTCCAAAATAATATTTTTTTTATAAATTGTCAAATAGTAATTCTGGCAAAACAATCCATAAAGAGAGCAATTCAAAGAGAAAATCAAATGTTTTTTGTACTCGTAGAAAATGTATGAAATCAATCGATCTTTAAATACAAAAAATTATATTAATTTTGGTTGTTTCAAGAGGCAGAAGCGTTGCGAATTTTGAACAAAACTAGAGCATTCGAAATAGAGATTTGCACGATCTGGAACAAAAATTTAACTGAAAAATGTACAAATCCATATAGTGAACGCACTGAAACAAACAGTTTGTAATCCAAGCAAATCCCGGCCAGAACAATGCAATCATTCTTGGTACAATTCGTTATGAACATCAGCAGAATTTTAATGTTGTCAAGATTCCAAAAGTACCAAGGAGCTCCAATTAAAGTAGAGAAAATGCTGTTTGTCTACAATAAAAAGAAAACAATTAAACGTAACTAAAACATTAGTTTTTCTACAAACCACATCTATTATTTGTTGGCCATTCCAACACAAAAGAACAGTAACGGAAACACAACTTGCGCCACACACAAAAATTCGTATTTTTAAAATGTTGGTCATGGAGTCGGCGAGCTACAATTTATTTCTTACCATTTTTTTAAATATTTGCAATAGACTTACATTTATAACAAATGTAAAACAACTAATGTAAAGAAGAAACCCAAGCAACAAAAAAAGCGGCATGCCATTCACTGTAACATTTACTATCACTTTGACCATCCTAAAAATAATTTATTATAGGTTTCCTTCACTGAGAGCGCCTTAGGACTTTTTTAATGCAATGTGATGGGCAATAGTGAATCGTAACGATTTTCCTAGTTCTTGTTGATATTGAGTATTTTCTAAATATTTCCAACGTTTCAAATAACCCATTTTAAACGTTTCCAACAAGTATTCTTCAATGAGAAAGAATTGCAATTCCGTTTCTAAAACTGCGTAAACAAAAGTAAAACAAAGCTTATGGTAATTATAACAAAAAAACGGAATTGTAATGAAATAAAAGTAGTAGGGAATCGACCACCATTCGCCAAAATATTCCTCGAAAACTTTAATACAAATGAAAAAATCTCTCTGATCCCCAAAACACGGATAGTTGACAATGATTACAGTTAGATTAATTAGCACAACAAATGCTGTACACATGTTTCTCATACGACATTTTCTTTCAAGCTTTAGTTGGGCTTCTTTTCCTATCATATTAAGAGGCCAACAAATTTCATCCAGAATATCGATTGCTCCAGATAGTTTTTTTTTCAAAGCGACAGAAAAAATTGTAACCGCAATAATCTAAGAAAAAAATTAATGCATTAAAGATAAGTTTTTTTACTTACAAATATGCCGAATAGTGTCGTTGGTCCGTATCTAATTAAGAGATTTACACTGAAGTTTGTGAAAATGTAGTATAACAGTAAACAATGAATGAGTGAGAAAATTTCAATGAGCACAATTTCGCAAAACTTTGTTATTTTGTGCTTCTTGAAATTAATCATAAATATCATTCTCCACACAATGATGGGGTCTGAAAATTACATAAATAATTGGAATTTAGCTCTAGTCATTACCATTAAATTCGGACATCATGCTGTGTTGGAAACTCTCCACTATACACTATTCAAAATTTTTATGCGCAAATATCGAAAAGTCATTAAAGAATGTGATGAATAAAATATTTGAGTTCAAGCTACACTTAATACATCATCAATACCTAAAATTATGTATCTACTCATAACTATTTTCTGGTTACCTTCGACGTGCGCAAACAAATATTTTCCGCACCATGGCATTTTTTCTTTGCCATAACATCTAGGGATATCTAGATTGGTGTATCACTACCGTTGCACAGAAACGACAATTTTTTTACGATAAGTGACAGATATTTGACATTTTGATTTGTTCTTTACAAAAAGTATATAGCTTAACTTATTTGAAAACCAATTTTTACAGCAGCTCGCAAAAGTTGCAAAAATGCATACCTACCTTAATGTGGAATTTTAGGAAAAACAGACCTCTTAATTTTGTTTTTAATGATTTATTTTTATGTTACTAGTATGTGATTTATATTTAGATGTAGCATTAATTTTTTATTTGTTTTTAAGTTGAAACGTACGCTTTGAATGTACAAAGGTAAAAAAATCCTAAGGGTTATATAATTTATTCCTCGATTTATCTTTTAAAATATCGGTATTAGTGAGTATTGAAAACTCTCCTATAGTATATCTAAAAAATTACAACTAAATGTTAATTCTAGCTAACGTTATAGGTACAAAATAGAATTAATATTAATGTTATTGTGTATAAGTGTAATGTAGTGTAAATTGTGTTTTTACTTCTAGAAAAATGTTTTACAGTAAAGGTGGAAAGTAAATAGCTGCGATACAATATAGTGCATAAATTCAGTACTACAAAGTGATACAAAATAATTGTTTTGGTTGGCAATTTTAAATTGTGAAATAGTAATTCTTGCTCATTTTCTATACATATTACACTGTTACTTGCAGCTTAACATACAATCCAGATTTGAAATCTTAAAGCAGAGTAATTCAAAATAAAGAATGTTTTTGGATACATGTAAAATGAATCCTTAAGTGCAGAAAATTGTATTAATTTTGGTTGTTTTAAGAGACAGAAGTTTTGCGAAGGTTGAATAAAACTAAAGCATACGAGAAGGAGACTCGCACGATCTGAAATAAAAATTTAACTAAAGAATGAACAAATCCACATGGTGTACCCACAGAAACAAACAGTTTGTAATCCAAACAAATTCCGGCCAGAACGATGCTATCATTTTTGGTACAATTAGTTATGAACATCAGAAAAATCTTAATGTTGTCAAGATTCCAATAGTACAAGGAGCTCCAACTAAAGTAGAAAAAATGCTATTTGTCTATAACAAAATTGAAATATTAAAACGTAACTCGAACAATATATTTTCGAACCACATCTATTATTTGTTGACCACTCCAACACAAAAGTACAGACATACCCACACAACTTGCGACTACCAAAGAAATTCTTATTTTTAAAATGTTGGTCATAGTGTCCGCGAGCTAGAATTATTTTTTTTTCTATTTTTTTTTAAATACTTGGAATAAATTTACACTTATGATAAACGCAAAATGACTAATGTAAAGAAGAAACCCAAGTAGTAGAAAAATCGGCATGCCATTCACTGTTACCTTTACTATCACTCTGACCATCCTAGAAATAATAATTATTTTTTAAAGATATGGATTCCACAACTTTGAGCGCTTTAGAACCTTTTTAAAGCAATATGATGGGCAACACAAAGTCGGAACGATTTTCCTAGTTTTTGTTGGTATCGTGTATCGTTTAAACATTTCCAATGCTTCAAATTATCTACTTTATATGTTTCCAACAAATATTCTTTAATTAGGGAGAATTGCAGTTCCGATTCTAAAACTGCGTAAATATAAGTGAAACAAACTTTAAACATATTATAATGAAAAAACGGAGATGCTATGAAATAAAAGTAGTAGGGAATAGACGACCATTCGTCAAAATATTCATCGAAAACTTTTACACAAATGTAGAAATCTCTCTGATCTCCAAAATACGGATAGTTGACAATGATCGCACTTAGAATATTTAGCAGAACAAATGTCATCCACAGATTTATGATACGACATTTTCTTCCGAGCTTTATCTGGGCATCTTTCTCTATGATATTGAGAGGCCAAGAAATTTCATCCAGTAATGTGATCCCTTCACAAATTTCCTCTTCAAAAGCGATAGAAAAAATTGTTACCGCAATCGTCTCAAAAATAAATCATTACATTAAAGATAAGTTTTATACACTTACAAATATGTAGAATATTATCATTGGTCCATATCTAATTACAAGATTTACACTGAAGTTTGTGAACATGTAGTATAACAGTAAACAATGAACGAGTGAGTAATTTACAATAAGCACAAGTTCGCAATACTTTGTTATTTTGTGCGTCTTGACATTAATCATAAAAATCATTCTCCACGCAATGAAAGGGTCTGAAAATTAAATAAATAATTGCAATTTAGCTCTAGTCTTCCCATTGAATTCGAACGTCATGCTGTGTTGGAATCTCCCCGCTATAGACTATTCAAAATTTTTATATGCGCAAATATTGAAAAGTCATTAAAGAATATGATGAATAAAATATTTGGGATCAAGATATACTCATTACATCATCAATGCCTAAAACTGTAAAATATTTATTTAATGATATTAATATTTAAAAAATAGTACGTAATTCTTCCTAGCTCTTTCAAAATTGCTTATCGTTGAAATCGTCTCTAATGTGACGAGCGAAGGAGTCCATAAAATTTGTAGGCGGGTCCCAATATTTTAAATTTTTGTAATAAAATTAAGAAACGGAATGTGGTTTACTAAAGATTATTATTTAGTCTCTTGTTCAGCACCATTGCATAAATTTTATAGGCCGTCTTGTGCTGATGAGCTTATGGTTAAAATCAAAGTGTAGTGAGTGAAAATTAAAATACTACGAATACAATGATTCATATCCTAATTCAAAACTATGTTAATTTAAAAAATTAGTCCAGAAACGAAAATACGCATAACTTGTGTGACATCGTCACTAATCCCCTCATTTATGACGTCAGAAATAGTGAAACAGTTCCTGTGAGCTTCTGATTTATTGCAATACATATTATGACCAGTATTAAAAAACAAAAAATATCCCAATCTAATTTTCATTTTATTTATTTATCAACGTGTCAAGGCTCTAGTTGTGTTTTAAATATAATAACACGTATTTATGGCTAATAGTAATGGTGCTGTTTATTTTTATTTATTTTATCCAATATCGTTATCATACCAAAAACTCCATGGATTATTAAGATACATTTAACTACAATACTAACTGTCGACTGATCACAAACATTGGTTTATTCAGTTTTTGGAGTTTTGGAATAAAATAAAATAAAATAAAACGTTTTACGGACTTGTAACGTTACTGGGGCTATCAGCCTTCTTTCTTCAAACATTCTCTCATAATAGTTGTAAGCAAAAACCCTAATAACCTTACTTATTGGTCTGATTATGTAAACTAGGTACTAGTATAAAACAATACAAATAGATAAAATAGAATCTACCTTACCTTACATACATTCGCTGTAAATGCCTACAATATTGACATGACAACATTAACGCTTAAAATTTTCGTTGGCAAACTTGCTCATATTTCAAACTGACATCTGCGGCTGTAATAAAATGGCATTTCTTCCGCTATACACCATTCAAAATTTTTATCTGCGCAATTATCGAAAACTCATTAAAGAATGTGATGAATAAAATATTTGAGATCAAGCTGCACTTATTTCATCACTAATAGCTAAAATTGTAAAATATTCATTTAACGTTATTAATTCCTCCTAGCTGGCTTAAAATTTCTTCCTGACTTACTTATAATACTGTATTTTTTCATGCTATTTAAACTTTAGGTTTTTCCATAAAAACATAACAAATTGTTAAGCTGTTAACTTGTTAAACTCGGTTACAAACATTTAAAATGAGATAAAAACTACCCCATGGGGTAATGATTTAAATCTAGGAACAACAATCAAATGTAAAAACAAACTATTCTGTTTATTATTTTTCTGAAAAATTCAGTTTCGAATTTTGTCTTCAATCGCTCTCAGTATAATAGTTCAACCCCAAGGAAACATTAACAGAACATAAACATAAACCACTTCTTGTGTTTTTAATATTATACTTATATGTTATATGATTAATCAATTAATTATATTATTACAGTGTTAATCACGGAATTGTAGACAAACATTTACACAAGGTGATTTCGTTAAAAGAAATTACCTAGTAATTAATGAAGTTGCTTCAAAACGTTATCAGGTTTGTCATTTTCCAAAAAAATCATTATAAAAATGTCACTATACCTCACAATAACTCCAAACGGCCATTTGCTATAAATACTTGATCTTTTTCTCCGTATATGTGAATTTTTTCACAATTTTTCTACAATTTCTCATGATTAATTACAGAATTAATATTATTAAGTCATTGAAAAAACATATACCTACTATAAAGTATTATTATTACTATTGAAATTCTTTAAAATAGATATCTAAATGCACAAAAATACGTAAAAAATTTTGCTAAACCCAAAAAAATAAATTTACTCAATGTGTAGGTCGTTACATTTTTAAGCTAGCATTTAAATGTACTCACTTTCATTATTAAATTTAAAGGAGCGTTAAATTAAAGCAGACTCAGTTTGTATATTAGGTGCATCTTAAATTGTTATAATGATTTATGTATGTAGGATTATTTTTTTCTCTGTTTTTCTATTGAAACAGTCCAAATTCACAAAGGTAAAAAATCCTAAGAGAGCAATTCAAAATAGCTTTCAACAGAGAAGTTTTTATTTTGTCTTCTGTGTTTTCACCAAAAATAATTATTTCTGTACAAAACACACAGAGAGAATGCTTTCCTGTGCCTAAATACGAGTATGTAGAATGAAGGCTGAAGATATAGAAGATTGTATTAATTTTGGATGATTCAAGAGAGAGAACTTTTGCGAAGGTTAAATAAAACTAGAGCATACGAGAAGGAGATTCGTAACAACTGAAATAATAAAATTGAATTAAAAAATTTACACATCAACATGGTGTACACACAGAAGCGAACAATTTGTAATCTAAACAAATCCCAGCCATTGTTATGCTATCATTCTTGGTACAATTCGTTATGAAAATCAGAAGAATTTTAACGTTGTCAACATCCCAAAAGTACCATGGAGCTCCAGTTAAAGTAGAGAAAATGCTGTTTGTCTATATTAAAAGAAAACAATTAAACGTAACTAAAACATTAGTTTTTCTACAAACCACATCTATTATTTGTTGGCCATTCCAACACAAAAGAACGGTAACGGAAACACAACTTGCGCCACACACAAAAATTCGTATTTTTAAAATGTTGGTCATGGAGTCGGCGAGCTACAGTTTATTACTTACGACTTTTTTAAATATTTGCAATAGACTTACATTGATGACAAATGTAAAACAACTAATGTAAAGAAGAAACCCAAGCAGCAAAAACAGCGGCATGCCATTCACTGTAACATTTACTATCGCTTTGACCATCCTAAAAATAATTTATTATAGGTTTCCTTCACTGAGAGCGCCTTAGGACTTTTTTAATGCATTGTGATGGGCAATAGTGAATCGTAACGATTTTCCTAGTTCTTGTTGATATTGAGTATTTTCTAAATATTTCCAACGTTTCAAATAACCCATTTTAAACGTTTCCAACAAGTATTCTTCAATGAGAAAGAATTGCAATTCCGTTTCTAAAACTGCGTAAACAAAAGTAAAACAAAGCTTATGGTAATTATAACAAAAAAACGGAATTGTAATGAAATAAAAGTAGTAGGGAATCGACCACCATTCGCCAAAATATTCCTCGAAAACTTTAATACAAATGAAAAAATCTCTCTGATCTCCAAAACACGGATAGCTGACAATGATTGTAGTTAGAATAATTAGCACAACAAATGCTGTACACATGTTTCTCATACGACATTTTCTTTCGAGCTTTAGTTGGGCTTCTTTTCCTATCATATTAAAAGGCCAACAAATTTCATCCAGAATATCGATCCCTCCTGATAGTTCTTTTTCCAAAGCGACAGAAAAAATTGTAACCGCAATAATCTAAAAAAAAATCATTGCATTAAAGATAAGTTTTTTTACTTACAAATATGCCGAATAGTGTCGTTGGTCCATATCTAATTAAGAGATTTACACTGAAGTTTGTGAACATGTAGTATAACAGTAAACAATGAATGAGTGAGAAAATTACAATGAGCACAATTTCGCAAAACTTTGTTATTTTGTGCTTCTTGAAATTAATCATAAATATCATTCTCCACACAATGAAGGGGTCTGAAAATTACATAAATAATTGGAATTTAGCTCTAATCATTACCATTAAATTCGGACATCATGCTGTGTTGGAAACTCTCCGCTGTACACTATTCAAAACTTTTTTCTGCGCAATTATCGAAAAGTCGTTAAAGAATGTGATGAATAAAATATTTGAGATCAAGCTATACTCATTACTTCACTAATAGCTAAAATTGTAAAATATTTATTTAATGTTATTAATTCCTCCTAGTTGGTTTAAAAAAAATTCCTGAAATTATCCGTAAAATAGTACGTTTCAATACTCACATGTCAGGGTTGAAATAGTCTCTAATAACATTTGACCGAAGTAGCCCGTAAAATGTGTAAGCGACTCACAATATTTCAAATAAAATTTTATAAAAAAATTAAAAAACGAAATGTGGTATACAAAAGTATTATTCTTTATGCAAAAATGGGGAAATCAAAACGCAGAAAGGGGGTTTATCTCTAAGATTTATTATTTAACTTAGTAAGCTATTCGAAATGCATACAAGGTGTAAGCGAAATAAGCGAAATTTTAACCAGTGGTAGAACTCATCAAGGCAAACACTTTTTCTATGTACTATTTTTTCAAAATCGCATTTTTTAAAATCGTATTTCTTTCTACAAATTGACGAGCTTTTTCTGAAAAGTTCCAACAAAGAAAAGTAATAATAAATTTTATTTTATTTTATTTTTATGAACTTGCTTGGAAACGGTATTTTTGTCGACTAGGTAACTTTGCTTTCAGTGGCATGTAAGAAAATTGTGTAAGATTTTAAAATAATTTTAACTCAAAAACTAAGATGTTTAAAAAGAGTTATAAGGAAAAATTGTTGGTCTTGACGAGTACTATTACCAGTTAAAATTAATGTATGTACTTTATTTAAAGCGTGTATACACTGAGATTTATATCTTACTGAACATCACATAACACACATAACACTATTAATCCTAGAGTTCTTAAATCTTCTGTATTGTATGGTAAAAAGTTTATTTCGCTGGACATTACATAGTATGTGTCTATTAGTTATTGTATTATCCTATGATCAGTACTTCAGTTCTAAAATTTTATGAATTGCAAAGTAACATATAAACGCCAATGTTCAACAAAATAGACTCTTCACTGCATACAGTCAGAAGTACCTACTAATGAATAAGGTAAAGAAGAAGATAATATCAATCTTAAGGTAGAACTATACTGAGCACACAGTGCACAAATTTGAGACTCAATTTTTAAGAAAAATAATAAACAAAATCGTTTTTTTTTCACAAATAGATGTTAGTCCTAAGATAAATTATTATCGCACAGACCAGTTCTTGTCTCGTAATAAATATTTACAGCCGAGTTTAAACGTAAATACTCGATCGATTTATTTTCCTATAAAAGAAAAAATATTATAACTTTCTTACGGTCTTAACAATAATATTGTACAAATTAAAAACAAATTCGTACCATTTAAGAATAAAATGAAAAAATATCATTTTTGGTCATTTAATTTTTTTATTAAAAAATTTTCAAAAGATTATTGATAAATTTTTTTAAGGATCCTATATATGACTTACTTATAATACTGTATTTAGGGTTTTCCATAAAAACATTAAAATTGTTAAGCTGTTTAAACACCTGTTATACTAATAATGTAAGTCTAGGAACAACATCCAATTGTAAAAAAACAATTCTGTTTATTATTTTTTTGAAATGTGAATATATGTGAATTTTTTCATAATTTTTCTTTAATTTCTCATGACTAATTACAGAATTAATATTATTAAGTCATTGAAAAAACATATACCTACTATAAAGTATTATTATTATTGACATTCTTTAAAATAGATATATAATGCACAAAAACACGTAAAAAATTCTGCTAAACCCAAAAAATAAATTTACTCAATGTGTAGGTCGTTACATTTTTAAGCTAGCATTTAAATGTACTCAATTTTATTATTAAATTTAAAGGAGCGTTAAATTAAAGCAGACTCAGTTTGTATATTAGGTGCATCTTAAATTGTTATAATGATTTATGTATGTAGGATTAATTTTTTCTCTGTTTTTCTATTGAAACAGTCCAAATCCACAAAGGTAAAAAATCCTAAGAGAGCAATTCAAAATAGCTTTCAACAGAGAAGTTGTTTATTTTGTCTTCTGTGTTTTCACCAAAAATAATTATTGCTGTACAAAACACAGAGAGAATGCTTTCCTGTGCCTAAATACGAGTATGTAGAATGAAGGCTTAAGATATAGAAGATTGTATTAATTTTGGATGATTCAAGAGAGAGAACTTTTGCGAAGGTTGAATAAAACTAGAGCATACGAGAAGGAGATTCGTAACAACTGAAATAATAAAATTGAATTAAAAAATTTACACATCAACATGGTGTACACACAGAAGCAAACAGTTTGTAATCTAAACAAATCCCAGCCATTGTTATGCTATCATTCTTGGTACAATTCGTTATGAAAATCAGAAGAATTTTAACGTTGTCAAGATCCCAAAAGTACCAAGGAGCTCCAGTTAAAGTAGAGAAAATGCTGTTTGTCTATAATAAAAAGAAAACAATTAAACGTAACTAAAAGATTAGTTTTTTCTACAAACCACATCTATTATTTGTTGGCCATTCCAACACAAAAGAACAGTAACGCAAACACAACTTGCGCCCAACAAAAAAATTCGTATTTTTAAAATGTTGGTCATGGTGTCGGCGAGCTACAGTTTATTTCTTACTACTTTTTTAAATATCTCCAACAGACTTACATTTATGACAAATGTAAAACAACTAATGTAAAGAAGAAACCCAAGCAGCAAAAACAGCGGCATGCCATTCACTGAAAGACTTACTATAACATTGACCATCCTAAAAATAATTTATTAAAGACATTGATTCCTCCACTGAGAGCGCTTTAGACTTTTTTAAAGCAACGTGATGGGCAATAGCAAATTGTAACGATTTTCCTAGTTCTTGTTGATATCGAGTATCTTTTAAATATTCCCAACGTTTCAAATTATCGATTTTATACGTTTGCAACAAATATCCTTCAATAAGGAAGAATTGCAGTTGCGTTTCTAAAACTGCGTAAACATAAGTAAAACAAAGCTTAAAGTAATAATAATAAAAAAACGGAGATGCAGTGAAATAAAAGTAGTAGGGAATAGACGACCATTCGCCGAAATAATCATCGAAAACTTTAACACAAATGAAAAAATCTTTCTGATCTCCGAAAGACGGATAGTTGACAATGATTTCACTTAGAATAATTAGCAGAACAAACGCTATACACATATTTATGATACGACATTTTCTCTTGAGCTTTAGTTGGGCTTCTTTTCCTATCGTACTAAGGGGCCAAGAAATTTCATCCAAATATGCGATCCCTCCAGATAGTTCTTCTTCCAAAGCGACGGAAAAAATTGTGGCCGCAATCATCTCAAAAAAAACAAATCATTACATTAAAGATATGTTTTTCCACTTACAAATATGTAGAATATCATTATGGGTCCATACCTAATTACGAGATTTACATTGAAGTTTGTGAAAATGTAGTATAACAGCAAACAGTGAATGAGCGAGTAAATTACAATGAGCGCAATTTCGCAAAACTTTGGTATTTTGTACTTTTTGAAATTAATCATAAATATCAGTCTCCATACAATGAATGGGTCTGAAAATGAAATAAATACCAATTGTAATTTATCTCTAGTCATTACCATTAAATTCAACCATGCTGTGTTGGAAACTCTCCACTATACACTATTCAAAATTTTTATGCGCAAATATCGAAAAGTCATTAAAGAATGTGATGAATAAAATATCTGAGATCAAGCTACACCTATTCTACCATCAGTATCTAAGATTGTAAAATATTCATTTAAGGTTATTAATTTTGAAAAAATGGTTTGTAGGTAATTCCTTCTAGCTGTTTTAAAAACTCTTCTTGGAATCGTCCGTTAATACTCACATGTCCTCACTGGAATCGTTTCTGATATGAGCAAAGTAGTCCATAAAATGTGTAAGTGGGCCCGAGTTTTTCAAATTTTTAAAATTCAAAGAATTATTTTTAGTTTCTTATCTAGCACCACTTCATAAGTTTTGTAGATCGTATTCAGCAGATTTTCTCTTCAATTATTCTTCACCTGTTCTTTTTTTTATATATCCAGATTTTGTCTTTGACTTTTCTTTTTATCCTTTTCGTAATTAGTTTGCATTTTGAGATTTAAAGTTTAAACACGTTCCATTTAACATTTGCAATGAAAAATTTTTTGTAATTTCTCATACCTAAGCTAACGTTTCTCTAGAAGTTAGTGTAGTTAGACTTCGGACAGTTTACTCCATCGATTGAAACGTGACGTTCTCAGACAAGTTTTTTATAGCTTTGTTTTTATCAATCTTTATATCATTTCAATACACTTTTCATATTTTTTGAAGTTTCCGAATTCATCTGGAGATTACGATCAAGTATTTAGCGTAGTTTCATTATATAAAACAAAACGAGAAACAAAATTTTTTTGAAAACAAAACTCAACAAATTTTCAAATTTAACAGAAAAAAAATTGTAACTGTTAGTGACTTCTAATTAATACAAATAATATAATGTTCGTTACAGTTTCATGTTTTATCCACATTTTCATAGTGCGACAGTAGCGACACCTGAATAGGGGTTTACAACAAATAACGAAGATAGAGCTATATAAATTATAATACAAAAGAGTGAGAGAGATAGTGCGGACAACTTTTCATATGAAGTCGGCCGTCTATATTAGTGTGTGCTATTAAGCATCATTTATTATAGTATGACACTGGAAATTATTAAACTTTGATCAATATTTTGTTTAATAAATATTTATTGAAGAAATTGTAGAAATATGTAGTCTGAAAAAATTTACATATATAGAGAAAAAAAAATAGAAGTATTTAATAGCAAACGCTGATGTCTGGGTGATTACTGATTAAGTATTATAATTTAGATAAAGAAAAAAATTCTTTTATCAAATTCGCCTTGTAATACCACTCAAAAATATTTTTTCTGTGCAATACAGAGCATGTTTTTCTGTACCTACTTCTACTAAATTGTAAAATGACGGCTTAAGGTACGGAAGATTGTATTAATTTTGGTTGTTTCAAGAGTTGTTTTGTTTGCGAAGGTTGAACAAAACTAGAGCATACGAGAAGGAGATTCGTAACAACTGAAATAATAAAATTGAATCAAGAAATTCATAAATCGGCATGGTGTACATAGAGAAGCAAAAAGTTTGTAATCTAAACAAATCCCGGCCAGAACAATGCAATCATTCTTGGTACAATTCGTTATGAACATCAGCAGAATTTTAATGTTGTCAAGATCCCAAAAGTACCAAGGAGCTCCAATTAAAGTAGAGAAAATACTGTTTGTCTATAATAAAAAGAGAACAATTAAACGTAACTAAAACATTAGTTTTTTTCTACAAACCACATCTATTATTTGTTGGCCATTCCAACACAAAAGAACAGTAACGCATAGACAATTTGTACCCAACAAGAAAATTCGTATTTTTAAAATGTTGGTCATGGAGTCGGCGAGCTACAATTTATTTCTTACCACTTTTTAAAATATTTGCAATAGACTTACATTTATAACAAATGTAAAATAACTGATATAAAGAAGAAACCCAAGCAGCAAAAAAGCGGCATGCCATTCAGTGTAATCTTCACTATCATTTTGACCAACCTAAAAATAATTTATTAAAGACATTGATTCCTCCACTGAGAGCGCTTTAGGACTTTTTTAAAGCAACGTGATGGGCAATACAAAGTCGTAACGATTTTCCTAGCTCTTGTTGATATCGAGTATCTTTTAAACATTTCCAACGTTTCAAATAATCCATTTTATACGTTTGCAACAAATATCCTTCAATGAGGAAGAATTGTAATTCTGCTTCTAAAACTGCGTAAACAAAAGTAAAACAAAGCCTAAAGTAATAATAATAAAAAAACGGAGATGCTATGAAATAAAAATAGTAAGGAATAAACGACCATTTGCCAAAATATTCCTCGAAAACTTTAACACAAATGAAAAAGTCTTTCTGATCTCCAAAACACGGATAGTTGACAATGATTTCACTCAGAATCATTAGCAGAACAAATGCTATACACATATTTATGATACGACATTTTCTTTCGAGTTTTAGTTAAGCTTCTTTTCTTATCGTACTAAGGGGCCAAGAAATTTCATCCAAAAATGTGAGCCCTTCAGATAATTCTTCTTCGAAAGCGACATAAAAAATTGTTGCCGCAATCATCTCAAAATACAAATCATTACATTAAAGATAAGTTTTATACACTTACAAATATGTAGAATATTGTCATTGCTCCATATCTAATTAAGAGATTTACACTGAAGTTTGTGAACATGTAGTATAACAGTAAACAGTGAATGAGTGAGTAAATTATAATGAGCACAATTTCGCAAAACTTTGTTATTTTGTGCTTCTTGAAATTAATCATAAATATCATTCTCCACACAATGAAAGGGTCTGAAAATAAAATAAACAATGGGAATTTAGCTCTAGTGATTACCATTAATTTCGGACATTATGCTCTTTGTTGGAAACTCCACTATACACTGTTCAAATTTTTGGTGCAGAAATATCGACAAGTCATTAGGAATGTGATGAATAAAATATTTGAGATCAAACTGCACTCATTACATCATCAATATCAATTGTAAAATATTCGTTTAACGTTATTAATATTTAAAAAATGATATATAATTCCTCATAGATGTTTTAAAAACTTTTTTTTTACTTTTCATTATTTAGGTGTCATCGTTGAAACCAATGAAATGGTGTCGAAGCGACCGACTTTGTAGTTCGTGATGTTCACTAGATCCTTTTCTACAATTCTGCAGTTGTTCCTTTTTTCATGCATCCAAATTTTGTATATTTTGTCTGTGACCCTTTTCCTTTTTGTATTTAGTTTGTATTAAAGATTTAAAGTTTAAACACGTCCCATTTAACAACATTTGCAATGAAAAATTGCAAATGAAATTTCTCATACCTACTTTTCCAGAAGTTAGTGCATTTAGACTTCGGACTCATCGATTGAATCGTCATGTTTACAAAAAATTGTGTATAGCTTATATCATTTCAATCCACCTTTCATATTTTTTTTGAGGTTTCCGAATTCATCTAGAGATTGGTTTTCCCCTTGTTTTTGGTAGGTAACTAAGAAAATTGGTTCTAAAACCAGAAATATGTGAAAATACGCAACTTTACGCAATTCTTTAGTAAGAAGGCAAAAGATAATCAAGACTTTGTGTGCCTAGGTACTTATACAGTGAATGTATGATAGTGTGATCAAAACAATCAATTATTTCATAATCGCTTGTTTATTGATACCTAAAGGAATAATTTTTGAGTTTACTATGCAAATGCATTATAAATAGAAAATTTATACATGAAATGAAGGAATAAATAGGGAAATCAAAACGCGGATAATGGGAGTTCAACGGTGTTTTAAAACTGTAGAAATGTCTTACACATTTATTTCTAACATTTAATTTAGCCTGAAATGCTTGTATACAGACAGAAACTACTAATAAATAAGATAAAGAAGAGATCTACATCATTCGTAAGAAAAACGTTAACACAACATAAACCATTTCTTGTGCTTTTAACAATGTAATTACTTACGTGTTTCATATGTTTTTTTGTTTAAACCCACTTCTAAGGATACAAGATGTGTTTTTGCAATTAAATAGATAAGTGTATATTTTTCTCTACGCATGTAAACTTTTTCAAAAATTTTCGTCAAAATACCTAATTAAGTCGCTACAAAAAATTATTATATCTTATGGAATTTTACAAAAAATCTGTGTAAAAATGTCACTAGCCCCAAAAAAACAACTCATTCAAAAATGTTTTTGAAGTAATAAATATTTTAGCAGACTCACCTTGTATATTAGGTGCATCTTAAATTTTTGTTTTTCTATTGAAACATACACTCCAATTTTACAAAGGTAAAAAATCTTAAAAAGAGTAATTCAAAATAGATTTCAACAGAGAAATTGTTTATTTTGTCTGTGTTCCAAAAAACCATTATAAATGTCACTATACCTCAAAATAACTCTAAACGGCCATTTGCTATAAATACTTGATCTTTTTCTCCATATATGTGAATTTTTTCACAATTTTTCATAACGTAGTTAAGATTAATTACAGAATTAATATTATTAAGCCATTGAAAAAACATATACCTACTATAAAGTATTATTATTACTATTGACATTCTTTAAAATAGATATTTAAATGCACAAAAATACGTAAAAAATTCTGCTAAACCCAAAAAAATAAATTTACTCAATGTGTAGGTCGTTACATTTTTAAGCTAGCATTTAAATATACTCAAATTCATTATTAAATTTAAAAGAGCATTAAATTAAAGCAGACTCACTATGTATATTAGGTGCATCTTAAATTGTTATAATGATTTATGTATGTAGGATTAATTGTTTTTCTGTTTTTCTATTGAAATAGTCCAAATTCACAAAGGTAAAAAATCCTAAGAGAGCAATTCAAAATAGCTTTCAACAGAGAAGTTGTTTATTTTGTCTTCTGTGTTTTCACCAAAAATAATTATTGCTGTACAAAACACACAGAGAGAATGCTTTCCTGTGCCTAAATACGAGTGTCTAGAATGAAGGCTGAAGATATAGAAGATTGTATTAATTTTGGATGATTCAAGAGAGAGAACTTTTGCGAAGGTTGAATAAAACTAGAGCATACGAGAAGGAGATTCGTAACAACTGAAATAATAAAATTGAATTAAAAAAATTACATATCAACATGGTGTACACACAGAAGCAAACAGTTTGTAATCTAAACAAATCCCAGCCATTGTTATGCTATCATTCTTGGTACAATTCGTTATGAAAATCAAAAGAATTTTAACGTTGTCAAGATCCCAAAAGTACCAAGGAGCTCCAGTTAAAGCAGAAAAAATACTGTTTGTCTAGAATAAAATCAGAATATTAAAACGTTACTAAAACATCATTTTTTACACACCACATCTATTATTTGTTGGCCATTCCAACACAAAAGAACAGTAACGCAAACAGAACTTGCGCCCAACAAAAAAATTCGTATTTTTAAAATGTTGGTCATGGAGTCGGCGAGCTACAGTTTATTTCTTACTACTTTTTTAAATATCTCCAATAGACTTACATTTATGACAAATGTAAAACAACTAATGTAAAGAAGACACCCAAGTAGTAGAAAAATCGGCATGCCATTCACTGTAATCTTCACTATCATTTTGACCGACCTAAAATAATTTATTAAAAATATTGACTTAACAAATGTGATCGTTTTAGGACTTTTTTAAAGCAATATGATGAGCAATACAAACTCGTAACGATTTTCCTAGCTCTTGTTGATATCGAGTATCTTTTAAACATTTCCAATGTTTCAAATAATCCATTTTATACATTTGCAACAAATATCCTTCAATGAGGAAGAATTGCAATTCCGCTTCTAAAACTGCGTAAACAAAAGTAAAACAAAGCTTGAAGGAATTATAGTAAAAAAACGGAGATGTTATGAAATAAAAGTAGTAGGGAATAAACGACCATTGGCCAAAATATTCCTCGAAAACTTTAACACAAATGAAAAAGTCTCTCTGATCTCCAAAACACGGATAATTAACAATGATTGCACTTAGGATAATTAGCACAACCAGTGCTGTACACGTATTTATCATACGACATTTTCTTTCAAGCTTTATTTGGGCATCTTTCCCTATTGTATTAAGGGGCCAGCAATTTTCATCCAGAAATGTGAGCCCTTCAGATAGTTCTTCTTCCAAAGCGACAGAAAAAATTGTTGCCGCAAGCATCTCAAAGAAATCATTACATTTAAAGCAAAGCTTTTCTTCACTTACAAATATGTAGAATATTGTTACTGGTCCGTATCTAATCAAAAGGTTTACACTGAAGTTTGTGAACATGTAGTACAACAGTAAACAGTGGACGAGTGCGTACGTTATAATAAGCGCAATTTCACACGATTTTGTTATTTTGTACTTTTTGACATTAATCAGAAATAGCTTTCTCCACACAATGAAGGGATCTGCAAATTATAAATTAGTTATGAAAATTTAGCTCTAGTGCAAATATTACCATTAAATTTGGCCATCATTCTGTTCTGTTCTGTTCAGTTCTGTTAGTTTGCATAAATAACGAAAAGTCATTAATGAATGCCTATGAATAAAATATTTGAGCTCAAGTAACACTCATTACAATATCATCAATACCTATCTGAAATTAGTGAATTGTAAAATATTCATTTGTAGTATAGTAGTATGAACCCCAAAGTCGTTCATAAATAGTCCTACTTACAACTATTAATAAAATAAATAGGTAATTAAATAAAAACACAAACCTTCATTATATCTACTTAAAAAAGTGGATTAATTAGACTTGGAATATTGTTTGTATTCCTTGAATTATGATGTTTCTAAACAATTACCTGTGAATATTTTCCTTTAATTTTCCTTTCAATTTAAGCTCATCTGAAGATAATAATAATAATAATAATTTATTTCTATCAATTTATACAGATGTAGTAACAAAATTGATACGAAAAACGTCAGTATTATACACAGAAATAACAATAACATAAAAATAATTTTAAGACATAAGTCAATAGACCTGTCTATTATAGAATTCATTTAAAGTATATGGTTCGAGATCCAAAATGTAGTCAAATATTTTCTTTTTAAATAAATTTAAATTACAAGGTGTGCGTAGATGCACAGGTAAACTATTGTATAGTTTTATTCCTGCATAATGAGAATTTTTTTCCGTCAGCGTGAGTTTGTGTCTTGGATACTCTAAGTCTACTTTGCGAGTGTTGTACTTATGGTCGTTAGTGACATTAAATAGTAGATTTTGTTTAAAGAAAAATAAAAGTAATCTATATATGTATAAACCAGTTACTGTCAAAAAGTTATTGCTTTTAAAGATGTTCCTACAAGTTTCATTATATTTTACGTTAAACATAGTTCTCATGACTTGTTTTTGAGCAACAAATACTTTTGACATCTTTTCACTTTGCCCCCAAAATATTATACCGTAGCTTAGTAATGACTGAAAATTTGCGAAGTATATTATTCTTAGTTGTTCAATGTTAATGCATTTTTTTAAAACACGTATTGTAAAATGTACTGAGTTTAATTTTTTTAATAAATTATCTATATGATTAGTCCAGCTTAACTTATGGTCAATGCATATTTCCAGAAAATTAGTTTTCTCTATTAATTCAATTTCTTTAGATGATATTACAATTTTATTAGGTTTCTCTGTATTCTTGTGATTACATATTGCAAAATGAATGCCGTAGGTTTTTTCGAAATTTAACACTAATTTATTTTCTCTAGTCCAGTTTATTACCTTATTCATGCATATCTTTGCTTCTTTCATTGTATCTGTCATATTTTTACCCCAAATTAATATGTTTGTATTATCAGCAAAGTTAACTGCACTATTGTTGTCTGAGACTGTTAAAATGTTTAATAGGTCGTTTATATAAATTACGAAAAATAAAGGCCCTAGTATACTACCTTGAGGTACACCTTGTTTAATTAGAAGTTTATTTGATGTATATACAGTACTGTTTTTTGTTATTGTGACCTGCTGATACCTATTATTAAGATAATATGTGATCAACTTTAACATAATTCCTCTTATGCCGTATTTCTTTAATTTACATATTAGGATGTTATGATCTAGGCAATCGAAGGCTTTGGAGGAATCTAAGAAAATTCCAAGAACCACCTTTTTTTCTTCTAATTTATCTAACAGAACATTAGTGAAGCTAAATATAGCTGAGCCAACAGATTTCCCTTTAATGTGCCCGTGTTGGGATGAATTCATTAGCTGAAATTTCATTAAAAAGTTAGTAATTCTGGAAGATATAACAGTTTCAAAAATTTTAGAAAACGATGACAGCAGACTTATTGGCCTTATAGATCGATAAATCTGGTAATAAATTTCGGAGTACTTTAAGAAATTATAGTAAAGTGTAAGCTTTACGTCATTGTATGATTGTGCTTATGGTTAAAATCAAAATGTAGTGGGTAAAATTAGAATACTAGGTACTTCTCTGAAATTATTATTTAACAATGATTCATATTTAGATTCAGAACTATTAATGTTACAAATTGGTCCAGAGATCACAATATGCATAACATGTGTGACATCGACACTAATCCCCTAACCACTTATTCATGACGTCAGAAATAGTGAAACACTTCCTGTGACGTTACCTACCATTATAGTTGTAAATGCTTCTGATTTATGTACTACATGTCACCAATAAAAAAATACGCGCAGTGCTTTATAGCTTTGGCAGATATTTGGAGATTTCCCCCAATCTATTTTTTAATACATCAGCGTGTCAGGCGGTTGTTGTGGTTTAAATAATAACACATATTTGTGGTTAAAAATACTATTAAATTTTATTTATAAAACTCCATAAATGGATAAAATAGACTAGTTTACGTCAGATTTTGTTTTATACATGAATTACTAAAATTAGTGTGGTTTTTGGTTTTATTTACTGTATTGGACTATTATTGGGAAAAAATTATTATATCAAACTATGAATAACTGGACAAGAAATGTATTTTGCAAAAGGGAAAACGTTAAATGTTGTATAAAAAGTCTTAATAATAGATGATATTTCGGAGGGGGTGCCATTTTTTAACCCGTATAATTTTTCAACATTTTTAGCAATTCTTGTAATAACATTAGTTCTACAGTAAAAATTCATAAATTCATGATTTTCTCTTAAATATAGACAGGGAGAAAGTTAAACATAAAAAAATCCAGATCCATTATTTCACTTATAAAATAAAATAAAAACACGTCTACTTCCTATTCATTTTCAAATTTACCTTTTTTATTTTTATCAAAGTGATTTTTGCACACATTTTTTTTTGGTACTTACAATTAATATTTCCTGATGGTAAGCTGTTTTTTCCTACTTTTAACAAATTGATATTTATTATATCTTTATTTATTGGTACTAAAATTAATGAAAATGCAATAATTACTAACGTTTAACGTAGCAACTTTTTTTCTGAACATCTTGGTGTCGTGAATGAAATAAAACAAACACATTTAACATATTGCTTTTTTTATTTGTTTCACTTGATTCAGCTTATTTTTGAGCGAAATGTCTTTAAAAATAAGTCGAAAAACCATATACAATTTGCTTGAAAAATAGTAAAATTAGTTATTTTTATATTTCTCAAAGAAGCACAAACTTGCTCGGAGTCACATTCTCAGTTTCCTGAGAAAAACAGAGTGAAAATTTATTCAATTCAGACGAATAACATCATTATTTTTCCTTTTCCGAAAGTTTTAAAAACTTTCCAAACCAAATTTCACCACGTTTTGGAGTAAAATCTGATTTTTTTTCCCGAGATTGGACTAAAAGAGACCGTAAAATCACTAGTTTAAATCCAAGATTGTATTATTTTTGTTTTTTTTTGGTTACGTCTTTCGGCCAGAAACGCAATTATTTTGCAAAATTTCGTTAAAAATAGATCGAAAAAACTCTTCGAGTCTTGTTGAGATAAACTGTGTGTTTTTTTCCGAAAAATTTACCTGAAATTAGATAAGAATTCACCGAATTAGATCGAAATTGATGTCATTTTATTTATGTAACGACTAATTTATTTTGCAAGATTTTGTCAAAACACATTTCAAAATTACATAATAAAAAATTACATTTTTGATCAAAATTTCCTCATAATATGCCGAAAAGTCACAATTCGTTTGTTCTTTTGTTGATTAAGTCGGAAATTCATTTTTGCTTTTTTTGTGTTTAGCACGTTTTTCAGCGAAGAATCAACAAAATTAGGCCGAAATAAATTGTAATTTATGCTTTTATCGAGTGTTTAACACAATAATATGTTTTCTTTCGAAAATTTTCGCTGAAATTGGCTTAAATATCTTCAAATTTGATTGAAATTGATATTAATTTCACCGTATATCAGTCGGTTTGGTTCGTTTTTGAACCTGAATCTGATTTATTTTGTAAAAACTTGTCAAAACGCTCCTCAAAATCACGAAATCCCCCGATTTTATTTTTTTTTTTTTTTGGGAGAAGAATAAACTGAAAAAAATTATTGAAAAGCAAGTTTTTTCATCTGATTTTGTCAAAACTGGTAAATAACATTTCTCACTTTTTGCGATGATTATTTCGAAACCGAAACGAAAAAAAAGGTCAAAGAATTTAATTTTGTTCATTAATTCGAAATGGTATTGTAAACAAAATGAAAAAATCCGTGTTTTGCTTTGTTATACGGTAAATTTTAATGGCACATTAAAATTTGTTTTGCATCAACCGAATAATTAATTAAATTTCTAAACAAACTAAGAAATTTATTTATTTTTAATTAAAACAATCAGTTATGTCATCTAATATTAACATAACCACTTATTTATTGATACCACAAAGAATAATTTATAATTATAACACTATTCGTTTTAAATAAGAAATTCCATACATAAATAAATCAAAAAAAAATGGGAAAATCAAAACGCAGATTTATAAGTTGTGTGTCTAGAAACGGTAGAAATGTCTAGCACATGTATGTTTAAGCTTTAATTTACTCTAAAATGTACTAATGAATAAGATAAAGAAGAGGTCAACATCATTCCTATGAAAAATATTATTAGAACATAAACTATTTTTCTATTTTTAACAATTCCCTTAAAGTTCCTTCAAGCAAAGCAAAAGTATTTGTTCCATGCTTTTTTAGCACTTCTGGGATTAAACGCCTCCCTAGTATCTTATGCAAGCACAAGTTACTTTTTCGGCTGAATTTGTAATTTTTTATTCAAATTTATTCTCTTGACATTTTTTTCAGGGGCTGTGTTAATTACACAATTATAAACGTTTCAGAATTTTTTGAAAGAAAAAAATGTTACTCCAAAATGTGAGAGTTTTACCAGCAAGACCAAAATAATAATTTCACTTATTTAAAGGCCATTTAAATCGGTAAATAGTTGACTCGTTACTACTTTTTCAATTACCAATAATAGGCATATGATTCATTATGTTTAAAGTAATTGTTCTCGGAACGGAGGAAACAGGAAAATGTGTAAATCCAGTAACTAATTTTATTAACAAATCTAAAGATTAAATTATTGCAAGCAGAAACAGGTTTAGGTTGTGTCGATGTTCTGGGCTAAATTCTTCAAGATACGATTTTACATAATTTTGCACAATTGGTTTTCTTGATATAATCTGGAATGGCCAATGTAAAAAATATGAAGACAAAACATGACAATCACAAATTTGCTTTTTGCATATTAAATGACTGACCTACCGCAAGTACGTTTGTAATAAATTGCATATACGCGGGAGAAAATTGTAACGTGGTCTTCCCCAATGCTGTTAGTCATCAATGGGTCGCGAACTGTATATATTGAAAAAATCGCTCTTAGCATTCATTCACACTCAGAAACTTAACCGCAGAAGTTCATTAAAACAAATTTCGGGCCAATCATTATTTAAGAATGAATCGTCTTACATTCAGTGTTGCAATTATTATAAGTGTCGTTAGTGTTACTACCGGTTCCCCAGGGAAAAAATTAAATATGTTCCATAAACATTTTGCCGCCGTTGATAAGTTCAAATGCAAGGACCCACAACCTCGAGCTATTGCTATTTCCGAATTTCTAAACAAGAGCATAATTAGCGAAGCAAATTTGGTGAGTATTTGTGACACAATTTTTATTAAGTAAAGAGTTTTAACACGAAATATTTACAAAAACAAAATTAACAATATTTTTTCAGATGATTTCTCCAGATATTACAGTACTTCATAGATGTGGACAGGCGGGATGTTGTCACAAAAACAAAACGTGTCAAGCACATAAGACTGAAACCGTCACATTGGTTTTCCTAATTAACAAAAAAAGAAGTCATAAAGAATATATCGACGTTACGGCACAAAATCACACAGAGTGTGAATGCCAACCTCTCGTGAATAATCCTAAATAAGTTTACAGAAATGTTTTATTTATTTTGTATTTATTTTGTTTTGTTAGTCATACGAAGCCAAGCTGTGATATTACCTATCATAAGTATTTAAAAACACTGTTAATTTATAGATTTTCTTACATATCTCGACTGGACAATATAAACGTATAAGTCTGTGTAATAAGTAAAAACTATGCAAAATAAATAGTTAAGATTATTTTGTGAATTGCTGTTTATTTGTAATAAAGAGAATAAAAGATGATTTATTGTTTTAATACATTCATAACAGGAAAACTCCTGTTATTTATTTAGTTTTTTAATAGGGCACCTATTTTATTTTCATTCTTATTGGTTTCAAATAACTCCATTGTTCACTAGCCTTTTTTCGGGTCTTTGTATTGTTGAAAAAAATTTAAAAATCGAGTGTGTGTGACTCAAAAACCAACGGGAAACTCCCTAATTAATTCGCTTCTCTATGTGAATTGAGTAACGGTCGCGAAAATCGCCCAAACATACGTAACTCGTTTGACTTGATACTAAAATGATAAAAGTAGGTAACTTTTGTGGAGAACGGAGGGGAAAACCCGTCATCACAACGAGAAAATTCACTCTCGGTTCTTACCCATTCTCCAGCCAACGTTCATCAAAATTTCTACATTGACATTTTCATCTTTTTGTAGTCATAAAACGAGATCATTTACCAGTAATTAACAAAAAAAGTAATGAAATTTAAATTTTTTATTTAAATAATACTTCGGAAAATACTTAACTTTAGTTAATTCCGGGTTAAGTGTCGTTGATAAATTGTTATCGGCAATGAAAATTGCCATACTTTCTCTATTACCTAAAAAATTATTGTATAAAGAAAATGAAAGCGTTTCGAAAATACGTATATTCACAGATATTCACATTTTTTTTCACGGAAGAAATTTTTTAATTTTCATTTCGACAAATTTTAAGAAAATCGGACTTAAATATTAAAAGTGGGATTTTTTGGTTATTTCAGGCTCTTTTTTCAACTGTAAGTATTTCAAATACCGTCAATCCAAATTTAGATTATTAGTAATAAACTCAACTATAATTTTATGCAGTAAAACTCAAAAGTATTTCAGAAAAAGTAAGATGTAATACAGTTTATAGCAATTAAAAAGTTAATTAATAATCCCAAAATGTCATAATCTACATTGCCAAGGATGCTTTCATAAATCCATATAATTCAATCTGCATTACCTACAGTTTCTAATATACAATTCAAAATATGTCTTTTAAAAAACAGATTACTACTTTAAAATTATATTTTATTGCTCTCTCATTATCAGAAATACCCTTCACCATTTTTTAAATACAGCTGAATATATATGTAGCTGAATTTTATTTTTGTAATTGTAAAGTCTTTGCCTTTACGACCAAAATCATGAAGTTATTTGCATTTTCAAATATCAGGAAAACAAATTTAGCTTTTCAGTCTTTGAGTGTCTTGTTTTTTTACTCAGTATCTAATGTTTCAATTTATAATTTTTTAGTTTTTTGTGTTTTTAGTTTTTCAGCGTTCCTTTGTCATTGTTCGAACTTTTCATTTGAAAATATGCATACTCTAATTCTATGTTAAATTTTTTAAATTCTAAACAATTTTTATATCTTATAAAATTTTTATATTAGCCTTGATTTTGGACTAAAAAATTATTTACGTAGAGGTGTCAAAATTGCAGTGTTCGCCTGTTGTTAATTTTGATTTTAAAAATTTATTTATTTTATTTTGTAATTTGTAATTTTTGTAATTGTAATTTTTAATTTTTCCAAACCGACAGTGTAGATTTTAATTAGTTCTATGGAAGTTCTGCTTTTCTAGGATTCTTAGGTTTTGTGTATTCAATTTAAAAAAAATGTGTTTTTGTCAAAAAAATCAAATTGTTTCCAAAACTAAGCAGAATCGATCATTTTATTCGAATCTAAGAGAGACCGGCCCTAAATGAGTAACTGACCAATAAAAATATAAAAATTACCTTCCATTTTTGTGTTTACTTATTTTGTAAATGTCGGCTAAACCATCTGAAATTTCGCTGTTTTCAAAGAAAATTTTCATTTACACTTGAGTTCAAACATCCTTGTTAAATTGTGGAACGATTTGTTTTTGATAAAGATTGATTCTCGCAATTAGTTCACAAGTTTTTCAGCAAAAACTCAATTGTTCCGCAAGATTCCCTCACAAAACTCAAAAAGGTATCAAATTAGGTCAAAAATCTTTATATATTTTTAGTTATTAACTTGAGCATTTGAAATTTAGGAGTTTTGTTTTAGTTTAGACAATTTAATGGTCTTCGAGAAACAAAAACAAAAAATTAGGAGTTCTTTTAACTTTTTCATGTTATTCAACTTTTAACAAATTTCTTATTTTTTATGTTCTTGGGAATCTAGTCTTTCAATCTCATAGTTTATCTCATATTCGTTTCCAAAATTTTTCAGTTTTTTCTTGCTACACTGACTTATAATTTGAGTTTTCCAATTTCTTAATGTACTTGCAGTACTATAGTTTTTTAATTTATCACTCTTTCACTCCCTTAGATCTACAGAAATTTAATTTTTTTGTACACCAGTTTTTAATTTTTTTAGCTTCTCAGTCTCTAAGTGTTGGTTTTTTTATTCAGAATGTCATGTTGCAATTTATTAGTGTTACTCTTCTTCTGAAAATTTTGCAAAGCATTATTTGACTCAAGCCACTTTGAAAAATGATTTACTGAAATTTTATTATGTAAATTTTTGTAAAATGTACTGAAGGAGTTGTAGAAAAATTGTTATGTGAGAAACTACAAAAAATTCTGAAAATAAAAATGCTAAAAGAATGTGACAATGCAGAGTGCCTGATTTTGGAAACTAATATGAATATGTATTTCCATCCAGTGAGTTTATTTTCTAAGTTGAAATAAATTCTTACGGAAAAACAAACTAATGTTACAATAGCAAATTAATTTGTTTATAGCTTTTTTGTGTAATAGATAATTTTAAGTTTTTAACAAAACGTATTTCGTGTTGTTTGCAAATTGTATGTACATGTATGTACATACAAGCAACCTTTTTGGACACCTAAATGAAGTTTTTATTTTTTAAAAACCGGTCTCTACTGATATGTTATCATATTTATCACAACTTCCTTTGCATTTAATTTGCCTAGATTGAGACAGGTAATTCTCAGGCATTATTCAGGTTTGATCAATAATCAAATTATTACAGAGTCTCCATGACATTGATAACACCCCAAATATTTTGTCAATATTATGTTCACAGTTGTCAGTAGTGTAGTTTAAAATTAATCAAATCGGTTCAGTTTCTTGCAAAACTTAACATGTCAGTGGTAACGTACGAAAAACCCATTCAACACATTGGATTAGCCGACTGGCACGCCAAACAGTGGCAAAACCAACAAACCAATGACACCCGAAGAACGGACGCCTTTAATTTACGACACGAGTCGAGACAATTACGAAATGAGACTAATATTCGGACCGAATGGGACACTTACCACAACAATGTGCGTCTAGCTGATCGCATTACAGAGCTTGATAGGTGGAGAGATGTTCTAACTTGTTGTTTAGAACGAGTCGATAAAGAAATCCTCTCTCTAAAAGACGAGAAATTTTCCACCGAAAGGGAACTTGATGCTCTTGGAATACCTCTCGGAGTTGTTGCCGAGTGCATTTCGATGAGAGACTGCAGACAAGGAGCGGAGTTAACGTACGACGATGGAGACACTGAGCTTAAAAGAGTGATTTTTTGGAAAAAATCACCAATCTTTTCTCAAATCAAATGTTTCAGGAGTTGTGTGTGGTCGAAGGAGTGAAAAAGCTTCTAATAGAGCGATGCCAAGCCGCTTGGGAAAAACTGAACAAGCTGGAGGAAGTTCGATTCAAGTTAAATTTGGAATTAAATGACAAGACAGAGGCTATTGAAATTGATAAGGACCAACTGACTTTGGACAAAAATTGTGCCAACATAAGCTTTAAAACGGATCCGCTACGAATTGTTAAAAAGTATGTACCACTAATATTTTTGTAGTAGGTCAGTCAAGGAACACAAAAAAGGAAAAAAGAAAAAATGTGGTATGTATTGCATCATTTGCGATGCAAAAACATTTTTGTTTAAAGGTATTTTCTTCAAATGAATTAAGCGATTTAAATTGTTTTTTCTATTATGTAAGATTTTCTCGAAACAAGCCAAAAATTTGCCAAACTTTGGTTTAAATTGTTTTATTTCAGCCAATTCTAAGTGATGTTAGCTATTTTATGAAGTAAAAAGTCACTTATTTCAAGAGATGAAAATAAATAAATTAACAATTTTGAGTTTTTCTTCACTTATTTAAATGATTTCAGCAGATCTTGGTCAATTTTTATCAAATTTAGTTCATTCTGTGGTTTTGTTTCAAAAAATTGTATAAAAATCGTCGAATTAGGTTTCAGTTACCTTATTTCAAGCAGTTTTAAGAGTTTTTTGAGGTGATACAGTGAAACCTTCCTTAATGGACATCTCCGAATAACGGACATCTTTTCACAACGGACATTTTTGTAGGAAAACCTATATTAATTAATTATTAGCGGACACCTCTCCACAACGGACAATTTAATATTCCCCATTGGTGTCCGTTGTTGAGAGGTTTTATGTATTAAATGGTTTTTTGATCATCTAACTACCTTCTTAGTTCCCGAAATGTCTATAAGAAAAAAAAATGGCCCGAAAACTAAAAAAATTGGAAATTAGTTAAAAAGAAATCGTTAAACAATTAAATGATAAGATAATTACTCAAATACACGAAATACGCGAATTACTAGAATCAGCAAGCGCTCAAAAATAGATAATTAGCTGTATTGAAAAGTGATACAAGTTGTTTTAAATATAGTTCTATTTTCTTTTCATTTTTGGTAAACTATAAAATTTTAAATCGACCATATTTTTAACATCTAACATCATAGACATATTTTTGACCTAAATTTTTGGTTATCGTAATCTTGATATTTTTTTTCTTGTCAAATAACAGATTAGTAAATAAAAATTTAATTTTATTTGGATTAATTACTTTCTTAAATGTGTCTGATTGCCACTAAGCTTTGCTCAAAGATAAATAATTAACTAGTGAAAAGTCCTACAAGTCGTTTTAGATCTGTTTTTTTTTATTTTTGATAGAATGAAAAAAATGTAAATCGACAGTATTTCGTCTAATATTTTTAAAACTATTAATCTTATAACAAAAATGAGAACAGATTTAGAATTCTCAGATAATTTTACATAAAACAGGCACACTTTTGACCTAAATTTGCTTATCAATTGTACTCTTGTCAATTTTTTTTATTGGCAGATAAGTTATTTTGACTAAATTGCCGCAAAATTTTGATCAGGAAAGGATACTAATTGACTAATAAAAAGTGCAATAAATTGTTTTAGACAGATCAGTATTTGTTTTTTATTTTCTAGTAGAATAGAAAAATTTAAATCGACCGTATTTCATCTAATATTTCCAAAACTACTCATCTTTCAATAAAAATGAAGATAGATTTAAAATCTTCAGATAATTTTACGTCAAATGGGCATACTTTTGACCAAAAATTGATTCATTTGAAGTATTTGCAGAATTGTGATCTTAACTGCCACAAAATTTTGGACAGATTTGGAATTCTCAGATAATTCTACTAAAATAGGCATACTTTTGACCTAAATTTGCTTATCAATTGTTCTCTTGTCGATTTTTTTTATTGGCAGATAAGTTATTTTGACTCAATTGCCGCAAAGTTTTGATCAGGAAAAGATACAAATTGTCTAATAAAAAGTGCTATAAGTTGTTTTAGACAGATTTATTTGTTTTTTAATTTCTGGCAGAATAGAAAAATTTTAATCGACCGTATATTTCGTCTAATGTTTCCAAAACTACTAATCTTTTAATAATCCTCAGGTAATTTCACGTCAAATGGGCATACTTTTGACCAAAATTTTTGATTATGGTAATTTTGATGATTTTTTTTTATTGGTGGATAAGTGAACAAAAATTTTGACGAAGTTGATTCATTTGAAGTATTTGCAGAATTGTGATCTCAACTGCCACAAGATTGTGCGCAGAAATAGATAATCAACTAGTAAAAAGTGCCAAGTCGGTTTAGATCAGTTTATATTTACTTTTTTTTTAATTTCTGGTAGAATGTAAAAATTGAAATCGACCGTATCTTGTCTTGTATCTCAAAAATCTACGAATCTTATAATAAAAATGAGGACAGATTTGGAATCCTCAGACAATTTTACGTTAAATAGTGTCTTACCTTTGACATATTTTTTGAATCTGAATGATTTTTTTTAGCAGGTTAATAAAAATTCTGTTGTTCTATTCGAACTATTTGCACAATTTTTACTCGAGAAATAGCTAATTAACTTACAAGTCGTTTTAGATCAATTTATATTCTTTTATATTCTCATTTAATTTTTGGTAAACTGAAAACCACTATTTTTTGCCCAATATCTCTAAAACTAAGAATTTTAGAACAAAGGCAGATTTGGAATCTTTAGATAATTCTGTGTAAAAAATGGCAAACTTTTGACTAAAATTTCCAATTATATTGATTTTAATGATTTTTCATTAGTAATTAGGTAAATAAAATTTTTGGATAAGTCGTTTTTTCCGATTTGAACGATAAATTGTGACTCAATTACCGAAAAATATGCTAATAAATACGAAAGTGCTACAATTCGTTTTAGATCAACTTTTTAATTTTCTTATTTACTTTTGGTAAGTTAAAAAAATTAAAATCGACTGTATTTTGTCTAATAAGTTAATAAATAATAACTCCTAAACTACAAAACCCAGAACAAAAATGAAGACAGAAGCGTTCTATAATTTCACGTCAAATAGGGATGCCTACTTTTAATTTCCCTTTAATAAGGAGAAAATTACAGGTCAAAAATGAACTTTTTGTGACCTGATTCTTTAGATTTAGCTCGATTTATAAGTGATAACCGCTTTTTGTTAAAAAATTATTTTTGCATGTTTCAGATTTTCAAAAGTTTTAAAAAATTTATTTTTCTCAAGAAATTTGGCTTAAAAAAGTGTAAGGGTGTAGTGTCGATTTAATGTTACAATAGGCAAAACGATTGCTTTTTATTGAGCTAACGAACAAAAACTATTTTAAATACAAAAAACTAAAAACACTATCTTTTAGGAAATTGTATTCGTTTTTATTTTGTTCATCAGGCCTTTTGCTCTAACACGTACCGATTTAAACCAAAAACTATAAAAGCTCCATTATATTTTAATTCCTTGTTAAAAGCTAACAACGCCAATGAACCAAACAGATTGCTTCAATTTGGTCACGTGATCAGTTAATCACGCATTTAAGTGCGGATTAAAGTAATGACTTTTGTTTCATTCTAAAACTTAGCTGTATAATTTTAATTTAGTTAATAATAATAATAATTTTAGTTCCATACCGTATGAAGCCTGGCTGGAACATTCCCGCTTCATCAAAGAACTAGCAGACAACGAACTTGCAGACACTCACAAGCTCCGAGAGGCTCTGTTTGTGGTGAGAGAACGAGCTCGAAATGATTTGAGAGCTCAAAGAGACCGAGTGGACTTCACTCTTCGCAAAAGAATCTACGAAACGCAAAAAGCTCGCAACGAACTTGAATGGCAACAATTCAAAATGCGAGAGGAAATGGATAAGCTCCTCAAAGAGATTAAAACACTCGAAGATGCGTTATTGGCAAAAACCGACGCTTTAAAATTATGTGAAACTCGTCTAGAAAATAGAGCTTACCGTCCTGGTTTTGAACTTGCCAGAGATGAGACTGAAACAGGTCTGAAAAATGAAGTTACGCAACTGAGGCAAACTAGAAATGATCTCATAAATAAAATTAACTGTGCTAAAGCCACGTATAATGCTTTGGAGAACCAGCAAGTTATTATTGATACTGATTTGGAGAACAAGAGCCATTCGTTAATGACTGATATTAGGTGTCTTGATATGAGGATTCGGTTGAGGACTGGGGAGTTTGCAGGTCCTGGAACTGACACTGATAGAAATATTCAGTTGACGAGGATGGAACAAGAAATACCTCCGACGTAAACTTTAAATAAACGACCTCAGGATTACTAAATTACAAGTGGTTCCACGTAGTCTTTTTAGTAACAGTTATTTGGTGTACTTGTAATGTGTTTTGGCAATAAACTTTTTTATCAACGATCTTGCTTTTGATTTCATTTAATAATTATTATTGTGCTGGTTACTTTTATTTTTATTATATTTTTTAACCATTTAATTAATTTTTTTCAGGATATTTTTTATTAGTCTTTTCATCAGGGACACGAGACAAGAGAACAACGGAGAAATAAAAAGTGTTAATTTTTTGGAGAGAAAGAGCAAGGGTGGCCTTTGGTTACCTTACCACCTTCACCAAGGTTTTTATAATTTGCGTTAACCCTTTTTAAACGAGTTTAAAATATGAACATAGGTACAAAAAAATGATCCACTGTTTCATTTTCTGTTCGAAACTCAAAAAAGGATAGTAGTTTTTTTTAAAAAGGGTGTGCAATTCGTAATTCTTTTTTAAATCCCAGTTTATTTGAACAGAAAAATTAAGTTAGTATGAACTTTATGTGCAACTTAACTTGTTTACATCATTTGGGAATATCTTTGAAATGTTTTTCGTAAATACCATGCGATTATTTGAATTTATAAGTAGGCGATTTTATGTCTTTGTAATTGATAAACTAGTACAAACTGAGGAAAAAAGTGTAATCAAATTGAATATTACTGTTCAAAACATAATTGGCCTTTTCATCCAAATTAAAAAATTGATAAAGATGTTCCAGCGCATCCACCAAAATGAACGTTGTTTAAATTATAAAGTTCGGCTTGTTTCCAACTTTTCAGTATAATTTTTTTTATTCAATTTTGACATTATAAAGTGACATTATTGATTCCATAGTAACACGCATAAGTAGTGATTTATTCACTAGTGAATTAAAACGGTTTTAATTCACTAATTATTCCACTATCGATTTAAATAACTTTAATGAATACCAACAAATACTTTTATTTAAAATAAATGTTACAATTATTACAAATAATTAAAATTAAAATTATTACAAATTTTGCAGCAAATATTCATCATCTGAAGCAGTGTCTAAAAACTTTTCCATTTCTTTGAAGCTGAAGACTTTAGATTTCTTCGGTCTGTGTCCTACAGAGTGTTGTTTTAAGAAAGCATATACCTGATGAAATCTACAACAATTATTTATTAGTTCAAAACTTATTATAAACAATATAATCCTCACAAACCTGCTTATATCGATATTTTCTTTAACAGATAACATTTTCTTCAGTTGGGAATAATACGCCCACAATGACAAATATTTTGCATTTTTAGATCGTTCAGAAATATAAGCCAAAATTATTCTCTCGTCTATTCCCTTTGCATCCTTCCGCTTCCTCCATTCACAAAAATTTGAATATTCTTTTTCGTATAATTGTTTAGATTTTGCTGGCACCATTTTATTTATAGCTTCTGAAGCTTCTTGAATGACCAATTCAGGCACGAAAACCTGGTTTTCCTCTTTAAAATCGCTGATTCTAGCCATTTTTTCCATACGCGTTACAATTCTCGCACTTTTGCAAATAAATAAACAACTCGTTGTTATGGAAATTTGATTCGCATATGATATGATTTGTATAGACCGAACGGTTAATTTTAACATTTTCTTGCATTTTTTGGTAAATTTTGGTCAAAATTGAATAAAAAAATATATAGGACACGTGAATTAAACCTATTAATTTGCTCGAAGAATTAATCCACTCGCTTGCGCTCGTGGTATTAAATTTTCTTCTCGCAAATAAACAATGGTTTAATTCACTTATTGTATAATATTTATGATTTTCATATTTGGTTTATTGCAGGTTGGATGTCACATAATACATTAGTCTTAAATGCGCTAGTTTTATTTTTTTAGCAAGCCATAAGAAAGCAGTATACTGTTTTGTAACAATTTGTAACAACTTTATCATTGTAAAATTCTAACACATAATACGCAATATTACTACAAAATATTTGGCTGTATCCATAATTTTTAGCGACCCTGTATAAAAAAATTATCAAAACTGAAAAAAGTAGTAGTTTTTTTAAAAGGTTGTGTAACAGGTAATTCTTAAATATTTTTTTGAGTATCTAAATACCTTCTTATAAGAAAACTAAATGAAATTGGAGAGCTCTGGTTAAAAAGAAATCGGTAAACAATTAAATGATAAGATAATTACTGAAATACGCGAATTACTGGAGTCAGCAATAGCTCAAAAATAGATAATTAGCTGCATTGAAAAGTGATATAAGTTGTTTTAAATATAATTCCATTTTCTTTTCATTTTTGGTAAATTGGAAAATTTTAAATCGAGCATATTTTGTCTAATGTCTCCAAAACTACGAACCTTAATACAAAAATGAAGAAAGATTTTAAATCTTTTGACAATTTAACATTATAGACATATTTTTGACCTAAATTTTTTGTTACTGTAATGTGTTTTTTTTCTTGTCAAATAACAGAAAAATAAATAAAAATTTAGTTCTATTAAGATTAATTACTTGCACAAATGTGACTGATTGCCACTAAGCTTTGCTCAAAGATAAATAATTAACTAGTGAAAAGTCCTACAAGTCGTTTTTTTATTTTTGGTTGAATGAAAAAATGTAAATCGACAGTATTTCATCTAATATTTTTAAAACTATTAATCTTATAACAAAAACGAGAACAGATTTGGAATTCTCAGATAATTTTACATAAAACAGGCACACTTTTGACCTAAATTTGCTTATCATTTGTACTCTTGTCGATTTTTTTTATTTGCAGATAAGTTATTTTGACTAAATTGCCGCAAAATTTTGATCAGGAAAGGTTACAAATTGACTAATAAAAGGTGCAATAAGTTGTTTTAGACAGATCAGTATTTATTTGTTTTTTAATTTCTAGTAGAACAAAAAAATTTAAATCGACCGTATTTCGTCCAATATTTCCAAAACTACTAATCTTTTAAAAAAACTTTTCAGTCTTATTTTTTTGATTTTCATGTATGGTTTATTGCAGGTTGAATGGCACATAATACATTTGTCTCAAATGACCGTAAATGCTGTAGTTTTATTTTTTATAAGTCATAAGAAAGCAGTATAATGTTTTAAATTTGTGACAACTTTATTAATGTAAAATTCTAACACATATTACGCAATATTACTACAAAATAATTGGCTGATTTCATAATTTTTAGCGACCCTGTATAAAAAAATTATTCATTGTTTCATTTTCTGTTCAAAACTGAAAAAAGTAGTAGTTTTTTTTAAAAAAGGTCTTCTAACAGGTAATTCTTAAATGATTTTCTGAGTATCTAAATACCTTCTTAGTTCCTGAAATGTCTAATATAAGAAAACTAAATGAAATTGGAGAACTCTGGTCAAAAAGAAATCGGTAAACAATTAAATGATAAGATAATTACTGAAATACGCGAATTACTGGAGTCAGCAATAGCTCAAAAATAGATAATTAGCTGCATTAAAAAGTGATATAAGTTGTTTTAAATATAGTTCTATTTTCTTTTCATTTTTGGTGAATTAGAAAATTTTAAATCGAGCATATTTTGTCTAATGTCTCCAAAACTACGAACTTTAATACACAAATGAAGAATGATTTTTAATCTTTTGACAATTTAACGTTATAGACATATTGTTGACCTAAATTTTTTGTTACTGTAATCTTGATGTGTTTTGTTTCTTGTCAAATAACAGAAAAATAAATAAAAATTTAGTTTTATTAAAATTAATTACTTGCACAAATGTGACTCGATTGCCACTAAGCTTTACTCAAAGATAAATAATTAACTAGTGAAAAGTCCTACAAGTCGTTTTTTTATTTTTGGTAGAATGAAAAAATGTAAATCGACAGTATTTCATCTAATATTTTGAAAACTATTAAACTTATAACAAAAATGAGAACAGATTTGGAATTCTTAGATAATTTTACATAAAACAGGCACACTTATGGCCTAAATTTGCTTATCAATTGTACTCTTGTCGATTTTTTTTATTTGCAGATAAGTTATTTTGACTAAATTGCCGCAAAATTTTGATCAGGAAAAGATACTAATTGACTAATAAAAAGTGCAATAAGTTGTTCCAGACAGATCAGTATTTATTTGTTTTGTAATTTCTAGTAGAACAGAAAAATTTAAATCGACCGTATTTCGTCTAATATTTCCAAAACTACTAATCTTTTAATAAAACTTTTCAGTCTTATTTTTTTGATTTTCATGTATGGTTTATTGCAGGTTGAATGGCACATAATACATTTGTCTCAAATGACCGTAAATGCTGTACTTTTATTTTTTACAACAAGTCATAAGAAAGCAGCATACTGTTTTAAATTTGTGACAACTTTATCAATGTAAAATTCTAACACATAATACGCAATATTACAACATAATATTTGGCTGTATCTATAATTTTTAGCGACCCTGTATAAAAAAATTATCCATTATTTCATTTTCTGTTCAAAACTAAAAAAAGTAGTAGTTTTTTTAGAAAAGGTTGTGTAACTGATAATTCTTCTTTAAATACACAGTTTAATTGAACAGAAGAATTAAATTATGAGCTTTATGTGGGAATATATGGAGAATATTTGTCATAAATACGAGATTGTTCTAAGTTAAAGTATGATCAAGCGCATCCACCAAAAAGAGCGTTGTTTAATTCCGTGGTTTCGGGGAAAAAGGGGATAAGTCTAAATTTACATTTTTCGAGAGCATTGCTTTAAGTATAAGCTGGTGCTGTAAATGGGTATGCTATCAAAGAAATGGTAATTATTTTTTGTTAAATATAAAACTTAGTAGTCATTTAGGTATAAATTGTACCACATTTTCACCTAACAGTCGTCTAAGAAATAAAAGAAGTTGTCCCATTATTCCAATGCAAAAATGACTTATAACCTTTTTCCCCAAAACCTACAACTTTCAGCTTGTCTCCCATTTTTCAGTTTAAAAATTAATATTTTCTTGATCTTCATAACAGCTGTTTCAAAAAATTAGCTCTTGTAAATTATTCATGCACTTCAAAAAAGTAATTACTATAATGTAATTTATAGTTTTTCATATATAAGTTTTTAGTTTTGAAACTAATACATGGTTTATTGCAAGTTGAATGGCACATGCACATGATACAATAATAGATTGAGTTAAATTTACAGTGTTTAAATTAACTGTAATAGCTGTGGTTTTAATTTTTTCGACATATTATAAGGAGGCATTATTTTGTCTCACATTTCTAAAATTTTAACACATTGCTCAATATTACTATTTTTTAATTAAATTCAGGCAGGAGATCAAAAGCACCACGGCCTGAACAGCTTGAGAATGATGATGTGTTATTGTTTCACCACGTTTCACTAATAATGACTCCGAAACAATTAACAATTTCCAAGAAACATTTGCATTTATAATTACGCGGCTTCTCCCGCCGTGATTCCCCATTGGCCCCCGCAGTCGGTAAGTCAGTCTCCCTCCATTTGACAGGTAAACATAACCCACAGAATAACAGGTTTTACATAACCGCAAAAAACACACAAATAAATGATCCATTTGCACGCTTGTTGTAGAGTTTTCAAACCCCGCACCATGAGCATCTTCATCCAAAAACTGAACCCCATGACGGGGGTCAACGACTGGATCGTCCAACAGGAAGATTACGACTACCACCAAGAAGTCGCCCGCTCTTCCTTCGCAGACATGCTGCACGACACCGAACGGAACAAGAAATACGAAACGGCCCTAAAATCCGCAATCGAAGTGATGCATTCACGCGGCAAGAAAGCCAACGTTTTGGACATTGGGACTGGAACCGGTCTCCTTTCAATGATGGCAGTGCGACATGGGGCTGATTCCGTGACCGCCTGCGAGGCCTTCAAACCCATGAGTGAGTGCGCTTTCAAAGTGATCAAACGAAACGGCTTCGAGAACAAGATTAAAATAATCCCGAAACGATCGACCGACATTACAGTGGGCCCAGGGGGCGATTTAGGGGCCCCATGTAACATTCTAGTGACTGAAGTGTTCGACACGGAACTAATCGGCGAAGGGGCCCTGTCGACGTTCAGTCACGCGCATAAAGTGCTCCTGGAGAAGGATTGTATCGTTGTGCCCCAATCTGCCACAGTTTATGCCCAAGTTGTCGAAAGCCCCTTTATCCAGAGCTGGAACAGGGTGAAAGATGTGTACGATAACGAGGGCAAACTCTTGATTAAAACCCCCTCAAGTGTGCGAAACTGCGCCGGTTCTGCAGCAGTCCACGACTTGCAATTGAGCCAAATTAAACCAAACTGTCTCAAATTCTTAACGCAGCCAATCCCCGTGTTTCGCTTTGACTGGTCGGGGAATACCCCGTTTATTTTCGACCAATCAACCATCCACAGCATCAAGGCGGCGCAAAGCGGGGTGGCGCAGGTGGTGTTCATGTGGTGGGACTTACAGATGGACACCGAAGGTAAAATTGTTCTAAGTTGTGCCCCACATTGGGGCCCTCCCCAGGAGGCTGTGCCCTGGCGCGACCACTGGATGCAAGCCATTTACTACCTTCCGAACGAAGTTGTAGTGAGTAAAGACGCAGAACTGCACCTGGTTAGCTGTCACGACGAGTTTTCGCTTTGGTTTAATGTTCGATTGGACTTGAGGCTGAGTGAGGTGGATTATGTGAAACCGATATGCGAATGTGGGCTGCATATGACGTTCTCGCGCACGAGAATTGGGCAAATTAACGATGCGTCAAGGAATAAAAAATATATCAGTCTTTTGGAGAAATGTATAGATAGGGATAGCGTGATACTTATTTTAAGCGATGGGTTTTATCTAAGTCTTTGTGCGTCGAAAATGGGGGCGAAGAAAATTTACTACGTGGAAACGAACTATTTGTCGCGGAAAATTTTGATTGATTTTGTTGAGTTTAACGAGATTACGAATGTTGAAGTTTTTGAAAATATTGAATCTCTGGTGAATAATGGGAATCCGGAAAAAATCAATATGGTGGTAGGGGAACCATATTTTTTGAATAGTATTTTGCCTTGGGACAATCTCCTCTTTATTTATTTACTGAAAGGAGTAAGGAATATACTAACCAATGACGCTAGACTGTTTCCTAAAATTGCTGTAATTAAAGGTATAGCAGTGAAATTTTCGGATTTGAATAAAATCCGTTTACCGTTAGGAGAGTGTGAAGGATTTGTCATGAAGGACTTTGACGAACTTATCGAGGTAATTTATAAAACAAACGATACTGTTCTAATAACAGTATGTTTTAAAAAGAATTTTCACTTTACCTTTGTTTCAAACTATAATTAAAAATAATGCCCAAAAAGTGCGGATACCTAAATACTAGGACGTAATAAGACGTGCAAATAATACGTCCCCATCCTAGTTATTTTCATTAGAGACGCCAGATAGCGTAGTTGTTCCTAGGCTGTGTAATAAACTTAAAAAAAATAATATTTTATTAAGGGTAAGCACAAGACAAAAAGATACAGGCAGGTGGCGAATTAAATTCTGAATAATAGAAAATATTTTTTCTCATGTTTTAAATTGCTTTAAAATGTTCCTCTAGCGCTCAACTACCAGTAAAAGTAAAATGAATCTGCCCCTTGAGCAAGCATAAACGTTTTTGGGGCTTAAACCGTTAAAACTTAAAACATGGCCGTGATTTTTATTTTTGTAGGAAATTTATCTCCTATAACTTTCTTTGTCACATTCTTCTTGCACGAGTATAAGCTGTTTCAAAACTGTAAAAACGCCAACGTCGCATTTTACCAAATTATTTTTTTAAATAAGATTGATAAAATTGTAAAATAGTTTTTATTGATTAGATCTTTGATTGTAATTATTATTTTTTTGAAGTGCATAAATAATTTATAACAGCGAATTTTGAGAGAAAATGCAACGTTGGCGTCTTTATAGTTTTGAAACAGGTAATACATACTTATTAAAGATATCTTTACCAACTTCAATAAATTCAAAATCAGGACAATAATAATAATAATGCAAGTATAAAATATTGACATAAAAGAAGCACAAAGAAAAGCTAAATATTTACCTAATCTGTCTCTGCATAACACATTGTTTTACAGTTGTTTTTTTTATAGAAATGTATCCAAATTACACTATAATTTAATTTTAGTGTATTTGTTTATTGTGACTGTTTAACTGAATTTTTCAAGTAACCGAAAGGTCTTTGTATTTTGAGCTAAGTAAGTGTAGGACCTCTGTTCAAGACTTTGCCTTTTCGAAGCAAGAATTATCGAGACCAAAAAAAGTGTCTAGAAATCGAAGCAAAGTGAACGGTTTTTCTCGAAACTGGAAGCGTTGGAAATTTTATTCTTTGTACAATTTCAAGTTTTTGAAATATTTAAAAATTTGAGCGTTTCAGGAAATTTCAAGTTGGGCAGAAATCCTAGTCCCTATGTACATACATTTTTTTTCGTATCTACTTAAAATCGTTAAAAACCGTTAAAGCTAAAGATAAGGTTTTGCTTTTTACTTTTGTACGAAATTTAACTCTATTTTCTACAACTTCCTTTGTTACATTCTTCCTGTATCTTTAACTGTATTAGCAGCGTTTTAAAAATATGAAAATAATGAAAAATAAAAAATTACTTGGAGGCAAAATTATCGTAACACGACACTTATAAGAGTGGAATGTTTATCTTAGATAATTTAGACTCAACGTTTTTTAAATTTTGCAAATAAAACAAATGTGTTTAAAAGAAAATACTGATACTTCTGAATTTGGGACAAACAGCTAACAAAATTTAAACAATGATAAGAAGTTTTTCATATGTTGCCCTATGTTAATAACGGTGTAATTATTTTTTCTTTAGTTGATATTAAAAAATTCGCTACAATAATTTTTAAACCGTTGTTTCTTAGAAAATAATTTTAGAGATGTAGGACTTAAACCGTTTTTTTTTTCAGACATGCGGTATTAATTACTTTAAAGGATTTCGTTGTTGCATTTTCTGCTGATCTCCTTGTCCTTCTGCTCCCTACTGACACATTTAGAGCCAAAATTAATAAAAGACTAAGCGTAAATTTAAATTTTTAACAGTTTTTTCTCATGTTTGTCATGAATTTTTTTTTCAATGCCCTTTTTTCCAAGCCATTAAGTAACACTAATTGATTTTAAACTAATTTTTAATAAATTGAGCTCCTTTTTTAAGCAAGAAGCTGTCATTATTGTGGTAGTTATTACCAGAAATTGTAAGTGACGATCACAGTAAAATTATTACTACTGTTGGCAGAAAATTACATATCAGAGTTCCAAATGTGAAAAAAATTTATAAAAAATCGATATTTCGTAAATTAATTTGTCATATCTTCAATAGCGATTACGTTTCAAAAACTATGAAATGAGACAGATTTGAAGTGAAGTCAAACTTACTTAATTATTAGACATTAATTCTTGCTCTGTTTGCCTGTAATTCATCTATCTAACTTAAATAGTCATTTTTATTGGGTTGCTATTCAAATGTAGGTAGGCTTAGGACACGAAAAAAAAAACAAAAAGTTAGTTAAGGCCTTCAGTTTTATATTTTTTGTAAATTTTTTTCATAAAGTATAATTTGTAGACATCAAGTAACATAAGTGACGATAACGTGGAAGCACAGCCCCTGTGGGAATACCCGGGAATTGCGTTAAGTAAACCAGTGGACATAATAACAATTGATTCAAACAGTGTTCCGGAAAAAGTTGTGGAACTTTCTGGAGTGTTTGAAATCGATTCGAGGTATTTTAATGTGTGTTGAAAATGCTGAAAATAAGATTATTTTTGATTGTTTCTAGACACGGATCGTGCAATGGTATAGCTTTGTGGATTGAATGGTTGCATGAAGAAGGTGCTAAAAGTGTTATATCTTCTGGGCCAGTTATACCACCACAAGTTGGCCAACAAATCGAATGGGATGTTCATACAAGACAGGGCGTTTGCCTGTTTGCCGACAGAGCAACGTCTCACATCAGTTATAGATTTAAATTCGACTTTAATGAAGGCAATATCACGTTTAAATGGGAATAAAGAAATTAGAAATATAGTTATTTAATGTTTTTTATTCTTACCGCCCCCTAAACAAACCTGTTTTATTTGTTGTGTTAAAAATTTTGATTTCGGTGAAAAAAATAGGCCTCTCCTTGTCATTGTTTTTATTTGGAAACGTATGACTATAAACTACATAAATTATAACAAACACAATCTTATTTATAACCATCACAGAAAATGTTAAGTAAAACATAATAATTTCACAATATCTTACGCAACTTTATTAAATTTACGTCAAAATATATAAATAAATGTCAACTTCTTATTATTATACAAACATCTCGAAAGAAAAAATAAACAAAAGCGACCATTATAGGCTGAAATTTCGAATTAAAAAAAGGGCAATAATACTCTTATTACATAATATTATATCAAAGCGTACGATACGTATTAATAGGTTCTAAATGAAAAAGTGCGAAACGACAATAAAAATGGGAGTTATTGCTTTGGAGAAATTTCTAGTCTTAATCAAAAATATGTAAAAAATCAATACATAACTCTTGCTTAATTAATAAAATGTAAACAGTATTATATTAAATATTAATAGTAACAAAATATGGACTTTCTTCTTAATATTAATATTAAACAGACGTAAATATGGCGAATGTGAGACAAATAATTTACAAAAGTGGTTCACAACACGCTTTTCGCCATTTAATTTTTATAAATTATTTGTACAAACTTCCAGTTGTGTGCTAGACATCTACGTTATTACACATATCCAAATAGTTAATATCAATTATCAAGCTTTTATAAAATTATAAATTTGAATATAATTATGTGTCTGGAATTTGTATTTTTATTCTTGTTTACCATAGGTATCTTTATTTTGATATCCACTGACGTAACCGGAAGTATCGACAACTTCCTTCCGTCCTGCTATGCCTTTGCCTTTTCCAGTCTCATCGAAGCGCTGTTTATGAGTGCCTGTGTATTTCGATGTGTCTGTTAATCTGTCGACAGCACTTGGAGTCTTCCCAGCCTGAAAATATTTAATTACAAAAATAGTTATTATACAAGACGATAAAGAGATGACTAGATAGACGATCTTTATCGTCGTGTATAATACATTGTAACAGGATTTCAAGTTTAAGAGAAAAAAATTAACTTGATAATTTAATTGCGTAGTTAAAGTACTATTTTATTTACTGAAATGAAATACTTTTACATCTGGTATAGAAAAAAAATTTTTTTTTCATACCCCAAGTGCATGAACTCCGGGTTGTCCACAACTGGCCATTTTATTTTTGATTTCCTCGACTTCGATTTTTTTGTTCTTGGCTAAATCCTCCAAGAACGTTTTGTAGCTCGTAATGTTGACTTTTTGCGACTTGAGTTTTTTGAAGTAGATGCCAGTGTCTGTTGTCGTGATTTTTTTACCGTCGATAACTTTGGCCTGTTTCATCCACTTGTCGCTGTTGGAAAGAGTTATGAGTTTTCCATCCGATTTCGGATCGCCAAATTTAGCAAAAGCTTTGAAGTTTTCTTCAAAAGTTACTCCACCACTTGGCGGTACAGGGGATTTTGGAGCTTCTCCTGAACCATTTTCCAGTTTTAGGTTTTCCACTTCTTTAGTGGGGGGTTCCGAGTTGGTGGTTTCCGCGGACATTTTTCGCCTAAACAAAATAATTCAAACAAAAATATTTTTCAATATTTCAGTTGATAGCAAAATTCTAAAAATTATTACGTATTGCGTTATTTTTATTTAAAGATACTAATTATTATTATTTACGTTTAATTTCATCCAAGCAATAATAAAATATTCAGTTCAAGGTACAGACAAAGTTGTATTGTTTTGTAATGTTCTTTCAAAGAAAGGAAGTTAACTCAAAAATAGCTTTATCTCCAATAAAATCAAAGAGAAACAAATACATTTACATGCGTTTTTTTAAAGCCTTTCTTTTAGTAAAAACCGAATGTATCTACAAATCAACAGTCGAAAATTACAAGTAACTAAAGAACTTCCTATCAAATTTACTGTTTATTACCGGTTTTTTTTTTCTTAAGTAAGCAGAAACAGAAACTTTTTGGTTAAACTGCTTGTTTTTTTCTGTTTTCTTCTCCAATTATTACTTGACATACTATAAAGGATACGTGTTGTATTTTTTTACAACTTAAATTTATTGGTTTTGCCAGTTATTGCTTATCAAAATCAGAGATAATTGTTTTCTATTAATAAAATCACAAACATTTCAATAAATTTTTATTCTCGTGATCGACAAGTTAATATTTATACAGTTTTCAACTAAAATGTTGCGCAAATCGTGTTTTTTTGGCCAGAATAAGATGACTTCACCTTTTCCAAAGTGATTTTTTTCCATTTTAAGCAACAAATCTTTAAAAATGAAAGATTTTTTTAACAAAACAAGTCTTTAGCCAGAATAAGGGGTTGTAATTCATTTCAAACAACGATTTGGTTTTTTTCTAAGTTGTGCGAACAAAACTAGTAAGAAAATCGTCGTTTTCTATCAAAATAAGGCGATTTGAGCATTTTCTGAATTTTTTTTTTTTTTTAAATTAAACTAGTGCGTAAATCGTTGGTTTGTGTTATTTCATGTTTTAATTTCGCTGCAGCGTTCATACATTTTTTTTAATAAAGTGTTTTTAAGGGAACCTTACGTATCTTATTTTTTATGTTATACTTTTTATAATATTACAATTATTTAAATACCAAACAAAACGGTAGTAAAGCAAAAAAATCAAAATTGAAATACGAAGAAAATAAGAAAATTAAGAGACAACTTTGGAAAAAGCTATCCCTGAGAATTAATTACATTTTTAGAGAATACCTTAATTTTTGTTCTAGAAAGTCAATACTTGATTAGTTGAAGCATCATAACATAACTTTCCAAACTTTTTTTCTTTGAAATTAACAGAAACCTACGTACCTCTATTTATAATTCTGATAATTATACACTAAAATCTCTCTTAACGGACACCTCCTATAAGCGGACATTTTTGTTGGCCCCGGTTTGAACTTTTTGAAATGGTATTGTTTCCTTTTTAAGACTCTCTCATAAACGGACGCGGATCCTTGGAAACAAAATCTCTCCTTTAAGCGGACAGCATGCTATATGCGCTTTTGTTATTATTATGACAAACCCAAGCAGCAAATATTATTAAAAATAAAGATGAACTGGTATGACAGTGGAAATGTTAGTAAAAACTAAAGATTTTTTGACAACTGAAGGATTGAAAATAATATATCATTTAGGTAAATTATAATTGGTTTATAAAAGCGTATAATAAAAATATTTTGCTGTCCGGTTGTATTGTCGGGAGACAATGAAAAATCAAAAACATCTGAAGTTTTGAATCTGTCACCATATCAATTTTAAGTACGGTTTTTTTTTCACTGTAGTACAGTCACGATCAAAAAGAACAGGCACAAGTCCGACTAAAATCATTTGGCCCAAAAATTTAAACAAACAGGTTAGTTAACTAAACACACTTTAACAGTATCATATCAAAAAGATTTGTGGCTGCGGTTTTAGCGGTGTCATTCTTTTTGATAGTGACTGTACGTGTCAGTGAGGGTTGGGAAATTTTCTAAAAATTCTAAATTTTTTTACTGTTAATGATAACATGTAGTTTAAAAAAAGACTTGGCGGAAACATTAAGAAGTTATGTTATGTTTACTGATAATGTTATCATTTTATCAGATGTTTTGATAAACAACTCAAAATTTATCATGTCATTTATTTGGACATGTGATTACTTTAAACAGTTGAATGAAAAACAGGAGTACCAATTAACAGTTGCAAATGACGTCATTTTTTAATTATGAATTCTATTCAAAGAAGGAAATAAGTTAGCGTCATCCCAATATGTGCAGAATTACGAATTACTACTAACTTATCGTTTTAAATCAAAATACAGGTTTAAAACAATGGCTTAGAGTAGAATTTTTTTGGCCAAATAACCATATCATCACACTGTAAACACTTAATATAATTATTTTGAAATCGATCCTCACTTTAATTACGAAATTATAATGGTTTTTATTGCTAGAGAGGTCAGAAAGTGTGTAACTTAGATTTGTATCTAGTTTTTACAATACACACCTAATTAACATACTAGAATACTAGAGTGTTTTACTTTTTGTACCATATACATTTTATAAGGATAATAATGACAATCGTAAATAAAAATGAACACATTCCTAGTATGAGGTCATGTCTATTAACTGTATGTAGCACAGCATTTTGATAAAGCAGGTACGATGAGATCAATACTTAATTTAGCTATAAAATATTCGGCTCGGAATAATTTTTTACACAAACTAGTTTTATTGATTAAGTGTAAAAGAGCAACGGTAAAACAATAAACAATACCACTTATCGATAAAATCATTATGTAAATTAGGAACTAATGACAATAAATTATTTATAAACTATCGGTGTACATCCGATGAAAAACACATTCATTTAATGACTTTCTTCGCACCCAAAAATACTGCATAGCTGTTTGGAGATGTGTTTCTAAAAATAATTGAGCATTTCCATTCATTTATTGAACAACTACCTAAATTTAAATAGTGCGTTGATGGAATTTTGTAAACAAATCGCAGTTGAGTCGAATTCTGAAATTTGGAATGGGCATGAAAGTGCAAATTCGCTATGCAAATAAAGGTTTTATTTCGTCAAGTTGTGTGTACATTACGTAATAAACATTCACTTGAATGTCATCTTCGCCGTATTTTACAAAAACATAAACAGAAATTTGCTTGAGAAAATATTGTTTTTTATGACACTAATTGCAAAATTTAGCTTTTCCCTAAGTAAATAAAGGCACGGTTTTGTGTTCACTTTCTTTTTAAATATGTGATGTCATTCCTAAATTTATTCCTAGGCGTCTGACTAGGGCACCGGTGAGGGGTGAATTAAGGGTTCCATGCGCATTACAACAAATCGATTTTAATGAAACTAAAAATCCGAATAAATTTCCCAAACGCAATAAAATTTTATTTGTACTTGGCTTGAATCTTATTATCGAAGTTCAAATACACTTAATAACACCCTGATTATTTTTTTAATACATTATATATGCCGTATGTTAAATTGCAATTTTTTAATTATGTTTAATGATAAATAGTCAAAGGAAACAAATTGCACTTGCAAATAAATAGTAATGATGTTGGATGCTAATAGACCTTGCGTGATCGAATCAATTTCGTTATTAAATATTCACAATAAACGTTCCTGAGATTGTCTTGTCACTGGATGGAGATGACATGAAAACTTACCTCTTTTGGATGAATTATCCTCACGTAAAAATCACCTGTTGGCAAAAATACAACTCAGATAAATGGAAAATATCACCGACACTTGCTCTATGGCGTCTCTAAACACACTGCTCGCGCTAAAATAATGCGATAACAGAGGAGCGTAAAAGTCGATGCAGTTTCCACAACGATGTTATCTTCCTTAATTTGGGTTAACAAAAATTGTGGCTGATTTTTTTAGTTACAAGTGTTTGGTTTGGAAAGTGAGACGCATACGGGTGGCTTCACCCTCAAGACGTTCAATGCGCATTCCCTACGTACACTGGAGACGTTTAAACGCCAAAAATTTTTTCAAATACAATTTTTTTTCGTTTTTTTTAATTTGAATATTCTAAAAATGTTTTCGAGGACGTTTTCGATCAAAAAATCGAAAGTAGCAATACGTTATTTTTAAAAGAAGTAACGAAATAATTTCACACACTAAATTTTGTAAATACAACTATAATATAAAATGTCCATTGCACGCATTGCGTGTGAAAGAAATTTTATTACCGTAAAACTGTATGCCTTCAAACATTGAGAGTATAATTATGATTTGCATCATTTGGCAAAAACCCCGTCTAAAAATGGCAAGTATTATTCTCTGCCTAACAAATTTTCGCTCCTTTATTAGACCAAAAAGGGTGTATACTTTGGGTTTGAGAATTTAAGGCTCGTTTTAATTTTTATTATTTTCATTTTTGAAACTTCAGGAATCTATTTTGGCTGAATTTGAGTCTTCCTTGTTCAGAAACAATTTGTTGTTTATTTTTTTGTACAGTCACCCTGTTTCAAGCTCAAAAATTTTTTAACAACATTTTCGAGTCTCAGAAGACCACATTTGTATTGGAATGAAGAGTTGTAAACTAAAAATGATTAGAGAAATGTTTTTATTTTTTAACGTGTAAAATATTGAAGGAAATATAAACGATTCTATGAAAATAATTATTCAAAAGTTAATTTAGAAATTATTAAATTTGGGTTAACAAAAATTCTGGCTGATTTTTTTAGTTACAAGTGTTTGGTTTGGAAAATGAGACGCTTACGGGTGCCTTCACCCTTAAAACGTTCAATGCGCATTTCCTACGTACACTGGAGACGTTTAAACGCCAAAAAATCTTTTTCAAATAGTTTTTTTCGTTGTTTTTTTTAAATTTGATTATTAGATTTTTTAACCTCTAAAATGTTTTCGGGGACATTTTCGATCAAAGAATCGAAAGTAGCAATACGTTATTTTTAAAAGAAGAAACGAAATAATTTCATCCACTAAACTATTGTAGGTGAGATCATAAACTATGCAAATACAATCTAACATATGATGTCCATTGCACGCATTGCGTGTGAAAGAAATTTTATTACCGTAAAACTGTATGCCTTTAAACATTAAGGGTATAATTATGGTTTACATCATTTGGCAAAAAACCCCGTCTAAAAATGGCAAGTATTATTCTTTGCCTAACAAGTTTTCGCTCCCAAAAAGGGTGTATACTTTATGTATGAAAATTTAAGACTCGTTTTAATTTTATTATTATTATTATATTTATTATTATTATTATTATTATTATTATTTTCAGAAATCTATTTTGGCTGAATTTGAGTCTTTTTTCAGCACTTCCTTGTTCAGAAACAATTTGTTGTTTACTTTTTTGTACAGTCACGTTGTTTCAAGCTCAAAAATATTTACCAACTTTTTCGAGTCTCAGACCACATTTGAATAGGAATGAATAGTTGTAAACTAAAAATGATTAGAAAAATGTTTTAATTCATTACATGTGAAATATTGAAGGAAATCTATACGATTCTATGAAAATAATTATTCAAAAGTTAATTTATGAGGTACTTAGTGAGCATGTTTTATGTTTTTGAGTTATTTATTATTAAACGTGAGCTGTTCTGTCAATGTATCATAGTATTCATGATATTGTTATATTTATCGAACGAAGACCAAGTGTTTCACTGACGAAGGGCAAAGCCGCCAATTTTTTTACTCTAAAAGCAACAGATAACTTTTTCTTTGTTATCTGTGTTTCAGCTTTTCTCATAAGAGTTTTCTGCTTTTATTAAAATGATGATTTCTATCTACTTTCGGTTCACTTTCATAAAAACCATTGTGGTGCCATGACTTGTCATATAAAAGTTAATGCCAAGAGTACCCAATTTCCGCCACAATGGTTATAATAATAATTGTAAAGTCAGATACGCAAAATTATTCAGCATAGGCTATTTATTTATTAAACTTGAAACCAAATAATTTTTGTAAAAAGACATTCCTATACATTGTGACTGTTCTAATATGTATTTGCTTGTGATTTTTTTTTTGTGTAAATAGGTAAATAATTATTTAAGCGGAAATCGCTTGTATTACATGCTTTTCCACATTTGCGTACTATTTATTGTAGCTCAATATAATGAAGATCTTTAGATTGTTTTAATTTTTTTCAAAGTATTAAAGTTTCAAAAATACCTTCATCTTTTATTTTTAATTGTTCTCTATTATAATAATTTTGTATACATTCATCCTTTCCTTAATTTGATTTTCTCCTTTTTTACTATTTTCATTTTTGTTACCTTTTTTTTCTGTTTGTCTTAATATTTCATCCCTTTGTTTTTTGTTTTACTTTCTTTGCCTACCATTCTATTTTAATGTTTCTTCCTTCCATACTTTATACGTTTTCCATTCTTCCATTCTTTTTTCTTTGTTGCCATTTTTATCATTCTCATCTTTTTACCCATTACTTCTTTTCTTTCTGAGTTACCAGCCTTCCCACATTCCTTTATTTATACTCTTCTACAATGTACTTTTGTTTCTCATTTTTACCCTTTACCTGTACTTTTTTCCTGCGTCTTTCTTTTCCCTTGTCTTTAATTTTTCCGTCTTATCGCATTTTCAGCTATTCTTTTATTTTTTTTTCCTCCATCCCTTCCTTTATTTTTCCTTGAATTATCGTTTTACTTCTTACATATCTTTGCATATTCAAAACACTAAAAGACCTTGCCCATACAAATGAATTATTTTTTTATTTATTTTAATTTTTATTTTATTTCGTTGTTAGTTTGGAAAAAATTCTTTAGGAGTGGTGCAAGGACCAACCTCTATAGTCATTGCCTTCCAGAAGGGACTGAAACCCCTGGTTTACCAGAAGTTTCAGTTTTCAATTTTTATATTGTTTTATATTTTTATTTTAAATTATGTTTTAACAACCTCCAAGCAGCGTAGATGCAATTTGAAGGAAGTACTCATTCAATTCATGACTATTTAGTTTTTTTAACTATTCCTTCTTCTTTTCTGAATAAAAAAAAGTAAAACTGAAAATTCAATAATGCAACCAGTCATAAGATTCTCAATGTTTTTACGTCATGTTAGTGTACGTCACAGTTTGTCACTTTAACATTTTCAACAAATTCTTGTGCTTATTTTCACCCCAAAAACCCAACAACTCATCCCCCAAAAAAATGGCAGAAGGTGGCATGAGTTTGGAACAACAGTTCGTAAATTTTTCAAAATTTGGAGACACAAAGGCCGACGGTAGAACAATAACACTGACCCAGATCGACAAATGGTTAAAACAAGCCCAAGTAATTGGCAAAAAAATCACCACTACAGATACCGGAATATGCTTCAACAAGTTCAAGTACGAAATCAAATCTGCACCCCGAATAAAACTAAAAATTGGGTTTCCACAAATTTATGTATTTAATTTCTTCCCAGCTTTCTATCTTTAATAGTTAGGATTCGCATATTTTTGAGTCAAAATTTTAGTGCACTTTATTCTGGGGAACAGAAATAAGTAGCTAGTGTCAAAAAACACTTTTCAGATCTAAAACCATCGACTGTGCGACTTTTGTAAAGTTTCTCGAAGACCTTGCGAAACAAAAAGGCATTCCAGTGTCCGAATTAAAAGATAAACTTACGACCTGTGGCTTGCCCGGAACTTCAAAAACTACAGTATGTTATTTTTTATAAATAATTTAATTCAAAATTTTCCAATTGTAGCAAGCAGTCCATACCGGGGCTGTTGATCGGTTAACAGACACATCAAAATATACTGGTGCACACAAAGAACGATTCGATGCTGAAGGAAAAGGCAAGGGAATATCTGGTCGTGAAGACTTGGCGGATAATCAAGGATATGTTGGTGGATACAAGGGAAAGGATACGTACGATGCCACGCATTAAGACAACAAAGTTTAAAAATATTTTATTTTATCACTCGCCTTTACTCATACAGTCTGTATATTTACGATCGATAAAGAATTGAATTTTACATAGAGAATTAAAATTATAATACAACCAACTTATAATAGAAATATGTACACACACAAACGTGATCAAAGAAACCAGTAGTCCTTTGGGAATGTATAAACAACCAACAGTAATGAATAAATAGTTCTTGCGGGTCTCGAATTACGGAAATAAGCGGATGAATGGTATTAGATTATAGTAGATATTTTATTGTATTTTTTTCAATTACCTACTCCTAGAGAAAGTAAAAAACAAATTTTGTTTATCACTAGAGGAGCCTATTATTCTACATAAATAAATCCAAGAAGTATGCATGTCTCGCGTTCACTTAGAATAAAAATCACAAACAGCACTTTGATTAATTTGTGCAATCGTTAAATTGTATTAATTGCGAAAAAGAGGCAAACAAGTTTGTTTGTTCGTGTGGCAAACGTGCATACTTCTGTATATACATTCACATACAAGTTATTTACATGGGACCTTCTATGATACTGACTTTCATAAAGCAATAATACATACTACGGAGAAGCATCACTATTGCTAGTATAAAAGCTCCCACATATAACACATAAATCCCGTTATGGCTTTTGGCATACATGTAAGTACCCGCCGTCGTTCCAATCCCAATGCATAGAAATATCACGGCTAAAATGAAAAATATGTTACCTCTACCTCTTGCATAGTCGGGGCCCACTGATGACACTTTCCGACAGTGGGGGCAGCGTGCTAACGCGTTATTTAGCGTGTTAAACTGGAAAGAATAATACCATTTTTTCAAATCATCTCAGTGCAGAATTAAAATTTCAAGATGAATAATAAAATTATGTTTCGGAATGTACTAACTTGGACACGGAAATATGAATCAATATTCCATACATTCAAAAAAAAAGCAACAAAACCTCATTACAGTAGATTATTATACGAGTTTTATTGTGGCACGAATAGTTTTGGAGCACGACGCAAGAGTGCCACAATTAAGAATTACAAAACGAGTGTTATATACTATTTTTTCTACTTTCCATTTTTGTTTGTTTTTGTTCAGTTAACTTGTCAAAAAACTATTTCCTCTTAATTTTGTTAATTATTCGGGCTTTATCAATAAACGACTTAACGCTAGATTACAGTGATGACTGGTAACACCCAGCCCAGCAACTCCTAACAATTTACTAAAAGGAGTTGCACAAAAGTTCTCTTTGTGAAACTAATTTCAGTTTAACAATGAGCAATTTGTGAAACCAAAGTAGAAAAACTAATTTTTATACAAATGGTAACAAGACGACATATTACATTTCTCTTACTCACGGTATGTGAGTAAGAGTTATAATAAATATTATCCGTTCACGATTGTTTTAAATTCTCAGCAGGCGTAGATATATTTTTGTTAGGTTGGCCTCAGGTCCTGTCAGGTACTGTCTTTATGACGTTGTCTTGTCGAAAATTCGCTGTGTTGTCAGTTCTACTGCTTATTAATCAAAAGAGGCTTTGAAGGATGTAAAAAAGACAGACCCGACTTTTCTACCTAATGATAATGAGTAGAATAACAATAAAAACGTATTCAATTATTTATTTAAAAAAAGAAGCAAAGTGACAGTTCTTGGTTGTCATCAATTATAACCCAAAATAAATTTCTTATGACAACTCACAGTACTGCCAAATAAAATGTCAGATTTTCATAGATAGTCCGAATTTAAAACAATCGTGAACGGTATTTAATTACTGGACTGAATTTTCTAAAGGTATTGTTCTAACATTTTTGTGTGTTTCTATCAGCAGAATAAAATTAAATAAACACAGTTGGTGTGTTCTCATCTGCTACATTTAAACAATTTTTACTGAAATGCTGCAGTTGAAAGTTCCTAGATAAGGCTAGAATGGTTTATTATTCGGTTTATTATCTTATGATGGTATTTAACAAACACATATTTTTATACTGACATTTTTTATGTTTTTATTATTTTCCGGAATTTTTGCAAGTAATAACTGTACCTACATCGGTGTATATCAAAAACAACTAAAAAAAATTCAATAGAGCTTCTAAGGAATTCTAAACAGTATAATAGCTATTAAAACACCAGTAGGAAAAGTACGAATACGGGTGTCTTAACAGCCACTAAATATGAATAGCATTTTTTTTTCTGTGATCCGACCAGTCATAACAAAAAAATACAAATACCAAAATATTTCCAAAATTTATTAAACTAATAAATTGTAACAGATGTTTACCACAAGCATGTCTTTATAGCTATAAAATCACGGACACTTTTTACAAAAAAATTTAGGGTGATAATGGTCACTTGTCATTTGTATCAATTTAAAATTTTAAAGACATGTAAATTACAAGAAAAGATGAAGAAGAGGAAGTCTCTCATTAATTGATTTTTTTCAATACAAAAGGCGATTCTATATATAATTCGCTTTTCAAAAGTCCCTAAATGGACTAAATCACATATTCTTTAAAAAATGCATGAGACCTTCACATAGTATAAAAATAACTCGTTTTTTAAACATAAATCGAGCCTTTAGATTTGTCTTATGAAAAATATACAAAGTATATTATAAGTATGCTGTAACTTATAAGTATACCTGGTTCACTTTCATAAAAACCATTGTGGTGCAAATGGCGAAGATGTTACCATGGCAACTCATATAAAAGCTAATCCTATGAGTACCTTATTTGCACCACAATGGTTTTTATGAAAGTGAACCGAAAGTAGTATAAGTAGATAATATTACAATGTTTTTAAATGATTCTCATCTAGTTAACTTCGAAAATGGTGTAAAAAAATTGTGCCGCTCTGCTCAACTGAATTCTTTGTCAATAAATGTCAAAACTGTCAGTTGTGAAATTCACAAATTGTCAATTAATTAACTTTGAAAATCTCGTTAAAATTCAACTAAATTGTTACACTTACACTGTGCAAAAAAACATTTTTATTGTAGAAGCATATTTCCGAATTGGAGACTTAATAAAAAGAGAATGTTAATATTCGGTGTCTAAATGCCTGTCATTATTCCATAAAGCGGCATTTTTTATTTTACTTGGGAAATTCATAAGCGACTAGATATGAATCATTAAAAAACACATTGTATAATACTTATTAGTAGTACTGTATGATCTCAAAAACTAATAGTCGCACAAAAACGAGTGTGTGCTGTTAAATACCGTATTTTTTTCTTTATATATGACAATTTTTTCAGTTTTTTTCTACAATTCCTTATAATTGAAATTAATCATATCTCATTCCAGTTCATAGCAGAAATTTGCAACAACGCATTTGCATATTTTGAGTTTCTAGTGGTTTTTTATAGCTCAAAATGTGTCGCAGGGATTTAGTGTAACACATAATTCTTTTCTTATACAGAAACTATCAATTTTTCACTCCAAAAAATTCAAATGCGCTGTTGCAATTCTACTGTGAACTGAAATGGAATATAATTCTAAATTTGTTTTATTACAGTCGAACTTTGATAAGTGGATAACTCCTATCCACAGTCAGACAATAAAGGCTAAATCAATTTTTAGTTAAATTTTATTTGACGTTTTGAAGTGACGTTCGTCGAATTAATTTTTATTCGGCCAATCACGAGACGATTTTTTCATACTGATATCACTAGATCACTAGATGTCTCCATGTAGTGATATTTATTATAACTTAATAATAGACTGGCTCTAGATAAATTAAATTAAAATACGTTAGCCACTACTTTTCAACAGTATCATAGAAGCAAAAATTGTTTGAATGTAACGGATGACAGTGACAAACAATAAACAGGAATTCTTTTTTACGTAGAAATATGTTTTTTGTTATATTTTTACTAAAAAATTATCTAATACGCTATATTATTCATCTTGAATGTTTCAATTACTATTTTAATTTTTAATTATTTTAGGGCTATTTTTTGAACTTACCAGAAAAGTGTCATGACAATGCCCACAAGTCACCCTGCACATCCCTGGCATTGACGGTACAGGTGGAGTGACAGGACTGGGGGCTAAATTAATAATTCTTTTACAATTTGGTCTTGGACAAGCGATCCTTTGTGATGAACTTTTACAGATTAAGAGGCAGTTACAGGGACAACGCACGTATTTTTTGCCAGGAGGAGCATTTCTAATTGGCTGCATGAAAAAATTCAGAATTACACACACACACACACTCTATAGCACTATATAACAAAACTCAAAATTTTGGCCTTTACCTCTCCATCTATAACCATTGAGGAGGAAATCACGTGAAACAGACCAAAGCAAAGAAAAAGAACGCTTTGTTTTTATTCTTTGCGGGTCAAAGTTTCACTGATTACAAACTACCAACTGTTATAGTATCAGCCGGTATTAAAGTGACCTCAATAATTATTTAAACAATAATCCAACCTAGCTACAGCCACCACATACCGTAGCTTCATTGCACTGTCCACATTTAACCACGTGCTGGTCTCTTTTACCGGAAATATCAACCATTGCCTGACACACGCGACATGTTACCATTGGGACTCCGCCACTTTCGGAAGCCTGGTAAAAGGGCGGGGGCAACTCGTCGGGTCCGATAGGAGAGACAGTCGCCTGTTGGCCCACTGCAAGCAAAAACAACAAAGATCTAATCTAGAGGAGCGATTTAAACATTTTAGCAGCAATAAATGAATCATCTTGACACATAAATATTGATAAAATGCAGACGGCCCTCACCTCCTGTCTCTCCATTGTAAGTTGTGGGTTCATTTGCCAGAAGGGGCTGCTTTTCACTCTCTTGTGCATCGTACACGCCACTATTCTCGTTCATTTTTTAGAACAATGAAAATATCTAATGTATTTTTATAAGCTTTGACAGTTCTCCGGCACCATAAAAATCACCACAGGGAGGGTCCGTCAATTTCCGGCTAACACCAGGACGCGATCACACACAAATCACATCATTAGCATCCCACTGGAAAAACGCACACACAGACACAATCAAATGGCCAAAATTTGCTCCAGTTCTTGCCGTTTTGTACCCTTTGACCCAAAACAACCGTCAAATGCGTCGTAAACTCAAGTTTTATTGCGTTAATACGCAGCGTTAAATGTTACTAACTCGCATGTTGACATTGTTGAATATCGGTCAAACTATGCAGTTCTACCTGATTTTTAAAAAAAGTCAACCACAATTATGTTAGATGATGTAATGCTTTAAGATCACTTGTCTGAATAATTTCATAAGTTATTATTATTCATAAAAATTAATAACCTTGAAAATTTCGTACGCAGAATTTATTAAATATTACGCACAGACCGTGATTTTTAACGAGCGTTCTTACGATCGAAAAGTATCAATTTAATGACTGTTTTTTGATTAATTAGCGTATTTTGGGTGTAACTGGTTTAATGTTATCAAATACATATAAATTGTGGTCACCTTTTTGTATTTGTCGAATTTTATGGCATATTCTGCTATTAAGTATTTCGGTAGCTATTTTAGCACATTTTAGCAAGTGTCAAATTTTTAACCTCACTTTCTTACAAATGGAATGCAATAAAAAATGTTTGTTAGAATGCTTTGGAAGCTTTTTCTGGTGGTAGCTCCACTCAGTGTCCCAAAGTGAAGCAAAAAAAGAAGTTATGAGTGTATACATAATAATCAAATGTAGGGATACTCTTTGAAAAAAAAAGGTGGAAACAGTATTCAGAATGACCCCCGAAGGGCGAATCAGTTATTACAGGAAAGGAGGAAAATAGTGAAAATAATGAATAAGAGTTTTGCAAAGTGCTTTTATAGAAAAGTTGTTGTACTTTGTGTTTTATTACGTGGTAAACTTAACATCTTAACACGCCCTTTATAAACGATTTAACGCCCATTTTCATCAAAATGTTTAACACGAGAAATTCATTTTTGCCCTATATACATTTCAGTAAATCACACTGAAGTTTATGTCGTTGACTCAAAGGTAGATTTATCTGCCTATAACATACGCAATAATAGTTATAAACGCTCTAAAAGGGCAGAAAGGAACACAAAATCCATAAATGTGAAAAATTTTACGTTTCAGATGATAACATAACCCTACTTTTGAAACCGAATTTTCTGGAGACTTAAAAATAATACAATTTGTGGCAATTTGTCGCACTAAAATTTTACATCACCGGCTTGTTTGCACAAAGGAAAGGGGGAAAATAGTGAAAATATTGAATAAGGATTTTGCAAAATGCTTTTATTGAAAAGTTGTACTTTGTTTTATTACGTGGTAAATTTAACAACATACGTTAACACGCTCTTTATAAACGATTAAACACCCTTTTTCATGAAAAGGTTGACACGAGAAGTTCATTTTTCAATAAATCTCACTGAAGTTTATGTCATTGACACAAGGTAGATTTGTCTGCTCTTAAACATATTCAATACTAATTAATAACGCTCCAAAAGTGCAGAGAAGCACACAAAATCCATTAAAGTTAAAATTCAATACTTCAGAAGAGAGCGTAATAACTCTAACCCTACTTTCTGAACTTTTGTCTCTTTCTGGCAATAGCACATAATAAAGGTAGAGATTTCGGCTCTAAATATTCTATCATAACGCTTTGAAAGGGCAGAGATGGAGACTAAATTCAAAAAAGTGTAAATTTTGTCATTCTCAGGTATCAACATAACCCTATTTTTGGAACCTACCGAATTTTCAACAAAACAAAACAAGCAAACAATTTGTGGCTATCCGCATTGCGATACCACTAATTTTCGCACCAAAATTTCACACTGCCAGTTTCTGTTTAAATTAAAACCTGCATTTTTATTTTTCCATTGACTGCATGCGAAATTTTTATAATTTTAGACGTTTATAGTCAAGTACATTTCTCATAATGATTTTTTTAGATCAATACTGTTCTATTTTGAATAATTCTGTGTGTGAATGTTTTTAAATTTGACGAATTGTGCCAGTGAATATTTCTGGTGATGAACTGTTTTACACTTGACATGACGTCACATCCGTGACGTATCCCGAGGTTAGGTGTGCGGCGCAGGCGGCGAGGGCGGAGCAGTCGAGAGCGAGCAGTGGCACGGGTCACTTCGGGAGCGCGAAACGAGCGGTTTATTTATATTATTGTGCCGTTTCGTTTAATTTATTCAGTTTGTTACTTGCCGTTGTCGCGAACGGACGTGTGCTCAATTAAATCTAAATTTTCCGGTTTAAATGTTAAATTCGGTGACTAGTGTTCGTGTTTAGTGTGTGTTAGTGCCAATGGAATAGACTTCAAGAAGGAAACAACAATCCGGATTAAAGGGTAAGTTTGCAGTGATTTATTTTAGAAACCTAAATCAAATCTGTGATATTTTCAACTAGTCATTTAAGGGCACATTGTTCTAATTTCGTTGTTTCTTCTATTGCAGTAGGTTCGTTTAAGAAGAAGATGGCATCGGAACAGAAGACTAAGGTCAGTTTATTTTTTTTTCATTTGCGGTTAATTTATTTTCATTGTCTTGCTACAAACGGTAGCAGACGTGCGTTTTAATTTTTTAAATGCGCTATTGAGAAGTCATAGTTTGTGTGACACATTTTAAATTCAGTAACTATAAATAAAACAAAACACTCAAATAATTTATCGTCGCGTATTGATTTCGTCTTTAATTTCACTCGATAAAGTCACTTGCTCAAAATTTAATGCAAATAAAGCTTTTTTGGCGTTGTTTTTAATTTTTTTTTAATGCAACAAACGGTAGCCAACGTGGAAGCGATATGAAGGTAGGACCATTTTATTTTTGTGTGTATTTTTTATTTCACAAACCAATATTTTCATAAAATTTAATTGCAAATAAAATGTTGAGTACACCGGCGCTAAATACGGTGTTGAAAAGTCAAAGTTTGAGTGACGCGTTTTAACTTCAGTAACTTAAGTAAAATAAAACACTCAAACAATTTATTGCCACTTAATAATTTTCTCTTTAATTTCAATGATTGAAAGTGGCTTGCTTTAAATTTAATGCAAATAAAGCTTTTTTTGGCGTTGTTTTTATTTTTTTTTATGCTACAAACGGTAGCCAACGTGGAAGCGATACGAAAGGTAGGACCATTTTATTTTTGTGTGTATTTTTTATTTCACAAACCAATATTTCCATAAAATTTAATTGCAAATAAAATGTTGAGTACACCGGCGCTAAATACGGTGTTGAAAAGTCATAGTTTGTGTGACGCGTTTTAATTTCAGTAACTTAAATAAAATAAACGCTCAAACAATTTAATACCACTTAATAATTTTCTCTTTAATTTCAATGAATGAAAGTGGCTTGCTCTAAATTTAATGCAAATAAAGCTTTTTTGGCGTTGTTTTTAATTTTTTTTAATGCTACAAATGGTAGCCAACGTGGAAGCGATACGAAAGGTAGGACCATTTTATTTTTGTGTGTATTTTTTATTTCACAAACCAATATTTCTATAAAATTTAATTGCAATTATAATGTTGAGTACACCGGCGCTAAATACGGTGTTGAAAAGTCAAAGTTTGAGTGACGCGTTTTAAATTCAGTAACTAAATAAAATAAAACGCTCAAACAATTTAATGCCACTTAATAATTTTCTCTTTAATTTCAATGAATGAAAATGGCTTGCTCTAAATTTAATGCAAATAAAGCTTTTTTGGCGTTGTTTTTATTTTTTTTTAATGCTACAAACGGTAGCCAACGTGGAAGCGATACGAAAGGTAGGACCATTTTATTTTTGTGTGTATTTTTTATTTCACAAATCAATATTTCCATAAAATTTAATTGCAAATAAAATGTTGAGTACACCGGCGCTAAATACGGTGTTGAAAAGTCAAAGTTTGAGTGACGCGTTTTAAATTCAGTAACTTAAATAAAATAAACGCTCAAACAATTTAATGCCACTTAATAATCTTCTCTTTAATTTCAATGAATGAAAGTGGCTTGCTCTAAATTTAATGCAAATGAACCTTTTTTGGCGTTGTTTTTAATTTTTTTTTAATGCTACAAACGGTAGCCAACGTGGAAGCGATACGAAAGGTAGGACCATTTTATTTTTGTGTGTATTTTTTATTTCACAAATCAATATTTCCATAAAATTTAATAGCAATTATAATGTTGAGTACACCGGCGCTAAATACGGTGTTGAAAAGTCAAAGTTTGAGTGACGCGTTTTAAATTCAGTAACTTAAATAAAATAAAACACTCAAACAATTTATTGCCACTTAATAATTTTCTCTTTAATTTCAATGAATGAAAGTGGCTTGCTCTAAATTTAATGCAAATAAAGCTTTTTTGGCGTTGTTTTTATTTTTTTTTTAATGCTACAAACGGTAGCCAACGTGGAAGCGATACGAAAGGTAGGACCATTTTATTTTTGTGTGTATTTTTTATTTCACAAATCAATATTTCCATAAAATTTAATTGCAAATAAAATGTTGAGTACACCGGCGCTAAATACGGTGTTGAAAAGTCAAAGTTTGAGTGACGCGTTTTAAATTCAGTAACTTAAATAAAATAAACGCTCAAACAATTTAATGCCACTTAATAATTTTCTCTTTAATTTCAATGAATGAAAGTGGCTTGCTCTAAATTTAATGCAAATGAACCTTTTTTGGCGTTGTTTTTAATTTTTTTTTAATGCTACAAACGGTAGCCAACGTGGAAGCGATACGAAAGGTAGGACCATTTTATTTTTGTGTGTATTTTTTATTTCACAAACCAATATTTCCATAAAATTTAATAGCAATTATATTGTTGAGTACACCGGCGCTAAATACGGTGTTGAAAAGTCAAAGTTTGAGTGACGCGTTTTAAATTCAGTAACTTAAATAAAATAAAACACTCAAACAATTTATTGCCACTTAATAATTTTCTCTTTAATTTCAATGAATGAAAGTGGCTTGCTCTAAATTTAATGCAAATAAAGCTTTTTTGGCGTTGTTTTTATTTTTTTTTTTAATGCTACAAACGGTAGCCAACGTGGAAGCGATACGAAAGGTAGGACCATTTTATTTTTGTGTGTATTTTTTATTTCACAAACCAATATTTCCATAAAATTTAATAGCAATTATAATGTTGAGTACACCGGCGCTAAATACGGTGTTGAAAAGTCAAAGTTTGAGTGACGCGTTTTAAATTCAGTAACTTAAATAAAATAAAACACTCAAACAATTTATTGCCACTTAATAATTTTCTCTTTAATTTCAATGAATGAAAGTGGCTTGCTCTAAATTTAATGCAAATAAACCTTTTTTGGCGTTGTTTTTAATTTTTTTTAATGCTACAAACGGTAGCCAACGTGGAAGCGATACGAAAGGTAGGACCATTTTATTTTTGTGTGTATTTTTTATTTCACAAATCAATATTTCCATAAAATTTAATTGCAAATAAAATGTTGAGTACACCGGCGCTAAATACGGTGTTGAAAAGTCAAAGTTTGAGTGACGCGTTTTAAATTCAGTAACTAAATAAAATAAAACACTCAAACAATTTATCGTCGTGTACTGATTTCGTCTTTAATTTCAATCGATAAAGTCACTTGCTCAAAATTTAATGCAAATAAAGCTTTTTTTGGCGTTTTTAATTTTTTTTAATGCTACAAACGGTAGCCAACGTGGAAGCGATATGAAGGTAGGTGCATTTCATTTAACGCCAAGTGAAAAATATTAAATATATTGTTGAGTTTTTTCCATTTCACAAGCCAATAATTTTTTTATTCCCTTCATTTTCGAATAATCATTGTTTACCTCATACTTATTTCCTTTATTCCTGGCATTGCTGACAAAATGAAGCAATTACTTGGACTTGGTAGTCGTTGACGTTCGAAGCAACGACTGCCAAAGTGCTGAATAGCTGACCAAAATCCACCTGTATTTTGACATTTGTATATAAAAATGCACTGTAATTAGTTTGTACAGTTAGATTAGTTTAGGGTAAGAACGGAGGAACCAATCCTGTCTTAAGGTCGGGTTCCACGCCAAGGGGCGGGGTGGGGCCCCTTGGAAGAAGAAAGAAGAAAGGAGCCAGTTAAAATCATCCATCATTATCATCGGTGGTTTACCAAGGCAGGATTTGAGGAGTTTTGCTTCGTTCCTGTTCTTGGTGCTCTAAATGCGGTGTTGAAAAGTCATAGTTTGAGTGACACATTTTAAATTCAGTAACTATAAATAAAACAAAACACAAATAATTTATCGTCGCGTACTGATTTTGTCTTTACTTTCAATCGATAAAGTCACTTGCTCAAAATTTAATGCAAATAAAGCTTTTTTTGGCGTTGTTTTTAATTTTTTTTTAATGCTACAAACGGTAGCCAACGTGGAAGCGATACGAAAGGTAGGACCATTTTATTTTTGTGTGTATTTTTTATTTCACAAACCAATATTTCCATAAAATTTAATTACAAAAATAATGTTGAGTACACCGGCGCTAAATACGGTGTTGAAAAGTCAAAGTTTGAGTGACGCGTTTTAAATTCAGTAACTAAATAAAATAAACGCTCAAACAATTTAATGCCACTTAATAATTTTCTCTTTAATTTCAATGAATGAAAGTGGCTTGCTCTAAATTTAATGCAAATGAACCTTTTTTGGCGTTGTTTTTAATTTTTTTTTAATGCTACAAACGGTAGCCAACGTGGAAGCGATACGAAAGGTAGGACCATTTTATTTTTGTGTGTATTTTTTATTTCACAAACCAATATTTCCATAAAATTTAATTACAAAAATAATGTTGAGTACACCGGCGCTAAATACGGTGTTGAAAAGTCAAAGTTTGAGTGACGCGTTTTAAATTCAGTAACTTAAATAAAATAAAACACTCAAACAATTTATTGCCACTTAATAATTTTCTCTTTAATTTCAATGAATGAAAGTGGCTTGCTCTAAATTTAATGCAAATAAAGCTTTTTTGGCGTTGTTTTTATTTTTTTTTTAATGCTACAAACGGTAGCCAACGTGGAAGCGATACGAAAGGTAGGACCATTTTATTTTTGTGTGTATTTTTTATTTCACAAATCAATATTTCCATAAAATTTAATTACAAAAATAATGTTGAGTACACCGGCGCTAAATACGGTGTTGAAAAGTCAAAGTTTGAGTGACGCGTTTTAAATTCAGTAACTTAAATAAAATAAACGCTCAAACAATTTAATGCCACTTAATAATTTTCTCTTTAATTTCAATTAATGAAAGTGGCTTGCTCTAAATTTAATGCAAATAAAGCTTTTTTGGCGTTGTTTTTATTTTTTTTTTAATGCTACAAACGGTAGCCAACGTGGAAGCGATACGAAAGGTAGGACCATTTTATTTTTGTGTGTATTTTTTATTTCACAAACCAATATTTCCATAAAATTTAATTGCAATTATAATGTTGAGTACACCGGCGCTAAATACGGTGTTGAAAAGTCAAAGTTTGAGTGACGCGTTTTAAATTCAGTAACTAAATAAAATAAAACACTCAAACAATTTATTGTCGCGTACTGATTTCGTCTTTAATTTCAATCGATAAAGTCACTTGCTCAAAATTTAATGCAAATAAAGCTTTTTTGGCGTTGTTTTTAATTTTTTTTAATGCTACAAACGGTAGCCAACGTGGAAGCGATACGAAAGGTAGGACCATTTTATTTTTGTGTGTATTTTTTATTTCACAAACCAATATTTCCATAAAATTTAATAGCAATTATAATGTTGAGTACACCGGCGCTAAATACGGTGTTGAAAAGTCAAAGTTTGAGTGACGCGTTTTAAATTCAGTAACTTAAATAAAATAAAACACTCAAACAATTTATTGCCACTTAATAATTTTCTCTTTAATTTCAATGAATGAAAGTGGCTTGCTCTAAATTTAATGCAAATAAACCTTTTTTGGCGTTGTTTTTAATTTTTTTTAATGCTACAAACGGTAGCCAACGTGGAAGCGATACGAAAGGTAGGACCATTTTATTTTTGTGTGTATTTTTTATTTCACAAATCAATATTTCCATAAAATTTAATTGCAAATAAAATGTTGAGTACACCGGCGCTAAATACGGTGTTGAAAAGTCAAAGTTTGAGTGACGCGTTTTAAATTCAGTAACTAAATAAAATAAAACACTCAAACAATTTATCGTCGCGTACTGATTTCGTCTTTAATTTCAATCGATAAAGTCACTTGCTCAAAATTTAATGCAAATAAAGCTTTTTTTGGCGTTTTTAATTTTTTTTAATGCTACAAACGGTAGCCAACGTGGAAGCGATATGAAGGTAGGTGCATTTCATTTAACGCCAAGTGAAAAATATTAAATATATTGTTGAGTTTTTTCCATTTCACAAGCCAATAATTTTTTTATTCCCTTCATTTTCGAATAATCATTGTTTACCTCATACTTATTTCCTTTATTCCTGGCATTGCTGACAAAATGAAGCAATTACTTGGACTTGGTAGTCGTTGACGTTCGAAGCAACGACTGCCAAAGTGCTGAATAGCTGACCAAAATCCACCTGTATTTTGACATTTGTATATAAAAATGCACTGTAATTAGTTTGTACAGTTAGATTAGTTTAGGGTAAGAACGGAGGAACCAATCCTGTCTTAAGGTCGGGTTCCACGCCAAGGGGCGGGGTGGGGCCCCTTGGAAGAAGAAAGAAGAAAGGAGCCAGTTAAAATCATCCATCATTATCATCGGTGGTTTACCAAGGCAGGATTTGAAGAGTTTTGCTTCGTTCCTGTTCTTGGTGCTCTAAATGCGGTGTTGAAAAGTCATAGTTTGAGTGACACATTTTAAATTCAGTAACTTAAATAAAATAAAACACTCAAACAATTTATTGCCACTTAATAATTTTCTCTTTAATTTCAATGAATGAAAGTGGCTTGCTCTAAATTTAATGCAAATAAACCTTTTTTGGCGTTGTTTTTAATTTTTTTTTAATGCTACAAACGGTAGCCAACGTGGAAGCGATACGAAAGGTAGGACCATTTTATTTTTGTGTGTATTTTTTATTTCACAAACCAATATTTCCATAAAATTTAATTACAAAAATAATGTTGAGTACACCGGCGCTAAATACGGTGTTGAAAAGTCAAAGTTTGAGTGACGCGTTTTAAATTCAGTAACTTAAATAAAATAAAACACTCAAACAATTTATTGCCACTTAATAATTTTCTCTTTAATTTCAATGAATGAAAGTGGCTTGCTCTAAATTTAATGCAAATAAACCTTTTTTGGCGTTGTTTTTAATTTTTTTTTAATGCTACAAACGGTAGCCAACGTGGAAGCGATACGAAAGGTAGGACCATTTTATTTTTGTGTGTATTTTTTATTTCACAAACCAATATTTCCATAAAATTTAATTACAAAAATAATGTTGAGTACACCGGCGCTAAATACGGTGTTGAAAAGTCAAAGTTTGAGTGACGCGTTTTAAATTCAGTAACTTAAATAAAATAAAACACTCAAACAATTTATTGCCACTTAATAATTTTCTCTTTAATTTCAATGAATGAAAGTGGCTTGCTCTAAATATAATGCAAATAAACCTTTTTTGGCGTTGTTTTTAATTTTTTTTTAATGCTACAAACGGTAGCCAACGTGGAAGCGATACGAAAGGTAGGACCATTTTATTTTTGTGTGTATTTTTTATTTCACAAACCAATATTTCCATAAAATTTAATTACAAAAATAATGTTGAGTACACCGGCGCTAAATACGGTGTTGAAAAGTCAAAGTTTGAGTGACGCGTTTTAAATTCAGTAACTTAAATAAAATAAAACACTCAAACAATTTATTGCCACTTAATAATTTTCTCTTTAATTTCAATGAATGAAAGTGGCTTGCTCTAAATTTAATGCAAATAAACCTTTTTTGGCGTTGTTTTTAATTTTTTTTTAATGCTACAAACGGTAGCCAACGTGGAAGCGATACGAAAGGTAGGACCATTTTATTTTTGTGTGTATTTTTTATTTCACAAACCAATATTTCCATAAAATTTAATTACAAAAATAATGTTGAGTACACCGGCGCTAAATACGGTGTTGAAAAGTCAAAGTTTGAGTGACGCGTTTTAAATTCAGTAACTTAAATAAAATAAAACACTCAAACAATTTATTGCCACTTAATAATTTTCTCTTTAATTTCAATGAATGAAAGTGGCTTGCTCTAAATATAATGCAAATAAACCTTTTTTGGCGTTGTTTTTAATTTTTTTTTAATGCTACAAACGGTAGCCAACGTGGAAGCGATACAAAAGGTAGGACCATTTTATTTTTGTGTGTATTTTTCATTTCACAAACCAATATTTTCCATAAAATTTAATTGCAATTATAATGTTGAGTACACCGGCGCTAAATACGGTGTTGAAAAGTCAAAGTTTGAGTGACGCGTTTTAAATTCAGTAACTTAAATAAAATAAACGCTCAAACAATTTAATGCCACTTAATAATTTTCTCTTTAATTTCAATGAATGAAAGTGGCTTGCTCTAAATTTAATGTAAATAACGCTTTTTTTGGCGTTGTTTTTATTTTTTTTTTAATGCTACAAACGGTAGCCAACGTGGAAGCGATACGAAAGGTAGGACCATTTTATTTTTGTGTGTATTTTTTATTTCACAAACCAATATTTCCATAAAATTTAATTACAAAAATAATGTTGAGTACACCGGCGCTAAATACGGTGTTGAAAAGTCAAAGTTTGAGTGACGCGTTTTAAATTCAGTAACTTCAATAAAATAAACGCTCAAACAATGTAATGCCACTTAATAATTTTCTCTTTAATTTCAACGAATGAAAGTGGCTTGCTCAAAATTTAATGCAAATAAACATTTTTTTTTTTCATTATTATTATTATTATTATTTTTAATGCTACAAACGGTAGCCAACGTGGAAGCGATATGAAGGTAGGTGCATTTCATTTAACGCCAAGTGAAAAATATTTAATATATGTGTTGAGTTTTTTCCATTTCACAAGCCAATAATTTTTTTATTCCCTTCATTTTCGAATAATCATTGTTTACCTCATACTTATTTCCTTTATTCCTGGCATTGCTGACAAAATGAAGCAATTACTTGGACTTGGTAGTCGTTGACGTTCGAAGCAACGACTGCCAAAGTGCTGAATAGCTGACCAAAATCCACCTGTATTTTGACATTTGTATATAAAAATGCACTGTAATTAGTTTGTACAGTTAGATTAGTTTAGGGTAAGAACGGAGGAACCAATCCTGTCTTAAGGTCGGGTTCCACGCCAAGGGGCGGGGTGGGGCCCCTTGGAAGAAGAAAGAAGAAAGGAGCCAGTTAAAATCATCCATCATTATCATCGGTGGTTTACCAAGGCAGGATTTGAAGAGTTTTGCTTCGTTCCTGTTCTTGGTGCTCTAAATGCGGTGTTGAAAAGTCATAGTTTGAGTGACACATTTTAAATTCAGTAACTATAAATAAAACAAAACACAAATAATTTATCGTCGCGTACTGATTTTGTCTTTACTTTCAATCGATAAAGTCACTTGCTCAAAATTTAATGCAAATATAGTAATTTTTGTATTAAGTGCGCGAAATGAGTGTTTTTTTAATGGCGCCTGAGAATGTTATTTTAGTCGAGACCGCCAGGTCGAGACCTAAAAGACATTCGAAGGCGCCATTAAAACATGAATTTCGCCACGAAATACAAACAACGTTTTTTCTACAGCCTCCAGATGAAGAAAAAAGTAACAGAAATTAGTTGGAACAAAATGGTCTGATAAATCGAGTTGCTTGCATGGTTACGATGATAAATAAAAGTGATAGTTGCGAAAAATTTGTCACAATAGGTATTTTTGTTGAAGAAGTGTGATGGATTTTAGCAGCGAAAACGAAATAGATGCAATTGCAAGCGCGGCAGTGTCGAATCTTTTGCCTGCTAAATCAAGACCGCAGTACGAAAAAACGTATCTTCAGTTTCGGCAGTGGTGTTCTATGAAAAAGATTGATCAAGTAACGGAAAATGTTTTGTTGGCGTATTTGGAAGAAAAGTCTACCACCTTAAAGCCACCAACACTCTGGGCCCTTTATGCGATGTTGAAAGCCACCTTAAACGTTAAAGAGAATATCGATACACGTAAGTTTCCGAAGTTAGTGCCCTACCTGAAAAGCAAAAGCGTAGGTTACAGAAGCAAGAAGTCGCAAATTTTAGACAAAGAAGACATTAGCAAGTTTATTAATGAAGCAGATGACAAGATATATTTACTGATGAAGGTAAACTTATCATATTAGTGTAATACAAATCAAAACAACTCGTTTTATTTATAGACTGTGCTAATTTTGGGTATATCGGGAGCCCTTCGACGTGAAGAATTAGTTAAAATGAAGCTAACTGACATAGAAGATAAACAGTCTGTCTTAATTGTGAAGGTGCCTGATACAAAAACCCACTGCGAACGAATATTTACTGTTTCAAATTTAGAAAATATAGAAATTGTCAGAAAATATAGAGCTTTGCGGCCTCCACGGGCGACTAGTGACCGTTTATTTTTAAAGTATACCAACGGAAAATGTGTGAATCAAAATGTTGGAATTAACAAAATCGGAGAGATACCAAGTTTGATTGCAAAGTGGCTTAACAAAGACGAACCTAAAAAATATACTGGTCACTGCTTCAGAAGAAGCTCTGCCACTCTTTTGGCGAATGCTGGAGGTGATCTAATTTCAATTAAACGTCATGGGGGCTGGAGAAGCAGCACAGTGGCAGAAAGTTACATCGAGGACTCTTTGAATAATAAAATTGAAATTGCCAATAAAATTCAACCTTCTTCCTCCACAGAAGAAAACAAAATCACTCAACCTTCTACATCGGCTTCTTTTAATGGCGAAAATAACTTTCATTTACAAGCGTCTTCACTCAGGCCTCTGGGGATAAACGGGGGCACGTTTTCGTCATGCACATTTAATTTTCATATGTCAAAGTAAATATCTATTATTATTGTTTTGTAATATTGTTCTGTATAATTATAAAACCTTTAAAACTACCTCTCATTATCGATCCGTCTCTTCATTTCGGTTGCTGTTGATGTCTTTTCGTGTTACTAAAATTGTAACAGAAATAAGTTGGAACAAAATGATCTGAAAAATCGAGTTGCCTGCACAGTTAAAAAATATTATTTTTTCACTGTGAAACCGTGAAAAAATAATATTTTTTCACAGTGAAAAAACGTCAAACTTCGCGCATAGGTAACCATGCATAAATGTCACGATTTTTTGACGGCTGTAGAAAAAAGCTTTTTTTGGCGTTGTTTTTAATTTTTTTTTAATGCTACAAACGGTAGCCAACGTGGAAGCGATACGAAAGGTAGGACCATTTTATTTTTGTGTGTATTTTTTATTTCACAAACCAATATTTCCATAAAATTTAATTGCAAATAAAATGTTGAGTACACCGGCGCTAAATACGGTGTTGAAAAGTCAAAGTTTGAGTGACGCGTTTTAAATTCAGTAACTTAAATAAAATAAAACACTCAAACAATTTATTGCCACTTAATAATTTTCTCTTTAATTTCAATGAATGAAAGTGCCTTGCTCTAAATTTAATGCAAATAAAGCTTTTTTTGGCGTTGTTTTTATTTTTTTTTAATGCTACAAACGGTAGCCAACGTGGAAGCGATACAAAAGGTAGGACCATTTTATTTTTGTGTGTATTTTTTATTTCACAAACCAATATTTTCATAAAATTTAATTGCAATTATAATGTTGAGTACACCGGCGCTAAATACGGTGTTGAAAAGTCAAAGTTTGAGTGACGCGTTTTAAATTCAGTAACTTAAATAAAATAAAACACTCAAACAATTTATTGCCACTTAATAATTTTCTCTTTAATTTCAATGAATGAAAGTGCCTTGCTCTAAATTTAATGCAAATAAAGCTTTTTTTGGCGTTGTTTTTAATTTTTTTTTAATGCTACAAACGGTAGCCAACGTGAAAGCGATACGAAAGGTAGGACCATTTTATTTTTGTGTGTATTTTTTATTTCACAAACCAATATTTTCATAAAATTTAATTGCAATTATAATGTTGAGTACACCGGCGCTAAATACGGTGTTGAAAAGTCAAAGTTTGAGTGACGCGTTTTAAATTCAGTAACTTAAATAAAATAAAACACTCAAACAATTTATTGCCACTTAATAATTTTCTCTTTAATTTCAATGAATGAAAGTGCCTTGCTCTAAATTTAATGCAAATAAAGCTTTTTTTGGCGTTGTTTTTAATTTTTTTTTAATGCTACAAACGGTAGCCAACGTGAAAGCGATACGAAAGGTGGGACCATTTTATTTTTGTGTGTATTTTTTATTTCACAAACCAATATTTCCATAAAATTTAATTGCAAATAAAATGTTGAGTACACCGGCGCTAAATACGGTGTTGAAAAGTCAAAGTTTGAGTGACGCGTTTTAAATTCAGTAACTTAAATAAAATAAAACACTCAAACAATTTACTGCCACTTAATAATTTTCTCTTTAATTTCAATGAATGAAAGTGGCTTGCTCTAAATTTAATGCAAATAAAGCTTTTTTTGGCGTTGTTTTTATATTATTTTTAATGCTACAAACGGTAGCCAACGTGGAAGCGATACGAAAGGTAGGACCATTTTATTTTTGTGTGTACTTTTTATTTCACAAACCAATATTTCCATAAAATTTAATTGCAATTATAATGTTGAGTACACCGGCGCTAAATACGGTGTTGAAAAGTCAAAGTTTGAGTGACGTGTTTTAAATTCAGTAACTTAAATAAAATAAAACACTCAAACAATTTATTGCCACTTAATAATTTTCTCTTTAATTTCAATGAATGAAAGTGGCTTGCTCTAAATTTAATGCAAATAAAGCTTTTTTTGGCGTTGTTTTTATATTATTTTTAATGCTACAAACGGTAGCCAACGTGGAAGCGATACGAAAGGTAGGACCATTTTATTTTTGTGTGTATTTTTTATTTCACAAACCAATATTTCCATAAAATTTAATTGCAATTATAATGTTGAGAACACCGGCGCTAAATACGGTGTTGAAAAGTCAAAGTTTAAGTGACGTGTTTTAAATTCAGTAACTTAAATAAAATAAAACACTCAAACAATTTATTGCCACTTAATAATTTTCTCTTTAATTTCAATGAATGAAAGTGGCTTGCTCTAAATTTAATGCAAATAAAGCTTTTTTTGGCGTTGTTTTTAATTTCTTTTAATGCTACAAACGGTAGCCAACGCGGAAGCGATATGAAGGTAGGTCCATTTTATTTTTGTGTCGTATTTTTTTATTTCACAAACCAATATTTCCTTAAAATTTAATTGCAATTCAAATCTTGTGTCACCAGCTCTAAATGCGGTGTTGAAAAGTCATATTTTGAGTGACACATTTTAAATTCAGTAACTATAAATAAAATAAAACACTCAAATAATTTATCGTCGCGTACTGATTTTGTCTTTAATTTCAATCGATAAAGTCACTTGTTCTAAATTTAATGCAAATTAAGTTTTTTTTTGGCGTTGTTTTTAATTTCTTTTAATGCTACAAACGGTAGCCAACGTGGAAGCGATATGAAGGTAGGTCCATTTTATTTTTGTGTCGTATTTTTTTATTTCACAAACCAATATTTCCTTAAAATTTAATTGCAATTAGAATGTTGTGTACACCGACTCTAAATGAGGTGTTGAAAAGTGATATTTTGAGTGACACATTTTAAATTCAGTAACTATAAATAAAATAAAACACTCAAATAATTTATTGCCACGTAATAATTTTGTCTTTAATTTCAATCGATGAAAGTGACTTGCTCTAAATTTAATGCAAATAAAGCTTTTTTTATTAGTGTTTTTTTTAATGCTACAAACAGTAGCCAACGCAGAAGATATAAGAGAAGGTAGGTGCATTTTTTTGTATTCATCTACTGATGTGTTGAATTTAACAGTTTGAGTGCCATATATTGAAACATATTGTGTATTCTTTATTTTGTTTGGTATTGATAAACGTCGCTTGTAACTTTCATGCAAATAAAGATTTTTTTTGGTGTTTTTTTTAATGTCTTAAAACATTACGTGTATTGTATTTTTGTGTTGTATTTGATTTATTTTACAAACCAATAATCATTGTTTACCTCATCCTTATTTCCTTTTTTCCTGGCAAGAATGCTCTAAACCTCCACGTGGTTCTTGCTGGACAAATTACTTAGTAATTGGACCAATTAGAGCAATCCTTAAATACGAGTTTTTTTAACGCAGTTTGCAAAATCGAGAAATTTTATAAAAGTTAAAAAAATTTGTTAAGGTCCTAAGGGATTTTTGTCCGAATATGATTTTTTACAGTCAAAGGCCATATCGAAGGACTTAATCTCCTGCAAAAATAAAGAAAATTTTGCGATATCGGGAAATTTTAAAGAATCTTTAAAAATTCATTAAGGTTCCAAAGGGTGTTTGTCCGAACATGATTTTTTTACAGTCGAAGGCTCTATTAGAGGGCTTGATTTCCTGCAAAAATAAAGAAAATCGCGAGATATAAAGGGGATGAAAAAAAATGAAGTTTACAAAATGGAGAAACTTTAAAAATTTTAAAAATTCGTTAAGGTCCTAAGGGGTGTTTGTCCGAACATGATTTTTTTACAGTCGAAGGCCCTATTAGAGGGCTTAATCTCCTGCAAAAATAAAGAAAATTTTGCGATATAAAGGAGATAAAAAAATAAAGTTTGCGAAATCGGAAAATTTTGAAGAATTAAGGTTCCAAGGGGTGTTTGTCCGAACATGATTTTTTTACAGTCAAAGGCCCTATTAGAGGGCTTAATCTTCTAAAAAAATAATAAAAATTGGGGGACATAAAGGGGATGAAAAAAAAACAGTTTGAGAAACCAGGAAATTTTAAAGAATCTTTAAAAATTCATTAAGGTCCCAAGAAGTGTTTGTCCGAACATGATTTTTTTACAGTCTAAGGCCCTATCAAAGTGTTCAATCTCTTGCAAAAATAAAGAAAATTGCAGGATATAAAGTAGGTGAAAAAAAAAAGTTTGCGAAATCGGGAAATCTTAAAGAATCTTTAAAAATTCATTAAGGTCCCAAGGAGTGTTTGTCCGAACATGATTTTTTTACAGTCGAAGGCCCTATTTGGGGGCTTGATTTTCTGCAAAAATAAAGAAAATTGCAGGATATAAAGGGGGTGAAAAAAATCAGCTTGCATTACTTGAATATGAGAATAAAAAAATTCCTGGTGTGAACTTGGCTGTAGAAAACGAGAATGGTAAGGAAATGGTACTAGTTCCATGTGCGCAGCAATTGTCTGGTCGACTGTAATGTTCAGGGTGCTGTTTTCACCGACATCATTGTTGGTTGGTACCATTGGCGCGTTGCCATGGTTACGTCAATACAACAAATAGAAGTTTTTGTGACAATTTCATTTGCTTGATGGCTTCGAATTTTGATGATTGTTCTTCAATTAATAGTTCAAGTGCTCAATTAAGTGTAAGGAATCAGACAAAGGAAAAATTTGAATCGTTGCTTAAAGCCGCCGTGCGTAAAAAACGCCCAACTGAAGTGAACCAGTCCAGGGAACAACTTTTGGAGTCTCCCTCTGGTAGTGCTGAAAATTTATCAAATGATAAAAAATCAGGCAAGAAATTACGTAAAGAAAGTGAAAATTATATTCTGAACAAATTTCTTGATGACTCCTCTGACCACTGCCACACGTATGAAATTGCCTCTGAGGGCTCGCAGAACTCGAGTCAGATTAAAGCCCCAATCCCAAAACCAAGAACGAAAAAACCTGCATCGACCACCAGTCAACGAACGTTCGAAGTGACGTCTCCAAAAATTGTGAAAAATGATAATGGGAGTCAAGTGAGTAACGCCACGTTCAATGTTGAGGAAATAGGGGATGTTTTGGTGCATAAAAGTCCCCTTAAAGCGAAAATAATTGTGAAAGAAAATGTTAAGGCAAGACTTTCGGACAAAAGTGAGAGTAATGATGAATCTTCAGAATCAGAAATTAATGAGAACACTAAAAAGAAGAAACTAATAAAAATTGAATCTGAAGAACAGAAAGTGAAGAAAAGTTACACGTATGATAAAATAGTGGAGGTCACAATTCTGAAAACTGACCGGCTTCAGCTCAGTTCTTTGGTGGTTCATCCGATAATAAAACTTCACGTTATTGATGCAATGACGGGGAAATATTTTCCGAAAAGTGATAAAAGTCGCTCCGTTGTATTTTTTTACGAAAACAGTGATAATGATTATATTTCGCCAGTGATGACACGTGCTTATAATTTACAGGAAAAAAGGTAAGAAGGCATCACTATTTCACGGTAGGTAAACCATAAAAAAACAGATTATTTATGAAATTATGAATAAAGTTAAGCAAATGCTTTTATTTTTAATATAGTGAAAGTTAGACGTAATTTATATTTTATCGGAAAGAAAAAGAAAACTATAGCAAAAGCTTTATTTTTGCTACATTTTATTCATACTATGTACTGTATTTTTTGTTTTGTTTTCCATTGATTTCTTCAGTTTTTAAAACTAAATGGGCAGGATTCTACTAAAAGTACTTATATTTTTTTCTATATCTCAAAAACTATATAATACTCGTGGTAAATTAAGCGTTTGTATATTTGTCGTTATGCCTGTGAATTTTCTCAGAATTCTTCTACAATTCCTTTTAATTAAAATTAATTAATTTATGAATTAAGTAATTATTATATTTTAAGTATAGCTGCAAAAAAATTATTTCTTGTGTCATCTGAGATCAAGTGATGGTTAATGTTGCTTTCTGATGAAAATCCGTAAAAAATGTCGCTAGTCCAAAAAAATAGTTAATTAAGAAAAAACAAAGAATGAAACAATGTAACTTTGGTGCTAGAAAAAAGTTTATTAGAAATTTATTGCTCGAAAACATTATTTAAGCATTTATGATTAGAAATCATAAAATTTACAGGTGTTCCAGCGAGTTTTCTAAGTTAGAAAATTAATGATATTGTTTGTTTTAAATGGAACACGTATATTTTTGCATTTTTGGATTTTAAAACTAATGATTTTGAGCTGAACTTTTATTAGTCGAGTTTTATTAGTTTTTAAAATATTTTAATTTTTTACACGCCTTTTTTTTATGTATTGCTAAGACGAAGATGTTTTAGAATAGTGGGACTTTGACCACTTAAAAAAGAATGTCCAAACTTTGAGGATATATTTTTTTAGCTCACTGCAGTCAAGAAAGTAAAAAAATTAAGAGGTTTGTTAAAAGCTGAATATCTTAAAGATATCAAGTGGAACACCCTATTTTTTATTTTTGCCTCTAGATGACATTTAAATTGTCTATCTACTAGTAGAATGTAAATTGTTACTTAAGGACCAGGATATTTGGCGTCTTAAAAATCAAGGCAGAATCTTACAAATTCAGCTGTTCTCACAAAAATCAACCACCGAAAAAGGCCTAAAATCAAATAGGGTGTTCCATGTTCCACCTAACTTTTTATTCAACTTTTAACAAACTTTTTAACAAATTGTTTTTTACGTTCTTAGTTGCAATGCACAATCACTTGGTACAGATTTAAGTTTGAACTTTTCTCTTTAAAATGCTCAAAATCTTTCTTTTCTAGGATGTTTCATTTTTGTGTAATAATTAAAAAAAATATGATTTTGTCAAAAAAAATCAAATTATTTTAAAAACTAATACAAGTTTGGATCAAAATTATCAGTATTCAATGATACGTCCAAAAATGCAATAAAATTTAGAGTGTTCCATTACAAAAACATATAAGGTTGTATTGTAGTTCATTTCCAAAACTGTAAATTTGAAAATAATTTTAGGCATGGCAGGAGGTTAGTATGTACGGCTTTAACAAAAAAAAATTTTTTTTCGAACATATTAGAGGTGAATAAAACTAACTAGCTGGGACACCCTGTATGAGGAATTAAGGAATGGTAGAAAAATTATGAAAACATTCACATTCACATAGATACAGAGAATGAGAAACACTAAGTATTTAATAGCAAACGATGAATTCTATTAGTTTTTGAGATAATTATAGTGAAAAATACTTTTGGAAGACTCATCCCGTATATGATCTAAACAAAAGAAAATAACAGCAATTTTCAGGATCTTATATCCTTTATGGGAAGAAAGCATTTTATTAAATGAGGATTTTGAGTACTTCAAAGATGAAAGTAATCGGATAATATTATTTTTTGAGCTCTTGGACTTCGTTTCTGTTTCAACACTGCACCAACTAAACCAAAAAGGTGATTTAAAATATAATCTCAGCGACTCCAATCAATTGATGATTTTTTTAAATCAGAATGTGTAAAAGGTTGGCACAATATCGCGTTTGCCTTCCTCAAGCTAGCTGGAAAAAACGGCGAACTAAATATTGGCAAAAATTTAAGGCTCCAGTTGTACCATTCTCACCAAACAAAGAAAAACGACCCTCAAGTGTGTAATGCCTGGGTTTGGTGGAAGAAAAAAAAATTGAAAAAATATCCATCAACTTTACACATTGCCATTAAATCGGTGGTATCACCGACTAAAGTTGTGGAAACATTTCGTTCGAAAACACCGATTCAGAGAGAGACTAGTTCACGAACAAAACTGTGTGACGAAATTCAAAATAATCAAATTTTAAATCCTGAGGGAGCAATCGTGAGCGTGGAAAATAAGTCAGATGAAAAAAATAAGGAAACACTGCTGACTTGGTCTAGGAAACGTAACGAAGTTTGCAAGTTTCCGAATAAGTGTTTGGTAAAATTTAACAGTCTTGAGCAAGGCTGTTTTGTTATGAAATTTAGTCCTAGTGGAAAATATCTAGCGTGCGCTGTCCAGAATGAAGATTTATTTTACGTTATTGTTTATTCGGTTAGTGGTTTTGTTTCTTTTCTGCTAATAAATAAAATAATTTTAGATAGTGTCACTAAACGAAGTCAATAGGTTTCCATCACACCAGGCAATAATTTACTGCCTCAGATGGTTTAGTGACGATGTCCTGCTTTTATCAGCGAGTGCTGATAATACAGTTTGTATTCACAACTTGTCTGACTCTTCTTTTCAAGTAGGTAATAATTTGTTAGAAGTGGACAGTAGTGAAAAAACTATTTCAGATTTTACCACATCCATCTTTTGTATACTGCTGTGATATAAGTAAAGACAAAGTGATAGTTACTGGTTGCTACGATGGGATAATAAGAATTTGGAACCAAACACCTTCTGATAAAAAATCAGAATTCCATTTGTATCAAGAATTGGAAGCTCATAAAGCATACATTACGTCCCTCTGCTGGAACAAAAAATCTAGCATTTTTTCGGCAGATTCGACAGGTGCTATTATAGAATGGCAAAAGAAAGACAACGATTGGGTGTTAAAAAGAGAAATAAATTTGCTGGATTTAAAAGAAACAGTTATAAACCAGATACTGCTATTTCCGAACGAAAAAAGACTACTGGTGCATTCTCGTGATAACATAATTCGAATAATTGATTTAAAAAGTGGGTGTGTTTTACATTGGCTGCGTGGAGCGTCCAACAAAAGGTTTTTTATTTTTGTTTTACAACTTTTTAAAATTTATTTATTTTTTGTAGATTTCAGTTATTCTGTTCCATTTCGCCTTGCGGAACTTATGTTAATTCCGGTAGCGAAAATGGATTTGTTCACGTGTGGAATGCAAAAAATGGGCATGAGGTTGCTGTGTACCTTCCTTATGCGTCAGATCATCAGTTTTTGACCATACATTGTGTCGATTTTCACCCATATGATAACATGGTAGCAATTTCTCACTATGGGAGGAATCTACCAGTTTTAATCTTCTGTTTTGATAAGAATATAGAAAAGCCTGAAGTTGAGCTCACTTTTAAAGAAAACGTCGAAGTTGAATACGTAAAGAATCAACAGTCTAGTAAAGAATTGAGATTAAATGGAAGTATAAAAAGGGAACGATGTTCTAACAAAAATGAGGAAAAGATAGACTTTAAGGCCATTTTACACAAAATGGATGTAGTGCTCACATTACAGAAAAATTAAGTTATTCTATACCTAATTTTATACTTTTATTTAACTAAATATCTAGTTTTGGCTTTAAAAGTGAGACTAGAAGAAAACTTTTGGAAGTATTAAAAAGCCTAGACATGAAAGACTTCACAAATTAGAAAAAAACTCACGTTGTAATTAATGAAAAAATTATTTAAGTAATTATTAGATTTATCTTTAAGAATCAGTCTTAAAAAGAATTTATTACATAATTAAAAGCTGTTTAAGTCGAGAGACTGTAGAAGCTTAACAGTAACCTAAACAGTAATTAAAAAAGTTTTTTTGAAGTCAGTACTTTGTTCCACTCTTAAAATTAAGACTGGAAGAGTATCTATTGAAGAATTCAAAGATGGAAAACTTAAGAAACTTTAGAACAATTTAAATAAAAAAGCTAATTATTTCATTAAGTCAGTATTTTGTTTTTTCTTCGAAAGTAAGCTTACAAAAGAATTTATTAAAGAATTTAAACAAACTTGACTTAGAAGAGTTTAGAAACTATAGGAATTAAAGAACTATAAGAAATGTTAGAAACTAAAGAAAAATCTAAGTTGGAATTTAAAGGCTTTCTAGACAGTAAGTAGAAAATCATCTAAAAGAAAACTGAAACTTGGTACAAATTATAGAAGCCATTACAAAAAAATATTAAATAAAATCTTCACTTAAAATGTAGAATTTTATAGAAAAAAACAAGAAACAAATAAAAAAAATGTAAAATAAACTCTATACGCCATAGAAACTTGAAAATCTAAAAAAATCAAAATAGTGATTTTAAAAAACATCAAAAAAGATAAAAAAAAGTTTCTATTAGAAAGTATTAGAACAAGTGCAAATGGTTAAAAAATTTAGAAAAAAATATGGAAAGATAAAAAAGATAGACTTTAAGGCCATTTTACACAAAATGGATGTGGTGCTAACATTACAGAAAAATTAAGTTACCTACTTAAGTTATACCTACTTTTATACTGCTGTAGTCGATAAATTATAATAAGAATTATCTGTGGTCTGACGGAGACGGACATGTTGTTGTGTTGTAGCGAGATTTGTTTGTTATATTACAGGTGTTGTAATTTTGACGGTTTCTGGCGTACAGCTCCAGTTTAAAGTGGTTGAAAGTTAGCACACGGCGACCGTGCAGCCAAAGACCGCAGGAGAAGTAACAGGCAGGTGACGCCTTAGCACAGTGAACCCAAAATGGCGGTCTTGCGAATTACTTACATAACGAAACAACACAAATGTCCTGTCTGCTGGAAGGCGCTCGGAAGTCCAGGCGTGTTGGGCGACCAACAGGGGTGATGTGTAAGCCAGATTATAAGACAGGTGGTCTAAATCTGCTACACGTGGCGGCCGATACAGATGAGGGGACAGGCGGTCTCTGAGTCTGGTAGGCGACAAGTAGTAAGTGTTACTAGTCACATAGGGCTAGTAAACCTGCTACTTTTGGCGGGCGAGAAGTATCCAAGATGATACGAACTCGTGGCGGGCAGTAAGTAGTAAAGTTGTGACAAGCTGTCTTCAACTTTGCTACTTCTGGCGGAGGATAAGATAAGGGGACATGCGGTCTCTAAATCTTCTACTCATGAAGGGCGATAAGTAACAAAGGTGTTAGCCAGGTAATGGAAGGGACAGGCTGCTACTGCTGTTCCTTCTGGAGGGTGATAAGGCGTAACGCCAGACAAGGGGTCAGGCGGTCTTTAAGTCTGACTCGTAGCGGGCGATAAGTAGCAAAGGCGTAACGAGCCAGATAAGGGGGCAGGCGGTCTCTAAGTCTGGTTCTCATGGCGGGCGTTAACCTGAAAAGAACCAATACAAGTGGTTTCCAAATCTATGACTTACTGTGGGCGAAGAAGAACGTACCCATTGAAGACAATCTAACTTGAAATGTCCATAAAATATGACCAAGACCATAATAAGGGACCAAAACATGATGTTTTGTGATATTCCCACCACTGGTGACCAGTCATTCCCTGAAGAGGAATGGGGGTCATGGACTGACGAATAGGAACTTCCGGTTTTGGTGAAGATGGGCACAAGTATTTTGGCATGATGTGTAATACTATTTCCACAATACAATAAAGTTTTGGAAACCCAAATAAGTTTTTCAATTTGTTTTGGTCCTTTCCCTACTCGAAGTATCCTCCAAAAAATGTTGAGAACCTCCCAGACAGTTTTTCACGACTGGGTTGTACCAAGAGTAAACAAAGCTAATAGTTTCAAATTTTAAAAATCTGAAAATCATATTGAAAATTTTAGAAATCAGACTGAAAACTAATAAAAACAAAATATTAAACATGAAAACCTAATTAAATGCCAGTTACAAAGTGTGACAAAAAATAATATAAGAAATTTTTCCAAGGTGCAGTACAGAGTAAAAGTATTCTAAATTAAAAAAAATTAAGATATATCTAAGCCAAAAGTCTAGTACAAACTTGAATCAGACTGAAGTAACTCATTATTAAACGTCTAATTGTAAAATATTTGTGAATCGTGGAAAATAGCAATTACGCTTTAAACTAAACTCAGAAGTTTTTTTGAAACTCTTGATTTGACGTGTAGGTACCTACGAATTTGCATAAAAGCAAAAAAATTATAAAATTTAAAGTCAATCCTCATTAGAGACATAAAGTGCAACGATTAATGAATGCATACAAAAATGTGCCTGAATTACCTCCATTGATAGTTTGTCACGTAAAACTGAAACTGTTCTGAATGGAGTTATACGATTCCGTGCAATTTAATAATTTAGATTGCCAATTATTATTATTGGTTTAAAAAATTCAATTAATTATTACAATAAATATTGATTTTTCCAAAGCAGCAGTCTAAAGTTTAATTTGTTGTGAATAATTTTTAGAAGTTCACAACTTTACGAAAAAGTGTCTTAGTTTAAATTAATAACTGTAATTAAATTTTTGCTACCGAACATAGACCTATACAAAAGAACGTCGACCTGAATTATTTTTTCACTTTAAAACCATGGTTGATACACAAATTTTATAGGAAACATAAGCAAAAAGAATTACGCAAATTACTTGTACAAAATTTTATCGAATCGATTATTTCACAACAAAGTTATCAAAGGAAATCGAAAATAGTTAATGTTTGTACTTTTGTGCTTTGTAACTTTTGAACGATGCAACTTCGTCTAAGAGTCTAGAGGTAATCGAAACTCGCTCTATTTTGAGCTAGAGAGCCTCTTGTTTCCTGTTGTTCTCATCTTTTCATTACACTCTGTATATTACAATAACATTTAAATTTCAATACCTTATTGACGTACACTAATTTTTTTAAAGTGAAGGATTTTTTATTAAATAGTAAAATCATTGAATAAGGTATTGTGTAGCTTATTCAATGGTAAAATACTCGCACGTCGTTTTGTTGAGTCTAATAAGTATAGATTTAGGTTTTGAGTTTGACCGTGAGGGATAGGGACTTCAGTTTTAACTACTTGAAAAAAATGCAAAAATGTTTAGCTTTGCATTCTTAGCAGACTAAGAAAAACTGACGATTAAAATTTTCATGAGAAAAAAATTATTTAAAATTTGCGTTTTGTCTCTTATTTACAAAAAAATGTAACAAAGTTGAAGAAAAAAAATAAATTTTCTTTAAAAAAGTCGGCACACCATATTTGTACTTTCAACGGTTTAGCTATAAATTAACTTTCCAATATTTGACCACAGGCGTCTTTGAACGACTTTAGGGCCTAAATTGTTGAAGATAGGGACATTTTTTGTAGAAAATTTAATTCTCTACAACCGTTCCTAACGTTTTTCCCGCATCATAGCGTTTTGAAAAATATGAGGCATAGTGCAAATTGGTAAATGTTTATATTTACCATAAAATTTTTGCCTTATGTTTATGTCGTAGTATTGGGAGTTTAATGCTCTATCCGCCTATGTTTTTTTGCTTGCCATTTTTTTCAAATTTCTTTCTGTGTTGAAAATTTTGACGGAAATTGAACAACTGCGCCCGTAATTTGTTTATTAGTTCATTGTTGTAAATAGTAAACTGTGTTCAAGTAAATGTTGCGTGTAACTATTTCCAGCGATTTGTATTCCTTGCTACTAATTTTCGGTTTTCCCAGTTATCAACTTTCTAGTTTACTGGAATGTGGTGATTTTGGTCGCACATGCGCATTAAAGTACATTTGGCACCGAATGTTTATTAGACTTCTTGTTATTCTGTGACTTCTTGTTATTTGTTTTGGGATTCTGGGGCGTAATCCTAGTTATTGTGCTTGCACATCCTGTTGTAATAAGTAATAAAGGGTGTGATTTATCCTAGTAATAGAAAAAAGAAGAATTAGTTTTTATCGGTGTTTATACTGTGGTGGTTATTTTCTCATACCCGGCTATTACCCCTTGTGAGTTTGTTATAAAGGGGGCCCAGTTTTACACCCAAAATAATTTATAAAATAAATTAATGCAAAGTTACTAATGTGGGGCAACTGGGTCACGTTTAAATCAGATTATGGGACAAATCAATAAATTCGTGATTAGATTAAGTTAAAACGCAAAACTTTGTAATGCACACATGCACAAGAATCGACTAATAAAATCGTCAAACATGTACGGTTATTTGGCAGTTTTTTGTGGTAAGTTTCGAATCACTCCTTATCACACTTATTCAAAAAAAATGCTTGCAGCTCTGTTGGCCCACTGTTCCGCTTCCAGAGTCCTAGAATTAAGCGACAAATTCTCCGAAATTTACAAAGAGGGTGGCTTCTGGTTGGTCAAATTCTACGCCCCGTGGTGTGGTCATTGCAAAAGATTGGAGCCGGTTTGGGCACAGGTTGCCCAAGCGTTGTATAAAACCAACATAAGAGTTGGTAGAGTGGACTGTACGAGGTTTCCAACATTAGCCACCGAATTTTCCGTAAATGGCTTCCCCACTATCAAGTTTATTAAGCCAGGTGAAGATTTTACATTTCATGGGGACAGAAGCAAAGACGATATTGTTAATTTTGCCATCAGAATGGCTGGGCCACCTGTGCAAGATGTGACGAGATCAGAGAGTTTAACAAACTTGAAGCAAATGAATCAGTTGTTTTTCATGTATGTGGGGGACCAGGAGGGGCTGCTGTGGGAGGCCTACTACGATGTTGCTAGTAAATTGCAACCGCATGGGTTTTTCTACGCCGCTAGCAAGGAAATTGCGAAACAACATGTTGATGTTGATGAATTGCCGGCTGTTTTTGTGTATAAGGAAAGTTTGCATTACTTCTATCCAAGTGAGTTGGTTCTTTTTTGATACATTTCCGGAAGCTGAATGTACAGGGTGCTCAAAAACTGGCGCACCAACTCAGTGGTACGTTATTGAGAAGCAATTGCAGATTACGGGAAAAATGTTGAAAAAATTCCTAAAGTCATATTTTAAAAAATCTGGAGCTACAAACTTATTGTGTTAACTTCTTTAGTTTTTATTATTTTTTTATGTTTTTATGTTTCATACCAGGTAATCGTTACGTAACAAAACGGTGAATAATTATTTTTAAATTTACTTTCAGACTTTAACAGTTTTATTAATTTAAAAAAGTTAAAATTCATCCAAAAAATCACAATGTGTAGATGTGCCAACACTGATAATTATTTCCTAGGAAACCGCTTCAAATATAATTTATTTTTATTGTTGATCAAATTCTATTGCGATCATGACTGTTAGACAACGTTGCCACATATCATTTATCTAAAATCCGTTATTTATCAATAACTTTAATACAAAGAATTTTTTTACTATTTTTACCTTTATATGTAACGAGTTCTCTACCACACACCATTGAGTTGGTGCGCCAGTTTTTGAGCACGCTGTATAATTTTGTTTAGGAAGCGAAAAAATAGTATATTATACGAGTTTTATAAGAGGTTCTATTGTGGCACGAATGGTTTTAGAGCACGACAAAGGAGTGCTCCAATAGAATGAGTGCCACAATTAAGTTTTTACAAAATTGTAAAATAGTTATTAATGATTAGATCTTTCATTGACACTATAAATTACATTAACTATTAATTTTTTTTAAGTGTATTAATATTTCATAACTAACTGAGACGTTGGCATTTGAGTTTGAGACAGCTCATTTAGTAATACTATACTATTTTTTTGTTATTTAAGCACGAAAAACTTTGAATATTTTCAAAAACACATAACCTAAATAATTTTTTAAGATTTTGCCAAAAATCTGGATGTCTATCTAGGCTCTTAGTTTGATCAAAAATGTATCTTTTACTGATATTTCGGTTAAAAATCTCGTTTTCATAAAATCTTGGCGAAATTTTGGCAAAACGGGCCGAAAAATCGCAAATTTTAAACAATGATTGGGGTGTTTTTTTAAGTTTAAATTGATAACATTTACTCAATCACGTTTTTTTAAGATGAAACAGGAAATGTTCTTTATTTGGTCAAAATTTTCAGCTTTTCCCGTCTTTTTAGCACGTTTTTGAGTGATAAACTTAAAAAAAAAACTAATTTTTTTTTAATTCGATCTAGTTATCTCAGCAGTGAAACGTATAGCGTAAATAACTTCAGGATCGCTTTATCTGTCAATATGTCCAAAATGTTCAAGAACATACAAATATTATGTTGGAATCCTATTTCCGTAATGGACATCAGGACATCGGGTTAACGTAACTATCATGGATAACTAGATAGTTGTTTTAGAAAATCGCACGGTATTAATTTTCAACTTAATTTCGGATATTCACATAAACATGTTAATGATCTAAATACAATCATGTTTCATGTTACATCTTGAAATTTTACTAAAAGTATTGAGAAAAAATTCCCGTATCACCAATAACGATGTTATTTTTGCTTTTTTGAGCCCGTTTAAGCTCTTGCAAGATTTTACTCAAATGTATCAAGAACTAATTTATTTGCGTCAAATACAATTATTTGTTTGTTTTTTCTAACTAATTTATTTCTTAAAGTTTCGCTAAAACTAAGACCTACAATTTTTTAATTTGATTATAAATGGCATACACTTTTTCGAGCCTCTTTACATTTTTTAATGTTTTTCGTATAAAAGACTAACTAATTTTGTGAAAATAATCTAATAACTTAGTCAAAAATGTTATTTTGGGTTTTAAATTAATTGCTTGGAAAATAAAGCAGATATTTACAAGAACGTTTTTCTCTGCTTTACCTGTCAATATGTCCAAAATGTTCAAGAACATACAAATATTATGTTGGAATCTTATTTTCGTAATGGACATCAGGACATCGGGTTAACGTAACTACCATGGATAACTAGATGAAAGTTTTAGAAAATCGCACGGTATTAATTTTCAACTTAATTTCGGATATTCACAAAAACATGTAAATCATCTAAATATAATCATGTTTCATGTTACATCTTGAAATTTTACTAAAAGTATTGAGAAAAAATTCCCGTATCATCAATAACGATGTTATTTTTGCTTTTTTGAGCCCGTTTAAGCTCTTTTCTTGCAAGATTTTACTCAAATGTATCAAGATCTAATTTATTTGCGTCAAATACAATTATTTGTTTACGTTTTTTCTAATTTATAAATTTATAAACTAATTTATTTCTTAAAGTTTCGCTAAAATTAAGACCTACAATTTCTTAATTTGATTATAAATGGCATACACTCTTTATAAAAGACTATCTAATTTTGTAAAATTTTGCGAAAATTATTTAATAACTTAGTCAAAAATGTTGTTATTTTGGGCTTTAAATTAATTGCTTGGAAAATAAAGCAGATATTTACAAGAACATTTTTCTCTGTCTTTTTTAAAGTGGTATTTGAGCACGAAAAACTCCTTTATGAAAAATATAAAAAACTAATTATTTCTTGTGATTTCACTAAAATAAATAACTTGATCAAAGATGAAGATGTAACTGTATTTTTTTATCTGGTTCATGGAGTAATTTTCGAATTATTTTTGGTAAAATTTTTGCTATAATCACAGCTATAATTTGGGTACCGTTTTAATATATTCTAGGGCATACAAGACTATTCGAATTCAGTAGAATAATTTCAGATTAGTAAATTTGATTTGAGAAAACCAAGTTAAAACTTTTTGTGTAAAAAAATTGTTTGAGCCTTTGCCTTACACTTTTAATTTTCGGGTTAAGTTTTTGGCATGTCAAATCTGTTTTCTTGGATTTAGTTATCGGAAATGACAGACCTTGCAATAGTAACGAAATACCTGTTGAAAAAAACACTAATTTATATCTTATGTTGTACAGAACATTTAGTTTATAATTAATTTCAGTTGAATCAGGCCCAGTTGATTTGAACGAATCCGAGGAAGCACAACACTTGAATTCTTCCATGTATAAATGGATAAACGAAGAGCGGTTTGAAACGTTCCCAAAAATCACAAGAGGCAACATAAACGAGATTCTCCAAACGAAAAAGTACATTGTCCTGGTTGTTGTTGAAGAAAATAAATTGCAACAAATAAGTCAAGAGATGTTGGAATTTAGAGATATGGTCGAGTCCATCATACGGAAGAAAAGGGATAAATACCATAAACATTTTCAATTTGGTTGGGTTGGTAACCCTGAATTGGCAAACAGCATAGCAATGCAGGTCTTACCATTGCCGCATTTGTTGGTTTTAAATTCAACCACAAACCACCATCATATCCCTGAAGATGATCCATCTCAGTTGACTGCAGATGCTATTGATATTTTCCTTGAAAGAATATACAATCAAAGTGTACCAGTAAGTAACAAAATGTTATTTTTAACAAACAAGCTGAGGTTTACTAAATAAAAATAAAATGGAACTTGGACATAATAAAATAACAAACATTGATTTTTTTCACGGTACATAAAATCCACTTTTTAGGCTTATGGCGGAAATAGTATAACCGTTCGCCTCTATAGAACATACTTTGAGGCAAGAACATCACTGGCTGACATGTGGCGGGGAAATCCTGTCTTGACAACAGTCCTTTTTGGTCTGCCTCTTGGCTTTCTCTCCTTGATATTGTACTCAATTTGTTGTTCCGATATTTTGGACGCGGATGAAGATGAGGAAGAAGGTGACTTTATAAACCACATTTCATGTAACTAACTTTTTAAATTTCAGAATTATTACACGAGAAAAAAGAGTAATTTAAAACTAAAGTACCTAAAACATTCTAGTCCTGCTGGTGTGTTAAGTGTGTAGACAAGTTTGTTGTGATTAAATTATTTTATTGTTTTATACGTATTAATATAATTTTACAGGTGTAATTAAGAAAAAATTAAATGAAAGTTAAAAATAAACGTACATGTTTCTAAAACCTAAAAGTCTTCATCCGAGTCCAATGCAGCCCTTCTTCTGTCAAACTTAACAGTTGGTTTCTTCTGCTGGGTTTGAGCATTCACATTTTCGAGTAAGGTAATAAGTTCTGTTTCCCCAATTTTGGAACAAATCTGCCCCGTCTGTGCCATTCGTATCAACATATTCTCCACCAATTTGCCCTTGTCTGGCTTCCCCAACATTAAAGTGTTTACTGGAAGCAAATATTAACATAATAAGACCAAGTTATGGATTATTATTATCATTAATATCTGTACCGTCTAAGTTTTCAGAGCAATGAATTTAAAAAAATACAGGCAAATAGAGCATTAAATTTTTAATATTAAGACATAAACATAATGCAAAAATTTTATCGTAAATGGGAATACAGTTGAAGATACAAAAAAAGTATAAGGAATTTTTTTCATATTAAATTTAAATTAATTTAAAACGATTGACGCTAAGACGGTATAGCGCTCGAAGCGCCCCCATTGCCGTACTAATTTTTTGGGTTCACAAAATCGTATCGTCTCCTAAGTTATAGTCCTCCCTACACCAAGGTCGCAACTGATATTATTATTTTACAATTAAAAGTTATGGAAAATTAACTTTTAACTTATCATGTGCCACCTAACTTGAAAAATGTACTTACAACGAGCTCTTGCCGGTTGGTCTAAAATTTGCGAAAGGATGGAATTTTTGGCGTCCTCTTGTGCCCTGGCTTGTTCTTCCTTCCTTTTTTGCGAATTTTCATTTTCTGCGTCTCCCTAAACCAACCAAAATCTTAAAATAGGCAAAAATTGGGCAAATGTAACCAACCTTGTACTGGGATTGCAGCTGAGCCAAACGTTGCTTCCTTAATTCTTCTAAATCCGAATCAGCCATCGAATTCTATTCTAATGCTAATTATAAAAATAATCCTTTAGATAACCAAAAATCACTTTTTATTTCTAATGTCAAAGTTGACAAATTTGGGGATTTTAACGCTGTGTGTAGGGAAATGTCACCTTGTGCGTCATCAAAATGTCAAACAACAAAAACGAACAAAGCAAAAACAGAAATTTGAACATGTAATTTTGTGATTTAACTTAAAGCCACACTATCAAAATAGTGTTTAGGAATGTTACGGAACATTACGTTTTAACAGAACGATCAAATTGTATTAGGGATGGCTGATGAATATTCGTCATGGGTGAGATTGTTTATTGGTTGTTTTTCGATTAACACGGTTATTTTAGGTGGGTTTGATTTACGTTTTCAATTTAATTGTGGGCACTGGTGCCCTTACTCTCCCCTCGGTGTTTGCCGGGGCGGGATGGCTCTTAAGTACAATTTTAGTGAGTCTTTTAGCACTGGTCAGTTTCATAACAGTGACTTTTGTTATTGAAACGATGGCTTGTGCTAACGCCACAGTCCATTGGAGACGCGTCCAGTCTCACAAAACTGATGTAAGTTTTTTAGTTGTGTAATTTTTTATAGTTTGATACGGAGGACTATAGATTAGGAGACGATCTTTTGTAGTACGACAGAGTGAAAATGAGGGCGCTTCGCTCGGTATCAACTCGTTTTAAATTAATTTAAATTCAACCAATTCACTAATGACCTAGAAAAAGTACAGGAATGTTGAGTTTTGCATTCTTAATAGACTCAGAAAAACGGCTGAGTCAAATTTCCACGAGAAATATGAGAAAAAAAATCATTTAAAATTTGCGCTTTGTCTTTATAGTGTTTGCATTACTTTTATCTCTGACTATGTATTAAGTTTTTAATTTAAAATTCGTAGTTTTGTTTTAATTTTTTCAGAGGAAACTAATGTATCGTCTACTTTAATAATTTCTGCTAAGTTAAACGCTATATTCTTCCGGTTAAAGCTACTTGCAAATATTCCTTTACTTTCAAAATGAAATTTTAAAACTGGAAAATTTGATAATCATATTCTTTAAGAATTACTGACTTTAATAGACTTGACTGTAACATTTGATGTTTATTTACTTAATAATATTAAGAATATTATTAAAATACTTACTTTACGAAGTTAAAGCATATGAAATAATCTTTTCTTTATCTGCCTGTAAGTTGAATTTTTTAAATTGTCGTTTATGTACTCACATAATCACCTTTGATTAAATAAGCAATTAGCTCTTTAGAATTTACAAAATTTGGCTATACAGCTTTTTGACTAAGCAAATCCCTGAAAACCGAAGTCTTCATTTTTGTTAAAAGGTTATTTAACTGATCCATCAGATACTTTATAGCGCCTTATTGGCAAATCGGAATCAGCTTTTTTAAATATTTTTAGTTGCATTAGTTTGTAAGATATTAAATTGTGTTTAATCCTTGGTGGGTCTAACTGAAGCAGTAATTGGATTTTTTTTAACCCGAATATATTTGTTATGAAAATTTTTAAATGAACTACATTAACAAAACAAAGAACATATTAGAAAGTTAAAAAAATCCAAGTTTTTAGGTTTACTAGACACAATACAATTTCAAAATGTATTTTTTTGTATCTTTAATGGAAAACAACCATTTCATTAGGTAGAATTCAAAAAGGAAATGTTTTATTTTACTAATTAGCAACATAACATTTTTATGTTGTCCCTCTTGATTCCTGTATACCAAATTTTATAAAAATTGGAGAAGTAGTTTTAAATATAAAAAATATAATCTGTAATTTTGGGGTGACTTTTGGAGGCCAATAATTCCATAAACCCATAATAAAACCGTTCCATATTTATCGAAAAGGGTTGAGGATAGAAAAAAGTGTGAGAAACAGATTTATAAATAATTAAATTTCCTACATAAAAGTTTTTAACTCCATACTTCTATTAGGTTCACTTTTCATCGTCTGTTAAACCTCATTTTTTTAAATCACTTGTCAGTGTCAAAAATTTCAAAAATGTTAAATATAAATGGAGTTGCAATTTTTTATTATTTTTTTAAATTTTGATTTTAATTCCAAACAATTCCGAATGGACTTTAGGTACTTAATTTGACGTAATAAAATGTTGAAAACGCACGCATTTATTATGGTTTTATAATTGACTCGACCGACGTTTTGCCACCTTTTTGTTAAACAGATCTGTTTAAATTTTCCCATTCTTGACGAATCCGTGGATTGAACGGCTTTTCGACTTAAACGGTTGCTGTTAGGGAAATGGTCTCGTGAACATTTTTGTACGAAATTTAATTCTATACAACTTTTTTTTCAATATTTTTTTGTATCTTTAACTTTATTCGCAACGTTTTGAAAAATATGGGACTTGGTGCAAATTAGTAATTTTTTTAAATAAGTTTACCATAACATTTTTGAAGTACTTTAATCTTTATTGAGGATTTAATGCTCTATCTGCCTGTAATTTTTACAAATACAATCATTTTTTTAAATGTTAAGATTTTATTCGTACGTTGTGTCGTATTCTTACGTACAGAGTGATCCAAAAAGTGTCGGACCAACTTTTGCAGGGTAATAAAAGTTGGGCATCTAGATTATTTTAATTTTTTTTCTAGGCAACAAAAATTTTTTTTCGTATTAATTCTTGCTTTTTAATATATTTTCGAATTTGCTAGTTTGTTATATATATTTTTTTGTATATTGAACGAGTTTATGTATCAGTTATCAGTGTTATTAGTAGTTATTACATTCTTTCGGTGTTCGCCGTAACAATCCTTTTTTAAAGCTTCAAATTTGACTTTATTGCTATTATTATCGTGGGCAAATAATATTATACAAATTGTTGATTTTTTCAATAGAGATCTGTTTAATGTTATATTTTGTTTCCGATTACTAAATTCGAGAATACATCTGAACGGTGGAAAACTTTTTTAGATCTGAAGAAAATTTACTATTGATACGTTATTTAATACCAGTTAATGTGGACTCTGTTGTATTTATAACCTCTTTATGAATTAAAGTCCAAGAATTTACAAGTTTCAAATGTATAATTTTGAAGAATTATATCTCGTGAAAAAGGCACAAACAATTTTTTGTCATAAGAAACTTTAACTCAGTTGAGCAAGCGTTGCTCCGAGACTTTTGCATTACCTGTATAATAATCTGTGTTTTTAATTATTATTTTTTTTCGATATCTAGGAAAGTGAAGTACCTGCTGACAGTGATTCCGAACCTGAGAACACAACCGAAGAAACCGCCATTATGAGCATAAACCGTCGAAGGAAGCGCTACTATAATCTAAATACAAAGGTAGAATTAGGCGAAATGGCCAAACTCTATTTTAATAAATTCGGCCAGTTGTTGTTTTACGTCTCACTGTGTATTTATCTATACGGTGACTTAGCTATTTACGCCACAGCCGTCTCGAAAACAATAGTGGACCTCACCTGTAAGTCGTACAATAACGATACAGAAGATTATAGTACTAAGTGTTCCGATTCGTTAAATGTTGCAAAAATTGACATGTATCGTATATTTGTGGCCATTTTTGCGTTATCGGTTGGTCCATTCACTTATTTTAAAGTCCAAAAAACCAAATATCTCCAGATTGTTACAACAGCCCTGCGATGGTCAGCGTTTGTTATAATGATCACGCTGGCGTGTATCAGATTGTCAAAAAATGGACAAGAAGGCCACCCTGATTTGGTTCATTTGAGCGGTGTTCCGAGCCTGATTGGCTCAAGTATTTATAGTTTTATGTGCCATCATTCGGTTCCTGGTCTAATAGCGCCTTTTGCCAATAAGCAGCATGTTATTCGCCAAATCGGTTTGGATTATTTGTCGATCTGCTGTTTTTATTTGTTGTTAGCAATGACTGGTTCTTTTGCGTTTGAAACTTTGGATGACTTGTATACGCTCAATTTTATTCCAACGGAATCAGACGATTCTGGCGTTTTTATGGAAGTCATAAAGTATTTTCTGGGAGCTTTTCCCTTGTTTACGCTTTCTACGAGCTTCCCAATTATCGCAATTACGCTACAGAATAATTTAAAGTCCCTGTTTCTTGATATTAACGTCATGGAGAGATATAATTTTTTTGTGCGGAGACTAGCGTTCCCTACACTTGCGGTGGTTCCCCCGATTGTTGTGGCGTTTTCTACGCACAATTTGAGGACTTTGGTGGCGTTTACAGGCTCATATGCTGGCGTTTTAATACAGTATATTATACCAGCTTGTTTGGTGTATTTTGCTCGCCAACATTGCGCAAGAAATATCGGGAATTATGACAATAAATATTCTAGTCCATTTAGACACGTCTTTTGGTTCACTTTTGTGATAGGTTGGTCAATATTTTGCGTTATTTTTGTCACGGCCAATTTTATTATGCAGGAAATACATACAAAATAGTTATTATTTTATACTTGTACCAGGTGAATCAACTTTTATCCGCTGTCATACTATTTAGTGTGAAAACTCGGAAAATGTGTATGCTAGGGAGAAATAAATGCTAGGAGGCAAAATAACGAGATTTTCTGTACCCAAAAATTTAGTACAGGGGAACAAAAATGAGGGCGCTTCGAGCCCTAGTTCACTAGTTCAATTTGTTCACTAATTGCGTTGAGTATCAAGCTGAGATATACTGATGACTAAAGTTTTTACTTTACTTAAATTATAGAATTATTTAAAATTATTAGAGAAATGTAAAAAGTATAATTTTTTTATTTCAATGCTCTAAAATTTAAAGTTATGTAAAGAGCACGATAAGGGATATAATGATAAAATGTATAATACAATGGTATTTTTTTGAAATTTATACAAAGTAAAAATTATAAGCTATAAACATTAAGCGTAAAAAAAAACTCAAAGGAGTAAAATGCATTTGTTTATAGTTTTTACTCCTATTATTTATTTTGTTACACGTTGATTTCATATAGCTAGCACATAGCTCCCAAGAAGGAATTTCGTATACGAGTAAATAAAAAATAATCAAAAAGTAAGTAAAAAATCGTGAATTAGAAAAACGTTTAAACTTAAAAGGTTGACTTGGGAGCGTTAACAACTCGTTTTTTTATATTTATTCACTTATGTACACTTATTTTACACTTATTGACTATTAACACTTCTACAATAATTATCACACTTTGAATACAAATATTTTTGTTTTATTTTATTTTTTATTGTAACTTTATTTTGACGATAATATAATATAAAAAATAGAGAAACCGTTTTTAAAAACTTTTTACATAATGTTAATTTAAATTATTACAAGTTTTGTGAACAATCAAAGAAATACAAAATCTGTACACATTGTAGGTTTTAACAACAAACATTAAACATTTATTTTGTGCTAAAATAACATATTACAATCTTGTACATACGTTAACAGAATACATGGAATAATTAGTATAGACGAAACTAAACAGATGCTAAGGAAAATATTTTTCTGTATTACTATTTTAAAAATCACTTTTAAGTAGTTTTAAGACAAGCATTCAGTGGTTTTAGAAAACAATGACATTTTCGTGCCATAATACCTAAAATTTCAAGATCTTCATGCTCAATATTTAAAGATTCATAAAAAACATGTCAATAATTATCAATTGTTCTAAATTTTTTTCAAGTAGTTTTATTTTACCGCTTGAGTTGGAATGTTGGATCCAATAAATTACTAATACAAAATTAAAAAAAATCTTAAGTTGCTATTTATTTTGCATTGAAAAACGTCAAAAATTTATTTTGAATTAATTGCAATTAAACGTTCTGTTAACACGGCCTTAAGGCCCGATTTCTGGTACTATTAAACTTCAGTTAAATTTATCTCTCCGATTATTATGTTTCTAGAAACTGGGCCTAATGACTCCATTAGCAAAAGTTTGCCGCAGGGCGGTCTTTTTTATTTTAATTTCTCATTGTTTATATACAGTTTTCTTTTTTACAAATTGTTAACTATTTCAATTTAAATCAATCGTATACGCAACGTTTTGAAAACGGCCGGTTTATAGAAAGCTCAATTAAAATTTAATGCGTTGTTAATAGTTAATTTTGAAGCAAGAATGAAAGAAGGGGGTTTGAGTTTCTTTATAAAAAAATTAGATACTAATAAATTGCTGAGTAAGTAATAGTCATTTTCTAAGTAAAATATTGTAAATGCTAGGTAAAATAATCTAATTGTTTGGCAGAAATGCTTGGTAAAATATTTTAAATGCTGGTAAGTGGTATGAAGATTTTTAAATAAGATTTGCTAAGAAAAAAAAAATACGGCTTATAAAATGGTATACCTTCTTAGATATTTCACACCCACTTTGCTGAGCTAAATATTTAATATGCTAGATATGGACTAATTGAACCAAAAAATCCATCTTTTTAAAAAAGATTTTTTAAGTGTTGGAATGGACAAATGTAGTGACATATTTAGTAGGAGGAAGTAAAAAGTGTTTGACTCTTGTTATAGGCAAAAGGATTTGCATTGATACATTTTTTTCCTTTAAATATACGAATTCCGAGTTCAGAGCATTATAGAGAATCTTTTCAGTCCTCCAAATGTAGAAACAAAATGAAAATTCAGGGCTTCCCCACAAGGATACATTATTTGGTTTGAAGGTGAACCATTTTCTTCAAATGTAGGCTAAAAATTTCAATGTTTATTGTTATTTAGGAGTAAATTTTTGGAGTAAAAAAACTTTTCTCAAAAATGATACGGCAAATTACAAAAATTTAAGATTATTTTTTTACTTCTAAATAAAGCTATTTTTTGAAAAATTCTTTTACATTATTATTCTCCACAATCATTTTTACCATAAATAAGAATAAACACTGAAATTTTTAGCGTGCATTCGAAAAAAAAACGCAGTTCAAGGAGTGATTTTCAGACCAATGTATCTTTGTGGGGAAGTCCCGAATCTGTATTTTTTTCGATATGTGAACTACTGGAGTAATTCTCTACAACGCTTTGTACTGAATTTGCAAATTTTCAGACACTTGTAAATAATAGTAGTACTTATGTTTTCACAAGCGTTTATAATTTTTATTTAACGATATTATTTTACGATTTATACTTAGGAACTTTTTTAAGCGTTTAATTTTTGTGGAAGTCCCTTCAATAATCAAGGAACTTGTGATTTTACCATATTTATAAAAGAATGTTAATTAAGAAAAAATCAAGGACTTATTTCCTCGAAACTTTAGCCACATTGGTGCGTTAAATCACACAGTATCGATAAAGTATAATTGGGATTAGAATTAATAAAGTAAAAATGAAAAAACTAACTGTTGAACCCAACAATTGAAAGGTTGAAAAAAATGTATAAAACTTTATTAAAAGTTTAGTTTAACCAGAAAGGAGCGTCTTGAGAGAGAATTGATAAAATTTGTTTCACCTGGTACAGTGTCATGACTGATTTTTAGATTACAGAAGTGTATTTTTGTATACAATATTTGATAAATAAAGTTATCAAGTTAATTGATGTTTTATTTTATTAAATTACAAACGATTAGTTACATTATAAAGAAAATTATTTCTTCTTCCCCTTACTTGTGGACCCCTGTTTTGCCTTCCTCTCCTGCTGCATTTGCTTCAGTTTCATATTGAGTTTAGTTTGTGCTTGCGAATGCTTCTCTTGCGTCAACTTCACATTTGGGTGCAAGTACTTCTGCCTCTCGTCTTTCCTCACAGCATCCCCACACCCGTGTATTTCGGGGAGCCCATGCGTGGGGCAAAACCTCCCTTTGCAGTACTTGCACTCGATGGCGAAGTCATTGGTCCGATTTTTGCATTTTATGAACGAACATGTGTTATCAATTTTCTTGACCTTGTCTAGGACTTGGTCTAGGTCGTGCGACGTTGTGGCTTCCTTCAAATCCTTTTCCTTGTTCTTTACTTTGGAATTTTCCGTGATTGTTATTGTTGCCATTTTGAGGTTAGACAACTGTCACTTAGTGTCAAAAATGGGTTATTGCCTGCAGGGGGCGCTGCCGTGCTAGCGCAAAAAATTTCGACTGGAGCTCGAGTGAAATGTCATTTCGACGCAAAAATGGTTGAATGATGTTGGAGAGCTGAGTTATTTGTTAAAAATTGCGAGTTTTCTGCGAAAACACCAGTGATTAAGTGCGTAATTGTGTGTTTTAAGATGTGACGTGTGAGTTGGGTTGATAACTGGTGACTGGGTGCAGTGCATGAGACAACCGTTGACTGGTCTTTGGTGAATGATGTTTTTGTTTTTATGAAAGATTGCAAATTATGGAAAAACCATGGGGAGTTTTGGGTCTGTTCACTGGACTGCTGCTGTGTGCATTATGCAATGGGCTGCCCATTAATCTGGAGAACACGGTAGCAGGTGAGTCACCAGTTATGGTCGTTTGTAAGCCCACTATCACTTTCATGGACAGTCGATAAGTTTTGCTAATCAATCATTACCGTTCACTCCTTACACCAATAAATAAATCTGCCGCATTGTAAAGTGCAACTTGCTGTTATTTCATCCGTTAATTGAGCACAAACGTGCGTCTGAACGGTTATCCAGTTATTTTTTTTTTCAAACAGCATGCCCAGCTATTGAGTTTATAATAATAGTTGTATTTTACCCATTCAAGGTTTTTTGATTGTTAATCGTGCGAAAAGTTTGCAATTAAAACGCGCTATACTCATTTTGAATGTCCCACTATGTTTTGTGTAAGCTGGAATTTAGCCAAGTTTAATGTTGGTATTGTTGCTAATTGTTTATGGGAGAAACAAAATTGTGTGTAATTTATAAAGGTATTTTATAAAACAATGTGTGACCATACCGGGTGATCAAAAGTTGCTGTTTGAGTTGGCAGCAATTGGGAGCTGTTGGCAACACTGCAACTGGATGTGATTTTGCTTTTAACTTTTTAGATTTTGTGCCCTTTATATTTCAGAAATTTTACAACCTTCGATCTATCAAAATTTTTGTACAAGATTACAAAGGTACAAAAATTCTCAAAACTTAAAAACTAATAGTCTTCCAGAAATCATAGATAAAATGTACTTAATGTGTTCTTCTCGATCCATGCGAATATTTTCAGATTTTTTCTGCAATTCTTAAGGATCAATAAAATTAAAAATGTATTAAAATATTAAATGATGAAAATTTTATGCTTTCTAGTTCATTCTAAATCAAGTAGTTCTTGAATGATGTTTTATACAAGGTGTGTTAAAATGATTCTCATCTAGTTTGCTGTGAAATTGTTTTACTGTTACTATCAGTTACATTCAAAAGTTTCATTAAAAGAAAACTGAAATATATTACACTGTGCAAGAAAACACTTATTATTGAAAGTTATTTTCGAATTATTTCCGAGTTAATCCATTGAATGGCAACAGTATTACAGTAAAACCTTTCAACAACGGACACCGGTGGAGACTCTTTAATTGTCGTTGTGAAGAGGCAATTTTAAATAAATAATTTTAAGCATGTTTTACAAAGAAATGTTTTATTCGTACGCATGATTTTTGAATAAATAAGTATCTATGTTATATTTTTTGTATAGCTTTAAGTCTATTCAAAATATTCTATTCTATTATATTTTCAATTTTTTGATCATGTTCGTATCTGTAAGATTCTTAACAGTATAAATAACTAAGTATAAATAACTAAAAATGTTTTTAAAATAAAAATAAAATTATTAAAAAAGAAAATGAACAGATTTTTTACTTTGAATCTTAAATTTTTGATTGCTTGTTTTTAGGAGCCATGTTTTTTTATAATAATTTTTTACATGGCACATAATATCAGCTGAGTTTACTGTGGTTCTAAGTCAAGTTTTCTTTTTCTCACAATCGTCTTTCTTACATTATTTTCCAATGCTTTTCTTACGTTCCTACAAAAATGTCCGTTGTGCAGAGGTGTCTAATAATTTACTTATTCGATGTCTGATTTTACGTGAAAAATTCACGGACGACTGGATGAAAATCATTTTAGCACACCTTGTATAAAAAATAAGTAAAAAATTTTTTTACGGATTTTTGCACAATACTTAAGGTTTTGGAATGACATAAGAAATAATAATTGTTTTGACATAATTTTAATTAATTTTAATTACATACAGGGTGAGTCAATAGTGGTGTTATTTCTATTTTTTTTTAAATTTCCAACCAATAATACTGGTTTCAGCTGACCAGTTCGGTAATCCATAAAAAATTCAAAATTAATCTGAGTATTGTCAAGTCTGTCTTGATATTTCGCTAAAACTTTATTATGGACTATTATTATTTAAAATATAAAAAAGCAATATTAATTCAATTAATGTTTTTTAAAAATCAATCAAAGTATCCAAGTGGGAAGTGCAATTAGTATTTTTGGTATCTTAGAACTGACTCACCCTCTATAAGGATTTCTTGAATAATTCTTAAAAAAATCCCTTGTGTTGAGAGAAATATTAAGTATTTAACAGCAAACAGTGAATTTTCTGTGGTTATTAGTTTTGGAGATACAGCAAAAATAAATCAAACTTACTTCGTATACACGCTATTGATTTTAATTTCTCTGTAAAAATCTAATTTAAAACCTGAGTCACTTTTTATGAATCATTTGTAAACAATGAATTTGAGTTTGTAAACTTGAACCACTTTAAATTTTGTATGAGGGTTGACTTGATAATAAAAGTTCTCTGTTGCTTGAAATGTGATGGTGGCTCTAATTATTAAAGAATTCGTTTTATTAAAAATCAGCTCTTGTTACAAGTACTCGTCACTCGTCTGATATTACAATTTAGGGCTTTTTAGATTTTTGTAATAATGTATTTTATTTTGCATTTTCGTTTTATGTGCAAACAACATACGAACAAGGTTTAAGATATTTTAAATTTGAAAAATAATTTATGTACCTACACACTTACACAATTTTTGTATTTTCAAATTAGAGGTTCAAGTTTTCTGCTTTTCTGTACCGAATTACAAGTATAACCTTAGGATTAAATTACTGGAAGGCAAAGAGTACACATCTTAAAGATTTAAACACAAGATTAAAATAATTTGTGTATTCTACACCTACGAGTATATTGCATCTAAAAAGGTATTTTTAGCCTCATTGGACAACTTAACTGAACGTTTGATTTAACTGAATGTAGGTTACATTTAATGGAATGTTTACTCTTGTCCTGGAACGATAATTAAGGTACATTTCAGGATTTTCTTTCGTTTAGAATCTGTATTTATTCTTTATTTCTATTTGTTACTCAAACAGATCACTATCTCTTGATAATCCATTTAATTTTAAAAATTTAATCAGTTAAATGGATAGAATTAACGTAATATTCTTAACACGTTTTATTCTTTGAAACTGCTGTTGCAGTAATTGATTCACTGTTTGTTTGTTACCGGTGCTGTGAATTGATCAGAACTTATAAACAACACAAAACCTTAATTCCATCCTCTTTGTCATTAAAGTTATCAAAAAGAATGAATAATTAAATTAAATTATTATTATCATCACCATCAACAGAAAAAACTAAACACATGTAATAGCATTAAACTTGAAACACGCAAACTGTTCCGCTCATAAGTTTATCGTAACAATACATAATATTGAACTTCCGTATTTTTAATAAAAAGACTGATGTGAAAACTTTTATCTTTGCGTCACTTGAAGCACATTTTTCTTGTGATTTGAACTCTAATTAGATGCGCGATATTTAGATTAGTTTTTTTTCTTTGACAAACGCCGGTAGTGTTTGCACACAGCAACGGAATTTAATTACTCAGCGGATAGCGACCATTAAGTAATAATTACCTTAATTGCGAAAAAGAATGAATGAACTTCCAAGAAGGCATTTTATTTTGTTTTACCATTTTGCTGTATCCAATTTGTAGTAAATCTACAACTTTAACAGACGGATAAAGACAAACAGTTAACTAAAATTCTCGGTATCAGTAATACCCGCATGCAGTCATGGCTATTACCCTCTTTCCGGTATACCAACTGAATGAATTTTTGTAATACGATAAATACAAATTGCTTTCTTTACATGTGGTAATAATAAGAAAAAGCAAAAATTTAGCTTTTAAATCAAAAAGTTGTGGACGTCATGAATTTTGCAAAAATTTGAAAGCTCATAGAATAAACAGAACAGCGAGAGCATTATACCGGAAAGTGAAGGTTGTTTTAGCTGTGATAAAATTGTTTATGTGATTGATGAGCAATTGTCTCAATCAGTTTTTGTCAGATATGGTCGACAAAGTATTACTGTAATTAATTAACCAGTTTTAAATAGTTTTACTACGACTTATGAGTTAACTAAAAAACTTTAAAGAGGTTAAGAAGATAAAAAACTTAGTATCCACCTTCATAAAAAGAACCAAGAATCAAGGATTTAGGAAATGACTAAATTTTAAACAAAGCATGAAGAACTAACTAATAAATGATTCATTTCGGAAAAGGAAAAACCTTCTCGGTAACATGGAAATTTCAGTCGTAGCATTGATAACTTGATAAGTGTTAAAACACCATTATACAGGCTGATTCTTTTAGGGCCTACATTAGAAACTTTTTATCTTCTAATGTAGCTGAAGCTATGAAAAATTGGTGCCAATTTTACAATTTTAAATAGTAACCACCTATTTATATTACATTTCTGAATTTGCTTCTTGAAACTGAATAAAATGTACCTTAGTTGTCAATACTTATCTGTCACAGTTTTTGAAGTATGTCAATTTTTTATACAAATTTTTATTTGCAGGGGTTCATTTAAAATATCATGAATCCTTTACAATAAATAAATAAATAATTCTTTTTGCATTTGATAGCCAAAGGTTCAACTGAAGTCTTCAGGATTGTCAACTGTCAAATTGCAAGGCTACTATGATTTTTTGAAATTGATGTTTAAAAAATGAATATAAAACAGTTTTTTCAAATGGAATAACCCTGTTTTCTCAATGCCAAAGAACATCAATTTTTATGCAGACTTTTATTAACATTCTCTATATCTATCTCTTACAGTTTTTGAATTAATTGCAAAAAAAAGATTAACTCATTATTTTCATTTCAATCAAGTAAACTTTCGAAAAATACGATAAAATTGTGCTACTAATTAATAAAAATAACTTGTTTGTCCACCATTTTCATTCAAGAAGTTCAAAATTCGATAGCAAATTAAATGAGTTTCTTTACATAATTTATTAAGTTATAATTATAATAAACTATAATTATATATTATTGTTTTACTGCTTATTCGATAATGAACCACCTAAAAACTAAATAAAATATTGAAGCTTTACAATTTTTAACCATTTTGCAAGGTCTACTTGATTAACTATGAAAATTACGAATTAAATCCGTTTTTTGTGATTTTTTTCAAAAACTGTGAGACAGGTATAGGACGTATTGATAAAACTCACCATAAATATCAATAATCTTTGGATTGCCGTTAAGAAAATAGGGTCGTTCCATTTGAAAAAACTGAGTTATAGCAGTTTTTTTGAAAAAATCATACTAGCCATGAATTTTGACAGTTGACATTTTCATAAATTTTAGAAAACTGTCCAAACCTTCGGTTATCGAATGCAAAAAAGGCCATGATATCTTAGATAAACTCTTGCAAATGAAAATTTTAACAAAAAAAATTGACATATGTCAAAAATATTGACATATGTCAGATAAGTACCAACAACTTGGGTAAATTTTACTCAGCTTGAGAAGGTAAATTCAAATATGCGTGGTTACTATTAAAATTTTAAACATGGCGCCAATTTTTTGTAATCCCTGAAGCTCAGTTATTTTGAAAATAATTTAGTTTAACTCAGAATGGTCGATTTAGATCGTATACAAAATTTTAAAGTTCTAGCTATGTTAGAAGTTAGAAAGTTTCTGATGTAGGCCCTAAAAATGTTCCTAATGTTTTTGGCGATTTTATTAATATTTTTTTACAAAATACACTGTTCTTTATTTCGCTGCTTTTTCCTGTTGTGGTTGTTTTAAAAATAACAAAAGGAAAGCGAGACAAATGCTTTCAGCTAAATCGAGCAAAAGGAGACCCTTCTGGTAAAAAATCCACTTATTTTGTTCCAGATTCTCACACCCAATTGCTGACAGGACTTGTGGCAGTTTTATTAACTGTTTGCAGCGTGGTGTTCCTGGCAGGCTGCTTGTGCTGTCAACGAAGGAAAGGATTTAAGGTAACATAAATACTTCTGGAGCATTAACGAACGGCACTCGGAGAAGTTGACCTCTCTTCTGGTTTTTCCGGAACATTAATCATTTTATTTTGAAAATTTCTGTGCAACGATATCGTTCATTTTCAGACCATATTTGTTAAAGGTCAGCTCGTTTGTGATTCATACATCCACCATTTCATTCGGTAGAATGAAGACGCAGGCGGTTATAACTCCAACCTGTTTGGCGGTGACAGTTCAATGCGAACAAATAGCTGAATCGAATCAAAGACACACAAACTTTGTATCTGGAGCGTTTGAATGTTGAATGTGCAAGGAAGTGATTTAATTAAGATTATTTTACGATATCTGGGCTTGATATCTAATTATATTTTTGTTGGTGTAGGTTTGGAATCTTGTTTTTCATTGTAATGATTTCAGTTTCGTTTTCCTGTTGAATGCCATTAACAAGAAATGTAATTGAATTTTTTTGGCACAAAGCTTGGTTTTACTTTGTGTCATTGTGTTTCTCTATGAAATTAAATTGGCAGTAATAAACATTTTTGACTGACAATAATAATTATTTGTATTTAGAATAATTGTGTTCTTATTTTCATTGAATGTGAAGTCAGCTTTCGTGACTTCTGTTATTATTAATTTAGTAAGAGACTGAAAAAAAGCTGATGTAATGTTTTTTTTCGTTATTATAATATCATCACATGGTTATTGCGTATACCTTAATGGTATGACTACGAAATACATTTTCGTCGAAAAGTCGTTAAATATGAACACGTTCTAAAATTTAAATAAAAGATGTGTTAAGACATTATTAAAGACATTACTCATTTGATTTAGTAATTTTATATCTTTGTAATTGAATTGCATTTTTTTAATAACTAAATTTTATAATATTTAATGAGTTATGTTTGAGTTGATTACAGCATTTTTTGCTGATCGTAATATTTTTTGATGACACAATTAAAATTAATACCAAATCAAAAACAGTCCAATTTTTTTCATCACACCATTTTTAAAAACCAACCTATCTGATCGCTTTGAAGCCTACTATGCCATTTTTTAGAGCTTTCCAAGTCGGTTCTAATGCTACCCGACATTTTTCGCTAACTCAAACGTTTTTGGCATTTTTTCGGAAACTATAAGACTAAAAATCAAAAAAGCATCAAAATGTGCTTGAAATTATCTATCTTTTCGTAAAAACTTTGGAGCCACTCCGGGGAACGGTTCCGCCTACAGAGGCATTTTTAGTTTTTCAGTAAAAAAAATTTCAACCCAAAACTAAAAGTTTTAGAGGAAATGTTTTATTCCAGCGCATTTTACGGTTTATTTTCGTATTTTTTTACCATCTTTAAAGTTCCCTATTTTAAAAAATAAAAAAAACATTTTGTTTTAACTCGTCGCTCCAGCAAAGTTCTATCCAATTTTCTCTGCCCTTAGGACTCTATATATTCCTTAAAAATGCAAAAAAGTCATTTGCTTCGATTTTTTTTGTTTGATTTTTCCAATTTTTGTTGAGATATTGTTGGATTTTCGGTACCCGAAACATTTATCAGGTAATAACTCCGGAGTTATTAGACGCAAGCTCATTACGTTTATTATTGTTAAAAAGCTTTTTTCTTTACCTATTTTTTTCAAAAAAGATCATCGTTCTCTGAGTAATAGTTTTCGAGAAAATTGCTAACAAAAGCGAACATAAGTAAAATGAAAAAAAAAATTGAAAAACTATTGGTAATTTGGCGATTTTTTTGACGTCAATTGATTTCTCCGATCATTTTACATACGTTTACATAAAATAGTTTCACTTTTTTGGGCAACAGGGGTATTTTTAGTTTTTTACTAAAAACATTGTGACTCAACAAGTAAAAATTCTAGAAGAAAACTGTTTATTCCAGCGCATCCTACAGGTTATTTTACATGTTATACTATGGTTTTTACAATCATTAAAGTTTCTAATTTTTTTAACACGTATCTCTACATTAAAAAAATAAAAAAAAAAATTTCAACTCGTCGCTCTAGCAAAACTTTGTTCACTTTTCTATGCCTTTTGGACTCTTTTCATACTTTAAAAATGCAAAAATGTCAAATGTTTTAATTTTTTTTAATTTAATTTTTCCAATTCTTGTTGAGGTTTTGGTCGATTTTTGGTATCCGGAACATTTATCAGGCAGTAACTCCGAACTATTAGAAGCAACCTTATTATGTTTATTATCATTGGAAAGCTTTTTTGATTCCTTATCTTTTTCAAAAAATATCATTGTTTTCCGACTTATACTTTTCGAGAAAATTGTGAACAAAAGCGAACATAAGTAAAATCGAAAAAAATCATAACTTAAAAACTATTGGGAATTTGGGGATTTTCTCGTCGCCAATTGATTCCTGTGATCATTTTACATAAGTTCACATAAAATAGTTTAACTTTTTCTGGACAACAGAGGTATTTTTAGTTTTTTACTAAAAAAATTATAACCCAAAAAGTAAAAAATCTAGAAGAAAACTGTTTATTCTAGCGCATTCTACAGATTATTTTACATGTAATCTTATGTTTTTTACAATCTTTAAAGTTTCTAATTTTTTTAACACTTATCTCTACATTAAGAAAATCCAAAAAAAAATTGAACTCGTCGCACTCGCAAAACTTTGTGCACCTTTCTGTGCCTTTAAGACTATTTTCCTACTTTAAAAATGCAAAAATGTCAATTGCTTTAATTTTTTGTAGTTTAATTTTTGCAATTTTCGTTGAGGTTTTGGTCGATTTTTAGTACACGGAATATTTATCGGGCAATAACTCCGGAACTATTAGACACAACCCCAATAAGTTTATTATCGTTGGAAAGCTTTTTTAATTATCTATCTGTTTTATCATCGTTTTCCGACTAATAGTTTTCGAGAAAATTGTAAACAAATGCAAAAATAAGTAAAATGAAAAAAATTGTAACTATTGAGGATTTGGCGATTTTCTCAACACCAATTTATTCTTCCGATCATTTTACATAGATTTACGTCAAAATAATTTCATTTTTTCGAATAGTTTTTCCGTAATTGAAAAAATAAAAAAATGAAAAATTTCTATGCACATTTGCAGGCTTGAAAAAGTAGATGACTGTTAAAGCGTTTTTTAAAATTTGGAAGCTCCATAGAACAGTAATTAAATCATCATTAATGACGTCCATAAACCTATCTTTTTTTTTTTTAAACGAAATCGTTCAAAAATATTAACTTTAACAAATGGCTAACGAAAAATATTTTTTAAGTATAGTTGAACTTCGATAATCCGAGGTGGTCTCGGTCCCATCCAATTCAGATAATTGAGGTTTATCTGTAATGAACTAACTCGTTTGTTAAACGGTGATTATTAAAACTTAAAGTTAAACGTCAACTGTACACTGCATTATCGTTACTTAAATAAAAGTAAAATCATAAATTCAAAATTCAAGTCAAAAATGATGTGACAACTACACGTTACGGTAAAATTATACACATTTGGATAGTCCATTATTTTGAAACGTAAAGGTGGAGTAACGTTTTTATGTAGGTGATAATCACCCATTAAATGAGTTTCCTCAAGTTTCTAATTTTCACATCACTGCACCAAATTGTAGCAGTTTGTTGGTTAAAAATAATGTTCTTTCGGAAAGTTTTAAGCGATTTCGCACGTAAATTTGCGTTACTCAGCTTGAATTTAAGTCAATTTAATAAAATACCGTGTGAGTCAAGATGAATGTTGCGGTTCATTATTATGATAAATTCAGGTCATTTTAAAGTGTCAAAGTTTACGATTTCAAGTAATTATACAATCAAGGTCATCTTATAAACAAATCTAATTAAACAATTCCGTTATTGCTGTGTGCTTCATGTTATTATTTAACCAGTGTTGTAATAAAAAAAGATGATTTGTTTGTTTGCTGATTCAACTCTCTCCTATTACTTTTTCTGGATTTACCTGTAGGAAAAGCTACACCTACACGGAAGCCAAATAAAGAGATGCCTCTAAAGGTCGTAGCACTGAAAACTTGTTGTTACAATACAATAATAGGCTTTGATTTTGCGAGACCCTTCGTGATGTTCGATTGAAATTCGTGTTTCTGTTTCCCTTCAGGGACGACGATCGATGCTTGAATTAACTTAGGGTTCTCTCCCTGGACAACTTTCTGCTCCTGACAGTTTTAAAGGTGCTGAAACTTTGTACTCTTGAGAAGTTAAATGGAGGGAAGTGAACTAAAGCAAATAATTCAACTGCAGCGTTATTAAGATTCTTGTAAAAGACAATGCTGAATAATGAGGAGTTTTTGAAAACTGCAAAGTACTTTGAATTGTTTGATTCAATTATGCTGCAAGTGTTTGTTTTTAAAATAAGACTACAGGGTGTCTCAGCTAAGACTTTCGAGCCTGGTATCTCAGACATTTGTCAACGGATTTTTATGAAATTTATTGGAAATTATTGCAACAACTCAAGTCTTTAAAACGTAATTTTACATGCCTTTTTAAAATGTTAAGCCTTTTAAGACTTATATTAAAAAATTTATCGTCAGTGAAAAATGCTGTCAGAAAAAACTCGTTCGTAGAAGACGTCTGTTTCGCTAGAAAAATGAGAAACAAACTGTTAAACGTGGGTACAGATGCAAAAGCGTAGATCTCTATGAGACAAATGAGCACTACCATTGAATTTTGGTCAATTCGGAAGTAAAATTACCGTTGGGGGCGCCACTGAGCTAGGTCGAAAACAGTAACCATAAATGGCGGGAAAATGTTTATTCGGATATTTTGAGCGTTGTACGAATTTTGGGGCTTCACAATTATTACATTGCCTATGCGGAATGATTATTGCATCTTTGGTGCAAGAAACTTATGTTGACAAATGAGAGATGACGAGGAAAACACGAATAACGAATGACTGTTTGGTTCACTTTCTTTATTGGAAAATTATTACAAAGACATTGAAAAACCTACCTTTTGGCATAATTTACGTTTAAATGTATCAGCAGTTGTTAATCTTTATTGTAGTTTTGTAGATTTACCGCAGCATTTCATGATTTTTTCAGTGGAAAATTCTAACCTAAAATTCATAACACTTCACTAATTTATTGGTTTCTTGAGCCAAACTTTGTGTTCGCTGTGATCCATTACTTATATTCTTTAATTAGACAACTGTTTGATAACACTTTGTAATCAAAATTTAAATATTTTTCACTTTTTATCCACTTTCAAGTTCCAACAATAAACACTTTATACCACGAAAAACTACAGAACCAAAGTCAACGCTAGTATTTACCACAACGTACTTTTAAAGTGATTCTTTCTATTGTAAGTAATTAACACTATACACGCAAAATTGTTGAACAATTCATTAAATGTCAGTTAAATGTGGCATTACGAAAATTTCTTTACTGTTTTCGACATAGTTCAAAAGTCATCACCAGAGGGCGTCTAGTTAATTTTATTTCCGAATTCTACTCGCAGAAACGTAACTGTCACGCAAGGGACATTTCACAATTATCTCTCACCCACACAAAGTTAAAAAACAATATTTTTGACTTACTTTTGGTACTGGATGCTTTAATTCTTTCAAAAAGGACTAAAAGACTGAACAACAACTGAAAAATTCTAGACACTTGAACATTCAGGACTTTGGAAATGTTTCGTACACTGCTGATTGGATTCTCTTCAAAAGCTTGAATTACAGCCCCAACAATTGCTTCGTTTCCAGTGACGTGTTTTGTCCTCACTCGATTTAGTTCAGGTACGCTTCCTGTGTCTTCAAATTATTGACGATTCTTTGAATTTTAAATTTCATAAATAACATTTCAAAAAAAGTCCAACGACACTTTCCATAGGCGAGTATTGATTCCTTTTTCAACAACACAGAAATTTCAGCCACTGTTGTTGGTTTTTAAAGAAATTTCACCAAATTAAAACAATTTTACTTTTCTGACAGCGCACACACTTTTGACAGTTTTTTCAGTGGTACACAAAATGCCGCATAGAAATGCTTCATCAATTGTTTCAAAAGGTGACTGCCCAAATTACTATCAAAATTTGGATTAAGTTTTTAACAACAAAATTTAATTTTTTTCATGGATCAGCCGAGCGATTTTGTTAATTTTTTTGTGTGGCCATTTATTTTTCGGGGTTTGATGATCCAACGGTAATTTGGCTTAATTTTAAATAAAAGAAATGTGTTTTAAAATTTCATTTTTTAACTTGAGGTCATTTTTTTTGCCCCTAATTGAAAATTATTTAATTAATCATAACAATCCGTTGACAAATAACTGAAATATTAAGCTCGAAAGTCTTAGCTGAGGCACCCTGTATAAAGAAGGAAGGAGTGCTACCTTATATGGAAACATTAAATGTCAGAAAATTATACGTTTTGTTATTACAACCCTTTATGCCTTTAAAAGGATAGGAGTAATTTGAATGTTTTTTATGTATCTGATAATTACACACGTTGGTGAATACGTACAGTGGAATTATTGACTGCATCTGAAACTGGAACTTGGTCGCAGTCAGATTCCTTATCATTGAAGACGTGTTTGTTGGTCGAGTTTAAAACGGGAAGTCTTCATCCGGTTGAACGATTCTCAACAAGATAGTAACTATTCGTTTTACTAGTGCACTGGACGACCGCACATCCCTGTGAAACGATCTAATGATAATGATAATATGAAAATTGCCGAAGCAGCTTGATATGATTTACCGTTACTGAAATAGTTTTCATTCATCTGATGGATTATGTCTGCGCTAGATAAGTAAATGCTTATAACATTGTGCCTTTCGAACGTTCAATTAAATTCTGATCAAAGTGATTTGTAACTTGAAATGAAGTCTGCAACATTCAGTAATGGCTTCGATCACAAATTTAATTGAACTTATGGTACAAAGTACAATATGCGAGAATAGGGAAGAATTTTTTCGTGATCTAATTTCGCAACAGCGTAATAATTTTAGAACAATATTTACAAAAATGCATTATTTCTACCTACCTAGCTGTCGTTGGACGACAGCCAAGTGCATTTCATTAAACGAAATTAATTATACGTTGATTACAAAAGAATAGGATGAGTCATTCTGTTTGTCAGGAAAAGGAAAGTAAATCCAGAATATCGGGGGAAAAGTTCGTTCAGGTCACATTGCGTTATTTCCAAAGTTCTTCAACCGACAATTTTGTCTCTATTTAGTAAATGCACTCGACTGGCCGTGTCAGTTCTTATATCTTCTAATGCCGTCAAACTTTAAGTAAAATTGATGTGACGGGCGTGTTCTTTCCGTCAGTAGGATGTGCGTGATGGTGAAATCATTAATATATAATAATAAAAAAAGATCGTCTCTAAACCAACATAAGGAAGACAAATTTTTAGAAATAACTAAACACAAACTTAGTGTACACAAAAATTGTTTATGCTATGAAATAAAATACTTTTTTTATAGAACTGGAAACCGGAAATTGTTCGTATACAAAGGTTAAATTTTAAGTGATTCTATGTTAACCGCAAATTACGTGTTTGAATAATTTTTATTTGTTTTTACGTTTTTCTTAAATCTTCAAATGTTATTGAATAATGTCAACCAAAACGTAAAATGTAGGTCAGGTAATCTGCATTTCACGTTACGTTCATTTTGAGGGAAAACTATTTTTCCTTGGCATTTTTTAAGTGTATCCGCAAATGTCATGCTGTGATTAAATTATGTTTGGCTATTAGATAGAAAATTGAGAATAAAATTTAATTACAACGGTTGAGAGATTTATTAATAATAATTACGGTTCTAATTTCGCAGAATATTACATTTACGTTTTTATTTACGATTTTACACTTTCTAACACACTTTAACAATGAAATTCAACCGGGTGTATTGTAGATTGTAGAATGTCGAATAAATCATGTGTGTAAGCTTATTTCTTAGAAAAAAGGTTTGGAAATTAATTTTTAAAATCGTTTACTTACTGTGCTTCAGTTAAAAATTAGATATGATGGAACATAGTACAGTGGAACTCGATTATAACGAACACGCAAGGGATTTCAGAATTTGTGTAATGGAACGACGTCATAATTTTCAAGTTGAATGAATTCTGAGGTTTGGAATACATACACGAAATAAAGTCTTAATGATTATTAAATGCATAGATAGTATGGTTAATTTTTTTATTTACTTCAGATAATATGTTATTTTTGTTTGTTTGTTTTCGAGATATGAATATGTAAATATTCACCCTCCGCTTTAACAATCGGTAATTTAATCAATTTTAAATATTTAAAAATAGTATTTGGACTTCAGAAAGAAAATCATAGCTTTTAAACTTTAAAAAAAAATGTTAACAAACTTTACAACATGTAAGTTAAAAAAGCTTTGTTTTAAGAAATTAAATGACAGTAATATAAAAGAACATCGGAAAAATGTAAAAACACTATAGGTATTTTTATGAACAAACCTGCCTTTCATATTTACTGTAATTTTATTACTTTCTAAGAATGAGTAGGCAATTTTTTTTTATGAAAATATGGTGAAAAAGTTTGATTTTAAAATTAAATGACAGTAATAAAAAGAATCGTCAAAATTTAAAATCACTGTATGTATATTTTTATGAACAAACTTGTCTTTCATATTTATTTGAAATGGAGCCTTCCTTTTGCATTTAAAATGCTTATTTTTGTGGGCGTTCGTTATAATCTGGGTTCGTTATAACCGAGTTCTACTGCAGTATTTTTACTATTTAAGAATGAGACTTAGTAGGCAAACTTTTTTTATGAAAATATGGTGAAAAAGTTTGATTTTAAAATTGAAAATAACAGTAATAAAAAAGAATCGGCAAAATATAAAAGCACTGTATGTGTATTTTTATGAACAAACTTGTCTTTCATATTTATTTGGAATGGAGTCTTTCTTTTGCATTTAAAATGCTTATTTTTGTGGGCGTTCGTTATAATCTGGGTTCGTTATAACCGAGTTCTACTGTAGTATTATTACTTTCTAAGAATGAGACTTAGTAGGCAATTTTTTTTAAGAAAATATGGTGAAAAAGTTTGATTTTAAAATTGAAAATAACAGTAATAAAAAAGAATCGACATAATTTAAAAGCACTGTATGTATATTTTTATGAACAAACTAGTCTTTTATTTTTATTTGAAATTGAGCTTTCATTTTGCATTTAAAATGCTTATTTTTGTGGGCGTTCGTTATAATCTGAGTTCGTTATAACCGAGTTCTACTGTAGTATTATTACATTTAAGAATGAGACTTAGTAGGCAAACTTTTAAGAAAATATGGTGAAAAAGTTTGATTTTAAAATTGAAAATAACAGTAATAAAAAAGAATCGACAAAATTTAAAAGCACTGTATGTGTATTTTTATGAACAAACTTGTCTTTCATATTTATTTGGAATGGAGTCTTTCTTTTGCATTTAAAATGCTTAGTTTTGTGGGCGTTCGTTATAATCTGGGTTCGTTATAACCGAGTTCTTCTGTAGTATTATTACTATTTAAGAATGAGACTTAGTAGGCAAACTTTTTTTTTATGAAAATATGGTGAAAAAGTTTGATTTTAAAATTGAAAATAACAGTAATAAAAAAGAATCGGCAAAATTTAAAAGCACTGTATGTGTATTTTTATGAACAAACTTGTCTTTCATATTTATTTGGAATGGAGTCTTTCTTATGAATTTAAAATGCTTATTTTTGTGGGCGTTCGTTATAATCTGGGTTCGTTATAACCGAGTTCTTCTGTAGTATTATTACTATATAAGAATGAGACTTACTAGGCAAACTTTTTTTTTATGAAAATATGGTGAAAAAGTTTGATTTTAAAATTGAAAATAACAGTAATAAAAAAGAATCGGCAAAATTTAAAAGCACTGTATGTGTACTTTTATGAACAAACTTGTCTTTCATATTTATTTGGAATGGAGTCTTTCTTATGCATTTAAAATGCTTATTTTTGTGGGCGTTCGTTATAATCTGGGTTCGTTATAACCGAGTTCTACTGTAGTATTATTACTATTTAAGAATGAGACTTAGTAGGCAAACTTTTTTTTATGAAAATATGGTGAAAAAGTTTGATTTTAAAATAAAAAATGACAGTAATAAAAAAGAATCGGCAAAATTTAAAAGCACTGTATGTGTACTTTTATGAACAAACTTGTCTTTCATATTTATTTGGAATGGAGTCTTTCTTATGCATTTAAAATGCTTATTTTTGTGGGCGTTCGTTATAATCTGGGTTCGTTATAACCGAGTTCTTCTGTAGTATTATTACTATTTAAGAATGAGACTTAGTAGGCAAACTTTTTTTTTATGAAAATATGGTGAAAAAGTTTGATTTTAAAATTGAAAATAACAGTAATAAAAAAGAATCGGCAAAATTTAAAAGCACTGTATGTGTATTTTTATGAACAAACTTGTCTTTCATATTTATTTGGAATGGAGTCTTTCTTTTGCATTTAAAATGCTTATTTTTGTGGGCGTTCGTTATAATCTGGGTTCGTTATAACTGAGTTCTACTGTAGTATTATTACTATTTAAGAATGAGACTTAGTAGGCAAACTTTTTTTTTTATGAAAATATGGTGAAAAAGTTTGATTTTAAAATAAAAAATGACAGTAATAAAAAAGAATCGGCAAAATTTAAAAGCACTGTTTGTGTATTTTTATGAACAAACTTGTTTTTCATTTTTATTTGAAATTGAGCCTTCGTTTTGCATTTAAAATGCTTATTTTTGTGGGCGTTCGTATAATCCGGGTTCGTTTCAACCGAGTTCTACTGTAGTATTATTACTTTCTAAGAATGAGACTTAGCAGGCAATTTTTTTTATAAAAATATAGTAAAAAAGTTTGATTTTAAAATTAAATGACAGTAATAAAAAAGAATCGTCAAAATTTAAAAGCACTGTATGTGTATTTTTATGAACAAACTTGTCTCATATTTATTTGAAATAGAGCCTTCGTTTTGCATTTAAAATGCTTTTTTGTGTGGACGTTTGTTATAATCCGGATTCGTTATAACCGAGTTCAACTGTAGGTATTATTACTCTCTAAGAATGTAACTTTGTAAAAAAGTAGGCAAAAAGTTTGTGATGAAAATAAGGTTAAGAAGCTTTGTGTTAAGAAATTAAATGACAGTAACAAAAACAAAACACTCCGTATATGACTGTATTTTTATGAACAAACTCGCCTTTCATATTTATTTGAAACGGAGCATTCGTTTTGTATTTAGAATGCTTATTATATTTTTGAGACGGTAAAATATGATCGAAACAATTTGTTCATGCTTTCTTCACTTTAACGTTTACTTTCTTTTTGTGCTTACGATATATAGGATGAGGAAAAGGTAATGGTTGTGATGCATGTTCTGGTTTGGTAGATAAAATTTGTGGTTTGTTGATAGTTGTATGTTAGGATTAAGTCATAATTTAATTTCTTAATAAAACTCAGAGACTCACTCTAAAGCAAACACTGAAAATATATTGTACATAAAGTAATTTCAAGTTTACTCGCATGTTTATACACGCGATAAATGATGCATAACGTGATGAAATCATACGGTAATCTTGTCACAGTTTTTTTAACAGATGTAAAAAATATAGCTTTGCTTTCGTATGTGATTGATTGTATTTTTACAATCCAACTCGATTTTGCAGCAAAATGTTTTTGATTGAATACGTTTGTGTAGGTATGGCAATCCCAACTTTTGATGATTGTCCGTACATTGTTACAGTCTATTTAATCCCATTTCAAGGCAACTTATTCACATTCTTTAAGTGAAATGATTCTAATTTCGTGGTTAATTTTGCCTACTAACGAAATAAATTAACTTTCTATGTTTTGTGTTTCAGGAATTTCGGGACAGTCCTGTTGTAGCCTCTGCAGCTTCGAATTTAGACCATGGTCATGTTAATCCTGTTGCAAACGGTGAATTCACTATTTTCACCCCTTTATCGCCCCCACACCAAAATAATAACGTATTTCTTGCCAATCAACAAATAATTGTACGTCATGTATTTTATCATGTTTCAATGAATCATTGTGTAATTTTTAGACACGTACTCAGGAGGATTACATTTTCGGAGATGTGGATGTTAGTTCCTGGTTTAGTAAGTGTTTGCAGGTTATTACTAGGGACCGGATTTTTAGAAAGTTGAAAATTTTATTTAGGAGTCAAAAATAAAAAAAATTAAATTAGGTATTAATTTTTATTGCATTTAATTCCGAATAAAACGGAATACATTTTGTAAAAAATTGATTTTTATATTCAGAATTTTTTTTGTACATAATTTGTCACTAACTAATTTTTCCACAACTTCTACTGGAGTAGTTTTTACAAGAATTTACATTTTATTCACAAGTTTTTTCATCATCTGATTAAAATAATGCTGTGTTTTTACAAGGGCTCGTGAATCTCCAGAATTAAAAGACTGTGCAACTTTAAAAAATAATTTACAATACATACAACTGAAAAGTAGAAAAATTAAAAGATCAAAAACTGACAATGTGATACCGTAACTTTAATGCTGAGTAGTTTAAAAGCTGGAAAACAAAAAATCTTAAAAATCGTGAGAGTGAAATTTTGAAGAACTAAGCGACTAACAAACTTGGAAACTGAAAAAACTATACTAGGAGATTTTTTTTCATTAGAAACTTTTTACCTTCTCATGTAGCTAGAGCTTCAAAATTTTGTACACAATCCAAGTAGACCATTCTGAATTTAACTAAATTTCAAAGTTGGCGCAAATTTAGCAAAGTAGCTTGACTTCCGGAACAATGAGAAATTGGCGTCAACTTTGAAATTTTAAATAGTAACTACCTATTTTTATTAGATTTTTGAATCGTTTTTTTGAAACTTTGTAAAATGTACTCTAGTTGTTGATACTTAGCTGTCATAGTTTTTGACTCATATAAATTTTTTTGTTAAAATTTTTATTGGCATTTCTTTTATCTGTATAATTTTTTGGAAATGGTTATCAAAAAATGGCAATAATTAAGTTTTTTTCAAATGGAACGACTTTATTTTTTTTTACAGATACCTATCTCTTTCAGTTTTTGAAATAATCACAAAACTGGATTTTACTTTGTAATTTTTATTTATTTATTTTTATTTATTTTATTTACATTGTATTTAGTTTTTAGCTGATTGATTATCGAATAAGCAGTAAAAAAATACTATTTAATTGTGGTTTATTATAACTTAGTGAATTATGTAAGTAACTCAGTCAGTCTGCCATCGAATTTAATCTTCTTGAATGAAAATGGTGGACAAATCGAACATTTTGTTAATTAGTAGCACAACTTTATCGCAATTTTCTAAAGTTTAAAAATTAAAAATAATTAAAAATAATGATCTAAAATTCCGTTTTTTGCTACTATTTAAAAAACTAAGAGATCGTTATAGAAAATATTAATAAAGGTCTTCATAAAAATTGTTGTTTTTTTGATTGCCATTGAAAAAACCGGTGTTACAATTATTTTTTATCATTATTTTCAAAAAATCCTAGGAGGCTTGTAATTTGACGGTTGACAATCTTAAAGATTTTAGAAGAGTCTTCGAATCTTCGATTATCAAATGCATAAAGAATTATTTACTTATTGTAAAGAGCTGTGATAATTTGAATTATTTTTAACTATATTAGAAGATAAAAAGTTTTAATATAAAGTAACAATCACTCTGTAGAACTGTAAAAGCGAAACTATTAAATTGGAATACAAAAAACTAAAAAACAGTAAGATGAATGAAAAAATTATAGAACTACAAAGAACATTAAGAAATTGGTAAAATGAAATACTATAAGATAACGAAACCACGAAAAACTGAAAAAATTCGGAAATGAATATAAAATATGGAGAAACTAAGAAACTGAAAAGCTGAAATACTGAGAAACTTAAAAACTGAAACACTAAGATTCTACGAGATTGGAAGACTTGAAAGCCTGAGAAACAAAAATAATGATCTAAAATTCCGTTTTTTGCTACTATTTAAAAAACTAAGAGATCGTTATAGAAAATATTAATAAAGGTCTTCATAAAAATTGTTGTTTTTTTGATAGCCATTGAAAAAACCGGTGTTACAATCATTTTTTATCATTATTTTCAAAAAATCCTAGGAGGCTTGTAATTTGACGGTTGACAATCTTAAAGATTTTAGAAGAGTCTTCGAATCTTTGATTATCAAATGCAAAAAGAATTATTCACTTATTGTAAAGAGCTTTGAGAATTTGAATTATTTTGAACTATATTAGAAGTTAAAAAGTTTTAAAATACAATAACAATCACTCTGTAGAACTGTAAAAGAGAAACTATTAAATTGGAATACAAAAAAACTAAAAAACAGTAAGATGAATGAAAAAACTATAGAACTAAAAAGAACATTAAGAAATTGGTAAAATGAAATACATACTATAAGATAACGAAACCACGAAAAACTGACAAAATTCGGAAATGAATATAAAATATGGAGAAACTCAGAAACTGAAAACCTGAAATACTGAGAAACTGAAACACTAAGATTCTATGAGATTGGAAGACTGAAAGCTTGAGAAACAAAAAATCTTTGATGTAAAATAAAATAACTTTGTAATTGAAAAATCTAATATTATGTTTTTACACTAAATGCTAATAAAAATTGAAAAAATTCTCCTTTAAACTTGGAGAACACAACGGTAGGATACAAACCAATTTAGGAAGAATTAAAAAAAATAACAAAGCAAAGTTATTTCGAGATTCAAGAAAAGCCTTTAAAAATTGTGGGAAGTGTCCTAAGATCCGGTCTCTAGTTATTACAGCTGAAAAGTAATCGTTATTTTGTAGATGGCACCGAAACCGATTTTCCGCGAATTAAACTAAAGTACATAAAAGAAATTGGCAAAGGCTGGTTTGGAAGAGTACGCTCTAATTAAATTTTTGGCAAGGTTTTACGAAATTAATTTTAGGTCGTTGAAGGCGCAGCCCAAGACATCGATAGCGAGCAAAAATGGACACCTGTAGTGGTTCGCATTTTGGAAGCCACAGCTTCGAAGAGAGAACGTGTCGTGTTTTTACACGACGCGTCCATTTATCGATGTGGTTCACATCCAAATATTTTAAAATTAATTGGGAGATGTTTGGATACGATCCCACTTTTGCTATTGCAAGAATATTGCCCGCAAGTAGGAGACACAACAATGAATTGGGCGCGGATATTTTTATTATTGTTTCAGGGTGATCTTAAAAATTACCTAAGGCAAAATAAACCGACCGCTGATAAGTTACTATCAACGGAATATCCCCTGGTTTGGTGTTGCCAACTGAGTTCGGCTCTAAAATTCCTCCATGAAAATAGATTGAGTCATCCGTAAATAAACACGAACAATTCCCATTTTCGTCGCTTGATGATAATTTTTTGTAGGGATTTAGCGGCGAGAAATTGTCAGCTCACTTCAAATCTAACGTTAAAATTGGGTGATTATGGCCTAGCTGTTCTCCAATATCCGGAGGATTATTATTTGGGAGCGGCGGGTGTTTCAGTGAGATGGTGTGCACCAGAATCGTTATCTTACACTTCCACGACAATTGAGCCCAAGACTGTTACACTGGAAGCTAATATTTGGTCATTTGCTGTTACAATGTGGGAAATTTGCGAATGTGGGGAACAACCTTATTCTTCTTTGACTGATGATGAGGTCATTTCGCAAGTTTTGGGGTCACAGAAAGTCAGATTAAGCAGGCCTAGGTTTCAAATGCTCTACAATGATTACATGTAAGTGTAGAATTTTTAGTCCAGTTTTAGTTTACAGGTGAGAAACAAAATTTTTGATATTGTATTGAACAAAATTAAAGCTGAGAAAAATTTCTCCAAATTGGGGGGTTTTTTAGTATCTCTCGTTACGGCTGGCTAATGTGTAAACTTGGCTAGTTTACAAATTAGCAAACTAGATGGTTAAGTTGTTAAATAAACTGGGGTTTATATACGGTCAGGTCAGTGGTCAGGTTTATAAACTAACTAAAAGTTTGGATTTTTTACCAACGAACGAATCTTCTGACGTTGGCTTTTCCTCAACGGTTTCTCAAAGGGGAGAGGTTATCAAATAAGATGTTTTGCGGCTGCACTGTATTTTAATTGAAAATAAAATTATTATTAACTAGATTACTCAGCAAATCGGATAGTTTGTACACAAAACTTAGAAATCAAGGGGTATGTGACAATTTAAAAAAATCTATTTATGAAATTTATTTGGTGGTAAACCAAATGGATATCAGTGATTTTTATACTACTATATTTTAATAGTTTATATTACTAACACTTCTCGTGTTTTTGTTATGTTACCATTAAGTCAGCTCATTGAAATTTACTTGGTTCTATTCGTACAAGAAGAAATTCATCTAATTTGCATAAACTTCCAGTTGAGACAAAAAAACTGGAATGAAAATACGCAAAATATTTACTTTTTGAAGTTACAAATCGTTTGTTTCTCTATTTTTTTTAAGATTATTTTTTACTTTTTTTTTATAAAATTACTAATAAAAATCTAGTTTGGCCAGGAACGAAAAGTTTGATCAATATTAATGTATTACTTTTACTGACGAGGATTTTTTTTCTGTTTGCTTCCTGTTACCAGTATTAAAAAGAAAAAACTTTAAACTACGTCTTTTTTTAAGTATTTATTAAAATGGGAAAACAGGGATGTATCAATTATGTGTTAACATCAATAAAGAAAATACTATTGTTATCTTTTTTTTTACTGAAGTAAAAAGATCTTGTAAAGAGAAAAGAGGGTAAAGCGTTTTATGCAATAACAAAATTAATAATAGTCTTTAGCCAATTTTAAATTATTAACTTATTTATTAACTTGTATCTCTCGATTTTTATAAGAACGACTCAAAGTACAGTGATTTCAAAATTTTGTTCAAAAATTTTTGTTTTATGAAACGAAATCATTCGATGCGTTTTTTACGTTACATTATGAAAAATCGTTAATGAAGATCGTTGTAAAAAGTGATTTAGTTAATCGGTCAATTTGCCATTGGTAGAAGATTTATCAATTGTACTCTTAAAACAAAGAACACAATATTATATTACGTAAAAAACCATATGACGTAAGTATAAGACAAAAAATTCGAATGAAAGCGTGCTAGAAATGTGCTCAATTATTTGATTTAATTTATTTATTTACTGCATTTATTGATAGCAGATGTACATTAACAAAGTGTAATAACAATTATTGCGTTAGTTAAGATAAAGTATTTAATTTTTTAAATGTTATTGCATTCACAATTCAATCACGGGTTCTAATATTGCTAGTTTTTTACATACAGGCTGTTCCGTCTAAACCCCACGTTAGAAGTATTGAAAGTTCTAATAAAGATATTTATTTGAAAGTTGGTACTCAGCCATAATCAGTTGAGTTCTGCATAATGAAAATATTTTCAAGATGGCACCATTTCCGGTTATACCGGAAGTCGCTATCAACTTTCTTATTTGAAATGGAAAGCTATATTTTTTATTGCGTTTTTGGATTAGCTGAGTTATTGTTAGGAAGTTTTTATCACCTTTTTCTATACCTAAGTATTTAAGATTTTTTGAAATTTTTGGATTTGCACCTGCCATTTAAAAAAGAGGTAACTCTCCTAGCTTTAGAGATTTCACAATCATATTTGGAGAATTAAAAGAGAAAGTCTATATCTGTTCTCCAATGTGTTTAAAATTGGAAAAGAAGTTAATAAACCCAAAAATTTTAAGGTTAAGTTTGGATAACTTCAACACTGTTCAAAATTGTGTTATCCATTCCCTAAAAACAAAATAAATTCATAATGTTGGTTTAAAAAACTTCACATTTTTCCTCTCGCTTTCATGGCAATCTATGAGAATATGTAGCTAATGAATTTCTAAATTCCAACAAAACGTTATTGTAACTTGAAACCTATTATACATAAGTATAGGGAATACTAATACAGATCGATGCAGAATTAAATTCTCTACGATTTAAGGAAATAAAACTTGAGGCATTTCGTTGAGTTATAGGTGCTTAAAGTTCTGAAAACTTAACTTTATACATAAAAATATAGCTTTAAAATAAGCAAGTTGATAGCGACTTCCGGTATAACAGGAGGTATTACCTTCGTGAAAATATTTTCATCGAGCAGGACCTAAGTGATTATGGTTGTATACAAATTTTCAGATGGCTATTATTATTAGAACCACCATTACTTCTAATGTAGGGTTTAAACGGAACAGCCTGTATAGCATGCCATAATAAGTACTACTGATAAAGTGTTACATTGCAAAGTTGTTTTTCTAAATGAAATACCCTATTTTTTGCATTGTTATCTTTGAATTAATGAATTTTTATTATGTAAAAATTATTAAAACTGATTTTTTTTTTGAAGTTTTATTGACTGATTTTGTTTAATTTTTGAAGTACTAATTTGATTTTCTTGTCGGAAACGTATTCTTTTTTAAATAAATTAAATTTAATACATTTAAACCTTCATCTAAACAAAGAAAAGTAAACAAATTCAATTGATTCAGGTGAAAGAAGAGAATATGAGGTTTGGTGCTTTCTTTTTAAGTCTCTTTATACGTTGAATAGCTTACTATTTTTAAATGGTGCATCTTGTGTTGTATTTTTAAATTGTGTTTAAAGTTTTGCACTAATAACAAAAAAGATATTTAATATCAAATATTAAAAAAAAACAAACTTTTACAGTTGTTTTAGAAGTCGAAAAGTGAAATTTTCAGTGATTAATTAGACCATTATTCGCTATTTTTCTAACTTTCGAGAAGCAAAGACCAAAAACCAAAAACTTATTAATTTCTTTACGTTTTTAATTGCAGTGCAATGAAAACTAGGTATTACAGTTTTAACATGATTCTTTTCATTTTTGAGTCGTAAAAACCTTATTTCTCTACTATTATTCGTATTTTTTGTAGATTTTTTTGTAATTTTTGCTAAAAATTAGTAAATATTGTAAAATATGCTCAAAAATGCAACGAAATACAGAGTTTTTTCTATAATTTATGTAATGCAAGGGGTAACTGCATTATACACGTACATAGTATACAGGTTGCCTCGCGTGTAAGTGCAAATATTTTAACCATAATTTAAGTATTAAAAATAAATCCATATTTTTTATTTTTATGTTTTTTTTACACTAGAGCTACATTTTACAAAATAATTACAAAGAAAAAATTGAATGGGCTCTCAAATTCTAAAACACCAAAGCCAAATAATCTATGCTTCAAAGTTATTGTTAATTGATTATTTAATGTCAAATTTTATTTTATTTTAAGTTGGATAAGGATTTTTAAAAATAAAAAAATATAATCTGTATTTTTGGGGTAACTTTTGGAGACTAATAATTTCACAAAAAATTGTTTTTAGAAAAAGATACACGTCAATTTATTTTTCTTTGCAAGACATCCTTACCTTTATTTCGTAAGAAATAAATGTTATTTAAAGGTTGTGACATTTTTGTCGACGATATAAAACAACAACACTCATCTTGCTGGAAATTTAATCAACTTTAATTTGGTGCTGACTTCTAATTCTGTTTCTAACCATGTGTTATCAACTTATCATTCTACAAGCCCTTCTAACCGCTTGATTTTACCCTATTGTAGTTTCCGCTTAATGCAACTTTGTTGGACAACCAGCGAATCACGTCCAGCCATGTCCCAGATCGACCTAATGCTGGGCGACCTCCTCCAAGTCTACAAAAACACGAACTTAACCAAACTTGAGCCACCCATTTCAATGAACGATTTCGACAAGCGTTGGGAGTCGTTTAAACCGAACAGCATCGTCAAGACTGACAACCAAATTACGGACAATGCTGATCTGGACTTGGACGATTCCCAAATCGTCACTTCAAAACCCCTATCACCCAGCTTAAACAACTTGCACGGTTCCCTCGACAACTTACTCACTTCGAACGTGCAAATGGAATCATGGCTAGAAAACGTCGCCACTCGAACCGGCGACATGTCATACGTTCGGGGCCTTTCGGACGCCATCAAGGACCTGGACAACGCTATAGCGCTGGAAAACAGCACTAGTTCCGAATCGAGTCCGAAAATCCAGTTCAGACTTGGCCCCTTCGGGGACAAGCCCCAAATAGCCGAATCACCCCACGAGAGTTTGAACGATAGTGTCCAAAGGCCCAGCAGTGGTAGCGAGACCGAGGAGGAAAACTGGAAGAAGAAAATCGAACGGGGGGCTTATTCGGAAAAAGTGCGTCAGAAATCGCGTTCGGTCGCCGATTTGATGGTCTTGACGCACATCGACCAATCAGAGTCCGAGTCCGAAACACCTTTGCCTAGTTTAGACTATCGAACGAATTATAGAAATGTTCGATACGCGCCTAAGCAAAATCTAGAGAGTTGTGGTTTGATGTTCGGTAGTGAAGGTAATCTCCTAAGTGTGCAAGAAACGTTCCAGGAAGAATTGAAGAAATTGCAAGAGGAACGAAGAGATAGTCTGCTTTTTGTACCTGAAAACAGTAGTCAAAATAGTGATAGTGTCTCGTGTATAGCGGGGAGTTCGAGCGGTTTTTTTCTGCAAGAGTTGAGCGAGATCAAGCCTGCGAATCAAGTGTTCAATGTGTTCAATGTTACCATAGATAAGTACAGTCCGGTGCGCTTGAATCTGGACGAACTTATCAATTTCAAAGAGGACCAGTTCGAGGTCCCAAAACTGGCCGATATTATCAAAAGCAATAGTGAACTTGTCGACCATTTGAAGAATTCCGATTTTGGAAGCGAGGTCATGTACGATTCGGGCGTTGAAGGCGATAAAGTTGAGTCAACTGAATCACTCAGAAATATCATTTTTGAACCCGAACATATCACGGCAAAGCCACACGATGGCGCTGTTTATCAAGTGCAGAAGCTGGTCGATCTGATCCAAGATAACGATGAGTTAATGGACTATATTATCGCACGGTACGAGACCGAAAGTGTCGGTCGGATGACCGACAGTTTAGACAGTCTTGAGACGCCTTCCAATGAACTAATCGCGAAAAATGATTGTATTAACACAACCAAAGAGTTTCTAAGCCGGGAGATCAACAGCCACAGCGATATAGAAGAGCCAAAGGTGGCGTTCGACCTAAGTGACAGTCAAGATGAAGCAATGCCTAACAGTTTAACTCACTCAACACCGTTTGGGAAAAAACACGAGTTAACTTCCCGTGACACGTTCTCTAGCTTGAATCTGTTCCAAGACGAGAAAATCAACGATTCTTCAAATCTCTACTCGTTAGAAACGTGGGATAATTTCCTTGGAAAAGCACTTGACAGTCAGAGTGAATCCCAAGACGAAATGTTTGATAGTTTTTCGTCTGAGCCGCAAAGTTTGTTGTTTATCGCAAACGAGTCGGAGCAAGGCGATAAAAACGCGACGTTTGTGAAGGAGAAGGCTGTTGATGTTGATGATATTAATGTGGAGTTGGAGACGGATGTGAATGGTGGAGGTTGGTTCCTTCATCCACAGTCTGGGGATGTTTCTGGGGAGATGGTGGTGCCCACGAATGCGGGTGGTGATAGTTATGTTGGGTTTAATGTGGATGATGAAATCATGGCGGCGATTAGGACCGAGCTTTTGAATAAGTTGCCGCAGGCTCAGGTGAGTTGTTGGGTGGGTTTTGTTGGGTTTTTTGTGATTTGGGTTGTAGGGTGGTTCCAATGGGGTTGTTCAGGATGAGGAGGAGTGGGATTCGGTGGAGAGGAATGAGGTGTTTTTGAGGTATAATGTTTACAATACGCCGTTATCGCCAATTCCGGAGGAAAGTCTGCTTGAGGATAATTCTTATACACCAAGGTAAAAAAAATGAGTAGACATTATTTTAAGACAGGTTTAGTTTTTTACTGTTTTGTTTTTATGTTCTTGATTTTTATCTTTGATACAAACGGACTTTGAAAAACCTTCTTGGTTGCATTTTACTTACATAGATTTCTACAAAAAAATCAAAAGAAAAGAAGAATACTGGTAGATACTGGGTGATTACGAAAATACAAACACATTTTTCTTCGTTCTTATATCAGTATAATCTAATCTGTATAATTGTTACCATTAATTTCCTGATATGGATTTTATAAATTTTTAATGATCTAAAATTATGCATCGCTTGGTCGGGGAATAATTCATGTTGCATTGCCAAAGTCATATTTTGAAAATGCACTTTTCTTAGATAAACAGACTGTTTAATTATTTAAAAAATATATGATTATGATAAAAATTGCATCAGTCTTTGGTGAGAATTTTATTACTTGGATTTTTGGACTGGCAACGTTACGGCTGCATTTTTTTATGGTATGGTATGGTTTATGGTATGTTACAAAGACCTGATTTTGGTGTAAAAGATTAATCTTACTGGCAAATTTTGAAACCAAAGGGCAAGGTATTTAAAAAAAAAACAAAAAAATTAAAGGCTTAACTAGTAACTGTTGGTTTACAATTTTTTACAGTCAGACAATTTTTTTACGGAAAAATGAAGAAAATCGCTATATGAGATGACACGTGAAAAAATAATCTTTGTATTGTGAAGATATTTTGAGAAAATTCATTAGGGCCTTAACTTGTGATTGTGGGATCATCATTTTTTACAATCAAAAGCATTTTTTCTAGGCTTAATTTTCAGCAAAAATCAGGAAAATCGTTGCACGGGATGATACTTGGAAAAAATTAAGAGGTCGTATAACAAGTGATTGTTGGTTTTTCGGTTTACCTTTTGATAATATCAAAATCCTTTTTAATAAGCTCTGTTTCTTGCTTTGTTTTTTGTAAAAATTCGATATATCTCTACACGAGATGACACTTGAAAAAAAAGTTTGTACTGTGAAAAAAGTTTTTTTACTAAGTTTTGTTTTTAGAAAAATTAAGAAAATTGCTGCTAAAGGAATAACATTAGAAAAATAAAATAAAATTGTGCAGAGATTTTGAGAAAACAAAAAATGTATTAATGCCCTGAGGAATGATTGTTGCTTTACTTTTTATCTTTTAATCCTTGTATTGCGAAGATATTTTTAGAAAACAAAAAAATTATTAATGTAATTATTATTAAATTATTAAAAAAAATTTATTAAATTATTTAAAAATTATTTTAAAAAGTTTTAATAAGCTTTCTTTTCTGCAAAACTTACGAAAATCTTTATAGGGGATCAGTCTTGAGAAAATTAATAGTTGTATTGTCGAGGTCTGTCGAGATATTAAAAAATATATATTAAGGCCCTAATTATTAGTTGTTACGTTGTTGCTTTACTTTCTTTTTACAGTCATTCCTTTTGATTGGCTTTGTTTTCTGCAAAAATCAGGAAAAACGCTGCACGGAATGTCACTTTCAATAAATTAAGTACAAAAAAATCACATTATATTATAATGTAGAAAAATGACAGTGAGCAATAGAAGTGTCTATATACTTTACTTGTGATATGCATTTTAACTTTTTTTGATAAATTCGAATTGGTGAAGAGAATTAAAAAAATATTACATTTTAGAAAAAAAAAGAATTATGATGAATATTCCGACTTCTGAATATTATGAATGAACATAAAAAAAATCACTAGGAGTTTTATTCACTTTATAAATAATTTTATAGTATGTTTTTACAGGAGACTTTTGTAATTAAATAATTTTGCAAGTAACTAAACAAGAAACATTAACAAAAAAGTTTTTGTTGTGTTATATTCTCAAAAATTCGAATTAGTAGGAAAAATCCTTTGTCAGTTTTGAAATCAGCATCCAACACTTACTCAACAACAGCAAACAAATCTAGTAAATGACTAGAAAAGCCATGTGCATTTTTTTTTAATAAATGCTAATATGGGTTACCTATATCTCGAAAACTAGAGTTGATAGAAAAAATCTGTTTGCAGTTTTAAAATCAGCGTTCAACAATGATTCAACAACAGGAAAAAATCTAAAGCAATAAATAAGTAAATGAGTAAATGTTTTGTTCTTTTGTTTAAGAAATGCTATCTTGAGTTACCTATATCTCAAAAACTTGAGCTGTTAGAAAAAACTTGTTTGCAATTTTGAAATCAACAACAGGAAAAAATCTAAAGCGATAAATAAGTAAATGAGTAAATGTGTTCTTTTTTTATAAGAAATGCTATCTAGAGTTACCTATATTTCAAAAACTTGAGCTGATAGAAAAAATTTGTTTGCAATTTTGAAATCAGTAGCCAACAAATTACTTAGACTTAAAAAATCTGAGCCGTCAGGTATACTGTAAACTGGTGTAAATTTCTAAATAAAAGAAAAATTTGTACTGTAACAGAATCGTACTAGGCTGCACTAGTATTGAAAAGTGACAGAAGTGGCAATAGAATTCTTTCAAGACGTGGATTTATTAAAAATAAAGCAAACAGTTTGAAGTAGGTCTATAATACAGCCATTCCACGGTGATTGCCAACTTTCCAATAAATTTTTATTGAATTATTTTTATGAAATTTTTGTTAATATCGTTTCAAAATATAATTTTTAATGAACAAACAGTTGCGTTTTTTTAAAAGACTAGTTTGGAAGGAAGTTCGTTCAAAGAAAATAGTAATTAATAATGCTAAAGATTTCTGTGCGTGTGCAAAATCAAGAGTTTTCAAATTGGAAGTTACGTTTCTGGGTAGTGGGTAAGCCTATCAAGTTCTGGGTAAGCCTATCACAGAAATATAATCCAAAAAGTATTTTTCTAAAACTTACGAAAAAATATTAATTGTTAAACGTAGTACTTTAAATTCAATTGCTCAAAAACGGTGTTTTCTTTTTGCTAATTGTTAGTTGTTTCTTATTTTTGTTAAAATTTTCATGTTACAATGAAATTGTATTCCCTCCGTAATCTCATTATTTTTCATTTTTCATAAAAAAAAATCATTTACAATCTTTCTATTATGTATAAATAGATCTTGCTCCTGTAATAACATATTTTTGTTTTTTGAAAGTATTCACAGATTTTTTTTTACTTATTTTGTACTCAATTTTTACTAGGCTCATTAATGTCCCGTCCCTAGTCAATTATATTTATGATTTTGGTAAAATTGACATGTATTAAATTAAATTGTTAATCATGCACACATGTGATTGTTTAAATTAATATTACCATTTTAGCTATTACTTCTTTTTTAAGAGGATAAGTCACTTTGAAAATAAAAGTTATGTCCCGTCCGTAATCAGGGAATGGTGGCTGTTTTATTACCAAAAAAAGGGATTTTCAAATCTAAAAAAATTGTACTTAAATTAAATCGTATTTTTTTTCGATATGAAATACAGGTAAGCTGGTACGTGCTTGTAATTTGGACACACCGGTTGCCATTTTAATGATCCAATATTTTTTAGTAACTGCGTATTTTATTTATGTTATATTTTTTCAGGCAACAGGAAAGCGATGACGAAGACAGCGATTGGTCGGACCAATGCGAACGCGAAGTTTTACCACACGAGCTGGAAAGTCACTCAGCCCAAACTCTCGAAAGTCCAGTTCATCCCGAACGTCTCCACAGACACACACCCAGCCAGGATTCCTGTTGTTCAAACGACACTCTCTTCAACTTGGAAGAGCTCACATGTGGCGTTAATGACTCAGAAAGGGACAATAATTCCCCAACCCCTCGAATCTCCGAATGTGAATCACAAACCGGCGAGGAACAACAGGTAGCAAACAACGCGATGATTCATGACATAAACAATGACTCAAACATTGGAGCCTTAAATGACAAAACTACAACAACGGAGAAAGATAGTGATAATTCGGCAAGTGGGTGCAGAACAAGTGAGACAGTGAAAGAAAGTGTTGAGATGAAACAAACGATTGAGTTTCTGGCACGTGAAAGAGAACACGATTGTTCCAAAACCAGCGAAGAATCCAATTCGGAATCGACAACTGATCATCTTTTACCGTTTGTTACTAAGCAGGTGGCACCACTGCCATCGCCTGAGGACAACCCCTGGAAACAATTACCGGCGTCTTTGTTGAGTTACGATAAGGTAATGTTGTTACCATCGCCTGAAGCCGTTGAAAAAAACAACACGGAAGAAAATCTCTACGTTAACGTTCCGCAAAATAATTGCGAATCGAGCGAATTCGAAAATGTGGAGAATTTGGATGATTATTACAACGAGGCTGATTATGTGAATATAGTGAATTTAGAAAATAGCAAAAACTCGGCTGAATTTATCAACAATAAACAAATTAACGTCGTGATTGAAGATGCAAGTGAGCGGAGTAGTCCCGACTATGTTAATAATGATCTGATTATTAATGATGATGATGATAATGAACATGATATTTTTGGGGTTTTAACCGATATTAGGTTTAGTGGACCAAGTGATAGTCAAATGATGTCGACATCATTTAGCGAAAGTAATGATTTAAATGATGAGCAAGATTGGGATAGTGGTTCGGATACGAGGTCTAGTTCAAGTGGAGAGTTTATCTGGAAGGTGAGTAAAACATTGGTTTAATTTTAATTGTTTTGTGTAAATAACTGAAAATTTATAACTTGTACATAGTGGTGGTTTATGGTAATGTGTTGTGCCGTAAAGAGGCCCAATATTTTAATTTTCTTGATATTATTTTAAACAATTGTCCACGTTTTGTGATGGTTATTAGGTTATCAAGGTGAAAGGAATAAATAAATTCCCAATTTTTTTTAGCTTGTTATTCAAAAAGTAACCCAAGTCAAAAATTATGTGTGTTAAAACATTATAACGTAATGTTTTGTATAAAATCAGTTTTGTTTTTCTGCAAATACTTACACTTTTGGTGAGATATTATGCAAGACAACACTTTTTGATGAAAGTTTAGAACTGTAACTTATGCATATCCTTATTATGATTTTAAACTGAATTTAGAGCTAAACTACATTGGATCATTCTAATTTCAAGAAAAAGTAATGCGGAACCTTAAAAATGTATTGTTTACATTGAATAAAACAGAAAAATAAATATAGCATTCTGGGGCTTGTTTAACAAATAAACCTTTACATTTTTCACTTTTCAGATTCTGCAAAGTGAAAAGTTTTTCTGTTCTACGAATATAATTTTAAAACTATTCAATTTTATTTACTCTTCAGTTTAGTGTAAAATACTTTGCACAAAAAAATTGCATACATCGGGACTTTTTTTGTGTTTTGCCACATAGAAGTTTTTTCTATATACAAGGTGAGTTTGCTAAAAGTTTATCGTGCTATGTAAATAGCACAGTATTCAACATTTGATATCTGATATTTTATTTTTTCTATGCATTTGATTTTTTATGATATTTTTTACAATAAAAATAAATTAATTTAAATATTGCAGTTAATAAAGTAAAAAATATTTAAATGTTAGTAATAAAAAATTTAATATTTGTAAAGTCATTCAAAACATTTGTGCACAAATTAAATAAAAGAATGTTATTGCCCCCAAAATAAGGTTAGTTTGAATTTTTAATTTTTATTTAATTAATTTATTTTGATTATATGGATATAATTGTAGAAAAATTCTGAAAAAAAAATCGCTTGCATTGAGAAATTTAATATCAAACGTTAATTTCTATGTGATTATTAGTTTTTGAGATATGTAAGGATGAGATATACTTTATTCTACAGCAGAGCCATCTTGTATAAAATAACGAAACCTTTTAATTAAAAATTTGTCAGTATGGTAAAGTTGTAAAACAGATTCTGTGATTTATTATTTCACCTCATTTTTGTATGTCTTTACAAGTAAAAAAAAAGATGAATTTTAATTAAAAAAAATAGACGAGTCGTGACACCTGCTTTTTTTTTTTCTTTCTGAACATTTTTCATAGTGAAGTTTTTTGGAAAGAAAGATAGACAAAAATAAGTTCACTCATTAATGAAATGTTTATTTAACAAGTGCTAGTGTTAGTGTTACAGTTACAATTTTGCAAATACTTTCACTGAATATCTTTCTTTAGATAAATTTTCATTCAGTTTTTCTGTTATAACAAGTGTTATTGTTATTATGTTATTGCGACAATTTCGTTCGTTATTTTTTTTTATTACATTAAAATTTCGTTAATACGTTCAATGAATTTTTTTTTTTAGATAAATTTGCAATTTTTATTTTTTTTTATTAATTTATTTTGATTATTGGGATGGAATTATAGAAAAATTCCGGAAAAATGGCTTGCATAGAGAAAATGTAAAGCATTTAATAGCAAACGCTGATTTCTGTGCGATTATTAGTTTTTGAGATAAATTACAGTAAAAATGAACTTTTGACGGAGCCACCTTGTATATATTTTATTCAAAACCTTTTAATTCAAAATTTATAATTGGAACAAGTTTTTTTGTGTTATTTCGAAAATTTTGTTCGTCTTATTTTTTTATTAGTTAAAATTTTGTTAATACGTTCATTGAATTTCTTTCTTTAGACAAATTTTTAGTCAGTTTTTCTATTATAACAAGTATTATATTATTGCGATAATTTCGTTCGTCTTATTTTTTATTTTTTTATTACAATTAAAATTTTGTTAATACGTTCATTGAATTTCTATTTTTAGACAAATCTGCAAAGTAAGTTTTGCTGTTGTGATGAAGAATAGATAAATGTGCTTTAAATTTAGGACAGAAAACTAATGAAAAAATCAGGACATCATACAATGTGCAAAATTTCAAATATGTGGTATTTTTTCAAAATTTTGTAACAAAATAACAATATTTTTTTTTAATTATTAGAAATAAACTTGAATATGAATTTTCTTCTTGTTCCTATTGCTTTATCTAGAGCTTTATCATGACTAAAGTCGTTCACTTAAATGAATAATTTGTTGAATCATAGTTTTCATTACGCTTTATAAGACGTTCGCAGTCTGAAATTGGACATTTCCCGTTTCAAAAATAAGAATTGGTGAAATGGTGAAAATTTTTACTTTACAGTTTTTAGTAGTTAACTATAAAATAATTTTTTTCAATGTGAGGAAGTGAGAAGAAAAAGTTTGTTAAAGAAATAAATAAGTCCCTGATGCTGCAAATTTGAAGCAAAGATACGTTTTTTCTAGAATGTTGCTAATTGGTGCGAAATTATCAATTTCCTATTTTTTTCCATGAAAAACTGTGGTACCTGGGCCCTCAAGTAAATATAAAAGAAAAATCTTATTGACAAATTTTGGTGCAGAAAAACATTACTTATCTTCTTTTAAATGAACCAGAATAAACACAAATCAGATTAATTTCATCCAATTGCATTACTGCATATTTAATTAAGCTTCATTTCCGCATTTTTATTTACTTATTCAATGTTGCAGAACCGGAACCGGTATTTTAAATTAAACTGAGTTATGAAACTCCGGCTTTTCAACGTAAAAAAAAACATAAGAACCTCGCCAAACTGTGAATACACCAAACACCGCTTTTTATGTTTGTTTTGTTATTTGTATGTTTTTTCGTGGTAACTAACACACTAAATTTTTGTTTTGTTTCGTTGTGTGTTTTAAAGTATTCATTTCTTTTACCCTATTGTATATAGTGTTCTGTATGTACGTTTGATGTAGGAGGGTGAGCACGAAGAGTCTCTCAAGGCCTTACGCGCTGCCCCACAAGATGTGGTGAGTACTTCTTCTCACAAGTAGTTTCCTTGCATTTTTTCCATCTTAACACCTCCCTCTTGTGCCCCTTTGATGTTAGTTTTTAGTATAATCATTACCATACATTTCAATTATTTGTGACCAACATTTTATAAATTAATATCTAAATAGTTGGAAGATATTCACCCCATGGAAGGCATACAAGAAGAAACTTCAAGTGAGAGTAGCGGGAGTGATGATGATGGTGAAAGTCCCGAATTCGTCCCATCAGCTTGGGACAAGTATGCAATACCTGCCAAATCTGCACTGAGATCTCCAGAGAAAACACTCGAAAAGACTGATAAAGTAGGATAACGAGGTGGTGTTTTAAAAACATTTCTTCATGTTAGTTGTTTCAGAAAAAAGCAAAAGGTGTGTGGTTTAAAAAACAAAAATATCATTGTGTTTATGAATATCCGAGAGAACCCGAAAGTCCAGTACTCCACAGTTTTGATTTGTGGAAGCCACAGCCCGATTATAGTTCCTTTGACGGTAAGATTATTTTTTGTTGCTGTTTCCTTCATTGCATGATGCGAGTGCCATTATATTTTACGCCAGTCATTATGAAACAAGTCTAGTAATAAGCAAATGAACATTACTTTCCCAGTCGCAAAATAAAAAAATTATAATTTGTAATACATTTTTTTATTTGATTATAGTAATAATAATAATATAATTTATTTCCAACAGACTTATCAGTCTATAACAATACAATATATTTTACAACAACCGAATTGCGAATTATAAAAGGATTTATTTTGGTGAGTTTTCAGAATGATTTTTTCACAATTTTTTCAGTAGTCCGATATTTTATTAGCGGGAAAAACTCACACATATAATTGTTTGGTAAATTAGTAAGAAAGAAACCGCGACTTTTTTTTGGTTCTATTCTATATTTATTTTAATTAGGGGGATATTTTTTTATTTATAAAACATATCTGTTTGGGTCCAAGACACTTGTGCCCTGTTTTAAAAATTGATTATCTCAGCAATAACTATTATTGAAAAATAAATAAAAAATAAAAGTATAAAGCGTTTAATTTCACTTTATTGTGCCGCCGAAAATGATGATCCTTTCTTAAAAACGACAATACTCACCATAGAAAAGCTAAAATAGCCTTGCAATGGCCGAAAACGGTGATTCAATGATTTTTTTAATTTAGTAATTTTTTTGAAATCAGTTGATTTTGCTATATTTTGGCACCGAAAACAAAAATTTGAATATCAGTTTGGCTAAAAACACTTGATTTCGGACGATTCCTTGTTTAAAAACAACAAAAGTTGCAGTAAAAATTGTTTTATGTCGGCTGAAAATACTTGATTTCGGTCTATTTCTTGCTTAAAAACAACAAAATTTACAGAAAAAAAAACAAAAAATGCTTTATCCTGTCTTAAAACGACGGTTTAAGCATAACATTTTTTCGCTGTCGAAAACATAAAATCTTCTCATTCTAGCATCGAGAATAAAGATTTAAGCACCGCTTTAGCCTTTTGTTGAAACAAGTTGATGTTTCTTGTTCAAAAATGTTCAAACTCTTTGTTGAAAACTTGAGATTTTCAAACATTTGTTTCAAACAAATGGTAGATTGTTTAATTTTTTTTGACACTAGTCTTGCAAAATATGAGATGCTAATGTTGAAATCATTGAGCTGAAATACAAAATCCTCGGCCAAGAAAGAAATTACTATTTTTTTAAATAGACCCAAAAGGTTTTTTACTTAAAAGGAATGTTCATTCCTTTTTTCGTTTCTTAGTAGAAATTTTTTCTTTGTCCTTGTTACAAAAATATTTAAAAACAGATTTTTTAATCCACAGTTGTCTTTCTGACTACTCAAAAACATAATATCTACTTGAAATATTTCATAGCTTGAAAAAAATAACAATAAAAAAACACAATAATTCATTTGAATTGCAATACTTGAAGGCTTCTTAATTTTTTTATTTGACTTTTTGCTCTTTTCTAGTTAGATATTTTATTAGTGAGAGCTCAATTGTTTTCGAATTTGTGAAAAAAACATGAATTTGAAGTTTATCCTTTAATTGACAACATTCAAAGAGTAAGATTTTTTCTTGATGGTGTGACATCATTCTGAGACATTCAATTTGTTGTGTATTCTGTTGGTTTTTATTTCTTCTGGAGGGGTACAATTTTTTATTTGTATCAAAATGTAATCAACGCATAAATAAGACATGTAAAAGAAAACATTAGTATTTTTGTTTGTTTCAACACTAAAGTGAATTTGAAAACATTTTTTTTCTAGTAACTTCCTTGAAGGGTACTATTTTGCATTATCGCAATTAGAAAAAAAACTGTGATAATAATTCTACTTGTTAGACAAAAATTTGTTTTTTTGTGCCTCATGCAATTGAAATTATCACCAATTAGAAGTTTGGTCAAAAAAAAGAAATCATTATTTTGTTAAAAGTAAAACCACAAGATTTTTTTTAGTTACGAACACTTAATATCTTATTAATAACAAAGTTTAATGTTCGTTTTGTTGCCTTTTTCGTTAACATCTTCTTCTGATACGCTTTTGCTACCCTTGTAAGAAAAAATTCTAATAAAAACAGATTTTTAGAACCAGGATTCTTTGAATAAAAAATTCCTTTTAGAATATCTCTAGATTTTTTTTGAAGGCCTATTATTAAAAAAATAGAATAATAAGCGCACACCACATTTCTCAAATAAATTTTGCAATAATTGAACATTTTGTAATTTTCGATATGGCAGTTTGACACTTACAATGGTGAACATTTTTTTTAATATATTCTTTCTTTTTTCTGGATATTCTTATTTTTACACTGTTTTTTTTATAAAATTTATGAATGCTTAATTTATTTTTAATATATCATTAGTCGTATGTCCAAATTTATTTTGCACACCTTTTTTACTGGGACAAATTACTGTTTTTGATTTTCTCAAACGACTAGATCATCCAGTTTGGATCACATAAATGTAAAACCATTTCATTCCATCTATAACTCTTACATCTTGTAGACTGGGAACTAGACGGCACTGACCCTTGCCTCCCTGCCGATAACCAAGACGATTGCGATTTTACCCAAAATTACTTTCAAGCCAAACCTAATCGAAACCTAAATTTGTACCAACTGAGTAGCATAACAGACTTTAATTCAAGTAAGCGCCACTTTCCCTTCCCCACACTTGAATGCATCACACCTGTTGTAGGCGACCCAGGCCTGGACGACGAATTTTTCATAAGTAGCTCAGCCAAACCCTTCGACATGATCAGTGGCTTAAGTTCCCAGTTCTTCCCCGGAAATTGGACCGATTTGAGCAAAACCACCGAAAATGCGACCCCGGACAGTGGCGTGGAAGATATCACACCGGCCGGTTTTACAGAGGGCGAATTTACCGCCCAGTTTAGAACCGTAAAACCACTGAAGCAACTAGCTTCCGAAGCAGTGAAACGAAGCAAAAAGGTTGAAGAAACAAGAAATCATGACATGTTGGGCGGTTTGAGACACACGAGAAATCGGCTAAAGCTTGATTTACCGCCGAGTCCAAGCGCGTTCACTTCGAGTAAAATGTTTAGTATTGAACCGGTCATTGACCCGGTTATTAACCGGGAAAAACCGACGTTTACAACGTTCGGGAAAAGTCGGTTTTTGGTACAACATGTCGATACGCCACCGGATGACGAAGTGAGCAAAAGTAAAAACGTTTCGTTTGAAGCGTTACCTTATAAACCAATCCAGAAACATATAATTAAGGAAGATTTCGAAACGAGTCGAGAGAAAGGTAAGGTGGAAAGTGTGCGTGGCGAAGCCAGCCTACTAGATAGTGCCGATGAAGACAGTGGGATTGAGTCAAGCACTCTGGAACGAAAACTGACTAACCCTGTTTAGGTTCGTCCTTTTTATTAAACTTGTTCAGGTCCTTTGATGCCTTAAAGTGAAAAAGGCAGTTCGATGATAACTATTTAAAAGAGGAAATTAGATTAGCGATAGAGAAATCAGCTTTAAACCACAGTTATTTACCTTGCGTTGGTTACTTTATGTGATATTGTTTTAATTGGTCTCTGTTACTGTTTTACTCTCGAATCAAAATGGTAACGTTAACGTCTAGACTATGCGAATAAATGTGATCGATTGATTGAAACTTGCCTGAGTTTGTTCCACTAGTCTAGATGTGAGACGGGAAATAACTTGATGTACAAACTTAAAATTTGGCGTCCAAGGTGTTGTTGTAGTTTGGTATACTCAGTATTTGTATAGTCTTTCGTTATTCTCATGTGTTACTGAATCAATCAAATTAACACACTTCATGTTAACTCATAAATTGTGCCCCTTAATATATTGTGGTTAATAAGAATTATTTTTTATTTTGTAGATAATTGTTGTAGGATATGTCCGTATCGGACCTAATAATGTGATCGGCTATTCATATTTCTTGTACTTGTAGTAATTGTATTGTAATATACTGTAGTAAGTTATATTAATAAACATTTTATTCAGAAACTGGAATAGAGGCCACCACCTTTATTTCTCAATTTACAAAAATAAATCACAACCAATACGTTTCTATCACAAGTTATAAATAATACCAATTATATTATAGCAAATTTCCTTTTTTCCATAAAATAACAAGTCCTTGAAGATCACTTGTGGCCAACAATGACTCATCATAATTAAAACTTATGCCCAAGACAGCACTAGCATGTCCTTGCAAAGTGTTAACAACAGCCCTATTTCCCACTTTTTCAACGTCTACAAAATAAACACTTCCATCCTCGCTTCCAGTAACTGAAAAAATAATACTGTATTAAATAGATGCATACAAAATTGTCCAAAAGTTAGAATATTTATGTTATCTTTTTGTTTTGTTATTATACTTAAAATAATTATTTTTGGACATTTGTTGGCCCATTTCGCGTATTTTTATGTCACAGGCTTACTTACCAACACACGCCCCTTGACGAAATGACATAATTGGGCAGAAGGTTGATCTCACAATGTGTTTTTGTTGTCTGTTTTGGAAGCTTTTTTTCAGTTGTAAAGTCCCTTCACCATCTAAAACACTAATAGGAATTGCAGTGAGTTATGTATTGCGTATTAAAAATAAAGCATTTACCTAAACAAACAAAACGAATTGTTTGTTGCATTTACAAGTAGTAAAGGATCACGAGCTTCTCTACTTATCCAAGCTCTGTAACTCAAACTAGTAATTGAACAATTTGGTGACAATAGAATTTTCTTTGTTTTACAAAGAGCTCCGTTCAGTTCGCAAAATAATGACACAATTTCTCCCTAAAAAGAAGTTAATTTAACTTTTCTTATAACTTTCATATAAGAGGTAGACGTCTGTTGAAAGTATTTTTTAGTGTCGATCTCAAAAACTAATCACACAGAAATGAGCATTTGCTGTTTTAATGGTTTTTTTCATGCACGGAAGTTTTTCTACAATTTCTTATAATACATATTAATTTATGCGTTTGAATTTTTAATTTTTATTTATTTTTTAGAAAATAACTTAAACTGTCTTATCCTACTGTTGACGTAAATAATTCGGCAATGTCTCAATTTTTTGCATAATAACAAAAGAAACAATAGTTTGTTCGTCCCTACACATGAATTATGTATTATTATTAGTTTTTGAGACACAAATAAGTATACTTTTATCAGACTGAACTTGTGATATAATATGACAAATGCATACCTTGTCATTTCCAACCCAAAAAATTTTTCCACTATTATCTGAGGTTAAACATAACACGTTTCCGCCAATTTTACAAGTGTTTTTCATAAATCTACCAGTCGAGACATTGGCAATTTTTAGTTCTCCTCTACTATTACCAGTCTGGAGATGGTTAAGAAATAATAGTTAATTGATCATAGAATGCAAAAAGAAACGAAAAAATAGCCAGCTTCAACAATTACAAATAAATAATTTTTGATTATTTTTTTATTTATTTCGATCCACGTTGTGAGAGATAGTTATGTAATTGAGAGAAATAAAGTTGGTACTTTTTTTTAATTGTATTAAAATACTTACATGTTTCGGCTAATAATTATTCGGCTTTTAATACATAACTTGAAAAAAGAGTAGTTGCTTGTAACTTAAGCCTATAAAGATGGCCAAAACATGTTGTGACAATTGCTTCCCATTAAATAATTTTTGGTTAAAAAAAAAACAATTAATTTACAAACTGGAGAATATTTGCTCAATTATTTTCTTAAAAATAGACAATTCTCAACTTTATATAAAATTTTATAGTATGATTTTATCAATATTTCTTTTACTGAAAACCCCTCATTTTTTTGCCATTTCCATAAATCTTTTAAATGTCGAAACAGCAATACCAAAATAAAAAATTAACAACAAAAAGTCAATTCTCCATTTAAGTGAAATTTTCGGTCATCACTCAGCCTAATATTTTACACTTTTTTTTGTAAATCTTGAGGACTATTTAAAAGAATTAAGACAGTTTTAAACTCAGAAAATATCCAATTATTTTGCTAGAAAAATATATTTTAAAGAAAAATAAAAGAATTTTGTTTGAAATTGTTGTTTGTTAGTAGAGTTGGGCGTAATCAAATTACAATGTAATTAAATTAATAATTACAGATTAATCTAATTACAATGTAATCTGATTACTTTTTATTCAATTACATTGTAATTGCAATTACTTTTTTTATTAGATGTAACAAATTACATATTAATTCAATTGAAAAGTAATTAATTACATTAAAACAGATTATTTTAGAAAATCATCCCCTTACAAGGTTAAAAGCATTCAGTTTTCTCTTTTCAACTCAGAAAATATCCAATTGTTTTACTAGCGAAAAAAATATTTTTAAACAAATTAATAGGATTTGAAATTGTTATTTGTTGGTACTATTAAAAATTATGTTGTTAAATGTAACCAATATACCATCAAATTAAATGTAATTTGTTGGTATATTGCCTTTCGACAATTAAAAAATCCACCGAAATGCCTAAAGAAATTAAGGGTTACCATTTAAAAAAAAATTATGACGTCACCACCCAAAAACCAAAAGGTGTTTTTTTATATTGTTGAGAATCCCGTATTTTTTAAATACACTTTAATAAACTTTTTCCATAATTTTGCGACTCATTTTAAAAAGTCGAGAAATACGTCATTTCATCCCTTGGTTGGAAAGTAATTCCAACACAATGTAGTTTTAAACAAATAAAATAGCGTATAAACCTCAGGCTGTATTATCTGAACCTCCAAAGTAATGAAATATTTTTTGAAGATTATAAAGTGGCAATAGAGAAAGGATACAACAAACAAGTTGTTATTAATAGGCTGGAACATGCAGCACAAAAACTGTGAGTTGTTTGAATCTTGAACGATTCTCAAACAACTAAAATCTGACACTTTCCACACTCTGCAAGTTCCGTCTAAAGAACTGCTCACAATCAAATCATTATTTGCCGACCAATCAAAACCTACAAAAAATATATGATATACATTACCTTAAACAAATGAAGAGAAAATAAATTATTACCTGTCACAGCCTTGCTATGCCCTCTCAAAATCGCAGACACTGTCGGAGGTTCACTTGTAACATCACATATGGACAAAGTAAAGTCCAAAGAAGCGCAACAAATTGTACTTTTATCATTGTTTGCAAACTTTACCATTGTAACAGCTTCACTGTGCTAAAAACAGGAAAAAATCAAGCGTTATTATTTTAAAGGGTGTACACTAACTTGGTCAAATATATGATGTACCCCCACAAAAGCATAATTTTCCGCAATTGAAGTCCCTCCAACCAATGCTCTTGAAGCCTCCGCTTGTTTAGTGGGCACCAAGTGTCCCCTAGGTGTCACAACAGTGGAATGTTGGTCCGTTGACATGCTACTCTACAATATCAATAAAAATTTTGCACATAAAACCACAAAACCATCGTACAGATCTCGATAAATTAGATGAAGATGATTCAACAGCTGACGACCCATATCGCTGTTGTAAAAGCATGGAACGAAGACGTAAATATTGTTTCCACCTTTCTGGATCTCGCTGAGTTTCTCTTAGTAATTGGCTACGCCGTCTTATGTATAAAGTTCCTGCAAAATTAGTTATGCATGTGTAAATGTGGAGAAAGTTTTTTACGGAAATTGGGGCTCTCGGGGGCACGGTGGGCATTGTACCGGGCGTCCAAAGCGAACGCTTGCTGTTGGAGGGCTGTTGTCATGGCCTAAGTGCTTAAAAATTCAAAAATCAATTTTTGACACTATATTTTTTGTGAGGTTATGTTTATGCCAAATGTCAAATGCTACGTTATAGAGGTGGTCCAAAATTGTTACTTGTAAAAACATCTTCGGCACAGACAATTAGAAAGTGGTAACGTTTATCCAACATTATTGCTATAAAATATATGCTTAAAACAAGCATGTACGGTTATGTATTACTTTATTGTTGCTACAGATTATGAGATAATTTTGTGCTTGATTATTTCAGAACAGCCTATAGCTTGTGCCTCATGTCAACTGTCAACACGTGCTGACATAACCCAACTTTTGAAAGTGCGTTTTAATTTTTGAATTGTGTTTTTTCATACAGTTTTTGCGAATAATGAGAAAGAAAAACCGTAGTGCACCTAAAACCGTGACGGACTTTGATCCTGAATCAGAGTCGTTTCAACGGAAAAAATGGTTCGAAGAGGTAATAATGTGATTAGATTTTTTGTCATGTCTCACATTGCGTTCATTTAGATTGCCGAAGACCCTAAAGACTTTAAACCTGTAACTGAGCAAATTCTTATAGAACTGAAGGAAGAGGCGAAAAAGTGTCACGATGCAGAAGTAGCAAATTATAACATCAGTAAGTTATTTAATTAACGTATTCTTTCAATGACCGTAAAAACTTGCAGAAAATTCCAAAAGTAATTCCGACTACAAATGGATGAAGACGGTCATGTCTAAAGGCACAGTTTCTGATAAAATCGCAGCCTCGGTGGTTGCAATTCAGGACAATCCTGTTTGTAGTTTAGACACGTTACAAAATCTTGTGAACATGGTTAAAGTTGGAAAAAAGAAAGAGTGTGTCACAACTATTGGTAAGTTGGTATTTGGTGACTAATCAAAAAGTTTCAATAACAATTTCCTAGACACTCTTACCGAATTGTTTTTGTCCGATTTATTGCGACCTGATCAAAAATTGAAAGCGTTTCATCAACGCCCCCTTGCTCTTTTGCAAGAGTTGTCATCAGGGAATGCTATAACTCGTAGGAAGTTGCTCAGTAATTGGTATTTTGAGGACCAGTTAAAGGAGTTGTACACTACTTTTGTCCTGGCTTTGAATAATGTAGCTCATGATGTGCTTGATAACAACAAGGAGAAGGCCATAAGTTCGATGTATAAACTTTTGGCAGGAAATCCGGAGCAAGAAAAGGTAAAGTTGTTTTAATTTTTGTAAAAAAATTGCTAGTTTACCTCCATAACCACTAATAAATCTTTTTGTTTTTATCCCTAAAAAATTTGTTAAAGTTTTCTCTAGATTTTGGATGCATTTCGCGTTTTAGTCGAATATTTGAGGACAGATATTAACATATTATTTATTGTCTGTTTAATACAAAAGGTTTTTCCTTCAAAAGTTAAAGAAACCATTATTTAGGAAGGGTGATAAGCATTTTATTAAACAATTATTATCGACTGATATCAAAAGATTTATATATATTATTTATATCAAAAGATATTTTTTTGGAAACTCAGTGTTCACATTCAAAAGTAAAATTAAGAAATTGCTTTTTAATAACCAACGTTGCTCAACTGAATTGCTGAATGTTATTGATAATACGTGCTAAAGATTTTTTGTGTTTAATTTTTTTATACTTTCATCTTAAAGACTTCTTTCTGTCTTATTTTCTTGAGAGACTGTCAATGGCTTTTCTTTTTATAGTTTTTCTTTTTAGTTTTTAGTTCATAAGTAATTTTCAAATGTATTTTTATTTCTATTTTGTTTATAATTTAATTTTTATTTTTTAATTAATTTATTTTTTCTATTAATTAAAAAAATGAGGTTAATTTAAATAGCTTTAAATAGACTTCGCCTCTCCATCTGTTCATTACTTAATTTTATTCAATAAAGTCCCATTAATTACTATTATTATTATCTATTATTATTATTGTTTAATATAACATTCTTTTTAACACACAAAATGGTAGATCAACAGAGAATTGATTTAAACTTAGAATAGAAACGGAAGGTACGATATATACATATAACCGTGTGATCGTAAAAAATTAAAATAATTTATCAGTTAATGATAATTTTAAAACAGTAAAGTTGAAATTAAATAAAATTTACTATGTGAAACATGTCTTGTGAGTCTTCAAAATGTAAATTTGTTTCTATATTTCAAAAAAGTGTATTTGCACAGAATTCAGTGTTTGTTATTATATACTTGGTATTTTTATCCGTCTGTGATTTTTTCACAATTGTGAAATTGTTATTTTTTATCTCATATGTTTTTGGTTATATCGTATTTATGTCATTTTTCTTTCTTAGTTTTTTTATTCGTTATTTAATATTTTGCTGTGATATTCTAAAACTATGGATCCTGAAAAGTCTTAATACTCTTTGAGGTTTTGTTTTTTCTTGCAATTTGCTCGTAAAACTCTAGCCTGTGTCTATAACATTTCCAAGTTTTTCTTTTAGTTTTGTTAGCCAAACAAACGCTGCTTTAAGAATTTAGAAACCTTTTTTTTTAATGTTATATTTACCGGTTTATTGCCAGTATCGTCGTTTTGTAAGTGTTTTTATGATGAAAAATCGAGTAAATTCGCCAATTTGTTTTTAACACAATAAGAAATAAACACACACAACAGATTTGTATAAGTAAGTGATTCAACAATAAATGTTCAATTAATCGAGATCCAACTTATTCACATTTTTTTTGTCGTTCATTTAACTGGTATTTTTTTGTTATGCAATGTTATTAATGCTTAATAATAATAATTGCAATAATAACAATAAATAATATTATATCATTATTCATTACCTTATTGTGCCTAAAGAAGCAGGTACGAAGATGACTATAAAATTTTCTTTAATAATTTTTACAAAGTTAGAGCTAGTTCTCCAGCTTTTTACTTTGACAAGTGGCATTTTTTCAGTCTTTTATCAGACCTACTTATTTAATTAATTGTTTTCCACCTTGTTTAGCAAACTTGTACGGTGTTTTTTTACAAATTCCTTTTTTCTCTCAATGTTTCTCTGTTTTCGACTCGTAATTTTATGTTTATTATACTTTTTTGCAAAATAAATAAAAAATACGTTAAAAGCGTTTTATAATTTACGTGTTTATTGAGACGGTTAATAAAAGAGTATTAAGAGCGATAAGAATATTCCATACATTTTCACTAAAAGTTTCGTCGAAGCATTCGTATCGTTCGTATCTTCAACATTTGGACCAAAGTTGCAGTTACTTTTGTTACACAATTGGCATGTTAATTCACCTTCATACTTTACAGTTGTTTTGACTCTTTTGCAAAGGTCGTAACCTCCATATACACCCACACAACCCCTAAAGGTTTTTTCTTTGTGGTCTTTTACATCTACAAAATTTAATTAATTAATTTTTTATTTATAATACTTTATTATGATCGTTACCTTTGTAGTGAAGTAGTAAGCAAGCAAATTTTATCTGATTATCGCGTTTGCGTCCTAGATCGCTCCAATTTAACAAATCTTTAGTGAATGTGCATGATCGGATTGTCGATTTATCTGGGGCACATTTTTGAGTTAGTGTAAATGCAAACTCCATGCAAATGTGACACGTTAGAAGTGTATCCTTAGGTTTTCGAAAAACACCACTAATATCTAGCTTTTTTGCTAGAATACAACATACGAATTGTAGAAATAAAAAATATGTTAACATTTAATGTTTCCGGCAAGATTTAAAATTGAATACTGTTTTGCGTTTCAATGAAGATATGTTCATTGTATGTTTTTTGCGTTTTCTGAATTTAAAAATTTGTTAATGACGGTGACTTTTTTATTGTCATATTATTGATGGACAATTGACAAATGATTGTAATAGAATTACGATTTAACGAATGACATCAATAGAAATGATGTGTTGATTGCATTAGTTAAGAATCTTTGTTTGATTTTAACTTTTCTAGTATCGTTTTTAGGATTTGCAGTCTGCACAAATTTGTGGAGGGTCTAAGGCGAAAATATTTGATTTTCTGGTCTCAAAAATTTGGTGCATTGGAGTAAAAAATTAGAGCCTCAGTTCCAAATGGTTATAAATTAATTTAAATTTAACTAGTTGACTTATTGCTTATAAAAAAGCAGAAACATTGAGCTTCAATTCGATTTTAATGAGTTCAAAAAAATTTGAACAAACAAGAGAAAAAATTTAGAAAAAAATAAAATTTTGTGATTTAAGATGTAAGAAAAAAAGTTGGAGAAAATTCGGATTTCTAGGTTTTTCCTAACTTAGCCAAGATACGTCATAACTATTAAAATCATAACTGCTTTTTTTCCTTTTCTGCATGTTTGTTATACTAACTAGACAATACTGAAAAGTTTATCGTTAAGAGACATTACATTTTCAAGCAGAAAAAATGAACATTATCAAAATTTTTAAGGAAATAGTTTTGACAAAAATTGTAGTATTTAAAATTGTATTATTTTCAGGTGTCATGGTTCTATTAATAAACTTTTTGAAAAAAGTAAACTAATTACTACAAAAATGTGGTTATTTTAAACATTTTTTTGAATTGTTACGAGATGCATTTTTTTAGTAGCAAACAACCAAAAACATTACTTTTGCAGACTATGATCAAAGGGTTACAAAACTAATTAGTTCATCTATTGCTTACAAAAAGCAGGAACGTTGATCAGTTCGATCTTAATAAGTTAAAAAAAATTGAGAACAAATATCAAAAATAGAAATATGTAAAAATTTAAAATTTGTTGTTACAGATGTAAGAAAAAAGTTGTTGAAAATTCAGAAATAATTTATTAATTATCTATACAAATTAACTAATTAATTTGTTATAACTAGACACTACTGAAAAGTTTATCGTCAAAGGACATTACATTTACAGGCAAAAAAATGAATAGTATAAGAATTTTTATGGAAATAATTTTGACAAAACTTGTAGCAGTATTAAAAATTGTATGAGTATTTTTTTCTAGTATCACATTTGTTTATGGTTTTATTAAATAAACTTTTGAAAAAACTAAACTAATTACTACAAAAATAGTGGTTATTTCAAATAATTTTTTTGAATTGTTGTTACGAGATGCAATTTTTTAGTAGCAAACAACCAAAAACATTACTTTTGCAGACTACATTCAAAGGGTTACAAAATTAATTAGTTGATCTATTGCTTAGAAAAAAGTAGGAACGTTGAGCATCAATTCGGTTTTAATAAATTAAAAAAAAATGAGAACAAACATCAGAAAAAGAAATAGGAAAAAAATTTAAATCTGTTATTACAGATGTAAGAAAAAAGTTGTTGAAAATTTAGAATTAATTTATTAATTGATTATACAAATTAACTAATAAATTTGTTATAACTAGACACTACTGAAAAGTTTATCGTCTAAGGACATTACATTTTCAGGCAGAAAAATGAACAGTATAAGAATTTTTATGGAAATAATTTTGACAAAAATTGTAGGAGTATTAAAACTTGTATGAGTATTTTTTTCTAGTGTCACATTTGTTTATGGTTTTATTAAATAAACTTTTGAAAAAACTAAACTAATTACTACAAAAATGTGGTTATTTTGACCAATTTTCTTGAATTGTTGTTACGAGATGCATTTTTTTAGTAGCAAACAACCAAAAACATTACTTTTGCAGACTATGATCAAAGGGTTACAAAACTAATTAGTTCATCTATTGCTTACAAAAAGCAGGAACGTTGATCAGTTCGATCTTAATAAGTTAAAAAAAATTGAGAACAAATATCAAAAAAAGAAATATGTAAAAATTTAAAATTTGTTGTTACAGATGTAAGAAAAAAGTTGTTGAAAATTCAGAAATAATTTATTAATTATCTATACAAATTAACTAATTAATTTGTTATAACTAGACACTACTGAAAAGTTTATCGTCAAAGGACATTACATTTTCAGGCAAAAAAATGAACAGTATAAGAATTTTTATGGAAATAATTTTGACAAAACTTGTAGCAGTATTAAAAATTGTATGAGTATTTTTTTCTAGTATCACATTTGTTTATGGTTTTATTAAATAAACTTTTGAAAAAACTAAACTAATTACTACAAAAATGTGGTTATTTCAAATAATTTTTTTGAATTGTTTTTACGAGATGCAATTTTTTAGTAGCAAACAATCAAAAACATTACTTTTGCAGACTACATTCAAAGGGTTACAAAATTAATTAGTTGATCTATTGCTTAGAAAAAAGTAGGAACGTTGAGCATCAATTCGGTTTTAATAAATTAAAAAAAAATGAGAACAAACATCAGAAAAAGAAATAGGAAAAAAATTAAAATCTGTTATTACAGATGTAAGAAAAAAGTTGTTGAAAATTCAGAATTAATTTATTAATTGATTATACAAATTAACTAATAAATTTGTTATAACTAGACACTACTGAAAAGTTTATCGTCTAAGGACATTACATTTTCTGGCAGAAAAATGAACAGTATAAGAATTTTTATGGAAATAGTTTTGACAAAAATTGTAGGAGTATTAAAACTTGTATGAGTATTTTTTTCTAGTGTCACATTTGTTTATGGTTTTATTAAATAAACTTTTGAAAAAACTAAACTAATTACTACAAAAATGTGGTTATTTTGACCAATTTTTTTGAATTGTTGTTACGAGATGCATTTTTTTAGTAGCAAACAACCAAAAACATTACTTTTGCAGACTACGTTCAAAAGGTTACAAAATTAGTTAGTTCATCTATTGCTTAGAAAAAAGTAGGAACGTTGAGCATCAATTCGGTCTTAATAAATTAAAAAAAAAATGAGAACAAACATCAGAAAAAGAAATAGGAAAAAAATTAAAATTTGTTATTACAGATGTAAGAAAAAAGGTGTTGAAAATTTAGAATTAATTTATTAATTAATTATACAAATTAACTAATAAATTTGTTATAACTAGACACTACTAAAAAGTTTATCGTCAAGGGACATTACATTTTCAGGCAGAAAAATGAACAGTATTAGAATTTTTATGGAAATAATTTTAACTAAAATTGTAGGAGTATTAAAACTTGTATGAGTATTTTTTTCTGGTGTCACATTTGTTTATGGTTCTATTAAATAAACTTTTTGAGAAAACTAAACTAATTACTACAAAAATGTGGTTATTTTAAACAATTGTTTTGAATTGTCGTTACGAGATGCATTTTTTTTAGTAGCAAACAACAAAAAACATTACTTTTGCAGACTACGATCAAAGGGTTACAAAATTAATTAGTTGACCTATTGCTTAGAAAAAAAAGCAGGAACGTTGATCAACTCGATCTTAATAAGTTAAAAAAAATTGAGAACAAACATCAGAAAAAGAAATAGGAAAAAAATAAAATTTGTTATTATAGATGTAAGAAAAAAGTTGTTGAAAATTCAGAATTAATTTATTAATTAATTATACAAATTAACTAATAAATTTGTTATAACTAGACACTACTGAAAAGTTTATTGTCAAGGGACATTACATTTTCAAGCAGAAAAATTAACAGTATAAGAATTTTTATGGAAATAATTTTGACAAAAAAATTGTAGGAGTATTAAAAAATCTACGAGTATTTTTTTTTCTGGTGTTACATTTTTTATGGTTCTATTACTACTACCTTTGAAAAATCTAAATTTATTACTACAAAAATGTGATTATTTGAACGTTTTTTTTTTGAATCGTTGTTAATATGAGATGCATTTTTTAATAGCAAACCATTAAAAAAAACAAACAACAATCAAAGGGTTACAATTATATTCTAAATTAAATTTTATTTTTCTCAGAAAAAAATTCATAGAAGACTTGTCATTTAAAAATACAAAAATATTTTCTTTCTCAAAACAAAACGTTACATTATTTATTTAACCAATTATTATTTAAACAAAAAATAGTTTAAGCAGAAAAGGCTTAGTTTTTTATTATGATGTTTATTTTTTTATTTACAATCGCGAAAGTTTAAATATTTCAAAAATGCACAAAGTGGTACAAATTAAAATATGGTAATGAAGTAAATGAAAAAAAAAACACATGCAAATAGTGCACTAATAAATTTTTAGTAAAGCAAAGAAAAATAAGTTTTTTGGGTCAAAGGTAAGACACAGTTCTGTTTAATACAGTTTTATTTTGTACACAGAAAAAAAGTCAGATATTGATTGACAAAAATAAGCTCATTAATTGATGAATGATGATACTTCGCAAAATTAAACAAGAGTTATTTATTGTATCTACAAAGTCACTTTTAATGTTATAATGTGTAGATTTAAATGTACTTTAAGTTAATGCAGAAAACCCGAAAATATGAAAAATGAGATGATATAATTATTTTATATTGATGTTCAGAAATTTAAATAATATGCTATCACAGTATGCTATGTAATTAATAACTCTTTCAGAATTTTTAATGGTTAATATTTAACAAGTAAAGAATAAAAAAATTCAAAATTATTAAAGATAGCTTGAATTTGCCTTCATACGATGTTATCATTCAATAAATTTTTTTTTAAATCTTTCGTGGTAGCTTGTTTATTTACAATTTATAAAATCATTGTACTTATTATGCTTTATTAAACTGAAAAACGACATTGCATATTTTTTAAGAAGTTTTTTCTGTCATTAAATTTCATTTTACTTTACATAGTTGCATTCAAACTTTTTGTTATAATAGTGAGACATAAAAGAATAAAAGAAGGAAAAGTGAAGTTTGTTGATAAACTAGGTTAGAGTAATACAATAAATGTCGCTGTAACTAACAAAAAATATTATTTTTTTCAGAATTTGTTAACATACCTCGTTAATAAACTGGGCGACCCTTCACAAAAAGTGGCCTCAAAAGCCATTTACAGCTTAGGACAGCTACTATTCAAACATCCCAACATGCAAGGAGTTGTTTTAAGCGAAGTTGAGAAATTATTATTCCGTTCAAACATTTCACCGAAAGCACAGTATTACGGTTTATGTTTTTTGTCACAGTTTTATTTAAGTCATGAATCAAACGAAGTCGCAAGAAGATTAATAGAAGTCTATTTTTCCTTTTTTAAAGCTTGCGTGAAAAAGGTAAATGGGTTTATTTTTATTTATTATTATTTTATTTTCAGTAATTTAATAATGTGTTTTTAGGGTGAAATTGATAGTCGAATGATGTCGGCTTTGTTAATGGGGGTTAATAGGGCGTATCCTTATGCCAAACTAGAAATGGAAAAAATTTCAGAACATATTGATACAATGTACAGGGTGGTGCATATTGCAAATTTTAATATTAGTCTTCATGCTCTTTCTTTACTGTATCAAGTCTCCGATCATCACAATAATGTAACAGATCGGTAAGTCTGTGCTCTATTTTTAGTTCTAGACCAAGTTGCACCGTTTAAATTAAAGTTTGAAAATTATTTTCGTTTTTTTATTAACTTCTTAATGGATTTTTATCAGCTTTGGTACAAGTACACATGTTTTGGTGTCATTTATATTTATTATATATATTTATTTATATTTTTATTTTTATATTATATATTTATATATTTATATTTTATTTTTATATTATATATTATTTATATATATATTTATTTATTGATTGTTATTCTAAAGTACATAATAATTATGAATTTACTCAATTTAGAAATCTATTTATACAAATTTTTCTAAACAAATGTTGGTCAAAAGTGTTGTAAAATAATTTCTTTTGTGAGATTTCGATAGAAAAGACATAATTATTTCCCAAAATTCAATTGAATTGAAAACGTTCAAGCTGTAAATAACATATATCACTTAAACTGGCTGAAAATTGTATTATTTCTGCCTTTTTCTAGAGTTTAAGCACAGTTTTTGAGGTTAAAACTCAAAACACAACTTTTTCGATTAATTATTTTGCTACCACTGGCTGGATAATTACGAAGTTGGTCCAAATTGATGTTATCTTAGCTTGTTGTGTACGATTTAGTTCGCTTTTGAATGATTTTTTTTCAAAAATAATCTGGTAAAAACTAAAGAGTCTAAAAAACAGACTGAAAAATTATTAATTATATTCGAATAAAACCATTGTTATTTTTCATTTTTTAAATATGTTTTAATACAGTTTACAGCCAGAACCGAAGTTATCTCTTAAAATTTATTAAAAAACAAACCAAGTTTTTCCCAAGTTAGACCAAAAATTAATTGTAAGGATTCTGCGTTTTTTTCAGGTAAAAAACGGAGCTTTCTTTTAAGAAAATTTTACTTAAAGTAGATTGTTAATCAGCTTTCAACCAGAGTTTCATTCACTGTACAAGAACTTTTTACAACAATAAATTTTTGACATATAGTTTGTTTTCGAAATTTTGCTTGAAATTATTGAATAATTAGCAATTAAAATGCAAAATTATCTTAATCTTGTTTTTTGGGGGCACGTTTTTCAACCAGAAACGACATTATTTCGAAAAATTTCATTAAAAACATATCGGAAGTTACACTAAAATGAGTATTATTTTATCCTTTTTCGAGTCATGTTGAAGTAAAAACTTGTTTTTTTTTTAAATTTACCTAAAATTGAACGAATAAAAATCACCGTAATACCTAGATCGACATTGATTGCATTTTTTTTTTGGTTCGAGACTGTTTTATATTTTCTGAAAACACACCTGTAAACACACCTAAAAATAAATAAAAAATTATGTTAGCTTCTGTCTATTTGGTTCGTTTTTTAGGGAAATGAGTGAAAAAAAACAACATTTAATTGAAAATTATGTTTAAGCTTATAGATGTTGCTAAAAATAAAACGAAGAATTACCAAATTAAGTCGAAAATACATCATTTTTGTCTTTTTTAAGTGTTCAGTAAGTTTTTCAGTGACAAATAGAAACATTCGCATAATTTTATTAAACCAAACGGAAGAATCAACGAAATTAGGCTGAAATTAATTGTAAATTAATTTTTTTGAGTGGTTAACGTACTAGTAAGTTTTTTCTCTCGTAAAACTCGCTGAAAAATCTCCAAATTTGATCGAACTTATCTTATTGAAACTTATTTATTTTGTAAGAATTTGTCAAAACACGCCTTAAGTTTACAAAAACAAACCTAAACTGTTCTTACTTTGTCAGTTTTACTCGATTTCGTTTATTTTTGAGCAAAATTTTGCTGAAAAATGACAAAATTTGGTCTAGAAGCATGTTTTTTCATTTTTTTTCAAGTTTATAAACATGATTTTGAGTTCCCAACCTTTATAATCCGAAAATCACATAATTGGATCAAAATTCAAACATAATATTTTTCAATTTTTGCGTCTTATTACCACGTTTTTATTGCAAAAATGCAAAAATTGTCAAAAATAAAGTATGTAATAATAAAACAAGTTATGTGGTTTTGAAACCAAACTGTTTGTAACAAATTTTATAGAAATCGATTGCTTGATTAAAAAGATATTAAAGAAAACCGAAAATAATTTTTGAAGTTCTCATTTTTTATTACACCCTGTATTTTCAGGTTTTACTCGGCACTTTATAAAAAACTAATCGACCCAAAATTATTTACAACAACGCATCAAGCGATGTTGTTGAGTTTAATTTACAAAGCTCTTTTGAAAGACACCGAAACGACACGTATTAAGGTTTTTGTTAAGCGTTTGTTACAGGTGAGCCTATTTCTTTACGATAATATAATTTAATATAAATAAATATAATTTAAACAAATTTTAGTTATCTTTATTGATGCAACCTGCTTTTGCCTGTGGTGTATTGTATCTTATTTCCCAATTAATGGGCAAAAAACAAAACATTCAATCGCTTGTTCTTAAACAAACAGTGTTGAAAAATGACGGGTCTGACGACGAGGACGAGGAAAGATATCACGATGTCAAGGACGATGAAATTGAAATTAAACAAGAAGTTAGTAAAATAAACAATAATAATAATTTTAACAAAGAACAAATCTAAATTAATTATTTTATGTAGGATGAAGAGGGAAGTGGTGACGACATAAAACCCGACGTTTCTGTTTTAAATCATGCGATTAAACCAAGTTGGGATCATTGTGCTAACTCATCCAAGAAGGAAAAATCACCGACTTACAATGCTTTAAGTCGTAACCCGCTTTATGCAGGTGGCGATTTTTGCGCCTACACTGAATTATTTGACCTAAAAAATCATTTTCATCCAACTGTTGCACTATACGCCACAAACATATTGGATGGTATAGTATCCAAAAAAAAAAATATTTGAAATTTTGCATTGTGTTAATTTTTCTAGGAAATATAATTAAATATTCAGGGGATCCCTTAAAAGATTTTACACTGATCAGATTTTTGGATAGGTTTGTTTTCAAAAATCCGAAAAAATACGAAGAGGGTACAGTTCAAGGAGCGCATCCAACGTTTGGTAAAAGAAAATTGTATCTTCCTAAAGGTTTAAGGTCATTGCGTGTAAATTCAGCAAATTATTTGAATGAAGATTCGAAAAATATTCCTGTAGATGAGATGTTTATGTATAGGTAATGTTTTTGTGTGGGGTTGTTTTAAGGAAACATGTCAAATTTTGTGTTTTGTTTAGTTATTTACGGAAGAAGTACCACGACAGAGAGCAAGATTTTGGTGATAAAAGCGATGAGGATGATAGTGATTTGGAGTCGGTTCAAAGTGAGGAATTTGAAGAAATGTTGGAGAAAATGGCTGGTCTTCCTAAGGATGATGAGGAAGATTTGGACTTTTTGAATGATGTTGGAGATAATCTTAAGACTAACGGGAAAAGCCAAAAGGATAAAAGTATGTTTTTTATTTGCGCTTCATTATATACTTTTTATGATTTTTATCAAAAATTTATAATCATGCAGAAATTAGAGACTGGTATTGAATACTTTATTTTTTCTCTATGCATGCAAATATTTTTACAACTTTTCTACAATTCCGTCTAAGTTAAATTAATTAATTAGTAATAATAATATTAACTGAAAATATATTTATTATTTTTTATTTCTAATGACATTTTGAAACAAAAACTACATTAAAAATTGTCTCTAGTCTTTAAAAAAAAACATTAAAAATTACGTTTAGCTCACATTTGCATTTGTAAAGTAAATGCCAATTAAATTTTTTAAGTTCTAAAGTTGCAAAGATTTTATTCTTTGTTTCGACTTTATTCCAATTGTTACAACTTTAAAGTTATGTAAACTTCAGTGAAATATTTAATAGTAATGCGACGGTAAAAAAATCATTATATTTGACTTCAAGACTTGAACCATTAATAAAAAAATGTCTCTAAAATGTAAAAAAATGTCATGGAAAAGGAACCATGTTGATTTGAAAAACACATTTTTTTGATATTTTTCTACTTAGAATCGTAAATTTTATATGGTGCATATTTTATTGAGCTGCTATACTTTGTGTTAAAGTTTTGTGTATTTTTTTGTTAAAATTGTATAAATATTTTTCATTAAAACTTTTTTTGCGGCGCAGTTTTATAAGTGCTTCATTATTTATATTTTATCTGAAAACAGTTAGTCGATTGAAAATTTCGACCTTTTATGTTGTGTACTTGTGTACTTTTACCACATTATGGAAAATGTTTCAAAAAAAATAATTACAGTCGAACTTCGATAACTCGAATAATTGGTAACAAATTGGACCGAAATTAGCTTTTTTACGTTGAATTTTTTTCCACACCATTCACACTTTGAGTTAGCAACAATTTTTTATGTATCTTTTGCACAAATCAACTTTTAAGCATTTGTTGTCTTAGAATGTTATAAGAAGTAATAAAAAAAAATGTTTGCACCGCACAAAATATATTAAAACATATTTTCTGAACTTACCTTTAAATTTTAATTTTAAATTTTTTTTTAGTTTTTTTTTTTGAAAACACGAATGTTCGGTAACTCAAAATATACTTTTTCAAATTATTGTGTATGTTATATCAAGTAGGTTGAGGAAGTCTAAATATTTAATTTAATTTAATGACCGGAACAACATTATTAATAACAAAAATCTTTTTTTCTATATTAATTACTTTGTTAATTTTAATGAATTCTTTTTCTACCTCAGAAGCTTGAGTACACGTATTTATTGGAAAGAATAATTATAGAACAGATTAAGATTCATAATTAATATAAAAAAGTATATTTTGCTGACAACTGCTAATTTGTAGAAAAGAATTGTAGAAAAATTTTGAAAAGAATTACATAGATAAAAAAAATTAAATATTTATTAGCAAACGCTGGAAACCAGACAGAAATGCCTAAGTTTGTTGTAGATTAAGTTTACAAAAATAATAATAATCTGAGTGATCAATGATTTTAAATCTAAGTTGGCCACAATAACTATCAAATCTAAACGTTAATTTTTGTACTCGATTTTTAAATTTCACCTACAATTTATAGTACCAATAATAAAAATAAGTGTTGCCAACTTAATTTCAAAATGTATTTTGCTCTGTTTTCCAGAACGGACAGATGATGATGATAGTGATGACGATGATAGCGAGATGGAGGATGCTTCTGACGAAGAATTGTCAATGGACGAAGATGAAGATTTCGATGAAGATGACCTTGAAATGAACGATGATGACAAAAGTATATTTTTTGTAATAATAAAACACAAAATTATCCTTTGCTTGCAGTGCTTCTGGGTGACTTAGACGACGATGAAGACGAGGAAGTTGTTTTTGACGATGAAGAACCGAAGTCAGCAAAATCAAAGAAGAAAAAATCCAAAGACACAAACTCAATATTTGCATCAGCTGAAGAATTTGCCTCATTGCTTGACGATGAAGGTAGTTCGAAAATAGCCCCAGGAAGTTCAAATGCGTTATCAAATAAGGATAATGCGAGCACTAAACAACTTGCCTGGGAACAGAGTAGAAATAGGTGGTTGAAGGGATTTGATGAAGTAGTTGGCAAAAAGAAAAATAGTAAAGGTAGCAATTTTGGCAAGAAAAGGAAAGGTCCAAATAAATTTAATAATAAGGCAAAGAAGAGGAAGAATTAATAATCGACAAGGAAGCAGTCGATTGCATTTTAATTAATATAATTCTTTACGAATCCACCAGTTTTGTGTTTTATTTAATTCGTGTTGGTTGTATTTCGCGAATATACAACTACACATAACCCATAACCTAACTTTTCGTGACGTTTAACAGTACGTTCTGTTTATTATCTTCGTGTTTACAATTTCGTACCAAATTCACAATAATTATCGTGTTTTGTGAAAATGGTGTGCGAAAAATGCCAAAAGAAGTTGGGCAAAGTGATAACACCAGATCCTTGGAAAAGTGGGGCTAGAAATACAACTGAGTCAGGGGGTAGGAAAGTTAACGAAAACAAGGCTTTAACAGCTAGCAAAAACAGATTTAATCCATACACGTCCAGTTTTGAGACTTGCAGGTTTGTTAATGCAAGTAATCCTTAAAATTGATTTACTCTTCTCATGTTTTTATTGTAGAATATGTAGGCAAAAGGTGCACCAGGTTGGGTCACATTATTGCCAGTCCTGTGCTTATAAAAAAGGAATTTGTGCGATGTGTGGTAAGAAATTGTTGAGTACGAAGAATTACAAACAATCGTCAACTTGAACTACATTTTGTGTGTTACTTTTAAACAAAATTAAGCCTATTCTAAGTTTTAGAGCAATTTGCATTGTTTTGTAGGTACTGTTAGGTTTTCTGTCTGTATACAGTGAGTGTACGACAATTTAATTATCTTGAATGATAAGGTGTGTAATTATATTTAATAACTTATGACAAAAGTTTTTTATTTCATTTTTATGATAACATTTTTAACTTATTAATTCATTTCTACCTATTCTATCCCTATTTCTTTTTTGTTATTAAGGTTGACTATACATTATTAAAACGCAACTATCAAATATTCTAGAATTATTATTTGGACTTTTTTATAAACTAAAAAACTGTACCTGTAATATTATTTCCACAAAGTTAAAATACGATTTTGTCTTATTGCACTAAAAAAATAATTGAAAAAATTGATGTCTGTCGTATTATTAAATACTTCTAAAAGTGGCTACACTGTATATAACCTTTTAGAAATGAATTTCAGCGATTGGATTTTAAAAATTCACTTCCCTGTATATAAAAAAAACGTGACGAAGTCGTAACAAAATTCAATGAATCAGACAAACCTCTTTGTTTTCCACCTTGCAGTAATTACTTATCTCAGTGATTATATTTTTTGTTGGTGACGTTTTATCCATACACTTACACAATACTGCCGTTTAATTTTATTCAGTTTGGTTCTTGCTTTTGACGCAAACGGACGTAAAATTAAAATTTTCCAGTTCAAAATTTCAAATTTGTTGTGGGTAGTGATCGCGGTTAGTGTGTGGTATTGTAATGGATTTCCAAGAAGAAAGGGAGGAAACTACCCGGATTAAAGGGTTAGTCTGCAGTACCTACATTCTTTTTAGAAAAATTACATTAACTCTGTAACATTTAATTGAACCACATTGTTCTTATTTTATTGTTTTTTATTTCACAACCATTTTAACAGATAGGGCACTGCACACTTTTTTAGATTTCATTTTCAGTTTTTACAAACAGTATTACCAGAAGTGAATTTTTCTTGACAGGAACTTAGTACCAGTCAAATTTTTGCAACTTACAATTAGAACCACATTTTTTAAAGTTTGAAATACAAATTGATGACGGACGGGACAAAAAATCTTGTGTGTGAAAACATCTCTAAAAATTGTATTCATACAAGTTTTAATTATTAAAGACTTTAGCAATATTAAAATTAGACAATGTAAATTAAAAATTTTTGGTTTTGTTTAACATCGTAAGAAATAAGAATAACATGTAATGTTTGCGATAACGGACGGGACACCAAAAAATTATATAAAAAGCAATTTTTTCACTGATTTTCATTTTTTAAATGACTAGAAACTAGAAAAATACTCTTCAAAAATTATTCAACAGTTGCATTATATCAGTATTTTATGTTATAGCCTAAAAGGCATAGTATCTAGGTATGTAAATTTTAAAATCCAATACTTCAATTTAAATGTTTATCCTCTCCCAAAAATGTTTTTGTCGCAAAATACATTAAATATAAACTGCATCGTGTACAGTGAAACCTCTTCACAACGGACAATTTTGTAGGAGCATAATACCTATATTAAAATTCTCCACTTCCCATAAGTGGACATCTCTCCACAACGGACAGTCCCTCATCGGTGTCCGTTGTTGAGAGGTTTTACTGTAGGTACCAAAATCATTTTAAAATTTCGGTGTTAAGTTACATTTTTCCTGGAATGGCTGTTCAGTATGTTTAAACAATAAATTATAACAGAACAAAAAACGCCATAAAGGCCAGTTCACTTTAATTTTTTTCTATTTATTGCCAATAAGTGAGGTGTTGAAAAAAGTTTGAGTACAACATATAAAAAAATACACTAAGTAAAACTAAAAGTAAAATGGTATTAATAAAAATAAGCATTAAGCAATTTACTTATTAAAATTAATTTTAATCCAACATCGAGGTCGCAAACTTTTCTGTAAATATGAACTTTCAAAAAAAATTATATTATTATGGTTTTACTGAACAGAAAAAAAATTGCATTAGCAAATCTTTAATTTTGTATTAATATTGAAATGCCTTTATTTGTCCTTTTAGAAATTCGTGAATTTTACTAAGAGACGATTTAACCTAAAACTCTTTAGAATAATGCATACTGTCACATATTAATAGGAATGCCTCAATTTCGCGAACATCCTGTATACAGGTTAGATTGAGCATTAAAATTAAATTGACGAATATTCTTAATTTTTTTTCAAAAGGGATTTTTTATGGAATAATTAGCCTCCAAAATTGCCCCAAAAATACAGGTATTTTTTATAAACGTTTTATAAAATTTTACGTCCAGTCGTTTTAAATAATCATTTAATAGGGCAAATTGTAAGGTGGTAAGCTTTGTTAAAGGGGGCTAAAAGCGCCCTCTTAACACAATTTTTTAAATAACTTTGTTGCTAATAGAATTTGAGAGCCTATTCCATTTTTGTCTCATAGATTTCAGTATGAACTTTTCACTTTGCCAAGAAATTATTAAATAAAAATGAAAAACCGGTACAAAACATAAATAAAAAATATTAAAATTTTTTTTTTTTAAGTTTTTATTTAAAAATTGCAATAAAAAGTAAAAATTAATGTTTTTCAATCAGAGGAGAATATTTTTTCTTATAGGTTAAAATTCTAACATTTATAAAAGCTTTGGGAGTTATAACACTACGGCATTGCAGTGTTATTTTTTTCACTTGACAACTCCCAAAGCTTTTATAAATTTTAGAGTTTTAAAGTGTAAGAAAAAATATTTTCCTGTGATTGAAAAACATTATTTTTTACTTATTTGTGGAGTTTTTAAATAAAAGCTTTAAAAACATTTTTTTTATATTTTTTATTTTGAAATTTTGCATGTTAATAATAATAATAATTAAAAATAAAAGCTTTTAACAATTATTTACTATACTGAGGTATAAAAATTCAATAGCGGTAACATTTTACTTTCACTAAAAAACTGTTCACTTTGACGGCTTCTTGAGCAACACATTTGTAATTTTTTTTAATAGACTAATTATTTATCTATTTTACGGGAAGCCTTTCTTATTTTTTTCTGCATATCTGGTAGTGACTTCGTCTAATTAGAATTAGAGCAATCCTTAAATGTAATGTATTGCTGGTTGCATCCTGCAACACCTTGTAACGTAATTTTTATACACGACAGTACATCATTTAAAAATGTGCTAACTCAAGCATTACACTTTGCTGTCGCTGGTCACTTGTAATAAATAAACTTGGAATCGTATCAGCAGATAAGATAACACTTCCCTCCCTTCGGTGTTGTGGGAATTCGAGCACATCGGATTCCGTGTCAAATGTCAACTGTCTGAGCGTCTGACAGTTCGTACATCCCGGAGGTAATCCTGCCGCTGTCTCTGTGTGTGGTAATTTTTAAATAAAGCAGTGCTCTTAATTTCCCCCAATTGAGTTGGGCCTTCCAAACGAAACCCTCCGGCCTAAATGAGCGTAATTTCAAGTGCAATTGGATGTGTTCACCGCGGAAAATAGTGCTTTCGTGGCCTTGTGCAGTCCTATCAATTTGACACACACCCATAACTTTTTAATCAAGATTAAAAGACTGCACTTTGCAGAATTTTATCACGATGCAGGCGATAAAGTGCGTGGTTGTGGGTGATGGGTGAGTGTCCTAATTTCTGTTTTTTCGATCCGAATTTGGCAATAAGACGCGATCTGCTGGTCTTGACGTCATTCAAGCCCCACGAGTGGAAGTGGGATGGGCGACTGGACGTTTGTCGGTGATTAAGCGAAGTCGTAACCTTTGTATCACTTGTAGCTGAAGCAGCAATTAATGCTAAATAATTACAAATAAGTTTTTATTGTAACGTAAACAGTGATTCATATCTCTATCGTCTTTCCGCTCCTAAAATCGGCCTGGGTGTGGGCTCCGAATTTGTTTACTTTCGGAAAAACACTTTTGTAAATTGGATTTCCAGTAACCCTGTATTTATTTATTGATTACCAACTTGCATTTGATAAGGCTTTACGTAATCTAATAAATTTATCAATTTTTAGTGCTGTTGGTAAAACATGCCTCCTCATCAGTTACACAACAAACGCCTTCCCAGGCGAATATATACCGACTGTTTTTGACAACTATTCGGCAAATGTTATGGTAGATGGGAAGCCGATTAATTTGGGGCTTTGGGATACAGCAGGCCAGGAAGATTATGACAGATTAAGACCACTTTCCTACCCACAAACAGATGTGTTCTTAATTTGCTTTTCGTTGGTAAATCCAGCATCGTTTGAGAACGTTCGGGCGAAAGTAAATTACTAAATTAAACTCTTGTTACTAACTAATCACAATTTTTTTAGTGGTACCCTGAAGTCAGACACCATTGTCCAAACACACCAATTATCCTAGTTGGCACAAAATTGGATTTGCGTGACGATAGAGGCACTATTGAGAAACTGAAAGACAAGAAACTTACACCCATCACATATCCGCAGGTAAGACAGGTTTTTGGGTCTTGTTATACGTTTTCCTTTGTCAAGTTTTACACTCAGGCACTTTATACCTCTTTATATTGTATCTAAAATTCTAAAAATAAATCGTATGTGATTTTATTGTATACAGCGTGCTCAAAAACTGGCGCACCAACTCAATGGTGTGTGGTAGAGAAGTGGTTACACATAATAGTAAAAATAATAAAAAAATTCTTTGTATTAAAGTTATTGATAAATAATTAATTTTAGGTAAATGATATGTGGCAACGTTGTCTAACAGTCATGATCGCAATAGAATTTGAGCAACAATAAAAATAAATTATTTTTGAAACGGTTTCCTAGGAAATAATTCCCAGTGTTGGCACATCTACACATTGTGATTTTTTGGATGAATTTTATTTTTTTAAATTAAAAAAACTACTAAAATCTGATAGTAAATTTATTTCATATTTTTTTCTCTCTTCTAAGAGGTGTAAAGTGCCTGAGTGTAAAACTTGACGAACCCGATATAATAGTGTCTTGTTGAGTTTAAAAAAATAAATGCACATCCTTTTTTTAATTCGGAAAAGTAATAAAGCTAATATAAATGGTTGTGTTTTTTTGTGGGGACTATATTTTTTGAGAAAAGGCTTTGAAAACTCGATTTCTGACTTTATAACTACAGTCATCACAAAATTAACGACATTAAACTGTATATTCGCCGTAAGAGATACAAATAAAAATGTTCTTATTGATATAGTTGATACAGAAATTATTTAGAATTTTTCTAAAATTTAAAAAAATCGGAAAAATCGAAAATTTAAAATGGAATTTGTGTCATTTGTTTTAGATGATTCAAATGTTGACGTCAGATTAATTGGTTAAAATCCCGAACTAGCTTTTGTTCACATTACGACAAGTAATCTACAAGTAAACCATATTGTTAGGTTAGTTGTAAATAGACCATTCAACCTTATAACTGTTTATTGACTAATATCCCGGAGCATTGAGGGTGCGTCCAGGCCCCTTCTGCGACATAACCTAACTAACTCACTCTGCCAAAAAACCCCCCTCCAACTCCCGTGTCGCCCACGTGAGAGTTGCCAACCTAACATCCCCCCTTTTAAATACAAAACTAAGCTAAATATGAAACTAACTACCTGAGGTATCAAAATATACATATTTCAATAACAATAATAATCTTGGTATCTTTTGGGTCTTCTGATTGGTCTTTTCTTTGGTTCCTCTGATTCGTCTGGTTGTTCTGGGTCATGTTCGGGTTCATTATTTCTGTCTGGTAAGGGCTGAAGATGTCTTCGATTTCGTCTGACGCAACCGCCGTCAGTCTCGATCAAATATGACCTTGGTTCTTCACATCTGCGTTGTACTTCTCCCTCCTTTTGCATATTTATGATCCATACGCGATCACCTTCTTTTAGATTTTTCTCTTCTTTTGTTACTCGGTGTCGTTTGTCGTAGTTGGACTTCTGTTCTGCTTGATTGTTGATTAACGTTTGTCTGACAGTGTCATGGTCGATAGTTGCAGGTTTTAACCCTGAAGGTAACCTTGGCAGTCTGTCTCGAAGGTTTCTGCCAAAGAGCAGTTGGGCAGGTGACAATCCACATTTAGTAGGTGTATTGCGGTAGGTAAGAAGTGCAAGATATGGATCTTCATTTTTCCTCAATATCGTTTTGAGCAGCTTCACAGCACTTTCGGCTTGTCCATTTGACTGTTGGTAATGGGGACTACTGGTAATTAACTTAAATCCATATTTTCTGCTGAAAGTTCTGTATTCGTGACAATCAAATTGTTTGCCATTGTCGGAGCGGACAACTTCGGGTATACCATGTCTAGCAAACATTTCTTTGAAGGTCTCGATAACAACTTTGGCTTTGGTGGTGCGAAGTTTTCTGATTTCAGGATACTTGGAATAATAGTCCTGTACCACTAAGTAAGTTGACTCATGATATTCTGCGAGGTCGGCACCAATTGTTTGCCACGGTCTAGATGGAACTTCGGATGGTAACATGGGATCTACCGTTGGTCTGCGTAGTTTGATGCAAATTTCACATTTCCCGACGACTTCTTTAAGCTCTCTTGTGATACCTGGCCACCACACAGTAGCTTTGGCCCGGTCCAAACATTTATTAATACCGAAGTGTCCGTCATGGAGCACATAGAGGCACTTCTTCTGAAGAGGACCAGGAATGACGACTCGGTCTTTGTAGCAAACAATGTCATGAGCGATGCTTAAGTCTTGTTGATGAGAGAAGAATTTACTGACTAACGGGTCGCTTTTGTGTTTCTGTGGCCAACCATTTTTGACGTATTCTTTGAGTTTGCTGTACGTTGGGTCCTTGTTTTGGTAAGACTTGATTTCTTCCGTTGAACAAATTTCTGTAACGACCTCACGCATCACGAAATTGATGTAGAGATTTTGAATGTCTTCTAGAAGTGGGTCTTGGTGTCGAATTCTGCCTTGGATTGGTGCTCTGGATAATGCATCGGGAACGAAAAACGTTTTACCTGGAACGTATTCTATAGTATAGTTAAATTTCAATAACCGCATGCGAAATCTTTGTAGCCTGTTGGATAGTTTGTTGAGCTCTTTGGTGGCCAAAATTACTGTTAACGGTTTATGGTCGGTATGAATTTCAAAATGAGCGCCCAGTAAGAAATTTTCGAGTCTTTCACACGCCCATGTAATGGCGAGAGCTTCCTTTTCAATTTGAGCATAGGCTTGCTCGCATGGTTCGAGGGTACGCGAACAAAAATAAGTAGGTTTCCAATTTCCGTCACTTTGTAACTGTTCTAAAACGGCACCTAAACCAAAAGACGATGCGTCTGCCGACACTCGCGATTTTTTGTCCGTGCTAAACTTGGCTAACACGCGCGATGATGCGATTTCACTTTTAAGTTTTTCAAAATCCGCTTGATGTTTATCTGTCCATACAAACTGTTTATCCTTGTGCAGTAGTTCACGTAATGATTGGGTTTTTTTCGAAGTATTAACGATAAATTTTGAGACATAGTTAACCATGCCGAGGAAAGTTCTAACTTCGGTTACCGACGATGGCGCGGGATAATTATTAATGGCTTCAACGCTTTTGGGATCGGCTTGAACACCATTTTCGGATATTAAGTATCCTAAATATAAGGTCTTGTTCGTTTTAAATTCACATTTGGATTTGTTTAAAGTCAAGCCGTGATCCGATAAGAGTGTTAACACTTTGTTCACGTTTGTGTCATGGTCAGCTTCGTTGCGGCCTGTGATGAGGATGTCATCAGCATGAACATGGACGTGTTCCATTTTTAATTTGCCGATTACGCCGCTGATGGTTTTTTGGAAAACTTCTGGTGCTGAGGTGATCCCAAATGGAATGCGTTTGTAGACATACCTGCCAAATGGTGTGAGAAAACAGGTATATTTGCGCGATTGCGGTGAAAGTTTAAGCTGCCAAAAGCCACTGGAAAAGTCTAACTTGGTAAACCACTTCGCGTCTTTCAGTTTCGAAATTGTCTCATCGACCGACGGTAATTGGTACAGTTCGCGATTAACGCACTTGTTTAGCTCGGTGTAGTCTGAACACACGCGAATTTTTCCGTTCTTTTTCGCTGCAATAACCATAGGTGCACACCACTCAGTAGGTTCATTAATGGCTTCTATAACGTCTTCGCGAATCATCTTGTCCAGCTCCTTTTTTACTACATCCATCATGGGGAGTGGAATTCTTCTAGGCGTGTTTAAGGTCCAAGGTTGTGCGTCTGATTTTACTTCAATTGTGTACTCAAAATTCTTAAGAGTTCCCAAGCCTTTGAACACCTCTGGATATTTCACCATCATCTTATGTTGGAATTTTTCATCAGCTTTTCTGCTAGTTACATGTCTAATAACACTGTCACTCGCAACGAGTTCTTTGCCAGTCCATTTGATCATGTCTAGTTTTTGTAAGGCTGGTCTTCCCAGTAAGTTATCTGGTGTATCAACGACGAAACATCTAACATTTTCTATCTTATTTTCCCATTTAAGAGGAACTACTATCTCTCCCTTTATTTCCAATTTTCTCTGGTTTCCTTTTCCGGGTCCCAACAGTGTTGTTTTTGTTCTTTGTAACTTTACTTTCCCCTGAAGTTTATCTTTGAATTCTTTGCTAGATATTATGGTTTCATCGGCTCCGGTATCTATTTTGAATACAATGTTTGTATTAAAAATTTCCGCTACCGCTTCCCAAGGTTTGTCCAACTTTACTCGATTAATATTGATAATCTCCCTACAATCATAGCTCGAATCATAGCTATCATCAGTATCATCTGATATTGAGGTTTCAGATTCCACTGCGTTTACGTTCTTTGTTTTACATCTGGATGCAAAATGGCCTTTAAAGTTACATTTATGGCACGTTTGTCCATTGGCTGGGCATTCCATCCTGTTGTGTGTGTTCGAATTTCCACACCTTATACAACCTTTAAATTTATGTTCACTTTGTTGCTTTCCATCTTTGCTCCTGCGCTGTTTTCCTTCATATTTCACGGATTTATGGTTAAATTTCTTGGCTTTGTCTCTAGCTACTCTGTTTACCGTTTCCTCTCTCACTCTTAGTTCTCTGTTTTCGGTTCTAATCCTCTCCACTTGAGTTATTTTGTCAATTGCTGTTTTAAGTGTCAATTTGTCATTCATTTGTAGATTTTCCGACAATTTTTCATCACGAATTCCAACAACTAATCGATCTCTTATGAGTTCCTCCTCCAAATCTCTGTAATTGCATGTTTTGGCCAAGCTTATGACGTCAGCGATGTACGTTTGGGCGTCCTCACCTTCCCTTTGGTCACGTCTGTTAAACTTAGCTCGTGCGTAGATTGTATTAGGAGTGTCTTTGAACTCGTTATCAAAGAATTCTTTCAGCGCTTTGTAACTAGGAAAATCGGTTTCCTGTTTCTGCTTAGCCTCCATAAACTTTGTAACTTTCGCCCCCATATGCAACAATAAACTATTAATTTGCTCTGCTTGTGTGCTTTTGTCTAGTTTTGTTGCTGTTCTAAAACGTTCATAATGTGTAATCCACACTTGCCAATCTTCTTTTTCGAATGAAAATTTCTCCGGAATCGGAATGGAGTTGCTGAAGACGATGCTACTCGTTGGAGCCTGCTTTGACGGTGTGTCACTCGCCTGAACCCGGGCCTGTGCTTGTGCCATGAGATCCGCATATTTTTGCTCCAACTCGGCCACTTGTGCCTGAAGTGCATCCATCGTGATAGTTGTGGTGGTTTTTACACTCACAATTTGTAACACGAGCGGGATTCGGATTTTAAAACACTGACACCATGTTAGGTTAGTTGTAAATAGACCATTCAACCTTATAACTGTTTATTGACTAATATCCCGGAGCATTGAGGGTGCGTCCAGGCCCCTTCTGCGACATAACCTAACTAACTCACTCTGCCAAAAAACCCCCCTCCAACTCCCGTGTCGCCCACGTGAGAGTTGCCAACCTAACACATATCCTGTTGCAATTTTGCAAACCGCCTGAAAAGCAAATGCTTTTAATTCCAACAGACACAGTCTATTGAGATCAGTCTGTACCTCTAACTGAAATATACAAGGTTAGATGTAAAATCTAATGAATATTTTATTTTTTCTCTATAATGCATTTTTTCAAAATTTTTCTATATTCCTTATGATTACAATTAAGTACGTAATTAGTAATTAATTTTGTATTAATTTTCTTCAAAACACATATTTTTTACGTCATTCTAACACAAACGATGTTTGTAAATAATATTTTGTACAAAAAATACGTAAGAAATGGGCGCATGTCTCAAAAATTATATTATTAATTGAAAATATAAATCTTAAATTGTGCAAGCTAATGACTATTTCTTAAAGTATTCTTGCACAAAACATCACATAAGCACCGTATGTCACTAGAAATAATAAAATTTTAATAAATATTTTTTTACATTTTTTTTTTTTAATTTTAGATTTATTCGTATGTAAAGTCCATTTATTTTTTCAAACAATTGCTAATGTTAAAATTCTCTCAAAGACTTGACTGTACAGTTGGTTGCGATCAAAAAAATATTAAAAAAACACCCTTAAACCCTTGTTTTAGTTTTAATATTGAAAAATTCAGGTTTTTGATTATGTTAAAGGTCGGAAATTTTTTTACAGGCTTAATAAAATTTTATTGTAAATGTAAGCATTAAATAATGAGATAGAAATATTCAACTGACGATTATTCAGTTCAGTCGAACATAAAAAAAACTAGTGGATGATAGTGGCTCATACTGGCATGAGAATACTTTGATATTAATTGTTTTAAAGAATACACTAAAATTATATGTTGTATTAATATTTTTAATTAAGTAATATTTACGTATTAGATACTACAAAGTATTGTAGAAAAAATCTGAAGTACATAGAGAAAAATTAATAAGTATTTAATAACAAAAGTTAATTTTCGTGTGATCATTATAAGTGTTTGAGATACAGTAAAAATATATTTAATAATAATAATCATATACTTTATTTCCAACAGACTTATTAGTCTTTAGTGGACAAGTAACAATACAATATACCAAAAAAGAACAAAATAGAGACAATTAGATTATATTAAACATTATCAATTACAAAGAAAAATATTCTAGAAGTTGGACCTTTACAGTCTTAGTTTGGAAATGATTGAAGAAAATATCTAATCTATTGTTATACTATTATATAATTTAAAACATTTAAAAAGTGGAGAACTAGCAGACAAATAATAATTATATCGACAAATAACCATAAGCAGATTTTAACTGAATTATTTTTTCAAATTTTCAAATTCAATTTTTTTCAAATTTTCATCAATCTTAAAAGTTTTAACACTTTCACAACGAAATGATATACAATAATATGTTCATTAATTTAATTGGAAACTGTTGAAAAAAATAGTATTCGCAATTTGGTATATTATTATTTTAAATAATTTCAGATATTTTTTTAGAATCGTTAAAACTAAGTACTATACATATTGCATTTTTGGTACGCTTTTTTCTTTGATACTGTGTTGAGTAGAAGTACTACGTTGTTAATAATTTTAGAAAAACCAAGCAGAGGCTTTTCGGCCTGTGGTTCTGTATCTTTGGTTATTAGTTATTTTACTCATTTTTTAACAAGCATTTTTTGCTTAAACTGTTTATTTAATTTTGAATTATGATTGGTGAATGACAAAATGCTATAAAAATGTGATCGTTTTTTTTAATTAATAAAATTTTTGTTGAAAAAAAATAGTTAGTCGCTATTTGAAAAGAAAAATTTTCAGGACAAAATTTCATTTCAAAACATTCTTCCCCATTATTATTTATGGCTCTTTCTCATTCATCAATAATTCTTTTCTGAAGGCAAAAACTATTTTAGACAGAATAACTTGTTTCGTAACTTTTCTTCATCCTCTATGAGGAAACCATGGAATAATAATGGGTCCTGAATTAAATATGGTTATAAGTTCTATTCAAACACAAGGACAGGTGAGAAAAATTGAAAATTATACTGTGTTTCTGTGGAAAGAACTACTAAAGGAGGCATATTATTAATTTATGAATAAACTAATAAACGATAAAAAAAGCTCAATACGTTCACGATACTCCCTTCAGAAATTGAAAAATCAAAAAACATTTATTTGGAATTTATTTATGAATTTCTAACAACTGAGGAGTTTCATCATAAAGTATCTAAAAAATAAAAAAATATTTATGCCCGGTTGCACAAAAGATAATTGACAGTTAACAAAGCGTTAATCGTCCATCAAAAATTTTGTGCAACGCAAAACACCGTTGACGGCTGATTAATCTCTCATCAAGTATTTAATGAACGTCAAAGATAATTGTCAATTAATCGTTGATTAACTCCGTTTTCCGTTGCACAAACGCAAATCAAGGCAAATGTCATAGTTAATCAGTGATTAACTAATCATCAATTTGTTGGTCGAACGACGGGCGATTAATCTCTGATTAACAGCCTTTAACACTTGTTGTTTGAGAATTTAAGGTGTTTTTGATAAAATTTCATTAACTAAACTGAACCATTACCTAAGGGGTAAGACAATGACAAGAATTAAAGAAGAAAACCTTGAATTTATTTTATTGGATGAGAATGGTTATGTGCAAATGACTGAAGTGTCTGAGAGGCCTGTGCAGAAAATCAGAGATCCTGAGGATCTCTTTGAGATGTTGGTTAACCATGAGTGTAAAAAGCGCTTTAGTTTAAATAAAAACCAGAGTAAAAATTGCACCAAAACGCAACTAATCAAATCTCTCAGTGCACAAACAAAATTTTATTTTTTTTTGCCTTTTTTGGTTTTTTGTCTTTTGTAGAACATTTGTAGGGTTATCATAGAAAGTCACAACACAACTCGCTCACACATGAATTTGTATCGTTTGTTCAATGAAACAATTCGAGAAATAAGTCATTTTTTAACCAATAACATAATATCCACTTTATTGCTTCCCAATGTGCCAATGCGCATGATTCACTTTTAAACACCATTGTCCAACAGTTCGAATAACTTAACAAAAAAAGAAATGCAAAAATTTTATTAGTTTGAATTGAAATAAAACCCCAATGTTCAAATCAAGGTTTATTGATTTTGGTAATAAACACGTGTAGATTCCTTTACGCCCTAACTTCGTCTACCCTTAAGGCTATTCCCTTGTTTCGCCTTCAGGAATCGCTTCTTGGTACCCCCTTGGCCCTTAGTGGCAAGACAAAAACCCCCGAAAGAAGAAAAGTGGAGAGTTCGCAAACACGTCAAAATTTCACAACGCCAATTATGCTTCTTGCTCCCTTTAGGTCTAGAAAGTTTCCATAAACTCATATCACTAGAATTAACAAATCAACACAAGGCCACAAACACCATTTTTGGCATCATAGATTGTCTATACCAAACAGAAGTTTTTGAAGACGAAAGAACACAAGTTAAATCGTCAAATAAAGCACTGAGTAAAACCCGAAGTCCGAGAAAACACAATATTAATAAAAAAAATCAGGCTGTCAAATGTATATCAAATGACAAATTCAAGACGTAAGGCCTTGTTGCCAAATTGGTTTTTTGCTGATGGATGATTAACGGAGCATCATATGATGAACGATTAAAACATGAGCAAATTGTTTTGTGCATGGCCTCCTTAATGTATGGACACAACTTCGTTGTTCAGGCCTGGCGCATCGATAAGCTTCAACGGTTTTTTCGAAACCGTAGATGGCGCCCTATTTAGCGCACTGACGTTTATCTGACAAATAGCATTTGTAAGGTTAAATCCGAAAAAAAATTGAATTTAAGAAGTACAATCAGCAGAAGAGAAGGTGAAAAAGAGCCCACAATGTAATTGATAATTTCTAAATACAAAAACTCAAAAAAATTTATAAAGTAGTAGATTTTTTTCGGAAGTTTGGTGATCCACGAACGGTGCTTGAGAGTTAGCAGAGGTCCAGACAGGGACTTTGGAACGGACGGTTCAGAGACACTCCAGCAGAAGAACGCTGGATCGAGCTTTTTTAAACCATTTCATTTGAAAAAAACGACTTTCTTTGCACATTTTACTAAAACTAAATTAACAATAGCAGGTTTTGAAAATACGTGAGTGCAAAATAGTTTCATTTGCCTAAACAATGTATTGCAAATATCTGCTGATTAAAAGGTTGCAAATACCTTTCAGAAAACTTAAGCCATGTCTTAAAAATCACAGATTTGTAACGCATTCAACCTTAACCATTGGTAAAACCATAGAGTATGCATAATAAATGGAAGGTTCTTTGAAACATCGTTTTCTCTGCATCTGTGTCTGCGTACTAGTGCCGTAGGTTATGCTTAAAATACATATAAACGATGAACAATCAATTCACCTTAAAATAATTTGTATATCTTCTGAAGCTGAAAATAAAAAATCCAAATGATCGTAAAATGATTTCCTGCAAAAGTTACACTATCCAAACGTTCATTCAGGGCATAACTTTAGAATTATCCTCACATTTTCAACGTATTTCACGAATGCACACTTACATCTTTCAAATTTATTAGTCTTTAACCTCAAAAATGGTATTTGTCAAATAAACGTCAGCCCGCTAAATGCAGCGCCAGTGGAGAATCAGCCGAACTTAACGATGCGCCAGGCCTGAACAACGAAGTTGTCTCCATACATCAAGGAGGCCATGGTTTTGTGCAACGCAATCAAAATTATAGTGGCGGTCAGCTCGGTTTGCGTGTGCGTCATCAATTTCATTTTTTCATTACCAACACAAAGCTGTAAAAAAATTATCAAAAACAATGCAAATTTAAACAACTAAGGGGTATCTAAGGGTGGTATCCTTGAACATTAATTTACATATGCACTTCGACAACACCATCAAGTGTCACGAATTTGTCAAACTGACATTGACAGTAAATTATAGACGTCGTCGCATGGTTGTCGAAAGTGTTATCGGTGTTAATCGCAAGTATTTTCCGTTCGTTTATTGTGTTTTGTGATTTGCGTTTCGTTAGGTTTTTGATTCTGCGTTTATTAGTTCTTGTTTTGTGAATCTGTATTTTTTGTAACAACCCATAATTTAAACACTTCGTAACCTCAAAAAATATTTGATAGTTTGTCACCGCTATGCCCCTGCTATGTAAACGTAGTGACAGAAATGTCAGATGACGCACACGCAAACGGAGCTGAGCGCTACCATAACAAGCCATCAATTTTTGACGGACCATCATATGATGGCCGATTAATTTGACTTTTGTGCAACCGGGCATTACTCTTTTCAATAAATCACACTACCGATATTATTTCAAGCTCTGCTTAAGAAAACTAATTTTTCCTTATTTTTGATTGACCTTGATTTTATGAATTGTACAAAAAGAATGCTCCATTTAATTTGTCAATAAAACACGTCAACTACTGGAGAATTGGAGTTAATTTTGTTGTAATATGAAGAAAAGATATTGCCACTTTGTTTTGAAAAGAGCTTACAACAAACCACAATCTTGCTCGAACTTTCTACGTGAAAAGTTCACTGATCGAACAATTATTTGATGAGTAAGATGAGTGAGAAGTGAGAACCTTACTCTGTAGAAGAGTGTAATTGAGAAATGTTTTCTGGTTTTTATGTAAATGTTTGTATTAATTGGTGTCATGTGTGCCGACTGCTGTATCGTATTACTTCTACTGGGAAGTTTTTTCCTATCTCAAGATCATCTCCCACACTCTATTACATTCCCACCCTGGTAAAAAAATCAATAAGACATTATTACTATTTCTTAATAGTTACCAATAATTTTGCAATAATAATTTCTAACGTTTTTTAGGGTTTGGCGATGGCGAAAGAAATCAGCGCTGTAAAATACCTAGAATGTTCAGCGTTGACGCAAAAAGGACTTAAAACAGTTTTCGATGAAGCCATTCGAGCAGTTCTTTGCCCCGTAATGCAAGTCAAACCTAAACGTAAATGTGTGTTATTGTAAAAACTCTAATTCAGATGTCTATGCTTAGACAAAGTTCGTTTATTGCCAGAGTCTTTTTAACTTGAATGCTTAACACATTGTATTTAGTTTGACTACTGTTTACCTTTAACTTGATTTTGCAGAAACTGTGAAACATTCATTTTAGAAAGGCCAATGAAACGTCGTGGAAAATATTAATATTATGGATAAATGTGATTAATTATTGTTTTGATTTTTAAATTAGGCATAGAGTATAGTAATTATCATTACTGTGAAAGTTGATTAATACCTTTGCATTTATATTGTTAGGGACAAGGGTTGCCGTTTCATGTTTTAACACGTTTGATTCATTTCAACATCTTCGCCGTTTATTTATTTGAATCAAGGTTAGTGTAACAAGGTTTTAAAAATTTGATCTCTGCGTTCATCAGAGTACTATAAAGCACTACGATTGTAAGTATTATAGAAAGGAAAGTGAGGATTTTACATAATTTCAATTCGGAAAAACTATCAATTCTGCCTAGATTATACGAATTATGAATTCTAGATTTAGTTAATTGCAGTTGTTATTTTATACATTGTTTACTGTACAGTTTTTTACTTAGCGTAGAAAACCGTCGCTTTCCAGTCTATTGTCAAAGGTTAGGAAAATTATGGTATTTAAAAAATATACTGGAAGGCTCAATATAGTGTAAATAAGCTTGAGAACCCCTACGTTAACTGTTTAGCATTTTAAATTTTATTGAAGTTCTAATTGTAGCTATATCCGAAAATATGTTCTATATTTTTGTAATTCCTTGCTTTTTTATTGTCTAAGCGTAACAGTAAGTGTTTCTGTGCAGAGTGGACCGCTCTCGATGTTTATGTTGGAACGCCAGTACATTTACTAATAAATGGATAAGTGTGTGATCATGTCATAACAGGACTGTGTGTATTTTGTAAATATTAAATATTATAGAAAATTATAAGTGAAGATTTATAGAATAAATAATTACGATAAACTTGCCTTTAAACTACGCAGGACTATAACTCAAAAATATAGTACGGCAGAGTAAAAATGAGGGCGCTTCGAGCAAGATATGTGTACAGGCTTATTCTTTTAAAACTTTTTATTTTCTAATATAGCTAAAGCTTTAAGATTTTATATTTATAACTAAATCGATAATTTTTAGTTCAACTATATTATTTCAAAATGGCTGATTTTCCTTAACTAAGAGAAATTGGCGCCAACTTTGAAATTTTAAATAGTAACCACTCATTTTTATTGCATTTCAAACATGGCGGCAATTTTTTGTAATTCCGGATGGTCAGCCATTTTGAAAATAATTTAGTTGAACTTAGAATAGTCGATTTGGATCTATACAAAATTTTAAAACTCTAGCTATCTTACAAGTTAAAAAGTTTCTAATAAAAGGATCACCCTGTATGGTCTCGCAGACTTTTTTGTAAGAAATTTATTTGTTTTTAACCGTATTCGCAGCGTGTTGAAAAATATGGGGCAGAGTGGAAATTGGTTTAAGTTTGATTTTTTTTTTTAAATATAGTTTACAATAAAATTTTTGCACTATGTTTCTGTTACTATTGTGAATTTAATGCTCTATCTGCCTGTATTTTTTTGTTTATTATGTGTTAACCATTTTTCCAAATTCATTGCTCTGAAAACTTTGGTAATGGAACAACTGCGCTCTCTGGCGACATTAACGGAACTATCGAAGGCGGTAGCGTTTTATTTGTACGTAATTTTATTTCTAACCTTTAGATATCCGTACTTTCGTCAAAAACAAACTCGATTTTACGAATTGATTGAGATTTTGTTATTTTTCTACAGTCTGTTATTTTGTGGACGTTAACGAACAATTTTACAGAAGAATGGAAGAATGGAGCTTATTTTGATTAGTTTTCGCCTTCTATCTCTCAAATTTTTAAATTTAGCGCTCTGAAGTGACATTTGGAGTTGATTGAGGTTATGTAATTTTTTTTTAACATAACCTAACTTTTACAACAAAAATGTTTACAAGAGAATGGACGAAAATTGGGATATAGAGTGCTCCGACGACGAATTTAAAGACATAAAAGGCCCTTGGGAGCCCCCTCCTGAAGTGATCGAAAAACTTTACGATCAATTAAGCAAGGGTGAAATTCCTGAACTGAACTGGAAATGTCCTGGATACCGTTCACCCTCTCCGGAAGTGGAAGAGCCGCCTCCGGTTGAAGTTGAGCAAAAACAGTAAAATTTATGGTTTGTGTTTACACAATTATTAATTATTGTCTGTAGGACTGAGGATAAGTCCGATTTTGATTTTATGGACGAAACTACGTCCCCACGCCTCAAAATTCGAAACAAAGGAGAGGAAGCACTGAAAGGCAGCGCCAAGAAGAAAACTACGTCTTTGGACGGTGTTATTAACAACATGCGGAGGCATAAACTCATACCGCAACAAAGCAACCATTGAAATAACATAAAACACTTCATAAATCTAGGAACTTTATTCTGAAATTAGCACAGTTATGTTGAATTGAATCAAAGAATAAATATTTAAGTGATAGTTATAAGCGTAAAGTCACGTAGAAATCGTCCGATTTCTATCTTTGAGGGGCAGGTTTTGGTTTAGGCATTTTATTCAACAGTCCTTGAATTTCTTTCTTCTCGTCGTAAGTCTTCCACAGCTCGAATAAATTAATAACGTATCTTGCAATTTCTTGAATTCGTTCTATGTCCACGTTCAGTTCGGCAAACCAAGCCTTGTGGTCCTTTTGCAAGATGACACAAGCTATTTGAAGACAGCCAATTGCAATTTGATATGGTGGATAAAGCAAACACACATCAGTCCTAAGAGAATCGTTCACTATCCTCCAGGCGAGAGTCAAAAGTTGATCTTCTTGACCCATGTCTTGCACTAGTTGTAAGAGAGGTCTATAAGGCTGATAGACGATCAAGCAACAGTCGAGGTTTTCTAACAAGTAGAATTCACACTCTAGGATGTGGTTCGTACGATATGGAAATTCCTGACTATAGGCGTAACTAAACTTATTTTTAACTGAAAATAGATTGTTTAAAAAAGCTAGTTTTAACTTAGCCTCCTTCGATCTTAGACGGCTTTGAAATTATTAACGACAGAATATAATATTAATTTTTGGATTTTTAAACTGTAATTAATTAAATAACCGCGAGAGGTCGCCCTGTTGAGTGGTATGTTCTGAATACGGAGGACTATAAGTTAGGAGACCAAAAATAGTACGGCAGAGTAAAACTGAGGGCGCTACGAGCGTTATACCGTCTTGTCGCCAAATCGTTTTAAATTAATTTAAAACCAACCAATTCATTAATAACGTGGAAAAAATGTAGAAATGTTTTGCACTCTTAACAGACTAAGAAAGACTGACGACTACAAGTTTCATGACAAACATGAGAATTTTTTTATTTAATTTGTGCTTTAAGAAGACGCTGCGAATACAATTAAAGATACAGAAAAATGTTAGGAAGAAATTTGTAGAGAATTAAACTGACCTGCTAAACAAAAACCTTGTAACTACTTTTACGTATTTTTAAGTTATTTCGTGATTCTTAAATTTTCTTTAAATCGCACCTTTATGTTATATGCTTTTGAACTTTAATGAAAAAAATTAAATTGATACGCAATTTTATAGACATCTTTTTAGAGCGCTATTTTTCAATTTAAAACAATTGAAATAAAAAAATTGCTGAAGTTACTAAGCAAAAAAGTCGTAACTACAAAAAAACATTTATTAGAGAAAATTGAACACTTGAAAGCTAGATATTAGCATATAAATTAACGAAGAACAACCAATGCTTATAAATACAGTGGCGCTAATAAGTATTAATACAACTCATTTTTTTATTAAATGTGTTCTCTTTCAATTATTATTAACTTTTACTTATTTTTTGGTAAAAGTTGAGGCGGCAACGAGCTATCTTTAGATAAAGACAAGATTTACAAAGCTGACCAATTTTTTTAGTGCGATATTTTTTTTACATAATAAATTAAATTAAATTAATAAATAATTAAAAATATTAAATTTGACTTTTGGGTTCACCAATGAGACTAGCTAGTCTTAATATTCCCAGAACAAATGGAAATTTTTTTTAAACAAATAATTCGATGAATAAATTTACTTTCAGGCATATACCAAATTTCAATTAATTTTGAACATTTAAAATTTTAATTCAGTATTGTCAACAGACAGTATTTCTGGATCAGTCAATTAATAATAAACAATACTTCATTAAATAGACATTTTTAATTTTAGTTTTGGAGCAATTTATCTCAAAAAATTAAACGATTGTCCGGTAATATATTTTTAATCTTTTCAAGAGTTTCTGTTTATAAAATTTGATCCCTAAGTTCAAAAAAATTCGACGTGACTTATTTATCCAATTTTTGTCCCTCGAATAAAAATAGTATATACTTATTTATATCTGTAACCGTATTCGCAGCGTTTTGAAAATTATGGGACAGAGTGCAAATTGGTAAAAGTTTGAAATTTTTTTAAATATAGTTTATGATAAAATTTTTGCATTATGTTTATGTCCTACTATTGAGAATTTAATGCTCTATTTGCCTGTATTTTTTTTGTTTGCTGTGTGTTAACCGTTATACAAATACAACCATTTTTTCAAATTTATTGCTCTGAAAACCTTGGTAATGGAACAACAGCGTTCTCTGGCGGCATTAACGGAAATATCAAGGACAGGAACGTTTTATTTGTACGTCGTACCATATCCTAACTTTTAGATATCCGTAGTTCCGAAGTTGGATGCTTTTCGGTAATTTTTTTAACAAAAACTTGGGAAAATTATATCTGGTAACTTTTAGACCAGCCATCTAAGACCATCACGGAGACTGTGACTTAACTTACTGACTGTCTGACACGTTGTAATTAACCTAGAATTGGAAATCACCCCAAATTCTTCTACTTTGGAGGCTAGAAAAATGCAAGTGGGGGCTAACAATAACGGATCGATGCACTTAAGTGAGTTTTTTGCATAAAACCTCTTAAAATAAACCGTTGCGGTTGCTATAACTTGCTGGCGTAGCTTCAACTGTTCGCCTAGTGTTTGAATGACTGAAAAAATAAATTAAGAGAGTTGATAATAACCTAATATAAATAATACCGCTAGCAAAAAATATAAATATTTTTTGGTACTCCTCCTCCGTGAGGAGTTGGAGATCATGTTGGCGCTCCCTAATTAAATCTTGTTTGTCCAAAAGCCACTGCTGGCTGGAAAAAATTCATTTGTGATTTTGGGGCCGTTTTCATATCGTAACTTACTGGTGTGAGCTTTGCCAAAAATTTCCAGCCATTGCACAAACTAATCTGAGTTGAATTAAATCACAGGCAATAACTTTAAGCTTCCAGTCAATTATTAATTAACACAAAAGCAAAAGAAACCGGTCAAAGAAACTCAGTCAAGTGACAAGTGTCAACCAATGGAACTACTGTGGTGTTTTTTAACCTACGACCTCTTTTATTAAAACTGTAGACCTTAGAATACTAAAATTAAGTACAAACGAACGCTAATTTTTCAGTTTTGTTATTTATTTTATTTATTGTTTGTTTCGTTCGAACCATATGATACGAAAATGTTTGGTTGATTTGAACTACTTCAAATGTCAAAGCGCCACTTGTGACAACAAACAAATTATTGTTTGTGTGTTTTTTTGTGTTGGGAATGGTGTAGGGGCTCGGGCCCCCAGTTTTCTTTTTTGGATTCTTATTTATTCAAAAATGTGTGCTTGTGTACAAGTTGTGTAAATAATCAGTGAGTTTGTGCGACATAACCTCTAAATGCTTCCAAAAATGAATCCAGTGTACGATTACATTCAGCGAAACCGGGTTTTGGCAAAAATAGAAAAAGCTCATGGAACTAAAGCAACGAATTTAGCGCTAGATGATTACGACCTTGTCAAATTTCCCCCCTTGTTGGTGAGCTGTGTCCACCTCTCATATCTAAACATTGGTCATAATCAAATCACTGAACTGCCCAAGTGTCTCGGACAGCTCAAGAATTTGCAAAATTTGTCTCTGGAGTACAATAACTTCGATCGTTTCCCTGAAGTACTCAAGGATTTGCCTCAGTTGATTACTCTAAACATAAGCCATAATCCGATTAAAGACTTGACTAGAGATATTGGAAATTTAACTTCGTTAGAAACATTATGGTGTAACCGTTGCTATCTGGAGTCTTTACCTGAAGAAATTGGTAATTTAACAAAGTTGGAAACCTTGGGGGCTCGGCATAACCTGTTAACAAAGTTACCAGATGGAATCTGTAATTTAGTGCAACTGAGGTAAGTATGACACTTACCCAAAAATTAAAGAATTTTAGTTTTCGAAAAATCGACAAATTATTTTTACTTTATTCCACTCTCTTGTGAAACAAGGTCGAATTTTATCAACGAAAAAGTAGTACGAGGCGAAGCCGAGTGTGTTAATGCTTTTGGTTGGATAAAATCGTATTTTATCCACTGTCTACTTTATGGTAAAACGGAATTTTGTCGCCTAGAAAAATATAGTTCGCAACTATTGTTGTTTTTAAAGTATTTTTTATTGTTAAATTTCTTAATGTTTATAATTGTTAATCAAAATAACTCAGTAATTCGAAATAATCGAAAAAAATGGAGGAGAAATAAAATTTTGTATTTTACACGATAAAATGCACCATTATCTTCTCAAAACCTTCTCATAGTTAAAATCAGATTTTATCGTCTTGTATAATAAATAACTATTATTCTCGTGAGATTAATTACTTATCTACTAGCGCCTACTGTGTAAACTTTCTAAAAAAACAGATACAATTAAATATTATATAATTTCATGATGCCTATTAATAAAAAAAAATCCACATAAAAGCACAGGAGAGTTCGATAAATTAGAAAATAATTTTCAATTTAACCTCGCCCTCTTGTGATGGATATTACTGTTGATTTTTTTCAGGTGGCTTACTTTAGAAGATAATCAATTGTACACAGTTCCTAAAGACTTCGATAAGTTACAGTCTTTAATACACCTCAACTTGACTGAAAACAAATTTCATTATATTCCCTCAAATATATCCAAATTAAAACAGTTGAAATACCTCCACTTGCGCTTTAACGAATTTTATTCGATTCCGGAAAGTGTACTCACTACAATGACTTGTGTCAAAATTAATTTATTACATAACCCATTGTCCTCGACTGGTGATATAGATGTGGTAATTTATTAATTGATTTCAATTGTGCGTAAATAAAATTGATTGATTTTGTTCCAGATGTTCCCCAATGTGATAACATCAAATAAACAATTAGAAGATGATACGGCGGTCGATTCTGACTCAAATTCCGATTGGGAAAATAGTGTAGCTAGTTCAGATTTGAATTATTCAGCTACGGAGTCAGAAAGCGACGATGAAGATATTCTAATAGAAGTCTCGAAGTTGTCAAAATTTCTTGTAACGTTTTGATTGTTTCAGGTTTTTCCTTACCATAAAGTATTACGAGATATTGTGGTTTATTTTTTAAATAAAAGTCGGTTACGCAAAAGTATATTTCTTTTTAAAGTAATTTCTTGGAAAAAATACAGAACTATTAAGCTTTGCATTCTTAGCAGACTGAGATAAAGTGACGATTAAATTTTCACGAGAAACGTGAGAAAAAAATATAAGATTTACGTTTCGTCCCACATTTTTCAAAACGCCGTGAAAACGGGTTAAGATACAAGAAAAATATTGGAAAGGAAATTGTAGAAAATTAAATGCCCTTTAAAAAAAATCCTCAATGATGTTTAAAAAAGTTTAAGCGACGGTTTCGTTTCATTTTACCACTAATAAAGTATCGGAAAATTAATTTATACCTAAACTATTGAAGATAGAAATATGGTGTCGTGGACTTTTTTTATAAGAAATTTAGTTAATTCTCTACAACTTTGTCCTTTATACTTTTTTCTTTAACCGTGTTTGCAGCGTTTTGTTAAATATGTAATTGGTAATTTAATAATCGTTTTTTCTTTTTGAATAAAGTGTTTGCACTATCTTTATTTTTGACTATGTATTAAGTTTTTAATCTGAAACTTATTTTTCCATTACAATTCTTACAGATGAAATTGAAGTATCGTCTACATTAATAATTTTTGTTAGAACTACTTTCAATTTCTTTACTTCCAAAATTAAGCTGTAAATTATTTTGAAATATTATTTAATAAGCATATTTTTTAGTATTACTAAATTTAAAGGCGCGTTCTCACGGATTAATTGTAGTTAATTAACAAAACTTATGACCTAATTTGATTATGTTTTTACGTTGATTTTCATTAAAGTTTTCTAGATCAAGTAAAATCGATCCGTGAAAACACACTTTAACAGACTTGTCTGACTTTAAAATAAGATGTTTATTTACTTAAGTATTATTATTCTACAAAGTTAAAGAATTCGAAATAAACTTTAACGCATCTGCTTGTGAAGAAGTGGATTTTTTCAAAATTTTCTTTTATGCTCAAACAATAACCTTTGATTAAATTAGAAGTTAGGTGCACCAATTTCTCTTTACCCATTAGAACAAAATTTATCTATATAACTTTAAGACTTAACAAAACCCTGCTAACGGAAATTTAATTTTTTTTTCAAAATGTTATTTAATAATTAATAAAGTATTTATCAGACGCTGTACCATCTTCTTTATAATTTGAAAACAGCTTTCTTAAATATACAGAGTTAGTCTAAATTCCTTTATACTCTTTATAGCCCAGTCAAATTAGACAAAAATAAGGCGATCGGTGGAAAAAATTCCTAGAGAGTTGGAATTTTTTTTAAAAGCTTTCTTTATCAAAAGTCCCCAAGGAGGGGGAGGGGGCTAAAGCTGTCTTTTTTGTTTTTTTTGCTTATATCTCGGAAACGGTCACTTCTATCAATTTTGATCTTTTTACCAAAATTAAAGTTGATAAAATTTCCTACAAAATGGTCCTAGCCTTATTGTTGTAGGACTAACTGTAAGCGAGCTACTAGTTTTTGAAGTTTGGTGTCTACGTTATACTGTACCGCGTTCGTCAAGTTTTACACTCAGGCACTTTACATCTCTTAGAAGAGAGAAAAAAAATATGAAATAAATATTTTCCACTGCACTGATATCCAATCTCGCTAGGAGGGAAAAACTTTCTTTAATTTTTTTTTCTATTAATTTATTTGTTCAATAAAAAAGAAAAAAACTATTTGACCAAAAAATCACATTGGCTGTTTTTTACATCAATGGATCGGAAATGCGAAATAAAATTATTCTGGAAAAATTTGACTTGAAAAAAATCGTTAGAATTTGATTAAAAGCCATTCTGATATTATTCATCGGGAATTTAACTAATTTATGAGGGACAAGATTGAGTAGTAATAAATCTCCGCGACAAAAGGACCCACTACCTACCCCAATAACAGTAATAACTGCAGAAATTTTACAACTAGCGGCACGGTCCCATCGTGCAATTTTAAAGCCAGGACCGGAATAAGCACACTAACTTGTTAAAAATGTTTTTATTAAAATATTACCTCAGATGTTTAAATTGATGACTATTTTGGTCTAAGCACAAACGAATTTTTCGTTTACAATTCGCATGAGCCCTTGCCGCAAGATTTAAAGATTAACATTCCATTTGCAATAAACAGATAAAATAAATGGAAATCCGGGCCTGAAAAATTCTTACCAGCTGCCTCAACCTTCAGACCCAACAATGATCGCGTGCAAATTTTACGACAAATGCAATAAATTTTTGAAAACCACCATCCTGATAGAGACCTTTTGTGGAAGTGATTTACAATTCTACTAAAATTCATGGGAAAAAAGCTGTTCCAATATCAAAACGCAAATTAAAAATCAACGACATATTTTTTAGAAAATTTAATTAGGCACTTTGATGCACTACCTCAAAATACAACTATAGACAAAAAATCGTTGACATTAGACTATAGTTAACTAAGCGAAAGTGAAAAAACACATCATACAAGTAAACATTTTAAAAATTGGTCAAAACGTTCTTCTATACAATAAAATCATATACGATTTTTTTTTAGAATTTCAGATACATAATAAAGAGGTAATAAAGAGGTGCCTGAGTATTTTAGTATAACTAAAAATTTATTATAAGATTTATTCATAAAATCTATATTAAATTATCTATTTATTAATATTTTACTGAACAAAACTGTAATTCAGTTTTCAATGTTTGAGAAAAAGACGAAAATGCAGCATCTAAAGACCACTCTGAAGACTGCTGTGACCCTCATGTCTCCCCCTTTCTTCTCTAATGAAGTGTAGGACTCAATAAATTCAGTTTTTTGTCAGTTTTTTAAATCACAAGACATTCTTTTTTTAAAAGATTAATTGTTTCTAGCCCTATAACTCGCTTATGGTTAGTCCTACAAGAAAAATGCATATAACCATTTTGTAGGAAATTTTATCAGCTTTAATTTTAGTAAGAATATAAAAATTGATAGGAGTAACAGTTTCCGGGATATAAGCTAAAAAACCAAAAAAAGACTGCTTTAACCCACTCCCCCTCCTCGAGCTCGCCCCCCAACCTCGGGGACTTTTGATATATGTCTACCCAAGTGTAAAGAAAGCTTTTAAAAAAAACTCCAACTCTCTAGTAATTTTTTCCACCGATTTGTCTAATTTGACTGAGCTATTAAACTGTCTTTCGCAACATCACGTAAATTTCCTTTTGGGCGATGCTTCGATATGAAGCCAAAAATCCGATGTAAAATTTAAGCACAAAAGATGAGTACGCCACTGGTAAAACTACATTTAAAAGAGTCGAGAAATGAAAAACTTATCGCGTCCAACGCATAAAATGTGCAAAAACTTGTGTTATCGCCAGTGCGCTGTATTACGGTGCAGATTAGTTCGGCTTTGATTTGTGAGTCAGCGCATCATGATCATGAGAAATCACACAAATCTTAAAATGACCGATATGGTCCAGTGTTACGGAAGTGCAGATGGTGTTGTTTTAAGTGTTCACACATTGTTCCGCGAAAAAAGTCCGTCGTGACCAGTTTTGTTTCGGTTTGTTTTGTACGTAATCAGCGTGAAATTCACAAATAAGGGCCTCGAACGTCGTCTTCTTGAGATTGTGGAAAAAATTCCCTCAATAAGTACCTGGCAGTTAACTCCCCAGCTTCAGAGTAAGGGTTGCGACCTTGCACCAAGTCGAAGGACAAGTCGCATATTGGAAGTCAAGGTGGACTTTGTGAACAATTTTTGTAAATGTAAGTGGAAAGAGAATTGTTTATTTGGAGTTTTGGCTTAACTTGGCGTTTCACTCGTTTTCATGCATTGAAAGCGTTTTTTTGCGTTATTCTCTTTTTAAAGCGTTTTTATATAATTTATTTCCAACAGACTTATTAGTTTAAAGTGGACAAGTAACAATACAATATACCAAAAAAGAACAAAAGTGAGACAATTAAATTATACAAAACATTATAAATTAGGAAGAAAAATATTCTAGAAGCTTGACCTTTACAGTTTTAGTTTGGAAATTATTGAAGAAAATATCTAAATCTATTGTAATATTATTATATAATTTAAAACATTTAAAAAGTGGAGAATTCAGATGATGAAAGGTATCAGGGGTGGAAAAATAAAATGTATGAGGATTTCGGTTGTTAGCTCTAGGTACTACAATGTTCAGAAGATAATCTCACCACGTAAAAGTTTTTGCAGAAAAATAATACATAGAACATTTCTCCTACTTAATAAAGTGCTTTCATTTACATTTCTTAAAAGATCACTTTGATCACAGTGCCTTACAGAATTTCTATTATAAATTTTAAAATATAAATATAAGTATTTACAAAATTTTCTTCAAATATTTTTCAAAACATTTACATAAAACTGGTAGAACGTTTTTTTATGAAGAATTTTAAATGAACTTCACAAACAAAACAAAGAAAAAACTAAAGTTTTTAACAAAATTTAACAAAACAATACAATACAATTTTAAAATGTAATTTTACTTTCTTTACATTATAAGTTATATTTATTTTGAAATGTATTCAGGAGAGCCTGAGTGTTAAATTTTAATGGAGCTGTAACCGTATCCATAGCGTTTTGAAAAATATGGGAAAGTACAAATTGGTAAAAGTTTTTTTTTTTTTTTTAAATATAATTCACGATATAATTTTTGTCTATTACTATTAAGAATTTAATGCTATATCTGCCTACATTTTTTCGTTTGCTTCGTGCTAATCATGATTTAAATACGCCCATTTTTTAAATTCGTTGCTCTGAAAACGTAGACTGTAAGACGTGGGAAAAAAGGAAAATGGTTGAAATAGTAAAATATGTTATCAGGAGTTAAAGGGATACTTTATGTGGCGAACATACAGTTGCGGACAAAAAATATTGTTGCAGATTTTTGAAAATTGACTTACATCTATAGTTTTAAATTTGACAATACTTGTTAAAAAAAAACAAAGTATTCAAAACAATAATGGTCCATATTAGCAGTAGTTAAAAATGGGAAAAAAGACAATAAACTTTGATAAGACATTTAATTTTTTGTTGCACATTTTAAACTGAATGTATGTTAATGAATACGAATTTAAAAAAAAAACGAATAATTCAATACCTATTTTTTTATTTTAAAATTAGGAACAGATTACAGTAAATACTTTTGCAAGACATGTTAAATAGTTTTAACGTTGGCGCCAAAGCCAATTCATTTGGAGGAATTTTAGTAAAAAAAGTTGGGTCCAGTGCTTGATTTATTTTGAAAAAATATTTTTAATGTTGGCAAAAAATCCTAGATGAAAATGTAGATTCGAAAACACAGAAACAGGGTCAAATTCTGTATTAGAAAAAGTTTTTGATGTAAATTGTAAAGACAAAAAGTGCGTAATTAACTCTGCAATTTCCAATATTTAACAAGAAAGTAACGAAAATGCAAAATAATCATGTGACAGACCACAATTAAATGCTACGAAGGAATAAAAAAGTGTCAAATTTATTTTTAAACTAAGTCTGAAGAAGAATTTAGAACTTGCTTTAGAACTTCAAGCCCATTTCAGTTCAAATTACAGAAAACTGATAGTCAATCTTCATAATATTATAATTGTTTCTTTCGACAAATAAGTTTTTTTCAGTAGAAGCGTCTTTTTTCACTAAAATTTTTGTACGAAAAAGTGACTTTTGTCCATAATATTTTAATACAATATTATTATATGTCTTAATAAGCATTTAGTATTTACTAAAGTTTTTGCGAAGTTGCTCAAGGAGTAATTTCGATTTCATGATTTTGTCAAAAAACTGTTTAAAACAGCTATTTTTACCAATTATAATATAAATCATAGACAAATACGTAAAATATTATGATTAAAATAAAGCAGAATTCTTATAGCTTTAATGGAGAGAACGTTAAATGGATCAAGACCACCAGAATCTATAGAAAATTAATTAGGATCAGAAAATGTAATAAAAATGAAAATATTTTTTTAAAAATCTCGTTTATCCTGGGTTTCAAGAAAGTGATTTTCTTCTAAACCAGTGCGTAAAACTGAATCTGCAAAAAGGATAGCGCATACCCAGAGACCCAGAGCAATAAGGCTTACAGATTGAATACCTAGTAATACTAATACTAATAATATAAAAAATTAACATCCTTTGCATTTGTTTCCCAACATTATTTTTACTCTGACTTAAGGTCAAAATGATAACTATTAACTATTGTTAGAAAACTTTTTTAAAATTAATTAAATAAAAGCAAAATGCTCCAATCAAGATTCATTCAGTTTGGTAATTAACACGTGTGAATTCGTTTACTGCCTAATTCTGTCAGCCCTGAAGGCTTCTCATAAACTTAAGTACTATATCACTGGCTTAACGAATCCTCACAAGGCTACAAACACCATTCCTAACACTATTTTTACTTTACGAAAAATAAAAAAATAAATGTCAATCAGTTGACATTAGGAAAGCTGTCGCATTTACTACGCACCGAAATTTTTACTTTATGTAATAGTTTATTCGGAAATAAAATTAACTAGACGCCCTCTGGTGATGACTTTTGAACTATGTCGAAAACAGTAAAGAAATTTTCGTAGTGCCACATTTAACTGACATTTAATGAATTGTTCAACAATTTTACGTGTATAGTGTTAATTACTTACAGTAGAAAGAATTACTTTAAAAGTACATGGTGGTAAATACTAGCGTTGACTTTGGTTCTGTAGTTTTTCGTGGTATAAAGTGTTTATTGTTGGAACTTGAAAGTGGATAAAAAGTGAAAAATATTTAAATTTTGATTACGAAGTGTTATCAAACAGTTGTCTAATTGAAGATTATAAGTAATAGATCACAGCGAACACAAAGCTTGGCTCAAGAAACCAATAAATTAGTGAAGTGTGTGAATTTTAGGTTAGAATTTTCCACTGAAAAAATCATGAAATGCTGCGGTAAATTTACAAAACTACAATAAAGATTAACAACTGCTGATACATTTAAACGTAAATTATGCCAAAAGGTAGGCTTTTCAATGTCTTTGTAATAATTTTCCAATAAAGAAAGTGAACCAAATAGTCATTCGTTATTCGTGTTTTCCTCGTCATCTCTCATTTGTCAACATAAGTTTCTTGCTTCAAAGATGCAATAATCATTCCGCATAGGCAATGTAATAATTGTGAAGCCCCAAAATTCGTACAACGCTCAAAATATCCGAATAAACATTTTCCCGCCATTTATGGTTACTGTTTTCGACCTAGCTCAGTGGCGCCCCCAATGGTAATTTTACTTCCGAATACTACAGTAAATGCTTCTACTTCAAGTAAAAGCAAATTTTTTTTAATCATACCATTCAATGAGCTGCAGCCAATTTTGTCTGTTAAATTTATTATTTTGCAATTTTTTACGTCAGCCATTTAATAAAATTCCACCATTTCAATACTTTCTTTGTGAAAGTGAGAAAAGTCCCACTTTATTTTGTCCACCACTGTAGTCCAACATACTCACTTTGACCCCGAATAACATACTATTTTATCCGCAAACGTACCAAAGAATTGGTAGGAACAACTCTAATTAGTAAGTACTAAAGGAATAAAACTCTTATTTATTAATTCATTGCTTTTCTCGCCCATGTGGTAGAGGTTTGATTCAATTTTCTTTTTTTACCTCTTTTTCCTGCTTGGTGGCAACATTTTCCCATTTTTTTGTAAGAAATCGTGTAGAATATTGCTTAAGGTGCGATAAAAAAAACACATAAAGACTTCAGTACAATTTAATTACTTTGTAAAGGTTTCTGTGTTTTGTAAGCCCAAGCCCCACATTCATTCGCATGACTACTCCGATGTTTAATTAAATTCCCTATACAGGAAAACCTAGCACCACACCCTTCACACAGATGAGGCTTTATCCCCGTATGGATGGTACTGTGCGTAATCAGACTTTCCCTATACGCGAAAGCTTTGGGACAATACAAGCAAGCAAAAGGCTTCTCTCCGGTGTGACTACGTTCATGGATCTTCAGCTGTCCCTTCCAGTGGAAACTTTTGGCACAGAACTTGCACAGGAGCTTCTTCTCCGGATCGTGCACCCGCATGTGGTTGTTCCTGGTGTAAACACTGGAGAACTGTTTCTGGCAGATGGAGCATTCGTAAAAGGGGCCTTTATCACAGTTTCGCTCTTCGTGGGCTTTCAGGTAGGATTTTTGTTTGAACTGTTTTCCGCACTTGTCGCATACGTAGATGTAAGCTTTACGACCGACTCCTTTATGGAAGACTTTCTGGTGCGAGCGTAAGGAGTCGCGGTTGGAGAAAATTTTCTCGCATTCGTGACATGCTGCAAAATTGTACAGAGTGAATTTGATAGTATTCCATATAGTGTGGATATAAAATAGCGCAGAAGCTCGGTTCAAAAACTTCTAAAAATCCATAGTTATTTTTAACGAATCAACTAACACAAAACAGTTATTGTAACTAGAGTTCCTTTATTATTTATATAATAATAAATGTTTGGCTTAGACAAATTTTGACAAATTTCCGAACGGTTAGTCGTAGTGACTTGATTTTTGCAAATTTAGATTCCGCCGGTCATTCTACGTTGGAAACAGTCAATTCTAAGGACATAACCCCGAAAAGTTGAAAAATAATGAAGAATGTTTGGTTTAGACAAATTGTGACGAGACTAAATTTTTGCTGATATTTCCAGAATAGTTAGTCGTAGCGACTTGATTCTTGCAAATTTAGATTCCGCCGGTCATTCTACGTTAGAAACACTCAATTCTAAGAACATGACCCCAAATAGTTGGAAAATAATGAAGACTATTTGGTTTCGATAAATTTTGACATGGCTAAATTTTTGCCGATATTTTCAGAACGGTTAGTCGTAGCGACTTGATTCTTGCAAATTTAGATTCCGCGGGTCATTCTACGTTAGAAACACTCAATTCTTAGGACATGACCCCAAATAGTTGGAAAATAATGAAGACTATTTGGTTTCGATAAATTTTGACAAGGCTAAATTTTTGACAATATTTTCCGAACGGTTAGTCGTAGCGACTTGATTCTTGCAAATTTAGATTCCGCCGGTCATTCTACGTTAGAAACACTCAATTCTAAGGACATGACCCCAAATAGTTGGAAAATAATGAAGACTATTTGGTTTCGATAAATTTTGACAAGCCTAAATTTTTGCCCATACTTTCAGAACGGTTAGTCGTAGCGACTTAATTTTTGCAAATTTGGATTCCGCCGGTCATTCTACGTTAGAAACATTCAATTCTAAGAACATGACCCCAAATAGTTGGAAAATAATGAAGACTATTTGGTTTCGATAAATTTTGACAAGGCTAAATTTTTGCCCATACTTTCAGAACGGTTAGTCGTAGCGACTTGATTCTTGCAAATTTAGATTCCGCCGGTCATTCTACGTTAGAAACACTCAATTCTAAGGACATGACCCCAAATAGATAGAAAATAATGAACACTATTTGGTTTCGATAAATTTTGACATGGCTAAATTTTTGCCGATATTTTCAGAACGGTTAGTCGTAGCGACTTGATTCTTGCAAATTTAGGTTCCGCCGGTCATTCTACGTTAGAAACACTCAATTCTAAGAACATGACCCCAAATAGTTGGAAAATAATGAAGACTATTTGGTTTCGATAAATTTTGACAAGGCTAAATTTTTGCCCATACTTTCAGAAAGGTTAGTCGTAGCGACTTAATTTTTGCAAATTTGGATTCGGCCGGTCATTCTACGTTAGAAACACTCAATTCTAAGAACATGACCCCAAAGAGTTGGAAAATAATGAAGACTATTTGGTTTCGATAAATTTTGACAAGGCTAAATTTTTGCCCATACTTTCAGAACGGTTAGTCGTAGCGACTTAATTTTTGCAAATTTGGATTCGGCCGGTCATTCTACGTTGGAAACACTCAATTCTAAGAACATGACCCCAAATAGTTGGAAAATAATGAAGACTATTTGGTTTCGATAAATTTTGACAAGGCTAAATTTTTGCCCATACTTTCAGAAAGGTTAGTCGTAGCGACTTAATTTTTGCAAATTTGGATTCGGCCGGTCATTCTACGTTGGAAACACTCAATTCTAAGAACATGACCCCAAATAGTTGGAAAATAATGAAGACTATTTGGTTTCGATAAATTTTGACAAGGCTAAATTTTTGCCCATACTTTCAGAACGGTTAGTCGTAGCGACTTGATTCTTGCAAATTTAGATTCCGCCGGTCATTCTACGTTAGAAACACTCAATTAAATAAGTAAATAAATTTTTGCGGATATTTTCAGAACGGTTAGTTGAAGCGACTTATTTATAAATATTTATTTATTATTTAGCGACCAATACAGGAACTCTAATTGTTACTATTGTAATTATTATTGTAATTATAGAATTTTTTACTTTTTTAGCTTTCTGGATATAAAAATCACAGTTTTGAAAATTTACCGTTGATGATTATTTTATTATAAATAATTTTTAGTTTTTAGTGGAGAGAAAATCTCCACTTTACTTCTTAATACTGCAAAGAATAATTGAGCGATTTTTTAAAATTATTTTTATAGAGTTTGTTGAAGTTTGCTACAGCGTACTGAAGAGCTTCTGCGCCAATTTGTACACACCATGTATATGTAATACAGAGTGTTCCAAGTTTTATGGCCCAGGCAAAAATAAATACATATTTCTAGTTGATTAATAAAATAAATTGATACTTTACACATATAGCATTAAAATTACGCCACCTTTTAATACCTCGATATTGTTCAAAATTTCTAAGGTATTACCGTAAGACATTAAAAATCAATTTTGGCGTTATTTGTTATTAAACCCTATGTTTGAACCGGAAGGGTTGAAAACACCATAGCGAACCTTTTTCTATTGTCAAGGAATTCTGTTCTCACCAATTACCAATTACCATAAATTACATTAATTTACAACTTTTTTTACCAGTAGATAAAACCAATGTATGTCGGTAGAATAATTAACCTTAAGTCTAATATTGAAGTCGAAAAAAAATAGGACGTGATGTTTTTTAAATATTCATTATAAAGTATCAGCATTTGACAATTTTTGAAACATCAAAAAAGTTACAGACTTCTTCCTTTGTACAATCAAGGTCAGTTCATCTTAATGTTTACATATTTTTGAGTAACATATTTTTATTCCAAAATCTTTATAAGACTTTAAATCTTGATGGAAACAGTCACCATGTTCTTCGCTAAAGCTTCCTAGGTTTTGTTAAGAGAAGTTAAACACAAACATAGAAAAAGTTGTTTGTGCTTAATTTACATTCACCTAATGATATTCTAAAACAAATAAAATATTTAACAATTTAACAAATTGATATTAACAATAACGTCAATAACGAATTTTCGAAAAATAAAAATCAACTTTCACACAATTGTATTTTAGCAATTACGGTTCTAAAAATTAAAGGAATTTTATCTTATAGTATGTAAGCCAATAACTAGAGTTTTTTTCCCAAAATTAAAAATGTTAAACAACATCATATTATCAAATGAATTCCCTATCGTTTCCCTTGAGTTTTGCCTCAGCCATAAAACTTGAAACACTCTGTACAGTAATACCTCATTAGTATGAAGTCAACAAAAACATCAAAAAACCTGCATTACTTAGTAAACTTCTAGAATGTATGTAGAATTTTTGTGCATTTTTAAGTTTTATTTATGTAATACGTTCAAACAAGTAACAGCAGTAGTAATTTGATTTAACGTGTGGAACTTTTAATAATTAAGCACATATTATTTAAGAATAAAATAATTGAAAAGTTGGAACTCCCTTGAAATAATTATGAGATGTAGGTTAATGCAAAAGAAAACAATCGACTAGTTTCGTTCCATATTGAATATCATCAGGATCGCTGCAGAATGAGAGGACAATTACAAAATTATTTATTGTAATAAAATTATTAACATTGTCCTGGACTCTGTGCGATCCTGATGATTTACAATAGGGAACCGAACTAGTCGATTGTTTTATTTATTTTGTCTTTATTGTAGAAATTATTATACTTATTTTTTGTTGCTTAATTTTTCGTTGATTAAAAAAAAATTCTTCTTCTCTCAATTGCTGCAAAGAAAGGGTTATCAAATAATAATTATTCAGATTACAAAAGCTTCGAACTTTTGAGGTATTACTGTACTGTAGGTATCATATTTGTTGACCTAAAGGCAATGGCAACTTAAAAAACAACTTAGTTTGAAAACTGAACTGAAAACACTTATTACAGTAAATACCGTTTTTCTGTATCTATCTGCTCTCTAACTCAAGGTAATTCGATTTACAGTTCGATTTAAGACGTCATAATTGCCTGTCTAGTAGCATTTGGTCTTATTTAAAAAAAAAATAGTTTTTGATTTTATAAGTGACACTGTCGAATTTATCAAAACATTACAAATTTTCTCAGATGTTCTTGGGGAGTTCAAGATAAAATATAGAACAGAAAGAGGTCTAAAAATAGTTTTTGGTTTTATGAAAGATGTGTGAAAAATGTTCAAATATCTATCAGGTTTTTGATTCTTTCTATCGAAGTGACTATTTTACTTATTTTTCATCGCAGGAGATTTTAAAACGAACCCACAATAATAAAACAATATTATATTATTATGGTTTTGGAGCACGACTAAGGAGTGCTCCAATAGAATTAGTGCCACAATTAAGTCTTAATAAAACGAGTGTAATATACTATTTTTTCTACTTTCTATTTTTGTTGCTTGTCTTTGTTTAGTTTAACTTATCAAAATCTGTCCTCTTAATTTTGTTAATTATTCCTGTTTTAACAAAAAAACGACTTGACGCTGTTGACAGATCACACACTAAAGTACAGTGATGAGACTGCCAATACAACTTCTAAAGTTTTACTAAAAGGAGTTGCACAAAAGTTCTCTTTGTAATACAATAACAATTTGTGAAACCAAAGCAGAAAAACGGTATTTTCAATTTCCATTCAGACATAAAACAGGTAACATAAGTTGCCAATGCCTATAACTAGGTAATTTAAAGTAACTTACTTAAAATATCGGCATGGTGTGTTTGTTGGTGGATGAGACTTTCTTCCTTTGTGTAAAAACTCATTTTACAACAGCTACATTTGTGGAGAGGGATTCCTGATTGGTCGGATCCGATTGGAATGTTATTTTCATGTTCTTTCACGTGTTTGTAAAGCCAACGGACGTTCATATATCTCTTACCACAGTATTTACAATCACCGAATCCTTCATCATCTGTTAAATTAATTTTTTTGGTCATTAATTAAAGTTAGGGATGCGTGTGTATGTACAGTCTCATTCACAAAAAAAGAGTACAAGTAGTGGTGCTTGGAGACAGTTTTTGACTAAATTATCTTGCCATAAATGTATCTTTTAACTGATGCTACTTAGTAACGTGGAGCTAAAACCTTGCTGATAACTGGACTTAATCAATGTCCTTATAGACCACATTTTTCTAACATTGTAACGATAAGTTGTATGCTTTTTTTGTGAATAGGATTGACTACACGTACCAAAGTTTGTCTGTTCTGTAAATTTCGATATCTCATTTTCATAGTTTCGATCCCTTTCCACATGTCTTCTTTTGGTACTTTTCACTCCTCCACCTGTGGATAACGTAATCTCTTGTGCAACTTCTTTTGGTGTGTCATTAAGTGCTGTATTTTTTTCAACATTTTCATTGGAGTTGTTTTCACTTAATGACTCTTCAGTGTCGCTCCTTTGGATGCATTCTTGTATTTTGTCAATGAGATTTTGTTTGGCACACTGCAAAAAAAATGGAACATCAAATAATAAGTGATCGTAGACAAAATAATTCTTGGTTTTAAATAACTTCAATTCATTCAATAAAATCGATAAATTTGTCATTTACTGTTATGACCCAAAATTTTTCAGGTGTTGGCAAAGGATTTGGCGGGAAAACAAGGCGGCACCAGAGGCACAACTATGGCGGCAGCTTGGAGAGGAAGACGACACGGTGTCCTGACTTGTATTACGAAATTTTCAAAAATAAATGAATTTTGTATGTCTCGTAACATTGCTTTTTTTTAAATTTAAAATTTAAAGGGAGCAAGAAATTGCACAAAAAATTTTCGGGGGAGCAAAAAATTGCACAAAAAATTTTCGAGAGAGCAAAAAATGGCACAAAAAATTTTCGGGGGAGCAAAAAATAGCACAAAAAATTTTCGGGGGAGCAAAAAATGGCACAAAAAATTTTCGGGGGAGCAAAAAATGGCACAAAAAATTTTCGGGGGAGCAAAAAATAGCACAAAAAATTTTCGGGGAGGCAAAAAATGGCACAAAAAATAGTTGGAAAATTTTTTAAAATTTTTGTGGGAGCAAAAAATGGCACAAAAAATTTTCGAGGGAGCAAAAAATGGCACAAAAAATTTTCGGGGGAGCAAAAAATAGCACAAAAAATTTTCGGGGGAGCAAAAAATGGCACAAAAAATTTTCGGGGGAGCAAAAAATGGCACAAAAAATTTTCGGGGGAGCAAAAAATGGCACAAAAAATTTTCGGGGGAGCAAAAAATGGCACAAAAAATAGTTGGAAAATTTTTTAAAATTTTTGTGGGAGCAAAAAATGGCACAAAAAATTTTCCAGGGAGCAAAAAATGGCACAAAAAATTTTCGGGGGAGCAAAAAATAGCACAAAAAATTTTCGTGGCAGCAAAAAATGACACAAAAAATTTTCGGGGGAGCAAAAAATGGCACAAAAAATTTTCGGGGGAGCAAAAAATAGCACAAAAAATTTTCGGGGGAGCAAAAAATAGCACAAAAAATTTTCGGGGGAGCAAAAAATGGCACAAAAAATTTTCGGGGGAGCAAAAAATGGCACAAAAAATAGTTGGAAAATTTTTTTAAATTTTTGTGGGAGCAAAAAATGGCACAAAAAATTTTCGAGGGAGCAAAAAATGGCACAAAAAATTTTCGGGGGAGCAAAAAATAGCACAAAAAATTTTCGTGGCAGCAAAAAATGACACAAAAAATTTTCGGGGGAGCAAAAAATGGCACAAAAAATTTTCGGGGGAGCAAAAAATAGCACAAAAAATTTTCGGGGGAGCAAAAAATAGCACAAAAAATTTTCGGGGGAGCAAAAAATGGCACAAAAAATAGTTGGAAAATTTTTTTAAATTTTTGTGGGAGCAAAAAATGGCCCAAAAAATTTTCGAGGGAGCAAAAAATGGCACAAAAAATATCTAAGGGAGCAAAAAATGGCAGAAAAAATAGGTGGGAACAAAAATTAGCTTGTGGGAGAAAAAACTGAAGCAAATTTAGAAATATTGACTTCTCGTGGCTCGTGGAAGCAAAACATGATTGTGTGGTATGGAGCACAAAAATAGTTAGTGAAAACAAAAAAAAAGCGTTCAATCTGTGCTTTCAATAATTAAATTTCAAATTACCTGTTCATCATTTGTAGCTTCCTTCTTCCCTTCAGTCTTATTATTTCTACATAAAGCACTCTTCAAAATATTCAACTCCTTCTCCACTTCCAGTTGCACTTCAAAGTCCATTTGTCCATTCGTCTTCAGCCTCGAATTAGACGGCGTATTTATCTTAACTTTAATTTTAGTGGAAGGATGCTTAACCCTGTGTGTAGTCAACGGAATAAGACCACACGTATCCGCATGAGTCTTCCTGTGTTTAATCAAATTCCCCACACAACTAAACGAATTCCCACAATTCTCACACTGGTACGGTTTAATCCCTGTATGGATGGTACTGTGAGTGATGAGACTTTGCCGGTGACAAAACCCCTTATTACAAACCTACAACTCATCCCAATTAAAAAAAAATAATAAAAAAATTGGGGAACCACCCACCTCACAAACGTAGGCCTTGTCCTGGGTATGGATCCGCTCATGCACTTTCAACTGCCCTGCTGTAAAAAACAATTTGGCGCAAAATCTGCACATGAAACTTCGGACTCCGTTATGTCTCAGCATGTGATTGTAGAGCGAACCGGCAGACATCAGTTCCTGGCCACAAATCTAATAAAGAAATAAATTGGATGATACTTAATAGTCCAATTAAAACAACTATCCTTACTTTGCATTTGAATTGTTTCACAGTCCCGCATTTGGAATTGATGTGGTTTGTGAGCTCGTTTTTGGTTTTGTATTGTTTACCACAATCGCTACACATAAAACTCGACAATAAATAATTGGTTTTGTGGTTTTTATGGACCAATTCAATGTGCGTTAAATAGTCGCTCAATTCTTCAAAAGTTGAGGAGCAAAATTTACATTTTTGCCATTTGTTGTCAAACACTGGCTCGGTGAACATTTTTTTAATTTACGAATTTATTGTATGATTTATTCACCAATTACCAGTTGGTTAAGTTATTGTTTTTACAAAAAAATATTTGAATTTCATTTACACTCGTTCGAAACGTAATTGTTTACACTCATACACTGCTAAATAACGGAGCAGCCATTTTGTTGGGGATTTTGGCGCCGCGAGGTTGGTAGCGCTGGACGGTACGTTTGAACTACGGAGACCTAAAGGTTAGGATGTGAAACGACCTTCAAATAAATGTTCCGGTTCTTGATAGTTTCGTAAAAGTCGCCAGAGAGCGCAATTGTTCCATTACCGTCATAGATATAGCTTTACAGGCAAATAGAGCATTAAATTCTCAATAGTAAGACATAAACATAATGAAAAAATTTGATCGTAAAATATATTTTCAAAAAATTAAAACTTTTACTAATTTGCATTCTGCCCCATATTTTTCAAAACGCTGCGAATATGGTTACAGATGCAAGAAAAATGTTAGGAAGAAAGTTGTAGAGAATTAAATTTCTTACAAAAAATTTCACGGGACTATGTCCCCATCTTCAACCATTTAGGCCCAAAATTCGTTCAAAGACGCTCAAGCGACAGATTTGCTTCATTTTGCCAGTGGTCAAGCATTGGAAAGTTAATTTATACCAAAACCATTAAAGATAAAAATATGGTGTTGGAAATTTTTTGTAGAAAATTTAATTCTCTACAACATTGTTCCTTATACTTTTTTTGTATCTTGAACCGTATTCGCAGTGTTCGCAAAAATATAAATTGATAATTCTTTGCACACCGTTGCACATTTATCAAAACGCTGGGAATACGGTTGAAGATACAAAAGAAGTGTAACAAAGTTGTAGAGAATTAAATTTCCTATTTACTCTGCCGTACTATTTTTCATATTTCGTTTCGTCTTTTAAGTTATAGTCCTCCGTAGTTTGAATGAAGTACAGTTTGGTAAAAATAAACTTGTATTAAAAGTAAATTATACAAAATTAAAAAATGAAAACAATTTCTACCTAAAATATTGTGTACTCTAGTTGCTCTATTCATATAAATAACATGAAGTACAAAGTAATGTTAATAAAATTTGTGTCTCATCTATAATACTTACGATATAAATACGCAAAGTAGCAATATAATAATTACAACCTACTTACAAATATTGGAATTACTTGACTAGTTTCTAGTCAGTTTTGCTTTATTTTTATGTACATAATTCAGCGTACATATTTGGTAACTTCATATACTGAAAAGTGTATACGCATTCGAACAAAACAGAAATCACAACACTGGGTAAAACAGATGGCAATGTTAAAGAAAATTTACCTAACGATATTAGTGCTCATTTGATAAACATTATCATAAATAACAATAACTTCACAACCAAATAAATGAACAAACTGAAAAATCTATTACAATCACCTATAGTACGACGTCAAGCGTGGATGGAGAAGTGTTAAGTTAAAATCACAAATTTTGCATTATTATACACATTTATATTTTCTAAGTACACTGGAGAAGGCCTCTAAGTCACAAAAGGCATGACGGTGAACATGAGGTATAAGGCGGATTGGAATTTAACAAAATGTACGTTTTCTAAGTAGTTGAGATCGCTCCTTAAGAGAATAGTAGAGAGGAATGTGACGATAAATAAGGTATGTAAAACGTTATATAAATATCAGATAGTAGTATTACTTTGATGTTTTAGGAAGGTGTCGCTTCATGTGTAAGGCAAGATGATCCGATCGAGCAAACGATCTTTCACAAACCGCACATTTAAATGGTTTTGCTCCTGTGTGCTTTCGATAATGTCTTGTAAGTTCATCCGATCTGGCGAATCGCCATTCACATTCAGGCCACTGACACTGGTACGGCTTCTCTCCTGAAAATACAAAAAGTGAACAAACTATTTTTTTAAGTTAAGAATATTCAACTAACCTGTGTGAATTCTTTGATGTGCTTTCAGGTGTGAGCTCTTTGTGTAGACCTTTGTACAACCTGAAAAATTACAAAAAGAAAAATGTAGTAATGTAATAATAATAATAATAAAAGATTAAAAAAAACATATTCTTTCATTTTTTACGCTTTGCTCCCACTATGAGTATTTGTAAGAAGGGGTTGCTAGTTGATAACTGAACATTCTTGAAGATTGTCTAAATAAAGGATATACCCCTAATATAAATTACACACTAACATATTATTTATTTTTAAAAACACCACTTAAAAATGGACTTGCTATGGAGAAATAATCAAAACCAAGTGAGCAGGAAACACGAGAGACATTAGGAACAATTTCCAAAAGTTTTTTCCCAAAGTAGGACTTATGTTCCTCATTTTCAGGAAGCATCTCTAGACGTAGGTTCAAAGGATTTTTTATATTCTGACCAAAGGAAATCTTTTAACGTTTATTTTTATAGTTTTCTTCTATTACTTTGTGCACATTTATATTAGTCTCAGAAGAGCAATAAATCTCAAATCTCAACAACCAGTAAAAATTCTAAAAGAGTGCTTGAGCGCTGTAGTTACTATAATTAGACTCGCCACTGGTCGAGCGAGAGATCGGTAATGTCCGTTGCGGGTGAAACTGGGCATTAGTGTATAAAAGGGCCATAAAAGGTTTCTTAATTTTTTTTGTATTAAAGATTTTAAATGGCAAACATAGCTAACCTTACCTCCAGAGCATTCATTCCTTCACCGTAATTTTTTAGATTGTTGTCAATTCAAAAACTTTCATCATAGGTCTGAATAATGTTTTGCGATCAGAAAGTTGATAGATCGGATCTCCGAAACTAAGAAGTTTATAGAAAAACCTCGCATTCTCTCAAAACCGCATTCCGCTATCGTCTTTTGTTTTCGACTTATAAATAAAAGTTGACATTTGGCGAAATCTCAAAAATTTCATATCTTCCTTATTATTTTTTACGCAGGATTTAACAATTTTGCCAATATTTTTTAACCATTTGTTTAGCTGCATTAACATACAGTTACTACTAATAAGGCCCCTTCAAAACACTGTTTTTAAGCCTTTTATCCTGTTTTGAAGTTTGTACAGCCCTGCTTTTAAAGGTATATTTTAAGGATTTAGCCCTGCGTTAAAATTTTTTTTCTTGTTTCCCGTTAAAAGTACCTTCGTTAAAAGTTAAAATTTGCCTGTTTGCTCAGTTTTTCTATTAGGCCACTTTAGCACGTGTGAGACGTTTTTATATGGTCTATCCTTTATAAGGTTTATTAAAAAAAATCAAAGATTGTAGAAGAAAAATAATTTATTGAATTAATTATTATCAAAGCGTAGCATACAAAATAATAATAACTTAATAAAAATCCAGCTTCATTTACCGGCGCCCCCTCAGAATCAGTTAAACTGTCCCTAAATTTCCAAAAATAAAACAACATAAAACGAAATATGTTCAACCATTCTTACTCGGGATCCAAATTTCCCAGGGCTACTTTGAAGCGTTCACATTCTTGCAGTGTGTAAAATTGAATGTTTATACAGGGCGATTCAGATAAGATAATGAGCCTGACGATATGGCGATGCAACCCACAAAACAAATTTCATTTACGTCTTGATCCAATTTCAATTACGATTTGCATTTGCAATCCAAGTTATCTTATGTTGCTGACAGTGCTTAACAAGCTTTGACATTGACAATTTGTTTGCCCAACGTTTCCCAAATAGACAACATCCTATTCCTGGGAGCAAACTTAGAAGAAATTTGCTTTTTTGCAAAAGAAGGAAACACACAGCTAGGACTTTGGAAAATGAAGATTTCAGTTTGTCCTATTCCTATTTATTCAAAAAAAATTATTCAGTGACCAAGCCCAGTTTGCTGACAATGATAGTGCACAAGTATCATACTATGCTCAGAAAAATCCACTGTAAAACACATTTCTAATGAATTATTTTGGTAAACGTTTTGTGTGCCAACTCGCATTTTTGTGAATTACATAACTGGGTATTTTTTCTTTCACGAAAAACAAGCGGGAGGCCAGAATTTTCAAGATCTTTTTGCCTAAAAATCATTTTTTATCTCCCTATTTAGTGTTGCAATTTATGTTTTTGTCTTGGTTGGTCTTCGTCATGTCTTCGTTTCAAATGTGTGTCTTTTATAGTGAGGATACCATGAGGATAATGAAGTTTTTGAAAATTTACCAAAATGTCATAAAAAGTGGAAAACAAAAGACAATAGCGGAATGGGGTTTTGATCAAAATTAAATTATTTTCCCCAAAAGCGGCCTTAAGATTTCCTCAGTTTTGTACATCGTTTTCCACTGCGGTTTACCCCTCGATTTATTGCAAAAAAAACCTGACCCATTTTTAGAACTACAACATTTACTTACCACATGACCCCCTTTCGCACTTTTGAATATCCTGGGACAGTTTTCACCGACTTTTCGTCTTTTTTATTGAGGTTAGACTTTTTTGAAATGTTAATTGTCAAATTGAAAGTGCGCGCGCATGCGCTTTGACGTAATTTCCAGAATTCGTCAGTTGAACCTTTTTTATATTACTCAAAGAGTTTCAATTCAACATTCCTTACTTATTACCTCCCATTAACCCAATTTTGGGATAACAGATCGTCCTACATTACCCTTGTGCCACTTTGTGGTCGAATTCAATGAAAAACTAAAGATGTGAGATGCAACATGCGCAACAAAGACAGACTCATCCAGTCGACCCTTTATGAATTAACGTACGGCACATAGTAAGTGTAGTAAAATTTGCAAGCATTTTGATTGGGCCGTCCGAGGTCGGCCATTAGAATTACGGGGAAAGCCAATCACATTAAGTTTTTTCATTCATTGAAAAATTATATTTTTGGATATGATTGGTCCATTAAAGGTCGGCCATTATAATCAAGTGAAACATCAATCACTTTGAACTTTTAGACTACCTCATTCAATAATTTGATACGAATGGTTAGTTTAAATTTGAAACTCAATAAATAAGTCTTATCTGACCTGAGGAACCGGAAGTATTCGATACTAACAAACTTCAACATAAACGTAATTTTTACGAAATTTTTAGGTTCAAAACAATAAATTAACAAAATTTGTGGAAATTTTTTCACTAAAATTTAGACGTAGGAAGGCTATTAAGGCATTAAAAAAGGCCGTTTGAATTAATACGAATTCATTCCTTACTAAAAGAGGTATAGGTATCTCATTTCAGTTCATAGTAGAATTGCAACAGCACATTTGAATTTTTCGGAGTGAAAAATAAAGCACAAATTGAGAGTTTCTGTGAAAGAAAAGAATTCTGTGTTAAACTAAATCCCAGCACTACGTTTTAAGCTAAGAAAAGCCACCAGAAAACCTCAATTATAAAATATAGAAATAATAATAATAATAATCTTTATTTGCTACTTAAGTACAAAAACATACTGTGTAGCTCGTTAGAAAAAGGGAAGAAAGAGTATAAAACAATAATTTACATTTAAATACATAACACAAGATAGGAAATATCAGTGTAAGAAAAAATTTTCTAAAGGTGTATTCATATATTCTTCTAATGAATAAAAACAAAAGTGACATTTTTTAATAATATACTTAAATTTCATTGTGGTCAAATTTTTTATGCTGTTGGAAAGTTTATTATAAATTTTCACGTCAAGTGTATTTTTTTTAATAGTTTCCAAACGACAATACGGAAGTTTCATTAGATTGGCTGATCTAGTATTATAATCATGTGTATCCGACTGTAAAGGAAATTTATTTCTGAGTTTATGTATTTCTATAAATGTATTATAGGATACAGACTTCACGAATAAGACTAATGGTATAATAGTCAAAAGTTAGCTTCTCGTAAAAAAAATTTAACAAACGAAGGGGTTTACACTACACCGAAAAAAATATTCCCAACTATTTAATTCACAATTTATAAATTTTTAGAATATTTTATTATTCATTTGGACTACAATTTATTATTCTTCATACACGTCCACATCCTTTTAAATTTTTGTGTTTGTATTTGATTTTGTGATCCCACTGCAAGATTTTTACGTTTTTTTTACTGAAAGACCAAAATATTTTAATTCTAGGGTTAAAATGTGTATACCTAGGTAATTTTTATCTTTAATTATTAATCAATGTTCCTCATATTTATAACGTAACTTAAGATATCGTACCCATATTCACAATCTAAACCTAAGACACAAAGGTCTCATATCTTTACCATCATATAGAACATCAATATTTCGCACAATGAAGTTCCTCTGACATTAAAAAATTCTAAAATCAGCAATTTTAAACACAAATGCAAATTGTTTCTTACAAAATGATTTTTCTATTTTTCGTATGTGTTTTTTTTTCACTAGTTTTTTTTATTATTATATTTTTTATTTTTCTTCTATCACATTGTTTATTTTTATTTTTTGTTATTTCTCATTTATTGTCTGGGCCAAAACCTTGATCAGCTTTGCTGCTTTTTGGTCCAGTTTGGTAGGAACAACTTGTAGAAAATTTTAATTTTATTATCGTATTTTTTTTCTTGTTGTAACTAATTATATTGTAACTGTTTTACTGCCACAAATAAATTATTATTATTATTATAATCCGCATATCCCTTGATAATTGGGCAGCTTTTAATTAAAAATCTTTTTAAACCTTAGGTATTGTGGAGTTGAATTTTCCCATTTTTGTAACATGACTGACTATGTTATGGAGGTGAAGAGTGATTCACTGAGAATTTTATAAACCACAAACTTTTTTAAAAGGCAATCATAATCAGACTTGAAAACATAATTCGTAGTTTCGAATTTTTTGAACAGCTTGAAGTATATTAGTCATATTATTTATACGTTTCTCTGTATCAAGTCATTGTTTTAATATACGTAATAATAATAATAATCTTTATTTGCTACTTAAGTACAAAAATATAAACATACTGTGTAGCTCGTTAGAAAAAGGGAAGAAAGAGTATAAAACAATAATTTACATTTAAATACATAACACAAGATAGGAAATATCAGTGTAAGAAAAAATTTTCTGAAGGTGTATTCATATATTCTTCTAATGAATAAAAACAAAAGTGTAACAGACATTTTTTAATAATATACTTAAATTTCATTGCGGTCAAATTTTTTATGCTGTTGGGAAGTTTATTATAAATTTTCACGTCAAGTGTATTTTTTTTAATAGTTTCCAAACGACAATACGGAAGTTTCATTAGATTGGCTGATCTAGTATTATAATCATGTGTATCCGACTGTAAAGGAAATTTATTTCTGAGTTTATGTATTTCTATAAATGTATTATAGGATACAGACTTCACGAATAAGACTAATGGTATAATAGTCAAAAGTTAGCTTCTCGTAAAAAAAATTTAACAAACGAAGGGGTTTACACTACACCGAAAAAAATATTCGCAACTATTTAATTCACAATTTATAAATTTTAGAATATTTTATTATTCATTTGGACTACAATTTATTATTCTTCATACACGTCCACATCCTTTTAAATTTTTGTGTTTGTATTTGATTTTGTGATCCCACTGCAAGATTTTTACGTTTTTTTTACTGAAAGACCAAAATATTTAAAAATAATTTTAGGGTTAAAATGTGTATACCTAGGTTATTTTTATATTTAAAAAATGTCCCCCATATTTATATCGTAAATTGAGATATCGTACCCGTATTCACAATTTAAACCTAAGACACAAAGGTCTCATATCTTTACCATCATATAGAACATCAATATTTCGCACAATGAAGTTCCTCTGACATTAAAAAATTTTAAAATCAGCAATTTTAAACATAAATACAAAATGTTTTTTACAAAATGGTTTTTTTTTATTTTTCTTATGTGTTTTTTTTTCCACTCTATAATTTTATTAAATAGAATTAGATATATTTTTTTATTATCATATTTTTCGTTATTTCTCATTTATTGTCTGGGCCAAAACCTTGATCACTTTTGCTGCCTTTTTGTCCAATTTGTGTTAGGAACAACTTATAGAAAATTTTAATTTTGTAATCGTATTTTTTTTCTTGTTGTAACTAATTATATTGTAACTGTTTTACTGCCACAAATAAATTATTATTATTATTTTAAAATCCGCATATCCCTTGATAATTGGGCAGCTTTTAATTAAAAATCTTTTTAAACCTTAGATATTGTGGAATTGAATTTTCCCATTTTTGTAACATGACTATGTTATGGAGGTGAAGAGTGATTCACTGAGAATCTTATAAACGACAAATTTTTTTAAAAGGCAATTTGAATTTTTTGAACAGCTTGAAGTATATTAGTCATTTTACTTATACGTTTCTCTGTATCAAGTCATTGTTTTAATAGACGTATGTCCTCTATAGAGTTATTTGTTTGTAAATGCAAAAAATCAAATATTTACAGTGTCTGCCTTCAATTTCCATAAGCAAATAAAACTCAATAGACACCGTACCACCCACATAGGATGTTCACAATTGAACGTATAATTTGCACAAACAAATAACTGCACACTCTTCATTTGCATTCAGAGTAAATACAACCTAGCATTAACCAAATAGCCACATACCTATGAAATCGCAATGGTGTATCCGTCTCTTCTCCAATTCTGGATTATTCCGCCTATTGTACTTCGCCGTCGAGGACGTAATTCGGTTGATCGTCGGCTGGGGCGTCTGCTGCTGGCATCCGGGGGCGGGATATGGCGGGGGCGGCGTGCGCCTTGGCAGCGTGCCCCCAGGCGAGCCCGGCTCAGAGCTGGGGGGTGTCAACGGCGACACGTACATTAACCTAGATATGGGGGGGTAGAGAGCGCTGCCAGGGGCGGGACTCGGCGCCACTGCATTGTTGTATTTATACTGGGAGTGCGTGTTGTTGTTATTGTTGTTATTGTTATTGTTGTTGTTGTTGTGGGGGTGGTGCAGCGTTTGCTGGGGCTGGTGGTAGTGGGGGGTTTGCTGCGGACTCGTGGGCTGCGCCTGGTTGTAGGGGCTCGTTGGGGTGCCCATCAGGTGTAGGGTGGGGGTGGTCTGTTGCAACACCTGAGACAAAATTATACATTTGTGTTGTTTTATTTTTTTATTTACTATCTTTAGTGCAGTCAAATAAGCCTTCAAATATTCGAATCAAAATTTTTGAGGATTTTTGATATTTATTCAATTTTTTAAATTAGAGTTGGAGCTTAGTGATATCTTTAAATTTGGATTTTGGACATCCAGACCTAAAATTATTGAATATTTTGACTTTAAAGCTACAAATACATTGCAGTTTTGAAAATATCAATATTTTCTAAGTTTGAAATTTCGTCTTTCGATCGTTTCTTACCCTTTCAGATTTATAAACTAAAATTTGAGTGCCGATTTTCCAATCTAATTTGAATTTCTTTTAAGTTTTAAACCCAAAATTCTGGAAATATTGTTTTTTTTTTTACTTTGGAATTGGAGCATATCGCATCTAACTTGCGCCTTTTTCATTCATTCTTAAAATGTTCCCATTTTTTTTAAGCAGCAGTATATAAAAGTCAATATTTGCCACTGAATTGATTAGGATTTTCTCTTTCAAATTAAACTATTGAAGATTCTGAGTATTTGCATTTCAGCTTTAAAAGTCATCTGTATTTTCTACTAAGTTTAGAAATTAATTTAGTCTTTCAATCGTTTTTGGAAAGTCTGGAATTTCAGTGCCGATTTTACAATTTTACAATTGATTGTTTTAACTTTTCGATGAACAATTTTGGAGTAAATTTTCTAACTTCTAACTTGTGTTTTTGTCTTTCATTCTTAAAATTTTCCCATTTTTTTCAGCATTATCTAAAGATCAGAATTAGGATTTTCTCTCTCAAAGAAAACTATTGAAGATTATGGCTTTAAAGCTTTAATTTTTAGACTTAAAATTCGGGAAATATTTATTTTTTACTTTGGAGTTGGAGGTTTATTGAGTTTTATTCTTTCATTTTTAACATTTCTCTTTTATTTAATCAGCAACAATTAGAGATTAATATATCCACTTATTTTCTATTAAACTTAGGATATTTTCATTCAAATAAACTTAATATTGTGACATTTAGAAGAGAAAAATAATTATGAAAATTGACAGTTTTTGCAAAAGGTTAGAAAACACTACTTGCATTTTCAACTTCCAAACGGGTAGGGTAAGGTGGGGTACATTTGGACTTCTAAATTGTATTTTTTTAATATCAGAAACTACGAGCGTGTGAATTTGCCTCATAATGATGAATATTAATTAATATATAAAAAATTATTATTAAAAAAATTAAAAATATTAAAATGTCTAGTGTCATTCCAGGACAAACGATGAGTGATGGCTGGAATAAAAAATATATACGTAAGAAAACTGTTGTTATGCCTAAAATTAGGATTATTTAAAGTTTAAAATTTTATTTAATTAATAATTTCTTAGGATTGGAGACATTCTTATAGATATTATTTGCACAAAACAATAAGGTTTAAGCATCGTAAGAAATAATAATTTCATACGCAGTGACTTTTTATTAATTCATTAATCTTATTAATTAATAAAAAATGAAGAAAAATTCTGAAGAAGTTAACATTCATGCATAAAAAAATATGATGTACGTGGTGTTTAAAAATAAACGTTGAATTCTGTGTGATCATAAGTTTTTGAGGAGGTATTTGAGATTTAGTAAAAATACACTCGTACTTTTTTAAGCCATTTCCTACATTTAATTGTGTTTTTAACCTTTAAACTTAAAATTCTGAATTCTGGAATTTGGGAACCGATTTTTCAACCAAATTTGTAAATATTTCGACCTTTCAGCCTTCTGGAATAAATAAATTATATTATTATTATTATTATTATATTATTATATAAATTATTTAATTATAATTATATAAATTGGTTTTTTGTTTTTCAATCTCAAAATTTACCCATTTTCATTTAATCAGCAGTCTCTAAACTAATTCTGATAAGTACTTGTGTTATTAACTTCCTAACGTGTGGCGTGTAGGGTGAGGTGGGGCACATTTGGACGTGTAGCATATTTAGATTTGTTACCCCAAAAGGTAATATGAATTTGGTGCATTGCACAAAAACAATCTAACAAATATCGTACTGTATATCTGAAGAAAAGTTTGGTAAAAAATTTAGAAACCTTGGAGTCTCAGTGATCATATGCGTCACTATTGGCGAATCGATTGACGCTGTATTAAAAGATATGAATAGAACCAAGCATTTTTTATTAACAAAATTTTATCAAATGAAAAAAAAACATAGATCAAAAAATCTAGAAGTAAGCATACATCTGGAAGTTTTAGAAGTTGATTAAGTTTTAACAACGTTTTCTTTGGTTTTAACAAACAGAAAACGGATAAGTTCTTCTTCAAACAAATGGAATGACATCTAATCTTTAACCTCATTCATTATTTCATCTTCAAAATCGTCTTTATCATTAGATTCTGAATAATAATTCTAAATAATCAGCCATTGCTTCATCCCATTCTTTTTGGGCTTGGGGGGAAATTTTTTATACGTAGAACTATTTTTCCCAGCTCTTACTTATTTTAATATTTTTGAAAAAACACTTTAATTTATAACAAAATAAACTTTGAAAAAACACTTTTTTGATTTATAACAAAATTTTGATTCGAATAAGGCTTATTATTTGGACTATACTTACCTTTTCGGTTTTAATTTCTAAGGGGGAGAGGAGAGGGGACGGCGTTGGAGGGCAACTGGCAGTTAGTTCGTCAACGGCTTCTAGTTTGACGTGACTGGGGCTTACTCCTAACATATTGGCATTTTCGGGGTCTATGTTTTGTATGCTACTGGCTATGTCTTCCCAAAGGGGTGGTCGTAGAAAAACATCGTCGTCTGTTCCAGGAAGGGTTCTCATCGAAACGTAACTCATGGTGGGTTGATGGCGATTGTGGGCGGGTTCGAAAAAATCATCGATTTGAGATGCTGAATCTCGTCGAGGTTTGTCGAGTTCTTCTTCGAGCCGACGTTCCCACTCCTGCTTGCACAGGAACGTGTCCAAGTCACTAGTCTGAAAAGAAAAAAAAATTGTAATTATACGACATGTACACACATGTTTATAAGTAAGTTGTACGGAAAAGTATTCATTAAAAAACGTTTCTATTAAGAATGATAAAAATAAATAAAAATAGAAAAGATAAAAAAGAAACGTGTGGAATTTATTGCTTCATTTGTTGTACGTTGATTAGTGAATAAAAATATTTCTACTTAAAAAATGGTCAATAGTTTCTTTATAAATGAATCAAGAGCCAGGAAAATCACTCTAGAGATAAAAAGAGTGTTCAAGCTCAAATTTTAAAATCCTCTGTATTGTTATTTCCTAGGAGTAGGTAAGTTACTTATGCCCCATAGAAAAGTTTACAGCCCGTTGAGTAGCTGGGCTATTGTTCTCCCAAAAGGTTACTGTAACATTTAAAATATTTGTAAAAAATAGTTTTTTTGAAAGTATGTTTGAATATGAAACATACATTTGATATTTTTTTACAAAGAAATAAATAGCAGGAGACGTTATAAACTAACTCGGCTCGAAGATATTTAAAAAAAAGTAACAATCTGGAATATGGACCGAAACGGTTGACATCAAACCAAATCAAGATCACATTAATTTTTTAAGGAAATTTAATTCTTTACAACCGTAATTCTTACATTTCAACCTAAGGTACTATCCCGTACCTTATTAGTTCAACCATATTCGCAGAATTTGGAAATGTTTGTGGTAATAAAATATGGCAAATTGAAAAAAAATGGATTTTTTGTTATACCAGATTAGTTTGCTTAAAGTATTTATTAGATGTTTCAAAACTATAAAACCTTATTAAATAAGGTTGATAAAAATGTAAAATAGCTACTAATGGTTAGATGTGTGATTGAAACTATAAATTACATTAGATTTTTTGCACAAGTGCATGAATAATTTATAGCAATTAATTTTAAGAGACAATGTGACGTTGGTGTTTTTATAGTTTCGAAACAGCTAATATATGTATTTTATTTTACTATGTTTTAAAATCCGTGTCAAAAATTAATAATAATTAGACGGAATCAGCGTCTGCTATTAAATACTATTTAATATTTTTTCTATAAATGCGAAGTTTTCCAAAATTATTCTAAAATTTCTTCTAACTAACTAATTAACTAAAATTAATAAAACTAAAAATACAAAAAAATTAATTATGCGAAATTTTATACTAGTTTCTAGTGTTATTCTAAAACAAACGATTCTTAAAAGTTGCACTAAAAAATTCCTATTTAGTATTTGAAATTTTTATTTTATATACTTATTTATATACTTATACTTATAATACTTACGTATACTTATTTTATATAGTAATTTATATAGTAATAAAAATCACGGATTTTTCTTTAAGAAATGACAGTTCATTTACTTAATATTTACTAATAACTAATTAATTCATTTTTATTAAAAGGCGTTGTAGAAGAATTCTGAAAAAATTCAGAAACGTAGGAAAGAATACCTAAAGTATTTAGTCGCAATCAATGCTTTGATATACATTTTTTTAATTGAACATAGTAGGGGCTATGCAAAGTTAAAAAAATAACCCAGTATGCGAAAAAATTGTTTGGTAATTAGTTCTCGTCGAAATGAGAGTTACAAGGAATCATTGTAAGTGATTTTCTTCGTAAATCAAGAGCAAGACACCTTTTGGAATTTCACTAAACGAACACACATTGGATGAGACAAGTGTTGGTAAATCTAGCAATTTGATTATTAGTGGTTAAAATATACTTTTTCGAAGGTTCACCTTGTAGTTTTCGATAACTTTTTGCATCACCTTTTTATCTTTTACTATTTAGAATTTAATGCAATTTGATTATTATTAGTTTGTAAGACATTACAGTAATAAAAATATACTTTTTAGAAGGTTCACCTTGCAATTTTCGATAATTTTTTGCATTACCTTTTTATCTCTTGCTATTTAGAATTTAATGCTCCACTGCCTGTAGTTTTTTTTTATTTGTCTTGTACTCACCGTTATTTAAATACGTTTAAATAGGTTGTTTCAATACTTAATAGGATAGGTATATGTAGGTACTTTTTTCTTTAGCAAAATTTTTGAAAATATGTATGTAAAATAATTATTAACAGCAGAAGTGAACTCCTTTATTTTCATTGCTTTTCTTTTCTTCCCAATATTTAATGTTTAGTTAATACAAAGAATGGTATAGTTTTTCATGTTTTGGTGTTTTATGTTTTTATTTCTTTTTTAACTCAGGTAGACATTTTTGGTAAAACTTTGGTAGACTTTTAATCATCAATATTCTTTTGTTAACTCAAGAAAATGTTTGTAATTCGTTTTTTCTTTAATGAGGGACTTTTGGTCTTTCTGGGAAGAAGGGATTCGTCGTTATTCTTTTACTTTTGGATGATGTTTTAAAAAATGCTCTTTATATTTGCTAAAAGACAAACATACTCTAATTTTATTTAGCCCATTTTTCCGAGTATTTTTTATTGTTCATTGTTCTTGTACACACCGTATACATTGTCTCGGGGTTTAGTAACAACTTCAAGTGAAAAAAACAAAAATTTGGCTTCTGTGCTTTCATTTGTTTTCATTCTTTTTTCTTTTTTTAAGGTTTAAATTTAAGTTTAAAGCTATGTTATTGTAAAATTACTTTGATATTATTGAATTATTGAGTTTATTCAGCATTTAATACCATTGTTAAAATCTCATGTCTTTTTTATACAGTGTGTTTTTAAATGATTGTCATCATGTCGTCTGTGAATTTTCCATGTAAAATCAGAAATGCCGCTTTATAGAATTAATGACAGGCATTTAGACACCGAATATTATCATTCTCACATTACCCCTCTCCAACTTAGAAATAAGCTTCGACAATAAAAGTGTTTTCTTGCACAGTGTAACAATTTAGTTGCATTTCAACGAAATTTTTAAAATTAATGAATTGACAGTTTGTAAATTTCACAACTGACAGTTTTGACATTTATTGACAGAGAATTCAATTGAGCAGAGCGGCACATTTTTTTTTACATGTAAACCAATTTCAAAGTTAACTAGATGAGATTCATTTAAAAACACTTTAGTAATCTTTGACGATGCCAATAATTGTTGTAAAGCAGATAAAACGGAGTTATTTATTTATTGTTAGGAATTTTATTTATTATTCAATCAAAACGAGAAATGAACATTTTTTCGGAAAACAGGGTGAAAAGTGAACGGATGAAAAGGTTTTGTGGTTGCGAACAATACCAATTTTACAATTTGAAACGTTGCAATAATTTGAATCTGATGAATTTAATTCCATCATTACGGTTATTGTGAGGGAGCGGACCCCCGTTCTACAAAATAGCTTGTGGCCACTAGAGGTCTATTAACACTTTCCCTTGCAGCTGATGACCTTATTTTTTCGTCGACCATGATATTATACTATTCAGAGAATGCGTGCGTTTATTACATTTATTAAAAACACATCTGTGATTTTTGTGTGCAGGTGAGAACAAGTGACAAATCCTGGCTATACGACAAGCGCAGCGGGATGTTTCCCGACATGGCTTTCCCCTTGTTACAATTACCATACAATATGCCAGGAGGTGCTGCTCTCCTGGTGCGAAGTCTTGTGTTTTTGATACATATGATGAATACATCGGGACAAGTTATTACACATAATTGATTTTCGTACATCGTGACGAATGTCAAATTAATCATCCATCAATTCAAGTCATTGTTTCAAATCTCTGTTGTAATAAGTCGGACTGCTTAATTATGAAAGGATGGGGTCTGGCAATGCGTGAAATGGGCTAATTCCGGATGGATCATCGGGGGGCAAATGAAAGGGAATTGTTATAGATTATAGATTTTGCTTACAAAGCAAATTTTGCGGTGATTCATCATTTTTGTTTCTTTAAAGGTTTCTCCTAATTTGATATTGTAATCTTGCGAAATTTGCACTTGATTTCGTAGCTTTGCACTTTCAATATAAATCGAAATGTGTTACAATAACATAAAAAAAATGTTAACGTAATTATTATCTAATTGTGTATTGTTGTACTGACAGTGACCTCTGACAAAAGACTCTTAAAATGCACTCACTTGGTTAAGATAATGAAAGACATGGGGGTGCATTTTTTTTCTATAAACTTAATTGTCATTTTATCATTAATAAATTTTGAGAAAAAAAAGAAATATTACTATTATTATTAACTTGGTCTTTACGTATTTTATTATAATTTTTTAAAGTCTAACAACAGTGTTGAAATAATTATTTACGCGCAGATGAACACTTTGTTTGCTGCATGAGCGCAGCGAGTGCTGCACGAAGTGCGAATCTGGGAAATTGCTTTACAAACAAATATCACTTTCATAAAAACCACGGGAAAAATGTTGAAAAAATTCCTAAAGTCATATTTTAAATAATCTGAAGATACAAACTTATTGTGTTACCTTTTTTAGTATTCATTATTTTTTAATGACTTTATGCTTCACAATAGGTAATCGTTCCCTAACAAAACGATGAATAATTATTTTTAAAATTTCTATCAGACTTTAGCAGTTTCTTTAATTTAAAAAAATTAAAATTCATCAAAAAAATCACAACTTGTAGATGTGCCAACACTGGGAATTATTTCCTAGGAAACCGTTTCAAAAATAATTTATTTTTATTGTTGACCAAATTCTATTGCGATTATGACTGTTAGACAACGTTGCCACATATAAGTCGGTCTTTAAACGAGCGCCATTGTTTCTAGTAATTTCTAGTGAGAAATTTGTCAAAATTGACAGTGTCCACAAATATAGGTTAGAATCTTTGAAAGTTTTTAAAATATGTTAATTATTCACTTAAATTAAATCTATAAGTTATAAAACTGGTCCAAAATACTTTGTTTTAATGTAAATTTCTATTGTGCGTGCAGGGAGAAAAGTTTCCCCGTCCTTGGTATTGCGTTAAAATTTTTTTAACTCGGTATTTTGAGCACTGGTAGGTCAAAACGTTTAGCAGGAGTTAGATAAAGGGCATATGGTAGGTAGAAAAAGGAAAATTACCGAGAAAACATTTTTTACTGTTCTCTCCAATATTCTTTTCAAAGCGCCTAGGCAAAGTTGCTCGATTTTTGCGTGGCGTTTTATAATGGCCAACATTTAGCGTTGCTTGTTTCTTTATAGACTTTTGGCTGCTTATTTTTAAAATTTCAGTTTGAAATTATCATTTTCCTTACTGCGCTTGTGCCAAGTGTCAAATTTTGACAAGGAATTAGTACTGCCAATCGGTACACTAAAAAAAAAACAGACATGGCGTACCAACCTAACAACTTTACAGCTGGTTGTTATCCATGTGAAAATACAGTTTTTTTGATAATTTAGTTCTTTTTGCTGATGGGTTGGTGACAGGTTAAACAATCATCAAATTGACATGAACTGTCACTCATTACAAAAACGCATCAACCAACTCATTAAATATCCCTAACCAAAGTTGCAAAGTAAAAAACACCCCAGTGTGGGAAAGTCCGCTCCAGCGTGTGGGAAATAGTTGTCTAAAAGCTATGAGTAGAAAAAACATTTTATTACGACGCCTTTGGGCATTTTTTTTTAATTGTAAACACAACTAACAAAAATGATTTAATTTTGGCATTAAACATACCGGGTGATCCGTCTAAACCCCACATTAGAAGTATTGGTAGTTTTAATAATGGTTATCATCTAAAAATTTGAACACAACCATAATCTCTTAGGTTCTGTTCAATGAAAATCTCTTAGGTTCTGCACAATGAAATTATTTTCAAGATGGTGACACTTCCGGTTATACCGAAAGTCGCTATCAACTTCCTTATTTTAAATGGAAAGGTATATTTTTTTAAGCGTTTTTGGATTTCTAGAGTTATTTTAAGGTTGTTTTCATAAGCATTCCCTATATCTAAATTTTGCCATTTACGAAATATTTAGGGTATTTAAATTTTTTGGTACACGCTCTTAAGAGCAAATTAAATCAAATTAATTTTTTTAATTCGGCATACTTTTGCTTGTAACTCTTCATTTGACTTAAAGCCTGGAGAGGAAAGTTTGTTTAGTTAACACAAAGAATTTTAATTTTAAGGGCATGTTAAATGTGTAGAGACGATAGAGAAATAAACCAAAAATGTAACACGGCATTTTTTATTCGAGCGTCTTTTACTTTTAGTACTCGTATTATACTAAAACTGGAGTAAATGAAGAAAATTAATGTAATAGTGTAAAATTAACTTTCTATGAAGATCTATCAACTGATACCAATCTAAATTTAAATGGCCTTTCAAACGAAAACGAAAACCTTCACCTTTATTAAGGTTTGCAAACACACTGAATAACTTCCGATTTCTCGAATAAAAAAACATACCTACGTACACCATTTCAGTCAGTCTTAATATTAATATTAATATTAAGCATACTTTTCTAATTTAATCACTACATTGTGCGAATTCCTAACGTAGCGTAGGTTTTCAAGTAGGTTTGACTTTCCAGTTCGTTTCACTAACCCAAAGAGATTTATTTTTTTGAAAACAAAAAAACGGCAAAAGCCTAATTACGAGTATATTTTCAGTAAGCACATTTTTTTTGGAGATTACGTTTAATGCAAGCCATATTCAAAAATTAGGCTAATTCATTTTAGCGTTTGCTGCTGTCTAACTGAACAAGTATACGATTCTAAATATTAAAAAAATCCAAATTAATATGTCTTCTGATGCTTACTCTTCGCGCTGCACATAAATATGAGAGCATCTTATTTTATTTATCCATCATTAATTTAAAATGTCTACTAAATCTTCTGAAAAAAGTTACTAATACAAACGTGACTCCAAAGTTATACCGGGTGGCCAAGAAAAAAACGAATCCTGTTTTTACCAATTTTTGGAACTCTCCGAGAAAACGATTTCGTTTTTTGTTTTATAATGAAAATTATTCTTAGCAAATTAGGAAAATCGTAATTCGTAACCACGAATGGTTTTAGAGCACGACGAAGGAGTGCGCCAATAAAATGAGTGCCACAATTAAGTCTTATAAAACGAGTGTAATATATTATTTTTTCTACTTTCTATTTTTGATGTTTAATTACTTTAGTTTTACTTATCAAAAAATGTTTATTTAATTTATTTATTTATTATTTATTAGCAGTAGTTGCACTCTTTGTGAAACTACTTTCGGTTGCACAATGAACATTTTATGTACGATGTCCTATATTTATACTTAGACTTTTTCTTCTTTAAACGGATCTAAAAACTGAGATCACTACCTGACACTACTTCAAGTATTCCGGAAATACCTACAACATAAACGGGATTCTTGTCTAGAAACAGTTGGTGCTATTTACAACATTGTCATTTGTTAACAATTCAACATACTTATGTAGGTATAAGTAAGTACGAGAATGAAATAAGCAAATAATGAATTATGTACTTACGTTGTCTAAAATATTACTAGTTTGACAATAACTATGTACTAAAAATTATTTTCCACCGGTCTATGAAAAATGTGGAATAGAAGTAATTGTCAATATATCACCTTTAACTATGGCATTTACTAGCACTGATAATTTTAGTATCATAATTATCAATACATATTTTACTTATGATCTTTTATTTATTGATTTCTTCGTTCGTTTAAAAGATTGAACATTGTTTTTAAGAACATCTTTACTTATAATTTATTAAACACTTCCTCATCTGAAACTAGTTTCACGCCCTCAGGCCTTTGGAGCTGGTGATCTTAAAATGTCTTCAATACTTTTATTATGGCCACACTATTTCTATTATGGAGGAGGTACAAAGGACAATCATTGTATGTTATAATAATTCTTAGAAGAAAAATAATAATGTCAGCGTCAATGTGATCTTTTCTGTGTTTAAACGTAGATAACAAGCATCGGTGGTTCAGTGGTAGAATGCTCGCCTGCCACGCGGGCGGCCCGGGTTCGATTCCCGGCCGATGCAACATCCTTTTTTTTTTTTAGAAACATCTTTTTCTAGCTTATTCCAAACCTGGTAGCAAACTGACATTATCAAAAATGACATAAACATAATAATAATAAATAGAAAGTCAATAATTTTCAAAATTGGAATTTATTTTTATCATAAAGACAGAAAGGATGTCTAAGATAAACTGATTTTTTTTCACACAAAAACAATAATAATAATAATAATACTTTTAATAATGAATTTCCTCCTAAATCAGAGCTTAGTTTTTCTAAGTAAAAATGAAGCTTATTTTATGTGTTATATGAGCGTTTTCTCATTTCTATGCAAAAGATCATCTGTGATCTGTGTTTTCAGGCAATGTAAACCATTTTATAGTTTTTAGGCAAGAAATTGTTTAATGTTAAGCACTTTTCTCTAAACTGGTATATTAACATTCAGTATAGGAATGCAATGATTGGTATTTAATAATAATAATAATAGTAATAATAGAAGTAAAAGTAATAAAAATATTAATAATTAATAGAAAATAATAATAATATTAGTAAATACAATAATAATAATTATTATAATATATTGTTTTTAAAACTAGAGCCTTAATTTTTTTGAGCAAGAATAAAGCTTATTTAAGTGTTATATGAACGTTTTTACATTTCTATGAAAACAGTTATTTATAAACTGGATTCTCAGTCAAAGTAAGTCATTTTCTAGTTTTTATGCAAGAAATTGTCTAATGTTAAGCACTTTCGGCTAAGCTAAAAATACTACTAATAATAGTAATAGTAATATTAATAAAAATAATAATAATAAATAACAATAAAATTAAAATAAAAGTTTTCATTTGGTTTTAGAAAATTTTTGTTGTCTAAAGCTAAGAATCGTTTGTACATTGATAATTACGGTCTATAAACTATTTACATGTTTTTAAGCAAAAATTGTCCAAGATTAACCACTTGATACCAAACTGATACAATAAGTAAACACCATTAGAAAGTTAAAATCGGCTTTTAATAATAATTCTAGTAATAATAATAATGTATGCAGTATTGTTAATAATAATTATATTAATAAATTTCATTTTAATTATTTCATTGTAATACCGCTTTTACACGTCTCTTAAAAAAATAGTTTAAACTTAAATTGTCAAGCATAACTGCGTTATTACTTAAAAACGTTTTTAGTTTCTCCCATGTTGGGATTTTATCATTATCTAAGTTCTTAAAAGATTAATTCAAAATATGTATATTAAATTAAATATATATTAAGATGTTACTGAACAAAAATGTAATTCAGTTTTCATTGTTTGAGACGAAGACGAAAATGCAGCATCTAAAACGATTCTGAAGGCTTCAGTGACTTCTATGTCTTCTCCTTTCTTCTCTTATAATGTGTTGGACCCAATAAATTTAGTGTATTGTCAGTTTTTCATATTACAAGCCATTTTCTTTTATAGCACATTTAATGAAAATAAAAATGATATTTTTTTCCGAAAATGAATGCCGGTACTATTAGCATATGTTTGCTTGAGTCAGAAGGTCACTGAGAAGACCTGTAGGTTTCATTTTGTATTTTTTGTATCTTTGTCATCGCGTAAAGTGAAGATGGGTTGTCTGTATTTGTATGCAGATGGACGTCGGAATAATACCAACAGCTTCGACATGCAATTATTCATCAATCGGTCGGCCTATATTCCCTATTACCCCCTATTATTTATGGTTGGAATAATCGTATAAATTTACGAGCACCATATTTACGGTGAAAAACCTTAACCTTCGTTTAATATCGATAGTCAGTTAATCTATGTAAGACATCTGCGTTATAAAGCCTCACATGGAAATGGAACTAATTCTAATTATTTATTACCCATTAACGTCACAGATTATTTACTGCTTGGTATCTCGCAAAGTTCACATCAGTGGCTTACAGCTATTACCTTAAACTCAACACGCGCTACTTTCCGTCTCTTTTCTCTTAATGGGATGATTTCAAAAAGCACCGGTGAACGGCTGCCTTCATGCTAATAACAACGTGTAATAAGCGGTTAGGTTTAACAATTTTGACCATCATTTCACCACGTTCTGGGTTACGTAACCCTTCCGATAAGGGTTCATACTTCACGACTTAATGGCCGTTTGCGGTCTGATGTGCCATTTTGATTAGGGGGAAAATGCAGAATTTTTATCTAAGCAGGCTGTAATGTAAACCAATGACATTAGCCATCGCCAACATTACCAACAAAAACATTCAGTCACGTAGGAACAACTCCTGTTAACAGCAAACGTGTTCGCGTATACGTAATTGCGAATTATTTCTGATTTGACCGCTAAAAATAATGACAATATGGGCACCTGTAACGGTCAATATACCCAATATCGTTCTTAATATCGCCATGTCTGTATCGTATAAAGTTTTATTATCCTGCCAGATCTTGACCTAAATAAAACCGCAGATCAATAGACAGGAGCTATATTTTACTGTGGATACGTATAAGAGAAATCGTTATCGATGAGGCTCGTTAGCTATCATTATAGATCAATTACTTTTTTGCGCATTTCAATTGTCCAATCTGACTAAACATAGACGCACATTTCAACATTTATGCACACTGTGACATTTGCGATTTGATCGATATGGATTTTAATGAGCCGGCACAACATTTTAAAACAAAAACAAAAAGCAAAATTCATAAAACGGACGTGTTAAGCATTCTGTATGTAGAGACTTCAACGATAAGTCAGACAAGTGCAAATTCAGTTTAAATTGTATTTTTATGTTGTTTATGTATCATACGATCTTGGAACTGTTTTCCAGTAACTACACAAATTGCCAGTTACAATAGATTGAAATTTTAATAAAATTTGAGTTATTAAATTTGTATAGTCTTGTAATTATTAGTATCTACTGTGGGTGTTTCCATTAACAATTTTGAACACAATAATAACAAATTAAGGTTCAGAAGGAGCTCGGGTAAGGACAAGGTGTGTTATAATGATTTTCATCTAGTTGCCTGTGAATTTCTCAAGTAAAATCAGAAATGCCGCTTTATAAAACTAATGGCAGGCATTCAGACAGCGAATATTGTCATTCTTAATTTATTAATTTCTAATTCGGAAATAAACTTCGATAATAAAAGTGTTTTCTTGCATAGTGTAGTTTTTTAACGAATCTTTTGAATGCAATTAAGAGACAATTTGTCAATTTTGTATCTGACAGTTTTAACATTTATTGACGTAGAGCGGCACAATTTTTTTACATGTAATTCAATTTCAGATTTAGCTAGATGAGAATCATTTTAAAAGACCTTGTACACTTTAATACACAAGAATTTAAGAAATAATAGATATGACTTAAAAGATCTTGAAACATTGTAATGAAATAGCGATAAAAAAAAAGCAAACGGAAGAAGAAAATTTTAAAAATTTTTTTACCTTTTTTACTATTTTCTTTTATTCTTTTTTTTTCTTTCTTTTTTTACGATTTTTTTTTCAGTTTATTATTTTAACTTTTTTGTACTTACCAGAAAGATAAAAGAGTATATCTACTATCAAAATAGAGAGATTTTGCAAAGTTTTTGAAATACTTTGATCTCGTTGACAAAAACAACACATTCTTTTTAAAAATGAAAAAAAAACTACAACATATAAAATACATCTTTTTTGTATTAGTATTCAATAGTCTTCCTACAATCTTTTATTAAGCGCATAATAACAATTTATTTATTAATTTTTAATTAATGTGCATTAAAAGACGTCTTAGGTTATTGTTTAAGAAACTTTTGTTCACAGGGCCTTTATATTATTTATTATTGGATCTGACCTTGGTTTTAAGTATCTACTTAAAGTACTTACCAATAGTGTCTACCTGCCCTATTCACACAAATAACGTGAAACAATTCAAAATTAAAATGAAATTTCTTGTTGAACATTATTTTCAAAAATCGTATTAGACCTAACTGAATAGTAAAGTAAATTTAGAATCGTTTTAGAATGGTAAATAATGACAGTTTAAATTTAATCAAACAGCTTGACGAGTTTTTATCTTTTCGGCAAAATTTCTTGAAATAAAAAAAAATAAATACGCGTAATATGGTTTTAATTCCAACAATTATATCAGGTGTCAAAGATTGCAGGTCGTATCTACAGTTTCTGAAATTAGTTAAACCAAAATTAACTGTAATTATAAAAATGGACAATGAGTAAAAAATGAGTAAATAGAAAAATAAACAAAAGTCTGTATAACATTATTAGGTATTCTGTTTTAATATTTTTAAATTTTCTTTTTCTTTTCTTAATTCTATGTTTATGTTGCGTTTTATCTTTTAAACTTTTCGGTATGTTTCTCTCAAAACTAATCATTCTTTACTTAATTACTCCTTAGAAATTAGAAGTTCAATTCTTCACAGTTCAGTTCAGTTTTACAGAGAGTGAACTAAAGTAGCTTTTAATTGCGGTGAAATATTTACCTAATATCAGTTCAAAATGTTCCAAAACTAAGTTTTGTTCATTTTCATTTATTTTTTGCTACAATGCTTTTTTATCAACAGACATGAATAAAACCAAATTTGAGAGGGTCAAGATTTCAAGATGTGTTGACAAGAAATTTTTGATTCTAGATCACTGTTTCTTGTCTTGAATTTTTTATTCAACTCCTCTTAACAATACAAGATATTAACAAGAACGTTTATATTTTTAAATTTAGTAATTTACGAAAATTAACATTGGACTATTTATTTTAAACATTCGTTATAAAATTTTAGAAAAATAATAACGTACTTACGTTAAAATTTTTTTTTTTTTATTATAGCTGAATTTCTGAAATTTTTAGCCTCACCTACTTTGGGCACTTATTTATTTAAAATATCATTGCTTTTTATTAATTAATGATAAAGTTAGTAATTATTCCGAAGGTTATTCAGATCATTTCCAATAAATGAAGATTTTAATAGAGCTAAGTTTTCCCAGTGATACATAATATACTTAATTCATAATGAGGAAAGTTGCAAACTTAGTATAACCCACATTATTAGATATTAAGTTTTTTGTTTTCAATTGTTGTGACTGGTCTATTTTACTTTTAAAATATAATAAAAAATTCAGAAAACTAGTGTTTCATTTAAAATGAGGACTGAAAGAGCGATAAAGGCATTTGTTTCTGATATTTAAAAAAAAAGACAGCAAGTGGAAGTAAAATAAATATCTACATTTGTCTAGTTTGTTTGTCGAATAAAAACCTGTTTCACTAAAAAGTCCAAATAATATTTTAATTCAATTCTACAATTCTAGTTGTTGGCTCATGTTTCAGTTAAATAAATAGTGACTGTAAAAGGTGCCAAATTCGCTGTATCACAAAGTCGCGGAATAATAATCTAATAAAAATTCCCCAAATGTCTTGACCTAAACAGGAAACATTCACTCTTCTTAAAACAGTAAAATATTAAAGTAAATTTCAACGATAAACTCGACTGCGGATAGTTCATATCTGGACCCGCCTGGCGAGATTCCACTCGATCTTCAGTGTATTTCCTGTTCATCTCCAGTTATCTCATCTCTGAGCAAACACGTTTCATTCATAACCTCCATTCATGGATGGCAACGATTTCCTTACTCCGTATCTTGGATGATAGAGACTTGTTGTTTAAGCTGACTTAGTCTTCTATCATATCGGCCGATCTTCCACGTCATCAAGGCGACCTCTGACACTGTTTTTGCCAAGATATGGTTTCTCATAGCTTTATTTATACAGGGTGTTACGTCTAATCCCCACATTAGAAATATTGGTAGTTCTAATAATGATAATCATCTGAAAATTTGTACACAACCATAATCTCTTAAGTCTTGTTCAATGAAAATATTTTCAAGATGGTGACACTTCCGGTTATACCCGAAGTCGCTATCAACTTCCTTATTTTAAAGGGAAACCTATATTTTTATTGCGTAATTGGATTACTAGAGTTATTTTAAGGTAGTTCTCATAAGCTTTTCCTATACCTACATTTAGCCGTTTACGAAATATTTAGGGTTTTATTTATTTATTTTTTTTTTTGAATTTGCACCTTCTTGTTTAAAAATCGATAACTCTGCAATTTTAAAAAAAAGAAGCCTAGATCTTTCTTTTGGTGTTTTCAAATTTCTAAAAAAGAACAGCAAACCCAAAATTTTTTAAGTTAAGTTTTTAGAACTTAAAGCACCCATAACTCAATTTTTTCAATTGAAATGCCACAAATTTATCGTAGAGAATTTAATTCTGCATCAATCTGTATTAGCTACTTATGTTTAATAGTTTTCAAGTTACAATAACTTTTTGTTGGGATTGAGAAATTCATTAGCCATAGGCCTTTTCTCGTTTTTCTCATAGGTTGCCATGGAAACATGAAAAAAAGTAAAAAATTGAAGTTTTTTAAACCAACATTCAATGAATTTATTTTGTTTTTACAGGACGGACAACACAATTTTGAACAGAGTTTGTCGTTTATTTAATCAGAAATGTTTTTATGGCAAACTATGCAAAAATAACTGTGGTTAGTAAGAAATTTTCTACAATGTCAAAAAAACCAACATAACTTGAAAATTATCACAGATAGGTATAGGGAATGCTAATACAGATCGTTGCAGAAAAAAATTCTCCTCCATCTAGTAAAATAAAATGGTATATTCCATTTGAAAAAATTAAGTTATGGGGACTTGAAGTTGTTCAAATTTAACTTTAAAATTTTTGGGTTTATTAACTTCTTTTCCAATTTTGAACACACTGGAGAACAGATATAGGCTTTCTCTTTTAATTCTCGAAATATGATTTCGAAATCTCTAAAACTAAGAGAGTTACCGATTTTTTAAGCGACAGGTGCAAATCCAAAAATTTTCAAAAAATCTTAAATATCTCGAAAACGGTTAAACTTTGAAACGGTTTAACTTAAAAATTATCATAGATAGGTATAGAGAATGCTAATACAGATCGATGCAGAAAAAAATTCTCCTTCATCTAGTAAAATAAAAATTGGGACATTTTATTTGAAAAAATTAATTTATGGGGACTTGAAATTGTTCAAACTTAACTTTAAAATTTTTGGGTTTATTAACTTCTTTTCCAATTTTGAACACACTGGAGAACAGAAATAGGCTTTCTCTTTTAATTCTTCAAATATGATTTCGAAATCTCTAAAACTAAGAGAGTTACCGATTTTTTAAGTGACAGGTGCAAATCCCAAAAATCTCAAATATCTCGAAAACGGTTAAACTTAGGTATAGGGAAAGCTGATAAAAACGGCCTTAAAATAACTCAACTAACCCAAAAACGCACTGAAAAACATAGCTTTCCATTTAAAATAAGAAAGTTGATAGCGACTTCCGGTATAACCGGAAGTGCTGCCATTTTGAAAATATTTTCGTTGAGCAGAACTTATCGGATTATCGCTGAGCAGTAACTTTCAAATAAATATCTTTTTAGAACTTTCAATACTTCTAATGTGGGGTTTAGATGCACAGACAATTACATAAGGTATCAAAAATTTATTTTTTGTAACAATTGGTTAGAAAGTCATTGCATTACCACAACCTAGAATTTCAACAATAGCCGATTTTATCGCCTCAAAATTAATTATTTCGCAAGGCATGCCAGAGAATGTATAACGTATTATACATAATTTACTTAATATTATTGGCTGCACGAGACGTGAAAGAATTTGAAAAAAGTACCGAGATAAAGTACGCATAATAATATCTGAATAACAAATTTGCAATCGTTCAATGACATCACACACGAAGCCAAAGCATCAAATTGAGCAAAGAAGTTCATGGCTTGGACGAGACATGTTTAATTCAAAAAGTGTACACGACGATAGATGGCACTCAGATTGATGTCCCTGAAGAATTAAACCAGACGTGCTATCTTCATTTATCATCGCAGACCAGTTTTTGGTTATTTAATATTAATATTTAAAAATCGGACTGGGTGTAACTATCTACCTTCCGAGCTTTTTCAACCGGATATTGAAAAATGGTGGACATGCTATCGCAGTGGGATGGCTATGTAAACGAACGAAATTCAATTAAAGCAGACACAATGAAAATTAATTATCTGTCTCCAGGAACGAAATTTATTAATCACAATTTGTACACTAACCGAAATTAGAACAACAACTGTTACCCCATTTCCATTTTCGTATTCAAATGTGTTATTAGCTGCAACATATTTATTAATCAAACACAATTACATTTGATTGGCTTCTAGGATAATATCGTTTTTCTCATCTGAAGTGAAATATTACAACTTTACATGTGTCGAGATGAACAGATAGTACAGGGTTCAAGTCATAATTATGCTAATTTATTTTAATTTGTTTCCTCACCTAAACCACACATATTTGTAAATAAAAACATCTATTTTTCACGAAGCTTGATGTGGCCAATTGGAAGAAATATGTTTGAATTATTTATTAAAAATACTTTGGCATGCAATAAACCTTTAGTTATTTAAACAATCATTGGGATAAGAGTAACTGTAATTTGCTTAAGCGCAAGTATGACACACCAGATTTTTTCTACAATTGCCAAAAATCAAATATTCATTCAAATATATTATTAACTGCAGCATATTTGTAAATTAAACTCAATTACATTTGATTAGCTTTTTGAGCTTTGTGAGCTACTCAAGCTCAACATAATGTACAATTTTTTTAATTGTTGTTGCAGCAACATTTTGCTATTGACAGTCTGAAATTGTACAAGTTTCAGGTGAACAATAAAACTAGTGAATCTAAAACGGAAAGAAAATTGTATTTTGGACACTTGGCATTTAACTAAATTTTTCTTTTTTTTCATGAGACTAGCTTTTTTAAGGTGAGTATAATAAAGTTGTATTATGTACAGTCACGATCAAAAAGAATGACATCCCTGAAACCGTAGCCACAATTTTTTTTGATATGATACGGCTAATGTGTACGTTTGGCTAGTTTATAAACTAGCTGGATATTGTGTAAACTAACTGAACAGTTTGTAAACTAACCTATTTGTTGAAATTTATGCTATGCGGCCTGGTTGGTAGGGGTGTCATTCTTTTTAAACGTGACTGTACGAATTACATAAAAGATTTTATGTCCGACTGCCTTACAGAAAGCTTTTAGCAGTAAATTAGCGTTTGATATTCAATAATTTGTTGTTTTTTCTCTTTATATTTGAATTTTTTTTTTGAATTTTTTCACAATTCCTTATTAATATTAATAAACGTGTGAATATTGGAATATTAATTAACGGAAATTTTATAATTTCTATATAATTCTAAAATAAAACGATGCTTAAAATCATACAGCGTTAATTATAAGAATTTTTGAAAAAATCTAAAAAAATTCACATCGAGAGAGAAAAATATAAAGTACTTCACAGCAAATGGTGAATTCTGTGTCATAATTAGGTTTTGAAATAGAGTAAAAATACATCTAGTTTTAGTTATTTCTGAAAAAGACGAAACCTTATTTATTAAATTATAATTTAATAAAGGTCGGTTTATAGTAGCGTCATTAATTTAATTCGTAATTAAATGCGTGATTAACTGATCACGTGACCAAACCGAACAAATTTGATTGGTCTATTTGTGTTGTTAACTTTTAACAACGAATTAAAATTTAATGAAGCTTTCTCTGTAAACCGACCTTAAGTGTGCTTTATCATTTTTATCATTATACAACGAAATTCGTTTAGGAATACGGAAAAAAATTTTTGCAAGAAAGTAAAGGATGAAAAATAGCAAGAAGATGGTCTTGTTTACAACATAAAGCTTACATAGGTAAGTAGTATTTATTTATCTTGCCGTTTGTTCGGTACATTTTATCTTTCTGCAGACTAATCTAATTGAAATCTAAAAATTTCTTTGAATTTTAATATGAGAGCTTGAAAACTGCTTTAAATTAAATGAGCACATCTGCAATGTAGGGAAAAGAAATCAAAAAAGATACCTTTGTACTTTTTGTTATTTTAAATTATTTTTTGTTTTGAAAGAAAATGTTAATTTGCTTGAAGAAATATCGTTATTTTGTGTTAGGAAGTTTGCTACGATTATTTTTTACTTTATATTATTCAATAGAAAACTGTTTCAGTAATAAAGTGGTTACTTAATTTAGAATTGGTTTCCTAGTGCATGCTGTCTCAGACCAAAAACCCTTTCTTATGAAAAAAAAAAAATAATAAAATAAAAAAATAAATAAAAATAATTTTTGTAAAAGGTATTTCATGGTATTCAGGGCATTTTTTTCCTAAAAATTGGCACTTTTTTTATTGCCATAAATAGAGTAAATAAGTTGTATTTTGTCTCTAAACTTAATTTAGGAATAAATTAGAATAGAACTTTATTCATAAAAAAACAAATGGCGTAGAACATGTAGGAAAAAAATAGAACATGAAAACGTAAATTATACTTAAAAAATACAGTTACAATTACAAATAGAAAAACTAACTAAAACAAATCTAAACAATATATTACAACACATTAATTAATTCTAAGTAAAATTGTATAAACGCATTTGGTTAACAAATATAATTTTAGACTTCGTTTAAATTTTTTCAACCAATATAAATGACTAGACTTTGAAAAATAGTTAAAAATTTTAATAATTTCATTTTTAGTGCTTTTTTAGACTAGTTTTAATTTTGTTAAAAACTAAAAACCCTAATAAGGTTACTTTTTACGTAAATTGTAACTTTTGACACAGTGTTACAAAAACATTCTTAAAGAGAAGTCTTTCAAGTAATTCTAAATAATTTCGCTCCTGGACCCATTTTATTGTTTATTTAGTTTCTTTTCTTTGTAAATATTTAATCAGCTTTGCCGAAGTCTTTTTACGGCTAACGCATCTGTAAAGTCGTTTTTCGGTGTCCAAGATTTGGGAATTGTGTAACTTAGCCTTCCTCTTTATTCTCATCGCTTTGCGTGGGAGAGAACACACTCCACAAATAGGCAAAAACTACCTGTGAGTTTATTAATTATTTGAGCATCGTGTGCGGTTGTCATTCCAAATTTATCTCTGCCAGCCACAAAACTACTGAAGATGCCTTATCGGTTTTAATCTCAGCTTTTTACAATGATATTTGACACTTGTAATTTAACGGAGGTAATTTTTAATTGTACTTTACAGCCATTGTTGTGATGAAACTGAAATCCACCTAATTAAATCATAAATCATCCGCTAGATCGATATGGGTGGCACACCATATTTTGTCATTTGGACAATCACATATGCAAATTGTAACAACTTGCCTCACTGTAATTAACTGTGCGTGGAATATTAATTGTGCGGTGTCCCAACCCCGAGCTAAGACACTTATTTCATTAAGTGTAATTTCCACACTTAAAACTATTTATTTACAGGGTGGCCTAGCTCAGTTATTGGTAAAGTTGGAGTTTTGATATTTTGCAGACGTTATTTATGCTCTAGGACGTATTTCAGGACAATATTTTTGATTATACAGTGTCCCAAAAAATATAACGTCAACATAATACATAAAAACAAGTTTTTGACAAATAACTCCAAATGTGTTAGAATTTACTTTACGGTTGTAATAAAAAAAATGTTCCTTTTTTAATTCTAATACGCAAAATAAAATGCTCTAAAATTTAAGAAGTTTGAAAATAAATTGTAAACAACCCGTAGTAATTTAATTAAATTTAATTAATAAGTCTATTAAATCTTGTTTAAGACGTACAGTCACCCAAAATGAAAATGACGTGCTCTTTTATTTCACAAGATTTGATGAAAAAACGTCTAAAATCCACAAAATAAGTCAAAATTAGAAGTGTTTTGACAAAACATGCCTCAAAATTACATACATACAATAAACCGGATGTTACTTTGCGTGTTTCACTCGATTTAGTTTGTTTTTGAACGAAATTTTGATAAGAATTGGCTGAAAAACGACAAAATTTGGTCGAAAAAGGAGTTATTCTTATTTTTTTAAGCTTTTTAATTTATTACCTAAATAAACCGAGCTGAAAAAACTCTATTACTAAAACTTAATTTTTTTTTTTCAATTTGTCTTTTTTTTTGATGCAGAAATATTATTTTGTAAAAATTATCAAAAATAAGGTAATTTTAAATAATTCTCAATTTTGTTTATTAATTCCAAATGGAATCTTGAACAAAATAAAATATTTTGCTGTATTTGTTAAAAATTCCTTAAATTTGTAGCACGTGATGAAACAGAAAGCTCACAATTTTCAGAATTAATTGCATTAAGTTTCTTTCTTTTTGATTAGGTATAATGTGGTTTAATTTGCGTTAATTTTTTAGTATAAAGGAAGAAACAAGTGATTTATTGCTTTCTTTATAAACACATAATTGAGATAAAAAAGTTTTGTTCGTTTTTGAACCTAAAATTCATTTATTTTGTAAGATCTTGTAAAAACACGCCTCAAAACCTCAAGAATAAAATAAAACTGGTGTTATTTATATGTTTCACGCAAACATTTGTTTTTGAACGAAACTTCGACAAGAATAAGCAAAAAAATGACAAAAATAAATTTTCAATTTTTACAGGATATTAGCAAAAAATCCTCAATTATTTCAAAGAATGATAAGCGAAATATCGAACTTTTCTCAAAACTAGGTTACGCGTTATGGGCGTGTCATTTTCATTTTGGATGACTGTACGTACTAATAATGTCATCAAGAAAGTGCAGTCTCTTTTTATTAATTTTTAAAACTAAAGGTGAAAAACCGATTTTTATTGTTTTTATTTTTTAACAGTAATCCCTGAACTGACTTTAAAAAAACTTTAGGATCATCTAAGAAGCTAGAAAAATTATTTTTATAACGTCAAACTTTTTTGGGACACTATGTATAATCAAAAAAAATTCCTGAAATGTATTCTAGAGTATAAATAATATCCAAAAAAATATCAAAACTCCTTAAATAATAAATAATTCAATATTAAACTGACGTTTTAAAACGTTCTTCGTTTTATTAGAAAAAAAAATCCTCAATTAATTCAAAGAATGATAAGCGAAATGTTGAATTTTTATCAAAACTAAGTTATGCGTTATGGACGCCTCATTTTCACTTTGGGTGATTGTACGTACTAATAACGTCATCAAGAAAGCACCGTTTCAATTTTTTATTAATTTTAAAAATAAAAGGTAAAAAAAAACCGATTTTTTTTGGTTTTTATTTCTTTAATATTATCCCTTAACCGATTAAAAAAAAGTTTAGGGACATATATAAGAAACTAGGAAAATTATTTTTATGACGTCATACTTTTTTGGGACACTGTGTATATTTAAAAACATTTTCCTGAAATGTGTCCTAGAGTATAAATAATATCTACAAAATATCAAAACTTCTTAAATAACAAATAATTAAATAATAAACTTACATTTTAAAACGTTTTACGTTTTATTAAAAAAAAATCTTCAATCATTTCAAAGAATAATAAGCGAAATGTCGAACTTTTCTCAAAACTAAGTTATGGGGTATTGAAGCGTCATTTTCATTTTGGGTGACTGTACATACGTTTCTATTTTTTATTAATTTTTAAAACTAAAGGTGAAAACCCGTTTTTTTTGTTTTTATTTTTTAACAGTAATCCCTGAACCGACTTAAAAAAATGTTAGGGACATGTAAAAAGCTAGAAAATTATTTTTATGACGTCATACTTTTTCTGGGACACTGTGTATAACCAAAACCATTTTTCTGAAATGTCTCCTAAAGTATAAATAATATCTACAAAATATCAAATAAATAATTAAATAATAAACCTAAATAACAACTGAGCTACAGTTATGGGCAATAAAGCAATTTTTTGTTTGATGCTCCGGTAGAGAAAAACTTTTTTGAGTCGGCACAAGTCACACAGAAAGCAGTGCGACTTTAATTTCCAATTAATTTTATTAATGGCAATTTGGTGGCTTCTGTCATACCGAGGTATGTGACTACCATCCGAGATTACCATCGACCCAAGAAATCAGTGTGTTGACCCTTGGGTAAGAGCAATTAACGCACAGCCCACCGGGACGCTGTCCACACACACGCACACAGAAGCAAGCGAAGGGGCATCCAGGTAAAACCTCGCTGAAAGATATTAATTACTAGGGTGCTGAACGTCCTCAACTGTATCTATTAACGGCTATCATTTATAACAGATGCGTGGCTGCCAGTTCAATTCACCTTTGAGTTTATATATTCAGAACAAATCTAATGCAATTCAAGTGAATGTTGTTGAATTATGAATGATGAAGTCTTAGTTTATTTACGGGGAAGAATGAAACGATTAATCACCGAGTTTTTCAAAATTGGTACAAATATTGTTGCTCAACGTATAAGTAACGAAAATGTTCATGCCGGTGGAAAAATCCAATTCTTTTAAAATGATGTGAAAGTTTCCATCTAAATGGTGTAAAGCAAGATAAATGAGCAACTTTTGTGAAAAAAAACCGATTGTGTAATTTTGTTGATTTGGGGGCGAGGTCCGCGTAAAGTCATCTATCAAACTTGGAGATTTTGTTCATCATACTTTCACAACAAATGGCAGAACTTACGTTTTTCTGTAAAAAAATATAGTACCTCTAATACGCGATTAATCATGGGTTTAATTAAATTCTTAATCAAACTCAATTTTAATTAAATGAGACTTGTCAATGTTTTTCTATTTCGCGGTATTAACAATCTTTCATAAAACACTCGACAAGTGTAAAATAATCTAAATCAAGGGACACAAGCCAATGGTTGGTATTTTTGCACTATTTTCTTAAGTTAAGGTAAAATGTTCATATATATTCATTTCTTAGTACTACTTAAATTAGCTATTTTTTTTTTCTAGAAAGTTGACAAAAAAACAATTTTGTAGTAGTAGTCAATGTAATAAAATAAAACAAAATAATAAAAATTAAACAAAAATAAAAAATAAAAAACAATATGAAACCTAAAAAACAAAAAAAAAGAACCCCCCATAAAATAAAGCAAAAACAAAAAAAATTTCTTTGTGAAATACTATCAATAACTTCTATAATTTTTATATTTTATTCCCTTCTTTTTTAATTTTTTTTTGCTTTATTTTTTTGATTTTTCCTATGCTTCCCTGAAAGATCAAAATGTATGTATGTAGTTGGTCGTATAAAACAATTAAAAATGACGTCATTCCTCAAAAACGAATTATCATTATGTCATTGTGTCAAATTTAAAAAAATAACCGACCTGTCAGGTTTAAAATAAATAACTCATAACAAAGACATACATTTTATTTTACGTTACTTTTGGTTCACTCTGTATTCTCCAATAAATAAAATATCTATTACAGTAAAACCTCTCAACAACGGACACCGATGGGGAATCTTCAATTGTCCGTTGTAAAGAGGTGTCCGTTATTCGGAGGTTGTTTCACTGTATTTTATTACAATCTAACGAATATCAATTTTTAAATTCATTTTACGATTATAGCACAAGATCTATTCATTTGTCGGATTTGAAAAATGGCAACTATTGAATAGAGTTTTACAATAAATTATCAAACGGCTTACGTAAATCATAGGCTAAAATAATAATAATTAATAATATTAGAAGATTTCTGTCTGATAAAGCATATTACATTGTAGAGGAATTTTTATTGTCTGATGTGAACAATATGGTTAACTTTTAAAGATTATATATTTTTAGTATTACTACTTTTATGTTTGAAAATTTTTATATTGTTTGTAATAATTTTCCATATTTAAAATGTGTACCTGCTTATCTTTATGTTTTCTCTCTTTTCTTGAAGCGTGTAAAATCCTTGGAACAACATAAATAAAAGATAAATGTTTTTATTTTATTTAAATTTAAAAAAGTTTATGAAAACTACTTAACAAATCTATTTTGCTCCCTGCATTACTCCATAAATTGAATCATCGTAACATTTTATTATTTTCCATGGTAATTAACTAATTAAGGACCTCTATCAAACTGCACAAAACAAAATTTTTATTTTATTGGATTTTTTCGAATTTAAAAATATTGTTTTTTTTCGAATTTAAAAAATGCCTTAATCGATCACAAAACTGTTTGTTCAACTAATGATTTTAACTAGTCAAAAAAGCTATAATTTGGATAATTTTTGCACTCAAGCTGTTCTCTAATATACTGTCTTATGGGTTTTTTAATTGTGTAAAAAAAGAAAAAAAAACAATTTTTTCTTTAATTAATTAATTGACGAAAGCTTTTAGATGGCCCCAAGACCCTTCAAAATATTTTGAAAAAAAATTTTCCTTCCTTAATGTGATTTTTTACAGTTATGTTTTCATGTTGAATTGCGTCAAAATTCAAAAAACGATTACACATATACCTAGATTATTCAAAAACAATTCGCTATAAGAGAAATTCCACTTGCGAATTTATGTCAATTTTTTGCAATCCAGCATTTCTTCGGTTTTTATACTATTTTTTTAATTGAGTAAAATAAGAGAAAAAAACAATTTCTTTACAATTAACTGACAAAAGCTGAACGTGGCCCCTATAAGACTCCTAAGATATTTTGAAAATTCCCGCCCCGGCTTTTTCAAAATTTTTTTAAAAACGCCCAAAAAGTCAAAAACAGACTAAATACCTAAACTTGGAGCAAGTTGTATTCAGGTTTAGTTTCAAAATTAAAAAAATTGCACTTTTTGCAATTCCTTTATCAAATTAATTTGCTTTCTGTCTCATTCATGATTATTTGGCACTTTCCTTATTTTTCTCCTAAAAATTTTATGACTTATGCTTTCATCATTCATATCAATATTTACAGAAAATTGTTAATGATAAAAAAGCGTTTCTGTGTTTTCCCATCTAAATTTTCAGAGGATGTTTTTTCTAACTCTAGTGACATTTTTTTCCAAAATAAAGCAAAAACTAAAAGTTCCAACGTCCAACGTTAAAACTGTAATTTAATAATCAAAACATAAGTTTGCCGTTTTCTGCCTTTTTTTCTCAATATAAATAAAACAGCAAAAAATGCTGTTTTAATTTTAATTTTTAATTTAAAGTATTAGTGAGTGACCCAACTGTGTGTAGATTTTAAATTTGTGAACTTGTTATTTTATATTTAATAGCCCTTTGTTCCCACGTCCCCATAAGAAAAAAATGACCCAAGCTGCAATTAATAAACATTATGTAATTTCAATGTAATTTGAATCTTGAATGTGTTTTGGTTTAATGTTATGCGATAAATAGAAAGTCTGTAACAATGATGTACTATTTAAGAGACGAAAATATCTAATGGTTCATCAGCATATAATTTATGTCAATTTAGGCAACGGTCTAAAATGATGAAACGAATATTTTTCCATACATATATTGTTGAAGCTTCATCAAAGCTTATTGTTTATTAATTATCACTGACAGCTCACGAGTTTAAATTTATTTAAATGTTCGAAATCAATTTTTCATTTAGGAAATAAAGGCAAGGTGGGCGTTTTTGATTGTGTAGGATGGTGAGTCGAGCAGTGTAATTTTTAAAGAGTATTTATATCACAAGTCCATTGATTGATTGAACCATCCAGTTTACACTGTCCGACAAACTTGCTTCCGTTGTATGTTCAGCTACCTCCAACACACATAAATAAATAAACACGAAATATAAATTATAATTAAGCCACTCCATCATTCACTCCATGCTTATCCATATGAGGAGCAGACGTTGCTTCGCTTCAATTTTTCACTCGGTGCGTTACTTTGTTGGAAACCATTGCCCGGCATAAATCAAAGTGACCTATCTCCAGCTGTAATCTTTTTAATTACTTTAATGGACGATCGACATAGTCGGTCAAATAAAGACTTTAAATCTAAATGTTTGGGGTGAACTTGCATTTTTGGTATAAGTTACTAAAAACATATAGTCAAAAAATTTTTTGTTTTAACCCTCGAAAATAATAGTGTATTATTATATGAATTTTATATGACGTTCTATTAGGGCACCAAAGGTTTTGGAGCACGACAAAGTAGTGCCCCAATTAAGTTTTGTAAAATTTGTGTAATATACTATTTTTTCTACTTTCTATTTTCGTTGTTTGTTCTTGTTTAGTTTAATTTATCAAAATCTGTTCAAAATATTTCCTCTTAATGTTAATTTTTCGGGCCTTATTAATAAACGACTTGCCGCTGTTGACACACTAAATTACAGTGATGGCACTCAGGCCTAAAAATTAGTTGCACAAAAGTTTTCTTTGTGAAACTACTTTCAGTTAGAATGAACAATTTGTAAAGTTGAAAAGTATTTTTTTAAGATTTTTCAAAATTGGTAGAGCTGAAAAAAAGTTTTAAAAATATTTTAAATGTTCTGGTGTTCTGGTGAAAGAGACGTTTTAGCAATAATTTAAAAAAAGTAAAATTTGAGAAATTTGCGTTTACATCTTCATATCTTCCTTCTAGATAAAGCTAGAAACTTCATTTTTTTTTGCAAAAGATTCCACAGCAATATAGATTTTTACGTAGGTACACATTAGTGAATTTTGATAGAGAAAAACCAAAAAAATTAGAGAAAGAGAGATTTTTTATTTTAAAAGATAGATTTCTGCATAATTGGGATAAAATGAAGCTAATACTTCAAGTTTTGGGTGTAAGAATCATTTCAATACTTGTAACAGTTACTGCAAAATGCACTCGCTGTGGAACCGCCTTAAAAGGTAAAAATGGTAAACAATGAAAATTTTAATTAATGTTACGTCGAAAATGGTTTGGAATGGATTAAAATGTCTTCTTTTAGTTCTAATTCGTCACTCTTTTGGCATCTGAAATAAGAACAGATGAGACAAAAATGTTCTTATGGAAATAAAAGTATGTACAACTTGTAATCATGTTAATGAATTTATTAAAAAATTTTTATTTATTAAAAAATGTATTAAAATTCATTTTTTGCAATAATTAACTAAGACAAAAAATACTCGGGTAAATTTGCCTTTTTAGAAATAAGTTTATAAAAATTGTGCAACGGTAAGGGCCATTTCAAACGATATTTAAAAATTAAAGTGCCTTTAGAGTGACTTTAAAGCTATTCCAATTTCATAAAAGCAAAATATATCAACTTCAGTTAAAGTACATTTGATTTTAAAAATTGGGCTATTTAAATTTGACAACTTTATCACATCATTACAATAATTTAAACTTGAAATGAATAATGAAAAACTCAACAAATTTAAAAAAAAAGGAATTTTTTTTTTATTAGGACAGAAAAATATAAACATGTTAATGAGTGCAAAAGAACTAAGGTTTCACAGTCCGAAAAGGTACTTACCTATTAAAACTAATTATCTTTGAAACATACTAACCAATTTTAAGCATGTTAAATTTAACAGCAAAATTTGCGTACATCTCGAACGTTAGAACAAATTAAATCAATTTTAAAGCCAAAAAATTTTTTAAATTAGTGTGAAAACCAAGGAAAAAAATATAATTATTGTAAAAAACCATTGAAGAGGAATAATGCTGCATAAGGAAACAATAGGAGCATAAAAAAGGATATGAATAATGGGCATGGAAATAACGAGATTATTAAAAGAACAACAACTATGACACAATAAAATTTTTAAAAAACATGTTCGAAACGAAAATTATATGTATTTTATCTGTTATTAGAACATAATCTATTCAGTGGTTCAATATGCTTTCAAAAGTGTGATTAAGCAAAATCCATCAAAGAAATGTACATGGGTATCAATTTAAAAATAATTTTTCTTTTCCTATAAACTTTTCGTTTTCAAGGTTTCTTTTCTTTTTTTTATCGGAAGAAAATATTGAACTAGAAGAAACACTGAACTCTCATTTTGTACAGTAATTGAAATAACTCTGACAAATTTGACGTTTGTAAAAGCTACTTTAACGAAATAAAAGGAAATATTCCAGGCTTTAAAATAAATAAGACACTTTAAGCCAATTTTTAATTTTAAAATATATTATTATTAGTAATTCAAAATACAATAAAGAAAAGTTGTTCATTATATGGAAGTGATGTGTTTTATAACAGAATTTTAGAAGAACTTTTTTGTGTTCCGTCCGTCATCAATTTGTATTTCTTCTTTCTGTTCGTATTTCAAATTTTAAAATTGTGGCTCTAATTGTAAGTTGAAAATAATTTTACTGGCACTAAGTTCCTATCATAGAAAATTCACTTCTACTGACACTGTTCATGAAATCTGAAAATAAAATCTAAAAATTTGTGCAAAGTGTCCCGTCCGTTAAAACGGAATGCCTGTCTAGGAATAAGTAGGACTTGTTTTGGAAAATCTTTAAAAAACACATTTTGGGGGTTGAAACAAAAAATACGTCGACTAAACGTTTTTATACAGGGTGTCTCAGCTAAGACTTTCGAGCTTAATATCTCAGTTATTTGTCAACGGATTGTTATGAAATTTAGAATGCACATATTTTAGGATACACATATTTTCAAATAGGATTAAAAAAATGACATCAAGTTAAAAAACGAAATTTTAAAACACACTTTTTTTATTTAAAATTAAGCCAAATTACCGTTGGTTCCATTAAACCCCGAAAAATAAATGGCCACACAAAAAATTTACAAAATCGCTCGTCTGATCCAAGAAAAAAATTAAATTTTGTTGTTAAAAACTTAATCCAAATTTTGATATAATTTGGGCAGTCACTTTTTGAAACAATTGATGAAGCATTTCTATGCGGCATTTTGTGTATCACTGAAAAAACTGTCTGAAAAGTAAAATTGTTTTAATTTGGTGAAATTACTTTAAAAACCAACAACAGTGGCTGAAATTTCTGTGTTGTTGAAAAAGAAATCAATACTCGCCTATGGAAAGTGTCGTTGGACTTTTCGTGGAATGTTATTTATGAAATTTGAAGTTCAAAGAATCGTCAATAATTTGAAGACACAGGAAGCGTACCTGAACTAAATCGAGTGAGGACAAAACACGTCACTGGAAACGAAGCAATAGTTGGGGCTGTAATTCAAGCTTTCGAAGAGAATCCAGTCAGAAGTGTGCGAAACATTTCCAAAATCCTGAATGTTCAAGTGTCTAGAATTTTTCAGTTGTTGATCAATCTTTTAGTCCTTTTTGAAAGAATTAAAGCATCCAGTACCAAAAGTATTGTTTTTTAACTTTGTATGGGTGAGAGATAATTGTGAAATGTCCTTTGCGTGACAGTTACGTTTCTGCGAGTAGGATTGACCAAAATTCAATGGTAGTGCTCATTTGTCTCATAGAGATCTACGCTTTTGCATCTGTAGCCACGTTTAACAGTTGGTTTCTCATTTTTCTCGCGAAACAGACGTCTTCCACGAACGAGTTTTTCCTGACACTATTTTTCACTGACAATATTTTTTTAATATAAGTCTTAAAAGGCTTAACATTTTAAAAAGGCATGTAAAAATTACGATTTTAAGACTTGAGTTGTTGCAATAATTGGATTTTAATCTTTATCTTCTAAAATATCTGCATTTTAAATTTCATAAAAATCCGTTGACGAATATCTGAGATATCAGGCTCGAAAGTCTTAGCTGAGACACCCTGTATAACTTCACTGTAACTTATATAAAAAATGCAAGCTTATCCCCAAGACATTTAGATTGGCCAACAAGGCGCGGAATAATTTTCGCGGAAGTGCGGCATTAAAAGAACAGTAATTCGCATGTAGTTGCTTATGTATAATTAAATATTTCTGTTTGATAGGAGCTGGTAGCGTGGTTGTGGATTGAGGAAGCGCTGTGTCAGAGGGCATTAAGTCGCCACGCACCATCGAGTCACGCGGACTCCGGGCGACCCCTGCTGTTCACCCGTCATATTCCTCCTGCATAGTTGATAAAACATCACGGATCTCATCAACTAACCATGTTATTTTAACTCTTTAATTCTCTTGCAGTTTACAACACCTTTCGCAACATTGGAACGTATAGTGCTCTTCCATGCGACGAAGACAACCGCTAAAGCATTCCCACCAGCAGTCGCAAAGTGCCACCAAGCAGCTTTCGAGCAACGCACAAGGGAAAAGGTAACACCAGAGGACGCGCATGCAACTGTCGCGGTCGCAGCCGAATTTTCCGGCGTCAGCTTTGCATTCTGAAATCAGCAGGAAGCTCTCTTTAAGTCTCTAACATTATTACTGCACTTAGTTTATTATCCATCTTTCTTTGTATCTAATATTAGTTTTTTAAATTTTCTAATAAACATTTTCTAATAGCGCATTGCAATTTATTCAAAGCGGTTTTGGTCGCTGCTTCTGAAAGTACATAACTACCAGTAGTAAAGCTATTGTCACAAACCTTCCTTAACCCATTTACAACTTCGTCTAAATTTAATTTAAGTTAAAATAACTCATATTTTAGATTCCCCACTTCAATGTTTTTTTCATCAATTGCATGGTAGTTTGATCCATTTGGAGAAAAACGCATTACAAGCCAAAAAAGAACAAAAAATTGTAACATATGTTAAGAATTAAAAAAATAGTCTTAAAAATAAATTAAAATACCTAGACTAAAAAAGCGTCAAATAATCCATTATTTTAGCCTACAACAAATGGGCTCCAAATGTGCCAGTAAATCAACAAAATACAGGGTGTATACAAATTGGTGCCAATCACCACGCTTATATTTAAAAATTTATTTTCCTTGTTTCGAAGTTTCTGTCAGATTGTACCTACGTTCAAACTACAGTTTTTGGTCATTTATCTGGTTATTTCGTATACAAGCCAAAATAATCAGACAAGGTAAAATAACGTACTTAATTTAAAAAAATGTGAACCAAACAGTGGCAAGTACGAATAAAATTAAAAAACTAAACTGCGTACAAGGACAGAATAAACGAATTTGAGATTTTTTTCACATTATCCATAATACCTTGAAGTATACAACGGAAACAATTATTAAGTGTTATTAATTATTTAAGTAATAAATTTGTATTCACGACAAAAAAGCTCTTTTATCTAGAGACCTGTTACGCCGCAGATGGGTTATTTTAGGTGAAATAAGTCATAAAGTTCTGGTTCTTATAAGTATAAAAGAAGGAAGAACCTGTGTTATAATTATAACATACACATATGTCATTATAAGTTGTTGGCAAATTTGAGTAAAAGAAACGTATACAGATTGTTTCACATAATTTCACAAGGGTGCACACATCATCAGCGATGCACATTTCAATTTAGATTATGCAATTTTGTCCTGAACATTTTATATTTAAAAAATCTAGAAATATAGGTACAGGCAGAGGTAATTGTGGTGCAGGATTTTTGTTAATTTTTACTTCAATGTTAATCACAGGTCATGTGATTCTAAGAAACACATATCGAAAGAATTTTAAGTAATATTCTGTAATGTATGATTTAGATGGAATATTTTGGGTTTCTAGCGAAAATTATATTTTCCTGTTTCGTTAGTTATACAGACTGAACCAAAAGTAGTTGGGACAAAGTTTATATTTTTGTTATAGTATGGGTTGTTTTTTAAAAAAATCCTCGAATAAGTCGATTTTATTTTTGAGTATCTAGTGATATTATTTTCAATGTTTTTTTTAATTTTTAATTTTAAATGGCAAGCAACATTTTTTTTTGGGTTAATATTTGGAGATAAAGGATAATAGAAGAAAGCCATTCATATGCGACGTTTCGACAACGGTCGTTACCATTTTTAAGTAGCGAGTTTCATATTTACCAACATTCTTGTTTACTGTTCTCGATAGTAGTCATCTTTCAGGTAATAATATAAATTAAAAAAAAATAAAGAAATAAAAAATTCAAAAATTTAAAAGTTTTATTCTTCTCTAACTTTAAATGAGACGATTGTTTTATTTTTATTTTTTTATTCTACGACAATGTCAAAATATAAGGTTTTTCTCCTGTGTAACAATGTTTTGACAACTGCTTGGCATTTCTCAATGCGAAACGTCAGATTATTTTTAATAGATTTAAAGCAATTTTAAGCATTGTTGAGTCTAATTCGAAGAATAAAATGTTGTATTTAACTCGTTTTCGTATAAAATGGTTCATTTATTTCACCTCGTGAAAGATGAACCACTCATTTTTACTCGTGGTTTAATAATCAACTCGTGAAATAAAGCGTCCGATTTACACTCAAACTCGTTAAATAAATAACTGTTAGTTGCAATATAGTAACTGAAATACATAATTTAAATAATAGTAAAAACTAACCATTATTTGTCATAAGAGTGTTATATATTCCTCTCAGTTACAGTAAAATCTGCTTAATTTTCAGTTATTCTTTTAAAATATTTTATTTCAATTTTTGAAGAGTCAAAATAATTGGGTCTAAGCCGTCGTTAATAATAATCAAATTACAATATCCATTTACTGGAGGAAAATTGTAGATATTCTTGTAGTAAATATTTCGTCATCCTAATGTCTAACTAATTTGTTTCTAGTTATTAGAAAACATTAACACAATAAACATTCACTAACATACAAAGTAAAAATTATATTAAAACTTCAAAAATCGGAGGAAGATGACAAGCGCACTAATATCATCAGTCTAACACTACGCCCTAAACAGGTTCTCTGGTTGGTAATTATCTTTTACTTATTTTAATATTTTTGGAATATTAATAAAAACAAATCCATTGCTACAAAATCTATACAAAACACAGAGTGATTTTCGTGGAATAATGAGCCTGATTCAATTGTCAATCATTACTTTTTTTATTCTCGTTTTTTAAAAATGCCATTGTAGCGCAATTACCCAATGGCCATAATAAACCCACTCTCCCCTACGTGAATAAACTGTTTTTACAGTTTCTGTTATTCATTAATGCATCAGTTTCAGGAATAGTCTCAGAGTAGACAATTCGCTAGGGACTACACATGCACTATAGTCCAATTAAGGACTCAATATTTTTCAAAAAAGGCATTCCTATGTGTTTTACTTACGGCCGAGTTTAGACTTAAAAATTAAAATATACGAGTAACAAAAGTGTCGTTATTATCCTTCACTAACCAATAGCTCTAGGTCCTGGATGATAATGCATATCGTCCGTAACACTTCCCGTCGCCAGAAACGTCTCTTCCAGAGGATCATGTTGCGGATCAATAACTTGTATTCCATATTTGGCCAAAACATATTTCGACTGAGTCAATGGTAATTGTGCGTCTTTTCCAATACTCTCTCTGTCCATTTTTGTGATATGACATCGGTTGACATCAGTTCAAAACTATCGAATCACACCCCAGGGATCTAGATTTTTCCGCCCCTTTGCTGTTTATGAAGTTACATAAAAAACACAACTCTCTTTTAGTTTGTTTCTTATCGCCCCTTGGCTATTATGAAATTATCAAGTTAGGGGGTTACAACCACGCGAGGTGTTTAAACACATAGACAAGGCTAATGCGATACACGCGTGCTGTAATTTGGTAATGGGATTGTCAGTGAACCACCACCACCACCGGCTTTTAGGGGAAGAGTTATGACCTCATTACGGTAATTGCTTGTGGTTGCCACACGGGGAGACTCGGCGTGTTGCTGTCACGACGCTATTATTGCGAATTGATATTTTAGCACCGGTGTGGATTTTATAATGACATTTACTATACAGATTCACAAATTTATCTTCGGTTGCAACTCATTTATACCAAGCTTTTTGAAAATTTTAACAGTCAAATCAAACTATTAAAGAAAATTATGTCCTTAAACAGTAAAAGCTCTATAATTTTTACTAGTCATTGCAAAACGTCCGACGTTTTCTTTGTACACCATTAAATTTTTGTTATGATTACCCCTTCAAGCTAATCACTCAGGCAAGCTTATTGTGTGATTTATTGCAGACAGGCTGTAGTCTTTCAGACAAACCGATCGGTATCATAAATATTTTCAAACACCATTATCTGTTGTAAAACTTTATGGTGTACAAAGAAAACGTTATTATAATACAGTGTAACGTGTAAGAAAAAAAATTCAATTTCCTTTAATTTATGGGTTTAAAGCATTTGCAGTATAAAATTTGGCACCTGTTCTTTGTTTAAGTTTTTTTAGACCCTTTTTACTATCTCTAATTAATCTCTATTTATTCAACGTTTCTTTCTATTTTGTACAAAATATGTACATCCTATTAGCTGTTTTAAAACTATAAAAATGCCAAAGTCACATTTTACCTAATTATTTAGGTAATTATTTATTTACCTTAGGTATAGACTTTATTTAAAAATAAGACAAGGTTTGAAAACATACAAAAAAGTACGAAACGTCACCTCCAGGTTAAATCTTTATTTTACAATACAAGTCCAAACTCCCTAAAAACCTAACATGGCTAATAAATTAGAGAGGAATTCCGCAGAATACGTAAGATGTTAGCTGAAATGTAGACGTAATTGTAGACGTAATTTTCAGTGTTTTAACGGAAGTTTCGAAAAAACTTAATTTCTAGCTCAAAAATGGGCTAAATCATTCTATATACGTAGGCTAACAAATAATTTGCCAATTTTTTGACGAAACTGCACGGGATGAGTGTTTTTTTTTTGGTTTAAAAATAAAACACACCTAACAAAAAATAACAAACTAATATTGTAATTCTTAATGTGTAATATAGTTTTGACCTATTTTAGCAAAATTAAGTGAAATTTTGACCAAAAAACTTGCGAAAACGCTTGAAAGACAAAAGCAACGTATTTTTTTTTCTCCTCACTTCCGACCTACGTATGAGAAATAGTGAATTTTTAAGTGAAAAATGGTTGGTTGTTCAGCATTTTTAGGAAAATTTCACAACAAAACAAATATTTAGCTCTCACTTATAAACAAACAAAAGCTAACAAACCAGATTAAAATAACAGCTTTTTAAATTTTCATTGAAAAGTACAAAATGCCACCTCTAGTTCAAATTATTATTTTAACACAATGTTCATACTGTATCCAAAATTATATAACAAAAGTAAGAGATTAAAGGAAAATTTCGCCAAAGACGTGAGATTTAAAGTAACTTTCGAAGTAGATGATTTTTTGCTCAAAAAAGGAATGAAATCTTTTTAAACAAGCCAAAAAAACACCTCAATTAAAAATAAGACAAATGAGGATTAATTCAACAAAACAAAACATTTCATTATCTTGGGCTGAAAAAACGTGCTAAAGTACTATTAAAATATTTTATTTTAGATAATTTTTTGGTCTCGTTGAAAAAAAAAATTGCGAGAGAAGTGAGTTTTTAACCGAAAAAAGTGCTTAAACATCAAAAAGTCATGAATATATGTCACTTATAAATAGTTACCAATAAATTTATTAAAATCTCACTAAACAGACTAAAATGTACGAAATTTTTTATTCTCATGGGAAATTTTGCGCCTTATTAGAGGAAAATTTCACAAAATAAGAGAGATTGTAGCTTAAAAACAAGATAAAATTAAAAAAAAAGACCAAAATAATGTAATTTTCGATCTATATTTATATTTTTTTTAGAATATTTAGGCAAATTTTTAAGCGAAATACGTGAGTTGTGAGTTAAAAGTTGCAATAAAACCTTTAAAAAAGACAAAAGTAACATAATTTTAGATTTTCACAGGGAGAATAATTTGTTGGTTTGCAAAAAAGAAAAAAAAAAGGAAAAAAAGGGGAGAAAAGCTCAATTTTTGTGAACTAATAAAGATCTATCTACTTACAAAAAAAATAGCAAATCACGTAAAAAACCAAAAACCCTAAGTTCGATCTAATTTAGTAATTTTTGCAAAAAAAGTTTCTTTCTCAAAAGCAACATAAATGTAACGATCTAGATTTGTGATTTTTTGGTCTGTTCTAGAAAATTTATAGAAAAAAGTGAGTTCTTGGTTGAAAGTCGTACTAAAACTAATAGTTACGTAATTTTTGGCTTTCATAAGCGCATATGCTGTAACTTTTTTAATGGGCTGTTAGAATTTAACACTGATTAGAATCGCAAATCAAGGAATTTTATTGGTTATTCCAACAGCAACAATGATTAACTACTTTTAAATTTTATCAGATAATAGAGAATTTCTAGGTTTATTTAAGCAAAAGTATCATCCAAAATTAAAATTTGGACAAATTATTTGTATTTCGTCTTTTTTAGATCAATTTCGCAAAAAATACTTGCTTGCAATTTTTCTCAAAATTTTCCTAAATAAGTGTATTTTGAGCTCAAAATATGACAATTTTTCTTATAATTAAGAAATTTTTTTAACAAAATTTCGAAATATCATTTGAAAGTATACCTAATGTTAACTTAAATAACCAACTAGATTTATGAATTTTGTATCAGCCTTTCATCTCGACTATCCAACCTCTCTGCTATCAAATTTAATTTAATTAACTATCGACAACTTAAATACACATTAAGTGGAAATAATAAAAATTTGTACACGCGCTTCAGTAATCAGGAAGTTACTTATCTCCACGTTGCAAATTACACCCGTTTATGAATGCTTTTACATCTGTAAGAAGAACAAGTTGTTAATAACTGGTAGTGAAGAATAATAAATCTGATTAACCCAAAGTGGACTTAATTCAATATCAACAGCTTCTTGCATACTTTAAAATATTCCTTCAGTAGACATGTAAACAAAACCGACAACAAAAATCTGTTTAATTCGCTCAATAAAATTGATTTTTTAATATGCGTTAACTCTTTCATTAATTATAAAGTAAATTAAAAATTAAACCAGTTTTATGTCCGTATTAACCTCTAACATTTCGAATTTTAGAACGGGGATTCTAATTTATGGACCTGACGACTTTTACCCTATTATTGCCTGCTCTTGATAAAATATACGAGCTTCATTACCTAGATCCGCTACTTCAATTGCTGCAAAAGAGGACAGCAAAGAAGTGGTCCATTTTTAATTATTAGTTTTTTAGTAACTTTTTCTGTGAATATTTTACTAGGTTTTGCGTAAGATCTCATCATTGTTTGCCTGCAGCACAGCCAATTTATCACAATTTTCGCGTTGTGGGGGTTCTGTCTTTTTTCTAACGCTGTGTAATAATAAACCAATTATCAAGCCATGGATCAAAAACTCCACCGCTCGGTTACAAATGTTTTGTAACCTGATCCCAGATGTTAAATAGTGTCGCTTAACGGACACTTTATTTTTTACAATCAATGTTATGCCATTTGTCAAGGGCTTAAGTTCTTCCGGGTGGTGGTGCTTCGAATATCTTTGACACGCAACGCCTCAAGCTGATATATCACTAACTAGAAGGCATTCCAAGTCTTAAATGATTGCGTAAACAAATCGGTGGATATGTATGTATGCAATAAAGAAATAACACGTTTGTTCGTCGTGCACAATCCGTAACGGTCATAAAAATGCTTGCTTCAATGAGATATTAATTTATGATAATAATTAATTGCAAAATATTTGCAACTTCATTGGCAACGGCTTCGACATTTCGAGAGATTGATGCGCCCTTGGCGCGTAATGAGAACTGTCACGTAAACTGCCGGTTAAGTACTGGTATGCATCTTCTGAGAGATAAATACACATGGCTATTTTAATAATTCATATGTTAATTCTGATCTGGATGCAACATTCAAGACAGCGAATTTACAAATTGAAATCACTTGAACGTAAAACTTTTCTTCAACAAAACACTCTGGGGTTTTATTTGTCACATTTTGATTGTTTTTAGGACATCCTTGCAAATAGATAGGTATCGAGGGAGTTCTGGAATACAGGAAACGTAAGTAACTCTCAAGAGATCAAGAGAATATTTTTATGCCAAAGAAGCATTCAAAACTTTTCTTCCAACCAAATAAGTACGAATAAATAGCAACATCTTTCAGTCCCTGAAGAATATTTGTTTAATGTTTTTTGCTGGAATTTTTTTGTTAGAGTAATAAATATTTTAACGTTAAAAAATCGTAAAAAGTTAAGCACTGTGTTATGTAATAATAATGTTGATAATGTAATAATAAAGAAAAATAACATTGAAACTTTAGATATTACCTACAAATTAATTGTCAATTGTCTCTGTTTTTATTTAAATTATTTCTAATTTTAATTACTCTTAAACTACAAGACACATTCTATTTCTTAGAGAAGGATGGGGTAAAATATTAGAAGTAAAAACAAGACAAACCCTATTTTATGGCTGGTGATACAAGTCATTTAAGTGAGTTAAGAGTTCCTATGATAAACAATGTTTGAACTTTTTTTCATGAAATATAGCTCTTCAAAGGTATTTTTTTTGTACCTTATCTTAATAAATAATCATTTATTTATGAATTAATTTATCATAAATTGTATACTTTGCAACGATAAACAGATACCCTGTTAAAAAGGTCATTAACCAATAAATTAAATAAATAAAATGCAAAAAATAAACACGGTCATTCAAAGGCTGGTTCAAAATTTCTGGTTTCCCTGTATAAATCAAATGGTGTATTTTTGACTTTACGAAATTTTCAGTATGTACTTGTTTTGCAGATTTTTATACAGAAACAACAAAAAATTTCTCAGTAAACTTAAAAAACTTAAAACATTTAAAACAGACTAAATTCTGTCCCAAAAACAGTATTTTGCCGTTTTCACGTTTTTTCTACAGTAAGAGTGCAAATAATTTGAAAAATTTCATTCAAAATAAGGTAAAGAATTTTAAATTATTTAAAAAAAGGATGTTTTTTTTCAAAAGTTAAAGTAGGTTTCTGAGCTAAAATTAATATATTTAGTCAAACCGGACTAAAAAATGATTAAATTCAGCCGACGACTTAACTTACTTAAACTTATCAGTGCAAAGCAGTCCGTAATTCGTCTGTAACTTATAAATAAATTGTTACAATCAATTCAAAATTCAAAAATGGTAATTTTTTTATTTTGGTTAACTGAAACCGATCGTCGTTTTTTTAAATAGAGATTTCCTGGTACAATTTCTGGAAATTTATGACCATCTAAAGATGTACAGTCACGATCAAAACGAATGACACCCCTACCAACTGGGCCGGATAGCGAAAGTCCGACTAAAATTTTTTGGGTCATAAATAATTTCAACAGACAGGTTTATTTACAAACTGCCCATCTAGTTGGCACAATATCCAGCAATTTATAAACTAGCCAAATGTACAAATTAACCGTATCATATCGAAAAGATTTCTGGTTGCGGTTTTAGGAGTGTCATCCTTTTTGATCGCGATTGTACCACTTTTATCACATATTGTTTCCTGTTTAGGATTTAATTTTTCTAATTTTCAAAATTCAAAATTGTGATAAAAAATCATTTATTTTTAAGACAGTTGTAGTTTTTACAAAAAAATAAATAAGCTCTATTTTTTCTTTTCTATTCGTTTTCTATATTTTATTTTTTACTCTTATACTTATTTTTCTAAGCGTAGATTTGGTGCAAAAAATTAAAAATTTATTTAGTGAATAATTGTTGTAATTATAATGTTACCATGTGTAAAGCTTACAGTTACTGGACAAGGTTTTTTCTAGTTTAATTTTTTACCTAGGTAACTGTCCAATAACTGTGTACTTTATCCTATGTATTCGCTCATTTTAAATTTGTTCTAACGCAATGTAAATAAAAAATGTAAAAATTGTTTTTCTTGAGCGTTGACAATTTTCAGTAAGGTCACAAAATCGTTGTAAATTTCCATGTGGTCGTAGAAAAACAGTTGTTATTAAGTTCAAAAAACGCCAGAGGGTTAAAGCTGTTTACTTTGGTAATTGCCGGAAACAATGAGTAAAGTTTGCTCAATCGATACTTAATTAAGCAATTAATTAACACGTCTACGTGACACTTTAATTTATCCGTTATGGCATTTATTCAGAAATATTATGTAAATCTTGGGCCCCATTTTTGGATTTGTAAATAGCGCTGTGTCAGCATTGTTCTTTGATCTGTCAGGTGCAGTGTTGTGTGATAAGGAACTAAGCTTCTGTCTGGTCTCGATTACGATAACGACTTGTCAGATTTGCATCGGTATAAAGTTTGATTTATGATGGATGTGATGTGGGATTTATTTTTGTTGCCGCGACGGATTTGTGTAACGAAGCAATTGGAGCGTCTTTGAAGTCTTAATACAAGAAATTTTCACATAATAATTTGTAAATATAATTTAAACAGTTTAGCGCCTTCACCATGCCGGTCGGCTTACAGGCCAAATTAACACCTGTTTCGTGGGAATCGTGGTCATATTGTTTAAACAGCACTCCAGTATCTTTAGATTTCGGTTCAGTTTTAACACTTATGTGTGATTTATTCCTTCCGTAAAAGGTAACAAGTATACGGAACCGCATTTCTCGCCGGCCATTACATAAATGCTTGCGAAAGATTCTCTAATGTAAACGTCATCTTTGGAAAAAATGCAAATTAATGGTGTCCTTAGGGCCGAAGACCGATCTCGACCGCAGATAAACCGAATCGTCCATTAATTAAAATAGCAGCGGCCATTGTTGCCGGCCGACGGGTGGAAGGAAGTCAATTGGAGTGCTATTCTGAACTCCGTCAAAAGTTTCAATAAATCATAAAAAGGACAATAAATTCAAAATTCAAAAATTTCTTATTTATCTTGCAGTTCCTACTTTTAGGGAAATAATGTATTGACTAGGCACTGAGAAACATTTTGTTAGTATTCAAACAGAAAGTAGGTAGTTAATCCTAATATAATAGATTTTAAGGGAATTTTGTTGTCTTGTCGCTTCACATTTTTTGAACTTATTTGTGTTTCAACGATCATGAGGAGGTTCAATAGAGGAACGAAACTAGTCGATTGAAACATTTTGTTTTATTTATTCTGTCCAATGCTAAAGATTAACAAAGAAAAATTCTAGATGAAACTGTGATAGGGTTTTGAAAAAGAGCAAAGTACAAGCACGAAAATTTAGATTAAAACATGTTTGAATAAGTATAAAAAAATTCAACAAAATTGAGAAAAATTAAAAAAAATAGGTACACAAATTAAGGTCCGATTTACAGAACATCATTCTAAACCCCACATAAGTTAGTGGTACGTGTAATAGGCGGTGACTTCTAATAAGAATTTCACCTGAAATCTGAAATTACGTACACAGTCATAAACCACAACATTTTTTCAAGTTTTTTATTTTAAAAAGTCAGAAATGCTTTTATTTTTGTTTTTGGATACTTTGTCAAGTTTTTGTAAGGCATATTTCATCAGATTTCCCTAAACCTACCCAAATTTACCTGTTTTCAATTTTTTTGGTTCCTTCACCTTCAAAAAACGTAAACTTTATGGACCGGCTTATAGAAAGCTCAGTTAAGGTTAATTATGCTGTTAAAAGTCAGCAACGCAAGTAGACCAATTACACTGGTTCGGTTCGGTCACGTAGTCATTTGATCACGGATTAAATTAATGACGCTTCTATAAACCGGTCCTTTTAAGATTATTTAAACGTATTTGGGATTTTAGAGGAGAAAGCTTAAAGACCGGTTTATAGAAGCGTCATTAATTTAATTCGCGATTAAATGCATGATTAACTGATCACGTGACCAAATTGAAGCAATCTGATTAGTTCATTCTCGTTGTTAACTTTTAACAACAAATTTAAAGCTATATACGAGTATAAACCGATCCTAAGGAGCGGTTTATAGAAGCGCCATTAATTTAATTCGCAATTAAATACGTGATTAATTGATCGCGTGACCAAATTGAACAAATGTGATTGGTACAGTCGAGTTGTTAACTTTTAACAATGAATTAAATATTAACAAAGCTTTCTATAAACCGGTTTAAAAAAGCACCATTAATTTAATTCGCAATTAAATACGTGATTAACTGATCACGTGACCAAATTGAACAAACGTGATTGGTCCATTCGGGTTGTTAACTTTTAACAACGAATTAAATTTTAACAATGCTTTCTATAAACCGGTTTATAGAAGCGTCATTAATTTAATCTGCAATTAAATGCGTGATTAACTGTACACGTGACCAAATTGAACAAATGTGATTGGTCCATTCGAGTTGTTAACTTTTAACAACGAATTAAATTTTAACAATGCTTTCTATAAACCGGTTTATAGAAGCGTCATTAATTTAATCTGCAATTAAATGCGTGATTAACTGTTCACGTGACCAAATTGAACAAATGTGGTTGTTCCAGTCGCGTTGTTTTAACAACGAATTAAATATTAAAAAAGTTTTCTATAAACCGGTTTCTAGAAGCGCCATTAATTTAATTCGCATAAATACGTGATTAACTGATCACGTGACCAAATTGAACTAACGTGATTGGTCCATTCGGGTTGTTAACGTTTAACAACGAATTAAATTTTAACAAAGCTTTCTATAAACCGGTTTATAGAAGCGTCATTAATTCAATGTGCAATTAAACGCGTGATTAGCTGTTCATGTGACCAAATTCAACCAATTTGATTGGTCCATTCGCGTCCATTCGCGTTAACTTTTAACAACGAATTAAATTTTAACAAAGTTTTTTATAAAAATGTGTTAATAATTAAAACGTTACGGTCTTACGGTATTTTGTTTATTATCCAGATTATCGTTATTATTATCATTTTACAACATAAATAAACTATCATCATTTGCTCCAATTTATTCCACTGATTTCTGAATCATCTTCTTGTTCACAAAATTTTTTCTAAGGGGTCAGTATTTGAAATTGTCAAATCCAGTTTGTTTTTATTTATTTGAAAATTTTTGCCATACGTCTACCTATCTTAGTTTTTCTTTCTTTCACTGTTTTTATATGTTAATAAGGTTTAGAAAAATTCAAATAACCAAAACTAAATGCCCCAAATTTTTTACCACTAAAGGGAACAAAATTACATTCTATATATTGTTATAAATTTATGATAGTTTTCATCAAATTAAGTTGATTTTCATTGAATTTGGCTAATGAAATTCTCAGTGCCACTAAAAAGCTGTCAAAAAAAGAAGTTATAAATACAAAGTGATGCCGAATTAAATAAAACCAAAGCTAAGGTCTAAAACTTATGTGTCCAAATACGTTTCAAATATGTATTTAAAAATGATAAAATAATTATTGATAGTTTTTTCTGTCAATTACCAGAAGGTTTCTTTATACCTACACACATTCTTCTTTTACACAGAAAGTAAATGTTTGTAACTTATGATCAAAAGTAATATGAAGTAGATTATGAGCCAGTTTACAGATTTTTACACATTTTATTTCGAGATCAACTTCACATTATTTTTGTCAATGCATTTTAAATGGCAATTAGTTAAATTCTCAATTAAATTTTTTGTAAACCGGCCCTAAGATTTTAGACTAGAAATCAAAGAATTTATAATTTCATGTAATAATATTTAACAAGCAATGTGCGTTTCCGCCAACTTTCGTGCCAACTGTTGTATTTCCTGCGCTTCGTGGTATTTACAGACGTATTCCAGAAACATGTTCGGAATGAATTTCAGAACAGTTTATGTGAAGAAGCCACACGCAAACCTGCAATCTGAATCTGTCTGAAGCGCAAATGAATGCCACTTTAATGAAATTAAAATTCATTTATTCCGGAACATTATCTGTCTGGAGAACGAAATTCTAAGAAGGATGCATTAGCTAATTAATTGAAACCATCGTGCACACTTTCAAGAGGGGACAATCAAGGTGCTCATGGGTTAAAGTTGACTTTTTTGTCGCATGCGAATACCTCACCTTCATTGTCTGCATGCACGAACTGAGATACTAGTTGAGCAATGTATTTTATCAATTGCATGAAAGGAAAAATTCATCGATTTCATTGAACAATGAAGGACTTGCCGCAATACATTAAATCACCAACGATTTATTAATTCACGAACTATTTAATGTAAACACAGTTTTGCCGTTTCAGTTTTCAATAATTGGCGCAGTCAGTAGGAAAGTGGCAAAGTTTTGTCAACTGGCACAGATGGCATCTGAAGATAATTTTCAGCGGCTGGATGCGCCACTGAGTATAATTCTGTGTAGCCAACCAGGAAAACATTACCATTTAACTAATCATTATCCATTTATTATAGCCTTGTTAGAGTTCTTGTGAGGAATTCGTGTAAAGTTACTTTTAATGTATAGATACAGGCAATTGTAAATTGCATCAGAGGCAAAGGGTCACTAAGCTGCAACCTGCAACATGTAAACTCCAGCGGCAAGTGCTTTGAGTAAATATCTAATTTGCTGTAGGCGGATTGTAACCAACTCACTTGCAACGATGCCTTCATACAAATAAACCCTTTTACTGTTAGCTGCAGCAAAAATTGTCAGTTTAAATAATTAAATTCTTAAATGAAAAAGCAGCCAGTTTTGAGTGTCAACTTTTTCAGTTACATTTGGTTACATTTGCAAAAGCGATTAAGATGTAGGCGCACATGTTTGCATTGTCAACAAGGTCAGTCAAACAATAAGGTAAATTCAGGTGCATTTGCGAATGTATGACGTGTTTGAGTACAACAAAGAAAGTAGATTCACCGAATTTTATGCAAATTAACTTTTCGAATTATTTATCACATGTGTACCAAAAATGACAAGGTTTCTTGGGAAAATGATGAGTTTTCACGTTTGATTAAGAGAAAATTTGGTACACAGATCAATACACTAAGTAAAGAGTAAATATACAAGAAGACGAACTGTTTACATACCCTTCTGTGTTCAGTACTCATTGGACGCAATATAATTTAATATAATTAATTACATTCCATATTTTTATTTTTGGGAAATTTCGCAAAATAATTACCATTTCGATGAAAACCCTTTTAAAAATAACAAGGAAATTTTTCTCATTTACAACAAATGGTGTTTTTGCTCAAAAAGGTGTTTAAGCGGTCGTACAAAGTAAAAATAACACCATCTTGACGCAATTTGCTGAATTTTTTGGGGTAATTTTGGATGAAAATTCACGGAAAACATGCGTTGAAGGTTTAAAAACGTGCTAAAATAACAAAAAATTGGTAAAATCATATCGATTTTTTAGGCCGGTTTACCAAGATTTTGCAAAAATTGATGCGGTTTCAGCTTAAAAATGCGTTAAAACGTCCGAAAAATTAAAAAACACTCCATTTTTTAAATATTTTTTCGGTTAAATTTTAGAGCGTTTCTGATTGAAAATTTGCTAAAACATCGAAAAGTGCAAAATAATATACTTCGTGATCAAATTTAGTGATTTTTCGGCTGATTTTTGAGATTTTTGTCGAAATAATTGTGTTTTTGAAAAAGACAAAAATTACAAAATATCATTTTCATTGGTTGTAATATAATTTAATGTAATTAATTACATTCCAATTCAATGATTTTTTTTGTATTTTTCTGAGGAAATTTCTTGATATACTTAATCGATTGTTTGGCCACGAATGAACAGAATCTTCAAATGAGGTTTTTGTTAAAAAAGGTGTTTAAGCGGTCGTACAAAGTAAAAATAGCACCAACTTGGCGCAATTCGATGATTTTTTTTGGGTAATTTTGTATGAAAATTCACGGAAAACATGTGTTGCAGGATCAAAAACGTGCTAAAATAACGCAAAAGTGGTAAAAAGTGGTAAATTTCGCAAAAAATTATACGGTTTCAGCTCAAAAATGCGTTACAACGTCCGAAAAATAATAATTTTAAATAATTTTTCGGTTGATTTTTAGAGCGCTTCTGATTGAAAATTTGCTAACACAGCCGAAAGTGTAAAATAATATACTTCGTGATCCAATTTTGTGATTTTTCGAAATAACTGTGTTTTTGAAAAAGAAAAAAATCACAAAATACCATTTACTGTTACTCTGAACGAAATCTCTCCTTCTGGATTGGGATTGAAGTCCAAAATAACGAAATTCCTTTTTGTGTTCATAATCACATCCTTTCAGGAGTTTAATAATAATGTGCTAAAACGGTTGAAAAAGAAAAAAAAATATTTAAATTTTCGACTTAGTTTAGTAACTTTTAGTAACGTTAGCAAAGTTTCGTCTTGAACACCATAAAAATACAAAAATAGGACCATTTTTGACACAATTGAGTGTATTTCTCATTAAACTTTGCGAAATAATTTAGTTTCTGATTTCTGTCTGAACAAAGCTAAAACGTTAGAAAAAAGTAAAATAAAAATATAATCTGTTATCAAATTTACAGCTTTGTCGTTCTGTTCTAAAAGATTTAACTTTCGAAAAAATTACATCACTTTCGACCCAATTTAAGGATTTTTTTTCGGATTAAACATCTAGGTATTGCGTTTATATATTATTATTTTTTATTATTATTATTTGTAGTATTGTATTGTGTAACCATATTTGGACTTTTGTCTGTGGGTTGATATTGTTATTATTATTTAATAATCGATTATCTAACTAAAAACTGACCACTAGCTATAGATGACCTAATTAGGCGATTTTGCGCTATATTTTTGTTAAAATGTCGCTAAATAATTTCATTTTCCGATCCAGTAACTTTTCAAACTTCCGTAAAAACTCAATTTTTAGCCCAAAAGCGTCAGAATTGTGTTTTTTTTTGAGTAATTTTTGACGAAATTTATTGCGTTTTTAGATTAAAAATGTACTAATAGAACGCAAAAATGGTGAAACCATATTATTTTATATGCATTTTATAACCAGGTTTAGAAAATTTTCACAAAAGACTGCTTATAAACACTTTAAAAAAATGCAAATCCATTGAGTGATTTTTTGGTTAATTCAAGACAAAAATGACGACTGAAAAACCTGAGCTGACCTGACCTGAAAAAAGTAGTGTAATTCGATTTTTCTAATAATTCTTGAGGAATTTTTCAAAAAACTACATTTCTGAAAAAACGAGGCATAAAAGTGAAACCGGGGGCAAAACTAAATGAAATTTTGCTTTTTCATATTATTTTGGACGAAATTCGCCAAATTAATCGGGAGTTCATGTTAGGCAACGTGTTCTAATAAATGGAAAAACAATTGAAATTTATTGTTATACATTTGAAAAAAATTACTTATTCAACTGTTTGCGATTTGGCACACCCTGTACATTATGTACTTTACCGCGTGTTTCAAGTAAAAGTCGACTATTGCTAAAACTACAGGATAATTTGAGTTTTTCTATTGCAAATTTAACGAAAAATATTCACAGGCGACATCGCAGTGATTTTTCAAAAATTAATCTTTTTTAAAACGAAAAGTTGAATAATTCCGAAACGAAAAAAGATAGATCCGTAATAGTTTATATAAAGTTACATTATTTTTTTGTGTAGAATCTAATTATGCAAAAATATAAAAGGTGTTCCATTAAAAAAAATATAATAATTTGTAGACTTTAAGTCGATCTATCGGACAATAAAAACAGCAGGGCAATATTTCAAGTAACAAAAAAGTTATATCCCGATTATGCACCCCTGGATCACCCTATATTTCCCAATTAAAGCGGAACATTTGTATTTCAAAACATACGGTATTACATAATTACCTACTCAGCTGACCGCTTCCAAAGTTTTTATAAATTTTGAAACCTTAACCTGTTGGAAAAAATGTCATTTTCTCATAGAAAAACACTAATTTTTTTATTAGTAGTAATAATGCAAAATGTGGAAGGATACTGTTTGCCACGAGATCCTAGAAGGACAATATCAGACAGTCATCTATTAGCTAACTTGTCAGAAATCAATTTAAAATTAGATACTGTCGCATTTTTTGCGGTAGCTGCACTAGATTCGCCGTAATCGGCTCTTGAAAAATAGAAAAAAGATAAACATTCTCTCGTTCTATGGTTCTAGCGTTCCCAATTTCGCCGTAATCGGCGTTTAAAATAATGTAGTTTTATATTTGGCATGAAATGAAACGGCTAGAGACTTAATTTTCATGGCAACAGCTCTTCTAACTTCGCCGTAATCGGCGTTTAAAAGGTGTAACCTTTTTGCGAGTAATCAACTAGTAATTTCCGGATGTTACACATTTTGTAATGGCGATTACGGCATTGCCGGACTTTTTGCTCTGGTTTAGTGTATATAGAAAAAATTCACCGTAATCACCTTTTGAAAATATTTTTTGGCATTTCATAGAAAATGTTAAAATCAAAAGCGAAAATCGACTAGTTCAGGAGACATTTTTATGCTATTCTATGTAGTTCTTCTAACTTCTCCGGAATCGGCGTTTGGAATGTAAAATTTTCAATCAGGTTGTATTTCGAATTATTTTTAAAATCTCTAGATTTTTGCGCTCTTGTAGGAAATTTCGAGACTAAGAGCCAGAATCTTACCGCTAAAGCAGCTTTTTGTCCTAGCTCTTCCAAAGTTTTCATAAATTTTGAAACCTTAGCCTGTTGGGAAAAATGTCATTTTCTCATAGAAAAACAGTAATTTTTTTATTAGTAGTAATAATGCAAAATGTGAAAGGATACCGTTTGCTACGAGGTCCTGGAAGGATTATATTAAACAGTCATCTAATAGCTAACTTGCCAGAAATCAATTTAAAATTAGATACTGTTGCATTTTTTGCGGTTGCTGCACTAGATTCAGCGTAATCGGCTCTTGAAAAATAGAAAAAAGATAAACATTCTCTCGTTCTATGGTTCTAGCGTTCCCAATTTCGCCGTAATCGGCGTTTAAAATAATGTAGTTTTGAATTTGGCATGAAATGAAACGGCTAGAGACTTAATTTTCATAGCAACAGCTCTTCTAACTTCGCCGTAATCGGCGTTTAAAAGGTGTAACCTTTTTCCGAGTAATCAACTTGTAATTTCCGGATGTTACACATTTTGTAATGGCGATTACGGCATTGCCGGACTTTTTGCTCTGGTTTAGTGTATATAGAAAAAATTCACCGTAATCACCTTTTGAAAATATTTTTTGGCATTTCATAGAAAATGTTAAAATCAAAAGCGAAAATCGACTAGTTCAGGAGACATTTTTATGCTATTCTATGTAGTTCTTCTAACTTCTCCGGAATCGGCGTTTGGAATGTAAAATTTTCAATCAGGTTGTATTTCGAATTATTTTTAAAATCTCTAGATTTTTGCGCTCTTGTAGGAAATTTCGAGACTAAGAGCCAGAATCTTACCGCTAAAGCAGCTTTTTGTCCTAGCTCTTCCAAAGTTTTCATAAATTTTGAAACCTTAGCCTGTTGGGAAAAATGTCATTTTCTCATAGAAAAACAGTAATTTTTTTATTAGTAGTAATAATGCAAAATGTGAAAGGATACCGTTTGCTACGAGGTCCTGGAAGGATTATATTAAACAGTCATCTAATAGCTAACTTGCCAGAAATCAATTTAAAATTAGATACTGTTGCATTTTTTGCGGTTGCTGCACTAGATTCAGCGTAATCGGCTCTTGAAAAATAGAAAAAAGATAAACATTCTCTCGTTCTATGGTTCTAGCGTTCCCAATTTCGCCGTAATCGGCGTTTAAAATAATGTAGTTTTGAATTTGGCATGAAATGAAACGGCTAGAGACTTAATTTTCATAGCAACAGCTCTTCTAACTTCGCCGTAATCGGCGTTTAAAAGGTGTAACCTTTTTCCGAGTAATCAACTTGTAATTTCCGGATGTTACACATTTTGTAATGGCGATTACGGCATTGCCGGACTTTTTGCTCTAGTTTAGTGTATATAGAGAAAAGTCACCGTAATCACCTTTTGAAAATATTTTTTGGCATTTCATAGAAAATGTTAAAATCAAAAGCGAAAATCGACTAGTTCAGGAGACATTTTTATGCTATTCTATGTAGTTCTTCTAATTTCTCCGGAATCGGCGTTTGGAATGTAAAATTTTCAATCAGGTTGTATTTCGAATTATTTTTAAAATCTCTAGATTTTTGCGCTCTTCTATGAAATTTCGAGACTAAGAGCAAGAATCTTACCGCTAAAGCAGCTTTTTGTCCTAGCTCTTCCAAAGTTTTCATAAATTTTGAAACCTTAGCCTGTTGGCAAAAATGTCATTTTCTCATAGCAAAACAGTAATTTTTTTATTAGTAGTAATAATGCAAAATGTGAAAGGATACTGTTTGCTACGAGGTCCTGGAAGGATAATATCAGACAGTCATCTAATAGCTAACTTGCCAGAAATCAATTTAAAATTGGATATTGTCACATTTTTTGCGGTAGCTGCACTAGATTCGCCGTAATCGGCTCTTGAAAAATAGAAAAAAGATTAATATTCGAAATTAATAGCTAACTTGTGAGAAATCAATTTAAAATTAGATACTGTCGCATTTTTTGCGGTTGCTGCACTAGATTCAGCGTAATCGGCTCTTGAAAAAGAGAAAAAAGATAAACATTCTCTCGTTCTATGGTTCTAGCGTTCCTAATTTCGCCGTAATCGGCGTTTCAAAAAATGTAATTTTGAATTTGGCATCGAAATGAAACGGCTAGACACTTAATTTTCATGCCAACATCTCTTCTAACTTCGCTGTAATCGGCGTTTAAAAGGTATAACTATTTTGCGAGTAATCAACTTGTAATTTCCGGATGTTACACATTTTGTAATGGCGATTACGGCATTGCGGGACTGTTTGCTCTAGTTTAGTGTATATAGAGAAAATTCACCGTAATCATCTTTTGAAAGTATTTTTTGGCATTTCATAGAAAATGTTAAAATCAAAAGCGAAAATCGACTAGTTCAAGTGAAATTTTTATGCTGTTCTATGTAGTTCTTCTAATTTCTCTGTAATCGGCGTTTGGAATGTAAAATTTTCAATCAGGTTCTATTTCGAATTATTTTTAAAATTTCTAGATTTTTGCGCTCTTCTAGGAAATTTGGAGACTAAGAGCAAGAATCTTACCGCTAAAGCAGCTTTTTGTCCTAGCTCTTCCAAAGTTTTCATAAATTTTGAAACCTTAGCCTATTGGCAAAAATCTCATTTTCTCATAGAAAAACAGTATTTTTTTTATTAGTAGTAATAATGCAAAATGTGAAAGGATACTGTTTGCTACGAGGTCCTGGAAGGATAAAATCAGACAGTCATCTAATAGCTAACTTGCCAGAAATCAATTTAAAATTGGATATTGTCACATTTTTTGCGGTAGCTGCACTAGATTCGCCGTAATCGGCTCTTGAAAAATAGAAAAAAGATAAACATTCGAAATTAATAGCTAACTTGCGAGAAATCAATTTAAAATTAGATACTGTCGCATTTTTTGCGGTTGCTGCACTAGATTCAGCGTAATCGGCTCTTGAAAAATAGAAAATAGATAAACATTCTCTCGTTCTATGGTTCTAGCGTTCCTAATTTCGCCGTAATCGGCGTTTCAAATAATGTAATTTTGAATTTGGCATGAAATGAAACGGCTAGAGACTTAATTTTCATGGCAACAGCTCTTCTAACTTCGCCGTAATCGGCGTTTAAAATGTGTAACCTTTTTGCGAGTAATCAACTTGTAATTTCCGGATATTACACATTTTGTAATGGCGATTACGGCATTGCCGGACTTTTTGCTCTAGTTTAGTGTATATAGAGAAAATTCACCGTAATCACCTTTTGAAAATATTTTTTGGCATTTCATAGAAAATGTTAAAATCAAAAGCGAAAATCGACTAGTTCAGGAGACATTTTTATGCTATTCTATGTAGTTCTTCTAATTTCTCCGGAATCGGCGTTTGGAATGTAAAATTTTCAATTAGGTTGTATTTCGAATTATTTTTAAAATCTCTAGATTTTTGCACTCTTGTAGGAAATTTCGAGACTAAGAGCCAGAATCTTACCGCTAAAGCAGCTTTTTGTCCTAGCTCTTCCAAAGTTTTCATAAATTTTGAAACCTTAACCTGTTGGAAAAAATGTCATTTTCTCAAAGAAAAACACTAATTTTTTTATTAGTAGTAATAATGCAAAATGTGAAAGGATATTATTTGCTACGAGGTCCTGGAAGGATAATATCAGACAGTCATCAGACTCATCTATCAAGTTATAATTTTTTGGTGTCACCTCTTGTAGCTGGCTTTTAGTACATTTACGAGCATAATTTGTAACACGTGCTTTGGTCACGCCACGTCCGGAAACTCTAAAATATAATAGCGCCGGCATGGCAGACGAAGAAAGTGCGTGGACGCGTAACGCGTCGCGTGCGTGCGTGACTAGAATTACCATATTTATTAAGAGTGGCCGTCATCTACTGGACCTCTTTGTTGATTGATGTTGCAACTAATTTAATTTAGGGTTGTCACAATCAAGGCGAAGTCGAGCCCATTCAAGAAAAGTTCTTTCTTCGAACACTCATCATTATCCATTTACCTGAAAAAAAATATACATGTAAGGTTCAGCGAAGATACAGGAAAATTGTAAAATACGGTTACAAATATTTTAACGATGTCTATCTGGTAAATTGTATCGATTTACAGGGGAATAAATGTAAAACATGGAACATGTTTCAATTAAAATTCATGCGTCTGAATATCATAAATGCGCGGCTCATGCAAGAAATATTGTATAACAGTAGTTCGAGTTGATAATGCGTGACATCTGCTTGCAACTAGCTAATTTTTACGCTTGGTGGTTGAATTTTGTTTCACGGCGATGGCAGGACGAAGATAAATGGTGACAAATTTAACAAATAAACGGTTTCCAAATAGTGTTTTACGGATGAGTTGCATCACACTTTGAAGATAATTAATGTATCTACAATTACAGAAATTTCACTTTGTATGCATATTTGCTTATTGACTTTCAAATCCTTATCTTTCGTGCCTTAAAAGTGTAAGATGAAGGTTGAGGAAGTTCTGGGTAATCAACAGTGTGATACTTGAAACCTCGAAGACTATGGGAATCAGGTTAGAAGATCAGAACGTGTTAATTTATTAATACAAGTACACTTTATTGTAGGCAAATGAATACTAGTAAAATATCACTCCCATTTGTTGTTCATTGAAGAATTAAAGCTATTTTCGATGATTTTTTTTTCAAATAAATGGTAAAATGAAAGTTTATTAAATTTATTTTAATTTATTTTTTATTTAAATAAACCAACTTTTCAAAATAAAATACCTGCGAAAAACTGAAACGTCAAAATAATTTTATATTAAGACACAATTACGGTGGTGTCTGATTTTTTTTACACATTTTTCTAACTTCGCCGTAATCGACCTTAGAAATTAATAGCTAACTTGCGAGAAATCAATTTAAAATTAGATATTGTCGCATTTTTTGCGTTAGCTGCACTAGATTCGCCGTAATCGCCTCTTGAATAATAGAAAAGGATACATCGTTCTAGCGTTCCCAATTTCGTCGTAATCGACGTTTGAAAAAATATAGTTTTGAATTTGGCATCGGAATTAAGCGGTTAAACAAACATTTATTTGTTCTAGCTCTTCTAGTTTCTCCGTAATCGGCGTTTAAAAGGTATAACCTTTTTGCGAGTAATCAATTTGTAATTTCCGGATGTTACAGATTTTGTGATGGCAATTACGGCGTTGTCAGACTTTTTGTTGTAGTTTACAGAATAGAGAGAAAATTCACCGTAATCAGCTTTTGAAACGATTTTTTCTAATTTCATAGAAAATTTTAAACCCAAAGGCAAAAATCGACTAGCTCAAAAGGCATTTTTGTTGTTCTAGTTCTTCTAACTTCGCCGTAATCGGCGTTTGGAATGTATAATTTTTTGTATTTCGAATTATTTCCAAAATTTTAAATCAGTTGTTCTAGATTTTTGTACTCTTCTATAAAATTTGGAGACAAAGGGCAAGAATCTTACCGCTAAAATAGTTTTTTGTCCTAGCTCTTCTATTTAATTTCGCATTAATTAGTGTTGGAATGTAACTTTTTTTGCAAAAGTCAACTTAAAATTGCCGGATGATGTGGATTTTTTGAGGGCGATTACGGAGTTTTTGCGTTAAACTCGCAATAATCGGCTTTTGAAAAAACATTTTTTGTCTTTTCTTGAAAAGTTTTTAAGTTTACACCAGGTCTTCTAGTTTTGCCGTAATCGGCGTTTGCAATGAAATATTTTTGTTAGATAGCTCGAAATTGGCATCAAGTGTTATAAATTTTTTTCTACGAAATTTAAGAGCTAAGGGCAAAAATGAAACCAATAAAATGGTTTCAAATTTTTTTCCTAAAAAATATTTTTTGTCTTAGTTTTTCCAGTTCCTACGTAACCGGCGTCTGAAATTTTACTCTTGAAAAATCAGTTTGAAATTGGCGAATATTATTAAATTTTTGAGAGCGATTATGATATTGTTGAACTTTTTTCTAACACCACTAGATTCGCTGTAATCGGCTTTTGACATGTAACTTTTTTTGCAAGAAAAAAAAACAGACGGCTGTAGAATGTAGAGGCATTTTTAAGTTTACACCAGGTCTTCTAGTTTCGCCGTAATCGGCGTTTGCAATGAAATATTTTTGTTAGATATTATCTCGAAATTGGCTTCAAGTGTTATCAATTTTTTTCTACGAAAATTAAAAGCTAAGAGCAAAAATGAAACCAGTTTTCCAGTTTCTACGTAATCGGTGTCTTAAATTTTACTCTTGAAAAATCAGTTTGAAATTGACGAATATTATTAAATTTTTGAGGGCGATTATGATATTGTTGAACTTTTTTGCAAGAAATGAACTTAAAATTAATTGTTGTTGTGGATTTTTTAACTACGGTTACAATTTTGCTGAACTTTTGCGGTAGCTTCACTAGATTCGCTGTAATCAGCCTTTGAAAAATAGTCAAAGTTACAATTCCCAACGATTGTTGAACTATTTTCTAGCATCATTAGATTCACTGCAATCGGCATTTAAGATGGAACTTTTTTGCAAGAAATAAACCTGAAATTAATGGCTATTGTGGATTTTTTATCGGCTGTTACAATGTTTATGAATTTTCTGCGATAGCTTCACTGGATTCGCCGTAATCAGCCTTTGAAAAATAGACAAAGTTACAATTCCCAACGATCTTTGCGTTTTTTAGAAAAATTTTAAGGTCAAGGGCAAAAATTTAATTGACTTTATTATTTTGACCAAGCTCTTCTAGTTTCGCCGTAATCGGTGTTTGAAATGAATAATTTTTTTGCAAGAAATTAACTTAAAATTGGCGGATATAATGATTTTTTGAGGGCCATTATGATATTGTTGCTGTTGTAGATTTTTTAACAGCGGTTACGATGTGCTTTACTTTTTACAATAGCTTCACTAGATTCGCCGTAATCGGCCTTTGAAAAATAAAAAAAGGTACATTTCCCGACAATCTTTGCGTTTTTTTAGGGAAATTTTAAGGACAAGAGCAAAAATTGATCTGTTTTTTACTTTTTTGTCCAAGCTCTTCTAGTTTCTAGCTTCACTAGATTCGCCGTAATCGGCCTTTGAAAAATAAAAAAAGCTACAGTTCCCGACAATCTTTGCGTTTTTTTAGGGAAATTTTAAGGACAAGAGCAAAAATTGATCTGATTTTTTACTTTTTTGTCCAAGCTCTTCTAGTTTCGTTGTAATCGGTGTTTGAAATATATAATTTTTTTTGCAAGAAATCGAATTAAAATTGGCGGATATGTTGTAGATTGTTTGAGAGTGATTACTATGTTGCTGAACTATTTATGATTGCTGCAATAGATTCACCGTAATCGGTCTTAGAAAAATAAAAAAAAGAAAGTTTTTTTGTGTTTTCCTAAAAAATAAATCATTCTTTTTTGTTATAGCTCTTATATTATAGTAGTTTCGCCGTAATCGGCGTTTAGAATGTTAGATTAAGTTAACTCAAAAATGGCTCATGTAGATTTTTGATGGCAATTACAAGATGGTGACGGATTTTTTGCTACAATAGACAAACAATAGGCATTTGAAAAATGTTCAATAATTTTTTCCCTATGGGTCAAAAAAATAGGTTAAAAAATGCAAATTATTTAGAAATTTTGATAAACTATATAATTATGATCATCTTTTTCCGACACCTACATAAAATATTTCTCTCAAATTTGATTCACATTTTAGACAATTTTATCCTAAAATCAGATAGGTAAACTGTAATTTGTTAGCTGGAGCTTTTCTAAATTTGGCTGCTTGGATACTTATCTTGCTTGAATTTAAATATATTGTTCCGTTACAATATACTAAATTAATTTCACTATAAATCACACTCTAGAATGTTTTTCCTGGATAATTTCCTAATTTTTCTTTGACAAAACAAGTAGCATTTGTGTTCAAAATCTAAACACAAGATTCGATCTCATGATATTGTGTATGTGTGACGTACACGATAAGCTTTAAATCTGTCGAGATTACCTTAACAGAATTGTGCAATAATTTCGTTCTTTTTCCTGTTTCCCATCACAAAATGATAATTTATCGCACGTCGCTCACGTAAAAATTGAATAAAATATTCATACGAATCCTGTTTTTCGCCTTCCACCGTGCCAGAATCTCGCGTCATGACAAAGAAGAAACCGAGAAATATATTGAGCAGAAGCTATAAAGAATACGTGATTATGGCCATTACATGAGCTTAGCTTTAGTTACATGCGCATGTATGCCCGACACTGTTACATTCCGGAGTGTCTGACACCTCGGTATATCCGTATTTGTAATAATATTATGGTGTTTTAACGGTTAAGTGCACTTCAAAAATAATCAAACTTGTATAAACGGCCACATGCATTCTATACGGCTGTGCTGATTTTATTAGATTGCCTACGTGTTTATCTAAAGTGCTAATAAATTGCAATTAAATTATTTTTTGCGTTTCTACTTCGTTTAACTCAAATTCGTTCTGTCTGATTTATTTGGGTATGATTATTTGATTTACATTGATATGTTAGACGTTTGACTTTTACGCTGTTATTAACTACAGACCACATACTGTGCCCTAAAAACAACTCATTCAAACAAAGAAACTGACCATTTAGATAATGACCGGTTTCTTGCTTTCATCTCCGTCACGACTGTAATAATATCGCAAAGTTTCGCTTCTTCTTATTATGATAATAAGTTCATCTTTTTGGTAATAAATACTGAGAAGAAAGTGTATTATAAAAAATAGGATAGTATAATAAACACAGAGACAGGCGATGTGTCGACACGTTTTCCAAGTCTGCGTTGATGAAAATAGATAAACAAGAACAAGACATGAAAAATTATTACAAAAGAAACGTAGAAACTAGAAAGCGCCGCACTGGTCATCACAACTAAAGCACGTGCTTGTTGAAACAGATTAAAATAAACTGTAGCGTGTTATCACTGTTGTACATCTACGATAATATTTTTTGGTAACAATTAATTTTGTTGTTCAACAATCAAACTGGCAAAGGAGTGGAATTGTTTTTTTTTGGCTCTAAACACACTTGACTTGAGACAGAAGAGTAAATTTAAACATATATTATGCAGAGTATCCCAGAGAGTATAATATTAAAAAATTGTATACGGGGTGTTAGGGAATGGCTTAGCAATATATCGTATGTGAATTTGCCATGATCAGACGAGTTAAAAACCATTTTCCCAAAAAGTGCGTAATTTCTTCAGAAATCTTTATTAACTTACCTGTTGAGAACCACTGTGTGGCTTATGGTAATTTATTACCAGTTATTTTTTTATTAAATAAAATGGAGATGGTGGCGCATGGGCGTTTTGAGAAATTTTCAAAATTGTGGCTAACATGTTCATTTGTGTGGGAAGTTTTCATCCCTGCCCAGGCAAAACAATTTTGGTTTTTTTTCCAAAAATTTAATAATAAAACACAAATGGAAATAGAAGAATAACGTAGTGAACCAAGAAGTTAATTTACCTTTTCTGTTTTGTCAATAATATTAAAGTTTACGCTAATTTTTATAATTCTAGTTCAGCGGTTCTCAAAATTTGGGACTTTAATTTCGAAACGATTTTTTGGGAAAACTATGCATTTTTGATTTACATAAATTTTGTTTAATCGATTTTCATGCCATTCTCTGTTTACCTACCTTTAAATTTTTGCTAAACCATACACTAACACGCTGTATAAAAGTCATAGATGTTGAGAACCACTGTGTGGCTTTTGGTAATTTATTAGCAGTTAATTGTTTTATTACACAAAATGGAGATGGTGGCGTTTTGAAAAATTTTCAAAATTGTAGCTAACATGTTCATTTGCCCTGTCCAGGCAAAACAATTTTGGTATTTTTTCCTAAAATTTAATAATAAAACACAAATTGAAATAGAAGAATAACGTAGTGAACCAAGAAGTTAATTTACCTCTGCTGTTTTATCAATAATATTAAAATTTACGCTAATTTTTATAATTCTAGTTCAGCGGTTCTCAAAATTTGAGACTTTAATTTAAAAACGATTTTTTGGGAAAACTATGCATTTTTTGATTTACATAAATTTTGTTTAATCGATTTTCATGTCATTTTCTATCTACCTACCTTTAAATTTTTGCAACCATTCATTAACACGCTGTATAAAAGTAATAGTAAATAAATTTTGCTCATTTCTTAGAAATGTTTTTTTACAAGTTACAAGTAGATATTACACACGGGAAACACAAGAGAAAAACAAGGATAACCATTTTTTCAAAAATTTAAGTTAAAAACTAATTTTTAACATCAATAACATCTGGTAGGAAAAATTCAGAACTATTGACTCGTTTTTTTTCTTTACTTTTTCTAGATTGTAAAGATATCATATTAATTAGTTTTAAGTTTATGATGTTATGTAAAAATCCTTATATGGCACTGTCCAAAACATGTTAAAACAATAACATTTCATCAAAAATAATAAATAAACTAATGCTACATTACAAATTACGGCGAATCTAGTGCAGCTACCGCAAAAAATGCGACAATATCCAATTTTAAATTGATTTCTGGCAAGTTAGCTATTAGATGACTGTCTGATATTATCCTTCCAGGACCTCGTAGCAAACAGTATCCTATCTCATTTTGCATTATTACTACTAATAAAAAAATTAGTGTTTTTCTATGAGAAAAATTTATAAAAAGTATGGACGCTGTCAGCTGGAGTAGGTAATTATGTAATACCGTATGTTGTTATGATTTATGACTGACGACAGTTGCCAAAGCTAAATTCTAAATTTTTTAAAACAAAAATGTTTCGCTTTAATTGGAAAATACAGGATGACCCAGGGGTGCATAATCGGTCTATAACTATTTTGTTACTTGAAATATTGTCATGCGATTTTCATTATCCGATAGATCGACTTAAAGTCCACTAACTAAAAATATTTTTATTATACACAGGGTGCTGTATACAGGATGGTGAACCAAAGTTATATTTTTTTAAATGGAACACCCTATATATTTTTGCATAATTGGATTCTACGCAAAAAATAATGTAACTTTATGTAAACTATTATGAGTCCATCTCTTTTCGTTTCGAAATTATTCAACTTTTCGTTATAAAAAAGACCAATTTTTGAAAAATCACTGCAAAGTCGCTTATGAATATTTTCCGATAAATTTGCAACAGAAAAATTCAGAATACCTTTTAGTAGTAGTAGTAGTAGTTTTAGTAAATCGACAACTTTTAGTTAAAGCATGCAGATAATATACAGGCTGTGCCAAAACGCAAGAAGTTAAATATTTTTTTTCAAATGGAACATCCTGTATTTTATTAAATGTATCGAAAGCATTTTTGATAAGCCTTCTAACGGAATGGGGTTTGCATAGCAAATTTAAATATTTTTCGAAACAATTCAAAAAAATATATTTTATTACAAGAAAATTTGTTAGCCTAGAATCTGATAGTCAAATAGTAATTAATTTTTTGACATGTACTAATGTGACTAATTACACAAGTAATCTAATTATTACCTGATACATAAATGAATTTCACTCATCAAGAATTATTAATAAAATAAATAAAAAAATTATTTTTTATTTTTTTGAACACTTTAAGAAATATCGTAAATTTGCTATAAAAACCGCATATCAATAGAAGGCTTATGAAAAATGCAATCGACACATGTAAAGAAATACTTGGTGTTCCATTAAAAAAAAAGTTATTTAACTTTTTGCGTTTTGGCACACCCTGTACATTATTTCCGTGTTTCAAGTAAAAGTAGACTATTTCCTAGAACTACAAGGTATTCTGAATTTTTCTGTTGGAAATTTGCCGAAAAATATTCACCGGCGACTTTGCAGCGATTTTTGAAAAATTGGTCTTTTTGATAACGAAAAGTTGAATAATTCCGAAACGAAAATAGATAGACCCATAATAGTTTATTAAAAGTTACATAATTTTTTTGCGTAAAATCTAATCATGCAAAAATGTATAGGGTGTTCCATTTAAAAAAATGTAACTTTGGTTCACCACCTTGTATACAACACCCTGTGTACAATAAAAACATTTTTGGTTTGTGGGCTTTAAGTCGCTGTATCGGATAATGAAAACAGAATCGCATTATTTTTAAGTTCTAGACCGATTATGCACCCCTGGGTCACCCTGTATAAACACTATTTTTAAAATAATTTTTCCTTCAGTTTTTTTTTAACAACTGTGTTTTCAGTTAAGTTGTTTCTCTTGCTTCACCCTTAATTCAGTTCTGGTTATAAATAAAAAAAAAAATCTGAACCTTTCTGAACTATTTTTTTAAACAGTTATAAATAACGTGTTTCATTAACTGGTCAACAGAGAGTTGAAAAAATGCTTTCTTTCTCCTATAGGTACAGTTCCAAAACTTAGAGATCTTGATGCAAATGCTCGTCCTGTTCTCCGTTTTAAGTTTTTTGATTTACGTAAAAACGTGGAAGGTAAGTAATAATTTGTCTCCTCTAAACCTGGACAAAACAAAGTGTTATTTGAATAAATGAAAATGCGGATGTAACTTTGAAAAAATGTAAAAATGTTTATTGGTGCATGTAAATTGCTGCTCGCCTGCCACATACCTTTAATACATGTAAATTTGATTAGAGAATAAAAATGTGTTTTTGCACGTGTCTGGTATTAAAATCAAATAAAATGAATTACCATTTATATTGGGTAGTTTTCTTTTCGCCGTATAAGAAAATAGCAAAATGGCTTTTTACTGGTGTACATAAGAATTTTATGGGTTTAATAAGTATTTAAATGGGATAGGATAGGTTAAGCAGATGCAAATATAAATAAAGCCTGCCCACGGAATCGGAGTTTGTGCTAATTGGCGGCACACATAGTGCAAGTAATCAAAGTGTACCAACACGTGTGGGACACGATGCTTAAAGCACGGAGAACACTATTAAAATCAAATGAAATAACGATGAATCATTCCCATTGTCCCATCACGAGGTGTAAATTCTCCAAGAAAACCATATTTTAATTAGTAATAACAATAATTTCTCCGCGGCTTTGCGTGGGACGGGAATATTGTTTTTCAATCGGCCCGCGACCAATTATTATTGTTTCGATAAAAATTCGGCAGGCATAAATCAACAAGTTTCCTTTACACACAGAGAGAGGCGCGAGAAAGCTTCACTTTTTATATCAATAATAAATTAACAGGAGGTCAAAAGATTTCGTGTTAAACAAAAATAAATTGCTAATACATTTATCGGCCTTGGACGTTTTCTTCCTGACATGTAGTAATTATTGCAACGAATTTATTTTCGTCTCGTATTAAGAGGGAAATTACGAGCAAGTCCAAGGCGAGCGCTACACATTACTACAAATCATAAAATAGAGATCACAGTCAGGCGCTCCAATTTATTAATCTTATAATTACAACTCACATGGTTTCGTAAAATAACCCTTAATTTTTTGGCTTAATGCAATACTAAAATTAAAACACGCGCGACTTTTCGAGCACGACTGCCTAGCCGGAGTGCTCGAAATAGAGCAAGTGTTTTAAAGACCACTTATCCACGAATACTTTACGTTATTTTTTTATTAGTACACTTTGAAATCATAAATACTGATAATATTAATATTATAACAATTGGAAATAATGTAATGTGAGATCAGTATACCTTTCGTTGTAATGGAATTGATTGTCATTATAATAAAAATCACTAAAAAATAAAAATTATACTTCACGTTTCTGGGTTATTCATGTTACCATGGATACTTTAATTGGATATTTGGAAATTAAAATATCCTACTAAAATCAGGTATCTTTGGAACAGCTGAATGATCTTTTCTTTAGAAAGCAATGCTTAACACATACACACGATAATTGTATATATTCTCTACAGTAGAACCTCTATTATCGGGCCCCTTCATGGACAAAGCCAACCTGGATAATGATAGATATTTTTAAGTATCTACTTAATTTTTCAAGATGGTTCATCGAAATATACACTACTAACATTTGAAATTGAATGTTTTTTATGAATGTCCGTAATACAAATGTTTTACTGCAGCTTATATCGAAGAAAGTTAGACCTTTTTTTTTCATTTGCCAAAAACACATGTTTTCCGATGTGTTCAGCTCCTTTTTGAAGTAACGTTGCTATAATTTGTTAAATTAGATTCTAAATTGCAAAAAAATAATAAATACCTTTCCGTTCCTCGGTCTTACAAAGTACAGTCACCCAAAATGAAAATGACGCGTCCATGAAAAACACGCCTACCGTGCATTTTTGAATCATGTATGCATTTATTTTACAAGATTTGATCAAATAATGTACAAATCCAAAAAAAAAGTCTAAATTAGTGCTTTTTACAAAACCGGTCTCAAAATCGCAAGAATAAAATGAAAATGGTGTTACTTTTACTCCAAGTCGGTTGTTTTGGGTAAGACTGCGTCGAGAATAGGCTGAAGAAAATGATAAAATTTGATCAAAAAATTAGTTATTCTTACTATATTAAAGCTTTTCAACACGTTTTTTAATTTATTACCAAACTAAACCGAGCTGAAAAAACACGAAAACTGAAATTCAAGAAAAAAATATTTATTTAACCTTTTCGTTAAACTTAAACCAAAAAGGGAAAAAATTCTCAATCATTTCAAAGGATAATAAACGAAATGTCTAACTTTTCACAAAAGTAGGTTATGGACGTGTCAGTTTCATTTTGGGGAAGTATGAAAATTAAATACGAGAAAATCTACGTACTTGAATAAGTAAGAGAAGTAGAAGAAGAAATAGAAGAGGAAGAAGAAAAAGAAGAAAAAGAAGAGAAAGAAGAAAAAGAAGAAAAAGAAGAAAAAGAAGAGAAAGAAGAGAAAGAAGAAAAAAAAGAAAAAGAAGAAAATGAAGAAAAAGAAGAAGAAGAAGAAGAAGAAGAAGAAAAAGAAGAAAAAGAAGAAGAAGAAGAAGAAGAAGAAGAAGAAGAAGAAGAAGAAGAAGAAAAAGAAGAAGAAGAAAAAGAAGAAAAAGAAGAAAAAGAAAAAGAAGAAGAAGAAAAAGAAGAAGAAAAAGAAGAAGAAGAAATATAATAAACAAAAATGAAAACTAACAAAAATAAGAAAAATTAGAAAAAAATTTTGAGCATGTTATGAGCGATTTATTTAATTGGCTGAATTCAAATTTAACTATTTTAACATTTTAACGATAAACTTGCAAAATTTGGAAACCAAAACCAGGTGAAAAATTATTAAGCAAGTGTGAAAAGTTTTATTTGCTGTGGATTTAGTAGCATTTTACAGTGAAAAATTCACTAAATTTATTTATTTATTTAGTCTTTATTTGGACGAAATTTAGCAAAGGTGACTCAACTTAATCCAGTACAACAATACAAGAAAAATAAAATAATTATAATAATAACTACTTGTATAAGTAGAAAAAGAAGAAGGAGGAATGTAATAAATAAAAATGAAAACAAACAAAAATAAGAAATGTAAATACAAAATTAAAAAAAAAATTAAAAAAATAAATTTATTTGTTTATGTGCTTATTTAAAATTGTATCACAAAAAATTTCTTTAATTAACTCTGCGAAAATAGTTCAAAGGAAGCGATATAAATAGGGAAGATTTAAAAAAATTCCAAAAGCAAATTTAGTTGTTTTAATAGATTTATTAAAGAATTTTTAGACACTACTATAATTAGAACACTGATCTAAAAAAACAAAGTGAAGTTCGTTTTTAATTTGTTGTCAGGCGGTTTAGGAATTAGGTATACTTTCGTATACCTAAGTTTTATTTTTAATACGAGTATTTATTTTGAAGTCAGTGCCTTAAAATCTACGTAAGTAGGTATACTTACTTATAAGAAGTTACAACTTTCAGATAAAATAGTGTAAAATAGTGTAAAAACTGTGTCCAAGAAAGGGACACTAGGAGCCAAAATAAATGTAAACTATAAAAACCGTTTAGTGTTCAATGTAAAGCGTTTTTTAAGACTTTGAAGCTCCATAAAGCAGAAATTAAATTTTTGAACATCAAAATCACAAATGAGTTACGTAATTTTTTAGACAAAATCATTCACTAACAAACAAACACCGAAAAAAATATTTTGACAATGTATAAATTACGTACACATTACTGTTTTTGTTTAAAAGAGTAACTGTTTCAAAATGAAGACTTGTATAACACCTGAAGAGAAATCTGAGCTCGCGTGAAAAATTAGGCCATTCAGTAAGTAAGCTTATCATTTATTATAAGACACATATAAGGCGCAATTTATGAAAATAAATGCCATGTCGTTCCGTTACCGTAACCTGAATCTCATCAAAATTTGCCATTCTTCTCTCGCTTGAGGAAAAAAGTGATTCATAATCCATCTAGTCGTCCCATTCATGCTATATTTTAGCATTTGAATGTGTTAGTAATCGAGTGACTAATAGCTGCGTATTTCAGGTCAACTGTGGATAATCCATAATTTATAAATTGTGAAGATAATTGTTTGAATCAATATGAGAGGAGGTGATGTAAGGCGCAGAAGTGGCAATGGCGGAAAAGCGTCAAGCGCAAAAGCTTTGCACCCCTTGCACTTGCGCCGGATTTATCGGATTTACAATTTGTGAAACTGGAATGCACCAATGGCATTGAATAATCGGGGCGAGGGAAAGCAACCAATGGCTTTATCAGAGATAATGCGGTCTTTTCCATGGATGTATCCATCCATTAAGCATTTGGAGTGTATTGTTTCTGATTGTTGCTTTCGGTATTATAATGAAAGGTTTGGATGTGGAAGGTGTTACACAATCGCATGTGATTACAACAATAGGTTAAATATCTCGAGGCGTCAACACGGCGTAGGCGTTAAAATATACATTTGTTAAATTCTAAGAATGAGCTTGACCTAAGCTTATACCCGATTGGGTTTTTTATCGACAGTGTCAGACGACAAATTACACGGACAAAAATCTGGCGTAATATGACCGTAATCATTCATAAATCCTGGTATATTCAAGCTGGTTTGGTATTTAAACGGTCGAGCTGTCTTTGTCGTTTCAAGGCACAGGTTTAGGCTCAGACGATTCGCGTTGCCGCAAGTTGTGGGTCAGATGGAGCCCAAGTGTTATTTTGTATAAAGCTTGGATTAATGTTAACATAAAATGTGTAAAACGAATAAAACATTGAAAAAATTGAGATTGCCACCTTACAATTTCCATCCTGTTTTCACTGAAAATGACAAAAATTTTGAAATAGAAAAAACACTAACTAGGTTTGACAATGATTAATACTGACCCCTTAAAAAAGTTTGGATGAAGAGGACCATTAGATAGGTGTAGGTGTGTCAGCTGATGCTTACAGTTTACATTTTGTAATATAATAATAATTATAATAATAATAATTTCGATAATAATGAAGATGTACAAGAATGAGTAATAAAAAAATTTAATAACACACATTAGTTAAAAAACTAATGCATACCAAAATATTTAAAATAGTGCTTTATATAGAATATTCTCTGTTCTTTTTTATTATAAAATCAGATTTGGAATTTGAAATTTTTTTTGTGTATAAAACCGGAAGTAAAGTCTTAACTCCGAATTTTAGTAACTTGGACTATTTTTTTTAATTTATTTTTCCTTAAAAAAATAGCTTATAATATCTAGATTTTACACTATAAGTCGCAAAATGTAATCTCTATTTCTTTAGGAGATACAGTACTTAATGTACGTGATCGGTCGGTTTACGCAAGAAATTACGCGCTTTTGAGTACATTAAGTACTATATCTCCTAAACAAATAGAAATACCATTTTGAGACTTACAGTGTAAACTCTATTTGCTTTAAGCTATTTTTTAAAATAAAAATAATTTTAAAAAAATGGTCCAAGTTACTAAAATTCGGATTTGAAATTTCAGTTCCGGTTTTCAATACGAAAAAAATTTCAAATTTAAAATTCGGTTTTAGAGTTAAATAGAACAGTGAATTTTAATTAGAATAATAATTTACAAAAACGTTATGCTTAATATTTGGTAAATTTTTAGAAGTCAATAACTTTTTAAATAAGTTGCTCACAAAAAAATCGTTACGTATTTACATTCACACCTTTTAAGAGAACAATTGTAACCGAATTTCAGGTTCTCAAGTTCTCGAACTTTAAGCTTGTGTTTTCGCACTCGTATTGAATTTTATTAATAACTATAAATTATCTCGGATTTTTTTATTCTTTTCCATGTATGATGGAAAAGAAGAACTGTAGGAAATTCTGTGTATAAAAAAGCTCTGTGTATAAAATTACCAGTAACTTTTAACTTTTTTTATTTTATGTTCTTTTTATTTAAATTATGTTTTACTTTATTTTTTTGATTTTGGTAAACTCAAGTATACAATCAAAATAGAAGAAAAAATGACGTTAAAATTTAAAAACGAATCCGGTTATAAATATCATCATGAAGTCAAAATGTAACAATACAAAAAATCGACCTACGCGAAAATTTGTTTAAAAAATAACCTATTACAAAAAAATAATTTTGCTCGTTACTTTTAATAACACAGTAGACAAATTATTTTGTAGAGATTTTATTCACTACACTTTTCATTTTCCAGTTTCCATCAAGTGAAAAGTAATTAAAAAAATATGCAGTTTTATCTACTTTTCAGTTTAGTTCTCGTTTTAGTCTACACCTCTTTACATGTATTTCAGAGAACGTCTTTCTAATTTTATTAATTCAAATAATAATAAATGTAATATTTATAGTATAGTTATAGTATAGTTATAGTATAGTTATAGTATAGTTATAGTATAGTTATAGTATAGTTATAGTATAGATATAGTATAGTTATAGTATAGTTATAGTATAGTATAGTATAGTTATAGTAATAGTAGAAATTTTGAATTAAGAAAAGATTTTACATGCTTCTGAAATTGTAAAGTATGTAAAGTGAATATTTCAGAAAGAGCAAGTTGTAAGTCAATAACTTTTTAAATAAGTCGCTCACAAAAAATCATTACGTATTTACATTCGCACTTTTTAAGAGAACAATTGTAACCGAATTTCAGGTTCTCAAGTTCTCGAACTTTAACCTTGTGTTTTTGCACTCTTATTGAATTTTATGAATAACTATAAATTATCTCGGATTTTTTGTTTCTTTGCCATGTATGACGGAAAAGCAGAACTGTAGGAAATTCGATAATTTATTGTAAAAAAATGTTTCTTAAAAATGAATCAAAATATTCTCGTATCTATAATAATATTTTATTTTTGTAATAGTTTGTTGGTGCGATCTTTATGGAATTTTGTCCTCCCTTTAAGCCAGTTTAATTTATTCACAAGGATTGAATAATTTCAGTCAGCAAAAGAATGAAGAGCTTTTTTATTGTTTGCAACAACGTAACCGGACATGGTTTTGTTTGACAAATATTTGACATAGCAAGTTTGTTGAGTTTCTATTTAATTTAAAACATTCTCAACTTGACAAAAAAATAAAGACCATTTTAATTTTAAAGACATCACAAAAGGGCCTTTGAATAATATTTTCTGTATAATAGTGAGTACTGATTAGATTTGCACCATCTTTTCCTGTCTCAATATCTTTTATTTTATTATTATTATTTTATTATTTATTTTAAAAATAAAAAAGCCACAGATTTGATATGTGTCCTGTCTTATTCTTGATTATTAAAAATAAGTTCAATCTCCTTTTTTTCAGGACAACTTTTTTAGTATTAATTGTTTTATTAGCAAAAATTCTAGAAATTCATCTATTTTTTACGGTCCCTCAAAGCTTTTCCACCTGAAAATAGTATAAAAGGTAGAACATTAAAAATTAGAAAAACTCAACACTTTTTGTGCTTATTACCGAACTTCAGTCGTACCAATGTCAAGTAACAGGAGCTTTCACGATATACCTGTATGTATGAACAGAAAATAATACAAAATTTTCACTACTTCCAAAATGGTTCATGGAATTCATCATTTTTGGAAACAGTTTTACGATCGTTAGCAAAGTTCGCTTGCCCACGTGTGCATTCTTTAACTTAACCATTTTATCGACACTTGAGCAATCCACGTATTCCTTCAGTTAATTTATTGTCATGATTTATGCCATGAAGCCTAATGTGGAATTAATATACTTACCATCTTTATTATATATAAATAATAATAGCGCTTGATGCTTAGAATGCTATCTTGTTTACCTTCATTTTTATTATTTATAGAGATTTAAAGAGCTGACATTTGATATTTATTATGTATTGAATTCTAGTCTTATGAATGATGCATGCGTTTTTTTCACTCTTTTACATCATTCGTCATATTCCACCTTGCTGTTTATCATTTCGTACCAACATTGTGTGAAATCTAAACGAACTAACGCATAATTCAATGACCAAATTTAATAGACGCGATGTCAAAGACAATTGTTAGATCACAGTGACTTTCATCTTGTAAGTTGGGCAAAAAATATCTGCATATTTAACGCATTCTATTGCTAATATCAGCGCTCCTGGAGCGATTAATGAGCTAGAACTTCTGATAAAATCTCCTGTTACTTAAGTACGACAACTTTTTAATTTCTAATCGGAAAGGATTCGTGTCCATAACGAGCTAAAATATTTGAAAAAAAACGACCTGGGAGCTCGCTCGATGACAAATTATTGGCCTTTATTAAGTTATAACTTAATCTTCCTTTACCATTGTGGTCATTCCGAGATAAGGTGGACGAAATGAGGATCTTGATTCATCTCAGCAACTTATGAATAATTTCGCGCAGATGTATTACCCAATTATAATTCCCCTGTGGAGCCGTAGATGATGCCTCATCTCCCAACAATCAGATTAAAGTCAGTGCCACTTAAAGGATGGTTTTTCAGGAGCTTCCATTGAGGCAGGTCGTTTATCTGATCGACTTGGATTACCGGATTTTCGATGATAATTTTAAGAAGCCAGGTGTTTGTTTATAAAAGGGTGGCTGGTCGCGATCACGATGCTAAAGATAGGATGAAATCGTCGCAAAGAAAGGCAGGTTATTAGCTGTACGTGTTGTGTATGTCACTGATAAGTAACGTGATCTAGATTGGATCTATAAGACTTATATGGCCAGTAATAAAGAAAGGACTTTCTAAAACAAAGTCAAACACCCACGATTGATTAAACCGCTCGGGAGAAAACGGTCAGATGGACCATTTCCTATTTCTAGTTTTTCTCCAGGAAATTATTGTTTTTTACCATTTATCTACTATTCAAACGAGGGATTCAAAAAGAAAACGTATTTAGTTGGTTGAGAAAAAAGCATTTCAGCAGCAAACTGGAGGAAATTATTGGCAATTAGCTGCATATAATGACCTGGAATTAATTTTTTCGACATTTTGTTTTAACTTTATCATAGTTCCAAGGTTTACTTATTTTTGTAATATTTACCTCTCTTGTACAAAAATATCTAGTGTTGGTTACATATCACTCGCAATTGTCCTAGAGCAGTTAGATTATGCAATATTTAAATAAAAGTTTCCAAACTTCAAAAATAAATAAAAAATAATGCAAATAAGCCACTAATTAAATGTCAAAAACATAATCAAAAGTTGTTATTTTATTTACTTCTAAAAATAAACAAAATAAATGTCAGTGAAAGAACTTGAAACAAAGTCAAGATACGATAATGTTGTTACTATATTTTTTTCACTGTGTTTGTATAATTGTATAATTGTAATTATCATTTTGTTTATGTGTAGAAGCGAAATTATCTAGTAATTGGTCGCTTTTCTAGAGTAATATTTCATGAATTCAAGTCGTTTACAAACGAGAAAATCGTACAAATCACTGAAAATCATTAAAAAAATAGGGGAAATCTTTAAGAAATCAAAAGAAAATTTGGTGTAGGTACAAAAATTAGGGTGTGATTTACTTCTCGTTCACAAAGTTGTGAACTGTACAAAGTTTTTCAAATTTTTACGTAATTTAAATAGTAATTCTAAATACAGAAAAAACGTAGTACAGACTGAACCAAAAGTAACGTACAACAAAGTCCTCGAATTCGAACAGATTTTAACAGATTTTATTTTTTTTAACGCTACATTTTGTTTTGACATCACTTCTAATTTTTTTAATGATAATGTCTGGTACATCTTTATTTGTATGGTACCAATAAAAATAAATAACTAAAAATATAGAAAAATAATGAAAATTAAACACAAAAGATTATCTTTTTGTTCTTGTTTTGTTTAATAAGAGACAGAGTTTTTTTTGTATTTTTTTAAATAATAAACATGAAAACTTAAACATAAGAAAAAATAAACAAAAAACAATCACAAAAACAAAAGAATAAAGCAAGAAGAGAGACAAAGCTCTCTGTATAAAATTACCAGTAACTTTTAACTTTTTTTATTCAATTTTTTTTTAATTTTGTTTTACTTTATTTTTTTGATTTTGGTATACTTACCATAAAATCAAAAGTAGGTATACAATCAAAAACAGCAATAAAAATGACGTTAAAATTCAAAGCAATAAAAAGTCGACCTATGCAAAGATTTGTTTGAAAAATAACCCATTACAAAAAAATATTTTGCTCGTTACTTTTAATAACACAGCAGAGATTTTTTTTTACTTTACACTTTTCATTTTCCTGATTCCGCCAAGTGAAAAGTAATTAAAAAAATATGCAGTTTTATTTACTTTTCAGTTTAGTGCTCGGTTTTTTTACATATATTTCAGATATTTTCAGATAATAAATCCAATAGTAATTAAGAATTTCGCACAAATTTTGATTTGAGGAAAGATTTTATATGTTTCAAAAATTGTAAAGTATGTAAAGTGTATATTTCAGAAAGAGCAAGTTGTAATTCATATCATAATTCGTAAGAAAAGTTCAGCTTTGATTCACTGTGACAAAGATTTAAGAAAGCACAAAGGTACAAAGTAAAATCAAAATTAATAGGCGGCTGAATAATTTCAATTTAAAATGAAGTTGTTATTTGTAATTAAAAATAACGCAGTGTGAATTAAATTAACGCTTCTTAAAATACATATAATTTCCTCATTTAAATTTACAGTTCTGAAAAACAAATCACTTTTTCTATTTTGGTAGTACAAGTACAATGTGTTTTTAAATGATTTTCATCTAGTTAACTTTGAAATTGGTTTACATGTAAAAAAATTTGTGCCGCTCTGCTCAATTGAATTCTCTGTTAATAAATGTCAAAACGTCAGTTGTGAAGTTCACAAATTGTCAGTTAATTAATTTAGTTATTAATAAAAATGCAATTAAATTGTTACACTGTACAAGAAAACACTTTTATTGTTGAAGCTTATATACGAATTGCAGACTTAATAAATAGTAATATTCGTTGTCTAAATGCCTGTTATTAATTCTATAAAGCGGCATTTCTGATTTTACATGGAAAATTCACAGACGACTAGATGAGAATCATTTAAAAACACATTGTACTTATGTGCAACTCCTTTTAGTAAATTTTTAGTAGTTGTATTGGCAGTGCTGTGCAGGGTGTCATCAGTCATCACTGTAATCTAGTGTGTGAACTGTCAACAGCGTCAAGTCGTTTTGATTGAATTGAAGCTCAAATGATTAATAAAATTAAGACGAAATAGTTTGAACAGATGTTGATAAGTTAAACTAAACAAAAACAAACAACAAAAATAGAAAGTAAAAAACATAGTATTTACACTCGTTTTATAAGACTTAAATGTAGCGCTCATTCTATTGGAGCACTCCTGTTTCGTGCTCCAAAACCATTCGTACCACAATAGAACATCTTATAAAACTCCACCCTTTTAAAAATACAGAAAAAGACATAAAATTGTTTACACAAAAACATAGTTATTGGCTTGGTTATTGGTAGATAGGTATGTCTTTCACATTTTTCTGCCAATTATTTTGTCACTTTTCGTAATGTTTTTCTTTATGAAATAATACAGCCTTTGGGTAAAAATTTACCAAAATCGTGGTTTAATTCTTTTACACACCCATTTTTACAACAAGTTTTACATTTGTGAATAAAAATGAATTCTCTTCTCTATACTTTCGAATCATAAAAGCAGTGTCATGTTTATTTTCATCACTGAGTTTTCATATGCATGTGGAAATTATTAATGACTTTAGGACAGCATTGAAAAGTACCTTGCGTTTTATCAATTATTATCATTTATTTCCAATTCATCGTTTATGGAGTGTTGGCAACGAACGAAGCGCAGAATTTTTCAGAAAAGTGTATTAGGCATTGCCAGGTGTGCAAAAGAGTGGTCTTCAAGATTTTGCCTTTTCCGGCCACAATGGCCATCTTCAACATTTCTAATAATTTGAACGTACTAGTTTCGCTGTTGTAATTTACGATCTAATTTCGATTCGAATGCGTGACGGGATTGCAAGTTTGATCTGAGATGAATCTTTACGACGACAATGGCAGTTGAGTGGTGTCTTCTCCTAAAGACGACTGAAAAACACCACTTATTTAAGGATTAATAATTCAAGTTGCATTTCTGGTTTGCTCGTTCGCTTCCCATTAAACTCTCTTGGTAGTGAAGAAGTGCGTTATTTTGCATTGTGCAGGAAGTTTATTTGGCCATAAAAGACGTTTGGTTATGGAAATAAGAGTTGATTGCGAGAATTGTTGTTCTTAGATTTGTTATTATGGGGACAACGACGTTGCCATCGGTGATTTATTCGGATACGTGGGCGTTTGTCCGCATAACATGAACCGACTTAAAAGTGGATTGCTGCAAACTTCATCCCCGTTTGTTTGATTGATCAATCTTGCGCTTCACGTTTAGTGTCTGTCGGTTTTAATGCGAGAGGCTGAAGCAATTTATTATGATTTGAATAGTCGAGGATATGGACGTAATTTAGCGCTTCTGCGCACCGACTCCACTCCGGGTCGATAGTGGAAAAATCCAGGTGGCCATATTTCAGGTTGCTGCAAAATCCAACTAACAGTAAATTGCAATTATTCCTTCTTGCAGCTAGTTACCGGAACTTTATGACATGGCAGTTAACATAAACAACATTATAGAAAGTGTTGCAGAGGAGTGAATATGCAAGTCCATTATTGGTGTTGTTTTAGATTAACATACATAATTGTAACTAACCCATGCTGTCTTGGTTAGACTCGAGTAATTAGCATAGAATAGTCATAATGTTCATTCCCGATGGCTGTTATCTGCTGATCGACACGAGACATTCTGTTCTTCTTTTTGCGCTTCGCAGAATAAGCTCGAACGAAATTAAAGCCGGCTCTAGTAAGTCACCGATTTCGTTCTAATGTCTCCGACATGGAATTACTTTCAGCCGGTGACGCATTTTCACTCTTCTCTGATCATCAAGATAAACTAGAGATTTATTTACACTCCTCATTCGAAGACCCTAATTAAAATCTCACCTGAGCTGGGGGCGTTTTTTATCCTTTTTATTGCCCCGTTCAGTCATTGAGGAAAACGTTAGCTAACATCTAACAATTCACGATTTGTTTACTGTGAACTGACGACTTTATTCGCGTTCCGAAATTCGTAAAAAGTGATTCTCACAGAGATTAGCATCAAATTCCTTCGATAATTGCAAGTATAATAAGAAGCTGTAAAAACGACACTGGTAATGATTTTTAGGAAAAACAGAACATTACCTTTTTCATCTTAAGATGAGCATATAATAATTGATTGATTGATTCTCTTTTCAATCTTGATGTAGATTCGTCTATAATACGACTAGCTTTAAAGCTTCGAGCATAAATAAGTTAGGTACTCCTTTATAACTAAGCTGAAGCACCCAACCACAATTTCTTTTCTCATACCTAAAATAATATACATCGTTGTTTTTAACTAAAGATAGCTTCAAGAGAAAAAGCTTATTTTTTAAATTCACAAATTATAGTGAATTAGAAATTATTATTAGATCAGATCATTAAGATAATATATATTTTATATAGAAAATTGGTATTAGTATTATTAAAAAATTCCTCTAGAAAAATTTTTTTTTCATTTTGTGGCTAATGGCTCAAAAACATAAAACAATTCTAATACAAAAGAAACATATTGTCTATTTTAATACAGACTGAATTAAAAGTAACGCACAAATTTTATGTTTTTGTTAATAGTCATTTTTAAAAAGAATTCTCGAACTTTTTTTTAAATTTTACATTTTATCATAATAGTGACATTTATGATGTCATAATTTTTTAAGTTGTGGCGTCCTTCTTACTTCTTTAACAACCTACATTTTTGCTAACTGTCATAAATAGTATACATCATTATCTTTTTTATAATAAAATATATAAATATGAAATTAAAAATAAAAAAAAGTAATTTAACAAAATAGTAAGAAATAAACAGAGTACCAGTATTGCAAAAGAGATGTTTAAGAACAATGTTTAAACTATCATCTATATTTTTGAATGTTCTATATTTATTACAAAAAAGTTTTTTTCGAAAAACAGCAATTCCTACACAATTACACGACACGCAACAAACATCTGCTAATTCAAGATCAAACATAATTAAAAATAGTACATAAAAGCGCTAAAAATGAAATAATAAGAATATTCAACCATCTTCCGAAAATATCTCACTCATATTGTTTTAACAAGTTTAAAAAACGTCTTAAGATTTATTTATCAAGCAAATGTTTTTACGCTTTAACTGAATTTAATAATGAAATTATCGATATTCTGTGATAAATCAACCTGTACTATGTGTTATAAATGTGTGTTTTTCAAATAGTTTATCTAGTGTTAGGTTTAATATCTTTAGTTTTATAATTTAGATATAGGATTTAATTTTTTAATTTTATATTTTATATTTTAATTATTTTTTCCCTGTATTATTTTATATTTTTGACTTGTTCTGTGCCATTGTGGAGTATTTTTTGAATAAAGTTTCATTTTATTATATTTTATTCTAGGGCCTGTTTACAGAAAGCGAAATTAGGATTTAATTGAGAATTAAACTAATTCGAATTAAGTTGCCATTAAAAATGCATTGAAAAATGTCAAGTTAATCGTGGTTAAAATTTAATTGCAATTAAAATGTTCTGTAAATCGGCTCTAAGGTCCGCTTTATAGAAAGCTTCATCAAATTTTAATTCGTTGTTAAAAGTTAACAACGCGAATAGACCAATCAAATTGGCTCAATTTCGTCACGTGATCCGTTAATCACACATTTAATTGCGAATTAAATTAATGACGTTTCTATAAACCGGTCCTTAGTGTCAATAAACTTTTACAACTTTTATATTTTATTTTCGTTTCTTAATTTTTTTGCTTGTTTTTTGATTTATTTATTCTTACCTGTAAAATAAAAATGTGTACTTTCTAAAACACTAATCAAAAATGTTAGTTAACATTTAAAAATGACGGCATTACTCAAAAACAAATGACGTTAGAAATGTCATTATGTGTCAAAGTGTAGCATAATTTACAAAAATAAAATCGACCTATTCGAGTATTTAAAAAAAACACTCTTAAAAAGATATGAATTTTGTGCATTACTTTTGGTTCAGTCTGTACTCATTGGCATCAATAGCTTTTTTCTAAAAAATGATTATAGAGAGTGATTCAAAATTGTTGAACAAACTCTCGTATGGAAATAAAAGACTTTCAGTCAGATTTTTTTTAAGCAACTATTTTTGAATTTGTTTTTCTTAGCAACGTTTTCTCTTTTGTTTCCTAAGTTGTCGAATTTAATTTATTTTCGAATTTACAAATTTTTAATTGTTTTGCACATCATTAAAAAATTGTTGATTTCTTTAATTGTTGAATGTTGCAAGAGCTGTCGTTTTTGCTAGCTAAAGTCAAAAAACATTATCTGAGGCATCAAAAAATTAACGTAAAAATTCAACTTTGAAAAAAGTGAAAAAAGCTCGAACAATTTTTTTTGTCATAGGAACTTTTAATTCGTTTGATGTCCTTTATCACTTTATCAGCACCCGAGTTATTGTACAGTACCTACTTTGGAATCACCCCTGTGTCTATTTTTCGTAAGCTTCTTGCTTTTCCTCTTTAATTTTTTTTTAGGCATCTTTTGGGCATCTTTTGGACATTTTGTATAAAGACACGTTAAAAAATTTGATACAAGGTATATTTTTAGTTCTTACTGTATCTTAAAAGCTAAAAATCATACAGGAATCAGCAGTGCTATTAATTAATAAGTTGTAAAGGATTTACAAAAAAATGCGAAAATGAGAATAAAGCTTTTTTATACAAAATCCTTCCAGAAATTTTATTTGTAGTTTTGTGCTGTTGGATTTGTTGCTTAAACAAAGTTATTTAAATTTTTTGGTCTTTGGAAGTATTTTTTTTTCATGTGCCTACCACAAAAAAATTAAACGTTTTTATTTAACAGTCTTTAAACTGCGCCAAAAACCTGGCTGCATATTCGCACTCGTAAAAAAACTCTTAAGCCCATTTATCCGCTTCAGATCGCCTTACACCTGAGTATTGTCGATCTAAATTGTGTGGACCCCATTACTGAAGTATCTCACTAAGAAGATACGGAGCCAAATCGTAAATACTGAGTGCTTTACCTGGCTCTCCAACGTCTTCTTTACACATTTTTTGTCGTTTGAAGACGTTGTAAATGTCAAGCCTTTGACACATTTATCGAGTCATCCGGATTTATTTGCCAATCTGCCGTTTTAACCTCCAGATTATAAAAATTTCTCTCACACCATTTGATGCGATTAACTTTTTCTTTGTTCTTTGAAATTACTAAAAGCCTGTCAGTGTGGTGCAAAATTGTTGACAGTGTGTTTTGTCGGAAATTCTTTGTTATCAGATGGTCGCATTGTTGTGGCCTTTTATGCTTGCCCTTAATCTGTCACGATAAGTGCGAAAATGAATGATTGGCTAACATTTAGGCAATTCTTTGCAAATATTATTCGTAACAATGCGAGATGAGGGTCAACGAAAGATAGAGTGATTGATTATGTTCCACATAATGCAATTATGACAATATCCCGAAGGAGTGCGGCATTGGAGCGAAATTATTAGAACAAGGCCGATTTATTGCGCTTGCAAATGAGCCATTGTTGATCGATTAGCGTAAAATGCAATTTGTATAATATTGTTTAATTCAAATGATGTGCCTTAAAACTGGACTTTGTTTTCGAAATCAATACAGTGCTGAGTAATGTTGATGAAAATTTGATTGACACTCAATTCTACTGTTTGGATTGTTATTTAAAACGGTACATGATATTTTATTATTTATACATGTCACAGCCACAATGGGACGCTGAATAATTAGGCGGAATAATCACAAGTTTTCGTGCTTTTGATTGCAAATCTAATAAACTGTGGGTGGAAATCGGGCAAAAATAAATCAGCGATTCTAGGGAATGCAAAAATAAATAGTCACGTGGCGTTGCCCAAAGCTCAGTCCTACGCCTTTCTGTGGCGAGTCTCGATGTCCTCTTCAGGTTGCGGGCGTTAGAGAATGGTAGAGAGATATTCACGTGGCTGGAGAAGCGTCTCTACCTGTCTATTTATACAATACCATCATTATTTAAGGATATTCTAATATATCATGGTGCACGTGCTGAAGAAAATCAATTGTGCTCGCATGAAACTTATTATTACAGCTTTACACAATGGTGGTGGGTGTCTCAATGAACTCCAACACAACCAGAGTGCCTCGATGCAAATTACTGCTGGTTCCGTACGCCGTAAACAATGGACAAAAACGCATGTTATTAGCTTTTTTGCCTAGAATGACGCCTATGCAGAAAGGACTAGCAATGGACAACTACTGCATAACGGCAAAGTGGAACAAAATCTAACACAATACTTACTTAAATCAAAAAACATTACGATAAACCGGGAAAGATTTTTGGTTATTTAGGCTAGGGCCAGGAAGTAATTAAAATTTATATTTTCCGCAACATTTTGATTTTTTATTAAATTTTCATCAGTTCATACTTCATACTTTACACTTATTGCAGCCTGATAAAGATTTAATAAAAATTCAACTTTAAAGAGCTTAAAAAAGCTCGAACAATTTTTTTTGAAAACTTTTAATTCGTTTGATGTCTTTTATCACTTTATCAGCACCCGAGAGATTGCTTTTCCTCTTTAATTTTCTTTTCTTTTGGACATTTTTTGGACATTCTGTATAAAAACACGTTAAAAAATTTGATACAAAGTATATTTTTAGTTCTTACTGTATTTTAAAAACTAAGAATCACACAGGAATCAGCAATGCCGGTAATTAATAACTTGACAAGTATTTAAAAAAAATGCGAAAATGAAAATAAGGCTATTTTTATACAAAATCCTTTCAGAAATTGTATTTGTAGTTTTGTGCTGTTGGATTGGATATGCAATGGACAACTACTGCATAACTGCAATGTGAGACAAAATCCAACACAATACTTAGTTAAATCAAAAAACATTACGATAAACCGCAAAAGATTTGTGGTTATTTAGGGCAGGGAGTAATTAAAATTTATATTTTCCGCAACATTTCGATTTTTTATTAAATTTTCATCAGTTCATACTTCATACTTCACACTTATTGCAGCTTGATGAAGATTTAATAAAAATTCAACTTTAAAGAGCTTTATCTCGTGAAAAAGCTCGAACAATTTTTTGTGTCATAGAAACTTTTAATTCGTTTGATGTCCTTTATCACTTTATCAGCACCCGAGAGACTGTACAGTACTTACTTTGGAATCACCCTGTATGTCTACTTTTCGTAAGCTTCTTGCTTTTCCTCTTTAATTTTCTTTTCCTTTGGGCATCTTTTGGACATTCTGTATAAAAACACGTTAAAAAATTTGATACAAAGTATATTTTTAGTTCTTACTGTACTTAAAAAACCAAGAATCACACAGGAATCAGCACTGCCATTAATTAATAAGTTGATAAGTATTTAAAAAAAATGAGAAAATGAAAATAAGGCTTTTTTATACAAAATCCTTCCAGAAATTGTATTTGTAGTTTTGTGCTGTTGGATTGGATATGCAGGAAGGACTAGCAATGGACAACTACTGCATAACTGCAATGTGGGACAAAATCTAACATAATACTTACTTAAATCAAAAAACATTACGATAAACCGCAAAAGATTTTTGGTTATTTAGGGCAGGGAATAATTAAAATTTATATTTTCCGCAAATTTCGATTTTTTATTAAATTTTCATCAGTTCATACTTCATACTTATTGCAGCCTGATGAAGATTTAATAAAAAATCGAAACGTCGCGAAAATTATAAATTATCCAAAAATCTTTTCCAATCATATTTTTCAAGAGTATAAAAGTCATATCAACATTACGATTATAAACCATTGTTTTTTGCTTCACCCACCACAGTCGATACAAATGAAAGCTTGCACTAAAAATTGAGAATCATGATGTTGCTAGATAAGGAGAAATAATGATTAACTGCTACAGAACTGCACTATTGACTTCATCTTGAAAGGAATTCCTTAATTATGTAATTAGATATTGATAGAAACTTATTGAAAGTATAGGCATATTGGTAGAAGAGGGTGTTCATGTTTTCAGGTACAAACAAACAGAAGCTGACTTTTTGCGTATTTCTCGAAATTACTTTTTTTAACTTGCTTGAAAAAATATTTTGAGGATGTATCTACTCGCCTAATTTTAGTATAAATATGTGTTTTTTCTACAAAAAAATCCAGTGCTAACCAGTTATTACTTATTACTTATAATACAGGATGTCTTGCGTGGTAAATTTTTTTTTCTAAAAACGTTTTTACAGGGTGTATCCGAATACGTGTCCTAATTTTAACAGATAACAGAACTCAACAAATAAAACATCTTTTCTATTTGTAATTTTTCAATAAAAAATTCGCAAATTTACTTAAAATTAGGAAAAAGACAACAAACTGAAACGTGTACCCGCCTATAAGTACAAAAATAAAAGAGCCGAACTATTTTCGTTGTGATAGAAACCGACAATTTAAATAACATAAAACTACTATGAAAATTGTTGCTATGATTACAAACTTATTATTAAACGCTGACCGGCTCGTTTGCACAAAAGAAAGGAGGAAAACGTTGAAAATTGTAAAAAAGAATTTTGCAAAATGTTTTATAGAAAAGTTGTTGCACTTGGTGAGTTTTATTACATGTTAAAATTAACACGTATTTCTGATACAGCCTGTATTTCTTATCTTTAAAATGACATCCGATTTTTATAAAATCTAGTATACAGTCGTTGTTATAGATAATCATTTAATAGTGCAAAGATTGTTAAACATTAAGGGACATTTTCTGTCCCTTGTATTTTTTTTGTGAAATGTACTTTTTCGAGTAAAAAAAAAAATGTGAAAATGTGCAGTCGATATCAATCCATAATTCAGAGTGCAAATGTTATTATCAAACGTTTTGCAAGTTTATTACAATTTTTTTGTTAAGTCTGTCCATTTTAGAAACAAGTAACAAGTTCATAACTAAGCTTCATTTCATTTTGAAAAAATACTGGTTTTATTGACGGAAGAATACATTTTAGAACAAAAAATAAAAATAAAATAATATTTGCGTTTTTGACAGGTTTTAAATCAAAGCCGTTTAATTTAAAAATACTGTAATGTTTGTGCTGAAAAACGGTACATTTTACAACAAAATTACAAAAAAAGTCTAATTTCAAAATCAAATTTCAAACCCAAACTTTATGCTACAAAGTTGTGAATCAATTTTATGTCAAGGGTATGGTGGTATATGGTAGATAAATGCTTACATATAAAGGTAAAAATAGTAAAAAAAACTATTTGTATTAAAGTTACTGATGAATAACAAACGTGATCCATAATAAAAATAAATAATATTTTTGAAAGTTTCCTAGGAAATAATTCCGAGTGTTGGTACGTCTACAAATTGAGATTTTTTTCATGATTTATTTTTCAAAAATCTGCTAGTCTGATACTAAATTTAAAAATAATTATTCATCATTGTGTTGGTAAACGACTACTTGGCGTAAAACATAAAAACTTTAAAAAACAATGAGATATGAAGATGTTAACGAAATGAGTTTATAGCTCTAAATTTTTTTAAATATCTCTGGAGAAGTAGTTTTAAAGATGAAAAATATAACCAATTTTTTTTTAGAAAAAAAAAATAAAAATAAAAATAAAGACCAATTTACTTTTTAATCTGTAGTTAAAATATGTGCACTACCTCGTGAGACCCCCTGTACAGTTAATACCTTTTATTCGGAAGTAAAATTACCGTTGGGGGCGCCATTGAGCTAGGTCGAAAACAGTAACCATAAATGGCGGGAAAATGTTTATTCGGATATTTTGAGCGTTGTATGAATTTTGGGGCTTCACAGTTATTACATTGCCTATGCGGAATGATTATTGCATCTTTGATGCAAGAAACTTATGTTGACAAATGAGAGATGACGAGGAAAACTCGAATAACGAATGACTGTTTGGTTCTTTTTCTTTATTGGAAAATTATTACAAAGACATTGAAAAGCCTACCTTTTGGCATAATTTACGTTTAAATGTATCAGCAGTTGTTAATCTTTATTGTAGTTTTGTAGATTTACCGCAGCATTTCATGATTTTTTCAGTGGAAAATTCTAACCTAAAATTCACACACTTCACTAATTTATTGGTTTCTTGAGCCAAACTTTGTGTTTGCTGTGATCCATTACTTATAATCTGTAATTAGACAACTGTGTGATAACACTTTGTAATAAAAATTTAAATATTTTTCACTTTTTATCCATTTTCAAGTTCCAACAATAAACACTTTATACCACGAAAAACTACAGAACCAAAGTCAACGCTAGTATTTACCACCACGTACTTTTAAAGTAATTCTTTCTATTGTAAGTAATTAACACTATACACGCAAAATTGTTGAACAATTCATTAAATGTCAGTTAAATGTGGCATTACGAAAATTTCTTTACTGTTTTCGACATAGTTCAAAAGTCATCACCAGAGGGCGTCTAGTTAATTTTATTTCCGAATATTATGAACGAAACGATGTTTAAACGTGGTTTTGTGAAAAAATGCTCAGAAAAAGTGACGCAAACCCAAAAAAAACAACAAATTCTAATTCACAATTAATTCAACCTTTGTAATTTTTAAACTTAAACTAACTAATGCGAATTGATAGGTTAACTAGTACTACAATCTCAATTGCCATTTAGGTACTTGCGAAATAATTAAAAATCCTGCTGGAAATATGTGTTAAAATGCTATTTAATTTTCTACTGAAGTTAGCAATTTTTTGGACCATCTGTCAAAATTTCGAGACAAAAAACTTGATTTCTATTTAAAAAACGTGCTTCAAGTGCTTGAACGCCCCAAAAAGAAAATTAAAGTAACTGTGGATTTACATTTAGTCATTTTTTGGACCGTTTTGGCAAAATCAGGCGATTAAAAATGTTTTAGAGTTAAACCAAAAATTTACTTTTAGCAGACTCACCCTGTATACATATTCCGCAACAAATAAATGTTTTCTTTGTAAGACAAAGTTTCTATAACTCGAAAAAACACAAGAATTTTTCAATATTTTTCACAAAATAATCAGTGATTATTTCTGAAAGCAAAAAATTACAAAATATGAATTGCTACATTGAAAGTAGTCTAAAACTCTCTTTATAATTTGTGTTTTGTGTGTGTGATTGATGACGACAAATTTGGTTATGCAAAAAAGACCACACATGAGTAGCCAAATTATACACGTTGTAATTTCACGGTAGAAACTTATTAATTAACATAAATATTGTTGATCCTTTGAAAAGTTACCAAATCAAAACAAAGCTCAACTTTCTTCTCTCGAACACAGGAACAGTTGCAACATCATTCAGCCAGCGGCGTGCTCATATTAGGCTTGTGTTATTGAAAAATCAATTTCTAAAGCGACACTTAACAAATTGTCATAACATAACATTGAAATCTACTGGCAATTAATCAGTAGATTACCGGTTGCCATTTAGTTCAACAAAAATCTACTTAATCATAGTCCATAATTACGTCCGTGCCGATTTCCAGCTTAATTGACTGAAATTGCTAACACAAATTAATTACCACTTTAGCATAGCTCATGCTGCTCGTTTTAGGCCAGTACATACATAGCTCGGGTATCTCACTAATCGATCCGTAATATATCCAGTCAGTTTGATTGACTCGAGCCATGCGAGTGTTTTACTCGAATTTACGATTATGTTTTATTTGACTAATATCGAATGATTTTAATTAAACATCGAAACGCGTTTCTAGAGCAGGGTTCAGGTTCGCGCTACATTTATGGAAGTCTCAACGACTCGAGATAAATTCTGATGTGGAAACTCGCATGTTTATAGCTATTAGGTACGTGGAGATTACGCAAATTATTATGTATTATTTAATAAAATGTTGCAGAACAGTCTTACTCGGACCCATTAAAATTCCGAAAAAACTCACACAATATCTGGACAGTGTTTTAGCGCGCCGTAATTGTATTTTAATGTTTCAATCCAGTCAAGTCTCGTGTACAACATCTATTATAGGCCAAGTGCACAATAATTTTCTACTTAACAGAACGATATAATTTATACCAACGGTTTGGACAGTTTAATAAACGATCAATGCCAAAATTGGTTAAATTAACAATTAACTACTTGACCACATTCTAATTAGCAAAGTTGGTTGCTCAAAACGAAGACCTAACTTTTTTCTGTTACAAATAAAATGTATTCAGATTTAATTAGAACAGTTGTATTTCAGAAAGCGAATTAAATGTCATAAAGGCTATTAAATTATGTTTTTAATTACTTCGTAGATGTCGGCTATCAGTTATCATTTGACAACTAGTTTCATGAAAATTTTATGAGTTTGATTGGGCAATTTATAATTATATTGAAACATCCGGTGTATGATAACAAGTTTGACCGCAATTAAAGAAATTGTGTGTGTAATGTAATACGAAATGAAACGATTTAAATGCAAAATAAGTTTAACTATACGAATATTTTGCTGAATTCTTGTAACACCAACTGTCAACAGAAAAGGCTAAACATCAGACGACATCGATCGTGAATTCAGTAAATATCAATTTTTAATAAAATTTTATTTTTATGAATATACAAAAATAAAATAATTTAAATTAAAAGAATTAATTACGAAATTAGTTACCTGCAATGTCACACCTTCAAAGGGGTTATTTATAATTTTTTTATTAATTATTTTAATTTTTTTATTAAATTCTTGGTCGTAATAGTACAAGTTTTTTGTGTATTTTTAAAAATTAATAGGAAATGAACGTGGCACCCATTCAAAAAAAAACAAAAAATCAGTAGATTACATCTTGAGATATTTTGGCCACCATCAGCTTCTTTTAAATATTTTTATATTACTTTCAGTTTGCAATTCCTGAACCATACTTGCATAAAATATTCTTAAAATTAAACAATAAAACTATCCAAAATAACGGTTCAAGGTGGTGTAGCCTCTTAATTTTAAAAACAAATTTAACTGTAGTAAATTTCCTAAGTTTTCTGAGTAAATCTCCAATTACTTAGAAACTTGGTACCTAAGCCAGTGTGTGGCTTTGCAAAGTAATTGGTATATTAGTGGATTATCATTCGATCAAAAACATTTTTTTATAACTTATCGGACTTTTTGTAATTGTTTCGACGAATTGTTCAACTGTTTTAAGATAATGTCGTTGTAATCAATACAAAATTCAGAAGTGAGTATGCAAAATTAAGTTTGCCTTCAACAATTTATTAGAAGATTACCCAAAATTCTAACAAAATTTCGAATTAAAGAAAACTTAATTTGGAAGAAAAAATGTATTAGTGTATTACACATCTTTCAAACAAATTGAAAAAAAACAATTTTCGAGTTATACATCTGAAAATTTGTATACAACTATAATCTCTTAAGTCCTGCTCAATAAAAATATTCCGAAGATGGTAACACTTCTGGTTATAACGGAAGTCGCTATCAACTGCCTTATTTTAAATGGACAGCCATATTTTTAGTGCATTTTGATTTACTAGAGTTATTTTTAGGTAGCTTTCATAAGCTAAATATTTAGAGTTTTAATTTTTTTTTTGGATTTGCAGTTCAAAAATCGATAACACTGTCATTTTTAAAAATCTGGAAATATTTTTCAGCTGAATTGAAAAAAGAAGCCTAGATCTTTTTTTGGTGTTTTCAAATTTCTAAAAAAGAATAAGAAACCTCAAATATTTAAAGATAAGTTTTCAAAACTTTGCCTTTAAACTTTTTTTTTTCAAATGAGTTTTATTCAATAAATCGCAGATAACTTAAGTTAAACAGAGTTTGAAGTTTGTTTAATCAGAAAGGTTTTTATGCCAAACTATGCAAAAATGGCTGTAGTTAGTAAGAAATTTTCTACAAAAACATAACATGAAAATTATCACAGATTCCTATACAGAAAGTTTATACAGATCGCTGCAGAAAAAAATTGGGACATTCCATTTGAAAAAAATTAAGTTATGGGTACTTATAGTTGTCCAAACTTAACCTTAAAATTTTTTGGTTAATTAACTTCTTTTTCAATTTTGAACAAACTGGAGAACAGATATAGGCCTTCTTTTTTAATTCCCCAAATATAATTTCGAAATCACTAAAACTAAGAGAGTTACCGATTTTTTAAGTAACAGGTAGAATTCAAAAAATTTTCAAAAAATCTTAAATATCTCGAAAACGGTTAAACTTAGGTATAGGGAAACGACTTTGCATTTAAAATAAGAAAGTTCATAGCGACTTCCGGTATAACCGGAAGTGCCGCCACCTTAAAAAAAATTTGGTTGGGCAAAGCTCAACGGATTATGGCTGAGTACCAACTTTCAAATAAATCTTTATTAGAACATTCAATACTTTTAATGTGGTGTTTAGACGGAACACCCTGTATAAGATCAAGTTAGGAGGATTTATAGAAAGCACAAAAAAACTTTCAAAAATTTAAAGCCAGTTTATAGAAAGCGAAATTAAAATTTAATTCCTTGTTAAGTGTTGATTCGTAATAAGTTCGCGAATTTGATTGGATGAATGTGGTCACGTGACTTAATGACGGTAAACCGGCCTTAAGCGTTTAAAAATCGATCACTTAAACACACAGTTTACGCAGAAAACAGCTCTAGAGATTTTTCGTTTATGTTAAAAGAATTTTAAAATTCATTATCTTGAATTATGAATAAAGAACCGTTTTATGATTTATTAAATTCCATCCTTTTATTTATTTTATGGCCTTGCTCAAGTTTTAGTTAGGCAAGGGCTCGAAATAGCTTTAATTTTTGTATAGTGTTGAAACACGCAAGTTTCAGGAACCACACTGACATTACCAGCAAATCAAGAATTTCCACACGCAATCAACATTACATAAATAACAGCCCACAAGCTTAATTTTATAAGTGTGTAGAGCAAAAATTTAATAAAGTAGAATTGCACTTGACAATCGTAAAAATAAGTTGATTACGTGTTTATGTAACGACTATAAATCAACGAAATGTTGTTTTAGTGAATAAGTTAGTAACGAGAAAGATTAGAAAGGTGCTTTAATTCTTGTAATAAGAGTCTCGCTGGGAAAGACTAGATAAGAAAGTGTTATTAATCCCGATTTTATCTTGAAAATAAAATTGAATTATAGTATTAAATCTTTGGAGCAGTTAAATGAGACGAGGTGTTCGGTCATTGGATGTGTCAATTAGAGACAAAAGATATCTTGTTTCCGGTCAGTGTTGAGATAAACCGATCAGTTAAATGGTCTTAAATTTTACATCGACACTTTGTAGCCCCATAACTTTCTCGGCAAAAAACTCGGTGAAATTTTCAGTGAGTCAAACGCTTTATTCGGGCTACGTTTCATTAAGTATTCAAATCTTGACTCTTCGGTTAGTTAGTAAAGTGATATCTGTGCTCATCTTGCTTGTATCAAGATGTCATCTCACTTCATACAAGCCGACGGCTCCACTCATAAAGATAAAACTTGTTGCACAGTGTGTGTAATAAGCCGAAAAAAACCGCTTTTCCGAACTCATTAGCTTTGTATCGTGAACTCGATCTCCAGCTTCCAATTTTGGCCGATCGAAGATATTGCAGAATGTTGAAACAATAGAGATTAGAAACTTATGTCAAATTAATCATGCAGGAATTGCTTCGATCATGGGTGACCTCTGTTTGTACGGAAGGAGCCAAGAGTCGAGCAACCCGGTCAGACAAGACACGATTTGTTTGAGACAGGCTCTGGGTAATGCGAAACGCCTTTGTCACGAACTGACAATCCATCAACTTATTAATAATAGGTTACTTAATCCAGTGACACAACTTTAATTTACTGTATTGATTGGAATTCGAAATTGTTGCGTGGGCCAGGAACGATTCTTCAGCGGTGGCAGCGGTGGTTTTCGCAACCAGAAGGTTAAAAATAGAGAAGGCATCTCAAAAGTTCTACTGCACTTAGCGAATATAGAAAAAAATTTAGAAAAACCATTAGAACTTTAAACGAATAAAATAAACGATATTTCAGAGAGAGAAAGAGAAAAACACGAAAATATTTGTGTGATCCTGATCTAAAATACAGACTGATTGTTTTAGAGCCTACTTTAGAAACTACTAATAAAGCTAGAATTTTAAGATTTTGCATAGATCTAAATCGACTATTCAGAGTTCAACTAAATTATTTTCAAAATTGCTGAATTTCCGGAACTAGGACAAGTTGGTGCCAACTTTGAAATTTTAAATAGTAATCACCAATTCTATATCATTTTTAAATTCGTCTCTTGAAACTGAGTAAAATGTGACCTAGTTGTTAGTACTTATATGTCATAGTTTTTGACGCATTTAAATTTTTTATACAAATTTTCATTTAAAATATTACAGCTCGTGAATAATTTACAATAAGTGAATAGTTATTTTTGCATTTGATAGCCAAAGGTTTAATGGGTTTTATCAAGTCTTTGGGATTGTCAGCTGGCAAATTGCAAGGCTACTATGATTTTTGTAATATGATGATTAAAAAATGATTATAAAACAGTTTTTTCAAATAGAATGACTTTGTTTTTTCAATGGCAGTCAAAAGAGCATCATTTTTGTGCAGACTTGTTATAACATCTTCTATATCTATCTCTTACAATTTTTTAAATAATCGCAAAAAACAGAATTTTGACGCATTACTATCATTTTTAATCAAGTAAACTTTGGAAAAATACGATAAAATTGTACGATTAATTAAAAGAAATGTCCTATTTGTTAACCGTTTTTATTCAAGAAGTTCAAAATTCGATGGCAGGCTGACTGAGTTACTTTACATAATTGATTAAGTTATAATAAACTATAATTAAATATTACTGTTTTTTGCTTATTCGATAATGACCCAGCTAAAAACTAAATAAAATATTTAACTTTGACAATTGTTGACCATTTTACCAAGTCTACTTGATTAACTATGAAAATTACGAAGTAAAATCCGTTTTTTGGGATTTTTTTTCAAAAACTGTAAAGATAGGTGTAGGACGTCAACATAAATATTAATATTCTTTCGATTGCGGTTAAGAAAATAAGGTCGTTCCATTTGAAAAAACTGAGTTATAGCAGTTTTTTGATAACCATTTTGAAAAAACCATAGTAGTCATGAATTTTGACAGTTCACACTTTCGAAAATTCTAGAAAACTCTTCGAACTTTCGATGATAGAATGCAAAAAAAAAATATTCACTTATCACAAAAGGTTCAAGGGCTGTGATATTTTAGATGAACCATTGCAAATACAAAAATTAACAAAAAAATTAACATATGTCAAAAACTATGAAGATAAGTAATAACAACATGGATAATTTTTTTCAGGTTGAGAAGGTAAAAACGTCTGGTTACTATTTAAAATTTCAAACTTGGCGCCAATTTTTTGTAGTTTCAAAAAGTCAGCCTTTTTGAAAATAATTTAGTTGAATTCTGAATGGTCGATTTAAATCGTACACAAAATTTTTGAGCTCTAGTATAACTAGAAGTTAAAAAATCACCCTGGATCGTATATTAATTTAAATATTATTTAGAATTGTTATCTGTGATTCAAAAAGCTCAAATTTTGACGAAATTTTGATAATATCATTAGATAAGATTGTGCTGAAGAACTTAGTGTAAGTACTTTGTACTTACTTGTCATTTCAAAATTTTTGGAATTTTGAATTTTACCAGAAGAAGTAAAAATTAAGCAAGTTATTCCTTATAAACAAAAAAAATACCCAAAATTAATGTTAATTACTTTATCTAAAATTTCTGACATACCGGGTGCTCAAAAATCGGGGCACCAACCCTTTAAATTATTCATATTTTATTAGGGGGAACGATTATTTAGTGTGAAACATAAAAACATTAAAAAATATTAAAAACTAAAGTTAACAAAATAGATTTATAGCTCCAGATTTTTTTAAATATAAGTTTAGGAATTTTTTCAAGATTTTTGCCGTGAAAAAAAATCTTCACTGCTTCTCAAAAACATGCCACTGAGCACTGAATCGTTGGAAATAAGGTAATTTCAGACATAGATACAAAATTTAGTTAATTTGCAATCAAAAATTATTATTAGTCTAGTTAATTTTATCTTAAATAAGAAGCAAAATATATTGCCTCGACTTAGACATTTTTTATCTCTTGATATAAAAAAAATAGGTAAATCTTTTTACATAAATTACGAGGAATAAACAACGAAAAATTTTCTTAAATCTATTAAAAAAACTACTTTTGAAAAGGTTTACTGACGTTTTTAAGTCATCGTCAAGTGATTCCCCAACAAAAAGCTTCCTTACTTGTTTTACATTGTTTTACATTTAATTTTTATATTTTACATTTCTCTTGCACGAAATAGAAAAATCGCCTAAACTACCTTGCGTTTCCAATTTCCTAATTCATTCCTAGATTCTATACTTACTGCAGCAATTTCCTCTTATGTTTTCCTAGTCATATCTAATCGACTAATTGAAGGCCGCTGTTTCGAAGACTTGGATTCTGTACATATTATTAGTGTAAATCAAATAACCGTGCAAGGATTGCCCATATAGTTTCTATTTATCGGTAGTACTGTTATCTTGCACTTAGGACATATTTATGCGACATTTAAAGATGTACTCCAACAACAATGTTGTTTATACCACATTGTTCTTTTGAGATGTTTATTCCTAGTTAAGTGGCCGTAATTATATTATTGGTAATAAGGTTTTTAGCACCTTGAAATAACGCACTTCTCAGAACCACTAATCAAGAGACGATGCTAGCCAAGAGAATTTATAAATTAAATGAAAACTATGTGTAACGAAATTAAATTTATAGGTGTTTTTTATGAGCAAATGCGCGTGCTTGCACAGCTAAACGTTCATAAAATCACTTGTAATTAGCAGGTGTACATTAGTATACTGTTGTAAATGATGCAGGTTTTTTGCAGACCTTATATACAGAAATTTACGGCGTCGGAACGCTGACGACCGATGTGACAAATAAATTTACGATTTAGGAAGAGGAAGTCTTAAAACATGTTTTAGTTTCATTTTGTTGTACGAGTCTGGAATTTTTAGCGAATCCTGTTCTGCTGCATGCAGTTTCACTTCTGCGATCGCCCAAATCGAACTTTCACACCTGAAACGCCCGTTTCAGACTCGTTGTGCTTCAATTTATTCGAAAAAAAAACGTAATAAATTTCGGCGATTATCTGATGTTCGCTTGTCGTTTGTATTATTCTGAGGACAAGATGCGTGTGACTAGAAATCACATTAGATTTCTGTTACGTAACGTCTACTTGTGTTACACAAAGGAACCGTTAAAAAAGTGCAAAATCAAGTGTAATTTGCGGAAAAGGGATCACGACATTTGCGGTTTGCTGTTGCACTAGCATTTGTGCAATAAATAATATTTGTGATGATTTTTAATCCAATCTTGTTTATTACAACGTCTATATAATTTTAAAATGCGCAGTGTAGTTTTACGAAATAAAAGGAAAATTTTGTGAAAGTACAATGAGGATTTATGCATCTATTGTTAGAGATCAACCACTGAACTATAACCGTTAACTAAACTGAAATGTCAAACCTGCTAAATTGTAAAGTTCTTCTTCGTGATTACACTAAATGAATGGCATTAAAAATGGCAAAATGGGACCCGCAAGCAATAAGTAATTGTGGTTTATGTGGAAAAAGGCAGAAGAAAGTTACTTCCACACTGTGATAAAAATTTATTTCGTTTTCTAATTGAAACCGTTGGAAAATAAAGCAGGGAAAAAACAGCGATGTTCTCCTACTTCCGACTAGGAGTATTAATAAAACCAATACAAGTTTTTGGTTAGAAGACAAAATTTGTCAGTAAGAAGATCATCATCGATATTCAAAACATTTCCTTTTTTTTTCATCTTTTTTATTCTAAATGATGAGCACACATTAAAATAATGATAATGGCAGTAATTTCCATATTTATTGCAACATGTGGCTGACCCTAATGCCGTGTGAAAATTTTAAAAATAACAGTGTTAAACTAAGGCGTCAAATAATTTACAAATATCATTACTTGGCATCAATATCCGAAGTGAATTCTTGCCTGACTGCAAGTTTGAACCCTTGGATTAGTGAAAAAGTAAAGTTATCTTCATTTTATGAGTAAAATAAAATTCTAAAACTAAAAAAAAAATCCTAATAACCCTTACCGAAAAGAGAGATGCCGCAAAAAAATCAACTGGTCGTAGTTACCTGTAAAAGAAAAGAAAATTAGCATATTCATAAATACTACTACATATTACAATTTTTATGAAAGTAATAAAACGGCCTGTTTTTGAAAAATTTTTAAGGAGGGAGAGAACAGTATAAATTTTTGGGCCCTTATTTTTTAAAAAAGTCAGAATAAGAACTTTATAATTAATTGGTATTTTGTCACTACGAACTTAGTTAAAAACTCTGTTAAAACAAAGAAAAAACCAAAACCAAAAAAAATCACATTAATAATAATAATTTCTTAGGACCGGTTTACAGAAACGTCATTATTAGCTAGCTGATCATGTGACCAAATTGAAGCAATGTGATTAGTCTAAATCAAGGCTAACTTGATTTTTTTTAATGGCAAGAAGGCAAGAAATGTAATGATTTTTAAAAGAGCATTTTTTTCTGAATTCAGTGATGTAAGATGTAAGTAAAACTATATTAAAAAAAATGTTTTGAAAATACAATTATTAGCGGTTATTGACAAAAATTAACCAAAAAAAAGGTAAGACGTCAATGGAAATCACTCGGGAAATCATTTTAAACATTTTTGTAGCTTAAAATAACGTACTTCTTATTTAAGCCTTTTGTATTATTAAAATGTGTTCTTTTTCAGTTAAAAGTGTTATTTTAACAATAATTATTAACTAAGCTTTAAAGGAGCAATAAAGACAACATTTCCAATGCTAACAAAATTTTACATTTTTCAAAATTTTATTAGCTCGATATTTTTTTTTAAGTTACAATTAAATTAAGGTATGTATGTGTTACATCATAGAACTCAGAAAAAAATGTTCTTTTTAAAAATATGAAATATGACCTTTCTTGCCTTTTAAAAAAAATCAAGTTAGCCTTGCATCCTCAGAACAAATGACGACAGAAATTTGATAATCATCTGAAACGATAGAATTTATATATTCTTAAGATATAACAAATTTCAATAAACTTTGATAAAAAGTTTTTATAATATCTCACTGTATCCATACTTTTTAGCGACCCTGTTATATGTTATTTAAATATTGGGAAAAATATCTGTTGAACCAAAATGAAAAACTGTATCTTTCTTGGGTGCATTTTCCGTAATTTGTCAAATAATGTCACTGCTTGATTTTTAAACGAAAGAATTTTATTGCAAATTTTAACTTAAAAAACAAAAACAATTATTTAACTCTTCCATAGATATCCATAGTAATCCGGAACAATATTTACACCTATGTCGAATAAAAGCTAGTTCGTCTGTCGTTGTTTCCGAATTTGATCAGAGTTTTTCTTTCAGAAAGAATTTTTTTCTTAGTTTTTTTTTGTTAGCAATTTTGGAGCTACTCTACTCCAAATATGCACAGGCTTTTATATCGAAAATAGTATTGTTTCCAATAAACTTTAACAAGACCATATTTTTTTAACTTCTTTAATAATTCGGTTTGTTTCTTTTAAGAATATATGTGGTTGATTTGTAATAAAAACAAAGCCTTTCTTATATTCCAATAATTTGCATTTGCCTTTTAATTCAGGGAAGGCATTTTTTGTAAGGACATTATTTGCAGCATTAAATTTTGCTGACAATACCGTGTTTGGACGTTTTTTGTAAGCAATTCTTTATTCGGTTGACTAAAATTTTTGGAATATTTTTTCGAGTTTCAGTAGTTTCAGGAACTACACAAAAATTAACGAAATTAAATTATTTTAGCATCAAACCAATTCTATTACTTTCATTAGAACATTCGAACCTGATCACAACAAATCAGTAAACAAAGGTTCAAACTTCTGTGAAGTAGTTTGTTGTTGTTGAACATTTTTTTGGTTTGGCATAAATTTTGTGTCAGATAATACAAAATATAGAAAAGGATTTATTTGATAAAAATTAAGTTACTTTTATTGGTTTCAAATTACAAAAACTCAGCATTTAACTGAAAATTCTCACAAAGATTTATAACGCCTGGTATTCAAATATTTGTTTAAATTTAAATTTTTTCAAATTAATCGGTAATTCGCAATTAATAGGAAACGGTATGATAGAGAGGCATAAACAAAATAAAATAAACAAAATTGTTAAAGGAAAATTCTCTTAATTTACAAAAAAATTCAACAAAATTCTGATAATTCCAATAAACAATAAATAGTTTCTGTAATTCCATCTAAAACCCCATAATTCCAACTTAATTTTCGTAAACCTGAAACAATTCCAACAGTTCGTAATAATTTCAAAAATAATTGAATTGAATAAATAATAATCCAAAAATAATTAAACGAAGTTAAAGTTAAATTATTTTAGCATCAAACCAATTCTATTACTTTCATCAGAGCATTCCTACCTGATCACACAAAATGAGTAAACATGTATTGTCCTTAATTATTTTTATCAGGTTTCAACTTTTGTGAAGCAGTTTATTTGACCGTTTCTTCAGTCTAGTTTCTAAATATTGAGTTCTTGTCTTTACTAAACACTATTAATGCTTGTAGTAATCGAGGAATGTACATAAAATTTGCAAAATCAGGTTTTCTTCATTAAAAAACCATTCGATGAGAAGGTACGGGTACTTCAATCAATGACTAGTTTCCTATTTCGTCATTTTGTGTGTACATGGCTATGTAATTAAATAAATATAAGCAAATTATAATCTAATGAGAGTTCGAGAGCCACTTCAGCTGGTCTAAGATTAGCTGAGATCATCGTTGGAAATCGATTAATTTAATGAGTGCATCAAAAAAATTTATGACAAGTTTCTTTTTAATTACTACTTATTACAAGCTATATATTTCGTTTGGAAGCCACAGTTTAACTAGGTTGCCACTTTTGTCGCAAATAAAATCAGTCATCAATTTGGAATCACGTGTTTATCCTTCTGACTGGATTATCGCAAGTAACATTTAATTAGTTATTAATTATGAGAGCGAGTGCTTGTTATTGCCACCGTTTGTCTAAATAACTTGACATTCTATAGTGGTCAGATCTGGACAAAGGCCAAGGTTTACACCTACGTTCCACACAATCAAGACACTCTTACTGTGTGTGTATCGGTTCACATCCGTTTATTTTATCGTAATGAAACCGGTGCCTTGAAGCGACGATTTTTCCAAACGATTGCGAATCCGAAAGGACAACAACCGCCAGGACAGCACCTAATCAGTTGCGGAGACGACACTTGGAAATTGATTGTTGTGTCAATTTTAAGCTGTTATTAATTGGAATTTATTCCTTTGGTTGGTAGCGCTGAAATTCCATACCCCGTCCAGGTGATTGAGATTTATGGCTCTATTTGTGAAAGCTAGACGTTATTGTCAAAGTGCGTACTTTGATTTTATTAGCCAAATAGATTTATTGCCTATTATTACCGCTTGTCGCTGCTTTCATTCTTCATCTTATCTTATTATTACATTTTCGTAATTATACGCTTTATAAACTGTTAATAATATCTCACCGGAACAATAACGACAATTTTTCCCTGTACGATGACCCTAGCTGGAAAAAATTGAATCAATCAGAGAAATTCCGCAACGGAAGTCGGCGACATGCCCCATCTATAAAATAAAATAGGTAGCTTCAACTAACAACATGTGGAAGGTCACTTATAATCACCACCGATTATTATTCGAATTTTTCAGCGAGAGCCTAACCCGTAATTTGAATTTTTTTGCGTGAAAAATCTTTGCACCTCCGGGCTGCAGCTAGCTTTAATGGTATTTTATGTAGGAAACTGCAATTTTCGCAATTATCTTGCTGATTAACCATCTTCAAGTACGGTTACAATGATGGTAGGATTTCCGATTGACGATTGCATTTTGTTAAAACGTGAAACACAGATAATGGCTTCATCTCAAATTAATTATTTATGAGAAGTATGGCACGAGGCAGGAAAAACGTAAATGGGAATATGACTAAAACATTGTTTACTTTTTTTATGTGTTTTTTAACCGCAATTGCGGAAAATGTGGCAACAACTTAAACAATATTGTATTTTTGTGAGTAAATGTGCGCAAAAAACACTTTCACAAAAATTATTATCACTCCTTGATACGTAATAAACCTATCAAAGTCGCGAGCTTTATGCTTTGGTAAAATATAATTCTCTGTACAACAATAAGTCGAATAAATGACGTTTATTGTGTTTATAAATTTCTATAGACACAGATTTATAAGCTGTATCAGCTTACATTGGCAAGCAATACGAATACCTGAAATTTTTAAGTCATAATTATACATTTGTATGCACTACTAAATACTAAATAATTCAGAAAAAAGAAAGAAAAAATATTTTATGTAAAGCAGAGCTAGATAGTATTATTTACTATTTAACAGTTCTAACGTAAACTGGAGAATCCGACAAAAAACATAAATAATTTTTTGGCTTTTCATAAATCTTGGATCAGATAGGTTTTTCAAAATAGAAAAAGATTTATTTGATAAAAGCTGGTTAATTTCTTTGGCTTAAAATTACAAAAACTCAGCATTTAACTAAAAATGTTACACAGTACAATTCTCACAAAGATTTACAACTCCTGATGGTAATTAAATTTTTTATCAGTTTTTTTAGAAACTAACCGAGGATTTAAAACCGATGAAAAACGGAAAGATGTTGTTTAATTTGTTCAACATTACTCTGAAAGCTATTCCTTCAAGAGGCCAAAAACTAAATAAATTGTTAAACGGAAGTACAGTCACGATCAAAAAAATAACACCCATAAAACCACAGCCACACATCTTTTCCATATGATATGGTTAATGTGTAAGTTTGGCTAGTTTATAGACTAGCCTGGATATTGTGTTAACTAGCTGGACAGTTTGTAAACTAACCTGTTTGTTGAAATTTATAACCTAGAAGATTTTAGTCGCACTTTTGCTATTCGGCCCGGCTGGTAGGGATTTTTGATCGTGACTGTACATAATATCAATAATTCCAACAAATTCCAACGAAATTCCAATAATTCCAATAATCAATAAATAATTCCTGTAATTCCAACTTAATTAATTCTGATAGTTCGTAACGATTTCATAAATTCCCTAGTTCCAAAAAATATTTTCAAAAAATTTCCACCAAAATTCAAGTAATTGCAATAATTGAGCATTGAATTCCAAAAATGTGTACAACTAATTCTAGAATGAATATATTTTTGTTCTTGTAGAGAATGAAAAAAATACACTTTTCTGGACGAGTTGCATACACGATTTTGCAGAATTCTTTAACTTGAACGGAAGGCATTTTTTTATTTTTCCGTTCTAGTTGTAAATGCTTAGCTTGAAAGAATATAGAAAATTTAAAAAATTCCTCCTCAAGAGGTATAAAGAATTGTTTATGGAATTGTCAGTGAATTTATTCCTTCCGAAAAATAAAAAAAGTAGCGTTCTGGACACTTTTTGAATCACACAGGATGATTCAAATTAAAGTACAAAACTTTTAATTAAGTTTAAATACAACCTAAAATACAATCTCCATAAACGAATAGCGTTTTTCCAAAAGTGTCATAACATGAGTGATATATTATATTGGTTGTATTTTAAGTGCGTCAGCCTCGTAGTTTGATATGAATCACCCTGTAAGATGTTCACTGCAATGAGTAATAAATGGGCATACATCCGCTATTGCTACAAAAATAAGGTACCTTGGGGTCGCCTTCACCAACCTCAGTTAAATTTATTAGTAGAATAAATCCACAGAAACAAATGTTATAATCATAGTAAACATTGTTTTTAAATTTTTATTAAATTTAACCGACCCTTAGCCAAACAATGTCCACTTAGTTTCTACGATTTTTTATAATTTTCTTTAAATAAAAAAAGGTTTGGATTTATTCTCGAAATTGTAATTTAAAGTTTTGTTTAACAATGTGTATTACAAAAAAATGCCTCTCTCTTAAATGTTCCATCTGTTTTTAATATAAACAGAAAATATTACAAAGGGCCTTTTTGAAACCTCCTATCGCCAAACAAGGCTTTACCATCGATTCCAAATAAGGTCCACTTTTTAAACTCGAAAAAGGATTTTTCAATAATTATATTTATATTAAGTTATGTAAAAAAAGAATATTGAAGAAAAACAACATGAAGAATAGAAAAAAATCAAAAAATAAATTTCAAAAAATGAACTTAATATTATTTATTTTTAATATTTTTATGTTTCACTGGTTTTTATCAAAACAATTTGGATGATTTTCAAATCCAATCCTTTAAAATCTCACTTAAAATAATCTTCTTGTAAAGAAAAAATTAGGTAGATTATAACTTCAATAAAATTACATACAGTGAAGATTTTATTTCGTTCAACATAAACGTTTCTACGGAACTGTTCGTAATGCACTGACATGGACCTTTTTTTAAATTAAATAAATAAATCAATAGTGTTATGTGAAGTTAAGCATAATTATAATCCTCAGTGTAGAATAAATTTAACAGCAGACGCTGAATTCTGTATGATTACATTAATTACTTACAGATTTTTGGGATACAGAAAAAATTATCGAACTTTTTGTAAACTCACCTTGTATTATAAAAAAAATTGATTTCAAATAAAAAATGAAACAAAAAAGGTAATGTCTTAATTAAATTCATAATTTTTGTTTCTTTACCATCATCAGTTACAGTAAAATACCTATACAGTGTGTCCCAACTAAAATTTGCTCCCCCTGAAATCTCCAATCTCTGAAACTGGTCAATTTTACTTGAGGGACCAAATTTTATCTTAGTTTTAAAATTTTTTCTGCAACCAGTTACCCTTTCAAAAAATTTAAATGGGTCGAGTGACACATCATTTAGAAGCTGGTTTCATCGTCTATGCAATCATGTACTTCTTTTTAATTTTGACCGATTTATTGTCGAACTAAAATTGACCTGTTTCAGCATTTTTTCCAAATTTGTACGAGATTCGGAAATAAAATTAACTAGACGCCCTCTGGTGATGACTTTTGAACTATGTCGAAAACAGTAAAGAAATTTTCGTACTTCCACATTTAACTGACATTTAATGAATTGTTCAACAATTTTGCGTGTATAGTGTTAATTACTTACAATAGAAAGAATTACTTTAAAAGTACGTGGTGGTAAATACTAGCGTTGACTTTGATTCTGTAGTTTTTCGTGGTATAAAGTGTTTATTGTTGGAACTTGAAAGTGGATAAAAAGTGAAAAATATTTAAATTTTGATTACAAAGTGTTATCAAACAGTTGTCTAATTAAAGATTATAAGTAATGGATCACAGCGAACACAAAGTTTGGCTCAAGAAACCAATAAATTAGTGAAGTGTTATGGATTTTAGGTTAGAATTTTCCACTGAAAAAATCATGAAATGCTGCGGTAAATCTACAAAACTACAATAAAGATTAACAACTGCTGATACATTTAAACGTAAATTATGCCAAAAAGTAGACTTTTCAATGTCTTTGTAATAATTTTCCAATAAAGAAAGTGAACCAAACATAAGTTTCTTGCATCAAAGATGCAATAATCATTCCGCATAGGCAATGTAATAATTGTTAAGCCCCTAAATTCGTACAACGCTCAAAATATTCGAATAAACATTTTCCCGCCATTTATGGTTACTGTTTTCGACCTAGCTCAGTGGCGCCCCCAACGGTAATTTTACTTCCGAATTGTAGATTTCAAGAGGCGCAAATTTTAGTTGTGATACCCTGTATAACGTCTGATCGTGACAGTTTATTTCTTTAGAAGGCTTATTACTGTTTTTTTTTATTTTTAGTAGGTAGGTACAAATTACTATAGAATTGTAATCAATCTTTAAATTTTCTTTCAGTGGTGCAATCGAACTAATGAGTACCTACCTACATTTTTTTGTTTATTGTACCAGTTCCCAAATAATTTTTAAAAAATTTGCCACGGTCTTTTGAATGGTTTAATTGAATTTTGTTGTGTTATTGAAATAATGTACAACTGGCAATAAAATGTTTGTTTCAGTCATTCCAAATCGAGAAAGAGCATCGACTCAGCATCACAATACTAATTTAGTCAATCTATTTCTATTAAAAAACTAAATCAATTTTTTCTATTGCGAGATTAATAATGACGAAATTGATCTCCCACAACGTTTTGTGTTATAAAGCAGTGTATAACAGTGCATCATTTTCAGACATCCTGATCATCATTACAGGCGGTACTGTTTGAGATCGCCTGGAGGTGGACGGACGGTGCCCGGACCTGGTAGAAGGCAGCCAGAGCCCGGAGCATGACCAGCTAGACGCTTACCGTTACAAATACCGACGTAGTGAAAGCGATCGGCATGTCCGTGTGATTCCACTACACACAGATTCCGATTCAGAATGGAAAGTCTCGCTAATACAGATCACCAATTCACTTCGACGAACGAATTACGACAACACTCAAACGATTTACATATCTCTCAATTTCACGTCGCATTTTACATTAGAAATTTGTCACCACTTTCTGTGCTGAAATTATCTGCAGCTTTAATCTCCTCAATCTCAAAAATCACATATTCGCATCTAGACCGGTTTCGTAATTTCGCCAATTTTTTTTCCGAAGCGTTACACTCAAGGTAATTTAACTTCTTTAATAATATCCCTATCAAACAACTTTGTTAACAGTTTTCGGAAACTTGGGGGATGAAAAAGAAAACTTCGATAGCAAAAACTCAAAAACTCAAATTTTTTATTTTATTTTTACATTTGCAATCCGTGGTTAAACATAAAAAATTTCAAATACACTTTTCTGATTTTTTTCAAACATTAAAGTGCGTACGTTTTTCCTAGATTTGTGAACAAACGTTTGGATTTTTCAGGTTGTTCAGTTTCAGACAACTGTAGAAAAAATCGGTGTTCAAAATTGAGGAAATCCGAAGAAATCATGAGGTAATCAGAGGAAATCATTGAAAGTCAGAGGAAACCAAAAATAAAGCAGAGAAAATCTTTGAAAAACATGGTGCACAAAATTTGGGGTACAATTTTTTATTAAGAATTTTGTACCTACTCTGTTTAAGATCCAAAATTTACCGAGTGCAGAATTTTAGTATAACCAACTTAATTTACAAATAAATTTAAAATATCTAAGATTCTAAAAAACTTAGGTAAACTAAAAACCTAAAAAAATAATAATTTCAAACAAAATCAAATTGAAAACTCAATGGATTCGAATTACAAAAAAGACTGAAAATAAACAAAACAAGCAAAAACTCAAAAAACCTCTGCTAAAAACTAAAAATTTGTAGGTATCAAAGTTCAGACTAAAACTTAATGAAAAGTTAAAAGTTCAAAATTAAATCAATCTAAAAAATCAAAACGTAGAAAAATATAAAGCTGTCTTAGAATAGCAAAAATCAAAATAAATTTTTTTTATTTCATTTTTTCCTATTTTTGGTTTGAAAAATTGTCATTACATTTTGTTATTTTAGGTACAAGATTTTTTCAGTGTTGCAGTGTTTTGGGTATCATTTTCATTTTACAAATTTTTTGGTTTCGGTTTTTTATATTCACTCATTTTATTTTTGTATTTGCATTTCTGTAAATCACGTACATTAGCAAAACACACTTTCGTATTTAACAAAATTGAATAAAAAATAAATTTCTTCATAAGTTCCAAAAAAGTGAAAAAGTTTAGTTAATTTTAATAAACTCGAAGCAAAAAATTAAATGTAGAAAAATATAAAGCTCAGTCTTGGAATAGCAAAAATCGAAATAAAATTTTCACATATCATGTTATCCGATTTTTGGTTAGAAATATTGTCATCACATTTTGTTATTTTAGGTAAAAGGTTTTTTCAGTGTTACAGTGTTTTGGGTATCATTTTGATTTAACAAATTTTTTGGTTTCGGTTTTTTATATTCACTCATTTTACTACTGGATTCGTATTTCAATAAATCACGTACTTTAACAAAAACACACTTTCATATTTAACAAAACTGAATAAAAAATAAAATTCGTCATAACTTCCAAAAAGGTGAAAAAGTTTTGTTAATTTTAATAAACTCGAAGCAAAAAATTAAATGTAGAAAAATATAAAGCTCAGTCTTAGAATAGCAAAAATCGAAATAACTTACAAATAAATTTAAAGTATCTACAATTCTAAAAAACTTAGGTAAACTAAAAACCTAATAAAATAATAATTTCAAACAAAATCAAATTGAAAACTCAATGGATTCGAATTACAAAAAAGACTGAAAATAAACAAAACAAGCAAAAACTCAAAAAACCTCTGCTAAAAACTAAAAATTTGTAGGTATTAAAGTTCAGACTAAAACTTAATGAAAAGTTAAAAGTTCAAAATTAAATCAATCTAAAAAATCAAAACGTAGAAAAATATAAACCTGTCTTGGAGTAGCAAAAATCAAAATAAAATTTTTTCATTTCATATTTTCCGATTTTTGGTTTAAATGTTATTTCATATGAATGTTTTTTTCAATGTTCCAGCGATTTGGGTGTCATTTTCGTTTTAAAAATTTTTTGGTTTCAGTTTTTTTTATTCACTAATTTTATTTTTGGATTTGCATTTCAGTAAATCACGTACTTTAGCAAAACACACTTTCGTATTTAACAAAATTGGATAAAAAATAAATTTCTTCATAAGTTCCAAAAAAGTAAAAAAGTTTAGTTAATTTTAATAAGCTCGAAGCAAAAAATTAATTGTAGAAAAATATAAAGCTCGTCTTGGAATAGCAAAAATTAAAATAAAATTTTTTCATTTCATATTTTCCGACTTTTGGTTAAAAATATTGTCATTACATTTTATCATTTAACTGAATGTTTTTTTCAGTTTTTCAGTCATTTGGGTATCGTTTTTCTAAAATTTTTGGTTTCGGTTTTTTATATCCACTCATTTTACTATTGGATTCGCATTTTAGTAAATCACGTACTTTAGCAAAAATACACACAAAACTGAATAAAAAATAAAATTCGTCATAATTTTAAGAATAGTGAAGAAGTTCAGTTAATTTTAATAAGCAAAAAATTAAAACACTTAAAAACACACTGAAAAAGTGCATTCAAATAAATAATTTCTATGGTGTTTATCAAGTATTTGTGTTGGAGCCTAAAAGCCCCTGAAAATTTGAATTTCAATTTGTTCTAAAATATTTTTACAAAACTCCAATTTCTGAACTGTTCTTCTAGGGCCCATTTAGTCCTACTCTTGTAAAAATTTATTACGGTCTCCATTAGAACAGCGATAAAATTATCAAATAGACTAATTTATTTCTTTCCTTCTTCCTAGCGCTTCATTAGAAGAAAATCCAAATGTCGAACTAACCCATCAACTTGATAAGTAATAGATTACTAAATGTGTTTGAATTACCGCCACTTTTACATAATAAAAAAGGTATTTGTAATTTGTTACAGCAATCATTTTAGATTACAACCGATATTACATTTAATTGGCACTGATTTATGTAAATAATTAGGAAAAATAATAATCCGTCTGACTTTACACCGCTTTTTACTGATTACAAATGCAAAGAATGTATTAGCGTCAATTACAAATTACTTACTAGCAAATATAGTCAAATTAATTTTTTGTTGCAAATCATATGGCCATTTTCCTCATCCTCTTTCAGATGCTTATTACACAACTTCACACTGAGCTTGGAATCAAGTGCAATTAACTTTTTCTACCTCTACACTAGTGAGGATATAGTGGAGTAATTATATTAAATAAATGCTAACCGACGTCCAACCGAATTCAATTAATGTTTGTTTAGATAATCGCGTTAATTGTGGTGCTTATGACGCCACACAACACTTATCAAGTTGATGGGAAATCCAATCTCTTGTTCGCATTATGTCAGATTAATAAACTCATCGCTTGATTTAGGAGTTTTCAAAAACCAAGTATTTGAGGAATAGGATTAGCAGAACAGGCCTTTCTCTCACGGAACTCCACATATCATATAATTAATGAGCGCATTTAATAATTAGCAGTGTTATTATTTGAGTTAGTTTTTTCAACTATGGTAGAGCAAAACGAAAACTGCTATAAATATTTTCACTGACCTGATCCATATATTAATGATTTTCAATTTAATTTTAAGTGGTACCTTTTTAAAAAACCGAATACAATGTACTGGGGAGAAAATAATCGACTAAATAATTATTACAAAGCAATTAATCGCGTTTTTTCTTGTGCTTTCTATTGACCTCGAGGTCTGACATAATTGTTCGATTTTAAAAATTCTTTAAATCTGTCTACGTGAAGCATGGCAATTGCCTACACCTTTCAATTCCCAAAGTCACTGCCAAAGTCGCTGCAACAGCGGCTAAACTTTCTATAATCACGTATTATTGTATCTCGTTGCGTAACAGTGCCCATGTGTGCGTTATAACAAAAAGAGTAAGTTGTAAGCGAATAGTTTGTGAAATCGTACGAACGCATTTCGAAACTTGATTGAAAATTATTACATTTTACAAGCGCGCGGGATGTAATTTAGCGCGAGCTGGTGGAATACCCATGAACTTTTACACTTCATTTGTTCCTTGCTTAAGTTCGATTCGGTTGTGCAAGCGCTTTATGCGGCAATATAGATGTTATCGCAGAATTGTGTGTGCGATACGCCTCAAGTCGGATCTATTCACGTCAATTAAACCGCGCAAGTTTAATATTTTGCCGAATAAACGGAGGCCCGAGGCGTCGGTGTCATTAAATTTAAGCACGGCATTGAACATGCACTTTACTGTTCAACATATCAAAACCATTTACGGTTCCTTCACCTTAAACACTGCTTGAATTTAAATCACCTTTTATTGTACTTATAAGCAATGCTGATCAAGGCATCGAGAAATTTACGTGCGCTTAAAATACGCCGTAAACAAGGCTCTGAAAATTTCCATGCAAAAACGAACACCGCAAAGAGCACTCTTCATCGAAAAAGATAATGGCTAATTGCAGCTCAAGCAAATATTTCAGAATTTAAAACGCGAACTTAGTCAAGAGATATGTTTTTTAAGTAAAAGGTTCACGCCACTTCAGGTATTATTATTTCATTCTTTAGCTGTTAGTAAACTTTGCTTCTAACCCTATATATTTTTGCATAATTGGATTCTACGCAAAAAATTATGTAACTTTATATAAACTATTGTGAGTCTATTTTTTTATTTTTAAAAAATCACAGCAAAATCGCCTCTGAATATTTTCCGGCAAATTTGCAGCAGAAACATTCAGAATAACTTGCAGTTTTAGCAAATAGACAACTTTTAGTTAAAGCACGCAGATAATGTACAGAGTGTCCCAAATCGCAAAAGATTTAATAATTAATTTTTCTCAAATGGTACACCATGTATTTTTTCCATATATCGATAGCGTTTTTGATAAGCTTTCTAACGGTAGGTATGAGGTTTGCATAGCAAATTTAAAATATTTTTCGGAATTTTTCAAAAAAAAAATTATTACAAGAAAATTTGTTATTCTAGTGTCTGATAAGTCAAATGGTAATTTATTTTTTGATAAGTCCCAATGTGACTAATTAGAATTTTACTCAACAAGAATTAAATATAAAATAAATAAAATAAATATTTTTTGAACACTTTAGAAATATTTACAAATTGCTATACAAACTGCCTATCATTAGAAAGCTTATGAAAAATGTTATCGAGACGTGTCAAGAAATACAAGGTGTTCCATTTGGAAAAAATGAGTTTTTCAACTGTTAACTACAAGGAATTTTGAGTTCACAGGCTTCGCAGTGACTTTTCAAAAATTGGTGTTTTTTTTATAACAAAAAGTTGAATAATTCCGAAACGACAAGAGATAGACCCATAACAGTTTTTATAAAGTCACATTCTTTATTGCGTAGAATCCAATTATGCAATATTTAAAAAAATATAATTTTGGTTCACCAAAGTATGCAACATCCTGTGTATAACAAACATATTTTCAGTTTGTGTACTTTAAGTTAGACTATTGGATAATAAAAACGGCTTGGCAATATTTCAAATAATAAAAAAGTTGTAGACCGATTACGCACCTCACCCTGTATATTTTGAAAATTAGAGCTGATAGAAAAAAACTGTTGGTTGTTTTGAAATTATTCAAAAACAACAAAAATATCTAAGGACCACATTAAAAATTATGTTCTTTTTTTAAAAAAACTAGAACAACTTAACAACAGCAAAAAATCTCAGACAACAGATTTATTGTAAACTAGTTTAATTATTAGAACCTATTTCAATCTACTTCCACAATAATCTGTGTATTGGGGACAAAAAGAAAAAAGTGTACAAAACCCCAAAAATTACCATCTGAAAAATTTTTCAACAGTTATCCTTTATCATTTTGTACCTATATGCAGATAGTTAACATCTCCATCTTAAAATAACCAAAAAAAAACTTGAAAAACCAAAAAAATTTCAAGAAACATTATTGTTAAAAACCAAGCTAAAAATTAATAATTCGTAGGTATCAGAATTCTAACTGAAATGAAAAGTTAAAAGTTTAAAACAGAATAACTTAAAAATTCAAAACGAAAAAAACTAAAGGCGAAATCTTGAAAAACCAAAACTCAGGATGAAATTTTTATATTTTGTATTTTCCGATTTATGATTATTAGTGAAGAAATTACAGAAATGTGGTCTGATATTCAGTGTTTTTTTTTCTATGCATGTGAATTTTTTCAGAATTTTTTGTCCAATCCCTTATAATAATTAAGTAATTAATTAAAATGAAAATACGAGTACGTATATTAAAATATACATGATTTAATAGCAAACGCTGATTTCTGGGTGATTTTTACTTTTCAGATACAGTTTCAGCAGACTTATCATCTTATTGTAATCTATGGTTCATCGTTAATTTATAAAACTCATTCAAAAATAAGCAGAGGCGGATTAGAAAAATTATCTCTAATAAATAGACCAGGTGGAATCTCAAAAATTAAATCAAATTTTGTCCAATTCTGCCAACTGTTTAATTATTTGACGATTGATAGATGCAATAAAAAAAAATTCAGCATTTTTCCGAGTTATTAATGATTACTTTTTATATTTTCTGAGTGTTTGAACACTTTTTTTGAACCAAGAAACTCTTTTACTCTGCGAGATTTCATCAAAACAAGCTGAAAAAAGTCCGAAATTGACGAAAATTATTACAAAAAAATATTGATTTTATATGAAAGATTTCCAAACTTTCATGCATATGCCTTTATTTGATTTTTAAATAACTCAGTTTTCAATTCAAATTTTTATAAAATGTTGGCCCCTGTGCAGATTTTAAATTATACCTAAATATTTTTTTTTATGAGATTTGGCTGAAATGATCCAATAAATCATTATTTTCTTGCTTGTTAGTTATTTTTGCCTCTTTTTGCCAAAATCACATATTTAGGGCACAAAAGCGTTAATATTGTATCATTTGAGTGTTTTCTGAGCACTTTCCAAAAATCCAAACAAGCTGAGAATTATCGAAATTGCCCCAAATAGACTTAAATTATTTAAAAAATATTTTTGCATATTATTTAATTGATTTTCAAAATTTCAACCATTTACCCTTATGTGTAAATTCACTCAGATTCCGATTCAATTTGTTATATATAATTTTGTGCAATGTTTCACACGCCTTCAATAACTAGGTACTATTTTTTTTTCTCTTAAAAATGCAGTGTTTTAATGATATTTCGCAAAATGGGCCAAAAACATATAATTTTCTGGTATATTATGTAATTTTTTGCTTTCAAGGCCGCAAGATTTGTACATACATTTTTAGATCAAAAAATACAAAAAAAATGAGTTTACTTTAACTAAATAATCGCACCATTTACTTCATGGCATTTTGTTAAAATATGAGAAAAATAATAGCGTTTAGTGAACATTGCCATAACTGGCCTGTTTTGAGCGCAAGATGGTTCTCAAATAATACATCAATTAGGGCACAAAAGCCGTTAATCTAAAATTATCTCTAATAAATAGACCAGGTGGAATCTCAAAAATTAAATCAAACTTTGTCCAATTCTGCCAACTGTTTAATTATTTAACGATTGATAGATGCAATAATTACCACTGACAAATAATAATAATAACAAATTCGGAGCTGCTTTTTTATTCTGGTTTTCTACAAAAACTGAAGACATATTTTTGGCTCGCATTCTTAATTTAATCATCACGCATAGTTGCTAATTTATTCATTAATTAATTTACTGTCTGTTTTTTACGCATTTTTCGCCGATCTCTTGTTGAAATTCCGTAATAGGTCAGACATGGCAATTAAATTATTTGTTCAACTTGAACCGGTTCTCACAGATTCAACTAAACTGGAATAGTGTTGGCTAACTTTATGCCAATAAATGGACACACTTCCGTATTTCATATTATGGTATACCTAGTGTGTTAAGAAAAAAATTTGATGACAGATTTAAATTTATTAAAGTTTACTAGCTCACTATATCATTAGTTAATTCACATATCTAATATAAAACAACAAAACCGGTTCTCGAACCATGTTTAGAATAACGAAACTACACACTATATTATTACATTTTCAGTTTCGCAAAAAATAAGGTACAATGTAAATTATGTCGCACATTTTCAAACACATTTCCACTGAAACTCGCTTTATGACTGGAAGAAAGTTTGTTAATCGTTTTGTTTATTGTGGCTGTTAAAATGTTGATATCTGTATCCACATTTTGCTATTTATTATCAACGCAATCAATTACTGTCAGTCCAGTTGGTCTTAAACTAAGCGATTTGCATAATATGTAAAGTTTATCGTGTCCTTCTTGCGGCTTTTTGCAACAGACCAACATAGAAACAAACAATTACAGTAACGAATAAATTGCACATAAATGGCAAATGGTGTTTAATTTTTCAACTAAAACTGAAATCTTTGCAACAACATTATTTACCTACTGAAGAAATTTTTCAGCATTTTTCCAAGTTATTAATGATGTTGCCATATGTGTACGGCTACCGACTCAACCTTGTTGAATGTCTCAAGGTTTGTCAGTAAAAACATTTTCGGCGAATTCGCCGTAAATCTCCGTTGTTTTCTGATGGACATCCTGTAAGTGACCCCGTTCCGTTCGTCGTAGTTGAACGAGGTGGTGCTTGTGGGCAACAAATAATAAATAGTTAATTTCCTCGGTGGTCATGCCCGTCAAGTTAGAAAATCAGGTGCAAGCAATACAAATTTATGGTTAAAGCCGTGACAGGCGAGCAAAATAACGGTTGCAGAACATCACATATAAATATAGTAGATCACACACGAGCGCGTCACGCAGTCTTCCTCCTCTTATAAGCAAGCGGCAAAGTAGCAAAGTTGAGCTTTCCGCATTCCGCAGAACGGTATGATGCATTTTGCATCAAGTCCATCGTCTCGCTCGTGCTCGCACGAACTCCAAATGGAAAGCTGCTTCTGAAAAATCACGACTAATTGCCGCTACTCGACCAGCGGGTCGTCTTCGGTACCAAGCGGCGTTGCCAACAAAAGGGAATTCCCTTTTTCGCGAATTTTTCAGCAGGAAAAAAGGGGAATTAAATTTTGTTTTACGCTGTTTTTGGCAACGTTCGTTGTGATCTATTTACCCTACTTTTATACAGGGTGTAACGAAAATCACAAGCACAAGCGATTCTCTAGATCAAACTTTACATGTGTACAGTCACGATCAAAAAGAATGATACCAAATGGGCTGAATAGCAATCAACAAACACGTTAGTTTTGGTAGTTTACTCAATATCCAGGTAGTTTATAAACTAGCCATCGTACACATTAATTGTATCACCTCGAAAAGTTTTGTGCCTACGGTTTTAGCGATGTCACTCTTTTTGATCGTGACTGTACCAAATTCCACCGTTTCAAAGTTCGTTTTTATCGAATTTTTATAAAAGTTGGTACATGTAAGTAATTTGTAATCAAGACCACATGTTATGGTGTTATTTCTTTTGTTTTATTAAAATTGTAAACTAATTTTTTTCCAAGGATTTAACACATTTTAGGACGAATTTTTGTTACACGTTATCCGAGTGGCGTAGCTCTTTTTATTCAAAAGGTATATGTAGAAACATTATTTATTTTTAATGAAATATATGTATTTTACAATTTTTTTTGTAAATGTAATTAATTATTAATTTAAACATAAAGGCATTTTTGCACAGTTGTAAATATCTTATAATTTTTTTTTTGTTTATATTACTTACAAATTACTTCTAGGACGTTCTTGAAAACCAACATAATTAACATTCCTTTTTGTCCTTTTTGGTGCACACTGTATTTATCACAGTTTTATCAAAATCCTATGAACTAAATGTGTTTTGTCGACCATTGTCATTTGCTTAACGTCTTAAGGTGATGTTAGAGAAATTTTAAATTTGCCTTGTTGGCAAAAGTATTTTCAACATCATTTTACAACGACAGAAATATTTAAAGGTAAGAATAATCATATTTATATGAGTGTTCGGGTTTGAAAGTAATCACATTGTATATGCATATTATTTTTTAATTAGTAAGTAATAACTAGTAATAACATAAACGTACGAGTCTCGGTTTTTTTTTGTCCTCACATCTTTTTGTTACACCTTGTATTTGTCACAATTCAGAGCAGTGGCGTCCAAATTAACACACAATTTTATTAAAATCTTACAAACTAAATCGGTTTTGTCAACCATTTTTCGCAAAATCAGTGAGTTATTGTTAATGAAAAAAAGCATTTTTAAGCGATCGAAAATATAAAACTGGCAGATTTGAACACAATTTTTGATTTTTCCCTTAGTTTTAGTGAAATATTGCGAAAAAATGAGTTTTTCATTCCAAAACTTCGCGAAAACTGAAAAGAAGCAGAAATAACTAATTTTCGTCTGTTTTTTTTAAGAACTTTTATCTTCTATTTATAGTTGGGTACAGCTTTTCTTTTTATTTTTCGATCAAAAAGACCTTTAAAGGCTCGAAATAGTCAAAAGTAATTAATTTTCAACAAAGATATCTGCTTTTTGAGATCGCGTAATAATAAGTTTGTTTTAGATAATCTCAAAAAAGTAGTACAGCGCTTGAAAAACTAAAAAATAGCATAATTTTTAGACAAATTGGACGAAAATATTTCATAATTAGTAAATAAATACAACTTACAGCAAAATTTCATAAAATAACTAACTCTCCCAAGTCAAGAATAACAACAATTCATTGTATATGTAACAAATTCGATATATTTTTTGATAATTTTTCTAATACGTCGGTCAAAAAACAGTTATTGTCTCAATGTTACCAATAAATTAAATGTTAAAAACTCATATTCTCTTGTTACATGTTTTTGTATTATCTATGCTTTTATATTGTTATTTAAAATTATTCTGTTTGTATTAAAATTATATTTTGTATTACATGTAATTATCCACTATAGACATTTTTGTCTGTTGGAAAATAAATTTACCATGTATTACTATTATTATAATTTATTTTTCGGTAAATTTAATTACAATATTTTAAAATAAGTGACCTTTTAGCAAAAAAAGTGCTCAAACGCTCAAAAAAAGCAAGAACGACGTCAATTTTGGCGCAAAAAGTTCATTTTTTACAAAATACACAGATTCGTATTGTAGTACCAATTCTATCCTTTTTTTTACAAAATTATCCTCTAATATCCAAACAAAAAAAAGTTGAAGAATGTTTGTCGAATAGCCCAATAATGAACAATACACATTTGGCTTATTTTTCTTTTGTTAATTCGGTCAAATTTATTGTTTTATACTTTTTGTAGATATAACGATTTCTGCTTCTTCTTCTTCTACAGTGTCAAAGGAAAAACGTGGAAATTAAAAAAAAACTAATAACGTTTCATAGTGTTTTGGTATTTTGCTGAAAAACAGGCAACTTTGAAATTTCTGCCGATATTTGTTTTCGATAATTTTTTAAGTCATTATTTTACTTATTACAAATTAGAATTGTTTTCCTCTTTTAAGGCGTTTGCCAAAATTTGTATAAACGTCAAGTCAAAAATTACATATTTAGGTCAAGTATCTCAATTTTAACTCGTTTTAGGAAAAAAAACTACTTTACAACATTTTGCCAAGATAAGACAAAATTGCTCAGTTTGGTCGAAATTGGCGGCAACTTGCAAGTTACTTTTGTATTTTTGGAGTATTTGAGCACTTTTTTGAACCAAGAAACTCTTTTACTCTGCGAGCTTTCATCAAAACAAGCTGAAAGAAGTCCGAAATTGACGAAAATTATTTACAAAAAAATATTGATTTTATATGAAAGATTTCCAAGCTTTCATGCATATGCCTTTATTTGATTTTTAATTAACTCAGTTTTCAATTCAAATGTTGGCTCCTGTGCAGATTTTAAATTATACCTAACTAATTTTTTTTATGAGATTTCGCTGAAATGATCCAATAAATCATGTATTTTCCTGCTTGTTAGTTGTTTTTGCCTCTTTTTACCAAAATCGCATATTTAGGGCACAAAAGCGTTTATTTTGTATCATTTGAGTGTTTTTTGAGCACTTTTCAAAAACCCAAACAAGCTGAAAATTTATCGAATTAGCCCCAAATTGACCTAAATTATTTAAAAAATATTTTTGCATATTATTTAATTGATTTTCAAAATTTTAAACATTTACCTTTATGTGTAAATTAACTCAGATTCCGATTCAATTTTTTAAATAAAATTTTGTGCAATGTTTCACACGCCTTCGATCACTAGGTACTAATTTTTTTCTCTTAAAAATGCAGTGTTTTAATGATATTTTGCTAAAATGGGCCAAAAACATAATTTTTGACTTTTTCCTTTTTATAAAAAAAAAGCCGCAAGATTTGTACATATATTTTTAGATCAAAATATACAAAAAAATTAGTTTACTTGAACTAAATAATCGTACCATTTACTTCATGGCATTTTGTTGGAATGTGAGAAAAATAATTGCAATATTAACTCAAATAATACATTATTTAGGGCACAAAAACCGTTAATTTAGTATTTTTAATTGTTTAAGCCTTTTGGTTTAGCCTTTTTGGAGTCTTTTTATGAAGTGGAATTTCTTAAAATCAAAATTTGTCTTTTTTTCCCATAAAAAAGAATTGGAGTTGACCTATTTTTAATAGTTTTTATTTAACTTACTTTGTTATCTGCGTTTCTATTTACGAGCCAAGTTTAAAAGAGTTCGTATTATCCGAACGAACTGAAATTTTACCTACACACGTAACATCTACGACACTCCAAGAATATTTAATTTAAACAACTAGTACATTTTTTTAAATAAAAGCTTGTTACAATAAACATTTGTTATATTAAATTTCGACTCGGAGCTTTTGGTTTTAAAATGGGATCTGGTTGGCAACACTGCTGGCAAGTATTAAGTGCGCTGTGCGCGGATGGAGACGGTCATTTATGCAATAATTTTTTGAAGGAAATCGCTTCAGCTGCAGCAGGCCTTTTAAGGGATTAGCTTAACTTGACCTGCTTCAGGATTAATTTCAGCGTTTCGATGCAAAGCTACCAACACGAGAATTTATGCAGACGTGCAACCCAATATGGGGAAAATTATTCAGATTATACCAAATATTTTGCGGAATTTATTAGGTTTCACTACGCAAGGAAATACACCGACTGAGGTCACAAGGAGGCAACAAGGATTCGTTGCATATTCCTCCACAAACCCACACGAGATTAATTTTCGTCGACTGGTATCTATCTAAGTACACATCTTGCAAATAAAGCAATTGAGACTGAAGCCTCCGGCTTAAAGAAATCAACGCATTACACTCTCGATTACACTAATTTCCAGTTTCGTATTATGTACCTAATATTTAATTAAGCTGATAGATTGCTCTGGTAAAATCTGTAATCAATTATTCAAATGCGGGAAATTGGTATCAAGCACGAATTATGCTCTCATTAGAAAGAATGTCAATGTCAATAGTGATGTCATAATTTAGGAATTAATCTGAAAAAAATTATTAGTGTCAGCACACAGTCACTGTAGTTACAAAAATGCATAAAATTCAGACAGTTAATTAACAATTGCTTACATTAAGTAACAATAACTTTTTTGCCTTTGTTGCCACGAATACAAGTTTTCAAATTTGACAATGTCATAACTGTACTTTTTTGTGTTCGTTTAAAAGGTAAAAGTTTAAGGTCATGCACGAATTTGTTTCAAGAAAATATATTACCTACTTGTTTATTTGAAACGGACAGCAAGTTGATCTTGAAATAAAATTCATATGGTTCGATTTTGATTAAAGATTAGTTAACGAGATAATTAGATAATTGCCAGTGTTGTTATTGTCTGTGGTAATATTAAAACTTGAAAGTATGGCGAAATTAAAACAAAATTTCAGTAATTGATATTTATGCAACGCGGGATAGAGACATTAGTGCCAAACTAATAAGCTCCGGGTCAAGTTGTGCAATTTTATTATACATACATGTTTTTTCTTGCAATTCTTTCAAATTTCATTACTTTTTTTTCGTAAAGAAAATACAAAAAAAGGTTGTAGTTAGCAGTTTTGACCAAATTTCTTGAACAAAAATAATTTTAAAAAATAAAGTCCAAACGTGGCAAATGAAGCCACAAACACTCTTACAGTACAAAGTTGTTAACAATAGTAAAATTTATTCCTTGCTTATAAATTTTTCTTTTTTTTTGTTTATTGGAGCTTTTTCAACACTAAAGTCGGTCATCATCTAAATGTATAATTTGTTGAATCATTGTTTTTTTTATCATGCATTTTAAAAGCTTTTAGTTTGCATTTAATTTTTTTTGTTTTGATGACCGAAAATTATTTGCAAAATGAAAAAAAAACAGGAAAAGGCACACTGAAGTCATGCTAGAGTAGCTTAAAAAAGTTAAAAAATTATACTTAAAAATCATTTAAGGACTTTTGAGTGAAGGGTTAATTTCCAAATTCTCTAATCCTCTACAATTAGTAGTTAAATCTAGAAAAAAACTGAAATGACTTCTTATGGATTCAACTTTTTAAGCGGTTGTTTTTCAGCAACATTTTGGTAAAATTCCCTGAATGTGAGTAGAATTAGCTTAACAATAATGACGATATTTTAAAATCTAAAAAAACAAGAGCAAAAATATCTTAGCAAAGAATTTAGTCTAAATTTTACAATTTTCGACATAATTTTTGGCCAATGTTTCAACTTTGTTTAGTCTCTCCTTAAAAATCCCAATGAATCCGACAAAATTAGCAAATTATTGACCGATTTTTGTGTTTGTTGAATTTTCAAAATTTTACATTCCTAACAGTTAACAATTTAATTTATTATTTCTTATAGAATAGGTCTTCTGGCTTTAGATAACAATTTCAAAATGATAATGGTACCAAACTACGTTTTTGAACAAATTAATTCCAAAAATATTAATAAAATGTTAAAAAAAATAAGAAAAAATTCAGTTTTAATTTGCTACCTCTGTATTTTAAGTTTGAAGATTTGTACCGATTAATTTAAATCAAAAAGGTAAATTAAGACACCGTGAAGTCCGTGAAATCTCATTTGAAAGATATCTTGTTTTCAAACATAAACAAAATTCTGAATTAGCTGAAACTGCTCTGCTGCAACTACAGCTAGTGTTTATCTAATAATAAGTAAATTAAAGAAAAAAATTCAGTTTTTCAGCGATTTCAGGCATTTTGTGCAACTTCTATCATTAAAAAAAACATAAAAAAGAGATAATTTAGAAGCAATTTTATCTTCGCAGAACAATAAGTAATGCAGGATATCTGTAAAAAACTTTGAAAGATTCAGGTCCTTAAGCTAAAATAAATAAAAATTCCTATAGACTATTAAGAAATGCTTCTTTGGGTTAAAAAACAAAAGGGAAGACGGAATTGACAAAAACGATAAAAAAGCGCCGAAAACAGAAAAAGGATAGTAAATAAAAAAAGCTAGAAAGAATTACAAAAATAGACTTTAGAAACGAACAGTGAATGGAAAACTTAAAAACTAAACAAAAGAAAAGAAGAAAGAAGGAACAGGAAATAAGACAGAATAGAAATTTTCTCTGAAAACTTTCAGAGAATAGAAAACAGCGATAAGCAAAACAAAAACAAGAAAAAATTAGGCCAAAGATTTAAGACAGGGACTAAAGAAAACAAATAATTTATTAAAAAAAAATAAATAAAATCCAAATCTAATTTGTAAATACTAAAACCTACTTTAAATATTTTTAGTAAACCTAACCGTTTTGGTTTCATATGATGAAAATTATCATTATTACTATTATCTGAAACTGTTCTGCTGCAACTACACCTAGTATTTATTTAATTTATTAATTTATTTAATAATAAGTAATTTAAAGAAAAAGTATAGATCTTTCTTGCAAAATTTCAGTTTTTCAGCGATTTCAGGCATTTTATGCAACTTCTATCATAAAACCATAAAAAGGGAGAAAATTTATTAATAAATCATAAACAATGCAAGATATCTGTAAAAAACTTAAAAAGGTTTAGATCCTTAAGCTAAAATAAATAAAAATTCTTACAGACCTATATCCAGAAATGCTTCCTGATATTCTTTGGCTTAAAAAACAGAAAAGGGAAGGCAGAATTGACAGAAACGATAAAAGAGAGTCGAAAACAGAAAGAGCATAGTAAATAAAAAAGCCAGATGGAATCACAAAAATAGGCTTTAGAAACGAATAGTGAATAGAAAACTAAAAAATTAAACAAAGAAGAAAGAAGAAAAAAGGAACAGAAAATAGAAGACAGAATAGAGAACAGCGATAAGCAAAACAAAAACAGAAAAAAAGTAGGGCAAAGATTTAAGACAGAGATATAAGAAGACAAATAATTTATTATAAAAAATAAATAAAATCCAAATCTAATTTGTTAATACTAAAATCTACTTCAAATATTTTCAGTAAATTTAACCGTTCTGGTCGCACAAGATGAAAATTATTATTAGCTGGAACTGCTCTGCTGCAACTACAGTTAGAATTTATCTAATAATAAATAATTTAAAAGAGCGTATAGTCCCTTCTTGCTAAATTTCAGTTTTTCAGCGATTTCAGGCATTTCATGCAATTTTTATCATAATATCATAAAAAGGGTGATAATTTAGAAGCAATTTATTCTTCGAAAAACAATGAACAATGCAGGATATCTGTAAAAATATTGTAAAATGTAAAAATAGATTCAGGTAATTAAAAAACAGAAAAGGCTAGAATTGACAGAAACGATGAAAGAGCGCCAAAAACAGTAAAAGGATAGTAAATAAAAAAGCCAGAAGGAATTACAAAAATAGGCTTTTGAAACGAATAGTGTATGGAAAACAAAAAAAAACAAACAAAGAAGAAAGAAGGAACAGGAAATAAGACAGAATAGAAAAAAGCGATAAGCAAACCAAGAACAGAAAAAAAGTAGGCTTAAGATTTAAGACAGATTAAAGAAGACAAATTTTATGATGTTCCAGTAGATAATTTCTATTTTTTTTTTTTGATAATGAATACTTACGGATAGAAAATAGAAGAAAACTGAAGAAAGGAACAGAAAACAGAGAGAAGGTAAGAAATAAACAATAGAAAACAGAATTCAGAAAATAGAGCAATTAAAAGATTTGTTGTATTTATTCAATTTCGTTTTTGTTTGTTTGAAATAAATATCTGTTTCTTTTATTTTTGCGGTTATTAATACGTACTTACAACTAGTAGCTATTTTAGTGTCTATGACAACTTTTCGAAATACATGATGACTAATTAATTAGCTACGCCTTGGTTTTTGATTTTCTATGTTCATAACTTATAATTTAACAATTGCGTCTGTTGTTCTTGATCTTGTTTTGGAATAAATAACAGTGAAGCATTCGCGAGATTTCATGTATGAATATTCGATTGTTGTCAAAGGAAAGGGCACTTACGTCACTTCGAGAAAGATCACATTCCTTCTGCATATTTGCATGCTTTTTTCCTATTTGCAGTCAGTCGTAATGTGAATTATCATGGACATAGAAAGTGCTATCGCTTTATAGTTTGTCTCGTATCTTTAAAGTAAATTAACCTTGAATTTTTTACATCTTATTGACTATTCCAATGCATATTATTTTTACCGCGTGTTTTCCACATTATTAATCTAATCTTAGCCAAATAATTTACACACAAATTTAAGCGTGGTGTTGACCACGTGGTCGCCCGGACATCAATTGAATCAAGAATTAGTTCTACGAACGCAAGAATTAACGGTTCTGTCTGCGTGTAAATCTACGAACGCCCGGAGCAACCGCTACACACTCCGGTCGTAATCTTCGCCTAATAGAAATCACTTCCTCGTCCAGCAGCCGCAGTTTTGGACTGACTTTCTCCGCTTTTTGACCGAAACAAGTCGGTTTCAGAATCGTCGTGTGCGACATTTTCCCACAGACCGTCGTCGTCTGAAAGCTCGCAGCCCACATTTGATGCTCGAAGGAAATCAATATACTGAAAGCTGATACTTGTACCGTTTATAAAATGGAAGCAATAATGTAAGTCAACAGTTATCAGCGGTGTGAACATGTCGGGATTGTCGATTTGCCATTGAATGAACGATCCATGAATATTTATAAGGGCGATTTGACTAGTTCTCAGTGCGTTTTCGTCCACATTTTCTCTCAGCGAACGGTTTTTCGATTTTCTGCAAGTCATACAACTAATTATAGAGTATTGATTACTTGACCCGGAGTCGGATTTTTCGTTTTGCATAATTTGATTTATTTCAAGCGGTTTTTTCTAGCATGCCATGCCGCCGCCGATTGCAGATCTGCTCCAAATTCGTCGATACCTTATTTTCTTTTGTAATTAAGTTTCACTTTCGTACAAATAACCAGTTCCACTCAACATTTTTATTACATACTCACGAGCCTGAAACGATTTTTATTAGCACTTTCTACTGAAAATTATCAACTCATTCTCTCTTATAAAGATCTAAATTACTAACTATAAAGGATAAACAAATTGTTTCGGGTGGATTAGTTTTGTTTTTTATTAATTTAAACATCAGGACTGAAACTTTGATGGAAAATTCAAATTGAGAAGCGTTAGACAGGACAACATCTATATTTTAGCCTGATGATGTTCTAATTAAGAAGAAACGAAACTTGATCAGTGCCTTTTTACTCAAATTTTAATCTAGCAAGTGTTAAAAAAATGTTTTCGACAATTTTGTATTCACCTAAATACAGGGTAAGTGTGCTAAAAATACACAGAAATCAGCGTATGGTGTCAAAATACTATATAATTCTCAATATGTACTTACGAATTTTTTTTCATGATTATTTCCATATACCTAATAAAAATTTATTAAAAAAAATATTAATAAGATTAAAATTCTTAAATACAGATCGTAACAAAATGATGGCGACATAAAAGAGGCAATTTTTCACAAAGTTATGAATTTTTATGTCGTTTTGAAAAAATGAATACTTAATTAAAAAAAATTAAAAATTAAAACCAGTAATAACTGGTAAACATCCACAATTTTTACACGTCTATAGTTAGATATTAAATAATTTACCCGAATAAAAATTACAATTTTTATGAGTAAATGCCACAGGTTAATTTTTTTTGGTCATTGAGTAAAGTTTTATTTCTGCGCCTAAGCATTTTTACTTCTACCAATTTACAAATTTCTACCAATCAACTTGACGCTAAATTGAGTAGGAAGTAGTTGTTAACTAATATAATGGAAGAATATTAAAAAAACGTAACAAAATAGATATTATCTGTTTTAAAGACCCAAGAGTTTTAAGGATCGATGTTTTTATGGTCAGGTCAGGTCAGGTCAAGTCAGGTCAAGTTAAGTCAGCTGTGTTTTTACTCAAAGTTTAATCTAGTAAACGGTAGAGTAACAAATATTTACGACAATTTTTTTTATTATTTTGTCCTTATCCAAATTCCTACAAGGTAAGTCTGCTAAAAGTATTTTTGCTGGAAAAATTTCAGAGAAATTAGCATTTGATGTTAAAATACGTTATATTTCTCTCTATGTACTTATCAATTTTTTTTCAGGATTATATACATATACGTAATAAAAATTAATTGATTAAAAATATTAATAAGATAATTATTAAATACAGATTGTAATGAAATGATGAAAACATAAACAAAGGCAATTTTACACAGTGGTGAATTTTTAAAAATCGTTCGATTTATACGCAAAACATCTAATTAAAATCTTTACTGTCGAATAACAAGCCATTGTTTACTTTTATAAAGAAACAATATTAAGAAAATGTAACAAAAAATACATACATTATCTGTGGTTAAGATTTGGGGATTTTGAGGATCGATGTTTTTGCGGTCAGGTCAGGTCAGGTTAGATAAAGTTTGATAAGGTACGGTAGGGTAAGATAATGTAAAGTAAAATAATTAAGAAGTAGTTGTTTACTATTGCAAAGAAAGGATATTAAGAAAATCTAACAAAATTACAGACATTATCAGTTTTTAAAATCTGAGGGTTTTGAGGATCGATGTTTTTGTGGTCAGGGCAGGTCAGGTTAGATAAGGTGAGTTATGGTAAGGTAAAGTAAAGTGAATAAGAAGTAGTTGTTTACTATTATAAAGGAAGAAATCAGTTTTTAGGACTTGAGGGTTTTGAGGATCGATGTTTTTGCGGTCAGGTCAGGTCAGGTCAGGTCAGGTAAGGTCAGGTCAGGTCAGGTCAGGTCAGGTCAGGTCAGGTCAGGTCAGGTAAAGTCCAATTAATAAGAAGTAGTTGTTTACTAAAGTTGTTGTTTAATAAACAAAGTAGTTGATTAATAAAGGAAAAAATCTGTTTTTAAGACCTGAGAGTTTTGAGGATCAGGTCAGGTCAGGTCAGGTCAGGTTAGGTTAGATAAAATAAGGTAGAGTAAGGTAAGGTAAAGTAAAATGAATAAGAAGTAGTTGGTTACTATTATAAAGAAAGAATATCAAGAAAATGTAACAAAATTACAGACATTATCAGTTTTTAAAACCTGAGGGTTTTGACGATCGATGTTTTTGTGGTCAGGTCAGGTCAGGTCATTGTTATCCATATACTCTTGGTAATTGCAAAGACAGTAACAATATGTTTTAAAAAAATTATATCAATTCGTAGCAATTTGTCTGAATAAATTATACTTTATAATATTATACTATTTTTAAAATATTAATTTTAATACTATAATATTATAAAATAGTATTTGTTATTCGGAGTTTACGGGACTCAGCTTCACCAACCTAAAGTATCACATATTTACTCCTAATAACATAATATACTATTTTATTCCAAAATCAAGGCCAATCCAAAAATTATTTGAAAATGATGTACCTTTCAAATATAAGAAAATTAGGCCACTTGAATATCTATAACAAAAATATGGCAAAAACAAAATTATTAATAAGTAAGCAACGATGCTTAAACGATCTTTTGAGCAACAAATAAAAAAAATATCGCTAAAGCCAAAATTATTAACACGTACCTAAGCATTATCGTTTATTTTAAGATAACATAAGAAACAATTTTTTAATTATAGTTTTTTATACCGGTAATATCTTTTAATAAATTTCAATTATAAGAAATTGTAGTCAAATTCTAAAAAAATCGCAGTTAATAGCAAACGATTAATTCAGTGTGAATTCAAACGTTTTTTTTAACAATGAGCTAAACGGGACAGTTCAGTCAGTTTCATAATCGAATGTAAATTTAACAGAAATTTTGATGACGTTTTTTTATTGAACCCCCTTCTGGGCTTAAAAACACAATTCCACTATTTGAATCAATTTCACAACTTTTCACTTGTAAATCAATGCAAATGCGAATTTTCTAGATTTACCTCAAACTACAAAAAGCTAGCAGAAATGCGGAACTGGCAGAATGACAGATATCTCAATAGGTGTTCTGAAAGGAAACAAAGTTCAAGTGTGAACAGTGCAATTACAGGCAATTAGCGTTATTACAGACACCATTCCTTCGAAAATGCTTCATAAATATCAAATTTAAAAACAAACAATCCAACGTAAAATTGCATCCTGTTTCAGTTAATTCACAATACGGGTCAATGTGACACAATCTCACTTTCAAAAGAGAGTTCATCTCCTTGAATTAAATTTTAAATAACTGTTCTGGAAGTGCAGAGGAAGATTGAAGAATGCCAACTATTAGCAGGGAGCGTCCCAGTGAATTTATTTCGCAACTGAGGCATCAATCAGTGATTTTCTAATTAAGACATAATTAAGAAATTATGATTTTTGTTCGCTTGTGTCACGGATACTGGCTCAGACAGTCACGAACGCGAATTTTTCACATGTCATAGTATAATATCAATTAAGTAAGTATAAGGAGTCGTGAATGTTGAACACATTGTTACGAAATTTCCACACAGATTAATTTTATGCTATATGCTGAAATTACATGAGCTCCGATTAGCATCAGCCCATACGTGATAAATTAACAAAAGAATTGGTTTTTTATCTCGGCATCACTTCTTTGCCAGATTAAGCTCTTGCAGTAATTGGATGATATCAAAAATTCCAACCGTTCAAGTTGCGTCATTAATGGGAAAAAATGACAAATTCGTACATAATTTCGTACCTTGAAACAATTTAACGATTTAATTGCGATTTGTTATTATATCTGCACATGGCATAGCACAGATTTAAATGTCAATGGAATTTCAAAGAATCTATTCAAGGCGCCAACTCAGCCGTGTTAATTCGCAACGATAGTTAAAAGTGGGCCAACATTACAATTTGAAACAATGAAGCTGATAAGGATATCTAACCTGATAATTTTAAGGGTTGGACGATTCGCACTTGTCACACATGTTATACTAAAGGTGTGGTTGAACTATCTTCAGAAATTGACTAGTTTCAATATCTTGACGATAAGTAAAATAAACTTCTTAAAACCTGTTCAATATTTAGAGAAAAGATAAGGAAAATCCTAGGTACTGGCGCAATAAGTTGGACTTAACTGTAAAATAGAGGTGACTTAAGATGTGCATCTACAACGGTAAGCTGCTGATAAATTAAGGCCTCCTTTCTCCGACAGCCAATTATTAAAACCCAAAGTCAATAAAAGAGGTTTTCGTGTAATTTGGTTATGCCACTGAATATGCATATTTCCCGCTACTTCTTGTTTTGATATATGAAACTTGTTTCGTTTCTTTGCCGTTGCAAAAACATAGTTGCAGAACCTTGGAAGAATTTTATATTTATTTGATATCAGATAAATGATAGTTCAAGGCAAAACGTATTCTGTTTCAAACGGTACAACATTTTTGTATCCAGTCAATTTTCCTTCACATCCGATATTTTTAGTTCAACTATTTGCATAAGAAGATTTTGCCAACAAGTGATAAAGGTGGGTTATCTCTGAGCAAACAAACAATCGTTTGGACAAGATGGAAAGTAAACACATAGCTGGAAAAGCTAAAAAATCATCAACGTGTATCAACACAGAATGTCCATTAAGAAATATTCATATCCTGATTCAAGGATAACTGAACTTGATCTTATAAAGCCCACGTGCTTGATTGGCGGGACAAATATTCATAAAAATCTCAATGAAACGAAATTATTATCAGTCATTGGAATGGAACGTGAAGCAACATTCGGACGAGACGGAAAACATAAAGCACGGAACTGTGAATAATCAATTCATAAATCATAGCCGGGTCTGATATTAACACGTGACAGGTTGGAAAAGTACAAGTTGAAAAAGGTGTTCTTCATAAGGACGAAAATGCAGCGTGCGCGATATAGCTTTTTCCTTATTCCAGGCCTGTAATGGACAGAGAGAGGGAGCTTCCACCTTCTGCTACAAGAAAAAGAGTTGCGTCCGACGTGGGTGTAGACAGCCGAGTTCATGTAAAGCTCGTTCGCACAATAATTTTTGTAGGCGTTTGATTCCATTGTGTGTATATGCCCATTCAGGATTGAAATATTAATAAAAGTGCGCAACAGATGAGGATTTCGGAGCGAAAACAGTTACTAATTTTGCGGTGACCGCTACAAAGAGGCCTCACCTTCAAGCTAAATCATTTATTTGAAAAAAGTGCAAAATTTTGGACTCATTATTTTATTTAATTGTACTGGTTCTTAAATTAAATCAGGTCAGAAAAAATCCTCCAACTTGAGAGTAAGAAATTTTCTTAGACATTCATTCAAAAAGTTACGAAAATTTTAACAAAAGTCATTGGATTAATGGACTAGAATTTGAAGTCAATGAGATTTATTTAAGTTTCAAAAATGCGATATCCTTATCTTTTTGTTAAATATGCAAGGGATCACTGAACTTCAAATTCAATATCATTAAGTTTAATTAATTTAATTCGTTGTTAAAAGTTAACAACGCGGATGAACCAACCAAATTGCTTCAATTTGGTCATGTGATCAGTTAATGACGCATTTAATTGCGAATTAAATTAATGACGCCGGCCTTTAGAACCACTTTATAGAAAGCTTCATTAAGTTTTAATTCACTGTTAAAAGTTAACAACGCGAATGGACCAATGAAATTGGTCCAATTTGGTCACGTGTCCAGCTAATCACGCACTTAATTGCGGATTAAATTAATGACGTTTCTATAAACCGGTCCTAATTAACACAAAATTACTATATTACTTTTTCTTTCGAATTCACATTTGATCACAAAATTACTAATAATAATTAAAAACTAATATAGTAATAATGTCTACGATTTTTTTTCTCATGACTTAATTTCCATTTTTTACCAGGTACCCATTGCCTTTAGGTTAAAATATTCTGAAATCATAAATTTTTATTAGAAATAAAAAAAATAATTGGAACTCCGATTAAAAATAATTAATTTTAATTTTAATTAATTTTTCCATTAAGAAATATGCAAAAACAAAATAAAAATATACATAGAGATCTTGATACTTTTTATGGTTGATTGATATGTAATTAAATTTAAGTTAAAATAAATAAAACAGACAACGTAAAATGACGTTCCAAAAAATAAAATTATACAGTGTGTTTAATTCAACTTCTAGCAAAGTGGCTTGGTATCATTGAATAATGCAGCGAAATAAGACTAGTCTGTCTCTACATTATTTAATTTTAATGTCAGAAATTTAATTAATTTAATTACAAAAAAATTTCATTCTGTAAAAAGCGTTTCTACTAGGAATAAATACTAGGTCTAACAGGGTGAGTCTGCTAAAAGTTTTTTTGTTGTATCTCAAAAAATAATAGTAATTATAATCACACGGAATTCAAAGTTTACTATTAACTATTTTCCTGACGCAAGTGAATTTTTTCAGAATTTTTTTACAATTATTAAATATTATTAACTAATTACTATGTGGTTCTAAAAAATTTAAACAAATGATAGTTAAATATTGTAAATAAAAATTCTAATCCAAATAAATTAAATTTTGGCGGATTTACTCTGGGACTCTGTGCATAGCAAGTATCGTTTGGCACTAGTACTGAAAAAACATCCCCTAAATATTATACTTTTTTTTCTATGGCATATGTTAAAATATTTCTATATTCACGCTTTTGAGTACTTAAAAAAATAGTACTTAAACCGCAAGAGTAGGCAAAATGTTTTGAATATAATTTAACCAATTTCAATTTTATTAATTTGAAGGGTTAACAAAAAAACGTTTTTCTCTTAAACTTGAAATCCTGTTACAGAAAAAATAGTACTTTTAGATTAGTAAATTGCTTATCTAGGTACATATTGGTTAAGTCCACTCGTGCCTTGGTCACTCAAGAACTTAATCTTTTCACTTTTCAATACAAATAATTATTAGTTAATTAATAATTATTAAAGAAATTGTAGAAAAATTTTGAAAAAAATAATTACACTAAGAAAATTTTTTTATAGCAAACGATGATATCTGTGTAATTATCTTATTAATTTTTGAGATAAATTTGAAAAATACTTTTAGCAGGTTTATCTCTCATACATTGTATACCGAGTGTTCATAGGAAGAAGGTACCTTAAACGTCTGTAGACACAACTAAAAATGGACCTAATTAAAAAAAATGTAGACTTACTTTAAAAAAATTACCAAATCAAAGAATTATTTTAAGTGTTACTTTAGCACGACCCGCAAAACATACGAAAATTTCTACAATTTAAAAAAAAATTGTTATTTTTTGAGCAACGTCTCACTAAAAGTATTATAGGCAGAGAAATACTGATTTTACAAAAACATCTACAAACGTGATTTTTGTATTAAGCTCACATTATTATACGACTTGCTTGTTTTAATTTAATGTCAAACCACGGGCATAATTAACAGATCACAGAGTTGCAACCTAATTTAAAGTTTAATTTTTTTAACGATTTTTCTTGAAAAAATTATTTAAAAGTGATCGATACTTTTGTTGTTAGTAAAAGCTCAAAAAAGCTTTTCAACGTTGCTAAGTTGAAATCTTCGTAAATAAGTTAAAATTGAAGCATTTCTTTAAGTTTAAATAAAATTTTTGATTTTGAGATATTTTTTTGAATGAGATTAAACAAAAATCTACACCTTTATTTCCAATAAATTGTATTTTAAATTAGTCAAATGTATTTCAGAGTCATTTGTAAATGCTGTTCCTTTCTGAAATTTTAATACTTTCTGAACTAATACAGTCAAATGACAAAATGTGAAATAATTTGATACCTTGTAAAATACAGTTGACTCTAATCTGATACATTCTGAACTACAATTGGAAAAGGTGCAAACAGAAAACTTGACACTTTGGAGAGTGGAGTTCTTGACCTTAAAATATTTAACAGTAAATGAAAGTGAAATTTGAATAAATAGGGGGAACCCAAAAATTAAATTTCCGAGCGAAATGCAATATTACCAACTCAATTTCAGGCCAGTTTGTCAGAAATTTAACTCACTCTGCACGCAACTCTAAGGTTTAAAAGCTTGTTTTTCACATGGAGGTTTGAGAAATAAAAATTCCTCCCTGCGGCCAAATTGGCAATTTTCGCGAAAACATGCTCGAATTCCCAGCAGTTTCACATGCATTCATTCAGGAAATTCCAATAATTTAGCTGTTGTGGAAGGTTATAAAATTTTAAGCATCATCTCTTTATCGTTGCATGTTTACACGGCTTCAATTATAAGTTAAGTTACAAATCCCGTTAAATGGGATGAGCTTAATTAGTAATGTTCGCCCAATTGAGTCTACTTGAAAAAAATCCCACACAGATATACGACGACAATAATTCTAAATCCACTTAATTAACTCATTACGTAATGAAAAAATGCTGAACCTTCACGGCCTCAAGGTTTAGTCTTTGGAGGAAGAATTTATTTAATAACTGGACTACAAAAACAATAAATGAAACATTACAATTTATTTCCTTATTTGCTACGTTTTGAAAGATTTTTACCAGCCTTGAACGTGCGACAGATTAATTAAAAATCTGCGTGATGTCTCAATTTGGTCACGGTCATGACGAAACCAACTCATTGTTTCACTAAATTACATTTTTGAACTTTTCAATCACATTTTATTGGAACGTAATGAAATCTCTAGCTACTACCTACTGCAATATCGGTTGCGCATAATCGGATTGCTAATGTCGTTCACGACCATAATAAATATAGATTATGAAACTAGATTGATTCCGATAAGTTCGGTAGCCGGAGCGAGAAATCTGCCTCGTTTCCGGGTCCTGTGACCCACTTCTTACAGATTTACAACACGCGTCCAAATCTCGACTCCAATTAGCATCTCAAGACGCTAATTTACGTTTCCTACATTTTTTCCAACGGATTCCCATCGCTATTTTGATTTAGCTCGTCTATTAGAGCCCGACAAAATATTTGTCAAGATCCCACAGCGATTTTAATTGTAAATACATAAATTAGAGAGCAATAGACGAATAAAATACGCTTGCAACGACTTATACCTTCAGTTTTAGCGGAAATGCCCCATCTGGAAGATATGCAAACGCCTGAGGCACCAAAATTTTTATTAGAGCCAAGTGACTTATTGAAGGGAACATTTTTTATTAATTCCTACTACAGGAAAAATTAAAACATAATTTTTATTGTACAAAAAGCTACAAAGAAGTTAATAATCGTTGAAGCTAAATATTGCTAAATTAGTTTGATTTCCTGTAAATTCATCTCAACTGGTACGAAAATCAGGCCAATATTTTTCATTCAATAAATATTTTTATTTTAAGTAGATATTTATATTCAGAATTTTTTTATATACTTTGTCACAAACTAACTCCTGGAGTACTTTATATAAGTGGCTTGACTGAAATAAAGCTGTGCTTTTACAACCATAAATAACTGACTGGAAGCCTAAAAAACAAAAAATCCAGATATACAGAAAATAACTATGAAATTGAAAAATATGATACAATGTTTGTAAACTAAGTAAATACTACGGAGATCTAAAGGTTAGGATAGGAAGCGACAAACAAACAAAACGTTCCCGTCCTTTATAGCTCCGTTAATGTCGCCAGAGAGCGCAGTTGTTGCATTACCGTCCAACTTTAGTGAGCAGTGAATTTGAAAAAACTGTTGTATTTTGTATAACTGTTAAAACGTAGCAAACAAAAAAAATACAGGCAGATAGAGCAATAAATTCTCAATAGTGAGCCATAAACATAATGCACAATTTTTATCGTATACTATATTAAAAAAAATTTCAAACTTTTACCAATTTGCACATTGCCCCATATTTTTCAAAACGCTGCGAATACGGTTACAAATACAAGAAAAATATTAGAAAGAAAGTTGTAGAGAATTAAATTTCCTATAAAAAAGTCCGCAAGACCATATCTCCATCTTCCATCATTTAGGCCCCAAAGTCGTTCAAAGGTGCTCAAGTGACGAATTTGCTTCATTCTGCCCGTGGTCTAGTATTGGAAAATTAATTTATAGCTAAACCGTTGAAGACAGAAATATGGTGTCGCGGACTTTTTTGTAGAAAATTTAATTCTCTACAACTTTGTTTCTTACGATTTTTTTGTATCTTCAACCGTATTCGTAGCGTTCGCAAAAATATAAGGTGGAACGCAAATTGGTAATTATATGCCATAATTCTTTGCGCAGCGTTGCATATTTATCAAAACGCTGGAAATACAGTTAGAGATAGAAAAAAGTGTAAGGAACAAAGTTGTAGAGAATTAAATTTCCTATAAAAAAGTCAGCGACACCATAATTCTATCTTCTACAGTTTAGGTATAAATTAACTTTCCGTTACTTGACCACCGGTAAAATGAAACAAATCCGTCACATTAGTGTCTTTTAACGTCTTTGGGTCCTAAACTGTTGACGATAGAGATATGGTCTCGCGGACTTTTTTAAAGAAAATTTAATTCTCTACAAATTTCTTTCAAACATTTTTCTTGTATCTTTAACTGTATTCGCAGCGTCTTGAAAAAAAAACAACTAAAGGCAAATTTTAAATTTTAAATAATTTTTTTCTCATGTTTCTTATGAAAATTGTAGTCTTCTGTTTTTCTCAGTCTGTTAAGAGTGCAAAGCTCAACATTTCTGCATTTTTTCCAAGTAATTAGAGAACTGGTTGCATTTAAATTAATTTGTAACAATTTGGCGCTGAGACGGGATAACGCTCAAAGCGCCCTCATTTTTAGTCTGCCGTACTAATTTTTTGGGCTCAGAAAAGTCAGCGATTTTATATCTCGTTTTCACTCCTAAGTTATAGTCCTCCGTAGTAAAAAAATAAAAAAATCTCATTTTAAATTAGAAAGGTAAATTAACAAAACAAATTTATTTTTGAAGAAAAGCCTTTAAAAGTTGCGGACCAGGGAAGTTTCCTATAAGATCTTGTCTAGTTATTATCACTAGAAATATTTGCTATATTATAGCTCGCAGTAAAAGTAGTTGTGCTTGTGTCGCGAAGAGTAACGAAAGCCCTTGAACTTTAAATTCGATGCGGGTTTTGTTATTAATATGTAAGATATCACATAATAAAGTTACCACACGTTTCAAATCCGCCGCAGAAATAATCTGATATGCATATTTGTATATGAAATTAACTAATAAATATTTCCGGTTGTGGACATTTGTTGAAAAATTACTGTTTTTCTGCCCACATGTTTGAATTTTAATTATGACAGCGGCGAAAAACGTGTTATTGTGGCTATTACAGTCAGTGAAAACGTTTGGGATTTATAATGCCAATTATTATATTTGCGTCAAATTTGTTTTTGCCCACACATTTCGTGCTGGAAGAAAAATTCAATAAATTACAAAGCAATTAAGAGAGGAACAGGCGGTCAGGGGTTATTTTGCTAGAACAACGTTGTGTTATGACACTATAAAAACTAAATGTACATAGAGTAAAACTTGTTTCGCCCCCGCATATTGGTTTATCGTTTTACCGCTAAAAACCTCTGGCGATGACGCTATTGAAGGATTCCAAACTCAAATCACCAATTTATTAACAGCGGCTTAAGAGAAACAACACTTTTCCCATACACATGTCTTTGACATTTTGTTTTATAATCTCTTATAGTATAAGAAAAATTAAAAACGCTTTTATATACACGATAGTGAAAACCCGCATGGAATACACATTTTTTTCTCATAACAAATTTATTTACATTTCTCAACGAAACACTGATAATGATCGACTTTCAACCACTAAATTATTTTCTTTCTCGCTTGAGAGTTCAAAAATTGTCAATTTTAAGTGTAAACAAGAAACACTAACATGAACAATATTTCTCGTCTCTTTAAGGTTTGTGAGTTCAGGTTTCTTTGCTAAAAATTCATCTAAAAGATACTAAATTTAATAATTGTTTAAATTAATTGCAACAATTTTTAGCTTCCGAAAACAGTTATTTTTTGTAGTACTTTATTAGTTTGAATTTATTTGATCGCAATCCAAAACTAATTAAAGTCCAGTATATAAACCTAATGGAAAAATAAAAAATAAATTGTTCCTACGTACGTACTTTTCTTAAAGTTTTAGCTTTAAAACATCATAAAGTCTTTGAAAAAATTGCAAAGTTTTTTGACCCAGTTTAGCTATTTTGACAAAATTTTGAAAAAATAAGTAATACTTATTTTTAAAAAGTACTCAAACGACCTATAGATCATTTTGAGAGACTTTTCAGCTTTCACAAAATGTTTGGTAAATTGCTTGATATTGTTAGAAAACGGCAAAACAATGCTATATTCTGCCCATTTTATTCATCTTTTGGACCAGTTCAGAAAAAATTTACGAAGAAAGCGTAATTTTTTTAATAAAAAAGCAAAAATCTCCACCACTTTCTTCTTAAATCAAACAAAATTCTTTAGAAACTTGTGTTAAAACGCTCAAAAACAGCAAAATATTGTTACTTTTGATCCAATTTAATGATGTGTTTACTCCGTCTTAAGCAAAACTATTGTTTTTAGCTGAAAAAAGTTCTTAAACGCTTGGAAAAGGCCGCTCATTTACACTATTTATGACATATTTTAGTGACTTTTTTACTTATTTTTGAGAATTTTTATTGTATAAATGGTAATGTTTATAGATGAAAAACGTAGTAAAATGTTTGAAAGCTGCAAAATAACATAATTATTTCTCAAAATTTCCGAAAAGAATTTGAAAAAAAAAATAGAATTTTCTTTCAAAATAAACGTTCATCGTTCATATGCAATTGTATAACATAATTTGTATTTAACTATGTAACAAAAAATTGGTATTATGTAATTTTATGCCATTGTTCGGTCTATTTTCATATAATTTTGCGAAATTTACTTTAACGTGTTGACACGATATTTCTTGTGATTTTTCGGATAATTTTACACTAAATATTTTGTGCACACTAACGTAAAAATATCGTAAAAAAGAAACGTTAATTAAGTTGCAAAAACATTGCTTTTATCGTAGAATCAACGCAAAAACGTCCACGGGAATAACCTTATTTGTAACGTGCGAATATAATGTAAAATTATAGAAAACATAAAATCAATAATCAACGTCAACAAGCAACGTTTTAAAAACGTTTTTATTCAAATATTATTATTCTATTTTAAAAAATGAATAAGGATTACCCCCAGACAACTGTTGAAGTAATATAAATGTTAAAAAAAACGTAATCATACAACCAAGTAACAACGTTGTTAATTCAACTGGTGTAACGTTAAAAAAACGTTAGATCTACGTATGTGTGCTTACTGAAAAATATTAAAAAAGGAAGAGCTTCTACAATTTTTGAAATAATTTTCTGATTTTTTGAAGTATTATTAACGAAATTCCACTTATTATTACTACTTACTATTAATTATTACGAGTAAATGTAATTTTCGACCTAACTTAGCGATTTTTTTTCCGTTTTAAGAAAATTTCCTATATTAAAATTTTAGCTGCAAATTTTCTTAAAAGAGTAAAAAAATCAATTTTTGAACTAATAATTTTGTGAAATTAAGAATCATTTTTAGCGAAATTCTTTTGGTAATTCCGCGCAATAAGTAACTGCTGAATTTATTTGCTGAAAAACTTACTAAAACTCTCGAAAACGAAAAAATAATTTTCGATCTAATTAAACGATTTCTTACTCCGTTTTTTAAAAAACTGACATAAAACACATGTTTCTAGCTGAAAAACGTTTTTAGATGCTTGATAAAGGACACATTTACAACATTTTTTGTTATACTTTTGTACTTATTTTTGAGAATTTCAACTGAATGTGTTATGACATTAAAAACTTGCTTTTTTATGGTTTAACATTTATCAAAATTAAAAAAATGTTCCAAAAACGTACTGAAAAAATAAACCATTTCCAAAACTCAAAAAATGAAACCAAAAACCAAAAGCCAAACAAGCAATGATGTTTTAACTTCATCATATTCTGATTCTTTTTCTTCTGGTAAAGAAGAAAAGTACTGAAGCAGTACCATTCAGGCTTACTAGCTAGCTACAGTTAGTAAAATAATAGTGAAAGAATTGGTCTTTATATGGGGTTATCTACGAAGAGAAATGATTTTTTAGGTCAAGTAGTGAAACAAATTGAGAAGGAAAGGAAAGGATTCTAAACAAATTATTATTTGGAAAGGTTTAATGAACATATAGTTTAAATTATGTCTCGCCAAAGACCCAGGACATTGACACTTTGGGAAAAAAAATTTTCCTTTTTTCTTTTTGGACATTTTATAAAACTAGTATGTGACAACGTCTCGTGTTTTCACCAAAATTTTTACGAAAGAAGTGTTTGGTGTAAAGTTGCCCACAAGCATAATTAATTGAAAAATCAGTTTCTTTATTGTTTGTATAATAATTTATTATCAACCTGAGAACAAAAAGGAAAAATATTTGTTTAGTAACAAAAAACTAGGATTTTGTAACCGAGAATTTTGCAATAATAAATGTATTTAAGCCGGAAACGAATGCTGCAGTTCTACTGCAAATTAACTAAATTAGGCAATAATTTTATTAATAATAATAAAACAAACCCGCACCATAAAGATTCATTAAAACCTTTCTTTAGGCAAGTTGTCACGTTGCTAATAGTTTTAGTTGAAGTGACATTAAAACACCAAAAGGTCAAGTGTTCCAAAGAAATGTTCAACAATTATGAATTGGCATAAATCATAATAATATTTAATTAGCAATGGTAATATCCGTTTCTTGAAATATCATTTATAATATTCAAAATTTTTATTACGACTGCATTTGCTTATTTGAAAGTGGTACAGCAAGAGCGATAAAACATAAAAATGAAGACATTAATTTTCCGTTAGTTTTTAATATCAAATTTCAGGCGATCATTTTAATAATTAAAAACAAGTATCCCTGCTTACGCATATTGCCAACCTTGAAAAATTGCTGAGGTTTCTAACGAGTTTATTAATTTACAGAATTGATAAAAACGTCAAGTTCTGAACCATCCAGTCCACAAAATGTTGGTATAACTTTGTATGCTAATTATACACATGCCATGTCATGTATTTAGTTGTTACTTTGTCAATGGTTGCATTAAAATCGTGTTCTATTGTTTTAAAATAAATTACATTCTGACTTGCGTTGATGTGGGTGTTTATAGACTCATTGTACATGAACCAGAACGTATCAGAATCAAGACTTCAAAAATGCTTAATCTATTGTATCTCATTTTCCGTCGTGTGCCACATCGTTTCAGAAACAGATTTTCAGTCAAGGCTTGCAAGTCCATTTTCCTAGAATCTTGCATTTTTACCCCGACCAACAATAGCACAGTTCGAAAGGCTTGTCCAGTTGTAACGTTACAAAATCAGACGTTATGATTGAAAATGAAAGTGTGTAAAACACAACATCTGATGCAGCTATTTTAAATGTCAAAACTGTAACACTTATAATTATGTTGCGACACAAGTTCAGGCTGTTACGGGTCGCTCGAGATCAATTAAAACACGAACATATTGTGTTTCCTTACGTAACACTGAAAAAACTGTTCAAAAACAATGTCAGAACAAATATCAATCAGATGGTAGGTTTTGTGGGTTTGTAGGTTGAAACAGAAATGTCATTGTTGTCCTAACAATGTTAAAGGGATAAAAACGAAACGAAATAACTGTTACTAAATCAAAATAACAATTTCTCTGTTAACCTTTCGGTGCGTTTTATAACCTTGTTTAGCGGTAAGTCATGTTCTTGGTTGTACATTTTAGCGACCTTACGACAAGAGCCCAAAGCGTTGTGTATAAATCGCACTCAATCATGCGATATTAATAAACGTGTGAGAATTCAACCTTGTTTTCGATTGAATTCCGTTATTTCGTAGTTATTTTACTCACTGCCGGACTTGCACGTGCTCGATCCTTACCTGAAACAAGAAAAAATACTATTTTGAAAAATTCGGTGCTTTATGGAACAAGAACATTAAAGTGCTTGGAATATCGAGGCTTAATTTTTACGTTACGAGCTTATCGAGGAACTTGTGGTATGCGGGATTCTAAATAGATATTTAATTGCATTAACAGATAGGAAATGGTCATTTCGGTAAAATTCTCATTCTGAAATTAATTGAAAAGATCTCGATAAATAATGCAGTTATTGCTTACTAGCCGATGCGGTGTTAGAAAACTCGCAGGTTATTAAAGTTGTGGAAATTCCTGTTATTGCATCCAAGAAACGCCGTCATTTAAATTAGAAGTGGCAAAAGTGGGACAAACTAATAATTAAAAACCGTAATGGGGTTTTGTGCAAATTGTATTTGTGTTATTTTGTTAAAATAAAATAAGTAAAAACAAAAAAATGTCAAAAATACCGTTAGCTAGGTACTTCATGGAAAAGTCACCAAACAAATCAACGATAATAAAAATTCTATTAATAGGAAACCGACATTTTTGTTGAATACAAATACAGTAAACCACAGACTTGTCTGCGTTGCCGAATTTGTGGTTTTGGATGATGTGGCAAAAAAACTGTGACCACAGATTAGTCACAATAAAAGGGACAGCTATTTTTAACCAGATTATGGAAAAAATTGCGAAATTGTTAATTATGAAATAATTGCGTCGTTTTGCAACAATTAATAGCGAATTTGTTAAAAATAATCAAAACAAAAGAGACATTTAAAGATTTTAACTAAAATAATGGCAGAAATACTGGCTGAGACGTTTCAAAAGCTCCAAATTAAAAAACTATAGACGTTATTGAAGCAACGTTTTCTTTGTACACCGTAAGGTTTTACAACAGATACTAAGGTTTAAGATAAGCGACCCTCACAATAAGATGTTCGTCTGAAAGACTACAGACTGTCTGCAATAAATCACACAATAACCTTGTCTGAGTGGTTAGCTTGAAGGGTCCTCGGTTTGGGGTATCATAATAAAAAATTAATGGTGTACAAAGAAAACGATTCTACAATATGTGGAAATATTACTTAATTTAAACAACTCCACATTAAAACATTTTCTTAGTAAAGCTCTCGTTTACAAAAAGCGTCTAATTTAATTGGGTAAAAGAAAGGGGGAAATTTTATAAAATACAAACAGCTGGAATTTCTGATTTTATTACACAATATGACAATATGACACGTGATAAGAAAACTGTAATTTTTTCGACTTTTTTCTTAAAACGAAAATTGTATAGTGTACACTCATTGAGGAATGTTTAGAAAAAAATTGTTCTGCAAAAAAATTACACAAAAATTTATTATTGATTTTTTCGAACACAGTCTAAGTCCTGTTCAACAAACATTGTACCAGATTTCCGCTTTGTTACTTTGTGTTTTATTGCATTTTTTGATTATTCATATTTTTTTAAAGCAGTTTTCATTAGAATTCCCCCACGAATTCTCTGACCTATGGTAACCACATTTGTTTACTGTTTTTAAGGGTTTTTTTTGATTTTCACTTTTAAAAATCGATCATTTTATAATTTTTAAAATGTTTTTCGACAGCTAACAAATTCCTCAAACCCCAAATTTTTACATTTTTGTTGAACTTCAAGTACTTAAAGTGCAAATTTTTCAAATGGAATGCTCTATTTTTGTTTAAAAAAAATTAATTATGTATCTATACATCTGTATTAGCGTTTTCTATATTTTTGTAACGGTAAGTATAATAATAGTTTTCAAATTATGCTGTTTTTTAACACTGCAGGAAAATAGTTTTTTTTTAAATTATCATAAAAAAAAAATTCTGTTCAAAATTTTTAAATTATACTTTCCGCTTTAGTACAAAATAAATTCATTGAATTTAGATTTGAAAACTTTGATTCCCCATATTTTTTTAATTTCCGTGACAGTGTCAAAAAATTACTAACTGCGGAAAACAATTAAAATTCTCCTCGATCTTGTGAAGCAAAAATTGAGGCATATTTCATTTGAAAAAATAAAGTTAAGGTTTTTTTTTGAAGTTCTGCCATTAAAAAAAAGCATTAAGCATTAAAAGCATTAAAATATTAAGCATAAAACATTAAAAGAAAAAAATTCAAATGAGTTGCTTAACTTTTGCTTAAAAGAAAAATTTAATTATGCATCGAGCTGTATTAGAGTTTTTTATACGTTTGAGTAATAACTAATAATAATTTTCAAGTTATGCTGTTTTTTAACACTGCGGGAAAGTGTTCATAAAAAGATTAATCAAGGAAAAAGGACACCTTGTGGTCAAAATTTTGTTATACTTTCCGTTGAAAACTTTTGTTTCCCATATTTATTTTTATTTCTGCAACAAAAAGTTACTATAACAGCAGAAAACAAATAAAATTCTCCTCAATTTTGCGAAATAAAAATTGAGACATTTCATTTGGAAAAATACAAAAAAATTCAAAAATTCAGGGTAGGTATTTGTTATTTAAAGTTTTGCAAACGTAATCATACAAATTTAGAATTTACTCACCATTTTAAAAAAATTTAAAACAGTAAAAACAAATTCTAAAAAGTTTCTCTTACAAATTTCTAAAAGACAATGTTACAAAATCTTTAAGGAATTAAAACGTCCAAATCTAAAAAATTCAAAGAATCATAAATATTTTCAAAACGGCTGACGTCAATTTTAGATGTGGCAAAAGCTGATAGAACACTCACTAGAATAGTAACAGTAATCCAAAAACCAATAAAAATATAGCTTTACACAAAAAACTGAAAAAAAAATTTCGATTTGAAAACATCTTAATTAAACATCAGGACCTAGCAGATTATAACTGTGTACAAGTAAATTTTCAGATGAATAAGTCATTATGAAATACTAAAACTCTCCATACTTCTAGGGTGGGTATAAACAGAATACCCTGTATGTTTTAGCGTACCAAGCGATTTTTTAAAATTTGATCTAGTTATCCATGACAGTTACCTCCTAAATTATAAACACTATTTTGAAACACGCTTCCCCTAGCAACGAGTTTTAAATTAACATATTCCAATGTCAATGTGGCTGATTCGTAATTCATAACGTGAAGAATGAAGAAGCAGTTTAAAAAAGCGCAATAAGTAGTTGTTTGTTAATTTCCGCATTTAGCAGTTGTTTTACAAACGTACAAACCAATTGAATTTTTCTGAGCGCTTGTCGCCTAATTGAACATTCTTAAATGCATTTTTATTGTGGAAGCAATTATAAGGAACGTGACCAGTTTTTGATCGGATACTTACAAAGTAAAAACTGGTGTGCAAGGTAACCGTTTCAATTTAATAAAAGAACCGTTTGTTTTTGCATGATTAACCGTTAAAAATTATTGGCGATGAGTCTAGCTATTGTCCTCTTATTGATGATGCGAAAGACAATCCTCGTGAGATGATCAAACACAAATGATTGTTACGTATCAGTTCGGTGCAGTAAAATTTCATTAAGGTAATTGGCGTCTCTGTCCACCGATCGGATTACTTCCACACACGACCTGCAGTTGACTTGGATATTGACACAGTGTTATATTACCTACGTCCGTCTGTGAACATGTCTGTTGGACACGACATGCCAACATGACTTATTTCATTAATAATTGCGCCCCGCTATGACGGTTTTTGCAATCACGGAGAAAGCTGATCTCCAGAGAACTTACTTACTTACTTTAATAAAATTTAAGAAATACAACATAACGCAGTGCGGATACACATTGGCGCAATTAACGGTGGAACTTTATGGAACGACCAGTTGCAAAATTACCATCAATCATCAGTAATAAGTCGGGGATTTATTGATTGTAAATAATGCTATTGACAACTACGGCACATTAACATAAGTTATTATTTTGCATCAGGGTTGAGCGCCTAATGATGGACACTTAATTTTATTTTGTTTATTTAACGACAGTCGTTAATTTTTACACATTGTATGTGTGAGATGTCAGGGTAGTTAATCATTTTTTGTGGACATGCACATAATGGCTGGTTATTTTATTTAGACGCTTTGTGCACTTTATGGTAATTTGCGATTTGAAAAGGAAAAAGAACTGCTTGGGCCAAAGACAGTTCTAGTTTTTTATAATTAAAAAAAAAATTGTAATTGTGATTTTTACTCTGATTTTTTTTACCAATTATTCAGACCTAAATCAGTTTTTGCTTATTATACAATTGTACAGACACCTAAATAAAATTGTAGGTAAGTGAGCATGTAAAAATATTATGTTCTGAAAAACCAATTGGCGTTCAGAAATTATTTTGTTAATTTTTTATATTTTACTAATCTCATCGAAACTATGAGACAAAATGGACATTTTTTGTGTTGAACATTTGCAAAATGTTTTTTCAGAACGATTGATGTTAGGAAAATTGCCATGTCATCGACTGTCTTCAAGGTATTGACAAATATTTGTTTTATTTGTTTTGTAAGTTTTGGAATTACTTTTTTTTTTGAAAAAAAAGTCGAGGAAATTAAATTTGGGCAAAAATTTCGAAATGTTTAATCCTTTATCCAAATTAGTAAATTACGCTAAAAATACAGTGTGTTCCGTCTAAACGCCACATTAAAAGTTCTGGAAGTTTTAACAGCGACATTTGTCTTAATATTTTACCTTAAAACACAGAAAATTCGTTCAATAATAGTATATTATTATACGAGTTTTATAAGAAGTTCTATTAAATCTATCAATCTATCTATCTGTCTATCTATCTATCTATCTATCTATCTATCTGTCTATCTATCTATCTATCTATCTATCTATCTATCTTTTAAAACGATTGTAAGAAACTATTTTTTTCTACTTTCTATTTTTGTTGGTTGTTTTTGTTTAGTTATGAAAATCTCTTCTAACTATTTACTCTTAATTTTGTTAATTATTTGGGCAACTCCTAAGAATTTACTGAAAGAAGTTGCACAAAAGTTCTCTTTGTGAAACCTACTTTCAGTTTCACAGTGAGTATTTTGTAAAACCAAAGTAGAAAAAAATATTTCCAAGTATGAAAAGTTATGCTTTTATTGAATTTTTGGATTAGGTAGTAGAGTTATTCTAAGGTTTTTTTATCAGCTTATCTGTAATTAAAGTTAGGCGTTTTCAAATTGTTTTTTAAAATCTTTGGATTCCATTTCAAAAATCGGTAACTCTGTCATCCTTTAAAGATTTTGAAATCGTCTTTTGGATATTTCAAAGAGACTAAAAGACAAAACTCTAATCATTCTATTGGTGTTTTTGAATTTCTAAAAAATGTTAACATATCCCAAATTTGTTTGATGCCCATAACTTAATTTTTTGAAAAGAAATGTAATTTTTATTTCACTAGATCGAACAGATTTTAATTCTATCTTGATCTGTATTAACATTCTCTGTACCTGTGATTAATTGCTTCCCACGAAAGGATAACAAAATTTTTAATTTTTAAGTAATATTGTTTCCAATCAGGAATTTCCGACAGTGAGAAAAAACAACATAACATGAAAATTAATTCACATATGTAGGTATAGAAATGCCAAAACAGATCCATGTAGAATACAATTTTATTCCTTCGTCTAGTAAAGACAAAAAATAGAGCTATTCATTTGAAAAAATTCTTAAAAATTTAGGTTTTGTCAGGTTTTGTTAACTTCAAAGAAAAAAATTAAGCTTTCTTTTTCAAGTTCCCAAATATCATTTCAACATTTTTTAAAATCCTAAAATTATCAATTTTTAAAAAGGAAGGTGATATGTAGAAAACTATAAAAAAGCGATGTGTAAATTTCTATAAAATAACTAAACCTTTATTTTGTGTTTTTATTTTAATCCTGACCACACTCTCACCCACAAATACAGTCTGTATTTGTTTGTAAACGGTTTCCTAAACACAATTTTTACCAAAACCAAAACTTGCAAAAAAATGTTTTGAAAACAATTTTAGTTTTGAGAGGAAAAGTCGAGAAAATTGTAGTTTTCGTCCAATGTAGGTTTTACGAGTATATTTGTGTGACATGCCTGTTTTTTATTTTTTTATATCTATTAGAGCGTTTTTGGAAACCTATGAAAATGTTTTATTGCGTAGTTAGTTTAAAAATGGTTTAACTAACATTTACACAATGTTATTAACCTCCCATTTCTTTTATATTTTTTTTAAATTGGAGCTTTCGTAGACAGTATTTCTTCCATTTAGTATATTACCTAATTATAATTTTATTAAGTATGTTTTCGAACCAAAAACTTCTTTACAGACTAAGAAATCACAAGTTTAGCTCAAAAATAAAATTGTTTTTATCTATGATTGTTCAAGCGCGTGATTAAACTCAAAGTTCACCTTTCTGCCCAAAAGCTCACCTCAAATGACCAAAAAAAGCCCATAATGATGCCGTATTAAAAATACATAAATGTTTCTACTTGTAATAGTTAAAGAAAAACACACATAATTTGAATTTTATTAGAAAGAAAAAGAAAAAAGCTTCTGCTACACAATGGGTAATGTGAATAAAATGTAGCAAAAGCTTCTACCATCTCTTTCTTTCTAATAAAATATAAATTACAATATCTTTTACTCTTACAAGTAAAAGCATTTACTTAACTTTATTCACACGGCCCATTTGACGCATGCTATACCAAATGATGTTTTTGTTTTTTTTTCTGAACGTTTGTGTACATTTTTGAACTATAATAAAAACTCATTCAAGATATTGCTAATAATGTCCCTTAAATTCAAATAAAATTGTTCAGAAATAACATTTTTGTTGAAAAAAAAGTTAATTAAATGAAAAAATATTAGTATTCCGAACTGCCTGATTTTTAATTTTCTAGGTTGAGATGAATTCTTGCAGAAAAATACAGCAAATTTAGAACAATATTTATGTCCAACTATTAATTAACTACTTTATAGCTTTTTTGTGGAACAGAATGTTAAGTTTTATTTGTTTTCGTAATCAATTAATAAAAAATTTATCCTAAATAACAAGATTTCAACACCTAATTCACCTAAATAAAATTTTTAACTTCCTAAAAATCCTACTAATAAGCGAATTCGCTAACCTTCCTGAGGAAAATCGGCGCAACGAAGCTGTGAATTGTGACGAATTGCAAAGGTGTGAAACCGCTAATATTAGATACCGTCTGCTCTATTGCAGAACCGTCGTGGGTGTCAAAAAACATCGAAGAAAGTTGCAACAATGCAAGAATTATGAAATTACAAAACCCGATGGGATTTATCATTTTTATTGGCATATACTTCGGCCCACTCGTCCCCCGTGGGCTGATCGGTTTACGCATTTTTACAATTCAACACTAGTTGATTAATTATTACGCTCTCCAACAAATTTGAGCATTTTTCCCCTCTTGACGCATCGTCGAAGTCTCCTCGCTTCAGCTCATGCATAAAGTCAAGGCAATTGTAAATAGCAATTAAATAGCACTTTATTGATTGTTCTGGAATGTTTTTATTAATTTCTTCGAGCTGTTTGCTTGACACCGTGAGCAATATCTGCTTCATAAGCATGTTATTATTGAATTAATTTCTGCATTGATTATGCGCGATGTTGTGACGTGGACGCAAAACCATTTGAATTTGATCGATTGATTAATGCAGAAACGTACGCTTAGCTTTGTCATAATTCAAACTAATTAATTCCAGCTAAAATTATTTTTAACATTCGAGCGAAGGTTAGAGAAATCTGAACAATTTCATTTCTGCGTGAGTATTTGTATCGATAAGTTTTTACGCAACCATTGATTGTTTATTGTTGCAAAGAATTTTCCTATTAAAATGGTATATTATTATTTGTAATTAATCAGGCATGTGGATGGGAGATCTTATAACCTAGTAATTCAAGTTTTTATCGTCTTTTACATTAACTGTTCTTTTCCACGCTCACGTGTTAGAAAAAATCAATAACGTGCTTAGATTCTCATGAATGATTAAATAATTATAAATTTCAACTTGCATTTTTATACACCGCCAAAATCATAGTAATTTAGCGTACTCCGGTGAAGATACAACGGTCACGTTACAACAACTTCAAGCTTGGCCCACGAAGACCTAACGCTATTTATAAACTCTCTCTCAGGCGGGATCGCCTCCTAATCAATTTCCAACGCCCAATTAGATCTGTAACTGCTTCAATAACTCAAGCATTGCCACAAAACATCTGGTTTTCAACGTCATAAACTAATGGTTTTATGATGAAATAAAAATACATTTTGCTGTTGTAAAAAAGCAGAAGATTTTTTTACAACTTCTGGAGTACTTTTTACAAAACTTTACACTTTACAAAGTTCAAAAACTAACAAATAGGTAACTTTAACGCTGGGAAGCTAAAAAGATAAAACACAAAAAAACTGAGAAACTGAAAAAACTAAAACTGGAAATGAGAAACACTAATAAATTGAAACATTAGATTCTGATTAAAAAAACAAAAGATAGGTACACTAAGAGTCTGAGAAGCAAAAACTTAAAAACTGAAATACAAAAAACTAAAAAATAGAAACTTTAGATATTATTCTCTAGATCTAAGTGACTGAAAAAGTAATAAATTAAAAACTATAAAACTGAAAAGTAAAAACATTAAGAAATTGGAAACCACAAAAAATAAATACAAAAATAATATGGTAAAAGTAAGAACTAAAAAGCTTAAATACTGAAAAGCTTAAAAAATGCATAATTAAAAGACTGCGAAACCAGAAATCTTTAGATTTAGTAGTAGTATACAGGCTGTTCTGTCTAAACTCCATATTAAAAGTGTTGAAAGTTCTAGTAAAAATAATTATTTGAAAGTTAGTACTCAGCTATAATTCATTGAGTTCTGCTCAATAAAATATTTTCATGATGACGGCACTTCCGGTTATACCGGAACATGTCACTTAAAAAATCGGTAACTCTATTAGTTTCAGAGATTTCAAAACCGTATTTAGAGAATTAAAAGAGAAAGTCTTTAACTGTTCTCCAGAGTATTCAAAATTGGAAAAGAAGTTAATAAACCCAAAAATTTTAAGGTTAAGTTTGGACACTTAATTTTTTCGAATGAAATGTCCCAATTTTTATTTTACTGGATAGAGGAGAATTTTTTGCTGCATCGATCTGTATTAGCATTCCTTATACTTATCTGTGATAATTTTCAAGTTATGTTGTTTTTTTGACTTTGTAGAAAATTTGAATAAATTGAAAAAAATCCTATTTGCTTATTTGCGTGGTGGTTGGGAAGAAATCGTTCTGAGCATCGATAAATAATGATCAAAATTCATAATTTGTGAAAAACCTGTTAGTTAAGCAATTATTTTCTCTCGAAAGTAGGTATTTATCTGATCAGCATGGCGTAAAGCTTATTAGCTGGTAAATCATATGCAGCTTCGTAATTGCACGGAGAATCTTGTTGAACTCTTCTAAGGCTAACTCTCGGTTTTAATCGGAAAGGTTGAACGGCAGTAAATCAGTACAAAAACAATTGATAAGAACGTGTATTCATGGAAACACGTCTCGGTTATGGCAAGTTAGTGGTGACGGGTAGGCCAATGAAGGCTTATGGTTAGAAGTCACGTGCTGGACATGTCTAATGAGTATCTAGAGGATGTCATTATCGCTTCATAACTTGGGATTTTTAAAAGTGAGCCCTTTAATTAGGTTTTTTTCGAGTTAAACTGACAACTAGATCTAATGAAGATAATTTCAGAGCGAGTCGTGTGGTCAGTATTTATACCAGAAGAGTTTTTTTTTGATGTTGTCTAAGTTAAACAAGTTTATCCAACATTATTTGCTGTTTAGATATTAATCAATCAAAATAACATTATCAACCAAAATCAATATTAATATTTATTCTTCTACTGATTGTGGTGAAATAATGTCACATTTGCTTGCGCAACATTAACGGTCGGCTAAACAAAATCTGCCACAGGCTCTCTAACTCAACTAAATACCTACAGTAATATCAATCAAGCAAAAATTTAGGTAATATCTAATAAAAAAAATTAGGAAAAAATAGATTTCTAAAGCTGATAGAAAAAAAATAATAAAAATTTAAATCCATCAATATTGTCAAATAATCTATACAGGGTGTCTCAGCTAAGACTTTCGAGCCTGATATCTCAGATATTTGTCAACGGATTTTTATGCAATTTAAAATGCAGATATTTTAGAAGAAAAAGATTAAAATCCAATTAATGCAACAACTCAAGTCTTAAAAATGTAATTTTTACGTGCCTTTTCAAAATGTTAAGCCTTTTAAGACTTAAATTAAAATAAATATCGTCAGTGAAAAATGCTGTCAGAAAAAACTCGTTCGTGAAAGACGTCTGTTTCGCAAAAAAATGAGAAACAAACTATTTAACGTAGGTACACGCAAAAGCGTAGATCTCTATGAGACAAATGAGCACTACCATTGAATTTTGGTCAATCCTACTCGCAGAAACGTAACTGTCACGCAAGGGACATTTCACAATAATCTCTCACCCATACAAAGTTAAAAATACAATATTTTTGCCTTACTTTTGGTACTGGTTGCTTTAATTCTTTCAAAAAGGACTAAAAGACTGAACAATAACTGAAAAAATTCTAGACACTTGAACATTCAGGACTTTGGAAATGTTTCGTACACTGCTGATTGGATTCTCTCCAAAAGCTTGAATTACAGCCCCAACTATTGTTTCGTTTCCAGTGACGTGTTTTGTCCTCAGTTGATTTAGCTCGGGTACGTTTCCTGCGTCTTCAAATTATTGACTATTCTTTGAACTTTAAATTTCATAAATAACATTTCACAAAAAGTCCAACGACACATAGGCGAATATTGATTTCTTTTTCAACAACTCAGAAATTTCAGCTGTTGTTGGTTTTTAAAGCAATTTCACCAAATTAAAACAATTTTACTTTTCTGACAGCGCGCACACGTTTGACAGTTTTTTTCAGTGGTACACAAAATGCCGCATAGAAATGCTTCATCAGTTGTTTCAAAAGGTGACTGCCCTAATTACTATCAAAATTTGGATTAAGTTTTTAACAACAAAATTTAATTTTTTTCTTGGAGCAGCCGAACGATTTGGTTAATTTTTTTGGTGACTATTTATTTTTCGGGGTTTAATGATCCAACGGTAATTTGGCTCAATTTTAAATAAAAGAAATGTGTTTTAAAATACCATTTTTTAACGTGAGGTCATTTTTTGCCCCTAGTTGAAAGACCACTTCCTAAAATATGTGCATTCTAAATTTCATAACAATCCGTTGACAAATAACTGAGATATTAAGCTCGAAAGTCTTAGAGCTAAGACACCCTGTAAATAGATACCCAGTCTTTTTTATAATTTTACGAAATGTAAAAAACTAAAATTGTAATATAATTATTCATAATTCATAATTATTCAAAACTTAAAAAAACCTAAAACTTCTTGAATATGGTACAATCCTTATTAGAGAACTTTATATAGGGGGTTTCAAGTAATTTTGCGAGGCCTGCGCCCGTAAAATGCAATCAGTAATACACATTCCACTACAAATTTTAAAAAAATTGGATAGTTTTCTCTAGTTTGTTCACCCCTTCAAAAAAATGCAACGTTTTTAGTCAGTTACTGATTGAGTTAGACAGATTAGACTCATATTCATTTATTCTCTTGATAGAACACATGAAATATCTTTGCGAAAAACAGCAAGACAGTGATTAGTTTGACAACTAGTGTCATGGGTTTCCAAAAATTAAATAATTCAATGTGTATTTTTTGTTTCTAGTGTTTTGTGACTTTTGTATATTTGGGTGCGTGTATTAGGCGCAGAACTCGTAAAGAAATGTGAAACACCCTGTGTTATTCTTGTCTATTTCTTAACGCCTATTTCATGTTACGCTGCCTAGGATCCTCATTTGCAACTTCTTGATGTTCTTTAACCTAATTTTTTGGCCATTGATACCAACTGTGTATCAATGTAACTATTATTTAGTGTTTTTTTGCGTTTGGCGAGTATTGTATTTTACTTAAATGATTAAAAGTGCATTAAAAATGCTGAAAAATATTTGAATAAAAGGAAAACAAGAATTATTTTATTTTAATATGTGAACTGTAAACATACACGTATTTTAAAAATGTTCGAGACAGTGGGTTTACCATTAATAATTTTTTTAAATTACCTAATTGAATACTTAAAGAAAATTTGAAGTTGCCATTGAATAAAAAAAATTAAAATTAACTTAATAAATAAATATCAAAATATAAATTAAGCAAATAATAAAATAATTTTTATTTCGCAAGTTTTTAATTCCACAATAATGCAAATAAATATTTATTGTGCTCCTACTTTTTTTAAAGAATGTAAACAATTTCATGTTCTTTTAGAGATTTATGTGGTTCTTGAATGTGTTCAAAAAAAAATTGATGAAGTGATTGGAAATGTCCTGAAATTACGGAGGAAGCTGAAAATATCTCATAATCCGGTTTTTAAATGCGACTCAAACAAGAGAAAGATTTGTATTAATTTCCCACATTTAAACGCCCTTTTGACTATTTCTGACTACGCCACAGGCCAGAGCTTGGCAGCTTATGAACTTATGATAGATATTGCTACTATTCTCTCGTTAATATACCTCTCTGGAACTACGGTGGGACCTTCCTAAGTCGAAGTAGCGCTAATTTACAAAAATTCGACTATCGGAGCTTTACAGCTTTACAGTTCAACTTAAAAAGATTCGAAGCATCTAGAAATTCCATTGATCTATCTAATTAATAAATGCGGGGGAGTTTGAACCAATTGTTTCGACTTATCGAAATTTCCAGAGATCGAGGTTCCACTGTACAAATAAATGTTTGTAAAATTGGCCATAAATATGGTGTCGGGGGATGTAAACCGTGTTGGGATTAAAGTGATGTCGAGTCGGGTGTTTAAAATCTGAGAAGTTAATAAATCAGCGTTTGAGCTCGCATTTAGCCGATATTTATGAATGAAAATCTTTCATTAGGCTCGTCTTACTCGAAGAAATAGAGGGCGTCCTTTCGTCGGCTGGCTTTTTGTCGGTCGATTAGCGCTTTCAATTGCGTGTGTAATATGTGTATTAATACATATCGTGTATGGTCAATTTCCACCCAGTTGTTTACCAATAACAATAAGTAACATCCATCTCTATGGAATGGCGCGCCAACAATGGACGTTAAACCGTCTAAAAGTCCGTAATAACCGTCATAATCTAGCAAATCATTGTTATCACGGTGCAGAATATTCCCATAAAGGTAATTATAACGTGAGATGTTGTCATGATGAATGGCTGGGCATCCGCGTGGGCGGCGTGGCCGAAGCCGCGTGTTGACTCCGCAGGCTCTAATGAGTTTCTACTATAAATCACGGCATAACCCCCGGCTTCTATTAATTGTTCCTGTCACTGCTAAAAACTAGCTCCACCAATATAAGTGTTTGAAATATGTCCGGACACGATGCTCAAATGAGTTATCTTATGACTGCTTTAATCTGATTTGTATGCTTCGTTACAACGGTGTTAAATTAATTATCCAGCTTTTGGGAGCCGAACCAACGGACGCTGCCTGCCTGCCAGTGGCGGCTCGTCACTGCCTTCCCCTCAAAATGATCTTTTTACCTCCATACAAAATCACCTAGGATTTTAATAATACAGCAACCAGACACCAAAATTTCCAAATGATTTAAGTAAAGTTAAGTTCTTTCAAAATACGCGATTCCGTTTGTATATATTAGTAATTCATTGCCTTGTAGGCGACAACATAAAATACAAACGTACTACAACTGTTTTTCTAGTATCTGGTCGTTTAGAAAATGGAAATCAGTAAGTAAATTGATTAGTAATATTACTTTTTTATCTTCATAACTTTTGCTGTCCCGTCCGTTATAGCAAAATGTTGTTCTCATTTCTTACGTTATTGTTAGTCTTTAATAATTAAAACCTGTCTAAATAATTTTTAAGAGCTATTTTTATAGACAAGAATTTTTGTCTCGTCCGTCATATGACGGACAGGACATCTTTTACTTCAAAATTACTCGTTGGAATTAGTCTTTTAAATCACCAGAATATTTATACCGATTGTTCAACGATACAAATGTGAGGTGTTTTTTGTGTCTCGTCCGTCATCAACTTATATTTCTTCTTCATGCTTGTACTTTATATTTTAAAAATGTGGCTCTAATCGTAGGTTGCAAACAATTTGACTGGTACTAAATTCCTATAAAGAAAAATTCGCAAAATTCGTCTTTAATAATTAAAACTTGTCTAAATAATTTTTTTAGAGCTATTTCTATAGACAAGAATTTTTTGTCTCGTCCGTCAGATGACTTGTCTAAATAATTTTTTTAGAGCTATTTTTATAGCCAAGAATTTTTTGTCTCGTCCGTCGTATGACGGACAAGACATCTTTTACTTCAAAATTACTTGTTGGATAGAGTCTTTTAAATCAACAGAATATTTATACCGATTGTTCAACGATAAAAATGTGAGGTGTTTTTTGTGTCCCGTCCGTCATCAACTTATATTTCTTCTTCATGCTTGTACTTCATATTTTAAAAATGGGGCTCTAATTGTAGGTTGTAAACAATTTGACTGGTACTAAGTTCCTATAAAGAAAAATTCGCAAAATTCGTCTTTAATAATTAAAACTTGTCTAAATAATTTTTTAGAGCTAGTTTTATAGACAAGAATCTTATGTCTCGTCCGTCATATAACGGACAGGACATCTTTTACTTCAAAATTACTCGTTGGAATTAGTCTTTTAAATCACCAGAATATTTATACCGATTGTTCAACGATACAAATGTGAGGTGTTTTTTGTGTCTCGTCCGTCATCAACTTATATTTCTTCTTCATGCTTGTACTTCATATTTTAAAAATGTGGCTCTAATCGTAGGTTGCAAACAATTTGACTGGTACTAAGTTCCTATAAAGAAAAATTCGCAAAATTTGTCTTTAATAATTAAAACTTGTCTAAATAATTTTTTTAGAGCTATTTTTATAGACAAGAATTTTTTGTCTCGTCCGTCATATGACGGAGAGAACATCTTTTAGTTCAAAATTACTCGTTGAAATTAGAGTCTTTTAAATCAACAGAATATTTATACCGATTGTTCAACGATAAAAATGTGAGGTGTTTTTAGTGTCCCGTCCGTCATCAACTTATGTTTCTTCTTCATGCTTGTACTTCATATTTTAAAAATGTGGCTCTAATCGTAGGTTGCAAACAATTTGACTGGTACTAAATTCCTATAAAGAAAAATTCGCAAAATTCGTCTTTAATAATTAAAACTTGTCTAAATAATTTTTTTAGAGCTATTTCTATAGACAAGAATTTTTTGTCTCGTCCGTCAGATGACGGACAAGACATCTTTTACTTCAAAATTACTTGTTGGAATTAGAGTCTTTTAAATCAACAGAATATTTATACCGATTGTTCAACGATAAAAATGTGAGGTGTTTTTAGTGTCCCGTCCGTCATCAACTTATGTTTCTTCTTCATGCTTGTACTTCATATTTTAAAAATGTGGCTCTAATCGTAGGTTGCAAACAATTTGACTGGTACTAAATTCCTATAAAGAAAAATTCGCAAAATTCGTCTTTAATAATTAAAACTTGTCTAAATAATTTTTTAGAACTAGTTTTATAGACAAGAATTTTTTGTCTCGTCCGTCATATGACGGACAGGACATCTTTTACTTCAAAATTACTCGTTGAAATTAGTCTTTTAAATCACCAGAATATTTATACCGATTGTTCAACGATAAAAATGTGAGGTGTTTTTTGTGTCCCGTCCGTCATCAACTTATATTTCTTCTGCATGCTTGTACTTCATATTTTAAAAATGGGGCTCTAATTGTAGGTTGCAAACAATTTGACTGGTACTAAGTTCCTATAAAGAAAAATTCGTAAAAACTGAAAATAAGTGTCCCCTCCGTTAAAATGATATTGATGAATATTGTGGATAAGTCTAGTTAATATTTTTTCTATAAAAAAAACTGCTTCTGGGAGAAGAGAGTGCGAGCCGCCACTGCTGCGTGCTGATTTATCATCTCAGCGACCTGTCTGCCTACTTCACCTCCGTTATTCTACTAATGGAAGAATTAGAAGATAAGACGTCACAACAGCCATAGGACGTAATGCATTTATACGTCGCATTCTCCTTTTTTAGAACTTTCCATTTCACTAATAGCACGTCGAGATTACCGGTGACTACCTTAATGATTCTTTTCTGAAAGCTACGTTGTCAATGCTAAGCATCTTCTTGGCGCTGAAGGAAGAAAATTATTACAGTTATACAGCCACAAACCTATTTTCACTCTGGATTTGTTACATAAGTTGCTTTTAATCAACTATTCGAAAGTAAATTACAAAAAAAGACCAATTTAAAAGAAATTAATCAAAAACGAAACCAGCTTCCGGCAAGACCCATCACACAATTTGTGTTTGGCGAATCACTGTCACAAATGATGACTCACTAACTGGGTTTTCAATTTGTGTTTGAAGGGGAGGTAAAAAGCGTCTTTTCGTAACAAAAAATAAAATTAATAAGGAGATCTGGTTAGAGTAATATTGTTCACATTATGAACCAACAAAACCAACAAAAACATAATATAAAATAAAATATACTGGGGTAGTTGGCACAATTTTTAATTCTCTAATTAACTTTACCCACAAACGTTTAAAAACATGCAATATGCATACTCTTGTAGGTACGTACACATGTCGATAATTTTCTTTGTAAAAATACATTTTTACATAAATGAACAAGGAGGAGTAGCAAAACAAACGATAAATGCCATACTCAGATATATAATTAAAACGTCATGTTTGAAGAAGGTAAACAAAATACCGAAGAAGTTAAGCTTGTTAAGGGACGATTTCCATAACAATAATTAAAATAAAGATAATTCCAGTATAGAGGACGTCAGAACATTTTAGGTATTTTAATGTGCAAAGCAGGGCTTTTATTGACAAAAGCTGCTAATATTTCTTAAAATTCATGATCACAAAAAAATTAACAAAGTAAAATTGAAACTTCCTGTTTTTTGAAGCTAAATTTTTATAAATAGATACGAGTAGAATTAGAAACTGTTTTTATTAACTAACAGGAATGCAAAAATATGCCTACTACAGTTACGTCTGAAATTTAACAATTCTCGAAACTGACAACAAAATATGTGAACAACATTCTAAGAAAGCAGTATTTGACAGTATTTTTTACATTGACTGTGACTACAAGAACGGAACAAAAACCACCTCAGGTTAAAAAACACGTCAAATAGTTTGCAAATCAATTTTTAGACAGTGTAGCGTAAAATGGGCAACAAATGGACAACAAAATAGAAATAGGCGTAATGAAATGCCTACAAAACTTAAAATAGTCAACAGAAAATCGAAATAAAACAATAAAATTTTAATTCGTGATGAACTTGGCATTTGGTAATGCATTTTAATTAATTCGTTTAATTCAGAATTAAATTTTTATTTCGTTTTCTGTAAATTGGACATAGATTTTGAAAATTTCATTGTCTCGAAACTATTTCAATAATTCCCAAAATTGAAAAAGTACAATCACCAAAAACTAGCTAAATATTTTAACATAGATTTTCTGTCTTGTCTCAGACCAAATTCATTAAAATTCTGTGACTTACAAAACTGTAAAAAGTAGCCAATGAACTTAAAATGTCACTTTTATGCTTAGTTTCGGCAGAATCTTTAGAGTCTAATTTAAAAAAAAGTTAAAAGAAAAAATAACGAACTAACTTGCCCGCAACTGATTGAAACAGCATAATTGAAACTTCAGAAAGCAACGATTTAGACCACTTTTAAAAAAATCTTTTAAATTAATTATGATATAATTAATTATGATATGAGGTGTTCAACGCTATAACAAAATAAGTCTAATTTTAGATAATTTGAAATAAATATAGCAAAAATTCTCTCTTTTAAATGCAATAATTGATTTTGCAATAAACTGGTTTATTTAAATGTTATTAAACAATTTTGTTATAACACAAAAAAAAGTTTGAGAACATTTGTTCAGTGCAATAATGAGATTAGTCCATCAATCGTTTTTCTCTGCAAGTCTACAAATTAATTTAAATGTAATGTAATATAGAAAATTATAAATTTACATCTGACATTTCATTTTACGTATTTTCCATAAATTTGAAGACAATATTTTCACCAACGGGAAGTTGGGGTCAATATTTTCAGAGGTAGTTTTTATTAAACAGAAATCTTAAAATAAAGGTCCTGACTCTTGTGTTTTCATTTAAAAACGAAATCTAAAAAAAATATAAAATATTTACGTTACTCTTAAAGACCACTGTTGAAATTTTATTAATTTATGACCATTTCCTGATGATCAAAGTAAAAAAAATAAAAACTTTTAGAGGCTGCTACCCTTAGTGTCCCGTTCGTTAGAACGCCGACTTTAATAAGGTATTTATTTTGTTTACTAATTTTTATTAAAAATAATCTGTTTTTAAATTTAGGGTTTAGAGAAAACACTTACAATTTTTTTATCATGAGTTTTCGTATTAACAGAGGAAAAATGGCATTATTAATATTGGATGGATAAAACTTTAACTAGCTAAAAATTAAAGAGCTTATAATTTGAAAAAAACTTACGTCCACGTCTTAGTCCTAATAAAATTAAAGAAATAAATTATGTATTTCATTCCTCCAATTCGTTTTATACTAACTTTTATTTATTTATTTTTCAAACAGAATTTTACCATGTTTTAACTATGTTATTGTACAGTTTATATTGTCTTTTAGTCATTTTCTGAAAACCATGCACTCCAACATAAAACAGATTTGCAAAATACTTTCGTAACACAAATTCGTCAAAATGTTATTTCGTTATAGTACTGAACACCCCATATAAGACGACGATTGTTTGTTATGTTTCGCCAAAATCTTTGATTCAAAAACGAATTAAATTGCTTAGGGTTAGTTAAAATCCAACAAAAAACGATGATTTGGGAGTAGTTTTGACATAATCGTGACAATTGAGTTTTTGGTTAAAAAACAAGTTAACTAACGATACTCCGGTTTCAGCAAAATATTTGAAATCAAGTGAGCTTTAGGCTCAAAAACAAATTAAATGACTTGAAGTTAGTTAAAATACACCTTAACCCATGTTATTATGAATGGTATATAATTTTTTACTTCAAAAATAGTCCGGGCTCTATTTGTAAGTTATCTTTTAACCGGAAAAATGATTGGAACAACTTGTATAATATGATAGACTCTCTCTCAAAACTTTGTAATCGTTTGCGTAATAATTTCACAGCGACAAGAAAAAGCACCAGAATTTAATCAGAGACTTTGTAAAAATGTCACTTGCCGACTGCCTCCTCATATTGCAGCACTAACATTATAAACAGTTCCTTGACGCACTTTTTATCGTCATATATGAAATGTTTGTGTCGTTGGTATTTTTCATTCTTTCCTGGATGAAGACATTAGAGATGTTCACATGCCATCTGAACCCATCAGCACTTTAATTATCTCATAATGTCGCTTTAACCAGCCACAAAGTTTTAATTAAGTATTCTACTGTGCATACATTAACGGTAAGCAGTGCCTTAAACGGAGAAAAAAAGCTTTGTTTCTATGATAGAGCCTGGTAATGGCTTGTAAAGTAGTGAAGAAACGATTCCGTGCATGTAGGATCTGGAGGACGTGCCAACACGTATAATACCATCGTCATTTTCAAATAACATGAAATTATTTACATTTACACCACCACAGGATATGTCCTCTATACTCTCGAGAAATATAAATTATTTATTTTCGAATAATCGTTACATTTTTCTACTTCATTTGATGATTCATCATTTTTTTTAAACACATGTAAAAAATTGATACAACAATTAGCTTGCTAATGTGCTTGAATAAAAGATTGATGTATTTGTAATTATTATTATAATTATTAGTAGCCATAACAAGGATTTTTTGCACTTACAGTTGCATATTTAATACGATTGGAGGCAAAAAACAATGCATAATTTATTGCAGTTTAAACAGAACATCAATTTCCAACTTTACACAGTTTTCTCTCCGAGTTGGACGATTTATTAGAATTCAGCTACAGATAAAATGAAGAGGCGTCTTGAATGGACTTGAAAGTTTCAGCCTTTTAAGTGATGCTGCACTAGCTTTTTTCAGTGGGTTTGCAATCAAATACAGTAAAATAATGAATGGTTGTTTAACGGCTTTAATTGTGATAATTAGGTTAGCAGCTGACTTCTTGTCACGAAAAAACCTTCTCTGTTAATAAATTTTATTACAATAATTTCAATTTACGTGATTATAAAATCATAGTTATTAATTAAATAGGTTCAATAAATGTTAAGTTATTGCCACGTGTGGGATAATATCGTGTTGCAAAATAACTAGACCGGATAAATACTTTCATCGCGCATCGTTTGCTCGTTTAAACGCCACAAAAATAAAGTTTGCCAAATTCGATAATTGCCCGAGATAAATTGGACATTTGTTGTACATTACTCAACCGGCGCTGTAATTTATATTGTCTTAAGTTGGCATTATTGTTGTTATTATTTCCTGAAAACGGCGTGTAGGAGGACGTTGTAAATGTTGCCCATATTTTGTAATTGTAATCAAGATTACGGCTGTAAATTACAAATGTATAATGAAATATACCGCGTCTTGTTTTAATTATTTTCCTTCTTATAATATGCCTCGGAATCGTTTATTATATGCAAATTGCTCTAAGTGATATTAAACATGTAAATAATCATTGAACGATTGGTATTTATTGGAAGTGATCGGCTATCGACGGCCTATAAATAAAATTTGCAATTAGCTCGAAACTATGCATTTAATTTCTTCCATCTTGGGAAAATAACGCGCTTTCGAAAACGTCGAGCATATTACTGGACAAAAATCCTGCACCATTTACAATTCAACCAAACAGAAAACGGTTATTAAATACTTATACCCGTTTGGTGTCATATTTTCCAATTTTTAATACGCATTTCTACCGAGAGTTTCGTTCGACGGATCGAGGTCACATTGCACAAAACCGCAACTTTTATTAATTTATTAAGTTATTTTTAGGTTTGAAGATATTGGGGTTCCCTCCAAAATAAATAATTATTTATTTTTTTAAATTAAATAATCGTGTTTGGTGTACAATTGTTCTCAATGTTTTCAACAATAATATATCACAGAGGGTATTTCAGTTCGTCTTTTTTGAAAAATTTTTCCCTCTCAATAATTTCGTCAAGTCAGGTCAGCTTTTAGGAGGTTTTTCTAGTGTTGTAAAAAATATGGAAAAAAGTTTCTTCCTTTTTCAGTACTTCTTTCAAACGTGATCAATGCTTTTCAGTAACGTGTTCAAATTTGGATATTTTAGAGATTTTTCGGTTTAGAAGCTTTATCGTTAGAAACAAAAGTTTTTTTTCCTTTCAGTACTCTCTTTTTAGAGGATTTGTTAGAGATGCCCTTAAGAAAAAAAGTTTGTTCCTTTCTCAGTACTTCTTTCTTCTTTTCAATATCTTGTTCAGATTTGGATTTTTTGAAAATTTAGTTTAGAAGCTTTATCTTCAAGAGCAGAAGTCTTTTTTTGAGAATTTTTTAAAGATGTCTTTAGTGTCTTCCTTTTTCCGTACTTCTTTCTAACGTGAGCTCTGTTTTTCAATATCTTGTTCAAGTTTGCATTTTTTTTGAGATTTTTGGCTTTACAAGCTTTAGCTTTAGAAGCAGAAGTCTTTTTCCCTTTCAACACTCCATGTCCTTCTCCTTCCAATAGGTACTTGTATCAAGGATAATTTTCCCTTCTCCTCAGTTCTATAACAATATCTCAAATAATTTTTTGTTTTGGTTTTTTTGTTTACAACTTTTTAAATTTTGACTATTATCTTAGAGGGTTTTACAGATTTAGAAGATTTTTTTTGAAAAAAAACCTTTTTAAGTGACGTGGTTTTTTCCTTTCAATACTTCTTTATAATTTAAGTTTTTGCTCAACTTCATAAACTTTCAATTCTAGCTCAAATGGTTTTTTGGATACAGAAGTTCTGTCTTTAAGACGAACTTTTTCTTTTACTAAAACTTGTTTCTCACGTAATTTTTTCTTTCCTCTAACTTCGTCAGTTTTTTTGAGACTTTTGTCTTTTAGGACGTTTTAAGATGTTTGTAATCTCTTCTTCTATTCTTCTTCTCTCTTCTCTGTCAGGTCGTATGAGTTTTATCTCAAATTTTTTTTTGCAGAAAAAGTCTGATCCCTCTTTTAATATACTAATTTTCCCCTTTCTTTAGATTCTTTCAAGAGTTTTTTCTGATGTAAAAGTTTTTTTTTGTCGTATGGAGATGAAAGCTTTCCACTTCTAGTTCTTCTTTCAGGTGACTTCGCCGTTTTCTTCACTTCGTTAGAGGGTTTTCTAGGTGTAGAGGTTTTGTTTTTAGCAAAAAAGAGCCTTTTCTCCTTTTATTATCTTAATGTTAAATACACTTTTCCTTAATTTCTTCAGATTTAAGTTTTACCAAAAAAAATTTTTCTGGTATTGGTGTAGGAGAATTATCTTAAAAATAAATAGTCCCTTTCTCTTTAAATAGCTTTTTCTCAACTGATTTCTCCTTTTTATTAACTATTCAAGTGCTATATCAGAAAGTTTTTCGAATTTAGAAGCATTTTCTTTAGGAAAAGGAACCTTTTTCCTTTCAATACTTCATTGTCAAATGATTTTTCCCTTTCCATAACTTCGTCAGAGAATTTTCCAGTTATATGAGGAAATCTTTTTCTCTCTCTACAGTCCTTTCTCAGGCGTAATTTTAGTTTTATCTCAAAAGATTTTTCTTGTGCCAGAGTTTGGTTTTTAGAGAGGTAAGAGCTCTTTTCTCTTTTCAATTCTTGTTTTTAGATAAGTACCTAATATTTTTTCTTTTCTATTTTTTTTTTCGTTTAATTTTACTCTTGGGTGTTTCTCGGGTGTAGGAATTTTTCCTTAGCTTATTTAAACCGGCTTTTCCTTTGGATTTTTTCTATTGAAAGACTTCTTGTTTTTTCGAAATAGAGCTTATTATGTTCTCAGTTGTTTCTTCTCAAGTCATTTCCCCTTTTTCTTGACTCTATCAATTCTTGTTTCTTAGATATAAATTTTTTCTTTTTCTTTTTTTTTTCTTCATCAGGTTTGATATTATTTTTGAAAGTTTATTCTCAACTTCCTTAAAACTGGGCTTTCTCTCAGAGTTTTTTCTATAGTAAGACTTTTGGCTTTTGGAAATGGAGCTTCTTCTTCTTCTTCTTCTTCTTCTCAGGTAATTTCCCCTTAAGAAAAGAAGCCTCTTTCCCTTCTAATACTATTTATATCTCAGGTAATTCCTTGTTTCAATTAAATCCTCTGGACTTGAGTTTCATCTTAGATTTTGGGATTCATTTCAAGGAGTTGCTCTGATATAAGAAAAGTTTTGCTTTTTGTAAAAGAATCTCTTTAAATTCCTATTTCTTAGACAATTTCTTCCTTTCGTTTTTCGAATAGAAGTTTTATCTTTTAAAAATTTTCTAAAATTTCTGCTTTTCCTTAACTTCGTTTGGTGTTTCAAATGTACGAGATTTGACCTCAGAAAGAAAAGTTTTTTCCTCCATCAATACTTTTTTCTCGGAACATGTAACCTTTCGAGTAATTTCGTCAGCTTAGAGTTCCATCTGGCTGTAGAAGTTTTATCCTTTTTGTCCTTAGGAGAAGGAACTTCTTCCCTTTCAATACTTCTGTCTCAAATTCTTTTCGTTAACTTGTTCAAGCGTGTGTTTTATTTCGGAGGGTTTTTCGGGTGTAGAAGTTTTCCTTTTTCATTACATAGTTTTTAATTATTATTCAGTTTTTACAGTGAATTATATTCACTGTATGAGGTGTTTTATTTCGTTTGCTTTATTTTGTTTCGTTAAAAACCTTTCATCAACTCAAAATTAAGTAAGGTTTTGCATATAAATAATAACTTGTTGAAAAATGTACATTCTGTTGCAAAAATGCCGTCGGCTCTTGCCGTGATGTGGAGAGAGTCGCCCATCGTCAATAGTTGATGGTACGAGGCGCAACAAATCGCGTTTCCGATACAAAATCAAGATTATCCACCTTGTCACAGTTAAATCGGCGTGGAAAATATTGCGTTGTGTTAAAATGCATGATATAGATATAAGATCAGATAACCTATACCCCGGTATTATGCGAAATTGCTTAATAATTTACGCGGCGATTTATGTTGTCGATTTAAAATATCACAAAAATGAAGGAAACATCTGAACCGGCATTTATAGTTATCGAAGCTGGTGAAATTGTTTTTGAAACGTTACATCACTGGAGCGGCAAGGTACTGGAAATGTCACGCTCGTGATAGCGCGCCATTGAGCCCCAGGGCTCTCCGAGGATATAACGGACACGAGGGGCCCCACGTTTAACGCGACCCACTGCTTGCTCCACATACCTACAGGTGCTCCTCGGAGAAAGTGATCCGATTGCTCTTGCACCGACTTTGAATTTTTTACTCGCACTTTTTGCGACCTTTGCGCACAAATGTCAACGTTTCTGCAAAATTCTGCAAAGTTGTGGTAGCTGCGAAATCGCATTTTTTACTGATCGCTAAGTCTTCGTTTAACGAAGTAGAAAATTTATGTAAATTTTAACAATGCGGTAAACTATGTGGAATAAACGACCTTTAACGTCAATTTTATTAAAGGCAGTTAAACATCTCTATTTTTTAAACATGTGGGAAGTTAGCGAGCTTGTTAGACACATTTGGTCAATTGTCTTGCTAGCAGGTACATGTTTTCTTTCAAAATTGAATTACTTACGTTGTTTGTAACGCATGAGATTAAAAAATTTCATTGATGATTCAATAAATGAGAATCGAGATCATTGTTATTTTTAACGTTTAAACAAACATTTGATCACAACATTACCAACCTATTGTGAAGACAAAATGAGCACTTAAACCATCTGGAATTCTATGCAAACCAAAAAAATACAGATTTTAGAATACCAAAAAATTCATTAATGTGTATGAGGAAACAAATTTCTTTATCAATTTTTTGAGTAGAAAAAACAGCACTTTAACCACTTGAACCGTAGATGTTTTAAATGTATGCAATAAAAAAAATGTTGTATTACGTACTCTTTATCATCCAATATAAGAAATAACTATAATTTAAAATCTTTGTTTTCTGCAAAAGTTTGGCGAAAATTAAAGAAATCGCTACAGGAGATGACACTGAAAAAAATTGTGTTACCAAAGAGTGTTTAAAAAAAACAAAAAAAAGTTAAAAAGTCATTGTCATTTTACTATTTTTTTTAGGTTCGAAAGCCCTTGTGTTGTAAGTTTTAGGTACTCTTTGCAAATACCAAGAAAAACGCTATACAGAAGAAAAAAATATTTACACTGTTTTAACAAAAAGTAACCAAAAGTAGCGCACAAAATTAATATTTTTGTTATTTAAAAAAATCATCGAAACAATTCGTTTTTATTTTTTAAATGCAGCATTTTGACACCACAATGACATTTCTGACCACATTCTTTTTGAGTAAGTAGATATTTTTTATTTTTTTCAACGAGAACTAACGTTTTAACTCGTCTTTTAGACAGTACATATTTTTGTTTGACTGGTAGATAAGTGTATAAAAATTTAAAAAATAAAGCAACAAAATTCAAAAAAAGAAGAAACAAAATAAAATATTGATAAAATGTTACACAAAAAGCTTTATCTTTTCGTTCTTGCTTTATTTTATAAGCAGTGATTGTTTTTTGTGTTTAGGTCTCATACTAAATTACAAAATAAGTCAAGAAGCGAGAACAAAAAGATAAAGGCCATTACGTTTAATTGTCTTTTTTTGTTTTATTAAATTTATTTTATTTTATTTTTTTACGAGAGGCATAAAGATCTGATGATGTATGAGCTGTTTCAAAACTATAAAAACGGCACCGTGGCATTTTTCAAATTATTATTTTTTAAAATAAGCTTGATAAAGTTATAAAATAGTTATTAAGAATTAGATGATTAGCAAATTTTTTATATATGTATTTTTTAATTTTTATAGTTTTAAAACAGCTAATAGTATCTAAAGCAAGTAAAAATTATAAAATTATGATTGACAATTCAGAAACGAATGACATTATAAATGCCACTATCAAGTCAAAATGTAGCAATTAAAAAAATAAAAACGACCTAGTCAAATTTTTTTTTGAAAAATGTCCAATAACAAAAATATAAACTTTATGCGCTACTTTTGGTACAATCTGTAGATACCCAAATTTAATAGATATTATAATTAAAATCTCGTCTCTTTAAGAAAGATTATGATTAGATTTTAAGATTTTAGATTTTTTTATAAAGATGTTTGAAATAAAAAAATGTGTATGACTCTTTACTCATTTAATCGAACACACGGTATATGAATATTCGACTCTAACCTGTTACTTATTAAAATGTGTGAATATTTGATTTATTTTGTGTTTTGACAATCTAGGATAAAATACCGACTCATGGTTTCACATTTTAAATTTTACTGGCCTTCAGCTATTCCGATTATACTCCTAAATATGGTAATCCTTTTCAAAGTTATTAATCTTTTTTTATTAATGATATGATACTTCTAATATGGTCCATTAATCTCCAATTTCTTATTAGTCGTTTTACATGCGTAATTAAGAGCTAAAACGCACTCGCTATCACCAATAAAAATAATGAGAACCAAATGCCCAGAATTTTTAAAAACTTCTTGCAATAAAAATAATGTGTTGAATTATGGTTTCATAATTTTTTGGCCTTCAACAGCGAATTTATATTGGCTGTTTCGTCTAGTCCTTGAAATTTTAATTTATAAACTTTATAAACATAATGCCTGTCCAAAAAAAAAACAAAAAAAATTACGATTTTTTCATAAATTGAGAAGAACTATTTATAAATTTCTCAAAGTTGGACATCTGGAAGAAGCTATAAAACCAAAAAATTTGAAAATTGAAGAATTTATAACTGTATACATACTACCTATACCTACCGCGAATACTAAGTCCAAATATTTAAACCACAAATTCAGCATTTTAATAATAAATTCATCCATTTGTTTAATTTGTTTCTAAAAAAGTTAAAAAAAACAAAGCAATAGCTATGCTGTTATCGACTGCATCTTTTCACATTTTAAATATTACTTATATATTGTTACATGTATTACTCGAAAACGGTACCTACATTTTCCAAAAAAAAATTACAAGGGAAAAAAAATCTAAATTGTATGAGCTTTCCAACAATGTTAAAGCCAAGCTAATTGTGTTACAGAATTAGAAAATATTTTTTTAATAATGCATGTCAAATTTTACAGAAATTGTATGTTTTTTAAAGAAAAAAAACAATGAAAAAACTTTTTCAGAAAAAAATAAACAATAGGACAGATTAATTCATTTTTAAAGCCTATGGTCAAAATATTTGCACACAACCGTAATTTTTGCCAATGAATTCCGCATTGCGATCACATTTTTTGATCATCACTTTTCGTAAAATCATTTCATAATTAATTAATCTGGCAAAATGATTATGAGCCCGATAAACTCAAGTTATAAATTATAAGATTAGCAGATCAAACGACATAATAACGTGTCATGAATTTTGATTTCAGATAACTAAAGTATAATATCACCTGTGTAATTTACCAGAAACATGAATGTGCATTGACATTTATTGTTATTAAATTATAACCAGGAGCAACCGGTGATGAATATAGAAAAATATGTAAATTAAAAGGTATGCGTAACAGTAGAAATTGGGCTATAATTATACAGTCGAGTTATTAATGCTCGGATAAATGCAAAAATAGTTGAAATTCCTCATTTTTGAACTTGTCCATTGTATTAAGCAAAATTGTTTAAAAACAACATAAATAATGTGTTCATAAATAACCACTTTCGTAAAAATTCTTGACTAACAACTCACATTTGACCTATACTCCTACGTTTACTACCTGCCTTACATCATAGCCCCTAACATATTCATTCAGCAGATAAAGAGGCAATTTGCGTTCTTCCAAGAAACTAAATGGCCCAGCGCCAAATGCCATTGCACTGTGAGTTTATTACTACATTTTGCCCTTTTAATTCCTTAATAATGGCTTAATCCAGTTTAGGGCACGCAGATAACGACCATAATCACCAACTACTTTGTATAATGTCTGAATTAAGAACATCGGCCGTTTGGGCGCAAAAAAAACGCACAACTAATCCTCTTTTGATTACAGCAGCGATTTTTGTGTCTGGCTGACAAAGCCATTGAACGCAGCTCAATCAGTTATGACCCACATTGATGCAATTTACCTTCGTCCCATAAAGAAGACCAATTATCTGGTGAAAAGTGAATAAAAAGCGGCCGTAAGTGGGCCGATGTGTCCGAATAAGTGAAAACGTCATTAATCGTGCATTCTGCTACTCTTCCTTGACTCCCTTGTAATAATTTTTGTGTGTGCACAATACAGTGGAATACCTGCGGTTTTATCATTGCGTGGTCGCTTTTACTACTTCATTAAAACCGTTTTGTTCGGCTTTTATTTTTCGCAGTTTTGTGTCGTGCGGCTAGCTAGCTGCAGCTTGTTTGAGTTGTAAATTTATTTTATTATTTTTATTATGACGGCAGCCCGTAAAATCTTCGTGCGTTTTATTGTTGCAGAGGGTATGAGAGACTTGACGGAGAATTAGCATAGATGCTTTTAATTCGTGTTATTGGTTCCTGAAACTGATTTCTTGCGCAATCGTTGACGTTTCATTAATTAAAATTCTTTGTGGTTTAATTAATAATCTCCGAGTTTGACTTTCAATGAAAACTGTAACTGGGAAGCATTTAAAGGATTTCAGCGACATTTAATGGCATCACGGAATGACAGTAAATTGATTGCCCGCCTTATTAGACTAGACGGCTATTTAACTTTCCTATTTGTAACCCGCTTATTATTTACGTACGAATTTTACCGCTAGCTTAATTAATCCCGATGTCCACAATCAAACCGATCCCATAATCCAATTAAATCACGCAAAAATTGCACTTGAGACGAAAGAAATAAAACTTTATCGCCTTGCATAACGGCGATAATTAAACCATTCGGTTGTTTACATTATGTCATAAAAGATATAAATCTAGCCAATTACTGAATTTTTGTTGCTCTTGCGTTCAACAGTAGCCTATGTATTAATATCGTTTATGTGTGCATGTTTACATAAATAAACACTCTGTCTATTTGTTGCCATAAAATTGTTTTTTCATGCTGCCTCTGCATAAAAACCTAATTACATATCCAATTGTACTAATGGAACTAAACTTTTTGTCATCATTTACCCTTATCTTTATTAGATAATTTAAGAATAATTAATTACGCTACAGGATGTTAAATGTAATTAATTTTGTTTACAACGACATAAATTATTCCTTGAAGCTTTGCACAGTAACTGTGTCGCTTAAATTACAACCTAGGAGGTTTAGGACTGCATTATACACTCGTTAATTCTCCACCTTGTTCGGCTTATTTTCTCACCACTTTGTTTTCATTAATGATTAAACTCACAATTAAAAGACTTCGTAAAAATCATTGAACGTGAAAAAATCAAACGATTTGTCCTGGGGTTAATTTATAGTTAGATATTTTATCTTGAAACGTAAGCTTAGTGAAAAAAAGTGAATCTATGAGGAGCTTAATAAAATTTCTAAGAGTAATATGAAATTGATAGCAAACTTTTGCCTTGAAATTATTTAAATTTTTAAAACTACTTACTCGTGGGACAAAGTCCACTGCTTTAGACATAGCAAAATATTTTCATTGGTAGTTGGACAAAAAAGTGATAATTCCAATAAGCTTTAACCTGACAAAAGAATTTTATCACACAGTAAAAAGTAAAAAGTATTTATAAGTCAAAGAATATGTATTATGTAAATTAATAGTAATCCCAAAACATTAAACCTTTATTACACATGTTTTGCAAACTAGGTTTTAAACTGAGATTTATACAAAGGCGGTGAAACACGTAGACATTTAAAATAATTTCGATTTTCAAGCAACTATTTATTTTTTATTCTAAGTTTGAAAGCGGCAAAATAACGATAAATTTAAATTAAAAAAATACAACTATCCAACTATTTAAATGCAGAAAAAACTAATTTTTGTCGTAATAGTAGGTGCAAATAAATTGCAAAAGCAAAAACAAAACAAAAGCTTCATTTCGGAAAAACGACTAATCTTTTAAAGTACCTTTTAAATAATAAAATCAGGTGAATATGATGGATGTTCTACTGTTAATGTCTGGTTCGAAAACAGATAGACAATTATATTAACAAAATTTTATTTATAATTAATAAAATGACACAAAAGTACAACAAATGTAAACTTCTTAACTCCTTCGTTTACAAATTACATAAATCAAACAAATACCGTCTGCAAAAAATACAAAACAATTATTGCAGTTTTATTTTTGGTTTAAAAAAATATGATCGAACATGTCAAAAAAAAACTTAACTGGTGGTTGGTTGAAAATTGATAAACTGATCAAATGTCATTTGTCTGTAATCTTATTTTGAATTCTAGAAAGTGCTTGAATTCACTGTTGAAAATGAATGTAAAAAAATGTTTCATTTGCAATTTTCGTTTACATTTTAAGATTTTTTTTAATACTGACAATTGTTATCCACCTACTTTATTATAATTTTTATATTTATTATTAATTTACCTTCAGAGGGTTAAATGGAATAGCTGTAATTTAGACTTCACCATCGTATCCATGCATTGTTCTTCTTTTACAAGGTGATTCAACTGAAAGTTCCACTATGCCGAAAAATTGTTTAATTTTTTTGCGAGATAAAGCTCTACAAAGATTACAGTTTTTGGTTTCAGGCAACTTCAGACAATGTTTTCTTAAATTTAATTACCGGAAATGGCAGACCTTGCAACATTAAACAAAAAATAAATTAAAAATGAAGTTACCTGGAAAAAAACTTTTAATTTTTTTACACAACATCTATAGTCACCATTCGAAATTTTGTCCAATACTTTTGAATCACACTGTAAATTTTTCTTTTATTCCTTCCAGTTTTTACATACAGCCCTTCGTCATTTCTTCTTTTTTTTAGCTTCCTTCTTTGTATTTTACTTTACCTTGATTTTTGTTTCACAAGTTTTCATCATACCTTGTTATTCCCAAAAATCGTCTTTGGATCTTGCTTTTTCAGATTCACGAATTTATTAGAAACATAAAAAATGTAATTTTGACTAAGCGAATTACCAGAACAAAATAATTATCAACGTCATGATAGAGCGTATTTTTGCGATATGTTTCTGAACTTATTTTAGAAACCAAAACATCCTTTTTAATAATCTTTAAACTAAAATTTTCGATTCATATTTGGCTATTGGAGCAAATTTTATATTTAAAGGAACTAATAAATTTTTGTATATGGTATTGTACCCCACTTTTGTTGCAACATTTGTAATAGAGAATAAAATAAAAAATTTCAACTTTTTTCGACACTCGAAGGATTTGTCTCATTTTCTGCACCTTTTTATAGTTAGAGGGAGTAAGTTTTGCCTGTTGTGTAGCATTCCTCATTTGGTACAACAATTTTATTAGAAAATCAAATCAAAGATCAAAACTTTTTGTAACATTTTGAAAAAAGTTTAAGTACACGACGCTTGCACTGTTTGTAGAGATAAGCAAAGAGGTTTTAATCAGTTATAAACAATATTATGCAGAAGGAATCAAACCTTTTATGTTTAATATAGTCATAAAAGCAACTTTTAAAATAGCATAATAGTCGATGTCATCATCAAATTGTAAATTATACGGTATGATGTACCTATTCATTTGTAGTTAAACACTTGTAACTAAAAAGCTATTTTCAGATGTGACAAAGAATTTTATGACAGCAGAGATTAAAAACTAAATAAACTATAACATCTTTGAAGTGGTCCCTTAAATAGTAATTGAGCTTTTCTCTATTGTAATAAAAAAATTGGCAACAGTTACTCACACGATCACCAATTACTACATTTTGGTATCAACTAAGATGAGTCGACATTAAATTTAACAACGTGTAATTATAAAATTTCTGTCCAATTACAAAGCAATATAACGGATCATTACCAATTATTTAATTAAGGATAATGGCAACTTAAAAGACAAGTCCAAAGTACCGAACTATTACACTTGGTACTTTATTCTGTGACACTTGTCCACTTTTGATTTACCACTCGTTTGGATTATCTCAATGATAGACAAAATTAGTTTAAAATAAGACATGGTGCGACACTCGTGTGGGCATAAGAACAGCCTAAGCGAAGCGAACACAGACAATACATAGATATACCATTTCCACATGATTGCATTGGTGATTTATCTTAATGCGGCATGCAGACATGATGTATTGTCTATTGCCAACCCGGCATTACAAAATCCCCAAGGTATTTAGGTCGACTTTGCATGTAAACGGTCACTCCAGATCGATTTGCGGAGCATTAAACGTGTGATGTCGGGTCAAAAATGTGCGTGTGCCATTTTATTCCTAATTTATTGGTTCGTGCCGATGTCATCTATTTAATCATCAGCGCTATTTTACACTTTTTGACAACTTGCGTCCATAAACAACGCTCTCTGCCCACGTGGAACGAACCGATTAAGTTAGATTAAATTTTTCGAAATGTCGTGCGATTGTAGCCCAATAACTTTAACAACCTCTCCTGTTTATTCAAGTTAGTCGGAATAGTGAAACGCTTTGACAAAGTCTGTGCGGTATCGGTTTGTATTGTAATTTATGGTATTTAGTTCCGTTTTGCAAGGCCGAAAAAAGGCTTAATCGGTAACAATAAATATGTATAAATAGTATCTGCAGTCGTTTGTTTGCGCCTGCGCAAGCAGTAGGCGCCGATGCTAAGATTAGAAAAGCTTTCCGCGAAGTATTACCTGGAGGAAATGTCTCGTAAATTTTCCAGGCAAGGCTCGCTTTGCCAACTTTACAGCCAAAAGCGACAATAAGCTATTTTTTTTAAATCATATGAAAAATTCCGTAAATTAAACTAAAGCAGTGTGGAAAATTATAAAAAATAGTATTACCAGTAATGTTAAAACCATTCAGTATTAAGGATTTAAAATTAAACAAACACTTTATAAACATAAGTGAATGCAAGAATAGGAATGAATCCATGAAATAAATAATTAAAAAATAAAGCTTACACCGAAAAATTTTCGAAAAAAAATCCACGCAGATACGTAGATATACAGGCTGATTATTTTAAGGGTTATACAGCATGTTAGGGAATGGTTTAGCAAAATTTTAAAGGTAGCTAGAGAACGACAAAACGAATCGATTAAGTAATATGCATAGTTTTCCCAAAAAATCAATCTGAAATTGAAGTCCCAAATTTTGAGAACTGCTGAACTAGAATGACAAAAATAAGCGTAAATTTTACAATTATTGACAAAACCGCAGAGGTAAATTAACTTCTTGGTCCATGCTGTAATTTTTCTATTTCAATTTGTGTTTTGTTATCAAATTTTCCAAAAAAAAAACAAAAAAAATTATGGGCTAGCTACAATTTTGAAAAAATTATAAAACGTCCATACACCACTATGTCCACTTCGTTAAAAAAATACTTCTAACAAATTACCATAAACCAGAGAGATGGGTTAATAAAATTTTTGAAGAAGTATACACTTTTGGAAAAATGATAATAAAGGTTTTTAACTCGTCTGATCATGCCAAATCCACATACGAAATATATTATTATTTATATTAATAATTAATATATTTATATTTATAATTAATATATTATTATTAAACCATTCCCTCACTCCTAACACCCTGTAAAGAAACTTTTTTACTTCTAATAATACTTTAACTTCTAGAGCTTTAAAATTATGTGTACGATCCAAATCGACCTTTGGCGCCAAATATGAAATTTTAAATAGTAACCACCTACATTTATTGCTTTTTTGAATTCGCCTTTTGAAACTTAGTAAAATATACCTTATTTTTTAGTAGGTGCTTATCTGTCATGGTTTTTCACGTACATCAGTTTTTTTCAATTTTTTCATTTGCTGAGTTTCAGTAAAAATATTACAGCTTTTAAACACCTTACAATAAATGAATAGTTCTTTTTGCACTTCATAACCAAATTCTAAAATTTTCAAGATTGTCAACTTTCAAATTGCAAGAATACTATGATTTTTTGAAAATGATCAAAAAATGGTTAAGACAGTTTTTTTTAAATGAAATATAACCCTGTTTTTTAATGACGGTCAAAAAGACGTCAATTTTTATGAAAACTTTTATCAACAAAAAAACGGAATTTCAGCTTATTATTTTCATTTTTAGTTAAGTAGACTTTCGAAAACTATGATAAAGTTGTGCTTAATTAATTAAAAAAAAGTTCGTTATGTCCACCATTTTCATTCAAGAAGTTAAAAATTTGACAGCAGACTGCTTGAGATAATTTACATAATTCACTAAGTTATAATAAACCAATATTAAATAATATTGTTTCACTGCTTATTTGATAATGATAATTTGGAAGGTCTACACTTAATTAACCATGACAGTTACAAAGTAAAATACGTTTTTTGTAATTATTTCAAAAATTTTAAAAGATACGTATATGACCTTTTGACAAAAGCCTGATGTTCTTCCAATTGCCGTTAAGAAAATAAGACTGTTCCATTTGAAAAAACTGAGTTATATTCATGTTTTGATAACCATTTTCAAAAAATTATAAAAATTTTGACAGATAATAATTTTGAAAATTCTAGAAAACTATTCAAACCTTCGGTTATTGAATTACAAAAAAATGCTCAATTATAGCAAAGAGTTCAAGAGCTATATTGTAAATAAAACCCGTACAAATAAAAATTTTAACAAAAAAAAATGACAAAAAAGTACCAACAACTTAGGGTAAATTTTAATAAGTGTGAGAAGATGAATTCAAAAATACAATAAAAATAAATGCTTCCTAGTTAAAATTTCAAAATTGGCGCCAATTTTTCGTTGTTCCGGATGCTCAGCCACTTTGAAAATAATTTAGTTAAACTAAGTTAAAAAAGGTCGAGATCAAAAAAAAAAATTAAAGCTCTAGCTATACTAGAAATTAAAAAATTTCTAATGTAGACCCTGAAAAAATCACCCTGTATAAGCTCACATAGAAAAAAACGCACTGAAAAAACCTCACATAGAAACAATCTCATATAGAAAATAAAAAACACACTGAAAAAAACACAAAAAAAACCCATAATGAAAAAAGCTCATCCCGAAAGTAACGATTAAAGCACAACCGTCAAAAAGCTCCCAAAAAAAATTAATAAATAAATTTATAATTAGTCAGATATCAAAAACATATTTTAAAATCTACTCGTACTTTTGAAAATGCTACGTATCTCTTTAATGTAGAAGAGGACAAAATAACAGTTTATCACTGAGTAGGGACTAGAGGGGAAAAGTATTTTCTGTGTGAGCTTTTTTTCATGTCAGTTTTATCCGTATGGGCTTTTTTCTTGTAGCTTTATTTTTGCTTTGTCAACTTTCAACCAAAACCATTAGTTTGTTGCTATTTTCCCTCCGTTTTGTTTTGTCAATAATAATGTAAATATGCATGAGAAGTTTAGCGCAGTTTTATCGCTGCTGATGGAATGCATAGAGGTACTACTCTGCGGTAGAATGAGGGAGCCGACCAATCAAGAGGTCATCCGCATTAAGCTCGAAGACATAGCGGCGGTCACCACGTCATATTCCAACACGTATTCGTGGTTCTTCTACCAGATAGGTAGTTTACAAGAAAATGCTAATTCCGAGCGTTTAATAACCGGCAATTAAAATTCAACTAAGGAAATAAAACCGCAAAAGTCTCACCAAGTATGTCTACTGGATGTTGGGCTTAATGGACTATGGGTACTGTGGTATTTACCTAGCTTGTGCTTATAAACGTCCGTTATTAGGAAATTTAATGCTTGCAAACGCTAATTTACACCATGGCAGAAGTCTCATCCAATTAAAATCTCTTCAAATTTTTGGTTGTTTTTTTTTTATAAAAAAGATCGAAAACAGTGACAAGGATCATACGATTTTGTTCTCCACCTATTGGTTTTTTGGCAAAAATTCAAAGTACTTAACTGCAAAAAGCAGTTGCTTTGTGTAAGTGGTTTTACAATTCTAAAATCTCAAGAATCTCAAGAAAAAACTATTAAAAACGAAATTAAGTTTTTTGGGGCAAGAGTACTTAAAACTTTTGTATAAAACTATAATAAGAGCAATAAAACGAGGTTTACAAAACTAATGTCGACGGAATTACCAAACATTTGAGCGCAATATCAATAAAACTAGTTCCACCAGTTACTGATTGATCAGTTTGTCGTTTAATGATTGTACTTATAAATTTGTAAGTTGTGTAAACCGTTAGTCTGTTAACCGTAATGCAATGTACAGGTATTGAATTTTGAAGAAATTTAGATTGAATGAGATACACTATAACCGGTGCACGAACTCATGCAACATAAATTTATTGACACTGAAGTCTACTTTAACCTGTTAAAAAACTATTGAAATAAATTACGGTAAGTAGGTATTTACACCACCTGGTTATAACTGTCTGACAAAAAATAAAAAATAAAACTACGCCCATAAAGAACGCAGCGTAGTAAAACTACACACACATTTTTCATAATAACCCTTTCAAATCTCAACCCTTAGCCCTTCAACATCGTTTAATGGTCGAGTTAGCTTTTCCATAAATCATTGGCATAAATTTCAGTTTCATGTTTTATTATTTTATAACTTAATGACAGCGGCGGCTTCTTTACCTCAGGTAGTTAAATATTTATTTCCACGATCAGACGCAACCTACTAAAGATTTTGCGGAAATCGCTTGATGAGCAAGCACGTAAGAAAAAAAGCGCTAACAGCACGTAGGCGTGCTATATGCATATGCAATAAGCAAAAGTCGACATCTAATTTCTGTTATTTATCGGATCGTATTATTACCCGCACTCCCGTAGTCTTTTCCCATATCTTTACCCGACTAAATTGTTCCTTTCCACCACTATATCGTGCACGTTTGAACCTTTGAACCTTTCCGGTGCAAACTGAAAATTTTCAACCCGACCATTCCAAATGTTTAGGTTTCGTCAAATTAAATCTAATGACCGCAGATCCGACGGTAATTTCCTTAATCACATGCTCGGCTAAACTAGATAATCATTTCAACGTCAACTTGACTCCTATTATGCGTATAATTGCAATTATTATTTTTTTATTAACTTACTCGGAATTAATCACATTTTGTGGAAATTGCTCATTGTATAGTTTTCATCGTTTTACTGACTTGTTTATTCTGACTATGTGTAAATATTGTACTTAGATGATAGGAACCGCTGTCGTAAATTTGTAATATTTGTGTCAATTAGACTAGCTCACCTCTTGTGATACATAGAATACCGCAGGAATTTTTGTTTACCTGTTTATTAATTTATTTGCGTAATTTCTTCACTAATAAATCAAAAAATTATTGAAATACTAAGTCCAAGTTTATGTTATACAGAAAATCGCTAGCCACACGCAAACCTTCGTGAATTTGTCTGTACATTTGCTTATTGGTCAAAATTTGTGACAAAAAATTTATATTTTTGTGGGATAGTGTGCTAAATCGAGCCAAAAAACCACCAAATTAAAACTGAAATTACTTTATATTTGTGTTTTTTCGAGCATTTAATACCTTTTTTAGTAAGAAATGTGAAATTTTTTTCGTTAGAAATAAGCTGAAAAGAATTACAGAGATTGGTATATTCTTAATTTTTTCGAGCGTTTTTGAGCTAAAAGCTTACCTTTTTTCGCAACATTTGGCATAGGTAAAATTTAATTTTAAAACTCGTTTTAAAATTTTTGGCATTTTACAGATTGAAAAAAATTCTTTGCGACATTGATTTTTTTTATGGGAGGAATGGATCTAGTTACTCATGTCAAGCGACCAATTTTTTTTAAATAGTTCAAGTTCAAATCATCAAGTCAACAAAAGCAAAAATGTTTTTGAAATTACACTGTTAATATTTTATCATTTAAGGGCAATGTCGGCTATCATGACAAAAGTTAAAAACTATTTTTTCTAAAGCAGATGTTAAATTAGTTCTTTACCAACTTTTCGAGTAGATAAAACAGTACTGTATCCGCAATAATAAATAAAATGTTTTAAATAATTAAAAACATATTAGTATGAGGTATTAATAGATTAACAATAACTTTTTTCTCTTAAACTTAAAGTCCTGCTATAGAAAGAAATATTGACAACATATTTTAAAAACTCTTAGTATTTATTTTCGTTAGTTTTTCTAATACCTTCTTTTAGACATTCATTTAGTTCCACTGTACACCATGTTCATAACAATTTTTAGAAAGAAAACTTCGGAAAACGTGCTCTTTTTTGACAGTTGGAGTTAAAAACATTAAAATTGTTCTTTCTAGTTTCTATATCTGTTCTGTTACAGTACAGCAACAAATATTTTACCAAATTTTTAAACATTATATACATGTTGATTGAAAACTGTCGGGCCAAATTTTTTTTAAGCAACTTTTTTATTACAACCGCCTTAATTGTTGTTTTTTGTCTGCAGTGTTGTCTGATTTATAATTTATGGTCGAATATAATATAACTTGTACACCAAAATTAGACACTGCGTTTTTTTTGGGTCCGTTTTTTGAAAAAATAATTTTAGTCAAAACCGCATCCTGTTATCGTCTTTTGTTTTCGACTTATTAAAAATAAAAGTTGACATTTTAGCAAAATTTTAAAAAATTCATATCTTCCTTATTAAAAAAGATACACATTTAAAACAAAGACATTACGCAAGCATTTTTTTTCAGCGAATTTGATAATGTTATCAATGATTTTTTTAACCATATGTTTAACTGAAATAACATAAAGTTTAATTTTTTTTAATAGGAATCATAGGCGGCTATGATATTTTTGAAAAGCTTATTTTTTCTGATTTGATATGTCTGTTTGTGTAATACATTATTTTTAAATATTAAAAAAATATAACATTTCGCTTTTTCTTTATAGTAGGCCATGAAAAAATTTTTGATTTTCAATCAAAACTATAAAAAATATATATTTCCCAACAAGTATTTATAATTTAATAATTTTTTAAACACTAATTAATTCAAAAATAGCATAATAAATTGTTATTAGATAAAATTTTAGATTTTAGATTTAAAATGCCAAGCTTACAAAGTCATTCTATTTTCTAATTAAACATGAAATGTCAAAAAAAGAAAAATCTTATTAATTGTGTGATCGCCTGTCAATAAAATTTTATTATACAAAAAAATCACGATCGTTTATATATTTAAATAAAAATAACTTTAACATAGCTTATTTTTATAATTTCACATTTTTTACTTTAATTACTGTTCACAAAATTTCTAGATTATTCACCCCTTTTATGTGAAACAATTTTTACATGGCCAACTACTTTCAAATATTCAAAATATTTCAAAATATCAAACTGTATTTATATTGTTTTCATTTCAGAAAAAATTAGTTTATCGAAAATGTCACAGCCAACTATGATACCTATTTAAAAAACAAAATTTTATGTTATTACAGCTAAACGAATGGTTTAAAAAAATCGCCGATAACATAATTAAATTCTTTGTAAAAAAGCGTTTTTGTATCAAATGTGTATCTTTTATAATCAACTTTTGTTTATAAGTCAAAAACAAAAGACGATAGCGAGATGCGGTTTTGACCAATTTCTGCAAAATTTATTTATTTTCCAGTTGTGTTTTTAATCGTACTTTGTACATTTTGCACGTGCCCCTTGAAAATGATTGCACTGGTCGTGTAGATGATGCATGCTGATTCAACAAATGGCCAATTAATAATTTAATAAAACATGCGCGTGGAACGGGAAAGACGCAATAAATAACGAGACTAACGCAGGTATGGGGCAGCAATTGTAATATGTGGCCGAAGATATCTGCAGGCACAATATATCATCAGGAGGTTAAACCTTTTAACCCATGGATTCCTAGATAATGATGATGTAGCGGTACACCATATCAAATTATCACACAGAAAGTAGCCATCAATACTCGTTACCAGTCTAAGAATCGATATCTTTAAGCTCCAGGCTCTTACAGACTCGAGAAAAAATTGATACACCTTGCTAAGGTCAATCAAAAGCCAATTACGGTGACGTCTCATACCGTCCTCTTTATGTGACTATTTCACTATTAAACTTAACTCTGTCATAAAAGTATCTAATTACAGGAGTCATGACGTCTTTAAATTTTAAGGAACAGTCATAAAAGTGACCACCCTGTAAATGTGTTCGAAGAGCTTTGCGTAAAATAGGTGTCAAGTGGAGCCACCCTAGTGCCATTGTTTGCCAAAAACTTGGTGGTCCGGAATCTGACACACGGTTCCACTCGATGACAAATAGATGGAGGAGGTTCTGCAAATATTGAACATACCGGCAGAAAAAACACTTTGATTAACACTTTCGAAACATTCCCAATAAAACCGATTTTGGTAAAAATGCGAATATTAATTTTTATGGGCAATAACTGGGCGCATTACGGACTCGTTTGATTTTAACGTAACGACATTTAATTACAGTTCTTAATTTGATTAATCAAATCTCCGAGGTAGTTAAAGCATTTAATAATGCAATATATTTACCTTAATTTGTAAAGTCAGCAGAAAACCATTTTCTATATGTATCCAGCTTTAATGTAAGTACCCGTATGTAATCAATTTTAAGTGTTTAACACGGCGTAATGACCATTAAATTGCGAAGGAGCGTTCAATTTCAAACTTCTTATACACACCGCATATTTTCCAGCGCGCGCTGCTGTGGGAAAAAACTATGTCTAAATTATCAAATATTTGTTTCTATTTGCGTTGACTAAATGGTATCTTGTAAAAACACTAGAAAGGAAACAGTATGAAAAGAGTGCAAGTCACTATTCTCATAAAAGAGCCCCTGCTTTGATTTTATTGTGTGGGCAGACTTCTTCAAAACTACGGGTATCTCTAGGCTTCGTATGTGGTCCACATAAATTTCAAATTTATACGTTTTATTTTACAAGCGTCTCTATTGCGTAAAACTGATACCTTAGACGGCGGAAATTTACATTTTTAAATCGGAAAGGGATTCGAACTCTTATCCGAGATCAAGCACTTTACAATAAAAGCAAAAAGCAAATGTCACGCACAATAAGTCAACACTGAGTTGTTGATATATGACCGAGGCATTTTTAAAGGCCTTATCATTTAAGGAAAAATTCTTCAAAACCACTTGGCTCGAAGCTGTGTGAAAATAAAACAGAAATTAGATTTTTGTTTAAAGCAAGGAAATAAAGCAAGGGTTCGTCAAGTTTTACACTCAGGCACTTTACACCTCTTAGAAGAGAGAGAAAAAATATGAAATAAATATTTTCCACTGCACTGATATCCAATCTCGCTAGGGAGAAAAAACTTTTTTTCTATTAATTTATTTGTTCAATAAAAAAGAAAAAAAACATTTGACCAAAAAATCACATTGGATGTTTTTTACATGAATGTATCGGAAATGCGAAATAAAATTATTCTGGAAAAATTTGACTTGAAAAAAATCGTTAGAATTTGATTAAAAGCCATTTTGATATTATTCATCGGGAATTTAACTAATTTATGAGGAACAAGATTGAGTAGTAATAAATCTTCGCTACAAAAGGACCCACTACCTACCCCAATAACAGTAATAACTGCAGAAATTTTACAACTAGCGGCACGGTCCCATCGTGCAATTTTAAAGCCAGGACCGGAATAAGCACACTAACTTGTTAAAAATGTTTTTATTAAAATATTACCTCAGATGTTTAAATTGATGACTATTTTGGTCTAAGCACAAACGAATTCTTCGTTTACAATTCGCATGAACCCTTGCCGCAAATTTAAAGTTTAACATTCCATTAGCAATAAACAGATAAAATAAATGTGAATCCGGGCCTGAAAAATTCTTACAAGCTGCCTCAACCTTCAGACCCAACAATGATCGCGTGCCAATTTTACAACAAATATAATAAATTTTTGAAAACCACCACCCTGATGGAGACCTTTTGTGGAAGTGATTTACAATTCTACCAAAATTCTGGGGAAAAAAGCTGTTCCAATATCAAAACGCAAATTAAAAATCAACGACATATTTTTTAGAAAATTTAATTAGGCACTTTGATGCACTACCTCAAAATACACCTATAGACAAAAAATCGTTGACATTAGACTATAGTTAACTAAGCGAAAGTGAAAAAACACACCATACAAATAATCATTTTAAAAATTGGTCAAAATGTTCTTTTATACAATAAAATCATATACGATGTTTTTTAGAATTTTAGATACATAATAAAGAGGTATAAAGTGCCTGAGTGTAAAACTTGACGAACCCGTATAGTATCACTTTTTTTTTGACCAAAACAAAACGATTGCCAATTCGTGCCCAAAATATTATTCCTAGCAAGTGTTGCATTTTAATTGCAGTTGAATTCGCGAAAAGCTGCTAATTTTCGCTGAAATCCAATTAGACGCTCTAAACCCGATGAAACCTTATTGTTCGGATGTAAGCTCCGTTCCGTAGGATGCTCTGCTATAATAACTTCATTATTTGCGCTACCAAACACACCAATCACAGCAAGTCATTAATTCATCTGGACAATGGCGACCGCACAATATGTAATTTGGCGGGACAATGCAAGGAAACTTTAGTAATTAGGGTCATGCGTCAATAAACGTATGCACAACCATTTTCTTTTTTAATTACTTTCAACTCGACGACGCTTATAATTGATAATCTTGTTCCATGCATCGTTAATGACCCCTTGACTAGACGTTGTCACCCAATAAAAGTAAAGCAAAAAAATTCGTATTTGGACAGAAATTATATTTTTAAAATTGGTGAGTGGTTTTTTTATTAGATAACTTTCAGGTTTATGAACATAGTAAAGGTCAATAGTGAGAAATCTCGTAACAAACATTAAAATAACTGAAGATTTTTTGCCGTCTTAGGTAAACTCTACTTTATATGGAACTTGTCGTTGTAATACATGTGGCAAATATTTCAATACCATCCTGAATATGTAATACCTGCTGTATTGTATTAGAAGTATCCAAACAAACGTCTACTCTTTTCACTATCTTAGTATGAATGCATCTAATAAAACTTTTATTTTAAGGTAAGTAGCAAAAATACTGCTTTCAAATTATGATAAAACAATTCATATTATATTTAATTAAAATACAAATTAATGAATGTGTAGGTAATAAAATTTTTCTATACATAGGGAAATATTTTTTACAAAAATTGAGATTGTTTATTCATTTAAATAGTAATAAATACACGTATAATCATGTGTCAGAAAAAATAAAGTTTTATTTCGCTAAAAATTCTTTTTGAAAAGAAATGAAATTAAAATTTGTTTCAATAATTGGTTTAAAAAGGACATAAAAGTTGTGTAGAGGGAGTTAGGTTGTGGAAATTCTTACACTTTTAATTTAAATACTGTACAACAAATCTTAATTTAAATCAGAGGAAATGGAGACGCTGAAAAGAAAAAAGTATACAGGCTGTTCCGTCTAAATCCCACATTAGAAATATTTAGAGTTCAAATAATGATAAGTCATCTGAATATTTGTGTACAACCATAATCTTTTAGGTCCTGCTCAATGAAAATATTTTCAAGATGGCAGCACTTCCGGTTGTACCGGAAGTCGCTATCAACTTCCTTATATTAAATGGAAAGCTATATTTTTTAATGTGTTTTTGAATTACTAGAGTTATTTTAAGGTAGTTTTCATAAGCCTTCCCTATACCTAAATTTAGCCGTTTACGAAATATACCTATTTTATTTTTTTTTTGAATTTGCACCTTCCAGTTCAAAAGTCGATAACTCTGCCATTTCTAAGAATTTGGAAATATTCTTTAGCTCATTTAAAAAACGAAGCTTAGATCATTCCTTTTTTTCATTTAAATCAGAGGAAATTAAAACGCTGAGACGAAAAAATATACAGGCTGTTCCGTCTAAATCCCACATTAGAAATTTTGGGAGTTCAAATAATGATAGTCATCTGAATATTTGTGAACAACCATAATCTTTCAGGTCCTGCTCAATGAAAATATTTTCAATATGGCAGCACTTCCGGTTTTACCGGAAGTCGCTATCAACTTCCTTATTTTAAATAAAAAGCTATATTTTTTAATGTGTTTTTGAATTACTAGAGTTATTTTAAGGTAGTTTTCATAAGCCTTCCCTATACCTAAATTTAGCCGTTTACGAAATATACCTATTTATGTTTTTTTTTTGAATTTGCTCCTTCCAGTTCAAAAATCGATAACTCTGCCATTTCTAACTATTTAGAAATACTCTTTAGCTCATTTAAAAGACGAAGCTTAGATCATTCCTTTGGTATTTTAAAATTTCTAAAAAAGAATAACAAAATCAAATTTTTTAAAGTTAAGAACTTTAAATACCCATACCTTACTTGTTTCAAATGAAATGCCAAAAATTTTATTTTAACATTTAAACTTAAAATTTTTAGGTTTTTTAACTTCATTTTCAATTTTGAAAACAATGAAAAACAGATATAGGTCATCTAACTAAGCAAGTTAGCGATTCTTTAAGTGACAGATGCAAATCCAATAATTTCCAAAAAATCCTAAATATCTCAAAAATGGTTAAACTTGTATAGAAAACGACATAACCCGACATTGTTCTTGGTGTGTCAAAAATTCTCTTGAAGCTACGGAGCTTAAATAAAAAAGCTCTAAAATAACAACGAATAATCGTCTGATTGTAGTTTCAAGAAATAAATAATAGGTAAATGTTTTGAAGAAAACTAAAGCCAAGGTGCGAAACCGCGGCTAGATTGTCATTGGTATTTCTCTCTCCCAGCGCGCAACATAAATATTTATATCTCGCGACCAAATAGAGAGACGACGCTCGATGGTGTGAAAGCTTTGTCATGTATCTGAAAGTTAAGTTATAAGTAACAATTAGTGCCAATGTGGCAAGCTCTAACTCGTCTAATCAGAATTGCCTATGATTTAAGCGTCAAATGCTAAACAACTCTGCAATTATCTATTCCGAAGGAATCGCTCAGACTGTCCAATAAATAACCGCCCCCGATAGGCGGAATAATCGGTTCCATTTCAATGAAAAAATCGTTCGGCGACATCCGCCCACAAATCATCCCTCAGTTCCACATAAACTTGAGCAAACGAAGACATATTAACATCCGGAGAATGGAACTAACATTCGACACATCAACTAATGATCGAAGGATGTGTGGGTTGCCCGCATGACCCAGCATTGAAGTTACTGCCATAGGAAAACGTGCGTCAAAGGGTATAAATACATCACGTGCAAAATGTCAAGCGATTTTCCCGGATGATGACGCAACGTCGTTCAATTTCTCTTTAGGCGATTGATTGTTATTATGCAAAATAAGATAAAAACCAACGAATATATTAACTTTTACAATTAGGTCATGTGCACATGGTAGAAATCAGATCTCTGTTGAATGTCACTGAAATTAATTAACTTAAACGCGGAGCGTCAAGTAGAATTATGCATTAGTCTAATAACTATAATACACGCGAACGACTCCTCTATTTTTAACGCTGATACGATGTTTTATGCAAGAACGACAAACACGTTAATTTGACTAATGAAAAAACGGTTTTCGCGCTATTATGCAAAACGGGAAAACTAATCCAATTAAAATTACAACCCTGGTTCCTTGAAACAATTACACATTAACATAAATTTTATTATTTTTACGTCATGACGAAAAATCTGGCACGTTTTTGCCCATCTGTCCGGTGCTAATTAAAATCGCGCCAAAAAGGGCAACAAAAGCACTAATACAAGCTCATGTAACAGTGGGTGAAATAAAGGCTGATTTATGTAATCAGTCACGCTAGGACGGCTCCGCGAGCTGCGTGCGTCCACGTTCCGGGGCAAAGAGCAGAGGGCACCTCCGTTTTTCCACATTGTTCCTGCTAATATCTCATTTCCGGTATCTGTCCAATATCAAATGCGCATTACCAACACGCGTAATTACGTTTGCATTACAAATTCTTATTAATATTAATGCTTTAATGATATAGTGGTCGGAGCAGAGCTTAGAAGACAACGAAATTTATTACGTGATAATATTTATTTAGGTGCTAAGAATAATAATATTATGGATCGACTTCCCACTACGATTCTATAGCGTAACATGAAAAAGCTGCATGTATAATAATGAATGATGGGTCCAGATGTTCCTGTTTTCTTCGAGAACAATGAATAAATACTTCCTTCAACAAAGACAATTTTTGAAACTGAGCAGGGTGTCGTCTATAAAACTTGACACTTCCTTAGTTAAATACGAGTAAAATAAATTAAACAAAAACATCATGTATCTTCACCAAAATTAACTAACATTTTTATCGAAATCATAATTTACAATACCATTCTTGAAAAACTTATTTTACTTATTTTTCAGTGTTTGGAATTGTGTGAACACATCAAATTAGTTTCAGTAAACAAATTTGTCAATAAAATAATGTGTGGAGCGTTTATCAAATTTTCTCTAATTCTAGCAGTGAGATTTTCTCGTCGAGAAATTTGAGGACTTTTTTGAATGTTATTTGCAGAGGAATTTGGAAAGAAAAAAGCTTCAAGGAGGTTTCAGGAAGAAACTTGCGTACTCAAAAAATAATAGACTCCATGGAAGAGACGCTGAAGGTGTATTTCTTGGAAAAAAGATAAAAGAAAAAAAATAGAAAAAAATAGAAACCTTTCAAAAACTGACTCGGTTATTATTAGTACAAGGACAAAAAACGAAAGAAAACGAACACAAAAAAAAGAAAAAGAAAAAAGGAAAAGACATAAAAAAGATGAACAAAGAAGTTTTTGACTACATTTAGAAAAGTATCTTCTTCAAAGAAATTATCACAAGCTTTGGGGCCAAAAATTAGAGCACGTGCTAGAGATAAAATAATAATAGTAGGAAAAGCTAACATAAGGTTCAAGAGATAAATTTAGCTCGCAGTACAAAAAAAATTATACCCATTTAAAAAGAAAATAATAAACATTTAGGGCCGGTTTACAGAATGTTTTAATCGCAATTTAAAAGGCAACCTAATACGAATTCAGAAATAAGAATTAAATTTTAATTTCGCTTTCTGTAAACCTACCCTTAATGCTTTTATTAGGGTTTAAAAAAATATATTGTTGCAATAAATATTTTACTCAACAATTTCAGTATTCGTATAGTGAGTTTATTTTTATAATTTTTAACTAGTCCAAAAAATTTTTTTACTAAACTTTGGCTGTTAACTATAAAACTTTTTAACTATTTAACTTCTTTCAAAACAAACAGGATTTGTATTTAATGTCGCATGTCTTTATTTTTTCAAAATATTGAAGATGGAATTTTTAGCAATATTGTAACTGAGAGTAATCCGGCTTATTATACATCCCCTCCTCAACTTTAGAAATCATTCCCATTTTAACCAAATTGCTAATGTAAACCATGATCAAGTAAATTTTATTGAAAATTTTCTACAAAACTTGACCCATTTTTTTTTCGTCCACAATTTATACAATTCTACGGTCTGAACATTTTTTACTGTTTTAATTATTTAATTTTAGTTTTAGTTTTTGTACTAAAAAATTGTCATTTTCAACAAAAATAAAAAGACCTAAGCCATTTCCAGTTTCGATAGTAAAAAACCAATCATGGAGAATTAACAAAAACAAAGTTAATCTACTTCTTTCAGCAAATTAAAAGCAAAAATTGTTGTTCTGGTCAAAAATATAAAAATAATATATAAATATAAAAATAATTTAAAAAAAATTGTTATATTTGAAACAATTCGCAGGCTAGTTAAAATTATTAGCAAGAAATTATTGAAATTCTTTATTATTCATTATTAATATAATCACTAAAAAACCAATATATAATTAATATAATATAATAACAAACCAATACAAAAATTGTCATTTTCAACCAAAATAAAACGTTCTGCACAAAACCAAGACTATTAAACTTGTCTAAAATACTTATATTTTATACTAGTGGAAACATAGAATATAAGAGTTCTTCCACAAAAATGGTGCCACAAAAAATCTTCGTTTTCTGTCAAAATACAGTGACTAAGTGAATTTAAGGAGTTTTAAAGAAAGAGAGAAATCATGAAAAACGAAGGAAAAAAAGAAAAAATAGAAGCATTATCTGTATTTTGGCTAAACGAGGAAACGAGTCCACTAAACTAGTATAAAAATCATCGTTTCTGTCCAAAACAAGCTGATCTGGGCCGAAAATAAATTATTTCAAAATGAATAAAAAAAAATTAAAAAAATGTTTTAAAAAAAGCTTTTATTAAAAGATGCACTAAAAAGTAAAAATATATGTTTTCTATCAGAGAAGAATATTTCTGCTTACAAATTAGGATTTTAAAATGTATAAAAGCTTTGGGAAAGGTAATAAGTCGTAACAATACGGCATTACAGAATTATTTTTGTAATGTAAATTGAGCACTGTTCCCAAAACTTTTATAAATTTTAAAATCCTAATTTGTAAGCAGAATTATTCTCCTCTGATAGAAAAACATTATTTTTTACTTTTTAGTGCATCTTTTAAATAAGAGCTTTAAAAAAAACATTTTTTTTATTTATTGCTTTTTAGTCTTTACTTATTCTAAACGTCTTTTTCTCTGAGATTTAGTTTCGCCGTATTATTGTAACACGATTATTTGGCTGATTTGTGCAAACTTGTTTAATGGTATGTGATAGAAAACAGCTGTTAGCATTGAAAGCACATCCTAACCTCTGTTCTGTGTCTATATTCTAACGTCCAAGATAAATGAATTAAACAAAAAATAATGACATCTGTTAATAGCAAAACTAATGAAAATGACTAGGTAATACTATATTTTCCAATGACCAACATACCGTTAATGTTGGTATAAGTTACGGTATGTACACATCGAAAACCCATTAGTAAATATGACCTAAAACTTCAAAACCCCATTTAACCCCTTTATGGGGTTTTTAACCACATAGGATTGCATTGTGACGCAGATTAAGTAAGTATGCAAAATTTCAATTCCTTGGGACAACGAGAACCCAAAAATATGAAACAGACAGACAGACAACAAAGCAAATTAAATAAAAACTTTTAAAAATGGTAGGAAATCCGTGTGTTTTAACCAAACAGGCGAAAAAATCTGTATGCTCAACGAACATTATGTAATATAAGCCATTTAAAGGCTTTATAAGTAAAGAATCAGTTGAAGTGTCGTTTTTACTTAAATCACAGCGGCCTGAAGCAATCTTAACCTACTAGGTTTCTTCATTAATTTTTGTGAACAATAAACATTTTTATAGTTTAATCAAAATTTTTTCGATTACCAAAGAAAAATTTTGAACAAGCCTTCAGTAAAAGAAAATCACACTAAAAAAGTAATTAAAATGATTACTGTACCAAGATCCTCTGTATACTATTTTCAAATGTTGTGTTGTTAATTAAATTATTATTTACATTTTTACAGAACATACAAGACAGGTAAATTTGAACACCTATTATCCATCTTGTAAATTAATCATAGAATCTTGGACCACATTAATAAGAAAGTTCATGTCATATTTCATACAAAAAATCATCTATTCTACCAAATTTATCAATAGTCTCTTAAACTCAAGATTTTCGTTACGAAATGAGTCTCTTAAAAAATTTTGACTATAAAATTCTGTATTATTCAGATGTAGTAGTTATAAGCGAAAAACTTAAACTCGCAACAATAAATCATCTCATTTTTGCGGCTAACAAAGCCGTAAACGTAGTACATACGTAAAAGAAGCCAGCTGGATGGCCCTCGTAACGTACCAACTCCATTAGGTACCAGCGGGTGGTGGCTAAACTAAGCCAGACCACTGCCGGCATCTCTATCGTAACTTCTTGTCGTGACCCCGCTAACTTGCTTACACCATAAACACTCCGCTGACCATCATGATGCAATCACATTTTTATTTTATTGCCGATGCTTGCCTACATTAAGGCCCGTAATATTTCAATTGTTTATGGTAATTTGATGATTTGACGTATTGGCCATAAATCATAATCGCTGAAATCGGCGTAGGACGCAATCAAATAGCCACGAATCCATTACAACAAATAAGAAAATTCATAAATTATTTCGAGATAATCAATAAACCGTAAAGAACATCTCCTTGGATAATTTCTGCCAGTGCCGTATTTCATAAATTACCGTTTTTATTTAATTTCTTAATTTTATGAGCGACACTAATGAAGCTTTCATTACAATAATATAAAAAGCCAGCGAAGATGTTTCGCTTTTCGGCTAAAAATTTATTATTTCTTTATTTGTCACTCTTTAATTTCCCCCAATAAAATTATCTTGTCGTAAAACCAAACTGTTGACTGTTTGCTATTCGTGTCATCTCGCAATGCTGAGAATATTTTTTGAGGAATTTGTGGTTAACAAAAATTTGATCCCAGTTCCGGTGAAAGCATGGAGTGACATAATAAATAACGGGTTATATTTATGATTAATACTGAGTGTCCCCGAATTACTGGACCTTTAAATAATTGAAAAATCAATTATCTTTTCACCTAAATTATTTTTAAATGTACTTACATATACTTATGTTCATTTAAATGAAATACCCGAAATTTTATTGCATTTTTAGATAAAGCTTTTAATACTGATGATTTTGATCTAAAGTTGTGTTGGTCGATTCTGCTTAGTTTTAGAAATAATGGGATTTTTTTTGTTTAAAAATTTATTACACAAAACCTGCGAATCCTAGAAAAGTAGAACTTTCTCCACATTTAACCTAAATCTGTACCTATTGTTTACCGCCTTGACAAAAATTAAGAAGTTTCTTAAAAGTTTAATAACTGGAAAAAGTTCAATGGAGCACCACACTTACGTTGTGATTGATTTTACAAAAAAATACTGATAATAATTAATTATCCCCTATGAATAGTTGATTATTTAACAAATCATAAGTTATTTCTTTTAAATTTTGAAATGTTATTATGATTATAAGCAAAAAGTGGTTGTCTAATAATTTACAAACATCAATACTTGACAGCAACATTCGAAGTGAATTCTCGCCTTTGATTGCAGGCTTGAACCCTTGGGTCACTGAAGAAGTGAAGTCTTTTTCTCCATTAAAAAAATATAAGTTGTAAAATACAATTTTGTTCTAAAACTTAGAGAGAAAAAAAAATCTTAATAAGTCTTACCCACAAGAGAGAAAAAAATCAATGTGTAGTTAGTTACCTGTAAAAGAAAAAAAATTAGTGTTTTTACAGTTACCTAATACAAATTCACAATTTTCAAAAAAGTAATAAAAAGGTGGGTTTTGAAAAACTTTTGGAGAGGAGGGAATTAATTAAAAGCTCAGGTAAAACTAAGAAAAAACAAAAACTAATAAAAATAATACTATTATCTGATAATAACCTTTATTGTAGTTTACAAAATGAAAATACATTTAAGCAGTATTTTTTAATTTTCCGGTACCCATATTTTCCAAACCGGGAAAGACAAATACTGGGAAAAATATGTTGAATCAAAGTAAAAAATTTGCATAAAAGCAACTTTCTTAAGATTAGTGCAAATCGTTTTAAATTAATTTAAATTCAATCAATTCACTAATTATTTAAAATTTGCTCTTCTTCCCGTATTTTTCAATACGCTGCGAATACGGTTAAAGGTGTAAAAAAAGTGTAAAGAGCAAAGTTGTAGAGAATAAAATTTTCTACAAAAAAGTCTGCGACACCATATTTCTATCTTTAACGGTTTAGATATAAAATAACTTTCCAACACTTGACCACCGGCAGAATGATGCAAATCCGTCGCGTCTTTAAACGCCTTTGGGGCCTAAATGATTGAAGCTAGAAATATGGCCTCGCTGTCTTTTTTGTAGGAAATTTTATTCTCTACAACTTTCTTTCTAACATTTTTCTTGTATCGGTAACCGTATTCGCAGCGTCTTAAAAAATATGTGATAAAGTGCAATTTAATAAAATTTTAAAACAATTTTAACTATAATTTACGATAAAATTTTAGCAGTATGTCTATGTTCTTCTATTAATAATTTAATGCTATATCTGCCTATATTTTTTTGGTTGCTATGTGTTAACCGTTGCAGAAATACAACCATTTTTACTCTGAAAACTTAGATGGCAATGGAACAACTACGCTCTCTGGCGACGTTAACGGAACTATCGAGAACGGGAACGTTTTAATTGTACGTCGTTTCATATCCTAACCTTTAGATATCCGTAGTAACAAATAATGACCTCAGGGTAACATTAAAATTAGTAGCTGACAATTTCACTATTCGACTACTCAAATAATAGTTAATAATTTTTTTAAAATATCTCAAATATCTTTTGAGTAATCAGAAGAGACACTTAACTGTTAATGTTTTAAGAGAGATAGTTTAAAAATCTTTTAGATGCAAAATTTTTAAAATATTGAACTTCCAACAAATTTCTTCATTTGTTTTCTTCTTAATTTCTGCGTCTTAAAAAATATATCCTTAAAGTTTAAACTTTCTTCTTTATAAAGTGCTGAAAGTCCTAGTATTTTAAAAATTTTCGATTTTTATGTAATACATTAAAAAAAAAATAAAATTATTTCGAAACTAAGCAAAAATGTTGGGTGTTCCATTTAAAAAACAAAATATTGTAGGTAGTTTCGGAAACATTCTGAAAACTTGAAAATAAATTTAGGTGAGCCAAAGAGATTAATTTTCTTACATCTAAAATAAAATTATAGACTTTCCTAACTCGCTTGGACATCCTGTATAAAAATATAAATTTCGTTGCAATATCCAATTAAAGCAAAAATTAATTAGAAATACTGGCTAATTTATTTTGAGTTTAAAAATTCTAGCGCTAAAATAATTGTTTATAATTTTTTTCAGGCAAAAATCACAAAACCTGTTCGGTGAGTTGACACCTCATAAAGCAAAATCAATCCAAAAACCATAAAGATATGGTTTCAGATTTTGGGAACTTGTTGTAAATGTCCATAAATAATAAATTATGGGTAAATGCTAATAGGTGTTTGTGTTAGTTATTTTTATAGCCCTATGGAACGGACGTCACTTCTTTTGATTAATTTCCCTAACGCTGTAAAATTTAAGCAATTTATAAACGGCAAAAAGTCATTTGTCATGGTGCATTATCATCGTTTTTCCGCATCTTATTTGGATTACGTCGGGCAAAAGGCCATAATTTAGCCGATATGGGTTCAATCTTCCTTAATTATCTTGTCTCCGGGCATAACGTATATGCAAAATAGAGATAGTATGACGGCATGTTTATAAGCCTTTAGTACTGTAAGCTGGTAAGACTTACGGCTAACTTCCTAGTTCTCCGTAAATCACTCCTCAAAACTCTGCATGTGATCGGGCACTGAAAACATCAACATTATTCTTCCGATTTATGCTCTCCACCTGACCGTTAATTTAAAACCCAATCTATCTGCGTATAACGAGTACATGAACCATCCTTGGACCCTGTGCTTAATACAGATGTTGCTGGAAAGCTCAGAGCTTTCGTTTGACTCCGTCTGTAGATATCATTGCGTCCGCCGTATCGCATTATTATCTCGCTATTATTATGTACGTATGCGGAGAAATTGAATATGTAAATTTCTGACATATTGGTTCTCGGTAGCGCTGAATAATAATAAATACGGCCGCTTGTTACCGCTGTCGATATGAACATTATTATGGAGTGTATAGAAAGAACTAACCGTGTGGGCCGGAGCTCCTGCGCTACTTATTTTTATAACTGGCATGCATTTGTCATGGACCGGATAGTATATCTGTCAAAGCGGACAATGCATTGCCAATGTATACGAGTTCACTTTGCCGACTTCACGCTATAGGTGTTAAGTTACGACGCCGAACAATTAGTGTAATAATATGTTTATGTTGGTATCTGTGACGGCCCACACTGTTCTGTTATGTTTACCGGCACGGGAACATCTATACGAACAATGCCCTTATTGCAGTGCATTGTTGCATGAAAACGGAGATAGTTTGCTCCAAGGAGCTCAACAAGGACATGTATGCTAAGTTTTTACCATATTTCTTTATAAGTACTTAACGTTCTAAATTCTTGCCCATATCCTGTACAAACCTATCTGCTTATATTATTTTTAATTACTTATGTATGTTTTCGTTCAGTAATCATTAGTGAACCATTTTTGAGAAAATAGTTCCCAATCAATACATCAGTACCACAGGCTGAACCAAAAGAAACGCACAAAATTCATTAACGTTGTTATAATTTTTTTAATGCCACATTTTGATTTCGTATCATGTTTTTTTATGTAATGACGTCAGTTTCAATTTTTTTAAATGCCAACTGACATTTTTCATTAGTGTTTTAGACAGTACACATTTTTATCTTTCCGGTTAGTATAAAAATATTAAAAAAAAGCAATATGTTCATGCCATTTTTACAAAAAAAAATATCAAAAACAATTGCTGCTTAGAAAATAAATCGAGATAGAAAATATAAAGCCCATTATGTTTAAATGTCAATTTTTTTTCTTTTATTAAATTCATTTTATAAACTTCTAAATTAATTTTATAATTTTTTTTATTACCAGAAAATTAAAGATGTGTACTATCTAAAACAGTAAACAAAAATGTTGGTTGTCATTAAAAAAAATTAAAAATTACATCACAACCTAAAAATGAAATGATGTGAAAATGCAGCATTAAAAATCAAACCGACCAGTTCGAGTTTTTTGAAAAATGACTAAGTAATAACAAAGATTTGAATTTTCTGCATTACTTTTGGTTCAATCAGTATAATAATTATGTATTGGTTTAGTTACAGGAAATAGGAAATAATAGTTTATATTTCTTGCAAATCAACTTTACCTAAATTTAAAAAATAGATGGATTTTTTTATAAATAAAGACATTTCTAAATAATCAAATAATCAAACTTCTTTACCAAACGCTTTGACGTTCTAATCTCGTACTTGTCTATGTCCTACATATCCATCCAAATATATTAAAACCACAGAAAAACTATGTAGGAAGTTACAATCTATACATGTGAAAGGTTCAGAGTTAAAGTAAATTATGACCAGAACCATCATTTTAAAAAACAGAATTTAAAGTTGTGTAGCTGATGGCATTTACAAAAAATGTACAGTAATTTTTATAAATTTTCACCGTTTGCTGGTTTTTAAATTGCTTTTCAAATCTTCGTTATAAATGAAACGTTTTCGTCACTACACCATTTCCATTGCCTTTAGGACCTAACTTTTAAAAATACAGACTGAGCCAAAAGTACCTTTCATACCTTTGTTACAGAAATTTTATTTTCTTTAATGCTACATTTTGGGACCATAGTGAAAGTTTTCATTTTTAATTTTTTTAAATCACAAACATTTCTACGTTTACTCTTATAGATAGTACAGTACCTTTATTTTTCTGGTATTAAAAAAAATAAATAAATAAATACCCCAAAATAAAAAAATGATTGACAATATCACACAAAAAAATTATCTTTTTGTTTTTGTCTTTAGCATCAAAACACTTAATTATAAAACCAAATCAAAGAAAAAAATTAACAAAAAATATTAAACCCTTTTGTAAAAAATTTTGGTTTCCTCTTTTCTTAAATTTTTCTTGTTTTATTTTTTAAATTAACGTATTCGAGATTTTTTTAAACACCAGAGTACCTAACAAAAAGAACAAGAAAGAAGAATTTATTATTCTGTGCTAGCAGTATTACATAGTAGGAAATGGACAAATATTAACTTATTCACTTTAAATCTAAATCCTTCATATTTTTCTTACCTGTTTAGCTTGACTTTAGCACAAAATAACCTTTTACTTTTGGAATTTGAATGTGCCGTTGCCAATTCTTAAAAGTTAAATTATTCATCTGATGTCTTTAGTAATAACAGAAAAAAAATTGAATATTTTTTTTTCTATTCTCATTTCATTTTGTCGTATTCGTATTATGTCAATAGTTTTTTTATTTTTGAAAATATTCCAGAAATTATTACAAAAATACAGCAGACAGTAAATATCAGTAGAATCGAACAAAAAACTGTAATAATTTTACTTGAAAATCCTTTTTCGATCGCCTATATTTTTCGATTTAATGTCTATTGAATGAGAGTAGCTACAAAGTTGTTAAATCACAAAAAATTTCAAAAAAATGTGGCGGCCCAAATCATCTAGGAATTATTATTAAAAGTTGTTTTTATTCTGCCCTAAGGTTAATTGAATTGCAATTGAATCCAACTTAGGTATATGAAAGTCCAGTTTCAAAGCGTATATTTTTTTAGCACAGAATTTAAAATTTTTAATATTTATTTTTGTAAAAAATCTCCAACAGCGTAACATTTTTGTAGAATGAACAAAATCATGATCAATTAGTTATTTTAAAAAACAAGTTTTTTTCATACTAGAAATAAGGTTCTTTTTTGTAACATATATTTATTCAGAGATCTGTGTTCATTGAGTTGAGTTATAAATAAAAATCTTTTAGGTTTAGTTTTTCTTTAATTCTAAACACAGGAAATGTACAATTTTCATCACCGATTTCCAAATAATGTTTGTAAACGATTTTTGCAAAAAGCTCTGTTTAGTTATGAATTTATAACAAAGTACAGTAGTTGATGATTATGATGAAGTTAACTCTACCAAATATTTTTTGAGAAAAGTTTTATAAAATATGAGAGGTTTTTCTCATCTCCTTTAATAAACCTGTAGTTTGTAGGGCACAGTTTTTTTTACGATTCAATCATCACAATTTTGTAAGAATCAAAAAATATGTTGATTCACATTTTTTTAAATATTTTATGTTGGACTCCTAATGAATCAAAATATAGGCCATCACGGCAAAGTCCCGTTAAAAACGTTAAATTCGTCATTTATTATTTAAATTTAAGAATGCACTGCCACGCCAATGCGCACAGGAATGTCGTTGATTTGTAAACAATCAGTCAGAAAACTCCAGGAACGTAATAAATATTTCTGAAATGTAAGAAAGCATTAACTTGAAAATGTGTTTCGCAACTTTTTTGAACTAACGTCTTCCGCCATAAATACAAGTGCAGTAAAATTAAAACCTCAAATACCTACTTTGTTGCAATAATTTAAGGAGAAACAATTAACTTGTCCAAACTATTGAACTATTTTAAACAATTATCGGAGTGAATTTTCTCATTCCTTTTATATTCTTATTAATAACTTTTGACTTCGGCTGATCACAACGACAGAAGTTACTGTAAGTTGTTTCTACTTTTTTGAAACAAACAGAAAATTTATTATGTAGCTAATTAATTATGTATTTGTCCGAAATCCAATGAGTAAATACGTAATAAATTAGATGATGCTTAAATAAATGAAGAGATAATACATATTTCCGTAAAATTTTGAATATTTTCTTGCCCATCTCCTGCTTTAAAAAATGTGTACGTATCTGAAAAGAAAAAAAAGTCATCATATTTGGAGGCATTTTTAAACGCTGAGCAAATTGATCGCAAGAAATCTGTTAAATATGTAAGGCATGCATCATTTGAGGAATTTCGGACCATTTTAACCAAACACAAGATTAATATTCTAGCTTTTTATTCGACTGAAGTTATAAAATAGTGACAAAAATTTGTGTTGCTATGCGATGTGCATATGCAGTTCGATTAAAATTTCACGTGCTGCAATAAAAGTGATGTCATGTCCACAACAAACATAATTTATTATACCTTCCTAACATCTCTACAACGCTCGTAATTCATACTTATCGACAATTATATATTCCATGTAATTTGATATATTCCCATTGGAAGAAATAAGCCGAAGCCACAACCGTGTTATGTTATGGAATTGTATTTTTAAATATTTGACAACTTCTTCCTATGGCAGGTCATTTTTGTGATTGGACTAATAAATATGGAGATTGCTCGCCCCTTTGTACGAAAACTTAACGATGCGTGCAGCTTTCGTATGGGAATAACGTTCGGATATCCGAACCGTTTGAGGAATTAAACAGAAATTTCCGGTAATCGAATTTATTGCCTCACGTTAATTTGACACCGGAAATTAATTTGTACAGCGCGTAAAAATATTTCATCAAATTAGTACCTTTTTGATATTAGGTGTTCCAACTGACGTAACCGCAGTCAAAAATTTACTTTCTTTTTACGTTGTTAAAAAAATGACAAAACCATGTAGTAGGTGTGAGAAAAAAAAAACGCACGGTGAAATGTTACACTTGATTCGAAAAACGCCCAAAGCCAAATCCGAGTCAATTATCACAAGAGAAACTTCAAATTAGAAAAATGCGATGGAAGAGATTTCAAACTGGTTTAAGACCATCAATTGGGTCACCTTGTAAGATTGATTATAAATTCGAAAATTTTACATTTTCCTTGAATCGAACGAAATGAAAAAATCTCAAGTGGCTGGAACACCTGTACGTTACAATTTATTACTAAAATTGATTTCGCACAATGGGTTTCTATTACTGGCAGCTATAGGGAAGGCATTTTTGTGAAAGCTTATTTGAATTTAAAAAGCATTTATCAACCTACGGTGAAATAGCCAAGCTGATTGATTACTGATAGGTGAGATACAACCGACTTTGTAATTTATTTATGGCTTTTATTGATAAGTAAATGCAAACTGAATAGCAATAGTTTGATCTAAAGTTCACATTAAGTCGATTTCAGTTACCTCAACCATAAATGGAAGAAATTTGTTACAACAGGTGTTGCTGAAACGAGTTATTTCTCCCCATAATTTTCTAAAGCGATTTTTTTTCTAACTCAAGTCCTTCCGTCAAACCCTTTTGCCTTTAAAACTGTATTTTATAAAATCTCTAACCGGAAATTTATACATCGATCTAAAAACTAGTCCTGTCATATGAATCAATTCTGTACCAGCATTGTATAATTACTTGTCTACATATTTACATAAGCTATGTATCAACGTTTCTAAGAAAAGTTTTTCAACTGGTAATTCATACCAAACTTGCTGTTAATATCCCTAATTAAAATAATTATTTTTTAATCAATTATTCATCACTTTTATAATTGTATCGATTCATAGACCCATATACCTCTATACTTATATTATACAGCAAATTTGTGCTTTCGAATAACTATTTGCTAATCACGAGTGATTTTAAGATCGAGAAAAAAAACATTACAAAAAAATTAGGTCTACAATACCGGGGGTTTCAGTTTGGTATCCGCACCCTTGCAACTTTTGTATTTAGATCATATATATTTTTTAATGAAATGACAAAATCTATTAGATTGGAATCACTTGTCAAAACTATCAAGTTTTTTTAAAATGGTACCCTATACAACTATAAGCTACTTCTAATTTTATGTGTCACAATATGACAAAATAATAGTAAATAATAAAAAAAAATAAAAAATACAGATTATTTTGGATTAAAAAGCAAGGTAAATTATAAACTTTTACATAATAATTTAAGCAAAAAATATTGTTTTTTGACACTCCTCGTAGATTAAAACCATGTTCAATCTTTCTTGATTCAAATAACTAGACATTTTTTAATCAAATTTTAACTGAATGACAAGCTGCGATATTTTTTTAACTTTAAAGTGAAATGAAATTGTTTCTATAATTAAGTTTTTATAGAAATTAACTACCTGTTTAGATTAGGCAATTTTTAATGATTAATTAATAAATATATAAATTAATTAATATTATTGTAACGCTACCCTAAAGTAAAAGGTGAGATACATATTTGGAATTAGAAGATAATTACCCATAAAATTACACAAAAAACATACAGGGTGCGATTTGAAAAAAAAAATGACAGTATACCTAGATTTCATTAATTCAAGAATATATAGACTGAACCAAAAGTAACACACAAAATTCATATCTTTGTTGTTAGTCATTTTTCCAAATAAATCCTCGAACAGGTCGATTTTGTTTTTATTAAATCATAACGAACATTTTTGTTCACTGTTTTAGACAGTACACGTTATTATCTTAAGAAGAAAAAATAAATAAAAAAATTAAATTAAAGATTATAAAAAATAATGTAATAAAATTAATAAAAATTTTGACAACGATTAGACATAATGGGCTTTATGTCTTTTTTTCTTGACTTATTTTATAAGTGGCGATTGTTATTTGTTTTTTTTTATAATTGGCTTGAAAACACTCAACATAATACCAAAACCCAAAAAAATATACAAAAAAACAATACCCATTTTTAAATAAAGCAAGAACGACAAGATAATAAGCTCTTTGAGTAAAACACTCAGTAACTTTTATAACTTTTTTTTGATTTTATTATTAAAAAAATGTTTTATTTATGTGAATTTTTTATACTTGTTAGCTGTCTCAAAACCATAAAAACGCCAACGTCGCATTTTCTCTCAAAATTAACTGTTATAAATTAATCATGTACTTTAAAAAAATCAATCTTTATCAATCTTTTTAAAAAAATAATTCGGTAAAATGCGACGTTGGCGTTTTTATAGTTTTGAAACAGCTAATAGTTGCCACAAAGATAAAAATATGTGCTATCTAAAACACCAATAAAACGTCAGTTGTCATTAAAAAAAATAAACATAACTCTAAAAATTACATCAGTTATGTCATTAAGTCATTATGGTGTCAAAATCTAGCAATAAACAAAATAAAATCGACCTGTTCAAGAATTTTTTTGAAAAATAAATCATAAAAATGATATGAATTTTGTGCGTTACTTTTGATTCAGTCTGTATAGTGTATATGGTGTTTTATACTTTTTTAAATAAAAAAGTTAGAAGGGTGCAAATACCAAACTGAAACACCCGGTTTACAAGGTGAGCCTGTTAAAAATATTTTTCGATATATCTCAAAAACTAATTAGTCGTCCGAAATCAGCGTTTGCTATTTATACTTAATTTTTTCTCTCTGTATCTAATTCAAAATTTTTCAACAATTCCTTATAATTAATAAGCATTAGCTAACTAAAAATATTAATTAAGCGCAAAACAAGAAATACTTTTGCTAGCTCTTAAATTATGTTTATTTTAATTTTATTTATTTTTTTGTAGCTAGCTCGAAAACTAGTGACATTTTCTTAACGTACTTTTTGCACAAAACATATAAACATCACTTGTTTTTGAATGACCCAAAAATAGTATTTTTGTATTGACTTAATATCTACCATTCCATTATCCATTATCCATAATCAATTTTAATTTATAAAGAGTTATTGTAGAACAATTCTGAAAAAGTTAGAAAACGCTGAGTTCTTGTGATTTTAAATTTTTGAGACACCTCTAGTAAAAACATAGTATTGTAGCAACGTTTCTCAGTTTCATCACTCAGGCAAGTTTATTGTACGATTTATTGCAGACAGGCTGTAGTCTTTCAGACGAACCGATCGGTATCGTAAATATTTTCGAGTCACCCTTGTCAAAACATTTTAAACACCATTATCTGTTGTAAAACTTTCTAGTGTACAAAGAAAACGTTGCTAGTAATTGTTTCAAAACTATAAAAACTCCAACGTCGCTTTTTCTCTCAAAATTATCTGTTCAAAAAAATAATATCTCATGTAATAATAATAATTCAATAAGAGATCTAATCATTAATAACTATTTTTCATTTTTATCAACCTTATTTAAAAAAATAATTTGGTTAAATGCGATGTTTTTATAGTTTTGAAACAGCTAATACAATACTTTTAGGAGGCTCATCCTGTATAAACTATAAAATAATACTAGGTTTTTTTGGGAATAAATTTTAAAAAATTAATAGAGAAAATGTAATAACAGACAATAGATAACAATAAAACAGACTGTTTGGAAACAAACTCCATTTTTCCAAAAATTTGAGTTCAAAAATACGTTACAATAAAAAATAACCTAGGCTACATCCTAGATCATATTATAAAAAATATGTGATAAAAACTTCATCAAAATCAGTTGAACAAACCTCGAGTTCTTTTCGAGAAATATTTAAAAGAAAATAAAATACAAATGAATCGATCTTTAAAAACCGTGTCCACAAGTTCACTAAATCACAATTTTCTTCACAGAATTGCGTACAGAACAATATTTAAATAATGCCCAACACATTGAGCAAGTATCGAACCATTGATTGCACGCAATCTCGTGTATGTAGCACACTCTTTTAAACTTTACACTGAAATGTTACATACTTTTGATACATAAATAAAGGTAAAAATCCTCGAGATTAATGATCAGTTTCGAGCCTTCAACATTTACTGAAGGACCTACATAACCCATGTAGTATTTATGGATAATAAATTTTAATCATTCCGCATCCACAATTCTCCGTTTCGTAATCCGCCAACAATTTAATAATTTGTCTTCATATTGGCGTATCAAACGCGTGATCTTGTGTGTAGTAAACTCTTTAACGAGGTGACCGAAATCCAAGCGGCTTTACCGCCCGGAGGCGTAATGTAAATAATGCCTAGTTGAATTAGAACTTGATTTTAAAACACCTGGACGTAACTCCGCGATCAAATTGAGATTTATTTTACTTTCTGCCAAATTCAAAGATGGTTAATTAAGCAGCGCGTGCAAAATAAATCCTGTAAAACGGTGCAAATGAGCATGAAAGCGGGCATTATAACGCCTGTTTATCACAGAACCGTGTGGATGTCGGAAATGTGAGTTTAGTGAGTGTAGTCAGCAGCCCGTGAAGAGTATCATGGTATTTACACTATTACTCGCTTTTTATGTTATTTAATTACGGCGTTCTTCGTGATCCTTTGTTCCAGCTAGTTATTTAACTTCGATAAGACCCAACATTTCTGGAATTTCAACGAGTTGGGCAAATAGTCTTTGGAAAAATTAACCAAAAACGGACAACTTGCCCTGTTTTGCATAATTAAGTTTAAAAAACCATTGACATTTTGGTCGTTGCATAAAATACGCATTACTAATTCCGGAATAAATCAAGTTTTAGCGTTTGGATTGCCACATTTTGTACAGGTAATTTTTTAGGAGATCGTTAGGTTTGACGTTTTCTCCTGGTAGGACATGCCAAAGAAGGTCATTATGTTGTTTACGATAAATTATTATTATTATCGAAACTTGTGTCTCATTTAAACCTGTTTCATTCATTTTTACTGGGCTAGACAGGTAGGAATAGCATTAATTATGGAGTGCAATCAGAGCCTATCAATTATACAAATATGTACAAATTGTAGAATTTATACAACGATCCTGTTATGCAACAAGTTGTCTTACTTTTGTTTGGCACTTTCGCATATCATCAAAATTGTTTTCAAAAAGAATTAATTAAACCCAAAGTAATTATCAAAATCGAAACTAAAAAAAACAGTGAAATTCCTGGTGACAATCCATTTAAATTTTGAAGAGGTGTTACAATTTCGATAAAGATGGCTCGTTTTAAAAAGGGTACAAATTAAACGCACAGTAAAAATAATAAATGCACAGTAAAAATAATAAGTGCACCAGTAAAAATAATAAATAAACCAGTGAAAATAATAAATGCACCAGTAAAAATAATAAACGCAAAGTAAAAATCATAAATGCATAGAAAATAATAAATGCACAGCAAAAATAATAAACGCACAGTGAAAATCATAAATGCATAGAAAATAATAAATGCACAGTGAAAATAATAAATGCACAGCAAAAATAATAAACGCACAGTGAAAATCATAAATGCATAGAAAATAATAAATGCACAGCGAAAATAATAAATGCAGAGTAAAAATAATAAATGCACAGCAAAAATAATAAACGCACAGTAAAAATCATAAAAGCATAGAAAATAATAAATGCACAGTGAAAATAATAAATGCACAGTAAAAATAATAAATGCAGAGTAAAAATAATAAATGCACCAGTAAAATAATAAATGCACCAGTAAAAATAATAAACGCAAAGTAAAAATCATAAATGCATAGAAAATAATAAATGCACAGTAAAAATAATAAACGTACAGTAAAAATCATAAATGCATAGAAAATAATAAATGCACAGTGAAAATAATAAATGCACAGTGAAAATAATAAATGCACAGTGAAAATAATAAATGCAGAGTAATAATAATAAATGCATGGTAAAATAATAAACGCACAGTAAATAGTTATTTATTTAAGAAGTTTGAGTGTAAATCAGACGTTTTATTTTACGAGTGCATTATCATTATTATCATTATCCACGAGGTGAAATAAATGAACCGATTTACACGAAAACAAGTTAAATACAAGATTTTATTCTTCGAATTTGTATACGTTTCAGTATGTTATGTTTTTCAAATTTTAAGTAAATTTGCGATTTTTTTATTGAAAAATTACAAACAGAAAAAATATTTAATTTGTTAAGCTCTGTCAGCTGTTAAAATTAAAACACGTATCTCTGATACACTCTGTATAATTATTTATTATTTTTTACTGATAAAAATAGGATTTATTACCGACCCCTGTGTATTATTTATTTAAAAAACACAATATTTAGTTTAGGCCTATTTTATTATGAGGTATGTTTTCAAAGATATAAAGCTTAATCACTTGTAATTAATATCTAATTGTCCTAATTGAAAAATAAGACTAGAATAACGTTTTTAGAATCGTTTAATTCCAGCTGTTTTAACTTCACAAAATCGTTATGAAATGCATATCTATGAATAAAATCAGTCTGAGCTCCTGTTTGAATATGTATCGCTGCCACAATCTACAAATTAAAAATTAAAATTATTGTGATTGTTTTATTACCGTTTACAAATCTGTTTATGTGTTTTTAAAGCTTAAAGCCACAAAAAATAACTACTTGTAAAACTTCTGGCCCATTAATTCCATTTAATTAAAAAGCAAAAAAGTGGTATTTTACTCTTTTTCAAAACCTTTGGTTGGAAAAAATCCGAATCCGTAATTAATGTCAAAACTCAACTTTAACTTTTAATAAAACCAAAAATCTTTTATTTACAAACTGGCACAACCTAAATTAATTTGAATAATTAAATTTGTTACGACATTAAAACAAAAACTTGGATCCAAAAATAATACTTTCTTGGTTGACAATTTATGGAAGCGTCATTAAAAAAAACATAACTTTACAATTTGGAGACGATAAAATAAAAGGAATTTAACTAGATTTGTGAACGCCTGAAGGTGAACTAAATAAAAAATAGAAAGTCTTCTTCAAATTATTATTTCAGGGAATAGCAATAATCACGGAATAAAAAGTACGAAACGATTTATAGCTTTAGGAATTCGTGTTAGGATAGATTAAGTGAACCATTAAAAAAATACAAAATGTTGCAACAAACACTATCTATGTAAACCAGAGATATGACAATTTGCTAAATATAAATAAACAAAAACCTCAAACAACGTATTTCCTGCACCACATAATTTCTTCCTCTTGTCTCGAATTGCTTAATTTTAACAACAAACGAAAGATATTTCCGAGAAGTGCGTAAACTTTCCCAGATAAGCCAGATTATGCTAAAACCTAAGCGTTTTACGAAGACAAACGATCTTGTATAGGCATTAAAAATTCAAATGACGGCCGGTGTTATTGTCGACATGGATCCCGATGATTTGGCAAGAAAATCTCATTCCGTATGCTCGAAACAAATTGAAATTAAAGTAAAATGTTAATTTCTCCTTGTCATTGTCCCACTTGCTTTGAGAGGGCCCCTAGGAATCATCATCGCTAGACAAAAATGCGGCCACTTTTAAAAGTATCCAGGAGTGAACATGAATAAGTGCGGCCAAAGGGCCCAGCTTGACGCCATTTATGAAATCTGTTCGTATTCAAGCGTTCGGGTTTCAATTTCCAACGATCGGTCTAGGATTTTGTGATTTTCGCTTGTCATCGTTCCACCAAGTCGAAATTTTGGCGAGAAAATTTGTAGGATTTTATGTGCAGTTTTAAAATCCAAAACTTAGGTGATCAATTCTGAACAGAGGCGGATTAAGTGCATGTTAAAACAATCAAAACAGAAATCGTTAAAGATAATTATTAGGAGTATTCAAAATTTTGACTTCTCATTGCGTAAAAACAAATCTTTGCAAAATAGTCTTAAATAAACTTTAGTTTGACGATTTAATTTCTTTCTAAATTTACACTAAAAAGCAGTGAAATACCTACAGAAAAAAACAATATTAAAGAAAATATATATTTTTCAAATTAGTCCTAGCCTTTTTACTTAAAAATATCCTTTATCATACAGGTGCAGTTTATTAGGTACATTATACCTTATGTCGTAGGTTTATGTCGAAAAAAATTTCAAGGTTATAATTTTTGTCAAATGCATAAAATGACATAATTTTACGTCAAATTTAACCAGGGACGTAGAAAACGTAGAAATTTTGGGATTACTATTTACAAAAAGAAAATAATTGAATACCTACCAATATTAATATTCACATTTCTGAAATTTTTCGTTACTTATTTTAATATTAATTACATAACTTAAAACATACTTCAATGCTAAAAATGCTTTTCTTTCAGTCACAATTTTTAGTTAAACATCTCGTTCCAAAAATTGGTCATCAAAAACCCATCATATTTCCCGTCGTCTTTTTATATTTCCCAAAAAATGATATTGAATGTTTTCTCGTGTGAAAAACGTAACAAAATCGTGAATTCCAATAACTTTATAATTTGAAACAGAATCTAAAGTTCACGTAGATGCTAAAGGCGGCCAAGCAGCGACAGGTTCAACTTTCCTAAAAATTAGACCCAATTTTGGGTTCAAGTACCTACGTATTTTGTAAATGCATAGACAAAAATTTCCAAAATCTCATAGAAAAATGGAAACATTTTTTGACAAATTTATTTGACTTTTCGCCAAATTTGAAGTGTAACACCAAATTGTTCTTAATTTGTTTTTATTACACTTTACAACGGACGTATATAAAATTTTTTTTCGAAAATTGACATTCAGTGTCCCAACTTTCCCACTTTGCTGGCAGAACTTTGACCAAAAAATAAGTAAAAAATAATTGTTTAAATAACACTTTTAACTAAATGAGAAGACATATTAATTGAAAAAACAAATTTTGTTGTATCCGTACTTATTAACGACCCTGTATAATGTAAATTATTTAACAAGTGGAGAATTAAGATACAGCGTGCTCAAAAAATGGCGCACCAACTCAATGGTGTGTGGTAGAGAACTGGTTACATATAAAGGTAAAAATAGTAAAAAAATTCTTTGTATTAAAGTTATTGATAAATAACGGATTTTAGATAAATGATATGTGGCAACGTTGTCTAACAGTCATGATCGCAAAAGTTTGAGAGGTGGAAAAATAAAATAAAGAATTTTTGTTGTCTGCTTTAGGGCTATAATGTTAACATTATGTCAAAGATAAGGGCTGATTATTTTGGTATTAAAAAAAATAACTCAAAAAACGTTCCCTCGACTTAATAAAATGCCTTTAACTACAAATTATTGAGAAAACCATTTTGGTCACAATGCCTTATTAGTATTAGGACAGCAAATTTTGCATTTTTGCAAAAAAAACACAGTTTTTTATAACGTCTGTCAAGTAGATAAGTACTAAAACACAATTTCAAAGAAGAATGTGTAAGAAGTTGATTTGCATTCAGAAATTAATTATTCGAAACACTTAGTTCCAAATAACACAAAATTAAAATCTCGTTTTTTTTATTTCACTTCAACTCTTGAAAGCATCACTAAATGAGCACCTCGCTAGAAAAATTTGATTCTTTGATCAATAGAAGCCCCAAAACTCACCAGGTGCATGTAAAAAATTACCAAACCGGAAAAAGTAAAAGATAATTATTATGTTTGTAAAGAAAATTTATTCTAAATACTTCCGATTGATTTTAAATTCATTTCAGTTCGATGCTTTAATTTCATTTTTTTACACTGCAAGGCAGAAAAATACAAAATTGAAAAAAATCATTTTCAAATTATTCCTAAAGTTTTGACATAAACAAGATCCTTTTGTTTTTAAAGTGAGAATTCTGAAATTAAACAACGTAAACCGGCCCTTAATTCCAAATAACACAAAATTAAAATCTCAGTTATACCTAATTTTTTATTGCATTTATAATTTTTGAAAGCATCAATAAATTAGCCTCTCGCTACAAAAATTTTATCTAAATTTGTGTCGTTCGTCAAAAAATACTCCCAATTAAAAAGCGTAAAAAGAATAAATATTTATTTCGTCTTAAATTTACATCAGATTGATATTTAATTTCTTTCAAAATTTAAACTGCAAGGCATTGAAATACTCTGTTTTTTTGTACCGTTTGTTGAGTAAATACTAAAAAAGATAATTTTTTCAAAGAGGAATGTGTTAGAAGCTCACTTGCGTAAACTAATATTAGAACTAATTCAAAATTAAAATCTCATTTTTACTCAAAACCTCAAATTTTTTATTAGGTACCTATTTAAGTTTCAGAATTCTTGATTTAAAAACAGGGAAAAAATTATTATGTAAAAATAATTGAAATAATTTGTGTAAAATTTGATTATTCACGTTTCGCTGCCATGAAGGTGTAAATTAAGAAAAATTTGTTGTTATAATCTACAAAAAAAGTTTAATTTTGTTTAGAAAATCTAAAACTGAATTTAAAAATGTTTATTGTTCTATAAGTTAAGAAAAACCAGCGTTAACTCACGAGTGGATGAAACTAACATGGAAAAATCACTTTTCATAACGTGGAAAATATTCACGAAAAATTTTAAACAGTAAAAGCAAAAATGCTAATTGGCCAAACTATGCCATATTTTACTAACATTATCTAAATAAAAAATTTGTCAAGGTAAGTAAATCAAATGGATTAACTGATGTTTTCCGATATTTTAAGAACAGTTGGCAAAATTAATTCAAATTTGTTACCCTTGACGAAGTCAAGAGAAAAGTTACGAATTGTTTTGTTCTTCGATAAAATGGAAGAAAGTAGACGGAAGTGATAAAAATATTTTGCGTGCTTACTTCTTTATAAAGGTACTTTTCAGCGGTACATTAATTTTAAGCACCTTTCAGAATCTAACACAAGCTAACACTTTGAAATCTTGAATTTTTTGACTAAAACTGACAGTGATTTCTTCCTTCTCATGAAATGAAACGTTAACATGCAACAAAAAAGAGTAAAAAAACAAATGCTGGCATATTTAGTTGTTGGTACAAAAGTGTCGCTAACAAGAAAAGTTGCACTCTTGTTATTTTTTTGGGGCCTCTGATCCAGAATTGACGTAACTTGAGCTAGAGAGCAGCAATCAGGAAGCGGTTTTCACTGCTGTGGCCATCATTTTGTCGCAATTTTTCGTAAATTTACCTGCATTTGAAGGAGCCAGGCGTCGACGAAGGGCTGCGAGTGGTTGCTCTGGTGGGGGTTCCAGCAGTCTCCTGGATGTGCCGGGACGATCTGGTCGTCGGATCGGGGCGTCGCCGAGGGGGCCACACAACAAGCCCCCGTATCCATAGCCCCGAAGGGCGCACTAGAACACACACCCTCGGCGGTCCGAGAGTCCCATAAGCACCGAACTCAACCTTGCTCTTTAGCTCAGTCGCCTTGAATTAATTCAAATTGCGAGCATATTTACTATTTCGGAAAATACCAGAAAACCGACGCTTTCGCTCCTCAGGCCACAAATCACAGTCGATTCAATATGAATACACACAGATGCACTTGAATACAAATCAACTAATCACATTCAATTTGCGTTGACGTATCTTTGTCTTGACCATTCGTGCGTAACAATAAACACGATCTTATTCAACAAATTCTCAAAATGTCATAACTTCACAAACTGTCAAAAAGAACACTAGACACTAAATAACCGGACCAATGAGCATGTCCAAGTCAAAAACACTTTTTTTGGAAAATAAAGTCAGTGGCTAGTTTTGCTGCAGAGGCAATTTTTTTTCATTGATTTGAAGACACTTAAGGCAAGCGTTTGCGTTTGTCGGTGTTTGACAATTGCAGAAGGCGTGGAAGAGCACCATGTGGTGGGTGTACCGCAGTTCACTTGTTGCGTAGTCGTCTTGACAACGGTCACACGCCGACTGAGACTGCCAGGCGTTGAACACAAGAGCGCCGAAGAGAAGAGATAGGCGATTAGTTGAGGTCTGACTGTAGCGCGCAAGCGTTTTACACCCACGACACGCGACTTCAAAACTAATCAAATGATGAGGATGATACACTTCCTATTGATTTTTTCCTGGCTTTAGTTCGACTTTTCACACCGTAATGTGAGCGAAGCACGGTGGTCATCGGTGAGGGTCTTCAGCTTTTAATGTGAAGGGTGAAGGCAGCTATTTTAACGTCGAGCTTGCGGAAGAAGTGGAATTATTGAAATGAATTCATAAAAAAGGTGAAAATAACACTTCAATGGCCGAAAATATCTAGTTTTCTTGAATTCGTGGTATCTTGACATAATTCGTAATTAATTAGTAATTAATACTTAGCCAACCTAGACAAAGTAAAATTGAATTCACTAAGTCCAAGGGTCGGCATAAAAATGTTAGTAAATTCTGCTACTAAATATACAATTATTTCAGCGGAAGGTGAAAATGTTATCATGTTCTAGAGTCTAGAGACAGTGAAATAAGTACACGGAAGAGCAAAAACGACCCAAAAAATAGAAACAAAAATGCCTCAGGTGATTAGTCGAAAGACGGGCTCCAAATTAAAGAAAAAAAAACGAACGCAATTTACTTTGAAAAAAATTACCTTTCAGGCTCAACAATGCTAAGAAAAAAGTGTATTTTTTTCGACATTATTACGCTTGAAAAAGACAAAAATTACACCATTTTCAGTCAAATTTACCGATTTATTTACTATATTATAAGGATTTTTTTAAATAATATCACTACACATTTCACATAAATAATAATACAGGGTGACCCAGCGGTGTGTAATCGGTCTATAACTTTTTTGCTATTTGAAATATTGCCATGACGTTTTTATTATCCGATAGATCGACTTAAAATCCACAAACTGAAAATAACTTTATTATGCACAGAGTGTTTTTGCATAATTGGATTCTACGCAAAAAAATAATGTAACTTTATATAACTATTATAGGTCTATCTCTTTTCTTTTCGGAATTATTCAACTTTTCGTTATAAAAAAAACCAATTTTTGCAAAATCACTGCAAAGTCGCTTATGAATATTTCCCGATAAATTTGCAACAGAAAAATTCAGAATACCTTGTAGTTTTAGTAAATCGACAACTTTTATTTAAAGCACGCAGATAATATACAGGGTCTGCCAAAACGCAAAAAGTTAAAAAACTCATTTTTTTCAAATGGAACATCCTGTATTTTATTAAATGTATTGAAAGCATATTTGATAAGCTTTCTAACGGTATAGAGTTTACATAGCAAATTTAAAATATTTTTCGAAATTGTTCAAAAAAATATATTTTATTACAAGAAAATTTGTTAGCCTAGAATCTGATAGTCAAATAGTAATTAATTAATTAATTAATTAATCTAATTATTACCTGATACAGAAATGAATTTCACTCATCAAGAATTATTAATAAAATAAATACAAAAATTATTATTTTTTGAACACTAAGAAATATTGTAAATTTGCTATAAAAACCGCATATCAATAGAAAGCTTATGAAAAATGTAATCGACACATGTAAAAAAATACATGGTGTTCCATTAAAAAAAATGAGTTATTCAACTTTTTGCGTTTTGGCACAGCCTGTATTTCAAGTAAAAGTCGACTATTTCCTAAAACTACAAGGTATTCTGAATTTTTCTGTTGCAAAGTTGCCGAAAAATATTCACAGGCGACTTTGCAGCGATTTTTCAAAAATTGGTCTTTTTGATAACGAAAAGTTGAATAATTCTGAAACGAAAAGCGATAGACCCATAGTAGTTTATATAAAGTTACACTATTTTTTTGCGTAGAATCCAATTATGAAAAATATATAGTGTTTTCCATTTAAAAAAATATAACTTTAGTTCACCATCCTGTATACAACACCCTGTGTACAATAAAAATATTATCAGTTTGTGACTTTAAGTCGATCTATCGAATAGTAAAAACGGCATGGTAATATTTCGCATAACAAAAAAGTTATAGACCGATTACGCACCCCTGGATAACCCTGTATGTCACATACCAGATGTCCCATGTGAAAAAGTCCATTATTGAGCTTTAAATTTTAGAAAATTAAAAATTATTTTTTTTTAAAGGCCGTAGATATTCTGACTCACCTAAAACTATTTTCAAGTATACAGAATGTTTCCGAAATTAGCTACTACATTTTAAAAACTTATATTTTTTTATATGGAATACACTATATCTTTTTCCAATTATAGATGTAGCTTCAATGTAGCTTTTAACACTGATATTTTTAAACTAAATTGTTATTGGTTGATTTTACTTTTGTTTTTGAAATTATCTGTTTTTTTGACGAAAACACGTTTTTTTTTAAATTGTTACATTAAAGCTAACAATATTACAAAAGTGGGACTTTCACCACTTTGAAGAAAAAAGGTCAAACTTCTACAGGTAAAAAAATATGATTGCTGTTTTGAAATCAACATCCAAAAATTATTCAACGGCAGCAAAAACATCTAAGACCACAAAAAAAATAATGACTAGAAATTGTGTTCTTTTTTTTAGGAACGCTAACCTAAGTTACCTATTATATCTCAAAAATTTAAACTAACAAAAAACCTGTTAGCAGTTCTAAAAACAGTGTCCAACAATTACTTAACAGCAAAAAAAAATCTGAGGTTAAACTAAAATGTAATTAATCAATTGTCTGAATGCAAAATGTACATTGTCATCGGTTAAAATAAAAAATAACAACATATTCCATCCATTTCAACATTTTTTTTGTTTATACCCAGTTTGATTAAAATTTCGTCTCAAATATCTGCGTTTTTCGACGAAAAGCTTTCCAATTAAATTAAAGAAAAAAAATTGAATGCTTATTTTGAAAAAAATTATAATTCAGGCTCAACAGTGCTAAAACAAGTGTATTTTTTTCGACATAATTTGCTAAATTATTGCCCAGGTTTAACAACTTTTGCAAAAAAGAAGTTTTTACACTTGAAAAAGACAAAAATTACACCATTTTCTATCGAATTTACCGATTTATTTATAATATTTTAAGAATTTTTTTAATATCACTACAGAAAAGTTAATGACTAAAAGTTGTGTTCTTTTTTTTTAAAGAACGCTGACCTGAGTTACCTATTATACCTCAAAATCTCAAACTATAGAAAAAATCTGTTAGCAGTTTTAAAATCAGTGTCTAACAATTACTTAACAACAGCAAAAAATCTGAAGCATCAAATATACTGTAAAGTGTAATTATGTAATTAATCAATTATCTGAATGCAAAATGTACATTGTCATCGGTAAAAACAAAAAATAACAACATATTCCATCCAATTCGGAGATTTTTTTGTTTATACCTAGTTTGATTAAAATTTCGCCCCAAATATTTGCGTTTTTGACGAAAAGCTTTCCAAATTGCTAAAACATCGCATTTTTTTATGCAAATTTGTGATTTTTTAATATCTTGCAAACACTATCTTGAATACGATTCAATAATTGGCTAATTTTTGACAAAATTTTTGCTGAATAATTGCATTTTAGGATGAAAGACGTGTTATCAAAAACAGTACTTCTGGATGATAAAACCGTATCATTTTTGACTCCATTTATTAAATTCTTCAGCCATTCTGTTATGCAAAATTTTGCAATAACTGCATTTATTCTCAATAATGAGATTAAATGCTCAAAAAATGCACAAACTGTTCAATTTTTAAACTAATTTTTACATATTTACACAAATTAACATAATTTTAGACGAAATTTTTTTGTAAAACATTTCCTAGTGAAAATGTGCTAGATTAGAAACAGGCAAAATAATGTACGAGTACTTTTCAATCCAGTCTAGTAATTCTTTAGCTGATTTTTGTGTAAAAGGCAAAGTTATAGACGTTATTAATTATAAACGACGCTATAAAGAAAATTTCGTCTTTTTTTGAATAAAATTATTGAAAATAATCGCGTTCCTTGTTAAGCAACGTGGTTAAACGGTTAATAAAAGAAAAAACTTTCAATTTTTTTTATTTAGTGACTTTAATTTAATTTTAATAAAGTCTCGTGTACAAAAGCAAAAATAATACCATTTTCGATACAATTCGACAATTTTTCGAAAGATTTTTTATTTAATTTGGCGAAATAATTGCGACTGTACAACGTCCTAAAAACAAAAAAATTGGTTACCTAATTTAGTGATTTCTCATTCCGCTCTAAGAAAATTCCGGCAAAAAATCTTAGCTTAGCTTGCATAAGTGTTTGAAAAAAGCAAAGATAACTTCATTTTCTATTCAATTCGAAAATTGTTTGAATAATTTTGACAGAAAGTGCGTGCCCTTGCAGAAAAATAACCCAACAATGATTGTAAATTAAAACGTTAGGTTTAGTAAGAAGGGGGTAAAATCTAAATTACACCTAATTCAGTCTTTACGCACTTAGGAAACTACGAAAATCAGCGCAATAACCACAAAAAACGAAAACCAATTTAACCTGAGATTGGAGTGACTTCAAACTTACCTTATATTAACACTGTCGTAACTATTACGCAATTTTGGGAATTCGGAACTTGACCACTTTTTTGCACCAACCACTCGCATTGTTTGTATCTCGTAGTTCTTGTCCGCCTTGCACATTCGCGAATTACAAATAGACCGATTAAATTGATAAATTAATAATGCACACATTGATTTTACTGCCTTTTTTCACTACACAAAGCACGGAACCAAGTTCAGACACAACCCTGCACACAAACCGCTTACATACTGACCTTATCTATTAGTAAGCCGTATAAAAAGAGCAGATATTTCAATGACGAATCGTCTTTTTCGCACACATTTTTTGTGAAGACTTGGCTTGTTGTTTCCAGAACTTTATCTCAGTGGCGTACCCTAGAATACTGACTACACTTAAAACACGTTTAATTAAACTGTAAATTTTCCAATTCAGATTTTTAGTCCTTTTCAGAGGCGGATTAGGCAGTAAGCCGAAATTTGAGGGGCGCAAAAATTCCTGCAATTATTTTTAGTCAATTTGCTATTTGCTAAAAATTATATGACTTTTCCATATTTTCAAGCGTTTTATAATTAATAATTAATAATCTTGTTCAATGTTCAGCTAGAAATAATCAGAAATGGAATTAATTTGCCAAATTTACTTAAAAATACGCCGAAAAATCGCAGAATTATGTCGCGAAATTCGATAAAAGTGAATAGCTTCTTGTGCAACAAAATATGAACAGTAATTTTCTTTTCATTTTAGACGTGAGACGCAGAGATAAAAACACGTCATCAATAGTTAATCAATTCGTTAAAAAAATTCAATTTTTGAGTATTAATAATTATATTAAATGTGGAAAAGTGCAACTCTTTCGTAATTCAGTTTTGAAAATTTGCTTTTTTTTCATACTGTAAATATTGAACAGTTACAGAATTCCTCACCGATTTTTACAAAATGTTTTGCTTCCTCAAGTGTTTTATCTCGTTTTAGAAAAACGCAGTTATTTTGCAAAATTTCTCAAAAATCAACCAAAAAATTAACCAATCATAGTTAAAATCAAGCAATTATTTCGACTATCTAACGAGGTAAAATCGCATTTTTTTTTAAATATCACTAAATCAACTTAAAAAATTAATAAATTATTGGATCGAAAATAATATGATTTTAGAATTTTTGTGTTATATTAGCACGTCTCAATTATTTTGGATTTAGCAAAATTTCGTCAAAAAATGATAGAATTGGAATAAGAATGGTGTTATTTTAGCCTTGTGCTTAGTTTGAAAATTTAAAAACTAAGTTTAACAATGTTCGAAAAATCACAGAACTAATTCGAAAATGCCAAAATCTCCATGAGAATAAACCAAAAAAAAAATCGCCTGTTCGGATCGAAAATAGTGATAGTTTTATTTTTAAGAGCAATAATACAATAATTCAATTATTTTACAAAATTTTTGTCAAAAAATTTTCGTTGAAATAGCGGTTAAACACGCATTTGGAGTAATAACTCAGTTTTTTTGATAAAGACAAATCAGTAAATTAGGCCAAATTTTTTTTTACACTTTTTACCACGTTTTCGAATCAAAAACACAAATAATCAAAATAAATTTTTGAGAAAAATTTTATGCCGCCCCCTGACTAGCCACTCGGGTGTGAGGCACTCCTGGCACCCGGATTGTCACGGCTCTGTTTGGATAAACGGCTCTTATCATTTTCAGGCATTTGTATACCGGGTGCTCAAAAACCGGCGTACTAACCTAAGTGTGTGGTAGAGAACTTCTTTATTTAGAGATAAAAATAGCAAAAAAATTCTTTGTATTAAAGTTATTGGTAGATAACGGATTTTTAATAAAAATTTAAATCAACGTTGATTTGATCAAAAATAAAAATAAATTATTTTTGAAACGGTTTCCTAGGAAATAATTCCCAGTGTTGGCACATCTACAAATTGTGATTTTTTTGCTGAATTTTATTTTTTTTCAATTCAACAAACTGCCAAAGTCTAAAAATAAATTTAAAAATAATTATTCATCCTTTTATTAGCAAACGATTACTTAGTGTGAAACAAAAACATTAAAAAATAATGAAAACTGAAGAAGTTAACTAAATAAGTTTGTAGCTCCAGATTTTTTTCATGATCTACACATTCTTCTGAACAACGTACCACTGAGTTGGTACGTCAGTTTCTGAGCAGTCTGTATTTATAAAATATTGACGTTCATAAATTTTTGAAATAAATTACGGAAAAATTTACTTGTCTAACTTCTAACTCTAAAATGAAATAGATATTACACTTTGAGTATCTTTGAAACATTCTGTTTTTCTATAATCGCAAAATTACACCAGCAATAAATAACCGAGACGAAAAAATCACTTTCCCAACACGTGTACCGCAAAGGTAAGTGCTAATGCTTTTGCGCCATTCTTTGAAATTACAGAAAGGCTAATCATCATAGGCGCGACATGCGGGCACTGTATGATAAATATCTATATTTCATACATTTTAAACACACACAAAACGTCCAATTAATCTTGCACATTAGTACAAAGCAACAATACATTTTACTTGGCGGTAATATTAATTAGTCCGTTTTACGCAACAAAATCAATTAATCGAATTGCGTACAAAACGAAGTTTTGGCCATATTTTACTGTATAAGTGAAGCCCGAAAAGTATTGTCCACTTGACAAGAATTGTTACGTTCTCATCTTCTTGTGTGTGCGTCGCGGCTTGTTTGTTAACACATAACCACAATTCACGGATTAACTGTCGCACCTATAACTCATCATTAACTGATTTAACCGCACGTTACGGTGGTGTGTTGTGGACGCTGTTAATTCTCATTACACCATCATCTCAATAAGTTAAGGATGACGTTTCTTTGGAACAACACAAACACACAACAAAGTTTCCTTAGTTGTTTAGATGCTGCTGGTGGTGAAATTTCTGAAGTTTCAGAGTGGGTACATTTTATAACTGCCTCTATGGTCATTACTGTACGTTTGAGGACTGCATAATCCGCTAATTAGGTGGTCATAAATTCACATTACCATAGTACGTAATGTATTTAACTATGCAATTATTTTGTTTGTGTCTAACAATAGCAAAACCAGCTTCTGTGCATTTTTCGCTAAAACGAACGGAGAGTTTATTTAACTATTTCTATGCTACTATCTAAAAGCTTTTTTGGTCAGCTTTTATTGAAACTTCCTTGCATTTTTGGCATTTTTTTAACATGGATGATTAGAAATTTAATACCTAAGAAAATTCATCTTGGTCTCGGTTAAAAACCCCCTTCAGTTTTAGAAATTATCACCTTTTTTAAGCAGATTGGTAAGGTAGACATACAGGGTGACCCAGGGGTGCGTAATCGGTCTATAATTTTTTTATTGTTTAAAATACTGCGATTCTGCTTTCATTATCCGATAGAGCGACTTTAAAGTCCACAAACTCAAAATGTTTTAATTGTACACAGCGTGGTAAATCAAAGTTACATTTTTTTAAATAAAACACCCTATATATTTTTGCATAATTGAATTCTACGCAAAAAAATAATGTAACTTTATTTAAAGTATTATGGGTCTATCTCTTTTCGTTTCGGAATTATTTAACTTTTCATTATAAAAAAGACCAATTTTTGAAAAATCACTGCGAAGTCGCCTATGAATATTTTCCGGTAAATTTGCAACAGAAAAATTGAGAATACCTTGTAGTTTTAGGAAGTAGTCTACTTTTATTTGAAATACGGAAACAATGTATAGGGTGTGCCAAAAACCAAAAAGTTGAATAACTCATTTTTTTTAATGGAACACGTATTTCTTTACACGTACCTATAGCATTTTTCATAAGCTTTCTAATGATATGCGGTTTGTATTGCAAATTTACAATATTTCTTAGTGTTCAAAAAAATAAAAATATTTTTTATTTATTTTAATAATAATTCTTGATGAGTGAAATTCATTTATGTATCAGGTAATAATTAAATTACTAATGTAATTAGTCACATTAATACATATCAAAAAATTAATTACCATTCGACTATCAGATTCTAGGCTAACAAATTGTCTTGTAATAATTTTTTTTTTAAATCTCGAAAAATATTTTAAATTTGCGATGCAAACCCTATACCGTTAGAAAGCTTATCAAAAATGATATCGACATATTTAATAAAATACAGAGTGTTCCATTTAAAAAAAATGAGTTATTCAACTTTTTGCGTTTTGACACACCCTGTGTATTATCTGCGTGCTTTAACTAAAAGTCGTCTATGTCCTAAAACTACAAGGTATTCTAAGTTTTTCTGTTGCAAATTTATCGGAAAATATTCATAAGCGACTTTGCAGTGATTTTTCAAAAATTGGTCTTTTTTATAACGAAAAATTGAATAATTCGGAAACAAAAAGAGATAGACCCATAATAGTGTATATAAAGATACATTATTTTTTGCGTAGAATTAAATTATGCAAAAATATATAGGGTGTTCCATTTAAAAAAGTGTAACTTTGGTTCACCACCCTGTATACAACACCCTGTGTATAATAAAAATGTTTTTGGTTTGTGGACTTTCAGTCGATCTATCGGATAATAAAAACAGTAAAAAAGTTATAGACCGATTACACACCGCTGGGTCACTCTGTAAGTGTTTTTATTACTTTGGATGTTTTTTTGACAAGTTGTATCAAATGTAAAATCTGCTACAATAACTGTCCAATTTTTTTGTCCACAACTGTACATAATTATACAGTGTGGTCCCGATGTGACCTGCGGAAAAAATTCTGGGTCATTAGAAGGATCCAACAAGTCCGATAAACCTTTTTTTTTAGGTCAAAAATAATGAAGATAAATTAACCCCTATTCACACACATTTGATGCTACTGATCACAGTCGTAGTCAGAAATTAATTGTAAAAGTGCTTCTAAGTGAGTTTTACTCATAATCACCTATTATCTAATAGAATTTATTTGACGTGTTATAACGGACCACATGTATATTCATGCAAAACTAAATTTTCCTGGATTTAGTAGATAACATAAAATTGGGGCATTTGATTACGTACAAAAAATTAAATTATAAGTAGTGCTTGAAGTCCTGCACATACAGGGTGACTCATTGATGAAGGCATCCATTTAAATTCATTTAAATAAATTAAATGGCACTTCAAATGGGAATTTAAAGTGTACGTCTTAAAATTATTTTGCCTTATACACGGCATTTCATTTTTACAGTGCAGCCTTTAACATAGTTTTTTTAAATGGCACCGCCTATATATTTGTACAAATTTAAATTTGCACTTTTTTAGGCTGTATAAATCAGTTTAGTTTTTGCAATTTACTTTAGCACATTATTAAAAAATCGTAGTGCTCTTGGTTTTTGAGATATCAAGGTGAGACTTTGTCCGTAGGTAAACAAACATCTGAGGTATCTTTGACAAAAACCATACATTTGCATTGTAGCATCACTTTGCTGGGACACATTCATTTTGGTAAATTTTGAAAGACCATAACTTTTCGCGTAAAATACATACCTAGAAATCACATCTAGACATAAATTTTAATAAAATTTTGACAAAAGATTATTAAATAAAAATGACAGAAGTTTACAATGGTAAACTAAGTAAATAAAAAACCAAGATATCACAAATCAACAGCGATAACATATCACTTGCAGTTACAAAATTGTTTCTTCTAATGTGTCATGATCAATTCTACGAAAAGCTATTATAATTCTTTCTTGTATATTTTCTCTGGTAGTGCCGTCGTTTTTTTTTTCATTTTTATTTAATGATTTCTTATCAAAATTAAAGTTTATATGGTAGCGCTCAGCTCCGTTTGCGTGTGCGTCATCTGACATTTCTGTCACTACGTTTACATAGCAGGGGCATAGCGGTGACAAACTATCAAATATTTTTTGAGGTTACGAGGTGTTTAAATTATGAGTTGTTACAAAAAATACAGATTCACAAAACAAGAACTAACAAACGCAGAATCAAAAACCTAACGAAACGCAAATCACAAATCACAATAAACGAACGGAAAATACTTGCGATTAACACCGATAACACTTTCGACAACCATGCGACGACGTCTATAATTTACTGTCAATGTCAGGTTGACAAATTCGTGACACTTGACGGTGTTGTCGAAGTGCACATGTAAATTAATGTTCAAGGATACCACCCTTAGATACCCCTTAGTTGTTTAAATTTGCATTGTTTTTGATAATTTTTTTACAGCTTTGTGTTGGTAATGAAAAAATGAAATTGATGACGCACACGCAAATCGAGCTGACCGCCACTATATCTCGATGAGATAAGCATGCAGTTTACATAAAAAAATTATTTTCACAACAAAATCAAAACGTCACGTACAAAAAACGCCAGTCTGATGTTGTTATGTCAGAATGTATTGTTTTACATGACACACTGCGTTGGTATCCAAAGGATTTTATTTGCATTTTTCAGAATAACGGAGTTAGCTCTGAAACTATCAACTTTTGGAAAACATTAAAGAGATGAAAAAGACGTAAAATGAGATATTGAATAATAGTAATAAAATACAGAAGATGCTATTTGAAAAAATTAAGTTATGGTCCTTCAAAGTTTGCCAAAATGAATGTGTCACAGCATGGTAATGCTACAATGCAAATGCACAGTCTTATCACCCAAAAATACCCCCGACAGTTATTTACACACAGATAAAATTCCAACTCAATATTCCAAAAACCAAGCACACTGCGATTTTTTAATTATGTGCCTGCAGACGCACAAAATTGTAGAAAAAATTAAATAACTTCTGAATGGTTAAAGCAAATTGCAAAAACTAAACTGATTTATAAAGCCTAAAAACTGCACATTTATATATGTATAAATATACAGAGGATGCCATTAAAAAAAACTAGGTTAAAGGCTGCACTGTAAAAATGAGACACCCTGTATAGAGCAAAATAATTTTAAAACCTGCAATTTGACTTCCCATTTGCAGTGCCATTTGATTCATTTCGATATCTTTGACAGTGTAGGTGCAATCGAGCACGCCCGCATAAATGACTCACTCTGTATAGCTTTTAAAAATTTGAGGTCTACTAACTTTTTTTATACATTTGAAAACAATCTAGAAAGCTCAAATACTATCTCAGAAATCCAAAAATTTTCAAAGAATACTAATTATTTTGAAAACGGTTAAATTTAGACATAAGAAAAACTGAGCAATCTAAAAACGCACTAAAAACACAGCTTTCTATTTAAAAGAAAACAGTTTATGTCAATTATGGCTATATATTGTAGCTAAATTATGTACAAAATATTTTTAATGAAGGGTGTTTACGGAAGATCTGTATATTTCTTATTTATGCATTACTGTTTTCTCTTTTATTTAAAATGATTCAATGGAAATAGTGGGGCTATGTTTCAAATAAAATACCCGGTCCAGCACAGACATGTGTTTATTTAAGAGGCGTTTTCGGAATAACTTATTTCCATAAAAGTTTTGTTATCCATTAGTGAGTAGAGGAATAAAACGCCTAGTACATCTGAAGAGTCTCTCGAGCAGGGTTCTAGTGGATTTCAAGGCAGGTAACAAGACTGGTTCAGTCCACCTACGCTGATTTGGTCAGTTGGTCTCGCGGTCACTGTATCGCATACCGCGTTTCTAAATTACTCCATTTATTTGCCATTTCAATACCCTTCTTCAAACAGACAAAAATCCTCGGAAACAAATTGTTTTCAGCCGCTCAAGGCTACAGCATGTAAAACACGTTTGTTTAACATTGACTAGAAATGTTCGACAATTTTCCATGGCCCAATCTTATCGCTAATGTATTCAAAAACCGAATATTCGCCAGTCAGTGTGGGACGTTAAGACACCAACTTCATTAAGTTTATCACTGATCCGATTACCACAGCTGAGAATTTCCCCGTTCTATTGACGTTTCTTCTGTCTTTTTCGCGAGATTTTGGGCAAAACGGTCGAAAAAGAGACGCAACTTCCTCAGGTGGAGAGCGACTTAATATCTAAATCCCCGTTGTGTGGTCATTGAGAAGTCAGTGGCTGCTGCAGGAGGCTATCTTGATCGCAGTGAGCTCTATATGACAGTTGAAGACTGAGTCAAAGCCTACTGAATGTTTCGATGTCAGATGAAGATAATGACTTCGCAATTTGTTAGTTATGTGTTGGACACAAAGGGCGCATTATTCCGGAGAGGGCTCTTATCGAATTTGCTTTTTTCTGTCTTTTTGACTCAACAGTTTTAAACAAAAGCCCATAAAATTGTGATTTCCGGTTGTTAACTTATCTGATAGTGATTACGACAATGATAAATTGCGGCCGATTATGGCCGCTCTTGCACAAGACTAGTGCGCAATGACCTATGATGTTCAGTGGCACTTTTAACGGATGACTTGATTAAAAAATGGACGCTATTGTGTTTCTTTTAGGTCATTTCCGGTTGTTGTTAGTTTATGTTACCCTTTATTAAAAATATATCTGGTCGGTTGTATGTAGTCATCAGGTTTTTGCCTTTTCATATTCATTATGTAAGGCTAAAGGGGAACATGTTTTAGTGTGTTTCTAAGCCGCAAGGTGGCGCGGAATTTATTTTTCTACTGTGTTTTTAACCATTCAAAAAAAGTTTCAGGCTCATTATTACTCGTGGACCACTCTGTATAGTTTGTAGAAAAGGTAAGTGAAACAACACATAAACAAAAATAAGAGACGTATCAATGTAAAGCGGAACATAAAACTGACAGAAATAAGAAAATAATGCGGCAAAAATGTAAAAGTACGTAAAGGCGCCAAATTGTAAACGTACTTTTTGTTTTGAGAGAAAAAGAGATGAATGTAAGGGTAAAACATAACTTCAAACTTTAGTGTTGAATCCTTAGATGATTTACTCCTTAAATTATAAAAAAAATAAACGAAAATATTTTATTTATCTCTAAAATTTCTTAGTTAACTGAATTTGTTTAGTAAAGTCCCGAAAAACATTATTAATAAAAATCATGGCCACTGCGAGTCCAGTAGGATTTGCGCACGTCCACTATTTTTGACTAGAAAATACACAAATTTGGTGATTTTTGGAGAAATTATGTCCATTTTCCACCCCGGATCAGGTGTAACAATTTTTCTATGAAAAAAAAGTGTAGAAAAGGTAAGGAAACAACACGTAAACAAAAATAAGAGATTGAGAGAACACACAGGCGTATAAACGTAAAGCGGAGCGTAAACAGAAATAAGAGAATAATGCGGCAAAAGGTAAAAGTACGTAAAGGCGCCAAATTGTAAACATAAGAGCACATCCTAATCAAGGTAGAAAATATTTTTTGTCTATCTATAAAATGTAATGGTGGTTGCTTAAATTTTTTTTTGAAGTGCTCGAAATTACCTACCTAGTAACTTTAGGAAGAAAATTTAAATTATAATCGCGTTCAAAAAAACTAAAGAGAATTTAGTGCATTACATTAGAGAAAGTTCACTAGCAGGAACTATAATTTCTGAGATTTAAAGATTTTCGACGTTAATTCTTCAAAATCTATTGTTACCTCAGTCCGAAAAATATAGGTATACGGTCGAATTTTTTTTAAATTAATGAGAAATACTATTTATTATAATTTAAAACATCATAATGTAGGGTAAAGTGGGGCAGGTTTAGACGACTTTGAAAATTATTTTTAAATTTATTTAACCCAGTGTTTTTTATAAATTAGTATTGAAATTGCGTTTCGAGCTCATTATTAAGATTTTGATTTTTTGAAGTTGTCCGAAATGGTTGTAATTACAGAAGTTTCGAGTAATTTTATTAGTCAAATTTTTGCAATTAAAAATATCCATAAGTACCTACTACCACTTAGACTAATTTCAAAAAATCATTTCATAATGAGCTCGGAACACAACTTTAAACATTTATTAATAAATTATATATTAAACGAGAAGTCATTTAAGAGCGTAATCTTTTACAAAAAAAATCGCTGTAGTGGGATGCCACCTAAATTATTTTTTTAATAATTCGAAAACTAATTTTCGAAAAAAATACATTCTCTGGAAAATGGTCACATTTTTTAAAGTACTTGATGTAATTAGTTTTTTCGTAAGATAGAGTTTAGGAACCAAACGTTTGGTTTTATACTTTTGGCCTAAAAAATAAGACACAAGATTTTTCTCATTATTATTTAAACTTTTGAAAAATAAGGAATACGCATTTATGCTAAGTTGTAATTATAATAATATTTTTCCAAACTATAGACAGCATCCAAGATTTAAATATTAATTAGATAGTGTAGACATGTAGTCAATTTTTTAGTGTTTAGAAGAGAAAACTGTCATAACTTGAATCTATTTAAATAGAGTTGGGCGGAATTTTATGGCCTGTACTTTTTTCTACTTGTTGAAGCTTATATCAACCAATATTTTTAGCAATTCCAAGCTAATGAAACAAGCTATAAATGCAATTTACGTTAGATAAAATTAACTGTAAATCGTCTTCATTTTAATTTATAGCCTATAAATAATTATAAGCAATATCTCACAACATCGGTTGGCGGCTTATTTATTCATATTTAAGTGAATACAATAAATTTATAAAAAAATCTCATACCTACGGTTAATTAGAAAAATGTTAAATTCATAATTAGTCACATTATTGACGCCCACGCACATGACTCAGGTTTATTGTAAATTACTTAAGAGCTTATTATCAGTCATTTTCAAATACAAGTTTCACAATCATGCGGCACATGTTACAAATTGGAATAAAGAAAACCGCATTTTCTCCGAAGTCCTACTATAAAATATGATTAATGCTAAAATGGAACTTTTTAAACGACTCATCTTTCCGGAAACGTATAAAACACCGGACGTACAAATAATTTTTAAATAAATATTTGAACTGAAATAGACGGATATGTTTCAAGTTATGGTTGAGATAATATTTGGTTTTTCTTATTCTTTTTTGTCTATCTCTTAACTGTAAGCCAGGAATGTATACACAGTGCGTACACATACCAGGCAAACAATACTATACTGATCTTTTCAGCTCTTATACACGCTATTTTGTATAAAAATATTTGAATCACCCTGTATGGTATCCAAACTAAACGCAAATAATGCCTGTCGTGTAAACGGCTTTTACTAACAGTAAAAAATCCAATACAATTTTGGAACAATTGCTTTATAGTTTAATTTTTATCTGTAATTTTTGCTGAGTAAGAATTAGTTTGCTGAAAGTTTCTTTGTTACATTATGAAGAAATTCTATTGATGAGTGAAACAGTTAAAGAGTTATTGTGCACAAAATAATACAAATGTTGGTTTGACCATGACGTTTGACACTCAATTAAAATTTTTCTTTTGTATTTCGTGTACTCGTGTAGAGAAATTCTCAAGATAAATAAAACGAGAAAAATGTTTTGTCAGGACAATTTCACAATAACTTAGTGTTTAATAGTGAATAAGATTCTTCTCACTTTATTAAACTTTTTAACAATTTAATTAAACGTAACAAAACAAAAAACAATGAACATAAAGAAGTAGATATAAACAAATAAAGCTGGCATCACACAATAGCTGTTTGAAGTGATTATCAAGTCAGACCCCTCTTTACTGTGCCATCAAATTAAAAACAGCTGAGCAATGACAATCAATGAATGAATGAAGTGGCTGAGGTTTGATTGGACGGTAGTTAGTAGCCAATAACAAAGTGGGTCGCATATCGTTGCTAGGATACGAGGCGCGTGTGTGGTCTGTCCCGTAGTAGTATCGACCGTCAGAGTGTGCTATTTACAGGAAGGTCGATCCAGAGTCACAAAACTATTGCACTAACAATAATAATGACAATAAATAATATACTATTACTCGTATACAGGTATTTTTTAGTTGCGAGTAACGTACGCATGAAAATCTTATTTTATTCGACAGTTACAGAAAATAGAAAATTTTTACTCCTGCTTTATGATTATTATCATTCAAATTAGTAATATACATGATATACACATTATACAAAGTCGCTAAAAAGTATGGATACAGTTAAATATTATCAAAACTTATTAAAATTTGGTGTATGCCTAAGAGTATACAGAATGCTCAAAAACTGGCGCACTAACTCAGTGGTACGTTATTGAGAAGCAAGTGCAGATTACGGGAAAAATGTTGAAAAAATTCCTAAAGTTATATTTTAAAAAATCTGGAGCTACAAACTTATTGTGTTAATTTCTTTAGTTTTCATTATTTTTTTATATTTTTATGTTTCATACCAGGTAATCGTTCCGTAACAAAACGATGAATAATTATTTTAAAATTTACTATTAGATTTTAGCAGTTTTTTAAATTTAAAAAAATTAAAATTCATCCAAAAAATCACAATGTGTAGATGTGCCAACACTGGGAATTATTTCCTAGGAAACCGTTACAAAAATAATTTATTTTTATTGTTGCTCAAATTCTATTGAGATCAGACTGTTAGACAACGTTGCCACATATCATTTACCTAAAATTAGTTATTTATCAATAACTTTAATACAAAGAATTTTTTTACTATTTTTACCATTATACGTAACCACTTCTCTACCACACACCATTAAGTTGGTGCGCCAGTTTTTGAGCACGCTGTATAAAAATTGTATTGTTTCAGATGTTTATTAAATTTCTATCTCAATTTGTTCTTCGGATACAAGGCTAACTTGATTTTTTTAAATAGTAACAAGGGTCAAATTTAATATTTTTAATATTATTGAGAAGAGCATTTTTTTTGAGTTCTATGGCATAACACATGCATACCTTAATTTAATTGACACTTAAAAAACATTTTAAAAATTTCGAAAAATGTAAAATTTTGTTAGTCTTGAAAATGTTGTCTTTACCTATCGCTAGCTCATTAACCAAAAATTAAGTAAAAGTTATAAATGATTGGTAAAATAACACTTTTAACTGAAAAAGAACACGTTTTAATTAAGGAATTTTAAACACGGAATACTTGATTTTGATGCTACAAAAGATGTTCAAACTGATTTCCACTTTTTGGCTTTCTGTCTCCATGATAAACCAACATGAGAATTTTTTTCGCTCAGTTTTACTTAAATGTACTATTATTAAATTATAATTATTGCACCCAAGTTTAATTTTTGGCTAATATACAAGTGACGGATATCGCTAATATCAGTATTTTCAAAGCTAACTTAGTTTTGCTATTCCAAAAAATTTTTGCATTTTTAATTTTTTGCCATTTAATAAAAGTAAAGGGTGGGTATTATGTTACGTCACTGAATTCAGAAAAAAATTCTCTTTTAAAAATGATTTTAAAGTTGACCCTACGTGCCATTTAAAAAAATTAAGTTAGCCTTGTATTTTCAAAATAAATGAAGATAAAAATTTGAAAAAGCTCTCAGATGATAGAATTTAAACACTTTTAACCGTTTCCCAAATTTCAAGGTTTTCTTTTAAACCGTTCTGAAAATATTTAACTGAAGGTATCCATACTTTTTAGCGACCCTGTATAAATGATTTTTTTTAAAACGGGAGACTTTGGATTGGTATTTCAGAAAATAAAAAAAAAATTAAAACACCTTTTGTGTTTTACCCTCTTTGTAATACAAAACCACCACTTTAATATTTTAAATGGAATAACCTCTCTTGTTATACCTCAAATAAAAGGTATTTTGTTTCCAATAAAGTAAGCCCGGTGTTTTGTAAAACTGTGATACTTTTACAATTTTTATTAAAGAAAAATTAAATGGAGGTCACGAAATGGCATGAACGAAGTGAGTGTCATGAGAGTGCCAGATATTGCGAGTTTCGCAATAAAGGGTGATTCTTAAATAGACCGACACAATTTCATCACAACTTTCCGAGGATAAGTAGAAACAATCTGCAGCACATTTACGCTTTTATTTCATAGGGGTAGAAATCCCCTTAATCCGTGCCACTTACGGCGCTCATGAGCTGTAGTAGAACAAAATGTGTTCGTTTTCATCATGAATATCGGTAATACACAGTAATTATTGTTACATTGGTCAAGTACATTGTCATCAAATGAATATCATGCTTTCTACTAACTGTTCTAATTCGGAAATAAAATTACCGTTAGGGGCGCCACTGAGCTAGGTCGAAAACAGTAACCATAAATGGCGGGAAAATGTTTATTCGGATATTTTGAGCGTTGTACGAATTTTGGGGCTTCACAATTATTACATTGCCTATGCGGAATGATTATTGCATCTTTGAAGCAAGAAACTTATGTTGACAAATGAGAGATGACGAGGAAAACACGAATAACGAATGACTATTTGGTTCACTTTCTTTACTGGAAAATTATTACAAAGACATTGAAAAACCTACCTTTTGGCATAATTTACGTTTAAATGTATCAGCAGTTGTTAATCTTTATTGTAGTTTTGTAGATTTACCGCAGCATTTCATGATTTTTTCAGTGGAAAATTCTAATCTAAAATTCATAACACTTCACTAATTTATTGGTTTCTTGAGCCAAACTTTGTGTTCGCTGTGATCCATTACTTATAATCTTTAATTAGACAACTGTTTGATAACACTTTGTAAACAAAATTTAATTATTTTTCACTTTTTATCCACTTTCAAGTTCCAACAATAAACACATTATACCATGAAAAACTACAGAACCAAAGTCAACGCTAGTATTTACCACCACGTACTTTTAAAGTAATTCTTTCTATTGTAAGTAATTAACACTATACACGCAAAATTGTTGAACAATTCATTAAATGTCAGTTAAATGTGGCATTACAAAAATTTCTTTACTGTTTTCGACATAGTTCAAAAGTCATCACCAGAGGGCGTCTAGTTAATTTTATTTCCGAATACTACTTTGGAGCATACCAGTGGCGTACGCTTGATTTCCAACATAAAGTGGTGATTCTAAAAAGGTTTTTACTTTTTTTCCCCAGCTTGTAGTCACTCATTTGATACTACTATGGGTAGAAGCTTGTCGGTCTATTTAATATATAATATATCACGCTGTATATTCAGATAAAACCACCAACAAAAATTTGGTGCCAAAAGACATTACAAAAAAATCATGGCCCTTGCGAATCCACTAACTAAAAACTATAAATTAAAAATACAAGTGTCCGTCATATTGGACATAGCATATTTCAAATTAAAAAAAACTCAATAAACTTTAACAAATGAAAAAAATATATACAGTGAAGATGTTATTTTGCTCAACATTGCCGTTTCTATGAAACTGTTTGCAATGCATTGACATGGATTTTAAAAAAATTAACATAGAATATACAATTAATAGTATTATGCGTGTTATGTAATGTTCAGTAAAATTAAATCTTCACCATATAATACAGACGATCTAAGAACTCTAATAATGCATTGATTAGAATTTTTTAAATTAAAAATAAGATTATTAGTAAAATTATGTCTCATGTAATGTTCAGTAGTTCAGTAAAATAAAAACCTCAGTGTGATATATAAAGTGTATCAGAAATACGTGTCTTTATTTAAATAGATAGGTAACAGAACTCAACAAATAAAACAACTTTTCTATGTGTAATTTTTCAATAAAAAAATTTGCAAGTTTACTTAAAAGATAACATACTGAAACGTGTACCCGCCTATGGATACAAAAATAAAAGAGTAGAACTATTTTCGTTGTGATAGAAACGAACAATTTAAACAATTTAACTAACTATTAAACAAACACTGACCGGCTCGTTTGCACAAAATAAAGGAGGAAAACAATTTAAATTATAAATAAAAATTTTGCAAAATGTTATATAGAAAAGTTGATTTATTTGAGGAGTTTTATTAGTTACTACGTGGTAAAATTAACACACGTATTTCTGATACACTCTGTATTTATAAAAACAATTCATTGATCATTTCTCTCGGAGTATTTGGAAAAGATGGCCACAACTTAATAATTTCCTTTCTTGCGTTTTTCTTTCCTTTTCCTTTTAACTGTTTCATATTCCCTGAGACTAAATCAATAATATTCATCACCATGCATCTCAGAATCAAATTCTTTTTGCATTTTTTTTCTTATTTTTCGTTAGTTTTGGTTCTACTGTTTTAAGTTTCATGTTGTGTTGTGTACTGGTAAAGTTAATAAAATTGCTTTCTTGTTGATGAATTCGTTTTACGGCGACACCATGAACCATGAACAGGCAACAGCACTGAATGCACTTTTCAACTGTTCTTGCGTCCATATAAAACCACAAGTTTCTATACTTTTCCGTTTATAGTTATTGATGGGCATCTAAAAAAGACCAAAATTATACCTATAATACAAAAAATTGCTAATAACTATAAAATAATATACCTAATAATAAAAATAAATAAATAAAAATTAAAAAATTTAACGATATGCAATTTTGATGATTTTTTAACAGATCTATGTCGCAATTTGGCAAAAGTTTTTGAGTCAAAGCCGTGTTGGAAATGATAAAAACGGTTTAACAATGTTTCGGGTTTTAGACAGAATTGTTTCATTATACGGGAATTTGGAACTGAAAAATGACCTAACACGTTTTTGAAAATTCCAGAACATTGACTTCGTTACTTTAATTTGGAGAAAAATCAACACTGATTTTTGATCAAATTGAAAAAAGTGCTGAAACGCTTGGAGGAAATGTTTTTCAACCTTATTTGCTGTTTTGTGTTTTCTGACTTAAGTTTGTCGGCTTTTAAACTGATTTGTGTGTTTTAAGCTAATTAAAATTAATTTAAATCAAATTAATTAAATTTGAAGTAAAAAAACGTTTTATTATATTTTTTAATAACAACACAATATTACAAATTTCTATCTTTTTACAGTATTTTGCAAATTTTTCATGGAAACGTTCTCCTAGTTATGAGGAAAAGATTAGGTACTTTTGTACCTTTGTTTTTTTCAGCATTTATTTTTCTTTTATTTTACGTTATGTTCTGATGAAGTTAATAAAGTTTAGCTCTTCTTGCCGGATCACTTTCTTCCTGATGATGTCGGTTTAAGAGCCGGAAAAGACCGAAAAATATATTTAAATAAATTCCTAATTCCAAATGTTAATTGGCATCTATCCCAGTTTTATAAAAAAAGTCAGGTATTTAGAATATTTCGTATGTAGTGGTTATAACATTTAAACAGCTCTTAATAACGTAGAGTCCAAAAATAAAAACCTTTGTTCTGATTTGCAACAGCAAATATATGAACTATAACCGAAAACGTCACAAAATATTTGAATAAACGAACTGTTACACCACCTATCGAATTGCCTCAAAATTAAAAGCATGGTATCTTCCCTACAGCCAACTCTCCCGGGCTTACCCTCTTAATTTATTATTTTTTATTAACTACTGCGCATTCGTAATTTAACGTCTCCCATTAAGAAAAAAAGTATTAGGTTAATAGAAAATAATTATTAAATTAGCAACTTTGAAGAAATGTATCGACTTCAGGATTTTTTTCGAAATTTTTCGTTTGTGTTTTTAAATGTACGAGTAACTAATTGGTTTCTAAAACCATTCGAATCACCGAACGAAGAGGTGTGAAATGAACTGAATTTTTTTGTTTTGTTCCAAAAATTTAAAGTTTTTCAATTTATTTTTTAAAATTTTTGTTGCTTTAAAACTGTAAAGTTATATCAACTTTTTGTTTTGCCTTATTGCAGAAATACGTGCATCCATCCAATGCTCCGTTCACATGAACACATTTTAAAAAACTGCGAATGATAACGTTTACAAGTAGAAAAATTGCAAGGAATGCATGCAGATGCGTGAGTCATGTACTTATATAATTCTCAATGTTATATAGGGTTGAATTATTGACTGTGATGCTCGGACAGTCCCAACAAATACCATAAACTAAATATTACACTTTACTGCCACTAAATGTCCACCATGAAATAAAAATGTATACTATACGAGTTTATAACGTGGCCAATAACTTTTATATGGCATCTCCTTATGCCTTCAGAACGTTTACTTACCGCTGAAAAATAGCTGGTCTTGATATCATACCTACTGCCTGGATACGTGGAAGAATAAAACGATGGCAACTTTATCAACTTTAAGTACTTACCATAAAAATACTCTGCCTAATTTAATTATTTGTTGGTTGTAAAATTCATTTTTGTGCGATTTCGCAGAAATAAAAGCTGTTTTAAACGCCGCTGAGGTTTTATGGGAGATGCGCTTTTCAACAAGTGCACATTTTATTCAAGCATAAAATTTCGCTTAAAATTAAATTTCGACCTTCCTTGTACCAAGACATTATTTTCATTTTCCTTCGTGTTAGATAGCATTTTTTGATTAAGTACAATTTATTTTGACGTAACCTTCCAATGCAATGATACGAATAATGTCAAATCTTAAAGTTCATCTCGGAATACATCAATAGAGCAAATCCAAATGTAGGTTAAATGTTCCAGACGTGATCTCAACATAAATCTCTTCTCAGGACTTTTAAATGTGAGCAAATTTTTGGAAGTGAAAAAACTGCTCCTCTCTAAATTGTACGACTTGTTTATTAATTAAACAACGAAGTGAGTGCAAAAAGTACGTTCACAGAGACATTTATTACTGATGATGCAATTTATTGCTAATGGATGGCAACGTGTAGGAGGCAAAAGCTTATTGGACTCCAAACTGATCTGCATAAACATTTGTCACCGACTTCAAAACACTCGTTTCAATTCCATTTGGACAAAAAGATTGCTTGTTGATGCAACAATTTAATTATGCATTCGAACCGCTGTAAATATGCCAGTGGTGAAATTGAAAACAATTCATTTTTGCATTTACAAAATATTAAGAAACCTTTGAAATAACTGACACTGATTTATGTCAAGCAGGATTTTTTTGTATTTTTTTGAACTATGTTCTTCCTTCATCAAATTGTGGCACATTAAAGTTAAAAAATGAGTGGAGAGTGTTATGCCATAAATGTGGAAGTTGGCACACCGCTAAAAGGTTCGTTAATAACCCAGTTATATTATTTTCAAAAATTTGGAACCATGCAGGTAATAAAGTGATGGAAGCAAATTGTCCCGAGTTGATTCAAGACGGCAATAAAAATATCAACCAACTTTTGGGTAACGGGAACAAATTGAGTAACTGTTTACTAACAATTTTGCAGAATATGAGACAATGGTTTCGTCGGCTGAAAATAAATGCAACCAGTTGAAGAGCCAGCTTGAGCGCATCAAACAGTACTACAGCAGTCAATCCGAGGCCAAATTTCCACTCTCTTTAGATTCAAAAAAGAAGCTTTCTGTTAAAGCCAAAGCAACAAAAATGATCAGACAGAACTCCAACGCAATCAGCACCGACAGAACCGGTGCTGCTTTGGGAACAATCAACAACATCTTAACTGGAATTACCAAATCAATGCAAGTTCCTGATTTGCTCCCGAAAGCAAAAATTTCCGAAGTCCAAAGCTGCAGTAAATTGGAACAAGTTTTCGGCGTTGACGAGGTTACAATCAACACTAAATCGAAACAATCAATTCAACTCAAACCAAGAGGGAAAATAAAGAGCAAAGCAAAAGTTGCGTCAATTAGTTCTTCACGGAACTTCAAAAAAATGAGGAAAGCAACGACCAGTCTTCCCGATAAACGGCACACCAAAAGCAGCGAAAGTCAAATCCTTAAAGTGGCACCTGCTATAAATAAGCGGGCACGAAAAGTGGCAACTAAACCGAAAGTTTTTGAAGCACCTAGAAAGTCACTGGTTCCCAGCATTGTCAAACATAGTGCGAGAAATCCGGATTTGGTTGAAATATATCACAATAATGCTGTTAAACAAACCAAGTCAAGTGATAGTGACATTAATAAGAAGAAACCTAAAGTTGAGCCAGATGTTGAGGTGGTTCCGCCCTTAAATATTGGTGAAAATGATAACCAAGTTGATCAGAACAAGGGTGTGGTAAGCATTTATAAAAACTACACCTTGCCTACCATTTCTTCAAGAATGAAGCAAGCAGCAAAGTACTACATGCACTCGTTCAATATTAAAACTATACCGTTTTGTCTTTCCACTTCGACAAGTCCTAGCCACAATATTGGGATTAATATTCAACAAGTGATGAGTATGGTGAAAACTAAACAACCAGTCGGGAAATTATCACCAACTCTTGCCTATAACATTGGTTTGGCTGCGGGAAAATGGGAAGATAATCCTTTATCGATTTTGGGTTCGACTGTGACAACTAAAGCGTTTCCGTAATTAATATAATTTGCCAGAAAAAATATTAATTTGGGTGGTTTCAGATCACAGTGTCCCCTTTCTCGAAGTACGGTCAACTACCAACACCTTCAAGAGATTGCAAAAACTATACCACAAGACATAATTGAAGAAAATGAAGAAGTTGAAGACGAAGTTTCGCCTGAAACTCGCTCAATGATTATTACAGGCCCATCGGGTGATGTAAAAGTAATCAATAAGAAACAGACTATTTGGAGCGCTACTTCTGAAGAGAAAAGATGCACTTGTGTGGTCCCCAAAGGAACGGGGTTTCAACAAATCGTCAACAAATTTAATGGAATTTCTACAAAACCCAAAGTATGGGAAATCAACTAGTTAGTCTAGTTCTAACTTGTTTTTTCAACAGAACACTAGTGCGTCAGTTATTAAAATGAAAGAAAGAAAATCGGAACAAATTGGTTCTGGTGAAGCACCTCTCCAAACCGATTTCATGCCTTTGCACAACAAGGAGAGGAAATTTAAGGAAGTTTTGGGTAAATTACACGACGAGTTTGAGAATATGACAAGGTGAGTGATTTTTGATTAAATACAAAATCACTGATGATTTTCACAGGACTTATGATGAGTTGGTGAAAAGGAATGAAGAAGGTAAAGCAACACCTGAATGTCTCCAACAACTCGAAAAGTTGGACAATGAACTTAACAGTAAAGAAGAAGAAATCGTGATGGTCATGACGTTGTACAAAGAGGTGCTGGCTTTGAAGCAACAAGTGAAAACTCTGAAAGAACGTGCAAGTAAGGAAAGTGTTTCCATACATAGCCAGGTTCCGAAAATTGGTGGCAAAAATATGGAAACTGCGGGACTCTTGAATAAACTTCTGCAGAGGCTTCACTATTACCAGTCGCATTACAAAAAAACATAAATTTGTAACGAGAAATCGTGTGTCAGTGTTGTACTCTTACAACAGATAAATAAAGAATGGCAAAAAACTTGGTTTTATTAATTTTTACCTATAAAACATAGCGCGCAATTTATTTAGATACTTGCAACTGTTGAATAAACTTTAATTAATTGATATGTTAAGAAAGTGACATGAAATTTTTGGTGTTAAAGAAGTTATAATCATAAAAAAAACAACACAATACAACTCAAGTCAAAAGGGAAAATAAATCTTGGGCTCTACTATATGTGAAGGATTTCTCAAAACCTTCAAAAAGTTGCAAAAACCAATACCACAAGACATAATTGAAGAAAATGAAGAAGTTGAAGACGAAGTTTCGCCTGAAACTCGCTCAATGATTATTACAGGCCCATCGGGTGATGTAAAAGTGATCAATAAGAAACAGACTATTTGGAGCGCAACTTCTGAAGAGAAAAGATGCACTTGTGTGGTCCCCAAAGGAACGGGGTTTCAACAAATCGTCAATAAATTTAATGGAATTGCTACAAAACCCAAAGTACGGGAAATCAACTAGTTAGCCTAGTTCTAATTTGTTTTTTCAACAGAACACTAGTGCTTCAGTCATTAAAATGAAAGAAAGAAAATCGGAACAAATTGGTTCTGGTGAAGCACCTCTCCAAACCGATTTCATGCCTTTGCACAACAAGGAGAGGAAACTTAAGGAAGTTTTGGGTAAATTACACGACGAGTTTGAGAATATGACAAGGTGAGTGATTTTTGATCAAATACAAAATCACTGATGATTTTCACAGGACTTATGATGAGTTGGTAAAAAGAAATGAAGAAGGCAAAGCAACACCTGAATGTCTCTAACAACTCGAAAAGTTGGACAATGAACTTAACAGTAAAGAAGAAGAAATCGTGATGGTAATGACATTGTACAAAGAGGTGCTGGCTTTGAAGCAACAAGTGAAAACTCTGAAAGAACGTGCAAGTAAGGAAAGTGTTTCCATACATAGCCAGGTTCCGAAAATTGGTGGCAAAAATATGGAAACTGCGGGACTCTTGAATAAACTTCTGCAGAGGCTTCACTATTACCAGTCGCATTACAAAAAAACATAAATTGTAACGAGAAATCGTGTGTCAGTGTTGTACTGTTACAACAGATAAATAAAGAATGGCAAAAAACTTGATTTTATTCATTTTTACCTATAAAACATAGCGCGCAATTTATTTAGATACTTGCAACTGTTGAATAAACTTTAATTAATTGATATGTTAAGAAAGTAACATGAAATTTTTGGTGTTAAAGAAGTTATAATCACAAAAAAAAACAACACAATACAACTCAAGTCAAAAGAAAAATTAAATCTTGGGCTCTACTATATTTGAAGGATTTCTCAAAACCTTCAAAAAGTTGAAAAAACCAATACCACAAGACATAATTGAAGAAAATGAAGAAGTTGAAGACGAAGTTTCGCCTGAAGCTCGCTCAATGATTATTACAGGCCCATCGGGTGATGTAAAAGTGATCAACAAGAAACAGACTATTTGGAGCGCAACTTCTGAAGAGAAAAGATGCACTTGTGTGGTCCCCAAAGGAACGGGGTTTCAACAAATCGTCAATAAATTTAATAGAATTGTTACAAAATTTTCCCACTTAAGCATGGCAACTAAATGGATGGACGCTAAAAAATTTAACACCAAAATGGACTTTGACTGTAAAGTTTTTGTGTTTAACATCATTTAACCTTCAATTTGATGGAATGCCAAAACATTTTTAAACTTAAAAGTTTTAATTATTAAAATAATAAAAAGAGTGCAAATTCCGACAAAGACAAAATAATTCATTTGGAATACTCATTCAAGACAAAATTCTCTGCCCCAAGCTGGCAAAAAATTGAATATGGCCAATTCTTCAGTAGCACAAATTATTCAAGTACATGGAGAGCAAGGTAATTATTTAAAAAAAAAGTCCTGGAAATACACGAGTTGTGATACAAATATGTCAAAGTTGTCGCAGAAGCACTTTAAGAGAAGTCACTGCTATTAAGGATTGCAGAAACATATTCCAAATGTTCTTGAGAATGTTGTTTCAGATGGATAAAAAATCAGAATTTGGTAGAAACAAATGAATACGAAAATGTTACTTTCCAAAATAATGATTTTAACTAGACAAAAAAAAACATCACTCACTTCTTTTCAAAAATAAGAAAGAACTCTGTCGGTCAAAAGTTGGTGGCAGGAGACATGCAATGACTGGAAAAGCGTCATATTTATTATTTATTTAATAAATTGATGTATGCGTTGGAGATTATGAAATTCTCGAAAACGAGTAATTTAAAATAAAAATGAGATCTTGTAAAAAAGACTTTCAAAAGTACGGTTAAATTTGTCAAGGAACAAATGGTATTGAGCATACATGTTTGCAAAGGGTCTTGAGCAATTTGTAAACACCATCAAATATATTTTGTAAAGACGTTTGTTATCATCTCCGACTGAAAAATTATATCTCAAAGGTTTATTTTTATTAAAAAAAATATGCTTCTTGTCACACACCACAACTTTTGAAATAATGATTCGGTAATTCTGTACAATAACGTTATGTCTTGGCCAGCAAACCGCCTTGATTTAAATATCATTGTGTCATTTTTCCACAAAATAAAAAATTACCTTAGAAATCTTCCTCGGTGGTCATTGAAAGATTTAAAAAACAAAATAGCACATGTTTGGATCAATAAAACACCAGAACTTTCTGACAAATTCGTTAAAAGTATGTCAGCGGTAAGTTGAATCGTCATTAAAGCCAATTAAAGATGTCAAAAAATACTAAAAAGTTTTTCTTACTTTTCCTGTCAGATATCATTCCTGTTTTGCTTTGTTTTAATTTATTGTTAAATATAAAGTGCTTTAAAGTAGTTTTCAAATAGGTCATAAGTTACAAAATAAACGTACATTTCAATTTATATTTGTTTTTTTTAAATAAACATTCATTAGTTTGACGTGCATTTTCCTTGCAAAAATGTATTCGTCCATTTAGTTGTTAGGGATCGTAGAAAATTATCGCCAACTTTTGCCTATAACATTCGTTTGGCACTTTGGCTGGAAGATAATTCCTAAATTTCTGCAAAGGCTTCACCATTACTATTGTAAAGCAAAATTGTGTGTGTAACACTGTTGCAAGAGATAAATACAGGATCATCTCGTGTGACTTCAAGTGATTTGTTTCGTATTAAGAAAGTGACATGAAAATATTTCGCAGTATTGCCGTGACAATTACGATCAGTAAATTGCATCTAGTAAATACCATGATATTTAAATGCTCAACTTCCAGTAATAAATGATTGTGCACCATCAAGATTGAATTAATCATCGTAATAGGTTAGCGATGAGTGTTTATGGTTGATTTATAATCAAATCTTCGCGAGTTTAAATTCATGATCCAGATAATCTCCAAAAATAAGTCGTGAATTATAAATGTTAGACGAAATGTTAAAACACTGCCTGCCCTCAGGTTTCAGTGCTGAAAAAGGTTATCGTCACATCAGAGCAAAAATCATCACAATAAGTAAATTATTAGTCAGTGGGTGTTTGCTTCATCTTGTAGGTAATCTGATTTATTGTAAAGAACGCGAGTTATTTTTGAAAATGACCCGTTTAGCATTCTTGTCTGATACTTTTTAATATTTACACAATCCGTAAATCACATGTCATTACTCATGAATTGCCGACATTTAAACGAAAAGTCAAAAACAAAAATTATCGTCGGAAAGTTGTTAAATGTAAACACACGTTTGTTGCTGTTGTAATGGGCATAATTGTCACCCATAGGTGGTAAATTACAGGGCCGCCTTGCCGTTGCGTCACCAAGGGGCAGACCTCACACCATCAAGCCATCAACTATAACAGATAGTAGTTATTATTTATTGTGAACAATGGTGTCATCGCACCGTTCAAACTAAACTTATTACAATTTCAATAGCACTGTGCCTGAAATTTTAAATAAAATATTCCAAGCAAGAAAATGCTCAATTACTTCAATTGGAAACGATTGCCATTTTTATTTTGTTACGATAGTTAAACCAATCTACTCCCACTAGTCAAGTGCAGTATTTTAGAAGGTTGTGCTAAAGATTTTAAAGAATATTTAGCGCTTTTAGCACCTAATTCACGAAAAGACTAAATTACCTGAGTTGACATAAACCACTGTCCCACCAGAAAACTATTACAAAGAATAGACAAATAAAAATTTGCCTTTCGGTTGATTCATGGGAAATAAACAACTACATTTTTTGTAAACAATTTTCTCCATTTTTGTTTGTTTACTGTCCATTGAAAAGGTGTCTAACTTGTTTATGGCGACTTCAGTTAAGAACTCGTAAAAGTGTTACTCTTTTAGAAAGGCTATAACATAATTGTGTTTATTCATTTTGTCACATTTTTTTCGGAACTAATAAAAGTGAAAAATGTTGTTTTACTAAAAATAGCATAAACGTCAATTTTTCCTAAATCTTCTTTTTTTTGGGAAAATAAATAGTATAACAAATGTTATTTTGTTCTACAAGATCATAAAAAAATACATAAAACGTATTCAACATTTCGAAACAAATAAAAGTAATTAAAGAAGTAAAAGAAGTTAAGAAATTACGACATTCTTATTTACACCCTCGAATCTTCAACATTGAAAATAATAGAAAATTTTGCTTGAACTATATTTACTTAACAAACAATTATCAAGTATTAAATGTGATAATTTTTTAAACAAAATTTTAGAAGTTCCTTATAGTTCAAAAAATAAACAAATTAATAACAATATTATTGAATTAGAAGCAAGAATTATTGAATTAGAAGAAATCTTTCGAACTTGTCCTTTAATATTTATAGTAGTATTTATTTTGAAAATAAAAACTGCATAAAAACGGTATTCTATCTACTACTATTAAAAAATTTGCAAAAAAATATTAATTTCATGTTACCTGCAAAAAAATTAAAGAACTTTGTCTTAGACAGGTATTGTTTTAAGATCAGATTAACTGTAAAATTTAAAATATAGTTCATTTTGCAAGTTTTTCAAGATCAAAAAGCCGATGTTATTATCAAAAAGCTCTTATCAGAAATCAGAAATATGTTGCAACTTTGAGAAAATTATGACTATAGTTCATTTTAGCCTAAAAAAGACGAACATAAGTGCAAAAATAAACTTAATATTTAAGCAAAACATGCATAAAAAAGCACAAAAACTGAAAATATGCCTAGAAATATGCTCAATTTTTTTTTTAATTATTAAAGTTGCGTTCTGAGCTCATTACTAACATTTTTCGAAGTTGTATTCAGGGATTTATCTAATTCGTCAAAATTTTCTCGAAATGGTAAAAAATCGAGACCATTTTTTTGTAACCACTAATAAAACTTCAAATTAGCTAAAAAATAGCACAAAAAACGTTTTTTATTAAAAAAATGGCAAATGACCATTAAATAAATAAATAAAATGGTTTATTTGAAACAGAAAAGCTTAAAATCGACAAAAAAATACGGTGTTATTAAAATAACCTATTATTAACTAATTATTATAACCATTATTATGAGTTCCATCTATTTAATGATAATAGTCATTTGAAACTTTGTACACAGACCTAATTGTTAGATCCTGTTCAACTATTCTGTCTACATTAAAATAAACTGACCCTGATGGCACAAAAGAAGAAGCAGTCTGTAACATTTCTGATGTGACAAAAATGGCCAAATACTGATACTTAATAAAGAATATTTAAAAAACATGACGTGCTAATTATTTTTTCAACTTCAGTATAAGACTTGGGTTAGTTATTCTACCAATAAACATTCGGTTATAAAAAACGTTGTAAACGATGAAATCTTCAAGTTAAAAAATTATTACCCAAACCATTTTTTCAGGCATGTATTCTAGGTCAAAAATAATTACCTTTGTGTGAATAAAACTATTATTTGTTGCATTATTTTGCAGCATTTGTTACGAGAAAGTAAACAGATTTCAGACATTTCATACTTTCGGTGAGTAAAATCCTGTCTGTCGACGCGACCAAAGCAATATGCAATTCATTAGAAAGCTTTTAACCCTAATGTAGATTGATGTGAATGTCAGTTTTACACGCGACCGCCGCGTGCGTGAAACGAGGGTAGTGTACCCTCCATAAATGAACTAAACTGCAACACGAGCATAGTTTACTCCTTGTCGAAAAGTGATCATTAATTATTTGGTTATACACCACTTATTTTACGGTTAGCTCATCAAAATTTTAGAGATGAACCACTGGTCTATGATTCATAGACGACAAGACAGATGTCTTCGGGCATTTGGGGCCCCTAACCTGCCGTAGGATGACTCATTTCGTAACTCTTTGATTGCAATCTGCAGGCAATACATTACATGACAAACTAAATGTACGTGATTTCATTTGAACTATTCATGAATTTTAAAAGCTTAAACCTGCACTACTGTGTTGGAAAAGTTCGGAAAAGATGAAAAAAACAAAAAAATATTACCGGCGCTTACTATTACACAAAAAATAATTCCACTAACATAAAAAATAGGGTAGAGAAATTAAAAAACAAATAAAGCATAAAGTATATTTATTATAAAAAATCATTAACAAAATCGTAAGCAATGGAAAAATACAATGGTAATAAGGTATATCATTACATTAGGTATAGGTACAGGGTGATTCTTTTAGGGCTTACATTAGAAACTTTTTAACTTCTAATAAAAATAGAAGTAACTTATTTTCAAAATGGCTGAGCTTCAAAAACTACGAGAAATTGGCGCCAACTTTAAAATTTTAAATAATAATCAAACATTGTTATTGCATTTTCGAAATCATCTTCTCAAACTGAGTAAAATTTACCCAAGTTGTTGGTACTTATCTGTCAGAGTTTTTGACACATGTCAATTTTTTTTGTTAAAATTTTCATATATCAGAACCCTTAAACCTTTTGCGATAAGTGAATATTTTTTTATACTCGAAGAGCCTTCTAGAATTTTCAAACTTGTCAATTGTCAAAATTCAAGGCTAGTTTGATTTTTTCAAACTGGTTATCAAAAATCGGCTACAACTCAGTCTTTTCAAACGGCAATCGAAAAAACAATAATATTTATGGTGATGTTTATCAACACGTCCTAAACGTATCTCTTACAGTTTTTGAAAAAAAATCACAAAAAACGGAATTTATTTCGTAATTTTTATAGTTAATCAAGTATTCCTTGCAAAATAGTCAACAATTGTAAAATTTCAACAGTTTATTTAGTTTTTAGCTGGTTCATTATCGCATAAGCAACAAAACAATAATATTTAATTACAGTTTATGATAACTTAGTAAATTATGTAAAGTAACTCTGTCAGTTTGGCATCAAATTTTGAACTTCTTAAATGAAAATGATGGACAAATCTAACATTTCTTTTAATCATTGACACAAGTTTATCGTATTTTTCGAAAGTTTACTCGATTAAAAATGAAAATAGTGAGCTAGAATTTTGTTTTTTGTGATTATTTCAAAAAGTGTAAGAAATAAATATTGAAGACGTTAGTAAAAGTCTGCATAAAAATTGATGTTTTTCGATTACCATTGAAAAAACAGGGTTATTCCATTTGAAAAAACTGTGTTAACTTTTTTAATCATTTTCAAAATATCATCATAGTAGCCTGGCAATTTGACATTTGATAATCCTAAAGACTTCACAAGACTCTTTTCAAATGCAGCCTTTAAAGAATCAGTCTATATTATAATATTTGTAAATAAAATTTTAATTTTTATAAATGAAGTGTGATCGCTAACAAGTCCTTTTGATTCAGAACAATGTGATCGGTTGTTTCCTGGCTTTGCCTTCTGCTAAACTCGACTACAAGGCAAGCAGTATAAGAATTAAATACATCTGAATGTAGTAACTTCAGTAGTAACTTACCTATTATTGTTTTAAGTTTAAAAATACAGACAACAAGGTTTGCAAATTTCATGGAACCCTTGTCTCCGTATCTGAACATAAGTTGCGTCAAAATATTGGGATTAACTTTGAAACCACAATCATTTAGAATATTTCTGAGGTCGAATCCACTTAATTTTCCAGTATCATCGGTATCATATTTTTTGAATTTTTGCTAAAAAAAATAAAAATACAAGGGACATTAGTCCCCGTTTATTAAAAATAAAAAAACAATGATGTCATCGAATAATTAAGATTTTTTAAATCATAAAGGTATACAAAAAATAATCTGAATTTCTTTAACCAACACTTCTCAGTCGAGATGGTTATGCAACCAATTATTTAAAACGTGTCTGAACCTTGTGAATAATTATTTGAACTTCTTCCTAGATGTTTAAAACTACAATTTATTCGCAAATAATATTATAATTAAAAATTTATCAACAAATCATTTAAAGTTAAAGTAACTGTATTCTATAGTAGAGGTAAAATAACATTTTATTCACTTCGAACTTTTATCGTCTAAAAAAATAAAAGGTACACAACCATTGTTGTTTTTCTGTTTTTGACGTTTATAATTATTGTCAATTAAAATAATGGAAAGTAGAAAAAAATTTGTATTGTACACGATAATTATATTCTCAAGTGCCATCGAAGGTAGAATAAGATTTTATCGCTTTTTATAATAAATAGCAAGAGTAAATGAAAGTAATAATTGTCATTTCTCAATAAATTACAGAAGGAACACAATCACCTTTTCGTTTTTTTATGAAATTATAAAATCATGCTGATTTTAAAAATATGGTAATTGTAGATAAAACGTTGTGTTTTACACCTTAAAAAAACTACTCAAACTGTATTCTTGTCAGGAAAATAAAAAAAATCAAAAAAATCTAAATGAAACAGTAGTTTCGTTTTTTTATAAAACTATAAAATCATGCTGATTTTATAAATCTGGTATTTGTAGATAAAACGTTGTGTTTTACACCTTAAAAAAACTACTCAAACTTTATTCTTGTCGGGAAAATCAAAGAAAATAAAAAAAAATCTAAATAAAACAATAGTTTTTTTAGAACTAAGTTTTTAATCTAAAATGTCATTTACCAACTTGTTTTAGTATTTGAAATTTTATTAAAATGCGACTTTTCTTATATTTTTAGTTTTTGGATTATTATTTATAACAATGTTTTCAACAGCGTGACGACCACATAAAGTTTAACTTAAAAACGGAGTGAAAATAAAATTTTTTCCGTATATTAAATAATTAATTACCAAATATTAAATTGCTGCAAAAATTACGCCCAAAAATTGACCAATATAATTCTTGTTACCAATTTAATTATTTTAGTGTTTGGTAACAGTTTACACTGTTAAAAGTTGACGAAAGAAATAATGCATGTGTTTTTTTTTGAAAATTTTTCTTAATTAACAAAAATGAAATTATAACAATGTCCACTGGTGTCGTAAAAAATGTCACTATTTCCAAAAAAAATTACTCAAAACCAAAAAATTTAATTCAAATAAATGTTGTATTTTAAGTAGCAACTTTTTTAACGTTTTTTTTGCTCAAAACATTACTGACAAAGATTCTAAAATTTCCATTATTTCCATTTCAATATTTTAAATTTTATTAACAGTAATGTTTTCAATAAATTAAGCTAGTTGTTGAAAAATTCTGAAAAAATTCACACTCGTGAAGGAAAAATAAAGTATGAAACTAACAAAAAACGCTGATTTCTGTGTGATTATTAATTTCTGACTTCAAGCAAAAATATGTTTTCAACAGATTATTAGTCGTCTTATTGAAAAACACAACGTGCTTACTTTAAAAAAGTATTGGCTTGTAATTATCTTCAAGTATAATCGTACCACTTGAAATGCAATAGAGAAGTACATAATTTTTGAGTAGAAATTTTTTTAGATTTCAAAAATTTAAAAATCATTATTAGACTTTTTTTAACTGGTTGTCGAAACAAACTTAAGGTTAATTTAACTGAACTAACTTAATTTACATAAAAACGTTTTTAATTTTGGATAATAAATTGTCATTAAAAATATGATCATTACCTGAAGCTCGTACACATCCTGCATCAAACATTCAAATTCATTTAAGTCCAGTTTTCCAGAATGATCAAGATCCCACAAAGCTAGAATATTTTTACATGTTTCTTTTGAAAATTCTATTTTAGACTTTATTAATCCCAAAAGCCCTAAAAACATGAAACAAATTAGAAGCTTTAGTTATTTTTTATATTTTAGTTACGACGATAAAATTGATAGAAAAGCATAATTTGGATATTAATTATTATTTTACTGCTTTACTTTTTTCGCCAAATTGGTGGTTGAGAGCTTTCCTGACACCGTCAATTCCAATTTCGTTGCCATTATGTGATATTTTTTTAAAAACCTCCAACCAAGGTTGACTTTGAGAACCCTTAAATAGATTTGAGATTGCTGGAGGAGAATATCCGATTTCATCGTCATTTTCCCTAAAAACCACGTTTAATATCGTGTTTTTTATTTCTTGAAAGAGTATTGAAGTTTATTTTTCTACCTTGGGTCTATGTAATACAATAATTTAAACTTTATGAACAAGTCACTGATATGATAAAAAAATAAACTTTACTTCGCTCATTAATTACTCGATATTTCCATATTCGTCCAAATACATTCTTAATAAATAACTCCCATATGAGTTTTTCTGAACAATGTTAGGTATTACGCAGTAATTTCCGGACGGTACAAAAACTGACATCAGTATTTGACGAACTCCAGTTTCCTTGATCGTCATCATTGGTTCATTGTTAGCAAAAAATTCTTTATCAAGAAGCTTTCCTTTATACTCAGCAGGCACCTAAGTTTTTATACTTGATACATAAACCAATATAATATCAGAACCAGAAACAAAACACAAAATTCTTTTTTATTTATGAGACATTTTTCAAAAAAATCCTCGAACAGTTCGATGTTAGTTTTTTTAATACTACTACTACTTCTTTATCCCACTGGTAGTAACAAAAAAAAAACAAGAAAAAAAAATAATAACTGACTTTTTTTGTTCTTGCCTTATATTATTAAGAACATGTATTTTAAATAATTAGCATGTAAATACTGTAAATAAAGAAGAAACAACCATTTATTGTAAAAAATAAAGCAAAGAAAGAAAGAAAAAACTCTTTGCTTTCTTTCTTTTCTATTCAAAATTTCGTGTTTTATTTTTGGTTCATCTGTATAAAAAAGTAACTTTAAATACATTAAATAAATCGAGCTGAAGTGGTAAGAACTTTTCCCCCATTTCACGCCTTCTCTTTTGCATCAGTCCTACAATGATCCAACCTAACTTGTCTTCAGGTGCACTAACAGTTGTAAAATACTGGGGATTATGACAGTATGTTTCTAAAAAATAATATTCACAAAAAAATTTCTGTTATGTCATCCACCTTTATCGTCCAGTGGCCTTCTTTTAGATGAAAGATTTGGAACCCAGCAGTCTTCAAACATGTAAAAGTTCCAGTTTTGAGCATTATTTGGAGGAAGTAGGCAAGGATTTGGGTAACAAATTTCGACAAAAGTGAAACATTTTTGAAAATCCTCAGCGTCCATCCAAAATTCACCACTGTCTTTTTTAACCCACAACTCGTCTCTTGTTTTTTCTGGAATCGAATTCCAAAAATCGTTACTAAAAATTAACGCATTTAAAGTTGGAGTGTTTTCTTGAGTTCGCTCATTAACTCGTCACTACATCGTCCATTCCATTCAGCTGGTCCTGACCAAGGATTTCTTAATTTTATCAAATTTACAACACAATTGTTTGATTCCACAGAACATAACTGGATGATACTGTAAACATGCGAATTAATTAAACCGTCAGGACGCCTTCTTGTGTCATCAGTAGCCTGCAAGTTTGGTTATTACACCAGAATTACTAAAGTTCTTTAGAACACACTATATAGCAGCCCATAAAAGCCGATTTCTCGTAACACTTCTGCATAGTATCGTGGATATTTCCAGCATTTGCTTCATAAACTTCAGATAAGCCTCCAAATAAATCTTCAAAAGCTTCATTGATTTTCCCACTTTCAATATTTTTATAGGAGCCATATAATCTTAAAACAACAAATCGGTTTGTTAAACCAAGTCAGTATTTTGTTATTATCTACTTTGCGTAGGCTTTTTCCAGAAGTGAAGGCCAAAATTCAGTCGGATCTCCTGATTTGGCATAAATTAATTCATCGTTAATTGTTGGCAACTGATCATCCACAACAACATCCACCCAATGTCCGTAGTACCAGAATCTACCGCAAATAATTAATTTTGAATTGCAAATTTTATATTTTTGTAAACCTGAAATGAAATATCCCCGCATAATTTTCGGTAAAACTTTGATCTGGGGGAACGACTGTTGAAAACAGTTGTTGGTTTTGTGTTAAGTTTGATACAGCAGACAGAAACCAACAGTCTTTCAGTCGGCCCTGGTTGATGTCGAATCGAGTGGCTTCATTGTTAATAAATCTTGCAGTTCCTCCAGAGATTTCCTGAAGGAAGAGGGAGAAAAATTCATACGTTTATATTTCATTAACCAAGCTTCTTATTAATTTGCGGTATTTTAAAGCATATTCAACAAATTTTTTTTCACTAACACATGCCAAAGTTTTTGCGTATACGTTAAGATTTACCCTGTAGATGTAATTTACAAGAATATTTGCTCATACAATTAAGTTTCTATCAAATTTACAGATGTTTGTAGATTTTTAAAAGTAATGCACAAAATACATACAGTCTCTCCCAACGATCCGAAAAAAGTCCATAACTTGTTTTTATTTAACTTTAACTTTTTTTTATTATAGCTGCGTTTCTGTTGCATATATTAAAAATATTGCGTTATATGTACAGAATGTCCCAATACTAAAAAAAAACACTATATGTTTTTTCAAATAAAACACCCTATATTTTTTGCATTTTTGAACGTAACTTTTAATATAGGTGATTTTGACGTAAACATGTATTGGTTAATTTTGCTTAGTTTTTGAAAAAAATTGTTTTTGTTTGACAAAAAACACGCTTCTTTAAAATTTTATTACACAAAAACTAAGCAAGTCCACACAGATCATTTGTTGGAGTTTATACGGGGATTTAAAAATTTGCTATGAATATTAAAATTTTTGTTAATTTCACTGTTAATGGCCTAAAAGTAACATTAAAGTTATTATTAGCTAAAAATTTCACTTTTCGACTACTGAAACAATAATTAGTAATTTTTTGATTGTTAAAGTTAAATATCTTTGGAGTAATGAGCAAGAGACAATTAAGCATTAATGTTTTCAGGGAAACAATTTAAAAGTTTCTTTTAAATATGGTGTTCTATTTAACATTTTTAGGTTATTCAAGTTGCAACAAACATCTACATTTTTTTATCATCTTGTTGCGGTAAGCTAAAAAATATATCATTTAAATTTGAACTTTCTTCTTTGAAATGGTAAAAGTCCAACATATCTAGAATTCTTATAGTTTTGATGTAATATTTTTTTAAAAAACGCGTGTTATCGTCAATTTTTTTTCCAAAAACAAATTACAAAGCTTTTTTTTGGATCTTTGGAATTTTTCAAAAAAATACTGGAACAGGTCGATTTTATTTTTTTAGATGCAACATTTCTGACGTAATTCGTCATTGAGTAATGACGTTATTTTATTTTTTTAATGACAACTGATATATTTGACTAATTTAATTAAAAACATAAAGCAAAAATATCAAAATAAAATAAACCAAAAGATTTATAAAAGTTATGGAAAGTTTTAGACAAAGGGCTTTATGTTTCCGTTCTTGCTTTATTTTAAAGGAGTGATTGTTTCTTGTTTATTTTTTAATGTGTAAGTGTCACATTAAGGGTGTTTTTATTAAACAAAAAGATTATAAAAAACCATTGCCAATTATAAAGTAAGTCAAGAACAAAAATTATTTTTAATTGTTAATATTTATTTCATTTTATTATTAATATTTTAATTTTTAGTTTCCTGTTTTTATTTAATTTTTTCTTATTACCAGAAAGATAAATAAAATGTAATATCTAAAACAGTAAACAAAAATTTCCGTTATTTAAAAAATTAAGAATAACGACACGACTCAAAAACAAATAACATCATAAATAGCACTGACGTCAAAATGTAGCATTTTAAAAATAAAGGATTTTTTTGAAAAATGGCTAATAACAAAGATATGAATTTTGTGCGTTACTTTTGGTTCAGTCTGTATTTTGTCTCTGTAAACAACCGTTTGAGATAAAAAGTATTTACTTATGAAAAAACCAACACAAAATGCAATAAGTTAATAATAAACATACTTTTTCAAAAAATTTAGGTAAAATCTCGGGTAAAATAATTATAGACAGGCTGTGCAAATATGATTTAGTAAACGTCATTTAAGTCATCGTTATCACTGTTATCAGTTAGACAATCCGAAAACTGATTGGTAACACTGATTGGTAAATTTTGTTCAATCGAGAAAGGCAATTTCGCTACACAGAGAAACTAGACACTGAAATAAACGTTCTAGTTTTAGTTTTTGATATATGTATTATTTTCCTTCTGGTTACATTAGGTATCAGTCATTGACATTAATTTAGCAGTTCTGGAAAATAAAAACCAAATATTAAAACTTAAAATAATTAAATTTTTCTTTTTCCTGAAATAGATTTTATTTACCGACTGTGCTTGGTAAATATCGTTTATATTTTAAAGTACAAACTAATCAAAAATTGCGAACTGGGAAATCCCAAAAGTATTATTACATCCAAATCCTTTCCGTAATAAAACGGTATCTCATAATAAATATTTAAAAATCTGTGTTTTCTGATTGCAATCCTGAGTTTTTGTATTTTTTATCAACGATTTATAATAATGGAAAGTATTAAATCAATGCTTGAAACTATTTGCGAATTTGCAGAGTGTAGTAACACTAACTAACAACTTACAAAAGGTCTTTTCCAAACCACTTCTCCTTCGTTTTCCCTTAAAATTTTACAGCCAATAGGAAAATTCTCGTCATTAAAAAGTGTTTTATTTTTCAAATGATCATCTCGTAATGCCTTGAAGTTTTGCAAGTGATTTGTTGGCCCAATCCTTGTGTTTTTTTCGCCCAACTATAAAACTAGGCATAAACCACGAAAATAAATAAACACCATTGGAGAAACTCACCATATAAACTTTTTTTAAGGAATCATAATTTATAGGTTTCTCATCCATAGTGATTCAGTAACTGTTACTACTTATTAATATTTTATGGATCTCTTTCTCTCACAATTATTATTATTAGAAAACAATAAATCATTCAGCACAAATTATAGATCGAGACTAAAATAGATACCTATCCAAAATTCAAAAGTGAATAGTGAGTACTTTGATAAGATAAAAGATAGAAGTATTTGAATTAGAGGGAGGTAATCAAAGAGTTGAAAACAGAAGTAAGGCTATTTTAAACATTTTCACAAACTTTTTGGGATCAATCTATTGCCATTGTTAGTTCCAAGACAAATGTTATATCTACCCTCCGTATACAGAGTGAATCATCATTCATTAGGTAAAGATATATTTTTACTGTAATTCAAAAACTAACACAATTTTTTTTTGCTACTGAATAGTTTTTTTTTCTCAAAATGATGAAAAATCAAGTGTGTTCATTATGTAGCTCACATTTTGCAACTTGCATTCAAGCACCGTTTGTTTTAGGATGTCATTAAAAAGAAATTAAATAAATATTTGTTCCTAATTTTTACTATAAAAATTTGTAGAAAAATTGTAAAAGTATTTAATAGCAAACGCTGGTTTCTGTGTGATAACTCGTTTTTGAGACACAATAAAAATATACTTTCAATAGACTCACAATTAATTATTAAAATTACATTCTTTATAATTTCATTTTTATTCCATCTTAAACGGTAAAGAGGCATTTTGTCCACTCATTACTTAATGAAAAAACAAAATTTTATCGTCTAGAGATGGTTTAGTTTTTCTCTTTTTGACGTTTTTTCGTTGTTAATTTTCTTTACGTTTATAAAGAAATTGTCAATCAAAATATCTGTCATTCAATCGAAATAATAAAGGATAGATTATAATTTTATATTGTACACGACGATAAAATTCACCATTTTCTTCTCAATCGTTCTTAAAAATAAAATAAAATCTTATCGTCTTTTATCAATACGCAGTTTTTAAGAACTTTTCTTAAAATTCGAAATAAATTTATTTTGTTAAAAATGTAAATATTTAACACCGCTTTTATTTTTCCTAAATTGAACTGTTCTATCCTACATGAGTTTTAAACATCCTACCGTTGTTTTTATCCTTCCTAATTTAAAATAAGATATTTTTTTCAATTTGTTTATTTTAGTATTTAGTTTAAAATTATTAGGTACATCAAAATTTTCAGTTATTGTTTATTTCCTCAATTTTTAATTTTTCAATGGATTTACTACCTTATCATATTAATGTTTTCATTTTGCAGTTTCATACTTTTTAACTATCACTCTTTTAGTTACTTGGTCTACAGAATTTCAATCTTATTGTTTTTTTAGTATTCCAGACTTTTAGCTTTTCACTCTTTTAGTGTGTTGGTTTTTTATTCATTTAAATTTATTAGTTTCCCTATTCTAGTTCTATAGTTTTTTGTTCCACAGTTTTTCAGTCGCTTAGAATTTCATTCTCAATATATTTTAATTTTTTGTGTATTTAGTTTCTTAGCGTTAAAGTTCCTTTGTCAGTGTTTAAATTTTTAATTTATGAAAAAATCATATTCTAATTCTGTTTTAAATTTTTAAATTTTTTAAATTGTGTGAAAGTCTTACTTTACTAGGATTCCTAGTAAGTGTTTTCGTCAAAAAAATAAAAAATATTATAAAAACTAAGCAGCATCGATTATTTTATTCGCATCTAAAGCGAAATCCCGTTCAGTGAAAAAGACCGGCCCTAAAACCAGTTCACTGGTGTCTCATTTGTCCCAGAAATAAGTAATTGACGTAATTTACGATTTTCTACAACCTTTTTTGACACCTAAATAAGGTTTTTAACTTCATAAAAATCCGGTCTCTATTAATAACTTGTCGAGGAGTGAATTTTAGTGGGTTATATTAATAGAGGTAGGTACTAAAATGAGACACAATTTGAGGAACATGTATTTTTGAAATATGAAAATACATATCATGTTATAATTATAATATAAGCAAATTCCCACTTTAATATAGTAACACGGAAGTATAGGTACGAGATTTATAAAATAGTAAAAGTATGTATAAAAAATGTGTTTATATTTAAAACAGTCACAATCCTGAAAAAATCCTGTAATTCAAATAAATAATAATGCCACCACACATCTATTAAAACAGTTGTGTTTATGCATTATATTTATTAAAATGTATATAAAATTCGAGTTATGGAACAATATTTCAGCAGTAAAGAGTGTTTTCGATCCAATCGGATAAGTTAAAAGTGGCCGCATCTGCGTCAGGTGAAGCAACTTGTTTAAATAACTCTGAAAAAATACAACATTCCGAAATTATTAAACATTTTTTCACTCCTTACCTATCATTATTTTCAATTTAACGGCACACATGATGAAATCGTCAAACTCAATTTCGTTGCTTTTATTTCCATATCGATGCATAAGAATATTTAATATGTGGTTATTTAAACTATAACCAGCCGAAGTCAAGGCATTTCTCAGCTCAAAACCAGTCAAAGTGCCAGATTCGTTCACATCGTGTTGTTTAAAAATGCTCTAAAAGTTAACAAATGGCCACTTAAAGTACACACTACAAAAATGATACCTTCCAATGCCTGATGGATTCCCAAAGACGTTTAAATTCTTCAAAATTCAATTTCCCTGTTCTGTCAACATCTAGCATCGCAATCATACTGCGACAAACGTCTTTGGAAAAGCCTCTATTTTGCGTTTCTACAAGTTGTTGGAAATGTGTTACAAACATTTTGTTGCTTATGGACCAACAAGTTTACACAAGGCATGCGTTTGCTAAGCACCTACCAAGAGGCGTTTCATTTAGCGCGATGTCTTGAGGAAGAACGTCGGCAAATGGAGTATCTTTACATAATGCTCCGCAAAGAAGACTTAAAATTGCCGTAAACACGTTAGATTCGTTGTTTTGATCGGAACTGGGATGAGTTACTTCAGGGGCAGCCCTGACTCCCTCCAAAGTCTTTGCTACAGGTGGCTCTTCTACAGCGGAAAAGACACTACATAAGCACAAAAGCTCAAGCACTCATTGTTTACGTAACTTATGATTATCATGTGGGTAATTTGTTTGCATTGTGAATGTTGGAAAATGCTATCCAAACGACTTATAATAATTACCTTTTTACTAATTTAAAACTTTTTAGCTGATAAGTTGGTAACAGGTTAAACAATCATCACATTGGCACTTACGTACCTACTTATCGTTAAAAAATCATGGGGAAATAACAATCTGAAAGCGTCGAGTATTTTTTCCAAAATTAATTTAAAAATATTTTTGGACTTTGCAATGTCTTTACAATGGTGCAAATAATCTCATTTACAAAGTTTATTTGTAATTTCCAGAAATTTTTTTATACAAGGTTGTCCAGCTCAGCTCCCATCTTCTGTAGTTCAGTTATTATTAAAATTGCAGTTTTGATATTTTGTAGATTTTTTAATGGCAAGCCATTATTTTTTTGTGCTGTTAAAAATAAATTGTAAACACCCCATTAGTAATTCAGATCAATCAGACATAATTAATAAGTTTGTTAGATCTTGTGCAAGACGAAAATATTAATAACGTCATCAAGAAAGTATCGTTTCTATTTTTTATTAATTTGTAAAACTAAAGACCGGTTTATAGAAGCGTCACTAATTTAATTCGCAATTAAATGTATGATTAACTGATCACGTGACCAGATTGGACAAATATGATTGGTCCATTAGCGTTGTTAACTTTTAACAACGAATTAAATTTTAACCAAGCTTTCTATAAACCGGCTCTAAAGATGTAAAACTGATTTTTCTTGGTTTTTATTTTTTTTAACAATAATCCGTGAACCAAAAAAAAACAAAAACTTTAGAGACATGTAAGAAACTAAAGAGGTATCCTGATGAGCACAAAAAAAATTATAGAATGCCACTAGAAAATTATTATGTTGACGTCATACTCTTTCAGGGACACTGTATATTCAAAAATATTTTCCTGAAATACATCTACAAAATATCAAAACAAAAATATCAACTTTAGCTACAAAAAAACGGGAGCTGAGCAAAACCACTCTGTTTACAAACTCTAGAAAACTCAAGAGAAACTTGAACACAATCTAAGAATGTTATTTGCATTTTTTAATGACTTTAGAACTCCTTAAACAAACCTCGAAAACACAAAAAAAATTTTTTACTTATACGATCTAGAAATGTTTCATGTATGTTTCAATGTTTCTTGAACCTAGGATCCTCACAGGTTCAAATAATTATTTATTTTTGAAACCACTTTCTCACAAAAATGTAAGAATTTTTTTGCATTGTCGGTCTAACAATGTTTACACATTTCTCAATGTTTCACGTATTTTTCCATGGAAATTCTACTTTTTCTAAAAAAATGCGTACAGTCAGAGACATTTTCTTTGACCCCCCCTTCGGCCAAATGGAGGTGACAAACAAAATGTCCCTGGCTGTACCTATTGCCATTTTCTAGACTTGAAATACTTATCGTACGATATTATAACCAAACATAACAAAAACATTTTTTATAATTAATTAAAGTACGTAGATAAAATAAAATTCTTCAAAAAAAAGAGGATTTTACCCAAAAATATCTTAAGTGATCTTTTTTACAAATAACCATTTCGTAATTCTAATGTATACAGATATCGGGTAAAATACAAGTCTTTATTTATCCTTATCAGTTATCTGTTTGAAGAAAATCCCAATTTTGTATGACGACAAGTTGACTCATTTCGCATAAGCAACTATATTCCGTAAACTTAAATCAACAAAAGCTTCTATCACTGATAATACATTCGTTGTTTATTTTCAACAACATACCCGATGTAAAGTGTATGTAAGATAGAAATTAAAAGTAAATATAAAACTTTACGATACTAAAACCACATAAAGTACGAATATTACATCATCTTTTTTCTAATTTTTATCTTTTCTCATCAGTCATCATCCATGAACAAAAATTAACGTTCATGCATTAAATTTTGAAATATAAATTTAGATGCACAAAAAAGCACACCATTTCCACGAAACCTACAATCTCATTTTTAGATAGATAATAAATAAACCGAATAACAAATTAATTTTTCACCACAAAATTTTATAGTGGCTAATCACTCGTAAAATAATTAAAAATAATGCAAATTAAACCAAAATCAAATACAGGGTTATTCACTATGTAAAAAGTGCAACACGTTTTATATTTGGTCACGTGATCAGTTAATCACGCATTTAATTGCCAATTAAATTAATGACCCTTCTATAAACTGGTCATTAATAGTAACACTTTCAAGTAACTTAATGGCACATTGTTCCAATTTCATTGCTGATGTAAATTGTATCAGAAAAAAATGGCTTAAGAGTAAGTGAATTTTAATTTTCTCTATTTATTGCCAATAAGTAAGCTGTTGAAAAGCCATGATAGTTTGAGTGCCACATTTTAAAACGCCGTAAATACTCTATTAAATATTCAAATTATTTTGATGACAAATTATACTGATCTAATTTTTATTTTCTCCTATGAAGTTATAAATTGAAGCATAAGCCATAAAGATAAGTGCATTTTATTTATTTTATCACCTTTTCGAGAATAACGTTTATCGGGTAATGCTATGCGTTTTCCAAAAATTAATATCAATCACTATTGTAAAAATGTCACAAAATAAAATCAGAACGTATGCTTTGTAATATGTATTTTGTGAATAACCCTGTATAATTGAACCAATAAAGTATGTGTGTGTGATTTAAAATTTTAATGTGTTATAATAACGCAACAAACCATATACAAAGCATTTTGATGTAAGCAGTACTAACTACATACATTAAAAAACAACACTTTACTATAAATAAAAAAATTGTACCTACCCTTTCTCGTATAATGATCTAAAATTTCTTTCAGCTCTTTCCAATCGACTTCTTCATCTTTTCCCGCAATATTTTTAAATAGCTTAAAAATAGCATCGTTCTCCTTTTTTTCCTCCAGTGTTGGTTCAGGCTATAAGTATCATAAAAATCTATACCTTTACACAAGAATTAAAAATGTGTATATGTATGCACGCGAATTTATCGTATTTAGGATTAAAAAAATTTGCAAATAAAAAAATGTGTTCCCGTGTTTGTTACTTGCCTGGGCTTGCGTCTTAGTTTTCACTTTTCGGGAAACCTATTTAAATACACATTAAAATAAAAATAAAAAAAATAAAAAATGATCCAACGTTCTAAAGCAAACAAATTTGGAAAAAAGCACAACAAGTAGTTTAAAACTTACCACCGGCTCACTAACTAATCCTATTTGTTGGTCATTCTCCCTAAAAATAAATACAGATAGAATGATCGTCAAACAAAAGTTAAAGAGGAGAATGTTAAATAAAATTCGTACAGGTTAAAATAATACATACGGTGACAAGTTCAACAATTTATTTTTATATAAGTTTAAATAAATACTATTAACGCTGAAAACACGGCTACATAAAAAACAAAAGCACTCCATAAAAAATGCCAATGAGATTAACTTTATTTAAATATTTTCAGATTACAACGACCATAAATTCTTAATTAATTAATGATTTAGCTGTTGCTTTTTCACGATTATTTGTAACCTAAGCATTAATTATGGTGTGTTGGATTCATTGTGCAAAAAAACAATATTTACAACTTGTAAAATTTTTAACAGATTCCCCTCAAAATAAATAAAAGCACAAACAGTATTGTTATTTGCATCATTTAACAAAATGTTGCAAGTAACTTTTCAAAAGCAAGGGAAAACGTCTCAAAGCAAAAGAAAATGGAAACATAGTAAAAAAGGGTTAAGTGTACTTAATTCAAGACAAAATATGACTTTTTATTGTACGCTCTAGAGTGTCGACTAAAATAAATTAAATAACTCTATAAAAATACTTTCTTAGAATTGTTATTTCTTATTGTAGATCAAAATTCCATCCCCTGTTAGTATGTACTTATAACTATATTATGCCCGGTGTTTCAGTTTGATATTCGCTCTCTTGTAAAGCTTTTATTTTTATAAAAAGGGTAATAAAACACTTATAGACTGAATCAAAAGTTCGAGTAACGCACAAAATTCATATCTTTGTTATAGGTCAGGTCAGGTCATATTTTATTTAAAAATTATCATATCAAAACATTTCAAAATTTCTGACAGCATTGTTTTTTTTTAAACAACAATAAAAAGCAACAATTATACAAAAAATGTTTGTTATTTTACAAAAAGTGATTGTTATAATTTTTCTTAATAATTAGAAGACAACACAACCTGAAACAGAGCATGACACAAAAAATATATACAAAAGAGCACCAAAAAGATAAAAGAATTTAAAAAATATGTTGTTTGTCAAAGATGGTTAAGCAGTTATTTGATTCAAAAATTTTAATCAACGGAAAATGCCAAAAAAATTTTTTTAATTAGCAAATGAGTTTCTAACGAATGTTTTGATTGTTATATAGGTTTTTTTTAACTAAAACAAACTTATTTTATTTGTTTATTATTTTTGTGATTGTTTATTATTATTAGACCATATCATAATCTTCAAAATTTGAAGTGAATTATCAAATAATGCAAAAATTATATAGAGTACCATTTGTAAAAAAAAGTTTATTACAAATATCAATGTAAAGGTAAACTGATGAACTAATAAATAGATTTTGACAATCCATTCAATAATAATAATTAATAATAATAATAATAATAATAATAATAATAATAATTATTATTATTCATAGATATACATACACATTTATTCACGTAAGACACCGCGCCTGAGCAATAAAAATTTCTTATTATTCTTCTTATTACTATTACTGTAAACTAAACTTTAAAAAATAAAAAAAGTTACAAGGGGCCAAATACCAAACTGAATTAAGTTAATCACAACTTGCTTGGTCAATGAAAGAAGTTTTCCTTGATACGGTTGGCCACATTGCACATAAAAACTGTTTTTTTTTCTGAAAACTTCTTTACAAACGTCGAATTATTTGAAATTTAAGTTTGCAACAAATAACGTGTGTAGAACATTCATTTCTAATCAAAACTTGCACATTAGTACTAATACTTTTTTTTTTGAGAAAGTTGATCAGTCTGCCTATGAGAAAGAATTTTCTCCACAGCTGAAGATTGACAAACTTTCTCACTAAAAAATTCTTTAAGATGATTAGAAAAAGTATAGTGTTAAACTCCTGAGAAAATGTCCAAATAGACAGAGAAAGGAACAGATTACACGAGTTTACAGTATATCTGTTAAATGCATTGGCAACTTAAAAATCAACTTTGTCTCAAATAAATGATCTCGCTTATTTTTCATCGTAGGAAATTTTGAAAATAACCTACTGGTATACATTTAGAACGAACGACATTTTCAATTCCAGTTAAAACAAAAAACAGATAAAATAAGTTGACAATGCCTTTAAGTAATTATTGAAACCTTGTTTCAAAACTGCAAACAGATTTTTCTATCAGCTCTAATTTTTGAGATACAGCCAAGTTAGTACTAGAAAAAAAAGACGTAATTTTTAATTTGAACTGTTGCCTCAGCTCTTGCCTCAGCTATTGAATGACTGTTGGATGCTGATTTCTACCAGCTCTAGTTTTCGAGATATACAGGGTTGGGCAAAAGTATGGAACCAAACGGTTTGTGCCTAAACTATGTACTTTACGAAAAAACTAATTAGTACATCATCAACTACATTAAAAAAGTGATCATTTTTCTAGAATTTTTTTTTGAAATTCCTTAGTTTTCGAGTTATTATTTTTTTAAAGCACCTTACTACGACAATTTTTTTGGTAAAAGATTATGCTTTAAAAATTACTTCTAATTCAATAATGTTGTTTTTGAACCAGTGATTTTTTAGAATAAATTTATTTAAGTTAAGCTCATTACGACAGTTTTCTGAATTTGACCGGAGTTGTATACATGGATGTTTTTATTCCAGTAATTTGATTCGTCAAATTTTTCACAAATATGAACATCCACGGATACAACCACTTCGGCCAAGTTCGAAAAACCTTCGTAATGAGCTCGAAACGCAAATTTATTAATTTATTTTTAGAAAACCACTGGCTTAAAAACAATATTATTGAATGAGAAGTTATTTCTAGAGCATTGTCTTTTACCAAAACGCTTGGTTCCATACTTTTGCCCAACGCTGTAATAAGACTAATAAGTATGGTGTTAAAAGTCCTGAAAAACGTCTAAATAGAGAAATGGACAAATTCCTCACTTAAGAAAAATATAGTATGTTCCATTGAACTGACTATTAATATAAAGTTGCAAAAACAGGTGCGAAATGTTCGTAAATACGTTTTCTATAAACCGCCAAAAATATCGCCATTTGCTTCAAAATTGAAACTCCCAGAATAGTTTTACATCAAAGTGGCTCCTGGCGCCCTTGCAGAAACAAAATGCGACTAGCTGTTTGAAGGGAAACTCCCTTCATTGAACAAAGAAGCTGTGAACTTAACGAAACAGCTTATTGAAAAAGTTTGTAATCGGGTCTGAACCTCTAGACCCACGTGAACTTCTGTCAGGTTCTGAGGGATATTGCGGGTACTGAGGGTATGAGGGTGGATAGGGTTGGGGATTTTGCGGGTAGGGATATTGTCCGTATGAACTCTGAGGGTAGGGATAGGGATTATTAGGATATGGGCTTGCCGGCGGATAGGGAGTGGAGTATGGCTGTGGGGGTGGAGCGTCTGGATAGGGATGTGAAGGAGCGCTGGGGTAACTCGGATAGGGATTACGAGGTCGACGATTTTCTTCATCTTCGTCATCAACCTCATTATCCCTAACACTAGCAGGCAAACTATCGGAACAAGAACCGTCATACTCCATGTTGTTTTGATGTTCGGAGAAGACACGCAGAAGGAACTCTCCTTCCTCGTTGGGGTCAAATGTCGAAGGCACAATGCAGTAGGTACCACGAGGGAGCTTAAAGCGACAGCTTACTTCACGCAAGTTTATAAAACTGGGTGATCTAGCTACGGAAGCGTTGTATTTGAAGAAGTTGAGGTCGAGGGGTTTGGGAGCTCTATCAGGGTAGGGAAGCTAAAATAAAAATAAAACATTACGGTTTACGACAACAAGAATGAAACATATAGCTTACATAATAAATTGCAAATCCAATAGTAAGTAAATCTGGTCCAACACTGCGACGCATTTGTCTGCGATTTTTCTGCATGAGGGCAACAATCAAGGTACACTTGTCGTCGTCATCGCCCTCATCGACTTCGTCCAAGGTAACGCGATATTGAGGGTTGTGAGAAAAGGTGTCTATAATTCATAAATTAAGCACCGGTTCACTTCTCAGTTAAGGTTAAACTAGAAAGCATAACTAACTCCACCTGCATTTTCGGAAAATGTAACTACTTGTTAAATTAACATGAGCTTATAACATGAAAAACAGTCCGCACATGTACTTTATAATCCGAGCAATGATAATTAAGTTATTATTTTTATAAAATGTTGAAACATACTTTTAACACGCTCACCCTATACAGGCTGTTCCGGCTAAACTCTACATTAGAAGTACCGGTAGTTTTAATAACGACAGTCGTCTGAAAATATGTATACAACAATAATCTTGTAGGTCCTGTTTAATGAAAATATTTTTTATATTTTAAATAGAAAGCTATATTTTTTTATTCGTTTTTGTAATACTAGAGTTAATTTAAGGTAGTTTTCGTAATTCTATTTAAGATTTTTTTTTGAATTTGCACCCCCCACTCCAAAAATCGATAACTCTGCCATTTCCAAAAATTTGGAAATATTTTTCAGCTCATTTGAAAAAAGAAGCCTAGGTCTTTCCTTCGGTGTTTTCAAATTTCTAAAAAAAAATAACAAACCCCAAATGTTTATAGTTAAGTTTTCAGAACTTAAGTTTCAAGCACCCAATTTAATTCTGCATCGATCTGTATTAGCATTCCCTACATTTATGTTTAATACTTTTCAAGTTACAATAACTTTTTGTTGGGATTAAGAAATTTATTAGCCATTGGTCTTTTCTTATAGGTTTGAGCGCCTTTGAACGCTTTTGGTGCTTAAGGGTGTCCGCGACCAACGATTCCAGACGTTAACCATTTTAACAGCAAGTTTTCTCTCTTAGTACGCAACAGAATTTCAAGTGTTATACATAAAATTAAAGGTTTTTTATTCTACAGGCCGATGCGTTATCATATTTTGGAAAACATTAAACGCCTTTGCGAAAAAAAAATTGCATAATTATTGATATTGTAAACAATTTTACTCGGTTATTTTTAAAGTGATCGATGTGTGTTTTCAAAATATTCAAAAGAATATTTTACAGGCCGATGCGTTAAGGTTTTTTTTTTAAAGTGTGATTGTTAAAAAAGTCGCGTTATTCATCAGTAAACTTAAAAATTCGTTTTAAGGTTTAGGTATTTATTGCAAAATATTAATTTTTAACTAATTTAAGAAACGCCATGTAAAAAAACGCTGTTGTTTTTAAATTATCAATGAATACATTTTGTCTCTTTTGCCACTAAAAGCGTTGCTCGTGCCGCTTCTATGGAGGATCTTTTGATCGCTATCTGTCCTCGTCCGAACCCAAGTAAAGGACGGATTGCGGTCAGTTTTATTGTTGTGTTATTACCATAATATTTTTCGGTTATTTTAGAAAATCAGTGGCTGAAACATATGAGCGAGAAAAGCAATTTTTCCGTACAGAATTTTTTTTGAATTTGAAAATCACCTAACCATTTTTGTAAATAACTGCCTTGTAGAAATTTATGATTATTTTTACGCATAAGAATTTTCAACATATAACAACAAATGAGATAAAATAATGCATTATTTTTATTATTCTACCTGTTACTTTCGCTTAGATTTTTTCAACGCGGTTGTTTATTTAATTTTTTTCGAACATCCGGCTGCTTCTTGAGTATTATTTTTTTTATGTCACTGGGCATTTGATTTCCACAAGTGTAGATTTATTTCCTAAAATTCGATCTGGAATTCGTTGGCAAATGCCAACGTCGCTTTTTCCTCTCAAAATTAATTCTTATAATTTATTCATTCACTTCAAACAATTAATAGCTAATGTAATTTATAATTTCAATGAGAGATAAATATTTTACAATTTTATACATCTTATATAAAAAAATAACTCGGTAAAATACGACGTTGGCGTTTTTATAATTTTGAGACAGCTAATAACTAACCGACAATGTCAAAAAATAACTTAAAAAGTATTGAAGTTAACTATAAGAAATATTAAAATATTTTTCATTTGGTAAAATATTAGGCTTTCATTTGGAAAACTTGAGCTTAGCGTAATTGGAGTACTTTTAAAACTTGTAGTTTGTTCCGTTTTCATAATTTGAAGACGCCAAAGAAAAGATCTAAGCATCCTCTTTCAAAAGCCCAAATTCAATTTCAAAATATTTAAAAATGATAAAAGCAAAAGTGCAACTCCTAAAAGGTGTAAACATCTCGAAAAAAGCTAGACTGAGTTATAGAAACAACTGATAAAGTCTGCTTTAAATTAAGACGAACAATCCAAAAATACAAAGCTTTCCATTTAAAACAACAAAATTGACACCGACTGAGTGCCGACATCTTGAACATATTATTATCAAACATAAGCAGATGAATTTTATTATTGAAAGTATAAAAAATCACATTACTCCTAATGTGAGATTTTCTCCTTTTTACTTTCTCGCATTTGAGACACCAACAAAATTTAGCCAAGTAGTGATAATGATACAACGTTTTCAATCAACAATTTACAAAAACTTTATGGTATTACTAACTGGTGCAACAGTAAAATACGAAGAAAATATGTTTTCTAATAATAAACAAGCTTTAAGTTTACTTACGATTACCGAAAAGGTAACATAAGGTAGGGTAAAAAAACACTCCTGTTATTTCGGTACCTGAGGCGAAAACAACCAAAGTCCAAAATGCTCAATGTTCAAAACTAATTTAAAACTAAAACAAAAATTCTCATTTAGTAACCAATTTATGAGCGATTATTTTGTTATGAAATTTTTTGCTGTAAGTAGGTTTAGCTGGTTAACAAAGAAATATTTGATTTTATTCGTTTTAAAATCAATAAAAGGCACTGAAAAGACATTACTTCTGATATCTTCTTTTAACAATTTAAATATATTTATTAAGTAAGAAGGTTAGTTGTCTTCCGAAAAATCTTCAGCATTTTGAACTATTGTCGCTCTAAGGTCCAGATTTAAGCGTAAAAAGTAAAATGCAAGTGGAGCTATAGTTACGCCAGCTACTTTAACATCACTCACCTAAAAAGTTGCGACAACCGCCTGCAGTGACTCCCCTCACCCACTCCCCTTCAAACACCGACATGACCCACTTTTTATTACGCCCTTCCGTCAATTCATCCTCTGCCAGTGAATCTGGATTCAAATTACAGATTTCTATTCGATTGAAATGTTGCTGGAAATCTTTAAACGACATCCAGAATTCACCATCGGCATCAAAATTCAAACCCAGTTCTTCTTTATCCGAATCCGAAATGTAATGCCATTCGGGAGAACTAACAAAATGCGATTAAAACTACGAAAAAATTAAAAAAAAATGACTCACTGATCACTCCAAGCCCCATTCCATTCTGATTCATTACCCCATGGATTTCTAAGTCTCAGTAAAGGTATTTTTCCAGAAACATTAGGGGTTGTTATGTTAACATATTGCACTTTTGTGATACTGTAGGCGTGACCTCGAATTAGACCTTCGGGGGTTTGAGCTTCAAGCACGTCAGGGTCAGGCTGTAATAATTAACAATTGTTAAAATTAACAATTAACTAAAGAGTTTAAAATTTAATCAACATTTCGAGGCGTGTCTGAATAATTTAAAGCACAACTAATTAATTACCTCAATGGAACAACCCATCAGAGACCACCGTTCGTAAGCTTTCGAAATAATTTTGAACAAATTCGGAGGAGCTGCGTCCAATTCGTACATTTCTGTAACACCACCAGTAAAATCTTCCATAGCTTCACAAGTTGAACCTCCTTTGAGTGCCTCATAAGACCCATGCAACCTAATTACCAATAAATTTTAATTTTTTTTGATACGTAATTTTAGATTGTAAAATTACTTAGCATATGCTTTCTCTAATAAAGCGCTCCAAAATTCGTTGGCTTCAGTAGAGTGCAAAAACACCAATTCGCCTCTGTATGTAGGCAAACGATCATCAATAACAACATCAATCCAGCGTCCATACTGCCAGAATCTGGAAGCAATCACTTAAAAAAACACACAAAAACAATCCTCTAATCACCTGAAATGGAAAATCCCAGCATAATTCTCATCAAAACCTTGATCGTCTGGAACAATTTGGAAAAAAAGCCTGCGATAAAGTGTTAAATTAGCAACAGCTGCAAGTAGCCAACAATCGCCCAGTTCGCCTTGTTGCACATCAAAGCGTGAAAAACCCTCCACGAATAGTTGGGGATTGTCGACAATTTCCTGAAATATTCTTTTACTAAATTTATCTCACACAAGAAAGGTGAATACCCCTGGACGTCTCCATTCGAAACGTCGGTCTGGTCTGTGACTATAGAAAAGGGAAGAATCAGTTGGAGGAAATTCGGGGTCTTCAAATAATTCGCCTCTTTGTAGACATTGGTCGCGTAATTCGTAAAAATCTTGCGATCCTTTCTTTGCTTGAAAACCTGACCCTTGTTCGCCATACTAAACAAAAATTGAATGACATTTTTGAATGATCTAGTTCAGAATTTGTCCGGCCTCCGATCATGAAACTATTTTTCTCATCTGCTAATTAAGCAAACGTTGAAAAAATAATAACGTATTTAAATTTTGTTTTATTTTTGTAGAATCGTAATTAAAAACAAACACAGGTGGTAATTCCTCGTTTTTTTATCAATCAATCATTTACTGGAGAATATAACACTAAAGAATATCAGACAATTAAACGATGAAAAACATACAAAAGTAGCGACAAAAAATTTGAACGTTTAGAACAGAAGTTTTTGTAAACTAGCCCCCATACAGTTTCAAGTTTTGCTCCATTTTTTTTTGTTTTTTATTTGGGAAAGTACCAAATGTATTTCAGAAAGAGTCAGTAAATACAATTCATTCTTTCTGAAATATACATTTCATCCTTTCTTTAATACTGAACAACTGGAAAAATGGAAAAAAATATATTTTCGTGTAATCAGTGGTTGAGATAATTAAGCCTAAACTAACAAAACTGTCTAATGAAAAAAATATTTATCTTAAACAAAACCATAAGAAGTACAAAGACACTTTTGGAGCACGACACTAAACCTTTTTTTAGTAAATTCAATATTTTGCTAAGTTTCAAAAAATCATCACTAAATAAAAGAACCCCATTGTCCACAAATACCCTGGTTCAGCCTTTAGTAAAAGTAAACTATGTAAGTATTTAAATATTCTTCATAAAATTCTGAGATTTTTTATACATACAGACTGAACCAAAAGTAACGCATAAAATTCATATCCTTGTTATTAGAGATTTTTCAAAAAGATCCTTGAACAGGTCAGTTTAATTTTTTTAAATGCAGCATTTTCATACAATACTACAAAAAACGCCTTTTTTATGTAGGTATAAAAAAATTAAAAAAATAAATTAAATAACGAAAAGATTTAAAAAGTGATTGAAAGTTTTATGCAAAAAGCCTTATTTTTTGTTCTTGCTTCATTTTATAAAGGGTGATTGTTTTTTGCTTATTTTTTTGTGTTTATTAGGTTTCATTTTAAATGTTTTCATGCCAATTATTAAAGAAAAACATAAAAAAAACAATTGCCCTTTATGAAATAAGACAAGAACACAAAGATAAAGCCTTCTGTGTTTAATTGTCACTATTTTTTTTTTGTTTAAAAAAAAATATTTTAAATTTCATGTCTAATTTTTTTATTATTATGTAAAAGATAAAGACGTGTAGTATTTAAAATAGGTAACAAAAATTTCAATCGCCATTTAAAAAAATTAAAAATGATATTACCACTCAAGTATAGTCACAATGATGTCAAAATGCACCATTAACTTAAGTCGACCTATTCGAAGATTTTTTTGAAAAGTGACAATTAAATTTTGTGCGATACTTTTGGTTGTCTGTAGTTTATAGTAAAACATCATAAAATAACAGTTTAAAAAAACGTTTTTTATTTATTGCAAAACATTATTGTTAAACTTAATAGAAATTTCTAACTTAATTTTTTTATACCAATAATTCTAGAACTGCCGAGTTTTTAACATTAACAGAAAAAAGTAGTCTGAAAATGTCTGTAACTAAACTTAACTGAAAAATATCTTCAGTAATAAACCACAAGGTGAGTCTGTTAAAAGTATTTTTACTAATTTTTTGATTATGCACGAATTTTTTTTTATTTTTGAATAGTTTTTCATAATATGAGTGAATACTAATTAATCAAAAATATTAATATGTACTAGAAAACTAAAAATATCAAAAGATTAAATAATCGAAATACGCAATTTTATGATTTCTAGAATTATTCTAAATCAACCGATCCTTCAGTAAAGTTCTGTGTAAAAAAATTATGGCTAGCTTCAAAATCACGTTTGTTTAAGTTTGAATTTATATTTATTTCATTATTTTTAGAGCTGGCTACATTTTTGCAAGAAAATATAATAAGCATTGTTTGTTTTAGAGTGATTAAAAAAATAATATTTTTCGCAGCGATTCAATACACGTATTAGTTAATTAATTAATTGAAACACAAACCACGGTAGTGTTTACTGTACTTTACCTTTCTGTAAAGTAATAAAAAATAGAGTAAACAAATGAAAAAAACAACACAATCGATTAAAAAAATTGAAAATTTCTTAATCATTTTACACAAAACATCTTTCGTTTCATGCTTTATTTATTTATTTTATAAAAAATGATTGTGTTTTATTTATGTTTAGTGTTTACGTTCCACATTAAATTTTTCATGCTAGTTATTTAAAAAAAATACAAACTGAAACAATCGCCCCTAAATAAGGCACAAAAAATAAGAATCGTTTTAAAAGTTTTACGAATTAGCGATTGACAATTTCAAGTTAAAACAAAAGCAACTTTATTCCTAAGAATCCACTACAGGGCGAAAAGTATTTTATTTTCTCTGTAACACTTATAATAGTTGATGGTAAATAATGTTAAATTTTTTTTTAATTTATTCCAGTTTTTTTTTAATTAAATAAAGAAAGCACTGATGGTATTTTAGAAAACTTTGTCCCCTACACCCCGAGTAAGAAAATGCATCCCGTAAACAAGGTTCAAAAATGTTTCTTAAAATGGCTAAAATTCGGCGCCTTTTAGCATCGTATTCTACCCATTTATGTCATTTTTTTAATCCTCTTACTTTTACCAGAAACGTAAAAGATCGTCATTACTAAAAAACCAATGTTCAATTTTCTGTGATCCAGAGAAATAAACTTTATAATGAAAAACACTAGCCTACCTTAAAAATTTTCTTGCCAATTGAATTACGAAAAACGTAGTCCTTCCCTCGCTCTACAATTTTATGAGGTGCCGGTTTAATTTCAGGTTTAACTTCAGCCGCCTGAGATTTAAACCGATACCTATTTCCCAAACCAGCTTCAACAAATCGCACTCGATTTATTTTAACGTTCTCATCTTTGACTTTCAAGGGATGTTTATCGTTAAAAACCGACCGTGGATACACATCACTATAAGACGGCTTATAATCTACGGGAGCAACACTGTATTTTTTAAATCTGGATATTGGAGAAGCTTTCTCCTTTTTTATATTTGCTTCAGTTATTTGAACTTTAATCTCACTGCGATACACGTTGGTATCCATCACGCTAACGATCGCACCAACAGAAGGCTTCAGGGAAACTGAAACATTGTTTTCCCTGTCCCTCGACAAACGCGGAAAATAGATTAGCTTATCACATTATATCCTGCCACTAAAAATGCGTAGAATAATCTCCAATTATTGAGTTTTTCTGTGTATAATTTTGGTCACTGACATTTCAATTCTCTTGGATTTTATTACAGCAAAGGTGATAATAACCAACTTTTGGCATTTAAAGTTCTTTAAAAATGGGACATGGCATTATGTGATGGTTTAATTAATATCAAGTGTCTAATTACCACCGATTTTTTTCATAAAGCAAAATTAAGATACCTTAAATTTTCGTCTCGTTATTTTTGCAGTAAACCGCATAACGGGTGCAGAAATGAACTGCTAGCAAATACAGCAAAACACTAGGAACTACACAACAATTATCAAATGATTCATTGGATTCCAAAAATTACATAAATTACCTTGTAGACGATAACGATAACATAAAATAGTGACGTAATAAACCTTTTCATTTTTTTGTGGAAGAGTATTTTTTTAGTTTCTGGTAGTTTAGAAAATGGAAATCAGTAAATAAATTGATTAGTAATATTACTTTTTTATCCCTATAACTTTTCCTGTCCCGTCCGTTATCGCAAATATTTTTTACGTTGTTGTTTAACCAAGAATTGTTAATTTCCAGTGTCTAATTTAAATATTGTTGAAGTCTAAATAATTAAAACTTGTTAGAAAAAAATTTTTAAAGCTATTTTCACACATATGCTTTTTTGTCCCGTCCGTCATGTGTAGACAAAAAGTAAATTATTAATCAGAAGTCCTTGTACATTGCTTTATTCTTTGGGTTTTGTGATTTCAAAACTTTCAACAGGTACCACTTTTTAACTCAAAAATAGTTGTTGGAATAAGTGGCTTTTCCAACTCAACTTAACTTTTTAACTCAAAATTAGTTGTTGGAATAAGTGCCTTTTACATTAACAGAAATTTATAACGATTGTTCAACGGTAAAAATGTGAGGTCTTTTAGGTGTCCTGTCCGTCATCAGTTTGTATTTCTTTGTCCTGCTCGTATTTCAAATTTGAAAAATGTGGCTCTAATTGTAGATTACAATTTGACTGGCACTAAGTTCCTATAAAAAAATTCACTTCTGCTAATACTGTTCGTAAAAACTGAAAATAAAATCTAAAAATTTGTGCAAAGTGTCCCATCCGTTAAAATGGAATAGCTGAAAAAGTAAATAATTTAGGCATAAAAAGCTTGGTTCCATAATGTTCACTGACTGCTTAAAAATAGGTGCACAAATTTAATTCACTTTAAGCACTTCTAAGCAAATTAATATTGAATAATTAAAAAAATATATACATAAACAAACTGTAATTGGTTTCAAACATTTATGTAATAGACATGGAATTATGTGATGGTTTAATTAATATCAAGTGTCTAATTACCACCGATTTTTTTATAAAGCAAAATTAAGATACCTTAAATTTGCGTCTCGCTATTTTTGCAGTAAACCGCATAACGGGTGCAGAAATAAACTGCTGGCAAATACAGCAAAACACTAGGAACTACACAAGGATTATCAAGAATTTCGGGCGCCATAAAATATTGATTTTGTCCTCTGATTAAAATGTCCAACGTCCAGAACATAATAATTGAAAAACTTGCTCCACTTACTCTGTACACTCTATGGGGCTGAAAAGTGAGTCCTTCGATCCTCGATTTCAGAGAGTAGCGGTAAAAAGAACGATTAAAATAAGGAACAGAAGCTACACGTTGCGGCGTTGGTTCTCGTGGAGTTATAGCAACTTTTCTCTTTTTGGAAAACTAGAAGCTTTGTGGATTACCATTAAACACGTATGGTGGAACGTAAGCCACTCACTTTAAAGCTAGGCCAACAACCCAATTTTGCTTCGTCTTTTGCTTTAGACAACTCCCCGACTTTAACACCACTTATATTGTTCAAAAGTTCGTCCAGTTTCTCTTTGCGAGTTTCCAAATTATTCGCTTCAATGATGCAAGCAACACTTTCGATGAAACTTTCATCGACTTCGATTCTATTTCCTGATTTGCTGTGAGTTGAGTTTATGGAAAGACGTCGGTTGTGCGGTTTTAGTGATAAAACTGAGCTTTCAGGTGTTTCAAGGTTGAAATTTATTTTCTGCGTTTTTCCACGGCTAGGCATTTTTGCGCTTGTTTCGTTTTCATCAACATTGTCGTTTACTTGTTGCGAAGATTCGTTTTCAGGCGTTTCAGTACTTGAAATATAATCTTCTGAATTTGATTCTTGTGGAGTTAGTTGTTTAGGTCTTTCAATTAGCTGAGGTGGAGGAATAAATTCATCCACTGTTGATACAGAAGAAGCAAAAGATGCTAGCTGTTCCTCAGAAGTAACTTCAGAAAAGGGTAAAGGTTCTATAGATTGTAGTGCCTCTTCTGGTGAAAATTTATTTTGGGAATTTACAATTTTACACAAACACGCTTCTTGTCCTTGCTTTTCGGGATCAATGTAGATTATTAACTTTTGTGTTGGCGACGTATACAAGGTGATCTTAGATTTCGTCATAGATTTGTTTAAGTCGTTTCATACTTTTAATTTTGTAAAATACATTTAAAATATTTTAACACGAAGATTGTGGATGACACGCTATAACTACATTTGACAAAGGTTTGTCAACAGCAGCTGATAATTGCATGACACTTAATGACACTTATACAGAAATAATCAATTCTTACAATTTGACAAAATTGCAAAAAAATATAAAACACAGATAAAGAATTGGACAAAAGTATGGAATCAAGCGTTTTGGGTCTAAACTATTTTCTTTACGAAAAAAAGTACTTGAAAAATGTGTTCTAGAATATCTTTTTAATCCATTAAGTTTTCGAGTTTGTATTCATATTTTTTTATACGGCAATTTATGTGGTAAAAGAAAATTGTCTAAAAATGACTGCTAATTCAACAATATTGTCTTTGAACAAATTTTTTAATAAAGTTAATGTAATATAAACTATACAGCGTTGAGCAAAAGTATGGAACCAAGCGTTTTGTGCCAAAACTATGAGCCTTACGAATGAAACAATTAGTTCAATCTTCAAGTACTTTAAAATTGTGATCATTTTTCAAGAATAGAATTTTTCTAAATTCCTTTTGCATATTTTTGGAAGAGTATTTTTTTAGTTTCTGGTAGTTTAGAAAATGGAAATCAGTAAGCAATTGATTAGTAATATAACTTTTTTACTCTATAATTTTGCTGTCCCGTCCGTTATCGTGAAGATTTCTTACATTGTTAAACAAAACCAAGAATTTTTAATTTTTACTGTCAAATTTAAATATTGTTAAAGTCTTTAGTAAATAAAACCTGTAAATAAATTTTTTAAAGCTATTTTCACACACAATTTTTTTTGTCCCGTCCGTAATGTACAAACAAAAAGTAAATTGATCAAAAGTCGTTGCACATTGCCTTTATCTGCGGTTTTGTGCTTTCAAAAGTTTCAACAAGTTTCATCTTTTACCTCAAAAAATAGTTGTTGGAATAAGTGCCTTTTACTTTAAAAGAATTTTAAAGATTGTTAAACGGTAAAAATGTGTCTGTTTTGTCCCGTCCGTCATCAGTATGTATTTCTTTTTTCTGCTCGTATTTCAAATTTTATAAAATCTAATCTAACAGTTCGGCTGGTACTAAGTTAATATAAAAAAATCTTTTCTACTGATACTGTTCGTAAAAACTGAAAATAAAATCTAAAAATTTGTGCAAAGTGTCCGGTCTGTTAAAATGGATTATCTGAAAAAAAAATTAAGCATAAAACGCTTGGTTCCATAATGTTCACTGATTGCTTAAAGATAAATGTACAATTTTGTTTTTTACCGATAGTAGAGTGTAGGCAGGCGAAGCACTTCTAAGCAAACAATTGGTTTATTTAAAAAATAAAATAAACAAACTGCAATTGGTTTCAAACATTTATTTCTAGACTTGTTCTTACAGGACAACTTAAGGTTAATAATAATCATCTTCTAGGTGTACACAAAAAAGAGTTCTTGCTAGTTTCCTTTTTTCTATGACGTGGGCACAGTATCCTAGAGGGTCCTAGTGAAGTATCCTCCTGTCTCGTGCAGACATTTTGTACGACACTTCCACAAGTACCACACACTTTATATGATTGATATGAAGAAATAGGTGTTGGTGGTCTTTTGACTGTACATGTCTGCGGTGGCATGCCTATATTTTCTCCAGGGCCTCCGAAACCCTCTCTTATGCCCCCATAACCTCCTCCAGGAGTACCAAAACTAGCGTAATTATTACGTCCACTACCAAAGTAACTTGATGCATTGTTGCACACATTGCTATAGTCTCTGGTACTCATTCCAGAACCAAATCGCATACCAGACGTGTTTTGTGGAGTACATATGCCATAAGAACAGCTACATTTGCTGTTTCCTTGATTAGGTGGTAATATATTACTAGCACACCTTGAGGAGTAAGTAGCAGCGCTACTAATTCTTGGAGAACATGAAGGAGGAGGTGGAAAACCACCGCCAGATCCAAATCCTCGCATAGCGGCGGCATATCCAGGGGCACAAGGTGGCAACATCATGCCTCCACCTCCAGCTCCATAACCAAAACCCCCGCCGCCAGAACCGTACCCAAAGCCACCCCCTGGGCCACCAAAACCTCCACCAGGGCCACCAAAACTTCCACCACCCATACCTCCATAGCCTCCTCCAGGACCACCAAAACCACCACCTGCACCTCCAAATCCGCCGCCTGGGCCTCCAAAACCACCCCCAGACCCCCCAAAGCCGCCACCGGGACCTCCAAAGCTACCACCTGGAGAAATCCATGAAATAAGCACAGATCAAAAAATTAACTCAAAAAAATCTCAACTAGAAAAAACCAAACCTCCAGAAAATCCCAACCATAAGAAAAAACGATTGCGATCTAGAGAGAAAGCGTAATGCCTATTTACGAGTATATTTAGGAGAGTAGTTATTATATGACGGCAGACATCAAATCCAGGATGAAAAGTTAACAAAAGCAGTTGTTTTTTCATGATAATTTAAAATAGCTAAGAGCTACAAAATATTAAATGAAAAAATTATAAAGCACACAATTTTACAAAAATGACTTTTTTGATGTTAGAAAGGGTCAGAATTTTAGAATTTTTTAGCTTTTTTCTGTGTGGGTTTTTTCTTGTGAGCTTGTTTCTAGTCACCCACCTGGAGCACCATATCTGCCACCTTGACCACCAAAAGCACCCCCAGGACCCCCTCCTACACCTCCATATCCACCACCGGGACCCCCACCTGGAGGACCGCCGAAAGAACCACCAGGAACCCCTCCTGCACTTCCATATCCCCCAGCAGGGCCACCATATCCTCCACCTGGGCCACCATATCCCCCACCAGGGCCTCCAGCTGGACCACCATACCCCCCACCAGGACCGTCATATCCACCTCCAGGGCCCCCACCTAAACTCCCATATCCTCCACCAGGGCCGCCACCGTGGCCACCCCCAGGTCCGCCACCAACTCCGCCGCCGGGACCCCCACTTCTACCGCCACCAGCGGTACCTTCAGGGCCACCCCCTTTGCTTCCTCTTCTGCCCCGTCTGCCGCCCCCTCCTCTTCCAGAGCCAGTTCTTGCTCCAGCACGTCCACTACCTGTTCGACCACTTCCAGTTCGTCCACCTGCTTTTCCAGTAGAATCCTTCTGATCTTTTTTATCTATTGAAATTCCGGCTCCACTTGTTGAAGGAAAATCGGAGATTTTTGTAGATTGTGTTCGTTCAGGAGAACATGGTACACAAGGTTCACATGGATAACAACGAGGTTTGCATACACTTGAACGACTCGGAGGACACGGTTCACAAAGATTACATGATGGTCGGAAACGTATTGTTTTATAATAAGAACAGCATGATAAACTCATACTTCATTGTATTACTAAAATTTTAAATTTTGCCGAACTAAACGTCAGTCATTTTTGGATATGAAATGTCATTTCATAAACCTAACAACGTGTGTCTATGATGTGAGCACAGGTAGAACCTAGAGTAGAAACTCTAGTAGAACCTAAGAAAAATTGGTAGCTAATAAATTAAAATTAAAAAAACTTGATACCAAAAACTTCTTCGTGTCGACGCATAACATTGATCTGTTTTACTTCATATTATCATTCATGAACAAGAGTAATTTACAATTAATACAGTAATTAATTGCAGTTATTGGACATTCGCTATATTAAAAATTAATAGGATAATTAGGTACCTTATAAGTGCATGATTAAAATCAATCCATCCGACATTATTACAGTAAGGCTGAATTAATTTAGCGGCAGCTTTGGATGTTTCAGAAATTGTGATCTTCTTCTTACTTTATTCTTATTTTAATTTAAAGATTGCTGTCTCCTTAAAAAAAATTTTGTCATTGCATATTTATTTCAACTTATTGTTTTCTTTTTGCAGGTAGGTACTTGTAAAAATAATTTAATAAAATTTACTAAAACATACCGACTTCACATTACTTAAAAATAGTGATTCGGTAATGAAAATAACTTTGTCTTAAAAAAAAGTCTGTCTAAAATAATAATCAAAGATAATGAAAATTTTGTTTTCTATTTTGTATTAAGCCAAAAAATAAAGATGAAGAAAGTGGCAAAATTTTTCAAGTAGAAATAGAAGTGACCACGCAATTTAAATTTTGAATAATGCATTGGATCACAACACTTGCACAAAATAAGATTCTCCAATAAAATATTGATCAATAAAATACAAAATAATGGCATTTTTAAGAATCGTATATTGAAAACAAATCAATACTATTAAAAAACGACTACGTAAATTCGTTCATCATAAAATTACATGATAAGAATAACAACAGAACTTTTTTCCTAACATGTTGTTAAAAAATATTGTGCGGCTGAATGAAATCATCAAATTTATACCATAAGTGTTAATAAACTGTAAATTTCAAAAAAAAAAGTAGTTTGTATGACTTTTGTACCAAATAATATAAAATTCCCAAAACCAAAACAGTAAAAGCTTCAATAAGCGGACACCAACGGTGTTAATAGTGATGTCCTCTTAAAAAAATAATAATTCATATATAGAAACAAATTAAAACGAGTGTATTAAAAAGGTGGTAGTATGATACTATTTTGTTCAGCAATACTATTTTATAAAAAAAATTTTTTCTTTACGAATTTACGACTACTTTCGGTTGACTTTCATAAAAACCATTGTGGTGGAATTGACTAACCCGTTACCATGACAACTCATATAAAATTTAATGCCAAGAGTACCCAATTTCCACCACAATGGTTTTTATGAAAGTGAACCGAATATACGTAAATTCGTGCTTCGTAAAATTACATGATAAGAATAACAAAAACAAAAGTTTATTCCTAACATGTTAAAAAATATTGTGCGGCTGAATGAAATTATCAAATTTATACCATAAGTGTTAATAAACTGTGTATTTCAAAAAAAAATGTGGTTTATACGACTTTTGTTCCAAATAATACAAAATTCCCGAAACCAAAACAGTAAAATCTCCAATAAGCGGACACAAACAGTATTAATACAGAAATCCTTTTAAAAACAATAATAATTCATATATAGAAACAAATTAAAACGAGTGTATTAAAAAGGTGGTAGTATGATACTATTTTGTTCAACAATACTATTTCATAAAAAAAATTTTCTTTACGAATTTACGACTACGTAAATTCGTTCTTCGCAAAATTACATGATAAGAATAACATGTGTTAAAAAATATTGTGCGGGTGAATGAAATCATCCAATTTATATCATAAGTGTTAATACTGTGTATTTCAAAAAAAAAAATTTGTGGTTTGTACGACTTTTGTTACAAGTAATACAAAATTCCCAAAACCCAAACAGTAAAATCTTCAATAAAAGGACACCAACGGTGTTAGTTAGAGATGTCCTCTTAAAAAAAATATAATTCATATATAGAAACAAATTAAAAAGAATGTATTAAAAAGGTGGTTGTATGATACTAATTTGTCAACAATATTATTCATGAAAAAAAATTATTTTTTTTTAAATTTACTACACCTTGTTCATCTACATCTTTTCCAATCACCCTTCAAATACCCGAAAAAATTGATTTTCCAATATTAATGTTAACTCTGAAGTCTCATTCCGACAATTGATCCAGACAGTAGAATATTTTTATTGCGCGCTTTGTAAACCAATTATAACTATTATAATAATAATTATTATTATTAGTTAAATATAACACACTCGCTTGTAGCATGCTGTCCTCTTAAAAGAAATATTTTGGTTCCAAAAATCCGCACTGCATAGACCGCGTCCGTTTATTCGAGAGTCCACTTAAAAGAAAAACAATACTATTTATAATACATTTGCCCAAAACGGAACCAACAAATATCTCCGTTTGTGAGGTGTACTCTTATAGTAGGTGTCCTTTAAGAGAAGTTACACTGTATTATCTTCAAAAAATACATAAAATATGATTGAATACATTTATTATAATCATATTATACCACGTTATATCTATCCCAAACAAAATAATTACAAGCAGATGAGAAAATAAATAAGATTATCCTTGATATTATCTGAATATATTTGTTAGATCGGAAGCCGGTTTAGTCCAATTAGGGTAATAATTTTAACTCTTTTTCCAAAACAAGCGATTCGGTTAAAAAACACAATACAATATTTTTATTTTTTATTGGGTTTTTATTCCTAAAACACCTGTAAGTTGCTTTTCCGATAATCTTTTCTGAATCGCAACGTCAGAAAAACCACAACATATTTAACTATGTAGGTACTAGTTATTCAAAATCTTACCGGAATAACTGGTCCATCCTGAATGCAAGCAAATAAATACGTAGTGTAAAATGAAACAATTTATTCTCATTTTTCTCAATTAAAAATTAAATTTATTTCACCAAAAAAAAACTCACCCATGCATTCACTTTTTCGACTTTCTGTGCATGTATAGCTGGTTCTTCAACCGCCACCACCGGTTGATCCAGACTTGGGTACATGGGCGGAGTCCTCCATGCTGAAGGATCGAGTTGCCATCCGTAACCATTTCCATGCCACCCATAACCGTTAGCTGCACCTGGAGGCTGCTGGTAGTGTATCACTGGATAGGCATTTGCGTACTGCTGGTAGGGAACCACAGGTGGATGGAACATTTTTCTAACTTATCACTCAAATCTCTTTGGTATATGAATTGTAGGTATTCGAGACGGACACAACTAACACGTCTCGTTTTTTATTTTTGTTTTGGTTATTTCGGTATTTGGGACGTATGAGTATTTCGTGAGATTGCCGTGGACGATTTTCGTTAATCTGAAATTATCTCATGTTATAAAATAAAGCAAACAAATTCGGTACATTATTACAGAGTTGGTAATTACTATGTGTTGAACACATTGTCTATTTTTGTTTAGTACGTCACTGTTTATTAAGTTTTGAACTATAGCGCTATCATTACTTTATAATAAAGTTGATTTAAAACGAATGGTTAACCTTTGAGGAAGGAAAACGTCAACTATCTGTGGTGAGTAATGTAAAATAATGAGGGCATTTTACAAGTTCAGCCGGTAAAACGGGGTCATATTTTGCCGATTTTATCCATAAAAGGAAGTGTTACAAATTTGGTAGTACCATTAATAATTTTAAAAGTAAGCATATTGTTAAATATGTTGACTCCGTAGGTTGACTCACAAAAAACACATAAAGATATAAAACGTGAGAACAAAGAACAATTAAACCTTATGCAAAAAATTATGATATGATTATACCATGAGGTCTTTTTTACGTGTAAATTGTGATATCCTTGTTGTTCACTACTCAAATTAAAATATTAAATATACTAATAGATATATTTGCACATATTTATTTAAAATGAGCATGCTAAAAAATAATACTCACTCAATTTGTTTGTAATACTAACAGCCAGATTTAAAGTTTAAATCAACACAAGATCAACTGGTGAAGGTTCAAGCAATTTTCAAATCCATAATGCAGTTAATCAATAAAATGTGAACTGCATTCTAGTAATCTCAATTGTTAAATCTTTGGAAAAATAAAACTGTAGATCATCTAGGACTGATAGGCTACATGTAACATTAGAACATTTAAAAATGGTAATGCAGTCATTTAATCAGTTAAAAGTCAAAAGCAGTAAAAGTGGTCAAAATTTTTTGAAATAAATTACAACTACAGGTTGGTTTTTGATTTTTTTAACACATAAGTTTTTTTTGTAATGTAATTAGCGGAAATAGCAAATCTTGTAACATTAAAAAAAATACCTGTTGACAAAAAAAATCATGTCTTATAGTATACAAAACTTATAACAAACTCAATAGCAAATTAGACAATAAACTAAATTCGACAACATTGGAAAACAATTAAGTCAGCTGAGAAGAGAAAAAATATAAAAGTATGTTTTTTACAAAAAAGCGTTTATTCAAAAAATGCACTAGAAAGAAAAAAAATATGATTTTCTAGCACAGAAGAATATTTTTGCTTACAAGTTAGAATTACAAAATTAAAAAAAAAACTTTTCGAACAGTGGTCAATTCAAGAAAATATTAATTTACAAATTTTGGAATCCTAACTTTTAAGCAAAAATATTTAACCCCTTTAGGAAGTAATTAACTACATAAGATTGTCTTGTCAAGCAGATTACGTAAGTAATTTATAACTTTGATTAAGATGATTTTGGTAAAAATTCCCGAAACAAGTCAATTTTTATTTTTTCTTGCCTACTATTTGGTGCATATGGTTTTTGTTTATCTGTTGTCAGCAATGTATAGCCAGCTCTAACTTCTATTTTCAAACGTAATGGTATTTCAAGTAACAACTCGTATAAAAACCCTTTTCGCAAGCAATACAACGCACTATTTGTTTTTTGAATTTTTTCAAAGCCTACGTGATAAAAAAAATAAAAACCAATTTATAAGTTAAACATTATTTAATGCAACAAATGTTCAAAATATAAAAATAAAAAAATTAATAAAATTGTGAAATAACATAACGGTAGTAGCATGAATTTATAACATTTTGCAACATTTTTAGTGTGATTTTCCTAATTTCAACTTATAAAAATTGGTTTAAATTTTTTATTGGGTAGGCTTTGAAATTATTCAGAAAACAAATAGTGCGTTGTATTCCTTGCAAAGTGCTCTTTCACATGAGGTGACACTTGACATACCATTACATTTGAAAAAAAAAGTTAGAGGTGGCTGTGCATTTTTCAAAACAGATAAACAAAAACCGCATGCACCAAATGATGTGCCAAGAAGATAAAAAATCGACCTGTTTCAGGATTTTTTACAAAAATTGCTTATATCCAAGTTACAACTTTTATTTTAATCAATAATTCCACACTGCTTTAATTTTTTTAACACTTGGGCGTTGACAATATTTAGAAAACAAATAGTGCGTTGTACTGCTTTTGAAGTGCTCTTTCACATCAAGTGTTACACGGCATACCGTTACATTTGAAAAAAAAGTTGGGGGTGGCTGTGCAGTTTTGACAGCAGATAAACAAAAACCATATCCAGCAAATGGTGGACAAAAAAAAACAAAAATTTTAACAAAAACTGCCAATGTCCAAGTTATGAATTTTATTCCAGTTAAAAATTCCACACTATATAAAACAGACAACAAAACAAGTTAAATGAAAGCTTTAAAAAAAGTATATTTTATTGGTGATTTCGTAAATAATTATCGAACTATTTTATATTTTTCAATTTTTTGCTTTATTTCAATAATAGTTATTAGTTAAAAATAGCTATTGTTTTGTTTCCCGCCCCTGTATCAGCTTACTAACAAAGCTGAAATAAAGTATAACTCTCAATTAAACTCCCTAGAAATTCCCTCATAAAATCATCGTTAAGTAAAATTGCAAAAACGGAGACGTCATAAAAATGTTGGTTTATGGTCGTTATAGATGTGAACAGTGTAAGAACAGTTTTTGATTAATATTGTTCTTTTGTGCAAATTGTAATTTATTAATTTTTCTCTATATTTTAATTTCTGCACAATAAATATTATTATTATTGATATTTTTAAGTATTACAAAAATTCAAATTTACATAACATTGTGTAGCCCCTGAAAAAGATCCGACTATTTTATATTAACTCCATTGACTACTGTTATCCACTTCATTGAACTATTTTTTTAAAGGTTATCAATGTAGTTGTAAATTGCTTCAGAAAAATTAAAAACAAATTAATTACTTATTAGATTAATTATATTAGGTCCAATTCACCATCCTTCTATTGCCAGCCATAAATAACGAAATTAACTAATTAACTAATTAACATTAACTAATTTAAAATTAAAGACAATGTGCATCAGTATTTAATAAAAATAAAGTGAATGTCTAAAGGGTAAATGAAAAAGTAAAAAATAAACGTCGTAAGATTATTTACTGAACAGTCAGTTCTAAATCGGTATCACCCAGATGTTTTACCAAAAGAAAACTAACACAAAAACCATTCCAGTGTCTATATTTATTTCATCATGTACTCAAAAACATGCAAATAAAAATGTACAAAAATATCCAAAACCAATTTTACGAAATACGTGCTATAAATCTGAGAAGCAAAAATAATAGAATGTTACTGATATGGAAACAAATAACAGAATGTTATTGATATGGAAACAATGTAAGAGAAAAATATTAAAACGTGGAGAAAAAATCGTGCCCAAAACAATAAACCTGTTGCTTTCAACAATGTGTACAATGTGTACAATGAATTTTTTGCAACATACGATATGACTTGACTTTCAAGCTATTAGTGACGTCGTATGACGAGACACTGACGTCATGTACAATCACCATCAGACATCTAACTAATGAATAATTATAATTACCAACGAATGAGTCAAAAAATGAATTCCCTTTTTTCAATATATAAATACGTACGTAAGTAACTATCAACAAAATACAAACTGTTTATCAGTCAATCGGCATATGAGTATAAGCAAAAGATAATCAGATTGTACCTACTTTTTTTAAAAAGTAGCAATTAGATGCAGGATCAGGAAACTGTCCTTCACGATTATAAATGTTCAAAACGATTGTTGTGTTATTGTTTCATTAATAAGGAAGGAAATCGTCCTCGCGTTGCTACAAAAAATAAATGGAACTTGCTTACATTTTTACAATAAAAACGAGAGCACAGTTTTAGTTTTTTAATAAAAATAGAAAAGTAATAAGTAGTGGTTTACTGCGACTTTTTGAACAAAAACAAAACTTAATTACAGTTAACATGCAAAGGTGCAATAACGTTAAAATTATGGTTTCCAATAAGTATTATGGAACTGCCAATACAAGGGTTGGAAAAGATTAAAAACACATTTACAAAGATTAAAGTTGCTAAGTTAAACTAAAAAAAAAGTCAAAAACTCAATTTGCAAAATTAAAATAATAAGATCGTTAAAAAATAGGTAGGTCAGCAGTGACACAATCGAATGAACACATTTCATTTTCATTACCCCAGAAAAACACATCCTCTGGAAGTTATTGTTGCTCTGAGGTTTCAACTCCCAGATGTATAAAAATACAAAACGAACAACATGCTACAATTTCCCAATGATTTTTGACAACCTTCACCCATTACCAACAACATAACTCACTTTCATTATTCGCCTAACCTAACCAATTAACAACTACGTTTCTGTCGGCTTAACACTAAACAACGTACCTAATAATATCACATTCTTTCGAGTATTATCCAAAGCAGATCTTTGTTTCGTTAATAAACCTGATTAGGCATATTAGCACAACATCACACAAGAACTTGTAAACATAAACTCAACCTAGCAAAGACGAACGATTTTTGGGGGGAGGGAAGAAGCAGGAAGGCAGCGGCCTTGAATGAGTCATGCTGAGAGAGTAAAGGTTCGGCTTTTGTCGGCACTCTTCAGCTGTGTTATTTAAACACCGAATGAGTGTTTAAAAGTACGTTTTTCTTTGGCATCATCTTCACGTGTTTTTTTTCAGGTTCAAAGTTTTGGGAGTGCGCCTAGGAAATAGTGAGAGTCAAGGTTTGGGTTTAATTTTATATTTTTAATGTTGTGTCTCTACATAACATTTTAGTCTATTTTCATAATTCTGAAAACTGACCAAAAAACTGAAAACTGGACCAAAATATATTTCGTCGCTATAACTTATTATTCCTAAGTTTTTATACAAATATACTTTCATTAATTAATTTTATTGCATCCTCCAAAAAATGTATCATGATTATGGGTATGATGATTAAACTCCCACGATTTTTGTTCGCAATGATTTTGATTTCAACGAATCAATTCCGTGTGAATCACAGAATACGTGGGCTTGAGATTCTTTCAATTTGCATACATTTGTAGTCAAGTCACAGCTACTTATATATCACATGTTTTAGAACGGTAAGAGTTTTTCCTTGTTGGAAATGACCATTAAGTTTCATTAGAAAACCCCCAGTAAATTCCCATTGCCATTACAAATCTCATTTGGAACAACTAAATTAAAGTGACCAGGTATAGAGAACCAAAATTCAGGACATAGTTCAACAAATCTGGACTCATTTCAAAAAGTTGGTAGAGGTATACCTACTAAAATACCTACCAACTTTAAATATGCATTAACAAACAGCAATACATAAAAGATATTAATGTCAAATCAACAAAAATGATTATAACTTAATGCACCAATTTTAATTCCGAAGTTAATTCTTTTTCTCTCTATTTGCTCTATTCTCTATTTTCTGTCTTCTATAGACTACTTCCTGCCTCTCCCTGTTTTCAGTTTTTTTTTTCTCTATTGGACTATATTTTTATTTTAAGTCTTTATCTTATTCGGCCTTGTTTCTTATTTCCTGTTCTTGGTTGGCGTATCACTCTTCTCTTTCTTCTTTTCTCTTCTTCCTTCTTTGTTCAGTCTTGTCTTCTATTCTCTTTCAAACACTGTCATACGTTCTGTCTTTTTTATTTACTATTCTCTTTCTGATTTATGCACCCTCTCATTGCTTTTGTCTTCCTTTCTCTGTTCCTACTATAATATGAATCAGGAAGCGTTTCCAAACAAAGGCCTATTGAAACTTTTTCTTATTTTAACCTAAGAATATGTGAACTAAGTAAACCTTTCAGCGTTTTTTAAATATCCTGCTTAAATTTGAGTTAAGTATCATTATTTAAAATTATATTTTTTTGAAGAATTAAATTCTTTTAAGAAATAAATTTATACTTGTATACTGTAGGTAGTTATTCATTATAAAAAAACATGACAAAGCTTCAAAAAACAGTAGTACTATTATTAGAGTTTTTTAAATACTATTTTTGATGAGATGAGGGTACTGTCCTGAATAAAATGGTAGGTTGAAAATAACCATACAGGATGAATTAATTGTGATTTATTTATGAAATTTTTTTAGGTGGAACCAAAAATACTAATTTCACCTACTACTTTATATTGCGTTTAATTTTTAAATAATAATTAATTTAAATAATTAAATTAATTATTCTTTGTTTTCTGTTCTCTGTAGTCTCTCTGTTTTTTGTTCCTCCTTTTCAGTTTGTTTTTCTGTCCTCTTTATTTTACATATCTTCATTTTTTATTTTTTTAACTTCCTTTTACTACTCTATGCTCTATTCTCTATCTGAAATTGGATATCGATGTTTTCCAATATTCTCCCATCATTTGCCTGTTTTTATCTTCTGTCTTTATTCTTATTTCCTGTTTTTGGTTTGCTTATCACTGTTCTCTTTTGTTTCTTTTGTTCCTTCTCACTTCTTTCTTTTTCGTTCCGTTTTTTTGTTATCTATTTTCTTTTAAATTTTACTTTCTGCCTCTATTTTCTATTCTCTTTCTGTTTTATGCGCTCTCTCATTGCTTCTGTCTTCCTTTCCCTGTTCCTCCAGTCATATAAATCATAAGAAATGTCTATAGACATTTTTTTCTTATATTAACCTAAGAATCTGTGACTTCTTAATAGGAACCACTTCCCAAAATCTTTTAAAGTTTTTTTCAAATACTATCCTGCGTAAATTATGATTTTGGATCATTATTGTTCAAAATTATATCTCTTCGAAGAATTAATTGCTTTTAAGATACGTATCTTTATTAGGATTCTAAAATATCTGTAATAGTATGCTTTAGATAGGAAATAAAAAACATCTTGAAAAAACTTCCAAAAACAATGGTACTTTTATTATTGTTTTTTATTATAATTTTTGACCAGGTCAGAGTACTGAACTGAATAAAGTGGTAGGGTTGATCATCTTATACTAAATTCTTAAAGAGAATTAATTCTTAAAAATTTAATTCCTATTTTTTATGCTCTCTTCTCTGTCTTCTGTAGTGTACTTCATATCTCTCTTTCTGTTTTCTGTTCCTTCTTTTCACTTTGTCAATTCTCCTCTCTGTTCTAGATTATCTTCATTCTTTAACTTCTTTTTTCTATTCTATTTTCATCCGAAATTGGATATTGGTTTCCAATATCTTCCATCATTTGCCTGTCTTTATCTTCTGCTTTCTTTCTTTTTTTCTGTTTTTGGTTTGCGTATCACTATTTTCTTTCTTCCTGTCTCCCCTTTCTCTCTTCTCTTTTCTTAGTCTTCTTGTCTTCTATTCTCTCTTAATTCTCTCTTAAATCTTACTTTTGTTATCCTTCCTGTCTTCTTTATTAACTATTCTCTTTCTGCTTTTTGTGTTCTCTCATTGCTTCTGTCTTCCTTTCTCTGGTCTTCTAGCCATATAAATTAGGAACCATTTCCAGACATAGCTCTGTAGAAACTTTTTTTACGTACTTAAGTACTTAGTTTTTGTCTAAACATTTGAACATTCAAACTGTGTTTGAATTATTACGTGTTTTCTATCAGTTTTGAGTGACTTACTTTTTTTTATTTTATTTTTTCTAAAAAAAATTCATCTCAACAAGGCGATAAGTTTTAGAAAAAAAAAGAAAAATGAAATATAAATACCATAAATAAATAAAAGGATTTAAGACTGAGAAAAAAAAACAACAAACACGAGCATGTAATTTTTTATTTACTTAGATATCAGTTATGAGAAACTTACTAAATTCTAGATTTTTCTACCATTTTAGTCACACACATGAGTTGATTGCGTATGAAATATTTCAAACACTCATAAGTTAGTAGCAATTTTTTTTGCAGACGTTACTTTCTAAAATACATTTTTTCTATTTTAATATTATGCTAAAATCAACTTGGTAATTTGCCGAGACTTGGTGAGTTCTAATGTTAACACTAATTATGTTCTAAAATTGTTCAAATGCTTATATTTATTTTTAAATTTTTATTACGCTGCTATCTGCTGTCTTATATTTTTTTTATTTTTCTTTAGTCAATCTAGATACGTGAATTTTTTCTACTATTCGCACGTAGTACCGTAAACAATTATTTTATTATTTGATTGAATTAGAGCTCAAAAAAAATCCTGACACATTTTGCGAGGTTCTTTAAGAATTTTAAAAATGCATACAGTTGGTTAGGGTTTTTTTAAAGTAAGAAATGAAACCGAAATACTGTTGTTAACACCTATATATTTCATGTAACATTAGAATACAGTGTGTTCAGTATATTTCAGTACGGATACAAAATATAAACAACATACTCTATTTTAAAATGTAACATCGGAATGAATGATTGTTTTAGAAACGAGTCTGTGTTTCTATTAATTAGATAAGTATTTAAAAACAGTCTTATTTATAATAACATAATATCATTTAAAATCAAAGCTTAATATTTACATCAAGCTTAATAATACTTAGAAGCAACAAATTCTTGGACACAGTTTCATTTCTAAAACAACCGTTCTTAAGTCTCTAGAGTATGAACATTCCATTTTGAGATACCATTACACTCAATATGTACAGGTCTTAAAATTACTTAAAGCATTATTTTTTATTCATTTATGATATACTACAAAATATTACACTTGGGACAATACAAAAACCTAAAGATTCAACACAATTTACATAATAATTTAACGGACAGGGGGATTAATAAAAATTTTGAGCTATTTTGACTATCTAGTAATTAAGTACAGTAATAAAAATAACACTAAAGTAACAATATGGTAACAAAAGCATATTATTACTTATGTATGTTTCTTCTACAAATAGCATCTATTATTTTTAGTGGTCTATCGCAACCAGTTTATAATAACATTTCGTTAAAAAAAAGTGTTTCCAATACTATTGCACATGTATAAAATACTTAAACAAAACATTCATTCAACGATTCATTCATGCGTAAATAAACGACTTAAGTACTTCATTTTTATATAGTGATAACATTAAAATACAGGGTGTTTTAAAATACATAAAAAGCGGTATTTTCGAAAACACCCTGTATTAATACATACCGTTTACTACTTACTCTAACAATATACTCTGTTTACAATAAAATATTTTCATTTATTTAACTGAGCAAAATTTATCAAACGAATTTTATACAAAAATCTCAAACATCACATTACAGTTAGTTTACAGTTAAGTTGTCTCGACTTTTTGTAACGGAAACACGAAAATGAGGGAACAGTTCTTAGTGCACAACCAATTTTATGAGCTTAAATGATTGCATTTTTCGTATTTCAAACAATAGGTACACTTTTTAAAAAATATATCAGTACGTCTCTGTATTGTGGTGCGTTCTGAATGTCCGTAACCAAGAGGTTTAGTAAAAGAGTTAATTTTTTGATAAAATAACTTTGGTCAAAACAGCACCCCGTTACCGTCTTTTGTTTTCAACTTACAAAAAGTTGATATTTTAGCGAAATCTTAAAAAATTCATGTCTTTCCTATTATAAAAGATACACATTTGGAACAAAGATATTACGAACTTTTTATGGAGTATTTCATAATGTAGTCAACATTTTTTTAACCATTCGTTTTGCTGTCATAGTATAAGTAAAGTTGTATTATTTTAAATGAAAATTATTAAAAGCTATGACATTTTCGAAAGCTTCTTTTTGGTTAGATTAAAAAATCTAGCAAAATAAGCAAGAGTTTTAACAAAATTTCGTCAGTTTTGCAACTTCTGGCATTCCACAAAATAAAAATAAACAATTCTTTAAAAGCCAGATTGAACGAATCAAGTCAAAAAAATTCATATCAAAGCTTATTTTGCACAAATTCGGCATTTATTTTTATTAAAGCCAGCAACCGTTTTTCAAAAAATTATTGTCCCATAATTCAAATTTAGAACTTGCTTTATGAAAACTTTGCAGTTTATAAATTAGCTGAAATTGCATTTTATATTAAAATATGGAAGTGTACAACTTGAAATATGATAATTCAACAGAAAAAGGCCAACTATTTAAAAAAACGGATTGTTGTGAAGAAATTAAACTTCTTTTTATTCTTATTGAAAAATTAAATAAGTTAAATCGAACAAAATAAGCTGAAAATTTTAGAACATTTTTTTTACAATTTTCCGCATCCATTAAATAAGGGGGATTTTTATTTAAATTTTAATTATATTATTTATTGAAATTTTTGGTTCAGGTAACAGAATGTAACAAATGATTGGAAAAAACAAGCCAAAATAACTTATTTAAAGTTTAAATTTTTGCATAAGTTAAAGTTTTTTTCAATTAAAGACAATTTTCGTTAAAAAATAGGGTTAGTGAAACGAAAAATGCAGATAAATACACACTTAGGACTGTAACAATAAATTGTTATATAATAAACTGTAACAATAGATTGAAAAACAAGCCAAAATAACTTTGAACTTTTTTTTAATTAAAAACAATTTTCGTTAAAAAATAGGTTTAGTCAACTGCAAAATGCAAAAAATACACACTTAGGACTGTAAGAATAAATTGTTATATAATAAACTAACAATAGATTAAAAAACTTGCCAAAAGTAACTCATTTTAAAGCTTATATTTTTGCATAAGTTGAACTTTTTTTTCAATTAAAGACAATTTAAAAAATAGTTTTTAAAAAAAATTGCGATTTTTGGTAAACAAAACACGTTTTTATTTAAAAATTTGGTCGACAGTTACCTGGAATTAATTCAACAGAGAATGTCCTATTACTAAAGAATGATAGATTGAAGTTACTATATATTGAAAATCTTAAGATTTTTTTTGATAAAACATTATTTTTTGTTAAAAAGTAAGTTAAACAAAATTCTCAAAAAATTGTAAAATTTAAAAGTCGCGTTTAACACCCTTAATAAAACTCTCTTTCAAAACGACTTTTCTTTGCAAAGATAAAACATCGCCTCCAAAAAAAAAACCGGACACCTCCAAAATTTTGTTATAGTGCAGTGAGAAAGCAAAATAAAAGGAGAAATTAACATAACAATGAGATGCTTAAAGAAAATGAACAAAAAATAAATAAATAAAATACATAAAGTCGGACATTTGCATACATTTTAAACAGCTATAGTATAAACTATATATTTTTTTGTCTTAATAATAATTATTTAAAGCGTCATTTTGTTTGAATCAAGTACCAAAGTAATATTTATCAAAAAAATACTTTAGTTAACAGTATCAAAGACTAAATTCAAACATTTTCTAATAAATCATTCTATAATAATTATTGCAAAGGTTCAATTAATTATTTAGCTAAAGAATTTTACTAGTAATGTCCTCTAATAGCTAGCGTTATCTAGAAGATTATTTCACAATTTTCACAGTAAAAAGGATCGTTTTCTTCGGTTTTTGAAAAATGTATTAAGTTTCCGTATAAGCATCAGAAAAGCAAAACTTAAAAACTTGTTGCTTGGTTTCCTTTGAAACTGATAATAAAATTTTTGAAATTGAGACAGATTCGAACTCTAAAAAAAATTACGAAAACTATCTGGAAGTACTTTATTATATTTTTCATACTTTTGCAAGGACAAAGGATAGGGGTTGGTTTACAGAAAGCGAAATAAAAATTTATTTATTTATTTTGCATTGACAAACTTCAAGTTAATTACCATAAAAAAAATATCAATATTAAGGCTACGTCTAATAGCCCTTTAAACCATCAAAGCCCTGTTATTTAATGGTAGTATCACTTGTTTTTCAATGTCCTGGACACCTTTTTAAACGATTTTCAACTTTGACTTTAATTGAAAAGAACTTTAATGTAGCTTATTTTCATAATTTTACATTTTTTTTACTTTAACAAGCTTTCACACAATTTTAATAAAAACTCCGAATGCTTTTTTATTTTTCAGATTTCATATATCTTAGCCAACTATGATTTCTATTTGAAAAACTACAATTTCATTTATTTTATTACAGCTAAATGCATGATTACAAAAATCGTTGACTTTCCGGAAAAAGTGCCCGCATAATAAAATGTTTATCTTTTGTAATAGTAATAGTTATACGTAATAATGTTTTGCTAAAATAACAACTTTTGCTTAGTAAGAGCGGTTTCGACTAAAATTATTTTTTCAAAAAAAAAAACCTCCAACTTCTTAGTTTCCGACATTCAAAATGCACCACCCTGTACATACCTTAAACTCAACAAATCACCTCTACGGATATGCAAATCCTCTCCACTCTCTTTCTAACAATTGATCTCCGTCTCGTTTAAAAATTTGCTGGCATTTGCATTTAGGTAATTATTTTGCGAGACAGGTCCGTTTTGTAAAACACCGTTCCCTGTCACGGCGTCACCAGTCAGGAGATTACTGTACTTATTGGGTGTCAAAGATTGTTTAGCCAGCGCTCCCGCATCTAACGAGATCCCGGACTTGAGGGAGTTCATGTCTTTCATGTTATTATTGTGATTGCCCACCATGCTGTTGGACAAACTGTCGATCGCCACCAACTTATCCATCTGAAAAGTAAGCTCTTTACCTTAAACTCGTCGCCAAAAACGCCCTTACAGAACTCGCTCCCTCCTCCTCCTTCTGTTCGCACTCCAGCAGGAGCGGTTGGGTTGACCTGGACTGGGGCATGATGAAGGAGGTCTCCCAACTGTCGGAGTTCTCGGGTAGGAGTTTCTCCACCGATGATGACGATCCGATCGGGTTCGAAACGTTCGTGTGGTTGGGGATCAAGTAGTCCGAGGACTGGGGCACCACTTGGAGGCAGTTTTCGTCAGAGCTCAGTGGTCGCATGACGGTGGCGTCGCGTTCGTTGGATGGGGGGCGGTTGAAGACCGGCAAGGGGGCGTTCATCACTTGGGGGTCTTGGAGGCAGTAGCCGAGGCGTTCTAGGATTGTGGCGAAAGTGGGGCGCTGCTCGGGGGTTGGGTGCCAACATTGCGTCATTATGCCGTAAATAGGACCTACAAAAAAATTAGCCAAACAAATTTTTAGCTTCGCCTTTAGTAAAATTTTCTAAAGTTTTAAACGCAGTATTTGAATCCTTTCTTAATTTATAGACTTCACACCAAACTAAGTCTCATACGAATAACACTTAAGACGAAGCAATAAGTTGAATAAAAACTGTGGACATAACATAATTGCAGTGAGCATTCTCTTAACAGAGCATCAGATGGCCTTTACATTAAATTTAACATATTAAAAAATTGCAGGGGCGCATTTTTTTGTAGTCGTCTGCCGAACATTTTCCTTTTATTATCTTTGTTTTTTTTCTTATTATCGCCTGCGAAAAATTAACAAATTAAAAAAATTCAAATAAAACAGTTTAAAAGCTCTGGTTGTTTGCATGCCACATAGCAATAAAAATAAGCTTCATTTTTGTAAGAGAACATCAAAAGGTTTTTCTTCTTTAATTTTTCTTCTGTGAAAGATCACCTGTGGAAGATTTAACAATTTTCAAAAAAAAAATCAAATTAAACCCTAACCCAGTGTAAAAGCTCCTGTTGCCCCGATTGGATGAAAAAACAATTTTCAATAAAATGAAATAAGCTGTAGACTCAAAGAAATGGTTTAACCCGACATGACCTTTAACTACATCATAAATATAAAACGACCTTTAACATTAACATTAAAACTGAGGATTTTTTTGTTTATTTTAGTGGTTTGTGAAAGATTTTCGAAAAAATAAAGTAAAAATAATGAAAATAAATATGAATAAATAAAATAAAAATAAAGAAAAAAAAACAAAGAAACAAAACAGTCTTAAAGTGGTGACTGGCTCGATATGACCACATCCTTTACTTTTTTTTAGATGATAAGAAAACCTTTTTTTATAAATTTCAAAAAACTGAGGTTTTGCCTTTTGTTGTTTTAAAGATGTAATCTTAAAAAGTGAATGAAAAAAGAAAGAAAGAATAAGAAGAATGAAAGTGAAGAATAAAATAGAGCAGAAAAGTAACATTATAGTTATGAGAGCAATTTAAAGCGGTAAGTAGGTGTGTGAAGCTGTACTTCTCCCACGGAAATTTAAGCAAAAAACCCTTTGATAATTAAATTAATTTAAAAATTTTACCTCAATGGAGAAATGATTTGAAAATGAATACCTTTTAACGTGTTAAGAGACTGAGGATAAAATATCATAATTTTTTACTTTTTTAAATTTTCTTACAGGTTTAACCAAACCTCGCGAAAAAACTGATAGTTTTGGTTTAAAATGCCTGTTGAAACATTTGATGAAGACAAAAATTGCACCGTTTTCAATCCAATATTCAACGATTTTTTGCTATTGTTTAAATTGTTTTATAAAATAATCAATTGTCTGACTGAAAAATGTACATAATCGAAGAAATAATGTAAGAAAAAAAAAACACAAAACAAACCACATTTTCGATCCAATTTGGTGATTTTTTGGTTTATTTTTATCAAAATTGAGCTAAGCCACATATATATATATATATATATATATATATATATATATATATATATATATATATATATATTTTATATATATATACATATATATATATAAACTCACGTTTACTCCGAATCAAATATTCTATTTTATCCACAAACGTATTGGTGAAGAGGAAAGAGCAATTTTGAGCAACACTAATTAACAGGTAGGTAAATGAGTGAAATAGTCAGGAATTTTAGACGTGGTTCACTGTCATAACAATGCTTATAAGCAAACGTTTTCCCTTTCACAATAAGGGAATCATCACATCTCTAGCGAAGCAGCGAAAGACTCAAGAAAGTGACAATAATGGTAAAAGTCATGATGAAATTGAGAAATAAAAGTAAAAAATTCTGTTTGCGGATAAATAAATGAAATTTGAGGTATTTAAGAGGATCTGCTGCCAATTTTTTTTCTAAAATTTCGCCCTTAGAAAAGCATTAAGGAAAACCGCTCAAAAAAGACAAGGTTCATTTGTTGACTTCAAATTTAAACTAACCATTCGCATCAAATTATTGAATGAGTCCAAAAAATTCGAAGGGATTGGTTGCTAACGTGATTTTAATGGCTGACCTTAAATCGACCAATCAGATCCAAAAATAAAATTTTCAATGAATCAAAAAGTCGAAAGTGATTGGTTTTCTCCGTAATTTTAATGGCCGACCACAAACGGACCAATCAAAATGTTTACAAATTTTACAACAATCACTATGGTGATTACGTTAATTCATCAAAAGCTGAGTGTATCTTTGTGGCATCTCTCATTCAAGTTATTTAAATTCACCCCTTTCTATTAGGTAACGTTGGACGATCTGCTGATGGAAAAACACCGAAATTGGGATTATGACGGGAATTAAATAAGGCATATTAAATTAAAACTCCTTTATCTTAGCTAAAAAGGTTTAATTTACGAATTCTCGAAATAACTAATGTTGAAAATCAAAGCGCATGCGCGCGCACATGTTCAATTTGACAGGTGACACTTCTTGAAAAATCATAAAACATGAAGAAAAGTTGGTGAAAACTGCCTTAGGACATTCAAAAGTGTGAAGTGGTCATATTGTAGTGTTAAAAACGGAACTGGTGTGTTTTTGCAATAAGTGTTTGTGTCTACATTGGCAGCGTGCGACCCGATAGAAAATCTCGACTCTGCTGATTGAATCTTTGTGAGTAAAAAATACAAAATTTAAGAGGATTCTCTTAACATCAACAAACCGTATGTAATATAACAACTTTAGGGCAAAATACGTGCAAAATTATTATTTGGTTTCGATATTTTGAGTGTTTTTAACTGCCATCATCATGCCCCTTATTTCCACCTCTATTTCCCTTAATTTATCAAAATGATTTCCAGAAGATCAGTTTTCTGCTATAATAATGTTGAAGGAATCATTCCGAAATATGTAAGACCCACCAAGTTATTTCAATTTAAAGTTACTGTAATATGGGGTGGAGGTGGAGATCGCCTGTAGCACCGTTGTAAAGCGTCGTTATTTTTTAGTTTGCTGTTTATTTTTTCTATTACAAACATTTCGAGGTCCAAATAAATCAATTGAAATCGATAGATTTGCCTTAATTCATCACTTTTTGACTTTCATCAACTAAAGGAGAACGTTCCCATCTAATGACCACTCAAATCCAGATTTTTTATATCAATAGATAGCTCATAACTATAAAAATAGTTATAGATATAAATATAGATATGAGTAACCGACCCTTCCGCCTGCAGATCATTTTTAAAGTTCAAATCACTATTCATTTTCTCAATATGATGTATAGCCCAGTCAAATTAGATAAATCAATGGAAAAAATTCCTAGAGAATTGGAATTTTTGGACGAGAGTTGAGTTACAAAGTTCCGAACTTTGTTGATAATTTGCAAATCTGTTTTATGTTGGAGTGGCATGGTTTTTTGGTAATAACTAAATGACACCGTAAACTATACAACATCGTTAGAACATTGTAATACTTTGTTTAAAAAATAAATAAATAAAAGTTCGTATAATGAGAAATTAAAACAGAATTTATTTCTTTAATTTTGTTAGTACTAAAACGTAATCTTATTTTTTTTTAATTAGAAATTCTTTAATTTAACCAATTAAAGTTTTGTTCATTCAATGTTGATACTGTCTTTTTTTCCTCTTTTTTTTAATACTTTTCATCCACATAAGTCCGGGAGCTCGTGAAAAAAATTGGTTCCCTCTAAGCTCTAAATTTGAAAATATATTATTTGTAATGTAAATAAGTATACTTACAATTACTAAAGTCAGCGTTCTAGCGAACGAGTCATTAGGGGTAGCAATCCTTAAAAATCTTTAATTTTTTTATACTTCCTCCATCAGGAAGTAAACATAAATTAATGAATTTTTTGCAATTTTTTAAAAGTGACAAAGATTGTATATTTTTTATAGTTGTTGTTTTCAAACGCAAACAAACACTTTTAAACCCAAGAGTCAGAACGAAGCACTAATTTAACAATTTTGTTTAATACAATAAAAAAAAATGTCTTCAGATTTATGGAAAACACTTAGAATAAAATGCCAGATTTGATTTATAATTCTTTTATCTTATTTATATATTATATTATATTAATTAAATTAATATTATATATTTTATATTATTAACGATTGATGGACTTATCTCATTATTGCAATGAATAAATGTTTACAAACTCTCAGTGTTATAACAAAATTATTTAGTAACATTTAAATAAACTAATCTATTTTAAAATCAATTATTGCATTTGAAAGAGAGGATTTTATAGCATATATTTTGTTATAGCATTGAAAAAGTCCCCGAGGGTGGGGGGTCAGCTTGAGAGGAGAGGGTTAAAGGTGCCATTTTTTGGTGTTTGCTTATATTTCGGAAACAATTACTCCTATCAGTTTATCATTTCACCAAAATTAAAGCTGATAAAATTTACTACAAAATTGTCATATGCGTAGGTGTGAGACATTAAATACCAATGTACGAGTACCTAGCGCATACTGCAGTAAATTTAAATTGAATTAACTTGGTGAGTGTTGCAGATATTCAAATAATTTTTACACCGAAACTTACTTGAACTATTAGCTTCATTTTATTTCTCTCGATTTTAAAATAAAACATTTCTTGCCCCAACCTCGACAATTCCTCTATACATTACAAGAAAAGTGGAGGAACGCTAGTTTTTGTTTGCTTTTAAATAAGACTGATAGATCTTTTTTAACATAGGAAACATAAAGGACGCGCCCTTTGTTGCTTTTAAGACATAATCTGGGGCCCAATATTAAAAAAAATGAAATTAGCAAAAAGTCTCTCAAAAAATTGCTTTACCAGACTGTTGAGAGCAGTCTTCATTTTTTATCATATCATAACAAGACTTTCGTCTTGAAAATATCGCAAAATTGACGTTCGTATTTTCTTGTTTTCAAAGATAGTTGCGGAATATTTAACATTTGTCTACAAATTAAAATAAAACTTAACACAAAATAGTGGCTGGTCTGACATGACTCCAAGCAGAATCTTTGAGTACGTCATAAAAATACCTTATCCCTTAACGGAACTTCTTGTTTTTAAGATATAATAGTTCAACACCATTTATTTTATTTTTAATTACCAAAGAAACTTCACATTGAAGAATCTTACCTGGGCAGTTGGCTGGAGGGTCTAAACGTCCTCCACTTGTTACAAGCTGCATGACTTCTCTATTAGCGCACCCTGTATAAGGCATGTAGCCCATCGACATAATCTCCCATAGTAAAACTCCAAACGACCAAACATCAGTTTTACTCGTAAAAATACCATCGAGGAAAGCTTCCGGTGGCATCCATTTGATCGGAAGCATTGCCTTACCACCTTTTCTATAATAATCAGACCTACAAGTATCAAATATTAAAAACTGTGATCACTACAATTCTAGTAGGAATTACCTGTAGACATCCCTAGACATACCAAAATCGGCGATTTTCACAACACGGCCTGGCCCTTTAGTGGTCAACAAACAATTTCTTGCGGCTATGTCTCGATGGATAAACCTGTTGTCTTCCAGATATTTACAACCCTTTGCTACATCAACTGCAATTAACACTAAATCTTTCATGGTTAAAGGACTGCCACGTTCCTGAAAATACAGTAGTTTTAAACAATGATTTATTAAGTTTTTGTTGTACTAACAGGTTTTGGTCTTGACTCTCTTAAGAAGTTTTTAAGGTCGCCTCCAGCTAGTAGTTCTAAAACTATAAACCTTGGGTGTTTATCGAAACAAACTCCAATAAAGTGGACGATGTTAGGGTGATTAAATTTCGACATAATTAGAGCTTCCATTAGGAAATCCATTTCGGCTTGAGACGTGGACATTTCAGGGAGTGTTTTTACAGCAACTGGCATTTCAACCGTATCGCAAGGCCTTTGCCGGTAAAATCCTTGGTAGACCTCTCCAAAAGCGCCTTGTCCCAAAGCTCTGTAAAGTAATACGCTTGATTGAAAGTCATTTATCTAATTGGCAAACATCGAAACACCGATAATAACTTAATGATCTTAATCAAACTTACATCAGATCGACGTTGTCTTCAATTGAATGTAAATTTGAATTTGAGCCCGAATTAGCCCTTTAATTAAAACAACGCAATAGCGCATTATTCAACGAGAATTAATTCGAAAAGAGAATAAAAACGAAAAATAAAACAATGTGTCACAAAAATACAGTTTTATTAAAACATAAAATAATACAAGAGGGAAGTGAAGGGGTTCTTGAATAGATACACACACAACACCAAGCACAAAACATGCTTACTTAACAAGTCGCAGTTGTTCTCGTGGGATATCTTTCAAGTCCTTTAGTGTGTAAACGACTCCTCCGAACTCGTAGTTTGGGTTATATTCGGTCATCATGCTGTCGGAAGCTACGCGAAGGCGGTCTAACTGGAGGTCAGCGCCGGAAAGCATTTTTCGGCGTAAGATTCCAGAAGCTTGGTGTTGGTATCTGTTATCTGAAACGTTTAGGAATCAAATAGTGTCTAGTGTTCGAGTGGAAAGTGCTTACAAAGGATGAAGCAAATGAATGCCACAAGTGTGGTCAAGAAGATCACTGAGATGATCAAGACGATGAGGATCCAGGAAGTGGCGTCTCCTGCTGCGTTTTCTGGAACAGCTAGAAATTTTAAAGCACATTAGGTGTTTATTCAGTAGTAAATCTAAGTAAAACAGGTGATGAAAAAAAATCACTCGAAGCCATTAACCCACAAAATTATTTTTATACAAAAATAATTTGGTACGTTTTTTCGTTCAAGGAAGTTTGTTTGAATGATGTAAACAAATTACTATAACCAGCCTATCGAGTTCTAAAAATAGAGATATTTATGAGTTGAGTCTTGATCTTATCAAATCAGTTAAAAACCTAATAACCTCGAAACTTTTCAATGAAGGCTCTAATAAATTGTCTAAAAAAATCTTTAATAATTCCTGTTGTGAACAAAGGTATTTCTGAATATTCTGATAACTGCAAAAACTATAAACCAGTTTCACTGTTGTCAGTTATGTGAAAAATGTTTGAAAAGTTATTAATAATGGCTCAAATCACGAAGTAGTTTAAATTGCTTTTTTACTTGTTTACTTAAATTGTGTCTTCCAGACATGTTAGGTAAATAACTTTTATTTATTACGTGGATAAAGTAACAATCTCTCTCCCTCTCCACAGTTATTAAAAACTCATGAAATAATTTGAATTATAGCATAATGTTTAGGGAACTGTGAAGATTGCAAAAAATGGTTTCAACTCTTAAATGTCTTAATTTTTTTCTTGTTTTTATTTTTTTACGTGTCTTGAATATGCTATTAGGTAATTCTTTTATTACGTTAAAAACATACCAAACATTCTATTTACTTTCAGACTGAACCAAAAGTAACACATAAAAAATTTATATCTTTGTTAAATCAAGCATTTGCTGCAGGCAATTAATGTTGTAGTAAAGCATATTTAAGCTTAGTGTTCAATTGGTATTTCATATTAGGAAAAGTACATGAAAATCCTAATCATAGTATTTAATATCGCCCAGTTTTTCAAAAACTACAAAAAATTATTTGTCCACTGAGAAATTTATTTTATTTTTATTTGCAACCAAACTGAATTCAAATTGTGTTATTTTACTAACTTTTTGGCTTATTTTTTATTATTAGCGACACAAAATGAATGTTTATCCAGTTTTAATTAAAAATATTAGAGTTGAGTAGTCTGTTACTTAGACTACGTAGAATAAAAGTAAGCTACTTTTAATAAAACTAATGAATTAACAATTACATGAATTGCTAAGGTTTTATTTTTATAATTTAACGTAGTGTGAATTAATAATCAAAAGATAATTATTATCCCGGCGCATCCACCATTTTTTGATAGAGAGAACACTCGCTATTATCTCAAAAACTAATAGTCGCACCGAATTCAAAGTTTGCTATTAAATATTTAATGCTTCTCTCTATGTATGTGACTTTTTGAGAATTGTTCTACCCTTTCTTATAATTCAAACTAATTCAGAATATTAATATCAGTAAAATTAAAAATATGTAAATTTTGTTAATTTATCTAAATTTTTTTTCTATAGTATTTTTTTTTCAAACAAAGCTTAAACGATGTTTTTCAGCAAAAAGTTCTTATAAAAATTTTGGTAGCACCTTTAATTAAATTTTTAATTTTTACTTTATTAATAATGTTTTAGAACTACCGACGGTTTTTTTAGTGATTTTTTTTGCATAAAGTAACGTTTAAGCATTGCTTGTTCTTATATTAAACAAAAAATAACAATTTTTGACAGCTACTTAATAGTAATTAATTAATTATTTTTAATTATATGGAATTAAAGAAAAATTCTAAAAAAATTCACAGGCATAGAGAAAACTACAAAGTATTTAAAACACGAGTCCTGTGCGACTGTTAGTCTTTGAGATATAGTAAATATACCTTGCAGTGTAAAGATGCTTTAAGGTTGAACTATACTCAAAACGTCCGAAGAGGAGCTGTTCAAGCAACCGCGTGAACGCAAAATTTAAAATTGGATTTTTAAAAAAAGTAATAAACAAAATGCGTTCTTTACAATTATATGTTGTTCCTAAATTCAGTCACTACCTCGCAGGTCAGTTTGTAATTCATTTTAAGTATTTGTAACCGAGTTTAAACGGGTTAAAAAGTCGATTTAATTTGTTGCTCTATTAAAAAAAACTGTAAGTTCAAATAGCTTGAAAAAATACGGTGATTTTCTGAGGACCTTAGCAACAATATACATAAATTTGAAAAAAAATTGTTAGTGTCATTTAAAAATAAAATGAAAAAAACCTCTATTTTTACCCATTTTTTTTTCAATAAAAAATGGTACTATGTTTTTTGGTAATTTTTTGTATAGGTCTTGTATGTGACTTACTTGTAATACTGTATTTTTTTCATGCCATTTGAACTCTAGGTTTTTCCGTAAAAAGATTATTACTCTGTTTACCCCGTTATAACTCAGTTACAAATATTTAAATCGAGTTAAGAAATCATCTGTGAGGTAATAAGAGAACATCATTCAATTGTAAAAAAACGGTTTTGTGTATTATTTTTCTTAAAAAATGAGTTTCAAATTCACACGCCCGCCTGGACGGTGAGCTCAGTACAGTTCAACCTTAAAGATTTCAATTTTTTTTAATTTGAATATTTTTTACTAAGATTGAACCTTTTCTGAAGGGGGGATATGTCTCTTTTCATCAGGAAAACTCAGTCAGGATTGTAATTCTTATTTTAGTTTAGAAGTTAAAAAAAAAGTTCCTGATATGAGAAAGTATGCGTTCTCAGTATGAGATTTAGATCTATTTATTAACTATATTTTCAAGTTCTGCCTATTGTACTGTGGCGTGTGTAAAGTACTTTTGGTGTTGAGATACCAAAACATTTATTATTATTATTATTATTATTATTATTAGTGCTATTACGTAAAATAGGTAATGTGTATCAAAACACTTACTGATGCACGTCTTGCCGTCGGAATCAAGCTTCCAATTCTTGGGACAAATACATGCAGTTAGCGACTTCCTTGAATCCAACGCCACACATCGATAATTACAATCACATCCCGGAATTGCAGGAATGATCAAAACGGACCCTGGACCAGCATTATACCCCGAATGTGCTTCAGACAAGTTGAGCACAGTCCTGCTGGGGTCAATATAAGAATACCCTCCTTCACCATTGGTCGTATTAGTTGAGGTGGCGTCCCCTCCTGCAAATCCTCCACCGCCACCCCCAGATCTGCACCCACCACCTCCACCCCCAAACCCGCCATAACCACGATCATCGGTGGAGTTATAACAAGCCCTCCCACCAATACCACCCCCATCGAGGAGTGCCCGACCCATCAACTGCTTGTGACCCACGTTTACAATCCCAGGGAACATTTTCCAGCCACCACCAGCACCAGCAGAACTAATAACAAAAAAATCAAAAACTCCAAGCACATTTTTTATTTTTTGTTACGTACTTTTTTCCGTACATGCGGCCGGTAAAAGGCGGTTTTGACATGTTGATAGCTTGTCCGTGTTGTCTGCCGGTGTCGATGAAACGGCCAAGGCCTAGACCTCCTCCTCCAGCAGCTACAGCTATAGGGATGTATTGTCTGCTTTTGTTGCGCTAAAATTACAAAATTTGAATCAGAAATTAACAATTTGTTAGTATTAATTATTTAGTACCAAAAATAGGAATGTTGCTCCACCACCACCGCCCCCACCATCGTTAATAGTCATGTTTAGAAATTCGCGAATTCCTTTAACCCTGTCGTCATTTTTAACAGATGAACAGGAGGAGTTGCCTTCGTGTCCAAGTGACTAAAACAAACAGTGTTATTCATTGGAGTGTTATAGTACACTTCACACTTTGGTAAAAATTGGTAATTGTTATTAACTAATGAAGAAGAAAAAAGGCCGCGAGGGAAAATTCTTTGGTGTACTTTTAAAAATCGTAATCGATTCACTCTTTCTAAACTGTTGGAGCGTAGTTTTCAAATCTGACACCAAAATTTGGTCACCAGCTTGAGTTTTAATTTTAGAGCTTGTGAAACGTGTGAATTTGTGATATTTCAAAATGCATTTGTACAAAAATAACTAATCTTCTGTGGAATATCCAAAAAGGAATAATAGTAAAAAAATACTTTTCCGTTTGAAACAGGGCGAAAGTATGGATCAGGTAAAAATGGAGGTCTTTGGAATATTCACATTTATGTTGTGAGCATTCTTGGTTATTAGTACGATTAAACATTAAGGAAAAGTTTTAAAGCGAAGTTTCTTAGAAATAAATGACTTAGAAATAAACATGAGTTTACGGATATCTCAAAAACTAGAGCCGATACAAAAAAAATCTGTTGGCACTTTTGAAATCAGTGTCCCAACAATTATTCAACAAGTGAAATACTTTGAGGCAACACAAGGAGTAAATGGCTAAAAGCTTATGTATACTATTCCTAAATATATGCTACCATGAGTTACCTTTTTCTCAACATCTACCAGTAGAGCTGATACAAAAAAATCTGTTGGTAGTTTGAAATCAGTGTCCAAGTTCAAAAATGTAAAGAAAATAGGTAAAGAAAAATGGACGTATGATGAATTTACTATTCTGTCACTCTTGCTAGTTAATACTGGGTTTGTGTCAACTCTGTAATTATAATAAAAACTAAACGAAATTAGACGCAGCTGAAACTTTAGAAGGGATAGTTCTATGCTCAAAAATTTCAGAATTGCTGCACTATTGTGATTTTTTGTTCATTTTTGACAAAAGAAAAAAAAACAATTAAAATCCTATCTTATAGTGCTAACTTGGTAACTCTCAAATAAAGGGACAAAATTAATAACTGTAAATTTTAAATGTCTTAATAAGTTATTCATTAAGTTTTATCTAAAAAACATTTTAAATGTATAAGGCCAATTTCGATGTAATTTGGCGCTTTTTGGTGTTTTTTGACGATATTTTGTTATGTAAATTTTTTTTGGTTTATGTACGACGGATTGTTACGAAATATGTAATTAGGTTTCTGGATAAACAATGTTCCTGTCGATGAAACGCAAACCCCGCCCCGTAACAATTTTATTTTCAATTAATTTGATGAATATTTAATTTGACTTAGCAAAGTTTCACGAAAAAATGCATTTTTATCTCGAGATTTGCTCGAAAATACAACAACTGTTTTTTTTGCAATTTTCCCATTAAATTTTTGAATCTTTTAGCTTATTCTTTACAAAAGTAAACAGGACCAATTGATAACAAAATAAGGAATTCCGTAGCGATTCAAATAAAGGGGCAAAATGCACATAAATTTCAAATAATTTCGGTCATGAAGTTTATAAAAGCGTCACTTGGAATTTATGGGAGTGTGGTTTGCAAATATTGAAAAAAAAAACTGACCAGACCAGACAGGTAATTTAGTTCCATTATAAAATCTCGGAAATAATATTATGATTTTCGTCTCAATTTTGTAAACTTGAAACAAAATTTTGTAAAAAAAAGCGTTTATTTTTGACGAAACGAAACGGATTCAATTGATACCAAATAATTGGCCTTTATTTACTAGAAAACTGGCACAATGAAATGAATTGTTTCGTATTTCCGGATTTTGTCTTTTCACCTTTACCTTTTTTCTCCAACTTGTGAGCATTTTTTGCAAATGATCTTTTAACGCTCCAATACAGATGTTTGTTATGAATTATTATCTTATTAAATTCATTTCTTTTGGTTTTTCTGAGGGTTTTTTTAAGGGATAACTAAGCAAGATGATTCAAAAGTGTTGGACAGACTTCTGAATGGTAAAAAATTACGTTCAGCTAAGCGTAAAAATGAATTATGATTTATTCAAGCTTTTTTTATTTCCAATGTTATCGGATTTAATTTATTGTAGAATTTGTTAGTTTGTTAATTTTTTTCTAACAGCAACTTTTAACTCAGTTTGATGTCTTTGAATACTACCTACCCAAGAAATGGCTCGAGACATTTTAATCACCCTATAGACATTTTCTCAATAGTAAATTTCAATCTTTTTAATGTTTTTTAATTTTATGGTTTATTTGACGTCTTCTTAAATTTGATACAACTGTTTTGGTTTGGTTTTGGTTAAGGTAAACTTTAATTTAATCTTTAAACAGTTACGGCATACGACACTTTATTTCTATTTTGCGCTCGTAGAAATTTGGACTTGCAGTAACTCTATTTATTTGTACATCATCATTAAATAAATACAAACCTTAACACAAGCACTGGTGCCCTCTTGTCCAATCAACATGTATATCTCTTGTCCCTTCCTTAGTTCCAGGACAACTCTCACCATCGCACCCCTTGATGAACCCATAGCACCACTTCCTTTACCACCACTAGCTCCGACTAAAATAAACCTAGAACCAAACGTTTGAAGTGATAAAATATTTGAGTTTATCCAAATAAGTACGTATAGAATCCATCGCTTGGTGATGTCCATTTTTGAACTCCACTCAAACCAGGTTCACTCAAAACCTTAACTTTGACTTTGGTGTGATTGTATGCCACTGCACAGTTCCTTTCAGTGGGGCCAAAACGGCCCTTCGCATTACACGTTGTAATGTGATAACCTGCAAAGACAATTTAGCATTTTTCTAATTGGTTGTGTTCGTCATTGTTTTACTTGTTTCATTGACAAAGTGTTTGTGTGTTTCCCTTCCTCCGACATGTTCGTCGTAAGGATTCCAGTAGTTGTACCCGTTGAGCTCCTCTGGGGGTATATTTAGTCCGAAACATTCGGGACTAAGTGAAACATCATCAATTGCAATATCACTGATGTATCTGTAGCCTCTTTTAGCATCAAAGTGTATGAAGTATCTAAAGCAGAACCGGTGTTAAATTGATTTAATTCGAATATTAGTTATTACTTGTGAGTTATGTTGGGTAAAATGAAGACTTGACGTATCCATTTATCGCCATAATCGATGAAACTCCACAAAATTTCAGTTGAATAATTGTCAGTGGGTTTTAATTCGGTAACTTGGAGCTGGATCCCACTCTTGTGCTTGCCCGTTTGGTGTAGGTAAAACCTTATCTGTTAAAAAATTAGAAATGTAAGGTGGTAGCACTACTATTTTGTAATTTTATGCATCATTCGGACACTTCCGGAAAACGGCCCAAAAAATTTAATCTCTGATGCATTTATTATAAACGAAAATTTGAAATGTATAAAAGCATCACTTGGGATTTATGGGAGTAAAGGATATTTAAAAAGAAAACCTTGACCTGGCCTAGGTAATTTAGTGATTTCACATTCTATTTTTCACCACAGTTTTGTGAATTTTAAACAAAATTTTACGAAATAATGCGTCTTATATCAAAAACGTGCCTAAAATTTATCTGATTTTCTGAATGTTGAAGAGATGATCAAAATCAAAAATCAGTAACCAGCGAAAACTATACCAAAATACTCCAGTAGGAGGAAAAAATTGGCTTTTCTCTCCTTCAAGTATAACAAATTAACAATGAATGTTTTTGACAAACAAAGATTCTAATATTCTTAAAGAAGAACAATTAGAAAAGATCTAAAATAGAAAAAACATTAAGATTTTTAAAATTTTTACACTTTTCAGTGTTACATCAATGAAAACAACAAACGTTTAGTTTAGTCACAATTTTATTAAAACCTAGGGAAACAAAATAAAATGATTTAACTGGATATAAAGTCAAAAAAAGTAGGTCCAAGTATTTATTCAGCCAGAAATCGCTGAAATATTTAACATAATATTAAAAATTCATTTTCTGGATTGTAAAATTGGGCTCAACTTAGGCAAATTTTGTAAATTTTATTAAAGTAGTTGATAAAATGACTAAAATATCTAATTTTTCAAAAAAATTGTCTTAAAAACCATAAAAAAACTTCAAGTTATGGCACTATGCTCGTAATAGCTATGTTCAATCTTCAAAATGTTAAAAAGAGGATCAAAGTACATAAACAGCGAAAGTTGTGTCAAAATCTATTACAAATTAAATAAAATAAAAATTTTGGTGTGTTATAAAATTAACAAAACAACAATACTGTTAGGTATTTTAGTTTTTTTGGCCCATAACGACTTACGTGACATTCGAAAACTCTAATTTTACTAAAATAGTTGATCAAATAAAAAAGATCTAATTAAAGTAATGTGAGTTTTTCCAAGTCATTTCAAACTTTTCAAAAATCTTGCACGAGCTTCTAGCGATCGCAATATGTTCAACTTTCGCCCCAAAACTTTTCAGCGATTATGATAAATACGTAATAAAAATCTTAACGCAGAAATGTAATATTTGCCTGAGCAGCCTGAGCTGTATAATACATAGAAAAAAATTAAGTCAAAAATCAAAATATTATAAATTTTTTGATTTTTATGACGGTCTTAACGGTTCAACTGATAACATCTAATAAAAATCTGTGTCTTCTAGACTAAACAACAAATGTTTAGCCAAAATTTTATGAAAACTAAGCAAAACCAAAAATTATTTAACTATGTGGATGTAGAAAAAGTTTTTCCAAACATTTATTTATTTGTCCAAAACAACCCAAATACATAACAAATCAAAAACATAATTTTATATTCGTAAAACTGATCAAACTACGTAGACACATGTTGTAAATTTCACTGAGATACTTGATCAAATTATCAAAATATATTATTTTTAACAAAAAATAAAAATTAACTACAAAAATCATAAAAAATCCAATTATCGTAATATGGTAGAATTGTTGTAATAGCAGTTGATAGAATTTTTTGGGATGTTAAAATTGGCGAAAATTAAAAAATCTTTAAAAAATTAAAAATGAAGTATTTTAGTGTTTTTGGACCATAACCGTTTCAATATTTGACATTCCAAAAATCTAATTTCACTAAAATAGTTGAACAAATAAAAAATATAGATAATATTGAAAATATAGAAAATCTTAACGCAAACATTCTTTATTTGTCTGGGCTATAATAAAAAAAATTAAGTCAAAAAGTCAAAAATCAAAACGTTATAATTTTTTGATCGTATTTGTGGCTTTAACGGCTCAACTGTAATAACATGTAATAATAACAACCTATGTCGAACGTGAAAAAGTCTATCGTAATACATAAATAACACACATTTAGTCAAAAACAAGCGAAACAAAAAAATATACAATTGGAGGTAAAGTTAGAAAAAGTGTTTTCAAAATATCTTATTTATTTGCCCAAAAGGCTCAAACATTGAACGTTTTAAAAAACTAATTTCAGATTCGCAAAATTGGGATCAAACTACATATGTTTAATTTTTAAATCATAAAAAACTTCCAGTTATCGTATTATACTTGATTTTTTCCCGAATGCTCCTAAACCATCTGTAGATATCTCCTGAAGGCCTTAACAAAAATGTTAAAATATAGTATGGCCAAAAAATTATACTACGATAGCACTTAACACAAATCTGTTTTTTTAAAATATCAAACAGACGATTTCACAGACGTAAAATAAAATAAAAAATTGGCTTTTTATATTGGAAAAATTTAATGTAATGTTTGCATCCATCAATGGGCTTAAGTCGTCTTGTAGCGGATCTTCAAAATCCACAAGATAACTAAAAATGTTCTAAAAGCTCATTTACTCAAATTACGTGTAGAGAACTTGTGGTAGTTTTGAACTAGTTGATTGATTAAATTGACTATTGGTTGATAGGCTGATAGTTAAATTACCGAACTACTTCATTATTTGTACGAAGTAACATTGATAACTTACAGCACACGAGTTGTAATACTTGGAAGAAACATTTCCGTGCACCCTTGGTGGAGGGTTAAAAATAACACTCCTGAGAGTGGCAGAGCTTGCAAAACTTGCTTCTTCCTTGAGCATATTTACGAAGAGATATTTCCCGGTGCTATTTTTGTAAGTATGGTCGTAATTGGGTCCAGTGTAATTTGTTGGTGTCGACCCATTATGACGGGTCCATTCTAGAATTCTACCCTCAACGTTGTACCACCCGCACCAGTCTTCTTCAAAGGTGCATCTGGACCCATAGGGCATACCATCTGTAAATGTTTTTTAAGTAAAATTCCCTTTTTTGAATTTTTGGAAAATTAACCGCAATTTTGTCTTTCGTCGTCACCAAGCAGACAATCCTGTGTTATATCACAAATACTGGTGTTATTAATACAGTTTGTGGTGGATTTGCAGCGATATTGGTGAGGTGTGCATGTATCATCGAGTTTAGGGTAACAATGTGTCAATGCAATATTGTCAAATGCTACAACAGCTCCTTGCGTTATTGTCTGTGATGGCACAACTTCGAGAATTATAGTGAAATTTTCCGACATTTTTCCAATGGGTGATTCATATTTTCGCCACCTGGAAGAACAATAATATAACACTTTGTTTTTCATAAAATTAAAAATATACTTTTTGCTGTTATCTCCTCGTATCCTTTCAACAAGCCATTGAGTGTGGTTGTTGATAGATTGCGAATGATTTGTTGTTTTATCTCCCACAATGCGGATTTCCGCATTGTTCATATTTTCCTGATAAATCCAGACCTGAAGCCGGCAGGAATTTCGTGTGGGGCTAAATAGGGGACTAGTCACGTGGAGAAATTCAGATGTCATTGGTGAAGATAGTCGCAGCAACAAGAAATTTCCTGAAATAGAAAAAGACATTTAAAAAATCGATAAATTTTTTTAATTTGCTTCTAGTTAAAATCTGTTTTTTTTAAGTATTGCCACGTCCCTTGGAACAATTTGGAAGTTTTTACAGACTAGAATTATTTCCTTCTTTCGTGTTAATCAAATAAAGTATTTAAAACTCGAAGCAATAATTTATGTAAACTGTGTTCGTTATAAGTTATAGGTAACTTTTGACTTTATCATTGAGATTTGTGTGGGTTGCACTTTACTGCTTAGAAGAAAAGTTAAGTTTAAGTTAAGTTTATTTCCGTTTGGTGGGTATTTATTTTTGTTGATGTGTTTTTATTAAAAAACAAACAACCAATATTATACCTTAATTTAAGTATTTCTGCTTTTTGTCTATTCTAGTCTATTTTCCATTTGATGACCTCTGCTTTTTTATATATTACACCGACAAAAATAAATTGTTAAATGTACCTAATAAATAATTTATTATAATACATACTGAGAACCTTAAAAATATTCTTGTAGTAAAGTAATTATTTTCCACAGTTACCGTACAGATATTTTTTATTGAATTGAATAAAAGTTTTTTAGAATATCACCATAAACACAACGAAAGCTTATTTTCAGAAATTTTTGTTGCCACTAAAATAGAAAATCAACTTATTTTAGTAATGCTACATGATATTTCAAAACTACAGAAAAAAATGGCAACAGCGGACTTACATTTTTTGGGGTCAATTAGGTCAGAAATTAAAATTTTCTGTGTTTTTGTATGATTTTGTGTTAATTAACTAATTAAAAGAGAAAGACAACTGTGAAAAGTGACAGTTGCTTTATAGTTTTATATAGATATTATGTATTACAAAAATTCTACTTTTGGCTTTTTTTGCGAGAAGATGATTTGAAACAAGTAGTTAGAATCTAAACATTTCCAAAAAATCGTCGTTTTTGTGTATAATTTGACTAAATACGACGCGATTTAGTAAGTAAAATGAGTTTTTTTGACCAAAATCAGGCAGTGGAAGCCTGTACGAAAATTGAGAAAATCATTTTTAGTTTAATAAATTGAAACAACCTTTTCAATTTCACAATTTTTTTTTAATGAACTGAGAACGCAAATTTAATAATTAAAAAAAAAATGAGTAAAAAACTGTCGAACTACCAAAATAGAAGTCTTTTTAAATGCATAATCTTTAAGCAAAAAATTGTAGTAGGTTTTCATTAAAAACAAAAAAGCAAAATAAAACAAATGATCGGCAATTCATGATTTATTCGCCTTGTATCACGAATATTTTGACTTCCTTATCACACCTTGTATTCAGAATTCGCGCTCTATCAAGTACGCATGCGTGTCAGCTGTCACCGAGCGCGTCCTGCATATAGTTTTGTGTCTTGCTAAGAGTTGATTGTTTTTTGGTGTTGTAATTTTTATGAAACACAAAGTTTGTCGTTGTTTATACACATTTACAAACACTTTTATACATACTAGTGGTTAAATCTTTTTATTAAGATGACTGAAACTGAAATTGTCGGCGGATTACGTATTGGGTAGGTTAACTTACATAATTTCTCTTTTGGAAAAAAATATTTGTAAACTATAGTTTATTTAATTAAAGGCTAAGTTCACTTGCTAAGTATAATATTAAGGTAAAGAAATAGTTATTAATAATACGAGTGCGGAAACACAAGCTTTTAGTCGAAGGCTGTCGTTATGCAACGAGCGTGTGCGAGTTGCACACCTAGATACCCGAGAACTTTAAGCGTTTTCGTATGAGTGTTATTCAAATTTTTTGTTGTTGGAACATTTTAATTTAAAAGCATGATAAAAGCATGGGAAGCATGTTTTAAAATAGTGAAAACACGTTGCTATCGGAACTGTGTTTTAAAATAGTGTTTATAATCAATCTAGGATTCAGATATTAAACAGAAGGCTTAAAATGTTACCAACAAAAAAATATATATTAACAATAACAAGTATTCAAAATTAATGCAAAAATCCTATTTTCTATGAGGGGTAATTACACATGTCCCCTCCCCTCTAAATAATATACTTTTGAGTCTCTCTAATTAATCATTTAAGTATATTTTATCAGTTATCACGTTAAAAGTTGTTCTTAGTCCATGGCTTCTATCATTTACAAATAGTTATCTCAAAAAATGGCTATTAAATTTCTAGGGTATTATAATACCATATGATTCAAAATTAATTAGATAAGAAGAGGTCATGATAGTCATGGATACTCAAGTGCTAAAAAGATACAGTTCATTCTTTTTTAAAACAATTGTCCACGTGTTGTATTGTTTGGTATTGAGCCAATATTCTCCACTATTTATTTGATGATTATTACTTATTACTACTTATTAGGTTGGCAACATCAAATAAATGAATAGTTTACCGTTTTCTCGTTTAATTGAATCTGTTCACTTTTTTTGTCTTTTTCTCGAGCTTGTTGAAACTTCTTTGACATTCAGAAGTCTCTGTGAACCTTAAACCAGATCCTTTTGGCATTTCAGTTTGAATGGCATTTAGGTAGCATTTCAAATAGCTAATAGATTAATTTTCTAATAATTGTTTCCAATATTTTACTTAGCACACGACGCTTATTTACCTAGCCCTTTATAAATATCATTTCTTTTATCATAGAAATTATTAACAGGGATTTGGTAGAAGATGGAGCTTTTATGGAACTCAAGCTCAACCCGCCGCCAGAAGATCACGTACAAGAAGCCGAATGTACTGAGGCACTTCAACAATATTTAAAACTCGAATGTCTTGACTTGGACAAACCTTCATACGATGGAGAAGAACCATTTACAGCAATCGCCAAAGATATGACAAACTTACTACAAAATGGAAAAATCAAGAAAAAAATAATTAGAGAAGGGTACGGCCCAACAGCAGACAACTTATCAACTGTCAAAATAAATTACAACGCTTATGTGCAATTTGAGGCCCAACCATTTGACTCGACCTATGCCAGAAAATCACCGTTTACGTTCACAGTTGGCCAGGGGGAAGTTATTTATGGGCTAGACCTTGCCGTGCAATCAATGAAAATTAATGAAAAGGCGCAATTTTTAATTGATCCCGAACTAGCTTATAGAGACAGTGGTTTGAACAGAATTCCGCCAAATTCCGTTGTTTTGTTCGAAGTGGAATTATGTGAAGTTAAAGAAACTTTGAAAAATAGACCCGAAGTTAACGAGAGGGAATTCAAGCATGTGTACCCTCAATGTGTGGCGCTTTGTGCCAAAGGCAAAGACATGGTTCGCCTAAAAGACTACCAAGGTGCAATCAAACAATACACCACATCTGCTAATAAACTAGAAGAAGCAATTTTGGAGAATTACGAAGAGCAGTTAAAATGTGAAGAACTGATGGTTCGTTTATACACCAATTTGTTGGTTTGTTGCACACATGCCGAGATACCTAAACGCGGCTGTATCTTCGCACAAAAAATTTACGAAATGGCCAAAAATGGAACATTTAAAGTTTCGGCCAAAGTATATTTCAATCATGCCAAATGCCAAAGAATGCTGGGTGCTTATAAACAAGCAGAAAGGAATTTTCAACAAGCAAAAGCTTTGGAGCCCGGGAATGAAGAAATAAGTAAAGAATTGGCGATTTTGAAGAAAGCTAAAGAAGAGTACAACAAACAGCAAGCGAAATTCGCAAAAGCACTTCTTAAATAAATTATACAAAGTGGTCAAGAATGAATGTTTTGGTTGGCTATTGTTTTACATGACAAATGTTTGATGAAAACGTAGTCTAGAGTGCGTATATTTTGTCAAAATTAGATAAAAATTTGTTAATAGTGACAAAAGGAATGGTTGACAACAGAAAGGAATGTGATTACTTTCTTAGTTTGCAAAATGTCAAATATACTGTCAAGTTCACTGACTACAAGCGGAAGTTTGTCCAGTTTTTTAAGAAATGTCAATCTGATAGTGACGTCACTTAAGAATGAAAGATTGCGAATTAAAACAGTTGTTCTTGATCAGCCAAATTTGTTGAATTTCTCGTATTAATTAATATATTTGTAAAATAAATGACTGGCGACTTATAAATTGTGTATTATTTTCCAAAACATATAACCAGTATCAATAAAAATAGGCGAAAGTGATAATCGTTAGGAAAAGATGTTTTTAAATTTAAAAAGTATAGTTTGTAACACTCTCGTCTTCGGCTCGGGTGTCAATTTTCCACTCGTATGAAATATGCCTCATTTGAAACTTATAGAATCTGTTATTCCAAAAATGTTCAAAAAATATTATTTAAATTTGAAAATAATTAAAAATTTAAATTATGAGTGGTTTGCTGCTTAATCATATTTAATTTTATGTTAATTTTGAACTGTCCCCAACCACGCCCCCTAACTTTTTATTTTTTTATGTATAAAAGAAAAGTCTAATAAACAATTATTTTCTAAATAATAACATTAACATTTACTAATAAATAAATTATTATTTCTTAAAAAAAAACTTTTAGGAAGATTCTTGGAAACAAGGAATTAAGGAAGTTGTATTTTATATTTAGAAAACGTAATCTATGGTTTAGAAGTTCTTTTTACGTCCAGAAATGTTTATTACTTAAACAACCTTCTATTTTATGTTATAGTTTTTTATATATTTTTAAAAAGAATGTTATTTTTTTCAGTGAAATCTAATTATTTAAAAAACTTAGCAGAAACTATCAATAACATGATTTACAGTCACGTATAGCCAAACATCCACAAATTATTGGATATCTTTTTAAAAAAAATATAAATTTCCATTTTTTGGATAAGCGCGTTTATTACACAAAAGCTTTGTAATGTTATCTGTACTATTCGAGTAAATATTATTGTTGAAATGTTAAAATTTAAAATGAATTCTCTACAGATGTAAATACACGTCACGGGGCTTATTTTTTTTTTAATATACTTAAATATTTTAACATACCGGCGGTAAAAATTTCATTCAATAGCTTAACCTTCACATATCTAAAAAATTTTGGAAGGGCCTTTCCCCAAAATTAATTTCTGGATACATCCCTGCTAGAGGATGAAATTTCAAAATCCTAAAGTATAACTAATGTTATTTTTGAATTTGAGATCCTAACCCACTTGTTTCTGCATGAAAATACTAGCAATATAAAAAATTATTAATTCTTCGAAAATTATTTTGAAAAATACCTGTGAGTGTCATATGACAGGTTGTCGACATAAAAGTTACCAAACAATTCAGTTAAAAAAAATAAATAAAATTTAAAAAACGTTCATTAAAAAAAGAAATAATAATAATACCGTTTATTACCCAATAAATGTCGAAAAAAAATATAATACAGTATACAGTGCAAACTATAGACTGGCCCAGATAACTGTCTGTTGGAAACAGATTTGAAAGTATTTTTGTTTGTAATTTGCAACACTGTAACCGGATTTAGTTTTTTTCTACAAATATTTAATTGTTGCATTGTTGGTAACTGGAAGTGCACTCCATTGGTATCCTTTAAGATTTAAATTCAGTTTGGCCAACAACAGTAGAGCCAATAGACAGTATTTTTAGATCACTCTAGAATAATTTGTGGTATAACTAAAAACTAATATTTTTGAAAAACGGAAAGACAATTTTAGATAATATTAAAAAAACAAAAAATAATTTAAAAGAACATGTATAATTTTAAGGGTGCCCTAGGGCTATCACAACTGTAGACCGGCCCTGTCTGTGCAACTCTATTAATTAAATAAAATTACAATTAATATGAGCAGTGGGTAGTTTTGTAATTTAAATAAACTGGAATAAAATAAAATAAATGATTTTCCATTTAATTTTTATTATTGATCATTTGGACTTGCGCATCAAGAATTATGCGATCACGTCCTACAAGTAGTGGCATCAAATTACAAACCAAGCAACAATTTTAAACCGTATTTTTGGTGCATTTATGAGCCGAATGTGTAAAATACTGTGATTTTGGTGTAAGAAGAGCCCCAAAGTCGTTTTCAACTCCGGAATGGCGCGTTTAATGAAACCGATAAGTTTGAGGTTAGAAACATGTTTTTGGAACCCGGTTGTAATTTTTTATTATTTCAACAGCCAGTTGACTCAAGAAGGGTTCCAGTTTGAGATTGACACCAGCTACATTGAAGACCCCAGTTCCGACCCCGAAGACACTCCCGATATTTTGGAGAAGAAAATCGAAAACAGCAACAAGGAATGCCTGGGAATTTTCGACGAAGACGTGTACGAGGAAGGCGAGCCGTTTGAAATAATCGCCCGCAAAATGTGCAATCTCACACCCAACGGTAAAATCAAAAAGCGCGTCATACGGGAGGGTAACGGGGAAAAGCCACAAGAGTTTGCTAAAGTTAAAATCAACTACAACGCGTATCTCGAATACGAGGAAAGTCCGTTTGACTCGACTTATGTTCGCAATAAACCACTCAATTTTACCATCGGTAACGGTAAGGTTTTACCGGGGCTCGATTTTGCGGTACAGTCAATGACGGTTAACGAAAAATCTCAATTTTTAATTGATCCCGAATATGCGTACGGTAGGAGTTGTTTAATCGGTCGTGTTCCTCCAAACGCCACAGTTCTGTTCGAAATTGAATTAATCAGTGTTGTTAATTGCGGTGCTGCGGTCACTTATGAGACACTTCCCGAAGAACTACAAAGCAGTTTCACTGAAATCCACAAATATTGCGTTGCGCTCTGCGAGAGGGGTAAGAAGTCGTTCAAAGACCGTGATTACAAACACGCGATCAAAAACTACAATACGGCGGCCACCAAGCTTGAAAAAACGGTTTTGGGGGGAAAGGACGAGATTGAGCTTCAACGCGAGTTGTTGTTGAAGTTGTACACGAACTTGTTGATTTGCTACGCGCGTTCTGGTGAACCTAGGAAGGGGTGTTTCAATGCTAAGAAAGTGTACGATTTGACTGAGGATGGGGAGTTGATGAAGATCCCCATCAAGGTTTATTTTAATCATGCCAAGTGTTTGCGCATTTTGTCCGATTATGACAAGGCCAAAGAAGTTTTGGACAAGGCGTATAAAGCGGAACCAAAGAACCCGGAAATAGCCAATGAAATGTTGAATCTGAGTAGGGATAGGACGGAGCATAAGGACAAGCAAATGGCCTTTGCAAAGGCCCTCGTTAATAATTGAGATTTTAATGTGACGTATTATGATTCCCATAATTAATACGTCGTCTATTTTGCATACTATGTATTGTTAAATGTAATTCAAATATTTTTTTATAAATATAATATGTGATAATAGATGTGTTTGTTTTTTTTAACCTTTAATAATGTTAAAATATTTAAAAATGTGTGTACAAAAATCACCTGAAAATTAAAAGGATACAAACGTATATTTTTTATGAAACACCAAATTTTGTGCGTTTAATAAAGAAATTGTTTTTCTTTATGGATGTGAATTTTTTCATATTTTTTTGCAATTTCGAATGAGGTGTGTCTTAACTTATACCATACTTATAATCTTAGGGAATGATGACTCTACGAATAGTGTAAAAAGTTTTTGTTAGTAAAAGTTTATTAGTACCGACTACTGAACTTAAAAAATTGGGACAGTATAACTTTCAAGTAACTATTTATTGTTATTTCTACGAATTTCGTACGTTTCAGCTTGTTTTCAAATATAACAGTTCTTTTACAGTTTTTGATTTTTTACGTTTTAATTTTTTTTTTATTGATTGAATTATTTCCACATAGAAAAATTGTTTCATTTTACTTTTGAATTTAACGCATTATTAATAATCTTTTTTTATTGTTACTATCGAATGTCAAAATAAAGGAAGTATACCCATGTAGGCTAACAAACCATGACAAATTACGTTAATTTGAATTTTTTATTTTTATCGATATACCTATACCTAATTTTCTCTTGGGACCAAGAAGTCAAGTTATGTCAGCTTTGACCATCAATTACTGTAGTGATACGAGAGATATGATAATTCATAAATAGAAATCAAGAGAATAATATTTTTTTTGTCATTTTTTATCGTTTTGTTTTTGAGTCATTTTGAGCATTTTTTTTTGAGTAAATTTTGACTTGAGTATTATTACGTATTTTTGTTTTTTTGCTCAAATGAGCTATTAGCTCGTGCTAAACCAGACTTAGATTAATCAAATTTTTAGATTTTCAGTATGTAAAAATGTAAATTATATACCTACTCTAAAAATTAAAGGATTTTTTCCACACAGAAACCATTCCAGCACAACTTTGTTTTTTTATTTGTTTTCAGCGTCTTACTGCCCAACGCTAAACTTTTTGAAAAATATAGAAGCATCAACTTATAATATATTTAAGCCGTTTGAATACGCTATTATTATTTTTTATACTCAACACTAGAAATATTTATGTACTTTAAGTATTTATTTAAGACTTCGGCACTTGCGAATATTATACTACATAAGTATAATTTATTTTTGAATTCAGTATTTTTTACCAACTATTTAGTATTTTAATATTGTCATTATCAATTACGTACAGAAAGAATTTCGTATTTAAAAAACTACGTATGTACCTCTTTGACTTTTTTGAATAAATTGTTTGATTTATTTCACTACATTTGGAGTGTTTTTTACCAAAAAAGTTAATAAAATCCGAGCTAAAACTCAAACACTGGGACAAGATAATGCAGAAATGAAATTACACCCGATATCTCATTGATTGACAATTAGATCAATAAATTAAAGGTGACTAAAAGTCTGACTGGTTGGAATTATTTATAATTTTAAGGCAACACCTTTCCTCATTGAGAAATTTCGCTATAATTAAAAGACTTCGTCAAAATACGAATAATGCAGGAAATCCAAAATTTTTATCTAAACTGTTTTCACCTGTCTTTTATTATCTCATTTCATTACAATTGAAAGATTTTGTCAAAACAAGACAGAAGACAACAAGATTTAGTCAGAAATGTGCAATTCATGTTTCTCTTGAGCTTTTGTAACAAAAAATATATGAAATTTTTAAAAAATTCGCCAAAATAGTAAGTTAAAGAACATGTAGTAATATTTTTTCGTAACATCGACATTTCCTTAATAAAACTGAAGTATTTGGTAAAAGAACTAACGCAGAAAATTGCAAAGAGTTTCTCAGATCTTTTGCCTGATGATTATTTAGATCTTTTCAAAAAAGACAATAATGCACAATGTGGGTTTCACAAAATCGAAGGATTTGAGCCAAAATCATGATTCATGACCTATTATTCCTAGCCCACATTTCATTATATCGGAAAGCTTCGCAAAATTTAGTCAACATCACTTGAATGTGTTCACCTGTTTTCGCTGATTAAAATTAATATCGATAATAAATCTTATTAACATTAAGACAGATTGCCAAAACAACACATACAATTTTGTTTAACCTATAAATTTCAGCTAAAATTGAAAGACACGATTGATGGATAAATAAATTTGTGTTAAGGCTACATTTTTAAACTCTACTTCTCTTATTCTCTGTTTTGTTTTAGTATGCGTTCAACATAATAAATATAAAATATAATAGATATAAATATAAGATTAAATACTACACTCATAAACTATGGAGAAAAAGAATTATATGGCAAATTTTGAAAAACTGTTTGAGCTGTCGCATAATTCAAGCTATTACATATTTTTTTGTTGGTAACATTTTCAGATTATATACACTATTTAAAACACGTTTCCCATAGTAACATGTTTTAAATTAATGTTTTCACTGTTTTAAAACACGCTTCCCATAGCAACGTGTTTTAAATTAAAATGTTCCACCAAAAAAAATTTTGAATAACACCCATACAAAAAGGCTTAAAGTTGTCGGGTGTCTAGGTATGCAACTCGCATACGCTCGTTGCATAACGGCAGCCCTCGAACTTTAAGCTTGTGTTTTCGCACTCGTAGTATTAATAACCATTAATATATTCTGATTTTAACGTCAATATTTTACTAGAAGAAAACGTGATTATTGAAAAATACATCTAAAAATAATTCATAATTAAAAAAATAAATATAAATATGATATACTAAATAAAAATAAAAATGATCAAATTGTCATCTAGATTCTAGATTAGGAATAAAAAAAGAGAAACTGTTGTTAACTTTATCATTTTTTTAAATTAAATTTAATTTTTTACAGATTAATTCTGACAGTTACACACAGTTATTAGTTAATAGATATATTGTTTAAAAAAAACTATTATAGAATATCCGAAAAACTAAAATATAGCATTTCATTAAAAAAAACACACTTGTGGTAGCAGCTGTAAAATTGAAAATAATTTCAGGTGATGATAGATTTTTTAAATATTTTAACATCTGTTCTATAAATAATAAATAATCACCACCAGCAACTCTACGGAGATAACTGATAACCTTTCATTTCCTCGAATCGCTTCCGTATTAGCTCATTAACGCGGTACTGATTATTCTCAATGGATTTAACAAAACTACTCCTATTTATAAATAAAGCGTAGTAACGTATTGGCAAAAAGTCCCAGGAGATGCGTTCGTGGTGCGAGCATGGAAAATTCAATTGAACCGTTCCAAGTAACCCACGCATAGCGCACCTTCCTACGCTCATTGGATGTAATGCCCTTTAAACTTTACCTAATTTATCGCATACCCCTACATACGCCAGAGATTATTTGCAAAATACTGTAGGGCACTTACATTTTTGCGAACTCATTTAATTAATAATAATAATTGTTCTAACGAGAATTGCAAATTCATGCTCATTTATTTTCACTGATGTTTACTTTAGTTAAATTTATTTTTGAAAATAACACAGGAAACTAAAATTTAATTTAAACCGGAAAGGATGTTGTGAGATTAGTTGTGATAAATTGTCCATGGAAAAGAATATCGTACAAAAACTGTGTTTTCATATTTTCACAAAAGGTTAATGAAAATGTAAATATGTACCAATGTGGAGGTGCACTTTAAATACGTGGGACTCGTATCCAAAGCATGCGAACTAATTAAATGGGGGTAACGATAGGACAAACACAAATGTTTCGTAAAAATATTTTTGGCAGACAAAAAGGCTTCCAATTTAATAACTGCACTCGGTTAACTATCAATAGGTCTTTATCATTGCTTTGTGTGTCATTTTGCTGTTTGCGGGTGATTGGGTATTATGATGACGCAAAACGTTACAAAACTAGAACTAAACAACGCAAAAATCGCCCATAAGTTCCCATTTAAGTTACAGTGTATTTCGAGGGTTTTACTTTATTAGCCTGACGTAAGGATTAATTAATAGAAACCTTGCTGAAGTATTTACTCTATTAGTTGTAGCATTTGCCAGGCTTGCAAAAAGTTTTCAAATAAATTTTCTCGTCTTCAGTTCGAATATTATTGAACTATCGGTAATGAGACCTATCATGCACTCCTTACAATATAATATGTTGTTTTGTTGACGTCGAATTTATTAATTTAAATTCAAATTACATGCCAGCGCTCGAAAAATTACAAACCTCAGCACGAGTTTCATTGCAATTTTCTGAATTTCCATTCGTGTGTTCTATTCTCCTCTTTTTTATTTTGGTTGGAGTATTTGTTTTGAAAAGTAAATGTGATAAGTAATGACGCACAACGTCGCGTCCTAGTGATCAATCTCGAGAGAGAGCACGTCTATGTTGCTTGGCAACTGCATTATATACTTCTTGGGGAGGTATGCATGTTTTATAATGAGAAATGTGCGTAAACACCACTTCGATGGGATAAATTCAAAAATTACATATTTTTTGTCTAAGTGAGCATTTTACGGAACGTTTTACACTTGCCACTAATAAATTTACGCATTGTCGGTGAATACAATAAGAGCCGAACTTTTTATGTGCGTGTTTATAGCCTGTAGTTGTTAGGGAAATGGTGTGAATTTATAGCTCTAAAGTATTATCTTACAAATTGTGCATTTTCTTAGCTATTTAAACGCTGGTCAAGAGTACATAAACGTATGGCTTGAATCCATAACCATAATAAATAATAAAAAAAATTACTATTCTACATTCGATAATTTTTTTAAGCTGAAAATGCGAGTAGTGCAAAAATATCTCTACAAGTCTCTAGAACAGCAGAAATATTTTGAATCTAAAATTTTTGATTAATCTGTGAGTCAGAAAATGAGGACAGAAAATTCATTTTATCCTCGATTTTATCTGAGATTCTAAAAAGAAAATAAAGCTGAAGAAATGATGAAGAAAAATTTGTAAAAAGCAAATTGTAAACGAAGAAAAAATTGTCAAATAGAACTTTTTTTTAATCTAGCTATTCGCACTGATGTTGTAATTTAAATTTAATTAATAAATTATTATTAGTTGATTTTGCTTAGTTTTTAATTTTTTTAAGAGAAAAAACGTTTTCTTATAAAATTATTGAATAAAAACTAGGAGCTCTAGAAAAGAAAAACTTTCACCAAGTTAAAGAAGAAAGTTTAAACTTTGATTAAATATTTTTTTATATTTTATATTTTTCATATTTCGTAGTTTAGGTATTAAAAAATAAATCTTAAATCTGGTGGATCAGGTTATAGTGGTCATTCCATTACAAAATTAAAATGTTTGTGACTATTATTAGTTTACAGTCAGAGAAATAAGAATGCAAAATGTATAAGAAATATGAGTGAAATAAATCAAGATAAAAAAAATTTGGATATATGAATGTAAAAAGATAAAAATTAAGACGGCAAATAAAAAATTAATATGAGAAAATTTTGAAATAAATAAATAGAAGAGAAAGAAAGTATCTATAGGAAAGGAAAACGGAATTTCAAAAAAAGAAAATATGTGAAGAAAAAGGAACAAAAACGTTTAGTAAAATAAAGCAGCTAAGAAAAAATGTAACGAAACTATTAAAATTAATAATCTGAGGAAGATAAAATCGAATAATTATATTAAATCTCGTATCTAGAAAATTCAGAAATAACAATAAAAGAATAAAACTAGAAATATTAAATCAATACTCGTAAGTGACACCTGAGTAATATGATATATTTAATAAGGATATTTCTTATTATTTGGTTGGTTCTTGTTACATAATTTAACTTATTGGAAGTAAAACTTTTGTAGAAAGACGACCGAAAAGCAAAAGGAATTTAGTTAAAAAGTAACAATTATCGAAATAATTATTAAGAAAAATTCTAGAAATCATTTGAAAACTAGTAGAGAATCACCAATCCGAAAATGAGAAATTTATTACGTAGAAAGAGGAAAGCCGAAGTAAAAGACTACTACATAATGAGAAACCTGAAAGTGGACAAATAAGTAAAAAACGAGTCTTTTCTTGTGGAAAATTATGTTTAGAAATGAGATTTTAAGAATAAAAATCTGAGACTTTACTAAGAGTACTATGAGCCATGAAATCGATAAATTGTAGGAACAAAAGCTATAGAAAATGCCGAACAACTAAACTGAATATGAAACAAGTAGTGAAAATTCACCTAAAGATGGCATTTTAAAAAATAAAAAAAATCCAACACAAATTTACCCTAATAAAAGAGGAGACTATGAACCAAGAAAGAAAAATTTAACAACCAAATGTACAACATGAAAGGATGTTAAGTCTGAGAATGATAAGTTTGAGAAAAAAAAAACAAAAAATGTAAATCAAAAAGTGTGAAAACTTATATGGTAAAAACTAAAAAAATCTGGTAAAGTTAAAAATTAAAAAGGAAAACTGAACGAAGGAATCAAAGTTTCTATATTTGTGTGCTTTTGGTTGTTGTGCGTTCTGTTATTATTTGACAAAATCTCAAAATGAGTCGCTTTTTAAATACAATAAAAGAGTCAGGAATTGTAGTTTCACTGTATTATTTGTTTGATAATTTAAAATAATGTAGTTAATAATAATAAATCAGTTCGATACACAGACTGATACAACAAAATTGAGTAAATAAAATTCGTCGTGTTTGAAGAAATCACACACATTTTATAGCAAAAATGAGAGAGCATGAAAGCTACACTTTCTTACAGTTGGGTATACTTTTATACCATGAAATTTTTACTTTAACACAGTTTTTCCAAGGCTGAAACAGAGAACTTCGACTTCTGTCGTATATTCACAAAAGTAGCACCTTTTTATCATTGAGTACCAAATTCGCATACTACTTTTGTGTGCAAAAGATTTTTCGGTGTCACTAACTGTTTAATTTTTTTAAATAAGTAACAAAAATTATTTTTTTAACCAATCGGACCTTACGTTTTATAGAATATAGAAATATAGAAAAAATATAAATTTTTGTGATTCAAAAAATTTTTTGAAACGAAAAGATGTATACTCAAAAAAAAAGATTTATTGTAGGTGAACTATATGTGGTTTTAAATGATTCTCATTTAGTTAACTTTGAAATTGGTTTACGTAAAAAAATTTGTACCGCTCTGCTCAGTTGAATTCTCTGTCAATAAATGTCAAAACTGTCAGTTGTGAAATTCACAAATTATCAGTTAATTAATTTTAAAAATTCCCTTAAAATGCAACAAAATTTTTACACTGTGCAGGAAAACACTTTTACTTTCGAGGCTTATTACTGAATTGGAGACTTAATAAATGGAGAATGGTAATATTCGGTGTCTAAATGCCTGTCATTAATTCTACAAAGCGGCATTTCTGATTTTGCATGGGAAATTCACAGACGACTAGATAAGAATCATTTAAAAACACATTGTATAACGAGTTAGGTGAACAATTATTGTGTCAATTTAAATTTGATTTTAAGTTTATTGCTACGGTATCTATTATTAAAGTACCACTCTAGTCTTAAATGATTTTAAATTATTACGACTACATAAATTATGCCCAACGCTTTTGACAGGTCTTTATTTAAAATTTGGAACTCGAATAGAACTACTCAAATATTTATAGAAACAAAATTAAGTTCCTAATTTATAATGTTTCTATTTAATAGCATTTCAAAGACATATGTTTACATAGAGTATACACAACGACATCCAACATATTTTCCTTTAGAGTCTAATGATTTTGAAGGTTTTCGTTAAGGAGTTTTTGATAATATTAAATTTAAATTACGTAGTCTTTGATCACTAACTTTATAAACTGTTTGAAGTTAAATGATAAGTAAGTGATACAACTTTGATTAAAATAAATTGCGAACGCTCAACGTACTGACATGAATTAAAATAGAAAATGGAAGCGGCCATCCACCAATAAACCACATAAAATTACCTCACAAATTTATTTTGAATTGCGTAATGCAATCACTTATCATCGTCTCTAATCAAAAGTAATAACCCTTCTCGTGTTTGTTTACGAGACGTTGTTTCACACGTAGTACGTTTCAGTATATTTTAGTTATTTTACATTATTATTGGAGTTGAATAAATGATCAATCATTCCGATGTAAACAGTTTAAATTCAAGCGAGATTATTTTAAACGATTTAAATATTTGCAGGATATCCTGCTAAAAACAGTAAGACTTACCAAGGGCGTTTGAGCTCGCGTCCACCTTAGGTCCTGTCTCGTTCATGGCCAGTTTGTCCCCCGAAGTCACAAAAAACCCATTGGCGATGTCCTTCCTCCAGGTCCAAGTGCATTCCGTCTCAAACTCGCAGTCGGTGTCCAGAGCCGGTTCCACGATTTTGAGCTTTTCCTCGTTGTGCTGCAGATGCAACTGGCGAATTTTGTCGTTCTTCTTGTTGTACAGCTGCTCGGTGTTAATGCCACCAAAGCGCGAATCATCGTTCATCTTCTTTGGTGTTCCAGTGTAGTTGGGTTCTAACCTAGGATTGGCGTCAGCGGCCATAAGGTCATCCTTCTTCAGTTCCTCATTGAGTCGTTTGAAAAGGTTGGAAAGACTCCGCTCTGGAGCTTTTCTCTTGTAGCGATGGCTGGATTCGTAATGAGAATCTTCAAATATGTCTTTTATTTGTTCTATATTGCTAAAGTTTGGACGTTTGATTGATTTTAAATCTAAGTCAGTGCCTTGCTTTCTTATTGTTCCAGCACCATTTTTAGTTACGCTAAAATCTAATTTGTTTTGTGAAATCTGGCTTGAATCTAAGTGTGACAATTCTTTAGATTCGATGTTCGAGTTCGAGTCTACTAAACTCTTGCAACCATTTGCTCTGTTTTGGAGTAAAAATAGTAACGTAAAGAGCATTCTACTATTAACAGCCATCATTTTTGGGTCTCTACATCCTTTTACCTTGCTTTTCAACAAAGCCATTCCGGGTTGAGCCGTTCAAACACCTGAAACCGGAGCTTACTTCAGTTCAAATTTCGGATTATCGTCGATTTTTTTTGGAAAAATTCCAGAATCACTGACACCAACCAAATCAATTAATAACAAAATTGTTTTTATCCGAAAGGTGGGAAAAACACAACAAATCAGTTGACACCGAGATTTTCGATCGAATTGAAAAATAGGTACCTTGGGTGAACATTACGCCATACGAATACACCACATTTTAAAAATATTGTGTTTCCGCTTTAATTGTATGTTATTCTTTCACTGTCAACACTACGCACACACTTGCGTTACGGTGTATACTCGTTGGCGGTGACTTTAATTTTAAAATTGCGATCATTAGGCAGAGAGACGTAAAAATATCTTGGTACAACCCATCTCGACGTATGTGCGTTAGCCAAATTTTCTACGAGATAGGTATATACATTTAAATTTACAAGACGGAGACAGAGATGTTTTATCGATTTTCCCTCCGTTGTGTGATAACTTGGCAGCCACATTAGAAATGAGATGAAAGCGACCAGGGACATCTGCCGGGATGCTGGGCAAGTGCAACAAAGGAACACTTGAACTGTTTAAAAAATTAAAAAAACATTGCAGGAATGCAGACAAATTTTTAATTGCATGTCTTGTGTTTCTGAAGTGTAGGAACTTTCAAAACATATTTTTTTTCGTTTGCCGTATTTCAAGTCTGTATCCAAAAACAGAATGATTTCTAAAAATACCTAACTGTGGTTATTTTCGTGTAGCAAAAATAAAATGCTAATTATAAGCCATTCACGATGGTTTTGGTTAAAGTTGAATCTCGTAATGTTTATTAATTTTCTTCCAAAGTTAAAAAAAATGTTCCAAACTTGTTTATTCGTTCAAAATTATTATTATTAGAGATTCAGAGGTGGAAACAAATTATAAACTTCCCCGTGTTTGCTTTATAGATTGTATATAAAAGTGTGCCTAAAACGTCTAAACAGTTAGAAAAAGTTGTTTTTTCCTCCTCAGAACGCTGTTTAACATTTTAAATGTCTAACATTTTGTTGAATAAACAGTGATAATTTATTTAACTTTCATAGTTCAACTTATTTTTAAAAACGAATTTGTTCTGTTAGTTTATTTTGTAATGAACGTTTCAATGTTTATTATAAAGTTTTACATTTTATCCAAAGCTCCTTAAAATAGTAATTCTTACAAATGAGTTTTTTAAACTATTGTGCTTATTAAGGACAACATCGAATTAAAATTAATTCATCTGTTGGGAAGTGTAAATTTAATCCCAAATAACTCAAAAATTGTTAATACAATGTGTTAAAAAATGGCTTTTCAAAAATCACTTAATTCCCATTTCAGTAGAATTTTGCAACAAAGCATTTGCATTTTTTGAATGAAATGGATCACAAATTATGAGTTTCTTGGCTCAAAATTTGGCGCTGAAACAACTTTGCCGAAAAATGCAAAAAAGTGAGTAAAAAACTAATTCAAAAAAAAAGACAATACTCAGACTACAATAGTCATTTGAACGAAGCGGCACATTCCATAGTCGACTTGATGAACAATCATTTTTGAACACATTGTATGTGTTTTCACTACGTGAAAGAGAATATTTTTTGTGAAAGAAAACAATGACAACATCTTGATTTGATTTGATTATTAATTAACGACATTAAATATACATGTATACAATTAATTGTACAGAAATAAAACAGGTTACATTTTTAATAATCCTTTAACTTTTTCTTTGAATGAGTTATTTGAGGCACATTTAACAAAATCAGTATCGCTAAACTTATTAGTGCAACTCTTAATTCATTCAAGGGAAAATGAATGGCATAACTGATGTTATAAAAATCTAAATAAATATTTTATATTTTTAACAAAAAATTTTGAATTCTTATTGTAATGAAAATGAGTTAAATGCTTTAGCCTTTAAATCCCCTAAGAGAAAATATTAAATAATAATAATCAGTAAAAGTTTGTAAGCAATCGAAGATATTTTATATGCTTTATAGTGTCAAACCGCTAAATATAACAAATTTATGAGTGTTTTGTAAAAAAAAATCGATAATGTGAGCCCTCTTAGTGAAAAATCAGTAACAAACTAATAAATACTTAAGTATAACAAATAAAAAATAAACATAAATAATAACTGTTTTAAAAAATGATCCATCTACTAAGTCTTCGGATAACACGATGAATATGCATAATATTTTGCAGAAATTAAATGTTTTTAGAACAAAGTATTGTAACACAGCTTAATAATATTAATAATAATAAAACTGAAAACTTAAATTCCGTATTAAACAAATTTATAGACAGAAAAATAGTCGCGACGTAAATGTTACAATTTACGGTTCTTAGGGAGAGCAAAATCTTATAATAGTTTACGAGAACATTTGAAAAAAATCTTAATTTGGTAATAATTATTAATAAATATACAGTGACTTTTTAACATGGACTTTTTAAAATTGAACATAGTATTAATACTACTAATTGTGTCATGTGATGTTCAGCGAAATAAAAAAATTAAAAATTAAACTATTTTCCAGAAAAATTTTAAGATAAAATAATGTATATAAACATTGGGAGAAAATTGCCACAAAATGTAACTAACTTTTTTTCTATATCTCTATATTTTTCTAGATGTTCAGTTTTTAATTTTATTAAGGGTGTACTTGCGTTGACAATTTTGTGGACAATTACAGCTGTCTAAAGAGAATTGTTCAGAAGTGAATAGGTTTTTCAAAAATAATAAATAATAAACTGTGTCAGTGCAAGTTAAATAATATTGATTTTTTGTTTTTCGGTAACGGCGCGAATTAATTATATTGGTCACAACAAAATAGAAAAAAAAATCAGAAAATAGGTAACTTTTCTTAAGTTTTTATATTTGACTATTTAACTTACAGACAGATAATAATGAAGGCATCGGCATAAATTAAATAGGCAAACAGGTTTCTCCTTGTACGTTTATAATATTTTTATTATATTTATTATTTTATTACGAGTATTTATTGCATTACGAATTTGTTCTGAATTTCCCGCTTAAAAATGTGTAATGCGCGCAAGTCGAAAACAGTTTCTTGAACCAGATGATACCATAGGCGTCTCCTCGGTTCTGTCTTTTTCAGGCTGTCGAAGAATTTTGCTCCTTTTTCTTTGAACGGTTGTTTAAATTATTTGTGTTAGGTGTGACTATTACGTGTTAATTACTGTTGTTGGTGGGTGGTGGTTGAAGAAAAAGAAACACGTTTTTCCGAAAGTGTTACCCACAAATTTGAAATACATAAAGTGCACCACTGGTTCAAACATTAATGCAGTTATTAAGTTTTAAATATTTTATCTTTCTCTACCACCTACCATTGAGTTACTGCCGGACATTTTGAACATTGTACAAAACGTGGAATACCCTTATTGTTTTTTTTTTTTGTTTTCTACACTCTCACTGACGTGACGAAACAAAGTCATTTCATTACTTGAATTCAAACAAGTTAGACCATTTATTAGTTTATTATTTTCTGTTGCTATGACACCTTCATATAAATATTGTCTTGTTCCTACTTGTAAAAACACGACAAGTACCACACCTGATAAGTATTTCTTTCCTGTACCAAGAGATAAAAAACTAAGAAAAGAATGGTGTATAGCGATGAAAAGAAACGATAATCAACTCTCTTCTAAAACATCGCTACACTGTTGTGAAGACCACTTCGATGTAAGTAGTGTCGTAATTTGATCTTCCATCTGTTATTTTTCTCTGTGTATGTTCAAACTATAAAATGGCAATAGTTATTAATAATATGAGTGCTAAAACACAAGCTTAAAGTTCGAAGGCTGTCGTTATGCAACGAGCTTATGCGAGTTGCATGACACCCGAAAACCTTAAGCGTTTTCGCATAAGTGTTGGAATTAAAAAGACGTTGCTATAGGAAACATATTTTAAAATAGTGTTTACAATCTAGGATTCAGATATTAAAAAAAAGGCTTAAAATGTTATCAACAAAATTTTTTTTTTATTATAACATGTTGAAGAAAAAATTGCATGCATAGAGAAAAAACAATTTTCTTGACATTGGTGTCGCAAATTCTTATATATTTCGCATTTTCTTTTTACAGATAAAAGCGGATGTAGAAAACTATGTCAAATATAGCTTAGTTGGGGGAAAAATGACGTTGAAGAATGGAGTTTTGCCTCACAAATTTGACTGTCAGACAGAGTTTTTGGAAGCATTCTTACCAGAAACTGATGTTAGTGAATCTCTCGAAAAACCATCATTTGAGTTTGTGTCTTGTGGTATTAGTGCGTCCGAATTGTAATAAATTAGCTCTTTTATATCATTTTTACATTGACCAAAACACTTAAAAATAGGTATAGGTTTTTGCAAACAATGAAAATTTATGGTTTAAGATGATTTATTTACATTTTGTTGTTTTATGGATAGCCAAAATTTAGTTTTTTTTTATAAAATAAACGATCCATTTACATTATAACCACTTATTTTATATTAAGTAGACAGTACAATTGCGCATAGAGTTTCTTATAACTCATAAAATCCGTGGCCATTTTAATTTTTTTGGGCGCCCTCTACTTTTTGTCGCTAGGAGCTTCCCGTTTTACAGTTGGCAGCAGCAACACTGCGTAAAATTTCCAATGTCAGATGTGATGCGAAAGCAAGTGCGGCAAATAAATAACCACAATTTAAAATTAAAATTCTTCGACTATTGTAATACCAACGAATAATTTTGCATATAATGTTAAAACTGTGAGGATATTACGAAAGTCATGTCTGATACAAGAGAAAAATATGGCCCACTAATCGGATCAATAGATGAAGGAACTTCAAGCACAAGGTTTTTGGTAAGAATTTGTATATTACTGTACAGGTTGATTCGATGGTTTGGTAGGTCTTTGCTTCCAAAACAGCAGAGGTATTGACCTATCACCAGGTTAAAATCCCACACATTACTCCAAAGGAGGGATGGTTTGAGCAAGATCCTATGCAGATTTTGAATTCTGTGATAGAGACCATCAATGTAACTTGTGATAACTTAAAGAAACTTAATATTAATTATGAGGATATAGTGGCTACGGGTATTACCAACCAAAGAGAGACCACAATTCTTTGGGACCGCACAACTGGCAAACCATTATATAACGCTTTAGGTAAACATAGAATTTAAATCATGTGTTCCCTTCAAACACTGTTTGAATTAAAGTATGGATGGATATGCGAACTTCAAGCACAGTAGACAGTATTTTGTTAAATGGAAAGAGAAATAAGAATTTTTTACAAAGTATGTGTGGTCTCCCTATCAGCACATACTTTAGTGCTTTAAAAATCAAGTGGTTGATGGATAACGTTGATGGGGTTAAGAAAGCAATGGAGGAGAAAAGATGTCTTTTTGGAACGGTTGACACTTGGTTGATTTGGGTGAGTTTTATCAGTTTTATTCCGATTATTTATTAAATAGCTTTACAATTAGAATCTAACAGGTGGTGTAAAAGGTGGCCTACATATAACTGATGTTACCAATGCTTCAAGAACAATGTTGATGAATATAGAAACACTTAAATGGGATTCTTATTTATGTAAAGTTTTTGACATTCCGATGCACATTTTGCCTGAAATTCGAAGTTCTTCTGAGATATATGGCTACATAACTGATGTTACAGTGTTGGCTGGAATTCCAATTTCGGGGGTAATTTTTGTATATATTTCAGTAAGTATTAAATTATTTATAAATGTTTTCGCAGGTGTTGGGTGATCAACAGGCGGCTTTAGTTGGCCAAATGTGTTTTCACCAAGGTCAAGCCAAAAATACATATGGCACTGGCTGTTTTCTCTTGTATAATACCGGAACTACGGTAATATATATTTTTTATTTTTTGGACAAGAGACTTCATTACTTGTTTTTTTCTAGATGGTTCAGTCAAACCATGGTCTTTTAACAACAGTTGGTTATAAATTAGGCCCTGATAAACCAACTGTTTATGCCTTGGAAGGATCAATTGCTATTGCAGGTGTGTTTATGACACGCTTTCAAATCAGTCAATGTAACTTGTGACTTTGAAATTAAGTTGGCAACACCGAATTTTGCCAATTTAATTTTAAAGTTTAAGGCCGCTGAACAGAAATCTTTTGCAAAGCGTATGCTGCTTTGCATTGAAGTATAGACTTTTATGCAATGTCTTAACCTTTACAGGGTGAAATTAATTTGACACACGAAGCTGAGCTGAGTGTGTTAATAAATTGAATCATGTATAGTTATTACGCGAGACTTAACTTTTTGGACTGACGGACGATTTCTACTAAAAATGAACAAAAATATTTTTGAGACATCAAAATGACAATGATACGTCAAAAGTATAGTAATATATAGATGTGACCAATAATAGATAGCACTGTTATGGCACTCTTAAATGATAAAAATTTAATAATTTCAGTCATTCAGCTATTATAAGATTGTCTAAAAGTCTTTCAGTAAATAAGTTTTCGATATATATAATTTTATCAATAGTATGTCTTAAGGCCAATATCTTTTGTGAAGAACGTTTTGATTGTTTTCAAAATAGTTATTTGCGGTATCGTTATATACGATAAGCGATGGAGAAATAGCTTAAGGAGCCGAAGACGAGTTATGTTATTCATAACGTGTAAATTCATTGGGATACAAATATTATAAAGTTTTATCTACTTCTGTACTTAATATACAATTGTTGGAATTTTTTGGAATAATACTTTAAAAAAATTAACATTGGCTCTCAAATTTCGTATGTTTGGATTTTTAATTTTTATTTAATTTTGGGCCTAGCGTTCTATATTTTCACAAAATTGCTTAAACATCGATTGTGTTAGAATGACATAAGATATATTCTTTTGTGCAGGGATCTTAATAAATTATTTTTCATAATAAGAAACTGTTGGAAAATTCTGCAAAAATTCACATTAATAAAAAATGGTGTAAAGTATTTGAGATCATTATTAGATTTTTGTATACAGCTATAAGACCATTATATTCATTACAAATATTTTACTTGAACTTGAAAGTGAGGATACACATCAAGGTTTTACAATCATGGTACAACATGATTTTTTACACATAAAAACAATTACTGAAAAAAATACCTTTTTTTTAATTTGTAAACACAAACGTACCTTGAATGTTGTTATAGTATGGCGATATAGATATACGAATATTTTTTTCAAATTTTTTTATTAATAATGAAAAACGTAGGCTACAAGTCACGACATGAGTTAAAAATCATGCCAATATAATCTCAAAACTACTCACAAATTAAAAAAATAGATATATCTGAATGAGTGGAAATCGAACATTTATACTTAAATTCCATTTATTTGTAAGAACTTTTTTTATAAACATGCTATTGGAGTCATGACACTTTTCTATTGTAATAAATTGTTTACATAGGCACTTAGGGACCAAGCATTTTGCTGAAAATGTTACTCTTTTGAATATAAACTCTTCTTTCATTCACTGATTTCCTTAATATTAACATAAAAAATATGAAACAGTTTTTTATTGATAATAATAATAATCTAATAATAATAATAATAATGAATGTTTTCACTTTAATCAATTCAACTGTTGTAACATTTTTTTATTGTTTGAAAATTTATTTTCTGCAATTTTTGGCTGTGATATAGGAGCCACACATTTTTGAAATAATTTTTTGACATTATTAATTTAAAAGCATGCGTCTATATTAATAGCTCAATAGGGTTGAGTTCACAACCATATTATGATAATTTCATGCAGTGCTGATTTTCTATGACTACTTCGTTTCCTAGTTTTTTTATTTCGGCGTTTCGGCATAAAACATTATCTCATCAGCTATTATAAAAGTACAAATTGCATTTTTCTAGATATAAGACAAATTAAATTTAGTGTTTTAATGTTTTTGTAAAAAGTAGCTGATGATGGTATGTTTTATACTGAAACGTCCATGAATGTAATAATAAGTAAAGGATCTGGAAGCCAGAATTACGTTAAATAACATCATCATCTTGTTATTCATGTTACTTTTCTTATGTTCCACCATATATTGTTTCGTCTATTGTCCTGACTTTAACAATTATGTAATTTTATATAAAATTAAAGAAACATTTTATTTCATGCTTTTTAAATAGAAAAATTGATTATAATATAATCATATCAGATTTCTAAAAAATATATTCAAAAATGGAAATTAATAAAGTGTAATTTATACAGTAACAGAGCAGTAACATAGATAACAAAAATACCAACATATTTTTTTTTTTGATGTAATATATCAATTTTTGTTTTGTTTGTTTTATGGACATAAGCAGTTTTTGCACCGTTGGCACTTTATTATAGAAAATGAAACTGAATTTTCATAGAATCACACTTTTCGTCCGAATTGTTGGCCAAAATTTATGGTTATTTCTAATAAAATAAATGTTTAGTTAATTGCATTTTTTTAAAAAGAGAATTTATTTAAGGCATTTCGATAAAATGGCTTCAGGACAATTTAATGATTTTGAAAGACTCGAAAGACTCTGGAGACATTGCCGCATCTGCTGACGAAGTGGGTGAAGTTTATTTTGTGCCAGCGTTCTCTGGTCTTTATGCACCTTATTGGCGTAAAGATGCTAGAAGGTTAATCCCAAATAGTCAAAAAAAAATAACCAAATAATCACTAAAAACATTTGTAGTGTTATATGTGGTCTGACTGAGGAAACAAAGCCAGAACATTTAGTCAAAGCTGCTTTAGAAGCAGTCTGTTACCAAGTAAGGGATATTTTAGAAGCAATGGCGTTAGACTGTGGTTACTCTTTATCTAAACTTCTAGTAGACGGTGGTATGACAGCTAATGATTTTTTAATGCAAATGCAAGCTGATTATTGTGGAATTCCTGTGGGTAACAAAGCTGAAAAATTAATCACAACATTTTAATTACTGGGTTGTTTTAGTGCGGCCTACTATGGCTGAAACTACTTGTTTAGGGGCAGCTATCGCAGCTGGAAATGCAAAAGGGGTTGAAGTGTGGGATTTGGATAATATACAACCTGTGCCAAGCGATACATTCTTACCGTCAATTTCTGACAATCGTCAGTGTTACAAATTTTGATTATTTTTTCGTTAAGAATTATGTTTTAGAACGGGATATAAAATATGCACGGTGGAAAATGGCAATTAATCGAAGTTTAGGGTGGGCACAGGATGAGGAAGAAGACAATAGTTTTGAAGGTAGCTATTTGTTTCCTTACTTTCATAGTTTGTCAACGTATAGGTTTACCACTAATTTCATATAAATAATTGTAAGGGTGAAAGCATTATGGGAATAACATATCCGTTGACAAAAAGTTGTATTTATTTGGTACAAGTATTTATTCTAGTCGATTTTTTGTTAACAGAATTATCAGATGTTGATGCCTCTATTACAGGTATTTTATTGTTTCGTTTTAGGTTAGAAAGTTAATTGTTTCAACCTAACATTCATTTGTGTTTGTCCAAATTGAAAGAATGTTTCATTTCATTAGTGGCCTGTTTATGTTAGAGGCATGTTTGGAATAATTGTTTAAAGCTTCTCATCAACCTATATGACACACAGGAATGAACGGGAAACTATAAAAAATGTTTAGTGATATGTGCATGAAAAGCTTAAAACATATAGGTTGATGTCGTGTTCACAGTTTATGGTGCTATTAAGTAATTTGATGTTTAAGATGACAATATGCTAACAACACTGCCAGGAGGACTTTACGTACTTGGAACTATGGTTATGCTACTTGTGGCTGAAATTCTGGAAAAGAAATAGAAAGTTAAATTTTCTTTGTTTTTAAAGTACAAAGAACTGAAACAAGTCAAACTAATAAGAAGAATTTAAGTGTGATTTGTGATTTTTGTTACGGTTGTGCTTTGAGTGAACTATTTGCATTTAAAATCACCTTACTTTGCTGTGATTTTTTTGTTGTGGTTTTTATAGTATTGTTTATGGCTTATGGTAACAAAAGTATTGTGATTTTTATGCGATTGGTAATACATACTTTGGAGCAATAATTTTTGGTTTTTTATTTTTCCTTTTGTCCCAATAATGTGCGCACCAAAAAATAAGGTGCATTTAATATTTTTTTTAATAGATATAATACTGATAACATCAATATATCGTTACATTCAATTCATTGCTAAAACCGAAATATTAAACTTTCCGAAAGGAATATCTAGTAAAATTCTCTGTTCATAAATATTTTTCTCTACAATATTTTCAGCCCATCGTTAAATAAATGAGTAAAGTAGACAATTTTATTTTTGAAACATGTACTTATGATCCTTTGTGATTTTTTTAAGAATTGTCATTGTAAAAATTTACAGTTCATATCTATGACTAAACCACGGACACTTTAATACTAGGATGCAACACTAGGTACAAATAAAACGTCTTTTTTCGCGTTAGTTCGATTAGCATCAACAGATGGCGCAGTTGTAACTAGCCTGTGTAAGTTTTAAGAGCAGTGAAAAAAGTGATTGTATTTAAATAACGCTAAGAACAAGGCAAACAAAAATATATAAGGATATAAAGTATTAACTTCCCAATAGAAAGAGAGAAAGATTATACGAAAAATTTATGGAAAAATATATTAAAACATTTGAACATTTACTCAAAATACAAGGAAAGTGTAAAGAACAAGATTATAGAGAAGTATTTTTTCCTGAAGCCAGCAAGACCATATTATTAAGGGTGAACAATACTTAGGGCAACAAGCGTGTGAACGAATAACTTTAAACTGAATTAATTTGTATTACTGTAGGAGGTTAGTATCAATGACTGTTGTAAAAAAAATAATTCATTTTACAACATTTAAAGGCCATATTAATTGGACACTATCTTTTTTATTGTTAAGTAAAACAGTTTTTGTTTTATTATTTTATAATTACAAATAACGTACATGCCATAAAAACCTTCACCTACTGGTACTAGTTGTTATTAAGAAAAGAACATTTATGAAAATTTAATAGCTATATTTGCTCAGGTACAATTGGATTTGAACTAAAACAGCAAATTTTTACATTTGGTGCTGTACTTTATTAATAACAAATAATCGTTAATGTTTTTCATACGGGAACTAGTCTACTCTGAATATAAGGAAACACAGTACAATATCACATTTTTAAGACAGTTTTTGATAAATAAATACGTATATATTTACACTATGGCTCAATATTGTCCAAAATCCATGACATATATTCTTTTATGTCGGTGTAAATCGCTGGCCGACCATCAATCCCACATTGCGATGGTCCATAGGACACTATACCATCCTGAACATAGCGTTGGGTGTTTCCCACAGAAGTGATATACTGTAAAGGACCTCCACTATCACCGGAACAGGAATCTCGTCCTTTGTAACCCCCGGCACAAATTTGTCCTTTTGAAATTGGCTTAAATTTACCATAGAGTTTCTTACACTCTTTCAAAGGCACGATGGGAATTGAAGCCTTGTTTAGGACCATACTTTTATGACCTGTTAATTAAATAATTATTGTGCAAAAATAATATTGTGCAGTTTTGTGTATTGGAAAAACACTAACCTGTTTCTGTAACTCCCCAACCGGTCACGGTTAAAAATTTTCCTACAAGATTGACGTTTAGGAGAGTTCCGTAGGGCAAGCAAATTGGCTTTACATTGTCTAAAAATTTAAATAAAAAAAAAATAAGAATTTTAGAAAGTAGGATGTTATACACCAACCTAAGTTGAGATTAGCAGGAGTTGCGAGTCTAATCAACCCTATATCGTGCGAATAAGTTGAGGGATTATACCCATTGTGTATTATTATTTTGTCGATTAGGATATCTTGTACAGGAGGTTCACAATTTTGGCCCCTGGGGTCACAATCCTTTTCTGTCTGAATGTCGTATTCGCCCAATCGAATTCCCAATCTGTGGGAAAAATACTAAATAGAAATAGAAAATAGCAAACAAAATAAATAAAATAAATAAATCCTTTTTCAATGGAACATCTTTAATTTTGTTTAAAATTTACTGTGTTCGTTGTTAAAAACGTACAAAAAAATGTCTAAAATTGCCATTTTCAAAAATTATGAATTTCTGAATATCGATTTTTCCATCTATGGACTGAGGTCGTTGTTCCTCTGTTCCCTTCAATTCGATTCGCAGAAATTCGATTGAAAGTAAGTGTTATTGTTGCTTTTTTGACCGTGTAGACACTTTTTATGCCAGAAATTTACTAAACTGGATCAAAAATGGCTTTATTATTATTTGAATTATGCCAGTGAATTTTTTCACACATTTTTCGTCTATAAATGCAATTTTTAAAGCGATTTTGTCAATATGTGATTAAATCAAATCGAAAATGTAGAAATTTTTCAAGCATCTAATCTACGTTTGAACCGAAGAATCAACGAGTCCAGAATTACATTACTTTGCCTTTATCCAGCATTGAAACACTTTTTTTTATTAAGAATTATCTTTTTTTGTCGAACAGTCAAATTTTTTTCAAACAAACTTAAGATTTGGCTGCTCTTGGTCAAATGACTTTGTAGCTTTGTTTAATTAAACGTGGAAGAAATTAACTATTTAGGCCAAAAATGATGTTTTTTTTTATTTCATTTTTTTAATTTCGTTTAAGATCTACAAAGTTCGTTGGCAAAAAGGAAAAAAAAAACAAAAAATTAAAAGCAACGAGATTTAAAACTGCCCACTTTCCGATCGTGCATTCTACAACTCTGTGTGACATGGAAGATAATTAGCTTTGTTTAAAATGCTCCAAGTCCTTTAGCAAATTAGAACAAAATAAAAAATAACTCTAATAGCAAAATGTTCAACTTGTAATAGGTAATACAAACAATTCTTCAATTTTTGAAAAATACAACGATAAAAAGTTTTTCTAACCATGCATTGTACAACTCGGGTGGTAACTTTTACCTGAAGAAAGCATTTGCTTTTAGTTACAATTTTTTAAACAATTAATTATCTATCAATAAAAATATGGAAGTGAAATTAAATGTGAGGGCCTCTTTAGATTCAGAGTGTTAATAAATATAAGGATAAGCTTACAAAATTAATTCAAATGCTTTTAAAAATATATATAAAATAAAATATTAAAAGTTGTTGGTAAAATATTTAAATCTATACGCAACATTAAAGTTTATACAGAGCGTAGGCAAGGTCCTTTCATTCATGCAATATCATAAAAATGAATCATTTTTTACCATATAAGGTCCAGCTCTGTATCCAGTGACTTTCTGAAACTAGGAATTACGAAGGAGCTCTATTATGGAGAAGTATTTTAGTCAATTCAAATTTAGTTTTTTACAAGGAACAAATTCACTTTAATCTAAATTTAATTCCTAAGGTGACTGCATCATACTGTATATTCCGCAATTATTAAAATTTCAAAGATAAGGTTGTTATAAAGGTTTTAAAATACCTGTATCAAAAAAAATTATCTTAACAGGCGAATATAAGAATAGATGCATACAGACACAGAGCTTGGTGTGCGATTTTTAATTAATTGAAAAAAATTGCTATTATAATATTATTTTATTTTTCTTTCTAATACTAAAAAATAATAATTTAATAGAACATTTCAAAGATTTTGCTTAGTTTCATTTCTTTCTGAAATTTAAGCGTTGAGAAGTGGCAATAGCAAATTTTTAGCAGTTTTTGGTATTAAAGCAGACATTTCTTGTTATTTTCTTCTGTGGAATTTTAGGAACTGCTCAAATCTCAATTAACTTAAATGTGTACATTCTTTAATTAACTTAAAAAAATCGCTCTTATAACAATCAAACAATCTACATCTTAAAAATGTACATATTCTCATTAGTTTCTATTTTTTTTAAGCCTAAAAATTCTTGATTTTCTAAACAAAATAGGCCCTTAGTTTAACATTTAAAACGTGATTTTTCGTTTCATTCCTTTGTGAAATGAAGGCGTTGATAGATGGAGATATAACAAGTGCCAGTGGCAACTTTTTAATATTATTTGGTGTTTTTCTTCTGTTGAATTATAGGAACTGCTCAAATCTCTATTGTATGAGAGTGTTACTTAACAAATGTGAAATTTGCCTTTTTTTAAATTTAAAGTCAAAATTTAGTAAGTCGAAAGCCGAACCTTCGATAACTCGAACAGTCGAACTTCGATAAGTCATATTTCTTTATATCTGAACCCTTACCGTTTCAAGAAATCCTGGGCCAAAAATTTCTCCTTTAAAACATTTTTTAAATTAAAAATAGTTTTCGCAGTGTACCAGTTACTGCTTATCAAAACATAAGATTTTTTAGTTATTTTTGGTAATTGTATTTTCGATAACTGTACCCTTGATTTTTTTGTGACTTACACAGAAGTTTCATCCAGGCAGTGTGCAGCAGTCAGGACATATCTCTCGTTAATTAAACTGCCACCACACTTAAAATCCCCATCTTCAGCGGAATCTCCTATAAAAAATTGCAGATGAGCTCAATTTTCTGGTCAAGTCCTTGTAAATACTTGCCTGTTTTGTACGCAATTAACGCCATCCAGGGAAACTCTCGTGGACTTGTCCGTCCTCCTTCAGTTATTCGCGTGCTATGGGAAATGGGTCCACAACTATCAACAGGCAGCAAATGGAAATTTTCATGACTAGTTATAAAATCTCCACCAGAAACCACACCACGGTCTAACTGTCTACAACAAACTTTCGGGGTCTCACGATTCACGAAGCCGCAAAGATTTTGTTTCATTTTTGGAATGAGAGTCGGAGGACGTGGCTTTGAATTTAGCAAATTTACGTAATATGGACATTTCCAAACGTCTATGCAAGTGCCACCTCGGGAACTGCGACAAGAATCTAAAAATATTTATTTGTTGTTTTTTTTTCAATGATACTTTAATAAAAAATACTCACTAATCTGAATTCGACCTTGTGTCGCAGTTGTAAAAAAAGCACTCAGAAAAAACGCACAAAAACTGGAAGTTTTCATACTGATCGGATCACGTCTACAGTGGAATAAAGCTTTTTGGGTAGTGACTCAAGATATGGAGACTACCTGAGATAGAAGGTTTAAATCACCGGCTTAAGTCTTAATTGTTTTACGAACCTGGAGGCACAATACTAGTATTCCGTTTTTATCTCGGTTTGTTTTAAAAATTTTAGTAAAAATAGCAAAATTCAAAGTATGAATTAAAAAATGTTAGCGGTGGTGTTGTTAACGTAAAATAGAAAATAAAAATATTAGTCATTTAAAGCCTATTTGTCCCACCACTACCAAAAGTTTAGGGTTGATTTGGAAATTCCGTCTTCAGAATTACCAGCAACTATGAGTACAAAGGAAGATATTTCAAAATCTCTTTTTCTATAGAATTGAATTTCATTTTTTCTAAATGGAGTCGTGTCTAAAAATTCAGGCCTTACAAGCAATCCTAGTTACAGAAATAATTGTGGAATTACATAATTATTACATTTATGAAATGTTGAATCCAATGTCTGCACACAAGTTCCAATTTATACCAAAAAAATACTTTATAGCAAAGTTTTTTATCGCTAAAATTAAAGTGTCATTGTCACTATATTTCGCAATCTTCCTCAACCACAATTTAAAAAATTCCTGACTCAGCAGGACTGCTGTATGTCGATGAAAGTTACTTTGTATTAAATCCTACCCCCTACTAGTTAAGGTTTATCATTTCTTTGAACTCTGCATGGTTATCTTTACTACCATGAATTCGAATCACTTGGGGTTGGGTATTTGTAATTTATTGTCAAATATGAAAACTCTGGTGTTAGTTATTTTTTCATTGTTACAATGACATGATTTTTTTATGCGAAAAGAACATAATTGAGTCTGAAGTGAAATAAACCTTTTTGGAAGTAACTAAAAAATTGAACTCGTATATTCTTATTTTTATAACACATACTGGCTACATTTTCCTTTAACATTTTCTGTTCATTATCCAATATTTGGTGTTTCTGCTTAAAATAAATAATCTTTTGCATTTAGTATACAGGGTGATTCAGACTTGCGAATAGTTTAAACTTAAAGAATAAAATAAACCATTCTTTCAGCTGGACATAAAAATAAATACAGATTTTTTCAAACAAAGTTTAATAATTTTTTTAGTTTGTTATTTTTTTATTTATTTAATTTATTTCCGCTAAATAAATTAAAAAATAACATACTTGATGAGAACGGTCAGGTCAGGTCAAAGATGTAACCTTGAAAGAATTATATCTGGTGCAATAGGTCTCAAACAATTTTTTCTTATCGGAGCTTTAAACTCAATTCAATTACCGCTTTAGATTTTCACCATCAAGAAGAATGCCATTGTTTTGGGACACACGACACTGTTTTTAGACATGATTTTTGAATCTGGGAGACCTTTGATTTTGATTTAAAGACATGTAGGTCTTGTAGTTTAGTGATCGATGCTTCCTAGAGAGAACACTGTCAACTTTATCATTGACTTTTCAAGAGAGTTCAACTTTACCTATACCTTGATATTATATTTCTTGGATGTTTTACTTTTTCAACAAAGTGACAAACATTAGAGATCCTGTGTGTCTACGTGCAACTTAAATATCCTTTTTCTTTTGTTTTGAGTAACTTACTCAGTTTGTGCTTATGTAAGATTAGCAACACACTATTGATTCTGAAAATAAACAAATTAACCACACTTTAGCACCAGTTATTAGCAGACAGCAATAGTAAATTATTACAAACAACAATGAAAAAATGACTAACACTAAAATTTTGTACTTTACAAGAAACTGCATAGCGAAAATTCAAGGTTTAGTTATTTGCATTTGTGGTAATAAAGATTAGCAAAGGGTTCAAAGAATCAATAAACCGTAGGTAGCAGGTAGTAAATAAGTGGTTTCAACTTTCCTCGAATTACCCACAGCATGTCCTGCTGAGTGGGGAATTTTCTAATATGGACACGAATGTTAAACTTTCTCAAAACAAATCTTTCTGATAATACAAGTATTTAAGTCCAACATATGAATACGACACGCATGCAATAAATAATACGTGTATTATTTTTTATTTAAAGTAGTAAAAAAATTTGGTAACAAAAATAAAAGAATCCCAAGAAAATTACATTGATCTAGAGTTTTTTTCTAGGTCTACTTTGGGTATTATTTTACTCACTTTTTTAAGCTTTAAATCATGAAATCGTATTCCAATGGAAAAAATATAATTTTCTCATTTTATAAAACAGACAAAAGTGTGAAATCAAGGTTTAGGTGATGTCTACCTTCAGAAACAATGAGTGTGATTGTTTTTAAAAATGAAGTTTTAGTTTTAGAATTCCAATCTCGTTTCAAAATTGCTACCTAACATAAAAAACTAATAATAAAAATCATTACTGCAATTATTATTTTATGCATGTTTTACGGGTAATGTGTGAATTTGGCTAGTTTCTAAATTAGCTGATTACCCAGTTTTAATGAAAATAGCGGCTATAGTTTACAGCTAGCTAAGAATCTTGGCTAATTTATTTGAAAGAAAAAATAGCTGGCGGTATAATGGCCAATATACCAATATACCTTGTAACAAAAAATATCCAATTCTTTAGCATTAAAAAAATTAAATCGACTTGCTTGAGGATTTTTTTGAAAAATAACTCATAACAAAGATATGAATTTTGTGCGTTACTTTTGGTTCAGTCTTTAGTCTATGAAATGGATAAATTTATTTCATTTCTCCCTTTAGTTAATATTTTTTTTAACTGTTTTTTAATTGCTTCATTTTAATCAAAATTTTTCTTACAAACACTCTCAAACATTAAATAACAACAACATAGCCGTTTATAGCGTACAAATAAATTTTATTTATTAGAGGGTTCTCGCCTTAAAATCCACAAACATTTTTTTTATTGTTTTAGGTAATCTTGAAAAAACTAATGACGCATTAATCTACATAATTTAAGAACCCCTGAATTATTGACCTCTGTGTACAGAACGAAAAATAATTTAATAATAATAATAATAATAATAATAATAATAATAATAATAATCTTTATTGTCCAACGAGGTTATCAGTTACAGGACAAAAATAAATATTGTTACAAAAAATAAGAAATTATAGATGCAGGTATTCTTACACTAAAAATAACGAAAATTAATATAAATTTAAAATGTAATAATACAAATAATAGACTTAATCTAATTTAATCCCATTTATGATTGGCCAGACTGCATATTATGAAGAGTGGTGAACGACGCAAAATGTTAGTTCTAGGTGTTGGGAGCCGGAACATAATTTCATATCTTGAACATATGCGTGGGACATTGAACGGAATCTGAGCCAATAAGTTAGAGCAGTCGATCCTATTGCTGAGTAATTTATCTAAAAAATTGAGACAAATGTGCTCTCTTCTAATGTTAAGTGCAACTATGTTATGTCTTGCAAGCAGCTCGTCTTGGCTGGTGCCCACTTCTGGATAAGTTCCATCCAGTTTAAACGACAAAAATTTCAAAAATCTGCGGTGGATTGAGTCTAGGAGTATAGAGTGAGAGATATAAATTGGAAACCATATTAGACATGCGTATTCAATTTTACTTAAGACAAAAGCATAATAGAGATTTTTTAACAGTACAACATCAGAAAAATATTTACCCATACGCATAACAAAACCTAACGACTTGAAGGCGGAATTACGAACATTTCCGACATGGATAATGAATGTCATAGCTGAGTCAAAAGTTATACCGAGATCTTTAATGGCATCCTTTTTTTCAAGGGCAAAATTGTTAATAGAATATGAAGATGGAAAAGGAGAACGACATCGAGAGAAAGAAACTGTGCAACATTTACTAATATTTAAATGTAATTTATATTTGTTACACCAGTCTGCAATTTTACTTAAGTTCAGTTGTAACAAGTCAGCATCATTTTGATTTGTGATAGAATTAAATATTTTTAAATCATCCGCATACGCAAGAACAGGACAGGATAAAGACAGTAACAAATCATTAATAAACAGAATAAATAAAAGTGGCCCCAAATTTGATCCTTGAGGGACTCCAGATTTCACACAGTAATTGAAAGAAGAAAAACCATTAAAGGAAACATAGGAAACTCTATTTGATAGGTATGATTGAAGGAGGAGAAGGGAAGAAGAAGAAAAGCCGAAGAAAGTTAACTTATGAAGCAGGATATCATGACTAACTGAATCAAAGGCTTTAGTAAAATCGGTGTATATCACATCTACCTGACGACCAGAATCCAAGTTGGTTGCAATGTACTGTGTAATAAGCGCGAGATTCGTAACCGTTGAGCGCCCCTTAACGAAGCCATGTTGATCCGGAGAGATGAAATTTTTTACGCTATAATAGATATCCTGATACAAACACTGCTCAAAGACTTTAGCAAAATTAGAAAGTATAGAAATCTGTCGATAGTTACAAATAATAGCATTGTCCCCTTTTTTGAAAACTGGACATACCCTAGCTCGCTTCCATAATTCGGGAAAAGTAGATGTATTAATTGCAAGATTGAATATCCTTGTTAACGGCTGAGCGAAAACATCGCTACAATCACGAACAATAAAAGAAGGAATCAGGTCATCACCGGCAGTAAATTTGTTTGAAAGCTTTTTCATAATAGAAACAGTTTGATCCAAAGATATTGAAGAAAACTGGAAATTTAAACCCCAGTTACATGTTTCAGGAAAGAGTAAATTTTCCTCCATATTTATGAGTGCAGCCGAAGAAAAAAAATGAGCAAAGCCATTAACAATACTTTGAGGATCAGCAAAGTCAGAAGATTTATCTTCAGTAAAAATTCTTCCTGGTATACGAGAACAACCTCTCTTTTGATTTAAAAATTTCCAGATGTCGGAAGAATTGGAATTTATATTTGTTTCCATATGGCTGACATAAGATTGATAAGCAATCGAGATTTGTTTCTTAGTTAGACTACGTAATCGTTTAAATTCGTTATAATAAAACATAATATTTCTATTACTTTGTAGCCATTTTTTCCTAAAGTACCTTTTGGTCTTAAGATTGTATTTAATTTCAGGAGTAAACCATATCGGATAACTAGACTTTTGTCTACGTTTTTTCGGAACATACAAATCAAATAGTTGATAGATAACCGAGTAAAATGACTCAATAGCTTCATTGACATTGGAAAAGTCATTTAGAAAAGACCAGTTGATATCACAAAATGCATTATATAATAAAGGAAAATTAGCTTTGTGAAAGTTATAGACTAAGCTATTGTTACAAGGAAAAGAAGGATAATTTAGGTTTTTTGTTACTTGTAGAGAGATAGATATTGAAGGATGATGGAAATCTTCGAACACTAATGGAAAGTCACACTTAGTGACGTTTAGGTTCATCTCACTGGAAGAAAATACAAGATCCAAAAGATTGTTGTTAGGGTTCATTACTGAGTTATGCTGAATAGCGTCAAGGACATTTATGAAGTTGTGAAAAACCTGCGATTTTCGTGATTCGTTTGTTTTCCCGAAATCAGGTAGGTTAAAGTCACCAAACAAAATAAACTGACGGCCCAAAATAAGTTGTTCTAATCCAGCGGTAAATAGATCAAGCTCATTTGCCGTGACATTTGGTGGTATATAGATAACTCCTAGAGTCACACTTTGCATATTTATAAGACATTTACACAAGACAATATCAATTAAAGGCACAACGGCAGAAAGTTCAGAAGTATTAATTCGGGAGAAAGTAATATTATTTTTGATAGCGAGTAGAACACCACCTCCCTTCGACAGTTTAACCAGAGAAAACTTACGATCACAACGAATCACATTATATTGATCGGGTAGTAATTCAGAATCAAAGACAGAATCACTTAGCCAGGTTTCCGTGACGCAAATAATATCATAATGTAAATCCAAACAATTAGAAAAAAAATGATCCGTTTTAGAATTCAAACCTCTGACGTTCTGATAATAGATTTCAAATTGACCTGATATGGTGTTGGACAAATTTAGTTTTCCGAATGGGACTGATTAATTATGGTGGGAACACCATTACGATATATTATTTTTAAATTCTCCTCACCATTTTGTAGCCGCATAAGTAACTCCTGTTTCACCGTTTTGTATAATTCAATTTGTCGAGGAGTTCGGTCATAAGAGAATGCCAACGCTGAAAATTTTTGTAAACCTTTCAGTTTTTTCACATTTCTAATGACATTCTGAACTAAATTAGCAGAAAACAGATTAACCTTTATTGGACGTGATCGAACTGTATTGGAAGCATCATATTTTCCCAACCTAACCGGCTTGATTTGTTGAGTTGCTGATGAGCCCAAATTGTTCAATATATCCGAGATCAAGGTACAGTCTAAGTCAGATTGTTCTTTCTTGGACGAACCAGCTTCCGTTACACCATAAATAAGTAAGTTAGAAGACCTTTTATTTCTTTCAGATATTTCAGAAATAATTTCTTCCATGACCATAGGAGAGAGTGAAGTATTAGAACTAACCGGGTTAGAAATGTTTTCAATCTTGTCGTTTAACTTATTGATCTCTTGTTTCAAGTCAGTAACTAGCGAGAGAATTTTTGGAAGCTGATGCAACCCCTGTTCACAGTCCATACAAATATATTTAAATCTACGCTTAGAATTTGGCCTTAACTCAAAACACTTAATTTCAGCAGCCGAGAGATCTGAGCAATTTACATGTACCGGTCTTTCACAACCATCGCATTTGATAAATGATTTAGTTTGATTTTCATTGACCGGATCTTTACATTTTAAACAAGAAAAAGGCATTTTGAAAAATTAAATGCTAAATAAATAAATAATTCAAATAATCAAGAGTAAGAAAAAGTAAGAAAAAGTGAAGATAAACTGAAGATATCTGACGAGCAGCACGATAATCAATCGTTTGAAACCGATAAACTAAATTCAACTAAATTACCTTCGTTGTAGTACTCAAGATGACATAAGAAATCACTGTTACATCAAATGATGCACAAAAAAATAAGCAATACACTGATGTAAAATGCACTAATTAACTCAATTTATTACTTCAAAAATGTGAGACCAAATGCACTGCTAAACTTTTACAGTGTTCTCGCAAGAGAGTCTCGCTATATTTAATAAGCGCAAAATTAAAATAAACAAACCAGGAAAACAGAAATTTAACAGAGACTTGGATTAACTTTCTCTATTATCGATTTTACCCCTCTTCCAGGTAATAATGCCGACGGGATTTCCAAAACAACCCTTAACTCTTAGGTAGTGGTGGGGCAAATAAGCTTTAAATATTCGGAGTAATATTTTTATTTTTCATTTTACGTTGAACCGTTAACTACAACAGTATGGCAAAAATTTTCAAATTTTTACTGTGCTTAATGTTCCTCGTGAAATTTTCACAAGCCAAAAACTGTACTTGTGTGCCTTTTTACCAGTGCTCAGATGACGAAAGTGAAATCATCTCCGATGGTCGCGGCCTAATTGAAGTTCGGTAAGTTTTTATTAACAATTTATTATTATTGTAACAAAAAAATAAATAAGGGCTAGAGTCAGGAGTACAAAAAACTAAGTCTATTCAACTGTATTTTACAAATGGTAAAGTAAATTTTGGTGTAATTTTTAGGTTTAAATACCACTGAAAATTAATCTTATTACGTTTCATTGCTTTATTTTAAAGTGAAAAATATTTACAATCTTATGCATTTTGATTTTTCTCTTTTTACGAGCCTCAATTACTTCTGTTTATTTCACTAACTGATCTGATTTGAGTCTTTACTAAAAAAAATACAGAAATACATTTATTTTCATGGACGTTATCTGAGTTGAAACATTGTTGATATTAATTTTTTTGTTTTTTTTCAGAAAATCTCGTCAGTGTGATGGAGTTTTCGAAGTTTGTTGCAACTCCACAATGGCCACCAGCACCACCACCGCTCCCACAAAACCGCCAAAAGGTTGCGGCTTCCAAAACCCAGACATTTTCCCATGGTCTTCTTCCCTTCTCTACAAACAATACCCAAACTTTGTACCATCCTACAAGTGTCGTATTTCCCTCATCCATGAAAGAGTGGCCATCACAGCAGCCCACTGTCTTCAAGAAAAAGGATACTACCAGGTCAGAATCAGCAGTGCTATCCGATCCGTTGCCCACATGGTCCTGCACCCACATTTCAAACTTGCCACTTTGCAAAACGACATCGCTCTTTTATTCCTCAACAAGCCGTTCAAAGTGGAAAAAATCGGGACTGTCTGTATTCCGCCCCCAGGTTCAGTTTTGGACAATTTGAATTGTTCTTCAGCGACAGCTATGAAGGAGAATCAGACCAGTTTGAAAGTTGTTCGTTTGCCGATGGTTTCGAGGGATTCCTGCGTGGGGTCGTTGAGGCAGAGCAGATTGGGGGAGTTTTTCCAGTTGCATCAGTCTTTTGTTTGTGCTGGGGGAAACGATGAGGATACTTGTGGGGGAGATGGGGGGAGTCCGTTGATTTGTCCCATTCCTGGACTTCCGGGAAGGTACCAACAAGCTGGGATAGTGTCCTGGGGCATCGGCTGTGGGGGGAATCTACCGGGGGTTTACGTAAATTTGGCGTACTTTAGGGAGTGGATTGATGAAGTTATGACGCAAAATAAATTTGACATCAATTCGTATAGGTTTTAAAGTGTTATTTCCATGTATTGCTTTGTAAATAAATATTGTTTTTTGGATCTACGTGTTTTTTTTGCTTTACCAGCTAGCACCAAAAATTAATACAGGATGATGAAATTAGTAATAAAATACTTATATCTCAAAAAGAGATGTAATTCAGCACCATTTTGCGTGTTTTGTAGCTTTTTTAACGAGTGATTAAAATCTAACACTGCTTAAAATCGAAAATCTAGGAATTTTATTGGTTATTGCTATCGGAACAACAATTAACGGCCTTTAAATTTTAACGACTTTTTACAGAATAGGCGCTAAGGTCGGTTAAATTAGGTGAAAGTTGCAAATTTTTATGCTGAACAATTTTTTGCAAGAAAATTTGACCTTTTTTAGTTTTTGCATTTAAAAAAAAAAACGGTAATTTAAAATTTTTGTTTTTATTTTTTTAAGCGAAAACCAAAAGAACGTTTTTAACTAGAACGTTCTTCAAGCACTTTTTTACAAGGAATTTAAACATGTCATCGTAGTTTTCAAGGCGTTCTTGATGTCAGAGTTACAACACTGAACTTTGTTTCTTTATGGAAGCAATATTCGCTTTTTGTACTTTGTATTGAAAAGTGTTTTTATTTTTGATTACAACGATGTATCACATGATCTGGTGTTGCTACAGAGGCATTTATTGAAAAAATTACATCTCGAAATTAAACGTCGTAGATTAACATATTTTATAAAAATTTTATGTTCGCAATTTTTTTCTATCGTTATTAGGAAGCACTTTCAGTTGTAATTATAAGTGAATTCAAAAATTGACAAATTCGAATTCCGCGCCCTCATTTTGGAACTTGGCGCGACAAGGTTGGCAGCTCTGGGGAAAAAGCCCGCCATAATAGTAACACTGACGCTAGACGGTGTGGTTGTGTTGTGCTCTTTATTTTGTGTTTTTTCCTTGTGTTTGTGATTGTGTTATTAAAAATAAAAGTCCTAACACTAATTATTCGTATGGTGACAATCCCCGAATGTGCAAAAGCCCTTGATAAAGACGATTTACCGATTGCATTTCACCCCTCCTGTTACCAGATCCTGTGTTGCTTCCTTTTCTCCGGTACCAGGTGAGTTTTCCTTTTTATAAAACAAGGAATATTTTCATAATCGTAGAGTTAGGTAAAAGTATGGAACCAAGCATTTTACGAAAAAAAAAAACAAAACAATTAGTATGTCATCAATGGGATTATTTTTCAAGAATAAAATTTTTCGAACTCTCGTTTAGTTTTTGAGTTATTATAAATAAAATTCAAATAGTGTCCTATTACAGCGATTTTTTGGCAAAAGATTATGCTCTAAAAAGCTCAATAATTTTATTTTTTAACTAGTGTTTTTTTTTAAATAAATTATTAAAGTAGTTGATGTAGAAAGTACTAATTGTTTTTTATTAGTACATAGTTTTGTTTTCAAAAATTCAGTCTTTTGGGACTATTTGGATCATTTTAGAGACGATTTTGCCATGGAGAATTCGGTAGCTACTACTTTACGGACGATAATAAATTTGAAAAAGTAGAATTGTTGTTTATTACACTATAACCTTATAAATTGTCACATTGTGAACCGCTTCCCAAATTTTATACACCAGATTTCCTCTAGGCTTCTTTAAAACTTTTTATTCGAAAGTTCGAAAGACATCAGATATGAATTGTGATTATTAAGGAGTTAAATTAAAATAAGAAAATGATACTTTTTTGCGGAAATAACCCGAAAATTGTGAAAAAAAAGTATTTTTTGAGAAAAAAAAATAGCAAAAATCAAATATGAACTGTTCAAAGTTACTTAAATTGTATAGAAAACTTTGAGTAGTTAGTAGTACTTGAAACTTCGAATTGATACCTATTTCATAAAATTCGTTGTTTTATCTAAGTTTTCTAGTCGTGTTTAAAAAAAATACAGATTTTATATGTTACGTTAAAAAAAAACTAAGCTTACCAAACTTTTCTATACCTTCCTGCATATTACAGTGGAACACGGTTATAACGAACACTCAAGGGCCTTTAGAATTTGTTCGTTACAAGGTTATATCCGGTCATTTTGTTCTAACCGAACGCCGCCTTTAAGAAGTAAATTTCAAGTTAAATGAATTCTAAAGCTTGAAATTGATACATGAAACTAGTTCAAAAATTGAGCATTTTTGCATTTTCGAGCGTTTAAGCTTATTTTTGAGATAAAAACAGTGAAATTATTTTGCTAAACCGTGATGGTAAAAAATTAATAAATTGGATCGAAATAAATATCTTAAGATTTTACCTTTTATGCGTTATATTACAACGTTTTGTATCAATTATTGAGCATAATATTATCGAAAATTTTCCAAAAATAACCGAATTGGGTAGGAAATGGTGTTAGTTTTGTTTTTTAAGTATGTTTTTGGGCTAAAGCCTAAAAAATCATTAAATACTTGTTAACCTACCTAATTAATTTAGGAGAATTTTGGGAGCGATTACCTATGCATATTTTTTAGTTAGACAATCGGTGTTTATTTTACGAAATATTATTTTACAGAAAACAATAAATACATGATTGAGAGTTGGGTTGCAAGTGGTGAAAGTTTTACTTTTTTCGAGAGATTTAACATGCATTTGCAATAGAAACAAATATTTTTGCGAGATTTTAGTAAACCTTAATGGGAAAGCTGTAAATTGCTTAAACACAAGAAAAAATATAAATTCCAGTAAGTAGTTATTCTGATTAAACTATTATTTTACTACTTTTCAAAATACAGAGTGCATGAGTGAAGTGAGATTTTTAAAAGCTTTTGTTTAATTATCATTACTGTGCCGAGGTAAATTATGCGGTAATTCATTATCCACTAAAAGCCATTTAGTAAACATGCTACAGTGTGGTTGTATGAGCATTTGGCTTTTCCCGAAAATAGTATCAATCTTCTACATTACGTAGTTTTTTTAGCACTTCGAAAGCGTAATTCGTTGTAATGTAGGTTTGGGAAAGTTATTTTGTTCAAATTATTGCCATCTAATGCAGTGGTACGAAAATATTGGAAATAATCCAAACGTCTTCTTTGAAATCTATGTTTTTTTATGTTTTCCCTCTATTTCGACCGAAGCGAAAAATATTAAAAAAAAATTCGAAAAACGTAATGATTTTTTCTAGTATTAACAGAATATCATGATTGTTGTTAGTATTTTAATTCAGATTATTATTTTTTCATTGTTATTTATTTATTTACTTTTGATATTGATATTGTACAAATTTTTTGGTTTTTAGCTCAGCTTTTTTGAGTCTTATGATTATACAGCATGATTCCTTTGAGGCTTACATTAGGAACTTTTTAACTTCTAAAAAAACTAGAGCTATAAAATTTTGCATACGATGCAAATCGACCATTCCGAGCTTAAATAAATTATTTTCAAAGTGGCTGAGCTTCCGGAACTACAAAAAAATTGGCGCCAACTTTGAAATTTTAAATAGTAATCAAACATTTTTATTGCATCTTTGAATTCACCTTTTTAAACTGGGTATAACTTACCCAAGTTGTTGGTGCTTATCTCTCATAGTTTTTGACAAATGTCAATTTTTTTGTTAAAATTTTCATTTGCAAGGGTTTATTTAAAATATCACAGTCCTTGAACCCTTTGCGATATATGAGTATTTTTTTTGCATTCGATAACTGAAGCTTTAAAGAGTTTTCTAGAATTTTCAAAATTATTAATTGTCAAAATTCATGGCTAGTATGATTTTTTTTCAAAATGATTTTCAAAAAACTGCTATAACACAGTTTTTTCAAATGGAACGACCCTATTTTTTTTAACGGTAATCGTAAGAAGAAGAATATTTATGGTGATTTTTATCAACACGTCCTATAGCTATCTCTTACAGTTTTTGAAAAAAATCACAAAAAACGGATTTTACTTCATAATTTTTATAGTTAATCAAGTAGACATTGCAAAATGGTCAACAATTGTCAAACTTCAACGTTTTATTTAGTTTTTAGTTGGTTCATTATCGAATAAAACAATAATATTTAATTATAGTTTATGGTAACTTAGTGAATTTTGCAAAGTAACTCAGTCAGTTTGCCATCGAATTTTAAACTTCTTGAGTGAAAATGGTATGCAAATATAACATATCTGTTAATCAATGGCACAATTCAATCATATTTTTCGAAAGTTTACTCGATTAAAATGAAAACAATGAGCTAGAATTCTGTTTTTTTTTCGATTACTTCAAAAACTGTTAGAGCTAGATATAGAAGACGTCAATAAAAGTCTGCATTAAGATTGATGTTTTTTTGATTGCCATTGAAAAAACAATGTCGTTCCATTTGAAAAAACTTATAGTAATTTTTTAGTCATCAAAATATCATAGTAGCCTTGCAATTTGACAGTTGGTAATCCTAAAGATTTCAGACGACTCTTCAAGTATTTGGTTAAAAGAATTATTTACTTATTGTAAAGAGTTCAAAGGCTGTGATATTTTAAATGAACCTCTGCAAATGAAAATTTTAGATTAGAAGTTAAAAAATTTGTAATATAGGTTTTTAAAGAATCAGCCTGTATTATAACTGTTTAACGATGTACTTTTCTTTATGTTTGTCTAACGATCCACTCATCTAAGTTGTTTTTGCAATCCCTCATAACAAGATTGTTTCCACCTTATGCGTAGGTATTGTTATTCTATTAGGACTGCTTTTGTCGGACTTTTATTTTTATAGGAAGCATATTTTTTTAACCTTTTGTGTAATAAGTGCAGACAGGAGAACATTTGAAATCTTTCTCTTTAAGTTAAAATTAGATTGTGAAATAGGAACTGAAACCTTCTTTATGAAAGATTCAAAACTTTAAGTAACTTATATTTAGACTGTGTCAAAATGAAACATATGGACAGATTTACAACGTATATTTTTCGTGTAAATATAAAATTTCACCATCTACTTGACTAGTTCCAATCCTCGTGCCTAAAACGGACACAAATAAGGAAATTTTCCCATTTAACCTGACGCTTTCCACTTAGTTTTTCTTTCGTGTTTAACAAGAAGGTTCGAACTAACTGGCGTAACATTGCGTGCCAGACAAAAATCACGAAAGAAATAGAGGGGCACTTAACTAATTTGTCGGAGCACTCGTTTTGTTGCGACCACAGTCTTTCCAAGCATATTAATCACGCTAATCGTTTTTCTTATGCAGCAGCATGCATATGAACGGCGTGTTTTCCCCGTCTGGAAGCAGGAGGATGCGTCTGTTGGCATGGAAACGACGCCAGATTCAAAGAGGGGGTGTGACGGTTGCAGGGAGCTTTCGTTCAGAACTTGGTTGGATACTACTTTCGGATGAGTTCGCTTTCATATCATAAATCATTACTTTATTAAATGAAACGATATGACTAAAGCCGCGATGTTCTTTTACTTCCGGTCAAAAAGCTCGTCATCTTTTTGTCGGCGGTGGGGACTCACGTCGTAAACAAAAGTTGGGGCAAAAACTACCTTGTGGTGGACGTAAACGAAAAAGTGCAACTTTTGACCATTTTTGCTGCTTAACAAAGTGTAGCCAAGAGTTAATTTTTTTGTAAATAGTATTTCCTCTCTCATTTGCTCAGAAAAATGTATAAGTAAATAATTGAATCTATACTATATTCATACAGGCTTTCTATATTTTAGTTATAAATTTCAATTACACATATTGATTCTTTTACGGCCTACATTAGAAATTTCGGGTAATTAATATTTTCATATTTTTATTTTTATGGATATTAATATTCTTAATTAATTAATTTTAATTTTAAGGAGGAGTAGAATAAATTAAAAAAAATTAAATAATTTAAAAAAATTTAAATTTGATCCGATCATTATTTTTTGAGATATACAGGATGATTCTTTTAGAACATTTGATAACTTCCAATATAGCTAGAGCTATATGTACTACACAGTAACCACACATTTTAATCTAATTTTTGAATTTACCTCTTCAAACAAAAAAAAATTATCCAAGTTGTTAGTACTTATCAGTCATAGTTTTTGACGTGTGCCAACTTTTTATTTGCAGGGATTTATTCAAAATATTACAGCTTTTGAACTCTTTACAATAAGTGAATAATGCTTTTTGCATTTGATAACCAAGATTTGACGAGTCCTCTAAAGTTTTCAGGATTGTCAACTGTTAAATTGCAAGGCTACTATGATTTTTTGTAAAATGAGGATTAAAAAATAATTATACCAGTTTTTTCAAATAGAATGATTCTGTTTTTTCAAGGGCGATCTTATGATCATTGATTTTTATGGAGACTTTTATCTACATTTTGTATATCTTTTTTACTTTTTGAAATAATTACAAAAAACTGATTTTAACTAATTATCTTCATTTTTATCGAGTAAATTTTTGAAAAATACGCTAAAGTTTTGCTATTAATTAATAGAGATGTTTAATTTTTTCAACTTTTTTATTCAAAAAATACAAAATTCGATAGCAGACTGACTGAGTTACTTTACATAATTCTTTACATAAATCAGCTTAAAACTAAATGAAATGTTGAAATTTGGCATTTGTTGACCATTGTGCAAGGCCTATTTGTTTAACTATGGAAATTACCATTTAAAATCAGTTTTTTGGAAAAATTTGAAAAACAGTAAGAGATAGAAGACGTTTTTACAAAAGTTATAATTAATATCGATGTTCTTTCGATTGCCGTTAGGAAAATAGGGCTGTTCCATTTTGAAAAAAATCATACTATCTTTGAATTTTGTCGTTTGACAATATTAAAAATTTTAGAATTCTCTTTAAGCTTTCGGTTATGGAATGCAAAAAAGTTATTAACTTATTGGAAAAAGTTAGTTCAAAGGCTGTGATATCGTAAATAAACCCCTCCAAATGAATTTTGTAACAAAAGTTTTCAAATACCTAAAAAAATTATGATAAATAAATACCAATAACTTGGGTAAAAGTTTCTCAGTTTAAGGTACATTTAAAAATTCAATAAAAATGTGTGGTTACTATTTAAAATTTTAAAGTTGGCGCCAATTTCTTGTAGTTCTGGAAGCACAACTATTTTGAAAATAATTTAGTTAAATTTAGTTAATATGGTTAATTTTGGTCGTATACAAAATTTCAAACTTTAGCTATATTAAAAGTTAAAAGGTTTCTATTGTTGGCTCTAAAAAAATCACCCTGTATATCTCAAAAGTTACGGTCAGATCAAATTTTGCTTTGCTATTAAATACTTTTCTATCCATGTAAAAATTTTCAAATTTTTTCTACCCTTTGTTATAGTTAGAATTTATTAATTAAGAATGTTAATATCAATAAAAATATGAAAATATTAATTAATCAAGATTTTATGATTTCTAGTGTTATTTTAATACATAAATAATGATGTTTTCGAGCAAAAAAATATACAAGTTTTGCTGGCACTAATATTACGTTATTTTTTCTATTGAAAATAGAGTCGTTCCATTTAAAAAAACTGTGTTATATCTTTTTTTTTGATATCCATTTAAAAAACATCATACTAGACTTGAATTTTGACATTTGATAATATAAAAAATGTCAGAACGTTCCTCGAACCTTCGGTTATCGAATGTAGCAATATGATTCACTTATCATAAAGGGTTTAAGGGCTGTCATATGTTAAATAAACTTTTGCAAAAAAATGTCAACAAAAAAACTGGCATATGTTAAACATTATGATAGATAAGTACTAAAAAATTCAATGAAAATTTGATTGATTTGAATCGTATACACAATTTTGAAAAAAAATTCTTTTTCTTTATCTAGTATGTGAATTTTTTCGATTTTTTCTACTTTTTCTTAAAATTAAAATTAATAAGAATGTTAATATCAATAGATAGAAAAAACGAAAATATTAATTACTTTAAAACTTATTATTTCTATTATTATAAAACAACGAAGCTTAATAAATAATGATATTTTTGAGAAAAAAATATTATATAAATTTTGCTAGCTCCAAGATTACATTGAATTTTTAATTTTTACTTAATTAATTATTTTTTGGTGCTAGCAATATAGTTTTATGGATGTTTATCATAAATAACATTTTATTAAGCATCGCTTCTATTCTCAGATGACACAATAATAAGAATTATTTGCAGCTAATTAATTAATTAAATTGAAAAAATTCATAAGCATAGTGAAAAATACCTACACAGTCTTTGATATCTGTGTGAATAGGTATTTGAGATTAAGAACAAAAACATAGCAGATTGCAGATCCACCCTGTTAGCTTTTAGGGTTGTCGAGATATTAAAAATCAAAGTATGAATTCATAAAACGCTAGTGGGTGTATGGCGTATAGGTCTGTGCTTTTACATAATTAATTCTCGTTTATGTATTTTTAATACTGTTTGTGTCGCTGGATTAAATGCGTTTCAAATTAATCTTAATAACTTTCGATCGATAATATTGTTACAAAACCCTCATGCTCAAGTGCAAAACAAATTATGTCTATTCTTTCCACCCCAGGAAAAGCATTCGTCATCTCGTTTATCGCCCTAGCACATTACGAAATAAAGTACCCTCAGTTGTATTCTACCAAAAACTTGGATAAGATTCTTTTTATTGTTGCTTGTTTCATATTTTTAAATTTGTTTAATATTCGTGCGTGAAATGCAGCATGAATTTTTAACAAATGGGGAAACCTAACGGAAGTAATAGTGCAAGAATGGAAATGTTTTTCTGTGCTTTCTGTGTAGGTATCGTAAAATTTATTCATTTGGTTTGTTTGCACCTATCGATCGTATTTCCTATTTCAATTCATAATCATTTATAAAATCAAATTTATATTTATTTTGTTTAATAACTTCCGCATGACAAATGCTGAAACAATACAGGTAATTACTGTAAAGGGGCTTGTATTTTGTTTATAATAAAAAATTATCTGTTGTTTGCTTAATGTCTGTACAAATAAATAATTATACCTCCATATCCTAGGACCCTAGGTATTATCAGATGCTTCCTGATTTTTTTCTTCATTTCCATATTTCTTTAATCTCTGCCCAAAGTTATCTTGTAATGATCAAGTTTTATTGATCGAACGCCAACGATACCAAGAGGAAACATCGACCTCAAACAAAAACAGTCCACTTTTCTTAATTGTTTTGATGCGATATAGACCGCATTCGGGGGTGTTTTTCTTTTAATTTATGGTACCGTAAATTGTAACGTGTTGAATATTGATATTTTGAAAATTACAAGGAGCATTGCTATTAAAAATGGAATTTGTTTTTAAGTAAATGTTTTCTTCTTTATTACAACTGGTATACTGATTTTAACTATTTGAAGTGGTTTAATACCATGGTTTAAATAAATATAAAATTCTTGCATGATTTTCAAAACCAGGTGAAAAAAATATTACTTACTGCAGTAAAATTGTTTAAAATGGAATACCCGATTTAGATATAATTTTAATAATAATAATAATTTATTTCTATCAATTTATAGAGATGTAGTAACAAAATTGATACGAAATACGTCAGTATTATACACAGAAATAACAATAACATAAAAATAATTTTAAGACATAAGTCAAAAAACCTGTCTATTATAGAATTCATTTAAAGTATATGGTTCGAGATCTAAAATATAGTCAAATATTTTCTTTTTAAATAAATTTAAATTACAAGGTGTGCGTAGATGCACAGGTAAACTATTGTATAGTTTTATACCTACATAATGAGAATTTTTTTCCATCAGCTTTAGTTTGTGTCTTGGATACTCTAAGTCTACTTTGCGAGTGTTGCACTTATGGTCGTTAGTGACATTAAAGAGTAGATTCTGTTTAAAAAAAAATAAAAGTAATCTATATATGTATAAACCAGTTACTGTCAAAAAGTTATTGCTTTTAAAGATGTTCCTACAAGTTTCATTATATTTTAAGTTAAACATAGTTCTCATGACTTGTTTTTGAGCAACAAATACTTTTGATATCTTTTCACTTTGCCCCCAAAATATTATACCGTAGCTTAGTAATGACCGAAAATTTGCGAAGTATATTATTCTTAGTCGTTCAATGTTAATGTATTTTTTTAAAACACGTATTGCAAAATGTACTGAGTTTAATTTTTTTAATAAATTATCTATATGATTAGTCCAGCTTAACTTATGGTCAATACATATTCCCAGAAAATTAGTTTTCTCTATTAATTCAATTTCTTTAGATAATATTACAATTTTATTCGGTTTCTCTGTATTCTTGTGATTACATATTGCAAAATGAATGCCGTAGGTTTTTTCAAAATTTAACACTAATTTATTTTCTTTAGTCCAGTTTATTACCTTATTCATGCATATCTTTGCTTCTTTCATTGTATCTGTCATATTTTCACCCCAAATTAAGATGTTTGTGTCATCAGCAAAGTTAACTGCACTATTGTTGTCTGAGGCTGTTAAAATGTTTAATAGGTCGTTTATATAAATTACGAAAAATAAAGGCCCTAGTATACTACCTTGAGGTACACCTTGTTTAATTAGAAGTTTATTTGATGTATATGAAGTACTGTTTTTTGTTATGTGACCTGCTGATACCTATTATTAAGATAAGATGTGATCAACTTTAACATGATTCCTCTTATGCCGTATTTCCTTAATTTCCTTATTAGGATGTTATGATCTAGACAATCGAAGGCTTTGGAGAAATCTAAGAAAATTCCAAGAACCACCTTTTTTTCTTCTAATTTATCTAACAGAGCATTAGTGAAGCTAAATATAGCTGAGTTTATTTCTATTTTACTTAGTACTTGCAAAATGAATAGCAGAAATTTATTAAGCAATCTACTCTACATATCCTTATAGGTGTAATATACGAGTAAATCAGACTTTATAGAAATCAAACGTTTATTAGGTTTGATTATTATTTTGTATTAACATGCAATCAACCTCTCCTCCAGGATGAAAATAAAACTCATATGTAGTTCAGAAATAGTTTCTGAATATGATGCAATTAGTGTTGTTATTAAATAAAATTGAATTTTCCTGTAAGCATAAAGATAGAATAGGGATTGACGTAGTGCAGCTGAGCGAAAGAAATTTAAATAAAAATATACGAGTAACTTTGCTCGAACTATATTTTGCAGACAGGTGGAAACTTTTTCCATTAAATGTTAGAAAAATATAACCATTTTGCAAAAAACAAATTATTAATAAGGCACGAATTGTTTGTGGAAAAGTAAAGATTGTATTAAATTGTACATTTACTTGCTTCATTGTAAATTCTGTATTAAAAAAAGTAGTGGATTGACTTCGCAAATTTGTCTCTTACAACATTTGTTAGATCTGACAAAAAAGGTTGTCAAGAATTTTCAGTACTAAAGAAAGTAAATACAAGTTATATTGTAGAAAACAAGAAAAAAGAAGAATGTTAGGAAAAATAAATCAAAAATATAGAAGCAAATAGGTCGCATAAAGATAATAATTGAAATAGTAATTTTTGACCGAAAACTTAAATTTTGAATTTTATACTAAACCACGCGTATTCACTTCAAATAATTGTTTACGAAATTAGTGCAGAAAAATAAGAATCAAATTTTGAATTAAACGCACTTTTACATTTTAACTTTAAAAATTATTTTTTTATTTATGAGTTGCTACTTGTGGCGTCGTAAATTTAGGTGACAATGTGAACTGTAATTGGGGTAAGATTGTAAAAGATTTCGTTGGGATATTTGAATGCAGGCATCAGTTTTATTGCAAGACTGTAAAAAAAGGACAAAAGGTCTGCTACTGGTAACTGATCTCTTAGTTGGCAAATTATACCATCTTCTAATAAACTACGCGTCCGGTTTGCGTCTAAATCAAAAAGACCGATTATTTAACCAACCAAGTAAAAATTTATAATTCTGAAACCAGCGTTTGATGGGCTAGCAGGTAAGGATTTATTTAGTTTAAAAACTTTATAGTTAAATTAACAGTTAGTGCCTAAAAACTCACAAAACTGCTACGACTTTATTTATTAACAAAAAAATTTAATAAAAACTGAGAATGGTCCTTATGAACGTACAGGCTGATGTGTAAAATTTCAGAATTTTTATTTCATTAGAAGTCGCGATTTTCTTCGGTGCGCGATAAGGTTGCCTAAAGAAGATATTTCTGATTTGTCGCAAGTTGCTTTTGAAGTCGCAAAATTTTTTTTTTTGAAAACATAGCGAATTCAAATATTGAAAAAATTTGTGGGTCTACGCTAGGCCAGAATTCTAAACCCCAGTGGTTTAAAGAAAAATCTATTAGATTAATGGCCAGTAATTTCGGTAAAGTGTGTAAAATGCAAATATCAACAGATACTAGTAATACTGTAAAAAGTATTTTGTACTCAAATAACATGAGAACAACTAGATTGTCGAAATCTTTAGAACATGGGATTATTAAACTATTGAAACATTTGAAAAACTTTACAATCTCCAAGTAATAAAATGTGTAAAATTTGTAGATTCAGAAAAAAAAAATTGGCACCATAATTTAAAAATTGAGGTATAGCTTGCGATATTATTGAACGAGACGACGACTTTTGGTCTACAAATGTCCCAAATTCTTGAAAATTTTTATATGAAAGCAATGCTACCTGAAATTATTGACTCAAGGTTCAGCAGAAATAACCGCTGGGAAATATTTTGCGAAAAGACCTTTGATAATTTGTTTACTATATTCCTTGTCTTTGGTTATTGGTTTTTGTTTATTTTTTTAAGCACAATAGTGTCCTTTCATGAGGGCCGTGTAATTGTTTTAGCACGGTGTAACCTATTGTGCTTTTTAAATACACTGCTACGAAATTTTATAAATTAAAACTTTGCACATTGCGTGTGATTTTGCCAATTATAATTACACGTAATTATTTCTTCATGTTTAATTTCAAATACCGAATGCGACTAAAATCCTGGAATTATGCATGTTTATTTTCTACTTATACAGAAAGCCCCCATAAGCTTGTGTTTTCGCACTTGTATTATTAATAATACACTGCCGCTCAAAAAATTCCGGACATTTTCAAAATTTCTGTTGTGATGCATGAAAAATTATGAAAACTTTTATATTCTGTTTTTTCAAGAAACAGCATCTTCGCGATGAGAAAACAAAATGAAACAACAAAAAGACATTTAAGAAATTAACATTTAAAAAAAATGTTCGATTAGTCTACCATTTTCATTCAAGAAGTTGAAAATTTGATGGCAGACTGAGTTACTTTACATAATTCTTAAAAAAAGTAAGAGTAGTGATGCATATGGTATTAATATTATTATCTTTCTAACTATCAAAAACCTCATAATCTATCCTTTAACTATGCTATTATCTGTTATGCTATTATTAATCTGTGTGTAATGAACAATGCTTACCCCCCATGTTTGAAGGGAGATAATACCCATTTTTAAAAAAGTAAATGTCAATGATACTGCAAACTACTGACCAATTTCTTTAACACCTACACTCTCAAAAATTTTCGAGATACTAAAAAAATCAAATTAATTCTCTTTTTGAAAACAACTATTTATTCTCTAAAAGTCAATTTGGCTTTAGATATAATAGATCGACTACTTCTGCTTTACAACTTCTGTCACAGCTGGTCAGTGATGCATTTGAAAATAAAAATCAGCTTCTGCTGCTTGCTATGATGTAACTAAAGCTTTTGATGGCATTACACATAGCATTCTTTTAGATAAACTGCAATACTATAGCTTTTCATCTAATTGTATTGGTCTAATATCATCTTATCTTCAAAATCGTAAACAATTTGTTCAACATAAAGACAACGTTTCCAGTTGCTTATACAATAGATTTGGTGTTTCTCAAGGATCTGTATTGGGACCTTTACTGCTTTTAATTTATATTAATGATCTTTCCAAAGCCACACGTTCTAATATAACATTATTCGCAGACGATACCACAACTGCATATAGTCACTGTGATGTTAATTCATTTCATAATATTTCTTTATCCTCGGACAAAGATATCAAAATATGGTTTGAATCAAACTTAATGAAGACAAAACACAATTAATTACATTTTTGTTACGGAACATTGATGAATCTTCAAAAGCTATTAAACTATTAGGTCTTTATGTTGATATTAAACTTACTTGGGAAAATCATATAACTTACATTGCCAAAAAAATATCACATAAAATTTAATTATTAAGACAACTCCAAAAAGTTTCTTTCAAAAAAACAATTATCACGGCGTATCATTCCTTCATACGAAGCCATTTAATGTACAGTCTACTAGAGTGGGGGCATTCTTGTTATACGAAAATGCTATTTGCGCTCTCCATTTCTCCAACGTAAGTATCCGCATTATTAATAATTTAAATTATAGAGAGGATTGGCGCAAGAGTTTCGCAGATTTGGAGGTCATGACACTTCCTCTTTGTACATTTATTGTTGTTTACTTTTTGTTAAAGATAACTTTTCACAATTTTTAATAATAGATCATGGACATTATACTTGTCATAAAATTATTATACTTGTTTAAAATTCTTCAATATTTTTCGTTTTCACATTAAAACCTTACCTTGTAAAATAAATATTTAAAAACTTGGTCAAAGAATTTTTAGTAAAAACTTCATTTTATTCTTTTAAAGAATTTCTTTATTATAATTTTTCCGTATTATGATCTTTCACTTAGAATAAATTATATAAGATGTCCACTTACATTGTTTCTGTCACTATACTTATTTCTGACTTGTGTAAATGTCTATGTTGTATATTAAAGATTATGATTATGATTGTGATTATGATAATTCACTAAGTTATAATAAACCATAATTAAATATTATTTTATTGCTTATTTTATAATAAATCAGCTAAAAATTAAATAGATTGTTCAAGTTTTACAATTGTTGACCATTTTCCAACCAACTATGAAAATTACAAAGTAAAATTCGTTTTTTTTTTGATTTTTTTCAAAAACTGTAAAAAATAGATAAACGACGTATTGATAAAACTCACCATAAATATTGATATTCTTTCGATTACCGTTAAGAAAATAGGGTCGTTCCATTTGAGAAAACTGTGTTATGGCAGTTTTTTGAAAACCATTTTGAAAAAATCATACTAGCCATGAATTTTGACAATTGACAATTTTGAAAATTCTTGATGACTTTTCAAACCTTTGGTTATTGATTCCAAAAATATATTGACTTATCGCAATGAGTTCAAGGGCTGTGATATCTTGCAAATAAAAATTTTAACAAAAAAATTGACATATGTCACAAACTATGACAGATAAGTACCAACACCTTGGGTAACTTTTACTCAGCTTGAGAAGGTAAATTCAAATATGCAATAAAAATGTGTGGTTCTTCGTCGTGCTCTAAAACCATTCGTGTCAGAATAGAACCTCTTATAAAACTCGTATAATAATATACTATTTTATGATCGATTTTTTCCTATAATTATGCGACTTTCAAAAATATAGAGTACATCCCTTTTCGTCTAAAGGAGGTCTTGGCCCGTGCTTTAAAAACTTAACCGTAGCTTAATGGTCGAAAACTTCACTTAACTAGGTAGGTATTTTAATTACAAAAAATGTCGACCTTAATTAATGAGTAAAGTCATTAAAGTTATGAGTCAGCGGACTCAAGTAAAAACTGTCCGTGTCTCCGCGGTAAAACAAATCCGTATCATTTCACCCCGACCCCAAAATAAGAATCGCCCGGTATTCGAAATTTGCGATTTGGTCTGAAGAGTGCGTAATTAGGATGATGAAGTGTGCTAACAAGCGCTCGCTCGCGATCCCTCCCGAACGTCACATCTGATCCCCTGAAAGAAGACAGGCGCGAGCGCCCTTCGCACAAACGTGGGTCCTCTGCGTCTGGTTTTTGGTATTCCTTCCTCCAGTTTGTCGGCGCACTTGGCGAGGGTCCGACGCGTCGTTTTAGCGCACCGAGAGCGTCGTTCGTGTGCAGCCGTTCGATGAATGCAGCAGCAAGCACCACGGTGGTGATGTGTTGACAATGCCTTTGTGAGTGTCTGGTCGGGTTGTTGTTTACGAGAAAGGGCGGATTGAGAGCCTTTTTTGTTTCATTGTTGCTGCTCGCATTATAGCCAGGTATTGTTGGATGGAGCCTTTTTCTGTATTGTTGCCGCTGATATCGGGGAAGGTTCGGAATGATACATGAATTTATCATCGGGGTGGTTTATCTTCGACTTCTTTGCCACCACGCGCTCGCTGATTTATTTCCAGAGCTTTTTCAAGAAAGCACGGATTAAGATCGGTTCATCGCACTGAGCCAAATCTACAATTAATTTGACCGATGGATGCACGGCCCGGGTTTTTCCTAATTTTGGGATCAGATTTAAATCGGAAAGAATTTATACGTGTTTGGATTTCCTACATAATGGATGAATTTGTGTCGTGTTGACTCACATTCATACATAAATAAACTGCCGCCTGCGGCTTTGTGAAGGTCCATTGCGGATAACATCATTCAAAAGATGGTTCAGTTTCATCATCTGATGTGTACGATCCTCCAAGCAATGCATAAAAATATTGCCAGCTAACTACTTTTAAATTTCCTCAATTATAATAGAAACATAGTACCTAATAAAGTGAGTACGCAATTATTTTAATTAAGTCGAGCGAAGTTAAGTTTTATTTTTGTAAAAGAAATGGAAAGAAATTTCAATCTCAAGCACTTCCTCTAGTCTAGTTATTTTTGCTATTGTTGCAGATCGAGTTGGGATTCTGATATCCTTCTGATATTTAAATTAATAGTGTTCTCTAACTCCTTTACTATTTTTTCTGAAATACTTTATTTTCCTACATTGTAAGATATATTAAATAAAATATTGTTTAAGTATTTCAAGTTTTACTTCTTCTTACGTAAGAACAACTTTATCTTTTAGCGCCATCACGAGAGTGTTAAATACTCTCTTATTTATTAATGTGTTATTGTTATTCTAAATTCAGATTCGATAAAAATATCTGTATCTGAAAGCGACAACAGCCTAAGTCCATTTTTTCCAAAAAAATAAATGACAATTAAAAGAGAACACTGAACACATTTTCTGTTTGAAACAATGCATAAAATTTTGCCAACGGCACTATTTACAAAAATTACAGATGTTTAAGTTAATTAAGTCCAGCGTAAAGTTAGAGCGGCAAAGTATTAATTCCAAATTATTAATAAAACAGAATGACCATTGAAAAAAAATTATCTGTGTTTTTATTTTTTCACTTGTAACGACTGGAATAATTTTGTTATAAATTGTAAAAATCCCTATTTTAAAGTGTACTGAATGAAATTAGAAGATTTCTTTGACTTTTTTAGCATTTATTTGAATGTAACATCAGTACATCACCTCGTCTTCCAAGAGAAAAATGTGAAGATAAAAGCTAATTTTAATTATTAGAAGTTGTTTGGTTTTAGTTAAGAGAAACAGACATAGGAAAATTGTGTTCTAAAACACAGAAAATATTAAATGTGTTACCTAATTTAAGGACAAAACGAATATAGCCTACGATAACTTCATGACACGGCTTAATACTTACTTAATAAATATATTTTTAATTGTTTAAAAAAAATCATTACAATTTTACTGCAAAATTTACTTCTTGGACACATTTTTTTGGCTTTTTATATATTAAAAAAAACTTTATATGTTTAGAGCATTAAAGTATTAAGTCTTTTTAGTGCTTTTTATTAATTATAAATCGAATACATTATTACATGAGAAGTTTTTTTAAATTAGTTCTGAACATTGAGCATCTTGCCTAAGACAATAAAAAAGAGCTGTGTCTTTGTTTAATTCAAAATAATTTGTACTGTCATAAATTGCCAAACTAAAGATAATCACAAGTACGACTTGACAATTAAATCTTTCTTGTCGTATATATTTAAAAGCATTTAAGTAATTTGCAAAAGAAAGTCAACTTGTAGCTGAAATTATCATCTTTTTAAAAAATATACAAGGTGAGCATCTTAAAAGTATTTTTCGCTATACTTATATCAAAAACTATGAATTATACAGAAATCTAGATGTTTGTGTCAGTCTAAAATAACCGATACTTCAATGATGTTTTGAGCAAAAATATGTGGCTAGGCGTAAAATTACGTCTATTTGAAATTCTAATTTTTATTCTAACGACATTTTTTAACGCATTTTTTTAATTCTTATTGTAACGAAATTTTTAACATATTTTTTGTTTTTTTTTGTTTTTAGAAATTTTTCAAAAAGTAGAGAGTCCTATTAAAAATTAACTAATGTTGATTTTGACCTACAAAGGTTACTGAGATTCTCTACCTATGGAATGAAAGCACTATGTATAAATAAAAAATAAGTTTTGTTTCCACACACGTTTCTCTTATAGCCCTGATTTGTCAATTTTGTGATTTTCACCTTTTAAAAGTTTGATTTCCCAATAATGATGACGATGAGCTTTTAAAAATTTTGTACATAAATGGTTACGCTCTGTACCAAAAAGAAGGTATTACGAAGCTATCAAAGATATTCCATAACACAAGGAGGAAGAGGAAGAGTACGGGGAAAAGTAGGAGGTTGAAAAGTTTTGTTTCAATAAAACGTTATAATCAAATTTCTGTTTATATTTGAACCCTCTTGTAGCTATTTGATAAACCTGTATCTGTCTTACAATACGAGTATTTAGACTAAAAAATATAACAAATTAACAAAAAGAGTGTAATCTGGGATTCATCTTAAATCAATTTTTTAATGAATTATTTTTCTAATCTTTATTTTTTAATTATTTTCTTGTAAAAAGCTAGGGGAGTTAACTTATAATTTAATTTATTTTATGTGGAAAGTACGTGATTTTACAATTTATGATACATTTCGTTTTTGAACCAAAATCTTTGTTTAGGTTTGCTTGAATCAAAATCAGAACGGATTGGACCGTAAACATAGAATAGAACAAAACAGTAAAAATCTAAACCTGGCTAAATCAGGTTTAGCTTTAGTTTTTCAGTGTCTGATAATCTAATTTAGTAATAAAACATTTTTCGAAGGCACTTTTGTAGATTTTGTTGAGCTTTACAAAAAATTCTTCTTCACGGAATAACAAAAATGTAGTGTAAATAATGGAAAAAATGTAGTTTTTAATTACGCTTTATTGAAAAAATTAACGAAAATTTGCCATCATCAAGTCCTAGTAATACGCGTAACTCTTATAGATTTACATGGACATCTAAATTTGCGCGTTTAAAAAGATATTTCTTTACTAATATTGTTCAATTTTTTGCTGTTGAACTAATTTATTTTTTTACTTGTTAATTAAATCAGTGTTTGCTGATATTTTTCTACATTGTGCAATTTTTTCCTGTTTTATTCAACTTTTCCAAATTATTTCAATTTTTTCAGTAGATAAAAAAACTGTCTGTGAAGCTGTCCTTGGCTTGTTCTTCCAAACTGACCATTTTCAAACGTAAAATTTGCTTCTTGGCCAATAATAACTGATCCACCTAAGAGATAATATCACTTGAATTAAACTTGATTCCGCCTTTTGAGTATAGATAGCAAACTAGCACCTAAGAAACTAAATGCAAAGTTCTGATTGTCCGACCAAAATTATCTTTAGTTTGACAAATAGTGACGGTAGAGTTGCTAATCTGTTGTGAATCTAGTAAAGACCAGAGAATATTGATTTGTCACAGTCGATTAAGTTCATTAGTTTATTGGATCATATTGAGTTAAAAGTTGAGTTAACAAAAAAAACACATTTTCTTATTTAAACTTAAAATAAAATAATTAATGGCATGCAATAGAAGTTCGTTTAGTGTTTGTTTGCGCCACAAAAATTTGTTTTTTCCTAACCAGAATTATGAGTTATTTGGCACACAATAAATTTCAAAATACTCTGTATAAGACTTTCGACATTTAATAACAATTATAAAATTGCTTTTGGCCGTAACTGCATTATCTTTACCAATATAAATAAAAATCGTGCAAAAACTTTTGCAAATTTTGTAAATCAATTTTTTTTAAGTTATAGGCACTTGCAACCACTAATTAGTGTTAGTTAAGCACATGTAATTACAAACTGATTTTTGTGATTTGTTGATCATAATGTAAAGCCATATCGTAAAAATATTCACATTCATACAACCTGGAAATTTAGAAAATTGATTCCAAAATAACATTCTTTATTTGTATTTTTAAAACTTAAAATTAATTGTTAAAAGGACGATTTTTTTCTATAAAAAGTCATTTTATCTTACTATATCAGAGTAATTCGTTTTTTTTTTGTCTAATAGTTTGGTAGAATATTTTGTAAATAAGTTTAAATAATTTTAGTTTCGATCAGATTTCGTCAACGATTTTGATAACGAAATTTTTTGGACACTAAAATATCTCATCTGCTTAATCAATATTGCACTCAAAATGCTTACAAATTAATGTGCAACTCAACTTATCATTATGATTTTTGAGTACTTAATAGTACATTACACACTGCCTTCTTTCATTAAGAATGCAGTTCCTGTTTGTAATAAGAGCAACCATTGCTCAACTTGTTTAACTGATTGTAATTTAATTTTACCAATTAAAAGGAATTAGACTCATTATTTACACAATGCTGTCACCACTTGCGGGTGATAACATACGAGATAATTAGAACAAGTTTTGTTTTCTCAGCGTGTCTTTACAAAACTATAATTTTGGTTTGTTTGTTTTTTGCTTTTTGGTTGTTTACAGATTAAAGTCTTTGAAAGCATGGTGTGTGGTGAAGAGTCGTGCAGCGTCAACTCTTTGTAATATGCTTTTCGTAACGATCTTTTGATATGTAAGTGCACTGTTGCGGCAAAAAGACTCACTCACAATGGGAAAAATAAAATCAACAGTTTACATATAGAGGTTCCAGTTGCAACAGACTGTACAAAGGATAATAGCTTTTCTACCACTGCTACATCTGTTCAACTTTAGAGCTTACAAATCGAAGTAAGGAGGATTTAGAGTAAATAATGCACCGCTAGTTCATGCCTAGGTGCGTTTTCACAATTCGGGAACAGATCATTTTGTTGGGCTTATTCTAATGGAATTTGTTGTAAAGGAAGTCAATTGAAGTGAATGTGGCGAAATTGCAATTTTCACCAGAATAAAGCGAAAATGTATGGCGCTTATAAAAATGCGCATGCATTACATTTAAAGGAAATTTGTTTGGACGCTGCTGTTGAATTTTAAAATTGGGGCAAGGCGAACGTACATGATCTGTATTAGAATATTTATTACGACAGTCGATAAAATTTTACAATAAATAAGCACTGGAAATTAAGGTAATAAAACTGAAAATTAGTTAAAACGATTGACACATTTTTTATGTACTTTTAATGGAAAAATCAATACTTCTGTCTGGTTGTCTTTGCCTGATGTTGCGTACTTTATTTCGTTTTAATTTTGTACAGGGTGTTCGTTTTTCCCACCATGGGGATCTTAGTTATTGTAATATATACGAGGTCGATTAAATTAAGGCAAAGTTGGCCATTTTTATGCTGAATAATTATCTGTAAGAAATTTTGATGTGACATTTTTAGTTTTTGAGTTATTGGAAAAAAGCGGAAATTTGTAATTTTCGTTTTTATATTTTCAAGAAAAAACCAAAGGAACGACGTTTTTGACTAGAACCTTCTTGAAGCACCTTTTTACAAGGAATCTAAATTTGTCATAGTATTTTCCAATGCGTTCTTGATGTCAGAGTTACAATACTCAACTTTGGTTTTTCTTATGGAAGCCATATTCGCTTTTTGTATTTTAAAAAAGTGTTTTTATTCCTGATAACAACGATGTATCACATGATATGACGGAATCTTACATGCTGATCAAAATGGAGAAAAAAGCATTTTTGCGAAGAGTGCTTTGGAAAAAATCCAACAATTTTGTTTTAAGCAAACTAGATTTTTGAGATTTAACTGAATTTGGATCTGAATGGTCTACTTTTCCGCCAAGCTTATTGTAGCAACGTTTTCTTTTTACACCATAAAGTTTTACAACAGATAGTGGTGTTTAAGATAAGCAACCTTCACAATAAGGTTATGACACGAAAATATTTACGATACTGATCGGTTTGTCTGAACGACTACTGCCTGAATGGATTACTTTAGCGTTTGGGGGTAATCATAATAAAAATATAACGGTGTACAAAGAAAACGTGCTACAATACTTCTTTAAAAACAAAGTAACATGATAAACAAGACAATTTTATAAAAACTCTGCTCGCATTTGTAACAGAACTGTCAAAATCTAGTTTTTTAAATAAAATTTTCGCCGTTTTTAAGCAAAAACCTAAAGAACTAGACGTTTTTAATTGGGACCTTCTTCAAGCACTTTTCTACAAGGAATCTAAATTTGTCTTCGTATTTCCCAAGGCGTTCTTGATGTCAGAGTTACAACACTCAACTTTGGTTTTTATTATGGAAGCCATATTCGCTTTTTGTATCTTAAAAAAATTAATTAAAACATAAATAAAAATAAATAAATTAATTAAATAAAAATTTAATGGTGTACAAAGAAAACGTTGCTACAATACTTATTTAAAAACATAATGACATGATAACCAAGACAAATTTATAAAAATTCTTAGAACTGTCAAAATTTAGTTTTTTATAGATTTTTGACGTTTTTTCCAAAGCTCTTGCAAAAACACTTTTTTCTTAATTCTAATTAGCATGTAAGATTCGATCATATCATGTGATATATCTTTGTAATCAGAAAAAAACTTTTCAAGAATGCAAGTATTAAATATGGCGTCCATAAGAAAAACCAATTGAGTGTTGTAATTCTGACATCAAGAACGCCTTGGAAAACGAATTTCTTGTTAAAGAGTACCTGAAGAATGTCCTTCTTAAAAACGTCTAGTTCTTTTGGTTTTCGCTTAAAAAAATACAAACAAAATTACGAATTCTTGATTTATCTTAATAATTCAAAAACTAAAAATGATATCAAATTTTTTTCAGATAATTGTAACTTTGCTCTAATTTGACCGATCTCGTATCCCTTATAATAAACGGACACCCTGTATAAATTAGTCAGGATTTGGGTGAAGTTTATATATTTTACAAAATAAAGCGTTGATTTACATTTTTGAATTTTAATCAAGAATAACACAATTTTATAAATATTGATGTACATTATAAATTCGATTTGCTGCATAGGCAGTTTGTAGTGGTATTATTTTTGGAATAATAGATTTGTTTTGGTTGTGTTGATAATGTTGTAGTGCTCCTCGAATGGGATTTTATAATGGGTCATTAATATCAAGCAAAATTCTCCAAAACGGTGATTTATCGTGTCTCTGTGTTTGTTCTGCCTCCTGTTACGTTAGATTTAAACAGTTTGACGAGAGGGATATTTTGATTTATTGTGTGGGTCTGTTGATACATTTACGGTGTAACATTCCGATCCGGATTCGATTAAAGTGGGCAACAGAGGTGTTGTTTGTGTTGATAAAAAATAGCCATGAATGGCTTCAATCATCAACAAGAGGTTTAATTGGAAATTTCAACAGGTCGCGATGTAATTTGGTGAAGTTGTTACTGTGCCACTGGGATGTTGTATTGTGGATGTGCACTCGAATAACCACCGTTACAAACCGACATGGTACTTATGACGACATGAGATCTCATCTGTTTGGGACACTGCCATGGATAAAGCTTATGTTGCTGCTTCTCGTTTCTTCGGCCATAGGTAAGCCCAAGAATTTTTTCTAAATACAATTTTTTATTGTCTGATAACTACATTCTCTAAAATTAATTCGAGAAAACAATTTTTAGTTCATTTAGTTTAAATCAACTGCACTTTTTGAATCTAAAGGACTGATTTTATCGAAAATTTTGATCACACTATTTTACAATTATACAGCGTGCTCAAAAACTGGCGCACCAACTCAATGGTGTGTGGTAGAGTTACATATAAAGGTAAAAATAGTAAATAAATTCTTTGTATTAAAGTTATTGAGAAATAACTAATTTTAGGTAAACGATATGTGGCAACGTTGTTTAACAGTCATGATAGCAATAGAATTTGAGTAACAATAAAAATAAATTATTTTTGAAACGGTTTCCTAGGAAATAATTCCCAGTGTTGGTACATCTACACATTGTGATTTTTTGGATGGATTTTAATTTTTTTAAATTAAAAAAAACTGTTAAAATCTGATAGTAAATTTTAAAATAATTACTTATCGTTTTGTTACGGAACGATTACCTGGTATGAAACATAAAAATATAAAAAAATAATGAAAACTAAAGAAGTTAACACAATAAGTTTGTAGCTCCAGATTTTTTAAAATATAACTTTAGGAATTTTTTCAACATTTTTTCCATAATCTGCACTTGCTTCTCAATAACGTACCACTGAATTGGTGCGCCAGTTTTTGAGCACCCTGTATACTGGAATATACATGAGTCTATAAAAGTAAATACATTTTTTTGAAACTCAAAAGAAAATAAACTTTATAAAAAAATATGGAGACATGAAAGAAAAAATACAGGTTTTAGAAAACTAGTCTGTTAAAAGTACACCTTTATAGTAAGTATCTCAAGAACTAAAAAAATCGGCGTTTACTTTTAAATACTCAATTTCTTCCTAAGTGCATGTATTTTCTCAGATTTTTTCAATTTTTTTAATGAAAATTAATTAAAAATGTCTCGGTGATCAACTTTTGAATGTTGTTTTGTGCAAGGATTACGAATAAAAATGTCGGTAGCCTTAAAAAAGGTGGACAAAAGTATTTGTTTGTTCTCTCTCAAGTAAATGGCGACTTAATTCAAAGTGGTTTAATTAGTAACTAATTAGTTATTAGTATCGATAATTATTTTTTTTTAATTCGCAACTTTGAAATTTTATTGCGATTAAATCAGCTACACAATGAGCAAACTTTTAATAATTTTTTGTGACTAGCGACAGAAGTTTTTGCATATTTTTTTGCACAAATTAACAAATGCGCATGCAATATTATGATGTTAGGAGTAATTAATTTTAAGTGTAAGGAATTGTAAAAAAACACATGGTTAATATTTATTAGTATTTATTTGTAAACGTAGATTTTTGTATGGTTATTATTTGTAGAGATACAGACTTACCCTGTACAATATAGAGACTGAATCAAAAGTAGTGCACATCTTTGTTACTGAACATTTTGAAAAAAATTCTCGAACAGGTGACATCATAGCAATATTCATTTAAATAACAACCTACATTTTTGTTTACTGTTTTTGATTGGAGAGTTCTTTTTCTTTTCTGGTAGTCAAATAATAAAAAAATAAGTCAAAAATTAAAAATAAATAAATACAATAAAATAATATTGACATTTACACACAAAAAAAGGTTTTATATTTGAGTTTTATTCTTGTTTTATTTAGTTACTTAATATTAAAACTAAACACAAATTTATAAAAATAAAGCGAGAACAGCTGTTAAAGCCCAGTGTATAAAATTCTAAATAATTCTAAATAACTTTTTTAAGCAGACTACAACTACAGCAATCTGTGAATGGTTAAATTTTTGAATGGCGATTTTAAGAGTTCAGTTTTTAAAACTGAAAGCTTGTTAATTAATTACTAACATTTTTTGTTCTTAAATTTAACGTTGTTTATCTTTTTTTCTATAAGACAGTTTAGTTTTTAAAACTGAAAAGTTATTGATTAATTACCAACAATTTTTGTTATTAAATCTGACTTTGTTTACTAAATTTTATTTGTTTTTCTGTAAGACAGCCCTCAACTCCAAACAGTAAATAATTATGTATGATGTTCAGCTATTAAAAGTAAGAGCAGCAATAGGTTTTTGGTCATGTTTCTATTTAATCTTGAATTGTATACTTGAAGTCTCAAGTTGCCCAACAACAATCGGAAACGTACTTCAGTTGTATTTTTTAAAGATAAAATTTGGAATTGCTAACTCAAACTGTCATATGTTAATTTACTTTGTATTTTATATTTTTTGTGTGTTGAAATTTTTATTCAAATTAAAACTTTTTATTACATTTTATTTATTATTATTATTATTTATCTTGTTACTATCATGTATTTGATGAAGTCGTAGAAAAAAATTGTGTTTAGCTCATGAAATTTTTTTTTAAGATCACGAATATAACTCGCCTTCGCCTCGTTTAGTGAAGTATTCTTTCGTTTACTAGAACATTAATTACTGGGCGGGACCAAAAGTAATACACTAAATTCTTGTCTTTTTATTAAAAAAACTTAAACACGTCGATTTTATTTTTGTTAATACAAACATTTCTAATTAGTCCAACTTTATAACGTTAACTGAATGAAATAATGAAAAAAATTATAAAATGACAAAGTTAAATAAAAAAGTTATAGACAAGTACACATAAGGCGCTTTACTTTTGCTTTTATATTGTTTTTAAATAATTGCACTTAATGAAACCTAAACACAAACAAAAAAAAATAGAAAACAATCATTTCTTATAAAAATAAAGCAAGAACAGAAACATAAAGCTTTTTGTATAAAGCTATTATTATTTGATTTATTTCTTTTATTTTTTTATTTTTTGTTTTTTTAATTTTTTTACTTACTAGAAGGATAAAGGAATACACCTACCATTGAAAACAGTAAACAAAAAAGTCTTGTAATTAAAAATAAAAAAACATTAAAGAAAGTATAAAAACATTGCAATTACAAAATACAATGGACCTATAACAGGATTGTTTTCAACAATGACCCATTAATTTTGGCATTACTTTTGTTCAGTCTGTCTAGTTTCAGTCAACAGTTTTGGTTAAACAACGCATCCAACAATCCAAAAAGCGGTTCAATTTTTATGAAACTGTAAAAATCGGTATATTATATTTTTATTATGAAATTGTATGTAGACGAATAAAGGTTGGATCAACGGGTTTCATGTTGGGATTTAGCGTAATAATTTTAAGCTCGACCGATTCTTTTATCATTTCACTGTAGATAACAAAGAACTTTAGCAAACGTCAAGTAGTCAAGTGTTCGTAGCGCAGAAATCATGTTAATGTGGAGAGTAAAAGAAAGTGTTTTGTGAAACAAAATGTGATTATTTTATTGCACGATAGAGTTGCATTTTGGTAAAAATAAAACTTTCAGCAAAGAATGAAATTATTAATGATAGTATTTTATTGGCCTTTGTTATAAAATTAAATAAAAACTAATGGAAACGTCCAAATGTTTACTGGCTCCAATATTGGCGTTATAGAGAATCGTTTATCAATTCCAAATCAATTTCGAGTCGTTTGTCATGTCCCGAACTTATAATATGCAGGTTATTTGTCATTTTGGCCCTAATATCGCGTCTGAGAGAAGTGCATTACTATTTCACAATAATTCAGAATTATATTACCTGAAACATATTATTCCAAAGTGGAAATAACTCAATACGGCGTGCTTATTTGACTAAGCGTTAACTCTGAAATTTCATTGTTTTCGAATGCTGAAAAAAGTTCATTTTAATTTATATTCAAACGAATTTAAATGCAAAGTTTAGATAAGTTTAGGCTCCGAGGGGACTTTCCCTGAAATTTATTTAACTGGTTTAGCTAACACAAACGGGCCGAAAGAGCAACGTCTTATTTTCTTGTTTTTACAGCACCACTGTTTAATAATTCTCTATTCCGAAATAAATATAATTAGAAAGGAGCAAAGGTCTCACTTGCCATTCTCTTTTAAAACGAACACACTTTTATCTTTTCTTTTCCGTCTTGCAAGTTTTCTCCACGTTGCCCTGCTCACAATGGGTAATAAAACCTACATTTTACGAGAACATGTGAAGTTTCTTTATTGTACTTGCGAAGACATTAACTTTGTCTGAAAATCAAGACGTGTTTGAAAGGAGCACCTTTCAAAAGCTAGCTTCTGTAGTCGATTTTACCAATTTAAAGTGCGCGCCAGCCCAGAACGGTCTCCCTAAGATCACTAGCGCCATCCCCTAGCGGGGGTGTTGGGAAAAACTCCCTCTCGCTCACTGCCCTTCGTCGAGGACAGACCCTTGTAAATAGCGTGTAAATAAAATCTTTTAAAATCCCCGTCAGTTTAAGTCATCCGACCCCCAAAACTTCCCACAAATCATCAGGTGTGGGGTAGAAGAAGCCCGTAAGTGTTCTTTTTTTGTGAATTAGTGATTTAGACTTTTGATAAATTAAGAAAAGTTGTGACCACGTGGTGGGTACTGCCGTGTGGGGAAATATGGCGAAACTGGGAGAAGTGGGTGAATTAGGAGACAACATTAGGAAGGCTCCGGTCAGTTCGGCGCGTACGCTTTTTAATATTCTATTCGGAACGGGCCAAAGACTAAACCGTACAAAAATTTGTGACTTTGAGGGTTTCGTGTGGGAGGTAGACTCGGATGAATGTCAACAGAAAATTGAAAACATAAAAAGGGGGTACAGTGTCGCGGAACTTACGGCGGTTTGCGTGCTTTTGGGTATAAGTTACGATGGGACAGCAGAGGACCTCGCGACGCGGCTGTGCATCGCATTAACAGACTTTAGTGCCCTCAATGCCGTTGCGGAAGTGGAGGATGACGAAGAGGAAGACATCCATACCGTAGCTAATGATACAGAAGTGGCGACGGGCAATCGACCTGCTTCGAGACAACAAATCATGCCGCAGACCCCAGTGCCGAATTTTTCGATATCGTTTAGAGACGTGGAGGATTCGATACGACCCTTTTCAGGCACAGACCCGGCGTATCCAGTCGAAAAGTTCGTGGCTGATTTTGAAGATTTGGCAATGTTGTTGGGATGGGGAGATTTGCAATCATTTTTATTTGCAAAAAAGTCGTTAATCGGGTTAGCCAAAATGTTTGTCCAGGGTTTACACGGAGTAAGGACGTGGTACGACCTCAAAACTCGATTAGTGCGAGAGTTCGCGGCCAAAATAAACAGCGCGGAGTTGCATCAACAATTACGGGAAAGAAAAATGAAAAAAAGTGAATCTGCGTATGAATATTTTCTTTTGATGAAGGAGTTGGCTTCACGGGGCAATATTGAAGAAGAAGCGGTGGTGCACTACATCGTAGAAGGAATCTTAGATGACAGTGAAAACAAATTAATGTTGTACGAGGCGTCCAGCTACGACCAATTACGAATTAAATTAGAAGTCTACGAAAAATTTAAGCGATCGAAAAATCTGAAAATTGCCGGATCCAGCAGAGGAGAGTACCGGGGGGTTAAGGAAAAACCGAAAACGTCCGCATTTGCCGAAGACAAAAAGCATTTGGGCCCAATTCCAAGGAAATGTTTTAATTGCAGCCTTATAGGACACGTAGCGGCCCAATGTCCGAAACCGAAGAGGGAGAAAGGTTCTTGTTACGGCTGTGGGAAACTGGACCATGTCATAGCAAATTGTTCCGATAGAAAAAGGAAAGAGAGGCCCATTGAGCGAAGCGAAACGGCAAGGAATCACGCAATGCTTGTCGAGAAGTCGGGGAGAGACTGCGAAGTTGCGGTGGACCTTGAATTAGGTGATATTGCTAAAAATCTTTTAGGTGTAGTTGATTCAGGTAGTCCTATATCTTTCATAAAATCATTCCTCATACCACACAATTTGCGTAAGCCTTATTTGGACACTCAGTGTTACACCGGGATTAATTCTTCAAAATTGATAATTTTAGCTCTTTACGAAGGAACTGTGTTTGTAAATAGTATTAAGACGTCTATCCTATTTCATGTCGTACCTGATGAAACAATGAAGTATGATGTCGCATTGGGAAGGAATTTTTTGTTCACTTCGGGATTGAAAATAAGTTTTGACGATAATAATATGATAATTGAACAAAAACCTAATGAGCGACGCGAAAGTTTTGATAATGAATTGCTCTTAATCGACACCACAGTGTTTGAAGGCAAGGAATTAGATTGTGTTATAAATCCTGAATTACCTCGAGAAACTTTACAAAAGGTAGAAAATTTAGTTTATGAATATAACCTGCCTAAAGTCAATGATACCCAAGGCACTCCGACCGATTTTCAAACCAAAATTATTTTAAGACCGGATCATACTCCTTTTAATTTTTATCCTAGGCGTTTGTCTTTTTACGAAAAAACTCAATTACAAAAGATTTTAGATGATTTACAAAGAGAAGGCATTATTAAGGAAAGCAACTCACCTTATGCTTCTCCAATTGTTTTGGTACCCAAAAAATCAGGAGAATTAAGGCTGTGTGTAGATTTTAGAGAATTAAATAAATTAGTAGTAAAAGATAGATATCCTTTACCTTTTATTGACGACGAATTGGATAAGCTAAGAGACAGGCGTTATTTTACTAAATTGGATTTAAAAAGTGCATTTCACCAAATTAAACTAGCAGAGGACTCTACGCAATATACGTCATTCATTACTCCAATGGGCCAATATGAATATGAACGATTACCTTTCGGGTTTTGTAACAGTCCCAGTATTTTTATGAGGTATATACACGCAATTTTTAGGGATTTGGTAAGAGAATCAAAAATTTGTATCTTTTTAGACGACATTTTAATACCTTCTGTGACTATCGAAGAAAATTTGCAACTTTTAAAAACGGTGTTGGTAAGGCTCAAAACAAACAATTTAGAGTTGAGATTAGATAAATGCTATTTCCTTATGACTAGTATTTGCTACTTAGGATATGATATTAATTCAGAAGGAATTTCTCCTACGTCGGAGCACATTGATTCTGTTTTTCGTTTTCCAGTCCCCACTAACGCTAAACAATTACAAAGCTTCTTAGGACTAATAAGCTACTTCCGGAGATTTATTAAGGATTTTTCGATATTCGCAAAGCCTTTATATGACTTAATTAAAAAAAATGCCGTTTTTGAATTTAAGGAAAAAGAGCTGACAGCTTTTGAATTATTAAAAAATTTACTTGTATCTCACCCCATACTTGCCATTTATTCACCTAACGCAGAGACAGAGCTTCATTGTGACGCATCAGCTGAAGGATTTGGTGCCGTTTTACTACAAAAACAACCGGATAATAAATTCCATCCGATTTCATTTTTTAGCAAAAGGACCACGGGAAATGAGAGTAAATATCACAGCTATGAATTAGAGTGTTTGGCGATTATATATGCCCTGAAACGGTATCATCCTTATTTGCAAGGTATCAAATTTAAAATTGTTACAGATTGTAATAGTATCACCTTAACCTTACATAAAAAGGAGTTGAATCCCAGAATAGCTAGATGGGCATTGTTTTTACAAAATTATGATTACATGTTAGAGCACAGAAATGGCAATCAAATGAAACACGTAGATGCTCTTAGTCGAAATCATGTGCTTATTTTGGAAGATAATACATTTGAGCAAAATTTGTCTTTCAAACAAAATCAAGATTCTTCTTTAGCTGAAATTCGTAATTTACTAGAAAATCAGGAACATTCAAAATTCGAATTAAGAAACGGGCTAATCTATTATAAGTTTAAGAATAAGTCGTTATTTTATATACCCGCAAAAATGGAACAGCAAGTAATTAGAAAATATCATGATGATTTTGGACACTTAGGTGTAGATAAAGTAGTAGAATTGATTACAAGGTATTATTGGTTTCCTAAATTACGGTCTAAAGTTAGTGAATATATATCAAATTGTCTGAAGTGCATATCTTTTTCTCCTAACTCAGGTAAACAGGAAGGTGAGTTACATAATATTCCTAAAGGCGAGGAACCTTTTCAAATTGTGCATATTGACCACTACGGTCCTCTTGAAAAAAGTACTACCCAACATAAATATGTTTTTGAAATTATAGATACCTTCAGTAAATTTGTAAAGTTATACCCGACTAAGACGGCCAATAGTGATGAGGTAATAAAGCACCTAAAAACTTATTTTCAATACTACAGCAAGCCTAAAAAATTTTTAATATCAGATAGGGGTACTGCCTTTACTTCAAATAAATTTAAATCATTTATGGAATCTGAAAACATCAAGCATGTATTGATAGCTACAGCGGCTCCTAAAGCGAATGGACAAATAGAAAGAGTTAATCGCGTATTAACACCCATGCTTGCCAAACTGACGGTAGAGTTAAATAAATGGGACAAAAGTTTACCACAACTCGAACTAGTTCTAAGTAATGCAGTAAATCGTTCCACGGGGTATTCCCCTTCAAAATTACTATTTGGGGTCAATCAAAGCTACTTGGAGGATGATAATATTAAAACGTATTTAGAGTCTATACAAAAGGATAGTCGTGATTTACTTACAATTAGGGCCGAAGCAAGTACGAAAATGGAATTGGTCGGTAAATATAATAAAGACCAATTTGACAACCGTCATAAGAGTCCTAGAAAATACCAGGTAGGTGATTATGTTGTAATTAAAAACGTGGATGTAAGTGTGGGCGTCAATAAAAAATTAATACCAAAATTTAGAGGCCCCTATATGGTGTCAGAAATCTATTCAAATGACAGATACCTTTTGAAAGACATTCATGGCTTTCAACATACGCAAGTACCGTTCTCTGGAGTGTACGATACTTCCAGAATGAGACCATGGTTGTCGAGTGATTGCAATTCACTTGTCAAGCTTAATTAGTTAGTTAGAATTTGTAGTTAGCAATGCATTGTTGGTATTCCCATTGCTGACAACTCTACTAAAACAGTTTTAATATCTATTTGTTCTGCAATCACCCTTTTCATTTATATAATTGTAATAGATTATAAGTTTTAAAGTTAAGTTTTCTGTGTTTTAAAAGTTTGTTATTTACGGATTATGAATTTTTGAATTTTATGTCTCTTATGAATTATGATGGACTAAGTACAGTTATGAATTTTTGAATTTTATGTCGCTTATGTCTCTTATGAATTATAATGCATTATGTATTATGTATGAATTCATTTATACTTGATGAATTTGCTTATGTTATTATGTTTATTATGTTTTTTTATGTTTATGTGCAATTATGTTTAAGTTTACCTAAGAATTTTATGGAATTTTAGTTATGTTTACCAGGTTTAGGTTACATTTATGAATTTTGAAAAACTTATGCTACCATCCTTATGTTATATCGATCGAGGGCGATCGAAGTCAGGCTGGCCGAGTTGTAGTCGATTTTACCAATTTAAAGTGCGCGCCAGCCCAGAACGGTCTCCCTAAGATCACTAGCGCCATCCCCTAGCGGGGGTGTTGGGAAAAACTCCCTCTCGCTCACTGCCCTTCGTCGAGGACAGACCCTTGTAAATAGCGTGTAAATAAAATCTTTTAAAATCCCCGTCAGTTTAAGTCATCCGACCCCCAAAACTTCCCACACTTCAAAGGATGACTGACTAGTGGGATTGGATTGCAAACTTGTTTAAAAATTCGACGAGTGTTGGATTGCAACAACACCCGCATTTGTGGCCAGCTTTTAAAATAAAGCACAGATGAAGTTTTGCTGAAACGTTCGCATGAGCGGGAAATTTGATTCAATCGATTTAAAGTTATTGGCGGTACGGAATCTTGCTGAAAAGGAGGTCAGCTAATAAAAAATAATTTCTCAATAAAAATGCATTAAGTTTTTCGAAACTCATATCAGCTAGTGGGTGGTGCAATATTTCGCTCCTGTAATTTATTCTTTACGCTACACAGCCCCCACAACACATTCAAATTCTAAGCAATTTACCATGAAAATTATTCTTTGCTGGCGTCTTCTTTGCTTATAGTAAATATGGCTGTAAAATGCAGGAATTGGGAAAGATAAGTGTGGCAGCCAAGCCGTAACGACTTGTATGAAAGATACTTTTCTTTTTTACCAAATATGCTGAAACGCTACGAGTTTTCTTTCTCTAAATTGCACCAACTTTATTTCACTTCTGCAATTTTTACAATTTCAACATATAATGGCTGTTAACGCGCTCTTTAAGTGCGGAAATGAGTCATTTCAGTGGTTAGCGTATTTTTCACAAAATTGCTGGCAAAGTCAACGACCAGAAAAAAGTTATATTTAAGAGTATAAATATTAAGAGTTTTTATAATTTTATTTTGAATAAATTCCTCTGAAAAAAAATGTTACCATGGAGGTAATAAGAGCAGATGGTCCCATCACTATTAAGGCAATAAAAATAGATAGGCAAAAAAACCGCCTCGGGCTGAAAGGACTTTACAAAAACTGAAATGAGCTGAATTAATCTGTAATCACCTGAACTAAGGCAAAAAATTAGAAAGAACATTTTTCGAAATCTGGACATAAAAAAATCTGAGATCTGGGAACAATATTAATTTTTCTTATCACTAATTAGTTTCTGTTTAGCAACGAACGTCAGAAACGGAAAATTTTAAGTCGTGAGCATTGCTTTTAACTTTAGTTTACTTCTTTGAAATTGACTTTATGAAATATATTTTACTTACTTATATTTTGTTGTGGATTATATTATGTTTGTACAAGGAATTTATGTTTTTTGGACAAGCTGACACAGACAGCAGCGTTTGATATGAAATTTATATAAATACTTTATATTTTTGTATAATTTCTTATAGTCAGAATTAATTAATTATGTAATAGTCCCTGCAAGAACGTTATTTCTTATTTCATTCTAAAGTAAACGTTGCTTAAATATAGTTTTGTGCAAAATATATGCAAAACAATTGGCGCTAGTTCACAAATTAAAAAAATTAATAATAAGTTTAAGAACACAAAAAATTAATTTTGTGTTTAGTGACAATTTTTATGAAGTACATTTAAAAAACTAATACGAATTACACTAAATTTAGCTCTACAGAGTTATTCTCGTATTCTCTCTAATCCGACCAATTAAAAATGCAACACAAAATTCAAATTGTAAAGATAAAAAAAAATTGCAAAGATAATGTGTCTCATAATAAATTAATATTAACTTAATTTTGTGATATGCTTTGTAAAGTTTCATTTTTACCTGATTAGGCCTGCAGTCTTATGTGAATAACCTTGTATATTTTTGCTATGCATGAAAATTATTTTATGATTTTTCTTCGCTTTTGTTAAACAAAATCAATTAGTACTTAACTAATATTGAATAGTTGCAAAAATTATTATTTCCCAGCATTTTAGATCAAACGATGCTTTTCTGAAAAAAATCCCTAAAAATCTTAATCCTAAAAAGTAATGAATTAAAAGCAATTCAAATAAACTTAAACATTTTTGGCATTTTTCGCACAAAACTTTATTTAAGCATTTTTTGTCTCAAAATTACTTATTTTATTAATAAATTTTATTAATACAGTTGGACTTCGATAACCCGAACAGGCCAACTTATCAGCAGAATATCGAGTTTTCAAAAATTCGTGTTATCAAAAAGAACTGAAAAAAACCTAAGATACAAATGCAAATGGCCCTTAATTATTTTAAAATGTCCATATACTGTGATTAGTTCATCATTTTTTAAATTGTAAATAATATAATTTAAATTGTATTGACAATTATACTGTATTCATTTCTGGCGTAACTATAATATGTGTAGAGCTCTGATAGTGAAATAAATACCATTACTCTTACTATTGCTATATAAATATAACTATAACTATTACTGTTACTAATACTGTTACTATTACTATCATTATTACTATTACTATTACTATTACTATTACTATTACTATTACTATTACTATTACTATTACTAGTTTTTAAGTGTGACGTCATTCTTAATTTTTGTTAATGACAACCGACATTTTTGTTTACTGTTTTAGATAGTTCGACTGCATATCTTAATGTTTCTTGTAATGAGAAACAAATAATAAAAAATGAAATTAAAAATGCAAAAAATAAATTTAATACAATAAAAAACATATTGACAACTAAACATGCTTTCTGTTAGTGACCTATTTTATAACTAGTAAAACAGTAAAAACTAGTAAAAACACTTAAAATAGTACCTATACTAGATGTTTCAAAACTATAAAAACGCCAACGTCGCATTTTACCGATTTTTTTTTTTAATAACATAGATAAAATTGTAAAAAAGTTACTAATGATTAGATCTCTCATTGAAAGTATAAATTACATTAGTTATTATTTTTTTGAAATACATGAATATTTTATAACAGCTAATTTTGATAAAAAATGCGACGTTGGCGTTTGAAACAGCTAATAAGCAAAAAATAAACAAAAAACAATTACCTTTTATAACATAAAGCAAGAACGAAAAGTTAAAACTCTTTATGTAATACTTTTAATAACTTTTAGAATTTTTAATTTTCTTTTAATTTTTTTTGCTTTTTTTATTTTGGTATAGTATCTGTTTACTACAAAGATAAAAATGTGTAGTACTATCCAAAAAATTAATCAAGAATTTTGTGCGTTTTTTCTGTATTTTTTGGTTCAGTTTGAATAATGTATATAATAACAAGGCTGGTTTCTGAGTTGTTGAGAAATACTAGTTTAGAGAGACTCAAACTTTCAGAAACTTTTCTGTATGCTAGAATATTTATTTTCCAACAACGCCTCCGAAAAATTCAAAATTCCCAATTGTCTGAATAATACTGCGAATCAGATAATTTCACGCTTCACAATACTGCCGATAAAGTATATCTTGTTTACACAAAACCGAAGGTTCAGTTCGGCAAAGTTCCTGTAGTAAAAACCCTTGTTTATTTAGCCCGTCACTTTGAACGAGAGGATTCGTAAAATTCGATCGAATATAAATGCAGTTCATACATCTCGTCGCTGACGAAATATTTCACTGGAAGAGTTCAGACAATCGAAAATATTCCCGTTCCAAGTTCGGACTTTGGCAACTAAGAAAGAAGAGCTTCTGGAAGTTGCCGTTTGTTGCAATTAAATTGACATGGCACGTTGTAAATTTCTTCTTATTCGAACAACTGCCGGAGTGCCTCCGGATCCGCTGGGAAATCTCCGGAGTCTCCGGTGACGAGTGCAAAGCTCACTCGATTATATTTGGATTTTTTGCGCGCCCTAACATTTGTATTGAAATGTGTCAGATTTAAAATTCATATTTTTCGATATCTAATGTAGGTTTTTGCGTTCGAGTGTGTATCTGCGTTTTCGTTGGCGTAAAAGAACTCGATATAACGACATCTCTTATCTGAAAACTTCCACGATACAATTTGAAATTATAATACACTATGACGGCATAAATAAGGAACATAAATGAATAAAACCGAACGTGGCTGTTTTCTAAAGGAGATAAAAATCAAACGATCTCTTCGCGTCACATCGCTTCACCTCCAATTTTTTTCAATCATCGTTCTTTACCAACGGAAAACGATATTACTTTCCGCTCCATCGACCGCATTCTTTTAATTTTGTTGCCAACAAAAATTAATTTATATTCACAAAGAGCAACGATTAGTGCGTTTCATGCCACTTGAAGCACGAAATCGGATTAGCTTATGAGATAACCGGCTAGGTGGCAAGATTACACAGCTTCAGATATTCTACACATTCATACATAATAATTTATTCAAAAAAAAATAAGCCAAACTACATATAATATGGGCCTAGATTTTTACAAAGTTGAAACCATTTTTTTGCTATTGTAAAAAGAAGAAACTTGGTATTAATACATTTTTTATTATTTCCAAAAACAATATTATTTATTGCAATAAATTCCATTACAAAAACAAACAAAACGATTTATGATTTATAAAAAACGTGAAATTTTTTATTGTACAAAAAAGCTATAAAGAAGTTAATCAATCGTTGCATTCGCTGCTAGATTTGCTGTTGTAAAATTATTTCGTTTTTCTACATGAATTTATACATACGACAGTAAAACCTCTCAATAACGGACACCGATGGCGAATTTTTAATTGTCCGTTGTGGAGAGGTGTCCTCTAGTGGGAGGATCGAAATGTTGATATAGGTTTTGGTTACGTTCCTACAAAAATGTCCGTTGTGAAGAGGTGTCCGTTAAGCGAGATTTCACTGTAGTACTAAAATCAGGTAGCTCGACACTACCAATATTTTTCCAGTCAATTAACATTTCATTTTTAGTAGATTTTTGTTTTTAGATTTTAGATTTTTCCACTTTATTCACGTGTTTAATTGCTTCAACAAGTGACAGGTCTACTGTTTCTAATTTTGTTTTGCTTCTTACTAAAATTTCAGAGTGAGAAAGTAAGTTATTTTTCAAAGTGGCTTGACTAAAATAATGCTTTGCATTTGCATTTGTGAATCTTCAGAAGAAAGGAAATATACTAATGGATTGAAATACTAATTACACAAAAGTCAGCGGTTATAATTAAATACTCTACAGAATTATTCTCGCATTCTCTCCGATCTGACCATTTAAATAATGCAACACAAAATTCAAATTGTAACGATAATTTGATGTTATAATAAATTAATATCAACTTAAATTTCTGATAGAGCTGCATTTTACCTGACTAAGTTTGGAGTTTTATGTGAATAATCCTGTATATTTTTTCTATGCATGCAAATTTTTCTTCATTTTTGTTAAACACAATTAATTAGTAGGTACTTAATTAATATTAAACCGTTGCTAAAAACTATTATCTCTTATCATTTTAAATGTAGATTTCTGAAAAAAAATCTCTAAAATGTCACTAATTCTGAAAAGTAATGAATTAAGTAAAAGCAATTTGAGTAAATTTAATTAATTTTTGGTATTTTTCTCACAAAACTTTATTTAAGCATTTTTTTGTCTCAAAATTGCATATTTTATTAATACAGTCGGACTTCGATAACCCGAACAGGCAAACTTATCAACAAAATATCGAGCTTTCAAAAATTCGTGTTATCAAAATAAGTTGGAAAAAACCTAATATACAATTGCAAATGGCTCTAAATTATTTTCAAATGTATATATACTGTGATTTGTAAATAATATAATGTATAAATTGTATTGATAATCATGCTGTAATTTTTTTTGAAGTAACTATAATATTTGTAGAGATCTGACAGTGAAATAAAAAGTGAAATTTCACTGTAGTACTAAAATCAGGCAGGTCGGCACTACCAATATTTTTTCACTTAATTAATATTTTCATTTTTAGTAGATTTTTTTATTTGGATTTTAAATTTTTCCACTTTATTCACGTGTTTAATTGCTTCAAGAAGTGACAGGTCTACTGTTTCTAATTTTGTTTTGCTTTTTACTAAAATTTCAGAGTGAGAAAAAATTTTTCAAAGTGGCTTACTAATGGATTGAAACATGCCAATCTGATTAAAAACCAATACACTAAGTGAATGAAAAGCTAAAAAATTAAAAACTGGTACACAAAAAAAATAAATAAAAAAACAGTAAGATTAAAATTTTGTAGATCCAAGTGACTAGAAGATGATAAATTAATAAACTATGGAACTGCAAAGTAAGAACATTAAAAAGTTGGAAAAATTAAATTATAAAACAGTGAAATAACGAAAAACTGACTTTAACAATTAGTTTATTACAGAAACAACGGATGCCAAACTAGACACCAGAAACAAATTTTCAAAACTTTTAGTGAATGTATTAAAAAACTAAAAACATTTTTTTTGAAAAGTAGTGTAATTATTTTGTAAGGTTTACATGTTTACATGCAAACCAACAAAAGGAAAGTGAAATACAAATGTCGAGAGTGTATTTAACGTAGCAACTTTTGTTAATACGTTTAACTCCCCTGACTTACCTACAGAGCGTATTCATTTCTTAAATTATCTTCTGTCATTCAATTCACTTTTGTCTTGTTTAATTGAAACTCGGTACAATTTCGCATTCACTTCGCTGAAATACTAAAAGCACCTTTCATTAAATTTATTAAAGCGAAACGGGGAAATATTAACAAATTTAATAAAATCCCACCATGATAATTTATTTTCCTTTGCTCTTTCAGTTCAACTCGGTCGAAATTGCAAACTAATTTGTAATTCAAAAATGAATCCGAGGATAATAACAGTGTTAGGAATATTTTACATTTATGAATTAGCTCTCAGCCTTTGACACGCTTAACAACTAAATGCAAAACTACAAAGAGGCCACCATATAATCAAGTTCAAAACTTTATTATGTCTCTTAACGTATTAAAATATTTCGGAGATTGTTTTAAAACATTTTTATTTCTCACCAAAAAAATATCAGCACGTAATTAAACGCTCAGAGTAAATACCTGTTACCAAATATTTGGCAACTATGAACTAGAATAGTCATAATTACTGTTGGGTATATTTTGTAACATTTGGGTGAATAAAATCGTTCAATAAAATATAGTCTGTCAACAATCAGCTTATGACAATAATAATTAAAACAGCGAACAAATAAAATTTGTAATTAGTATGTAAAAATCATTAACTGATAGTTTATTCCTATTGCAAATTAAATGCGGCCTTGAAGCAGAATAAGATTATTTAGGGAAAGTTGCACGGAACGATATTGCAGCGCGTGTAAGCGGTAGCGTATTTGGATGTAACCAGCTTTGTCAGTGCCATTTTCTCCTCGAGATATCTTATTTGTGCAACACAATTTAATCCTAGGCGAATGTGCGAGGAAAATTTAAATTTCAAAGCACTCAACTACTGCAGGTGTTACTTCACCAAAATAGAAAGTAAGATAAACAAATTTAATTAAGGAATTAGAGCACGAGTAAAATTGCGAACAATTTCACGTAAGATGAAAAGCGCCCTGCAGTAATAAGGTCACAAATAAAAGATCAAAGAATGGATAATAGAGTCCTTACTTTCTCCTTTTTGCGAGATGCAAGTAAACAACGGTCGCTGATTTCATCACAAGGCCTGCATTTTTTTCGCGAAATAATTAGGCATAAGTAGGTGCGATTGATCGATAGATGAAAGCAAGTTTTCTGCATAAATCAAAGTGCAGCAACACGTCAAATAGCACAGCGTAAATAGTGTTATAATCTCGCGAGATTTATCAGCCCAACAATGATCAAGCTAGGCTTAAATAACTAGAAAATGAATGATAGCGTGTCGATTTCGCATGAAATAAAGCATCGACTTTATTTCAATACACTTTTGGCATTATTTTGTTCTAATACCGACTACAATTTAGTTACCAAACGTCTTTTGCCACCAAGCATCATCGTTTCTAATATTTGACATGAGTTTTTACAATAATTGATTTTATCCCGGCGCATCCACCAAATTGTTAACAATTTTTTTTTTTTGGTCTTTTATTTTTTGTTATAATTTAAACGCTGCTGTTAAGGGTCTGGCACTGGATTTTTTGACAACGTTTCGAAACTACGTCTCTCTTTTTCAGGCCTCAAATTCTATTTGAATATTATACATACTAGAAAATGAATGATAGCGTGTCGATTTCGTATGAAATAAAGCAACGACTTTATTTCAATACACTTTTGGCATTATTTTGTTCTAATACCGACTACAATTCAGTTATCAAACGTCTTTTACCACCAAGTAACACCGTTTCTAATATCTGACATGAGTTTTTACAATCATTGATTTTATTCCGGCGCATCCACCAAATTTTTAACAATTCTTTTTTGTCTTTTATTTTTTATTATAATTTAAACGCTGCTGTTGAGCGTGTGGCACTGGATTTTTTGACAACGTTTCGAAACTACGTCTCTCTTTTTCAGGCCTCAAATTTTATTTGATTATTATAAATACTAGAAAATGAATGATAGCGTGTCGATTTCGCATGAAATAAAGCAACGACTTTATTTCAATACACTGTTGGCATTATTTTGTTCTAATACCGACTACAATTTAGTTACCAAACGTATTTTACCACCAAGCAACATCGTTTCTAATATCTGACATGAGTTTTTACAATAATTGATTTTATCCCGGCGCATCCACCAAATTTTTAACAATTCTTTTTTGGCCTTTATTTTTTGTTATAATTCAAACGCTGCTGTTGAGGGTGTGGCACTGGATTTTATGACAACGTTTCGAAACTACGTCTCTCTTTTTCAGGCCTCAAATTCTATTTGAATATTACAAATACTTATTATTATTATTATTAAAAAAATATTTGTAAATTCAGACGCCCGTACACTGAAATTTTCATTTTTTACAAAATTATATAAAAAATTTATTCGTAACTGGAAAATGCAAATGCTTATATTTCACAGTTTGAAATAGTATATTAAGTATCGAGAACAGTAAGGAGAATTAAGCAGTTTAAAATTATTTAACAGCTCGAATGATTTCCTCAATTTCATTCATATCTGTACTTAGTTTTAATTTAAAAAATATAAATAAAAAATTTCGATTATTTGTACTCACCAAGTTTTCCTCTCCGTTTTATATATCAGTCTTTTTTGAACTGTAAATTTGAGAAACAAAAAATTGTGGTTAAAAAAAGTAAAAATCGTGTGTTTATTTCTGAGGTAAATCGCATGACCTTTGGAAATTTATATCGTTTTTGGAGTATTTTGATTTGTTTCAGCCAAATTTCTTAATTCTTTCTGACCCAAGGATGAACTTATTCATTCAACTGAAATCACGTTAGTATGTAATCAGGAAATTAATAATGAAATTATTGATACTTTCATATTTTACTGCTTTTGAACGCCTTCCATCACTGTTTAAATCAATCTCTAATATTTTACACGTGTGTTTAAATAAATTAGAATTATCCCGGCGCATCCACCAAATTTTTTAACAATTTTTTTTTTGGTCTTTTATTTTGTATTATAATTTAAACACTGATGTTGAGGGTGTGGCACTGGATTTTTTGACAACGTTTTGAAACTACGTCTCTCTTTTTCAGGCCTCAAATTCTATTTGAATATTATAAATACTAGAAAATGAATGATAGCGTGTCGATTTCGCATGAAATAAAGCAACGACTTTATTTCAATACACTTTTGGCATTACTTTTGTTCTAATACCGACTACAATTCAGTTACCAAACGTCTTTTACCACCAAGTAACACCGTTTCTAATATCTGACATGAGTTTTTACAATAATTGATTTTATCCCGGCGCATCCACCAAATTTTTATCTTTTTTATTTTTTTATTTTTTGTTATAATTTAAACACTGCTGTTGGGGGTGTGGCATTGGATTTTTTGACAACGTTTCGAAACTACGTCTCTCTTTTTCAGGTCTCAAATTCTATTTGAATATTACAAATACTTATTATTATTATTATTAAAAAAATATTTGTAATTCAGACGCCCGTACACTGAAATTTTCATTTTTTACAAAATTATATAAAAAATTTATTTGTAACTAGAAAATGCAAATGCTTATATTTCACAGTTTGAAATAGTATATTAAGTATCGAGAACAGTAAGGAGAATTAAGCAGTTTAAAATTATTTAACAGCTTGAATGATTTCCACAATTTCCAGTATATCTGTACTTAGTTTTAATTCAAAAAATATAAATAAAAAATTTCGATTATTTGTACTCACCAAGTTTTCCTCTCCGTTTTATATATCAGTCTTCTTTGAACTGTAAATTTGAGAAACAAAAAATTGTGGTTAAAAAAAGTAAAAATCGTGTGTTTATTTCTGAGGTAAATCGCATGATTTTTGGAAATTTATATCGTTTTTGGAGTATTTCGATTTGTTTCAGCCAAATTTCTTAATTCTTTCTGACTCAAGGATGAACTTATTCATTCAACTGAAATCACGTTAGTATGTAATCAGGAAATTAATAATGAAATTATTGATACTTTCATATTTTACCGCTTATGAACGCCTGCCATCACTGTTTAAATCAATCTCTAATATTTTACACGTGTGTTTAACTAAATTAGAATTATCCCGGCGCATCCACCAATTTTTTATTTCGATCAAAATTACAACGTCGACAAACTCTCGTATTTCACAGTTAAGAAACCAACTCTAGATCGTCAGTAAACAACTCTGCTACCCACTCAGCACACAGAATTCCACCTTATCAATTGCTTTTGCAAAAAATTGTTTATTTAGTTGTCAGATTGAGTACCGATCCTTTGTGGCATCTCAAACTCCACGTTTCTTGCTTACATCGTTTAGTTTCTTGCCTTTTGATTTCGATTTTGTATAAAAACACTTGTAGGCACATCCAGTGTAACAAAATATTTGTCAATGAGTTTTGGGCGTTTTTAACCTTAAATATTAAATGAAAATACTCCATAAAATGTGTTTTTATTCTCTGGACACTTATCGAAAAACAATTATTACCACCTTGTCACACCCCTAGCCTAAACTGTGTGTAAACTTGTTTGGACGTTTTCAGTGATTATTGATTTGGCCACTGATGGCTCATTTATCATGTTGACTGAAAGATGAATTAAGGTGTAGGGTGGATTGACACTGGTCTAAAATTGTTATTTAGCTATATTATGGGGAAGCACGAAGACATACAAAAAATAACAATAGTCTTTATGATTTCGGTGCCTAAAATTAGTAACCACCTAAATGTACGTCCTGGAAGAATAATGACTTCAATACGATACACAAAACACCAAACAAATTCATTAATCTTGGCCAAATATCAGGTTGTCAACATGGATGTGTTTTGAATACCTGCCTTGCTTTGCTAGACTAGAGGTAAAAGAATTTCCACACATCGGTAATAAAATCGGTCGCCCAAAGTTCTTTCAACCGAAGAGGGTGGAGATGGAATCACCAGTCAATGAAGTAGCCAGAAATAAATAGAGACACGTCTCGGAAACTAGATTGAAACTAAGAAAGACTTATAGGGGAACAAGTCATGATAGATATACCAAACTAATAGAGTTACTTCCTCCAAACTAATCTAAAATTACCATCAACCGCTACAGGAAGCAGAACAGTTTTGTGTGGAATTTCGTACGTCACTAAGTGATTAATATCAAAACAACTAAATTAAATTATTAAACCGGGCTTCCTGCAAAATCGGAGAACACAATTGAAGCACTCATTTTATTTAAGTCGATGGAAAAGAAAAGGTAGACAACTTAATAACGTGAAACTCCGCTGGAAGGTAAACTGCAGCACCGGAAATCAAGAAGCCGGGACTCTGGAAAAATGTCCACCATTTCAATTTAGAAGGCAGTAAACTCAGTTGCATTCACTGCTTTATTTATTCTGGTTTACTACTCGAAACATTGGCTTTTATGAAAAATTAAAAACTAGGTCGTCACTGTTGTTTGCAAGCGATTTGATGCTGAGATCCCATTGAAATGGGCTCGCCATTATCAATTGTTCTTTTTTAAATAACTGTTTTAATGTTCCAATTTTACTGAATATGCGTCGTAAATCCGTGCAATGATATTACATCGCCTACACATCAATTTTTATTAGCTTTGGCGAATTAACATGCAGCGCGAAATGTTTTTATGATCCAAACTCTTTTTACTATATTTTTACGTTGATTACGCTTTATTTTCGCGCATATTTGGAAAAATTCATTTTATTGGCCTTTAAATATTTTTTACTTATTCTCTGCATCACCCTGTTTTAGAAATTAGCCAAAATATAAATTTATAATTTTTTACTGGGTTTTTGGTCGATTCTGCTTAATTTTTTAAATGTTCTGTTTTTTTACGAAAACACGCTTTTAAAAAAATGTTACACACACACTTTGTAAAAGCACAGCATTATTTCAGTGAATCCACTTTGAAAAATGACTTACTTTCTCTGTCTGAATTTTTATTAAACAGCACAACAAAATAAGAAATGTTTATATCTTTTTAGTTATGTTTATATTTAGATAATTTAATGATCTTTAGCTTTTTCAAGTTATTCAATATTTAACAAACATCTTATTTTTTATGTTCTCAGTCTTCCAGTCCCTCAATCTCATAATTTTTTAGTGTTTCAGTTTCTTAATTTCTCATTTTTCTTATTCATTTTCTAAATTTTACAGTTTTCACTCTTTCAGTCATCTTTAGAATTTTAATCTTGCTGTTTTTTATTTTTTTTGTATACCTGTTTTTAATTTTTTTGCTTTTCTCTCTCTTAGTGTATTAGTCTTTTATTCAGAATGTCATGTTTCAATTTATTAGTGTTTCTCTTCTTCTGAAGATATTTCATTGCCTACACATCAGTTTTTATAAGATTTGGCAAATTAACATGCAGCGCGAAATATTTTTATGATCCAAACTCTTTTTACTATATTTTTACGTTGATTACGCTTTATTTTCGCGCATACTTGGAAAAATTCATTTTATTGGCCTTTAAATATTTTTTACTTATTCTCTGCATCACCCTGTTTTAGAAATTAACCACAATATAAATTTATTATTTTTTTAAATAGAACACCCTAAATTTTACTGGGTTTTTGGCCGTAGCTCTTAATAATGATGATTTTGACCTAAACTTGTATTGGTCGATTCTGCTTATTTTTTTAAATGTTTTGTTTTTTTACGAAAACACGCTTTTAAAAAAATATTACACACACTTTGTAAAAAGCACAGCATTATTTCAGTGAATCCACTTTGAAAAATGACTTACTTTCTCAGTCTGAATTTTTAGTAAATAGCATAACAAAATAAGAAATGTTTATATCTTTTTAGTTATGTTTATATTTAGATAATTTAATGATCTTTAGCTTTTTCAAGTTATTCAGCATTTAACAAACATCTTATTTTTTATGTTCTCAGTCTTCCAGTCCCTCAATCTCATAGTTTTTTAGTGTTTCAGTTTCTTAATTTCTCATTTTTCTTATTCATTTTCTAAATTTTACAGTTTTTTGTTGTTTCACTTCTTATAATTTTAGTTATTCAATTTCTTAATCATCCTACTTAGCAGTTATGGTTTTTAAGTTTATCACTCTTACAGTCATCTTTAGAATTTTAATCTTGCTGTTTTTTATTTTTTTTGTATACCTGTTTTTAATTTTTTTTGCTTTTCACTCTCTTAGTGTATTAGTCTTTTATTCAGAAAGTCATGTTTCAATTTATTTGTGTTTCTCTTCTTCTGAAGATATTAAATTGCCTACACATCAATTTTTATTAGCTTTGGCGAATTAACATGCAGCGCGAAATGTTTTTATGATCCAAACTCTTTTTACTCCATTTTTACGTTGATTACCCTTTATTTTCGCGCATACTTGGAAAAATCTATTTTATTGACCTTTAAATATTTTTTTTACTAATTCTCTGCATCACCCTATTTTAGAAATTAGCCACAATATTGATTTATTATTTTTTTAAATATGACACCCTAAATTTTACTGGGTTTTTGGCCGTAGCTCTTAATAATGATGATTTTGACCTAAACTTGTATTGGTCGATTCTGCTTATTGTTTTAAATGTTTTGTTTTTTTACGAAAACACGCTTTTAAAAAAATATTACACACACTTTGTAAAAAGCACAGCATTATTTCAGTGAATCCACTTTGAAAAATGACTTACTTTCTCAGTCTGAATTTTTAGTAAATAGCATAACAAAATAAGAAATGTTTATATCTTTTTAGTTATGTTTATATTTAGATAATTTAATGATCTTTAGCTTTTTCAAGTTATTCAGCATTTAACAAACATCTTATTTTTTATGTTTTCAGTCTTCCAGTCCCTCAATCTCATAGTTTTTTAGTGTTTCAGTTTCTTAATTTTTCAGTTTTCTTATTCATTTTCTAAATTTTACAGTTTTTTGTTGTTTCACTTCTTATAATTTTAGTTATTCAATTTCTTAATCATCCTACTTAGCAGTTATGGTTTTTAAGTTTATCACTCTTTCAGTCATCTTTAGAATTTTAATCTTCCTGTTTTTTATTTTTTTTGTATACCTGTTTTTAATTTTTTTGCTTTTCACTCTCTTAGTGTATTAGTCTTTTATTCAAAATGTCATGTTTCAATTTATTAGTGTTTCTTTTCTTCTGAAGATATTACATTGCCTACACATCAATTTTTTATAAGCTTTGGCGAATTAACATGCAGCGCGAAATGTTTTTATGATCCAAACTCTTTTTACTATATTTTTACGTTGATTACGCTTTATTTTCGCGCATACTTGTAAAAATTCTTTTATTGGCCTTTAAATATTTTTTACTTACTTATTCTCTGCATCACCCTGTTTTAGAAATTAACCACAATATAAATTTATTATTTTTTTAAATAGAACACCCTAAATTTTACTGGGTTTTTGGCCGTAGCTCTTAATAATGATGATTTTGACCTAAACTTGTATTGGTCGATTCTGCTTAATTTTTTAAATGTTCTGTTTTTTTTACAAATATACGCTTTTAAAAAAATATTACACACACACTTTGTAAAAGCACAGCATTATTTCAGTGAATCCACTTTGAAAAATGACTTACTTTCTCTGTCTGAATTTTTATTAAACAGCACAACAAAATAAGAAATGTTTATATCTTTTTAGTTATGTTTACTTATTATATTTATTATATTATTTATATTTAGATAATTTAATGATGTTTAGCTTTTTCAAGTTATTCAACATTTAACAAACATCTTATTTTTTATGTTCTCAGTCTTCCAGTCCCTCAATCTCATAGTTTTTTAGTGTTTCAGTTTCTTAATTTCTCATTTTTCTTATTCATTTTCTAAATTTTACAGTTTTTTGTTGTTTCACTTCTTATAATTTTAGTTATTCAATTTCTTAATCATCCTACTTAGCAGTTATGGTTTTTAAGTTTATCACTCTTTCAGTCATCTTTAGAATTTTAATCTTGCTGTTTTTTATTTTTTTTTGTATACCTGTTTTTAATTTTTTTGCTTTTCACTCTCTTAGTGTTTTAGTCTTTTATTCAGAATGTCATGTTTCAATTTATTAGTGTTTCTCTTCTTCTGAAGATATTTCATTGCCTACACATCAGTTTTTATAAGATTTGGCAAATTAATATGCAGCGTGAAATGTTTTTATGATCCAAACTCTTTTTACTACATTTTTACGTTGATTACGCTTTATTTTCGCGTATACTTGGAAAAGTCCATTTTATTGGCCTTTAAATATTTTTTACTTATTCTCTGCATCACCCTGTTTTAGAAATTAACCACAATATAAATTTATAATTTTTTTAAATAGATCACCCTAAATTTTACTGGGTTTTTGGCCGTAGCTCTTAATAATGATGATTTTGACCTAAATTTGTATTGGTCGATTCTGCTTATTTTTTTAAATGTTTTGTTTTTTTACGAAAACACGCTTTTAAAAAAATATTGCACACACTTTGTAAAAGCACAGCATTATTTCAGTGAATCCACTTTGAAAAATGACTTACTTTCTCTGTCTGAATTTTTATTAAACAGCACAACAAAATAAGAAATGTTTATATCTTTTTAGTTATGTTTATATTTAGATAATTTAATGATGTTTAGCTTTTTCAAGTTATTCAACATTTAACAAACATCTTATTTTTTATGTTCTCAGTCTTCCAGTCCCTCAATCTCATAGTTTTTTAGTGTTTCAGTTTCTTAATTTCTCATTTTTCTTATTCATTTTCTAAATTTTACAGTTTTTCGTTGTTTCACTTCTTATAAATTTAGTTATTCAATTTCTTAATAATCCTACTTTGCAGTTATAGTTTTTGCGTTTATCACTCTTTCAGTCACCTTTAGAATTTTAATCTTGCTGTTTTTTTTTTATATACCTGTTTTTAATTTTTTTGCTTTTCTCTCTCTTAGTGTATTAGTCTTTTATTCAGAATGTCATGTTTCAATTTATTAGTGTTTCTCTTCTTCTGAAGATATTTCATTGCCTACACATCAGTTTTTATAAGATTTGGCAAATTAACATGCAGCGCGAAATGTTTTTATGATCCAAACTCTTTTTACTACAGTTTTACGTTGATTACGATTTATTTTCGCGCATACTTGGAAAAGTCCATTTTATTGGCCTTTAAATATTTTTTACTTATTCTCTGCATCACCCTGTTTTAGAAATTAACCACAATATAAATTTATTATTTTTTTAAATAGAACACCCTAAATTTTACTGGGTTTTTGGCCGTAGCTCTTAATAATGATGATTTTGACCTAAACTTGTATTGGTCGATTCTGTTTAATTTTTTAAATGTTTTGTTTTTTTACGAAAACACGCTTTTAAAAAAATATTACACACACTTTGTAAAAAGCACAGCATTATTTCAGTGAATCTACTTTGAAAAATGACTTACTTTCTCTGTCTGAATTTTTAGTAAATAGCATAACAAAATAAGAAATGTTTATATCTTTTTAGTTATGTTTATATTTAGATAATTTAATGATCTTTAGCTTTTTCAAGTTATTCAACATTTAACAAACTTATTTTTTATGTTCTCAATCTTCCTGTCCCTCAATCTCATAGTTTTTTAGTGTTTCAGTTTTTTATTTTCTCATATTTCTTATTCATTTTCTAAATTTTACAGTTTTTTGTTGTTTCACTTCCTATAATTTTAGTTATTCAATTTCTTAAAGATCTCACTTTGCAGTTATAGTTTTTATCATTGTTTCAGTCACTTTTACTCTTACTGTACCTTAAATTTTTTTGTATACCTGTTTTTAATTTTTTTGCTTTTTAGCCTCTTAGTGTATCTTAGTCTTTTATTCAGAATGTCATGTTTCCATTTTTTAGTTTTTCTCTTCTTCTGAAGATCCACAAGTTCGTGCAAATGCAAAGCATTTTGTAAAATGACTTTTTTACTTTGAAATTTTAGTAAATATCATAACAAAATTAGAAAGAGTAGACCTGTCACTTGTTGAAGCAGCTAATTACATAATAATACAGAATAAAGTATAAATTTTTGTAAAATGTACTTTAGGACCAATGGAAAAATGAGTTAATGACAAACTATACTAAAAATTCTAAAAACAAAAATGTTAATTGTTTTGTAGTGGAATTTATTGTAATAAAAATATTGTTTTTATTTTTCTTGCAATAAGAATTAATAAAACTTTTTTCTAACTAAAAATCCGATCTCTAGTTATGGTCCCTCCGCAAACTTTGCGAAAACTAATAAGTAATGCACTAGCAGCAAATAACTTTCGTGATGTCCATACATGTCCATGAAAGTTTAAATTCAAGTACTTGGACAGTAGTCAACTCCTGCAAAGTTTTGTCGGTGACAAATAAATAAAACGAGTTACTTTACAATTTGCTGATTCATCCGTCCGTGCAGGATTTATTCAGTTTTAAAGTTGTAAATGTTTTATAGCGCAATCTCTTCACTATTCTCGGCGAGATGCGTTCACAAAGCAGTGCAAATTTGCAGATATCTGAAGATGTTTACGGAAAATTTGAGATACTTTTACCAAGTTAAAACTCGATTAAATTCAGCAAAAAATTTAAGAGAATACATTTGAATAAATTTGCAGCATTCACACCCTGAAAATTACTTCTGCCGAGCGTCACGCTTCGTTAGGGAAATATGAAGTATTTATAAAACACCCTTAAAACGAACTTCCTGTTGTCTCTATTCGCCACGTTAACAGCTCCAAATCGCTTGACTTAGTTTTTTGTTTAAAATTTTACTAAAACATTCATTTAAATTTATGCAAATACATTACTCACACGTTCACGTTTTTAAAAATTACGACAGTCCAGCTCACATTTTATCTCTTATTTACCATTTTGTTGAGTGATTTATTACAGCCCCTAATTATTCGCCCGCTCCTTCAGAAGCGGAGCACAGAAATGTGATTTAAATTTACAAACTTGAAAAAATCAAGTTGCTTTCTTTTTTCAAATTTTGTTTGTTACTACTTAGAAATAACACTACTATACAATAGATGAAATGAAAAAATGTGTATCAATGGTCTGATTGTAAAGTCAAAAAAAATTAGGGCGTCTAGTTTTTTAAATATTCATCATAAAGTACCATCATTTGATAATTTTTTGCATCATCAAAAATGTTAGAAACTGCTTCTTTTGCTGCTTTTTGAACCAAAGTGTAATTGAAAACTTGAAATTTTCTTAGAAAACAGCGAAATTTCAGATTGTTTGGCCGACATTTACAAAATAATCAAACAACAATTTTTTGTTCAGTTTTGGACGTCTTGTGATTGGTCTGTATTACAGTTGAGAGTGCAATATCCTTCTGTTATCCAATGACAAACGCTTTAATCGTCTTGCAATTTTTTATACTTTATAGAAACAAGTAAATTTTTATTGGTCAATTACTCATTTCTGGGAAAAATGAGACACCAGTGAACCGGTTTTAAGGCCGTTTTTTTTTCACAGAATGGGATTTCGCCTTAGATGTGAACAAAATGATCGATTTTGCTTAGGTTTTAAAACAATTTGATTTTTTGTGACAAAAACAATTTTTTTTACTTGATTACAGAGAAACTATGAATACTAGGAAAGTAGGACTTTTACACAACTAGGTAAAATTTACACCGTTGGTTTGGAAAAATTAATAATTACAATTATTATAATTGAAATAAATGTTTAAAATTAAAAAAATATTTGTAACACATTGATTTAGAGTATGCATATTTTTAAAAACTTTAAAATACTGGCATAGGAACTTTAATGCTGAGAAATTAAAAACACAAAAAACTAAAATATATGGAGACTGAAATTCTGAAGAAATAAGAGACTGAAAAACTGTAAACTGAAAAAACTATAAAACTGGAAAAAGAAACACTGCTTAGGTTTTAAAACAATTTGATTTTTTGTGACATAAACATTTTTTTGAATTGATTACAGAAAAACTATGAATACTAGGAAAGTAGGACTTTCACACAACTAATTAAAATCTACACTGTTAGTTTGGAAAAATTAATAATTACAATTATTATAATTAAAATGAATGTTTAAAATTAAAAAAAATATTTGTAATACATTGAATTAGAGTATGCATATTTTCAAAAATTTAAAAATACTGGCATTGGAACTTTAATGCTGAGAATTTAAAAACACAAAAAACTGAAATATATGGAGACTGAAATTCTGAAGAAATAAGAGATTGAAAAACTGAAAACTAAAAAAATTATAAAACTGGATTAAAGAGACACTTATAAATTGAAACAATAGATACTGAATAAGAGAATTAAAAGTTAACATATACAAAACTGGAATACAAAAAATTTAAAAAACATTAAGATTAAAATTCTGTGGATCTAGGTGACTAAACGAGATATAATTAAAAAACTATGTAATTGCCAAAGTAAGAACATTTATAAGATAAGATAGTAAAACCACGAAAAACTGAAAAATTGAGGAAATAAATAATATGAAATACTATGAGGAAATTAAGAAATTAAAAAGTTGAAAAACTGGAGGATTGAGAAACAAAAAATCTTTATATGTAAATAAAATAACTATGGAATTGAAAATTTTGATGTAATGATTTTAAATTAACCAAGTACTAATAACAGAATTGAAAAAATATCTTATTTTAAGCTGTAGGATCTTTAAAACGCATTTAGGATTCAATATTTTACTTTAGGAATTTAGGAAAAATAAAAAAAATTGTTTCATTTTTAACAAAACGAATTTATTTTGAGTTTTAAGAGAAACTCTTAAAAATTTCGTGTTAGGAAAGTTTCCTAAAATCCGGTCTCTAATCATAGCCCATTTTTGCCAGCATTGCCTGCTAGTATGCAACGTTTCCAACAAATCGAGTGAAAAAAGTGTTGACAATGTCTGATAAAATGACTGCCAGTGGCTGTGATAGTTCCACTAGACGTAAATGGAAGCTCGGATAACTGAATTTGTGCACATGAACAAGAAAATACAACAACGCAGAAGGTGCCAGATTCTTTTGTTGCTCGTATGCGCTTCTAACAGTTTACTACAAATAAAATATCTCAACTGTGTCGCCTCTTTTTCACATCAATAATCAATCGAAACCGTTGGCGCGAAATTAATTAACGGCTCCGTTCGATGTGTTTGTTTCAGAGTAATTGTGATTAACTGAAAGATGAGATTTTTATCCTTTGGTAAATAATGGTATTTTTAAACTTGGGGGTGAATTTTTCAGTTCAAAATTGTTTTGAACACGCAGTAATAAACAAATTTCATCAATGGATTGTTTGTGGCTGAAGATAAAAATGTCAGGTTTTTGAAAGAAATCTTTACTCACTTTGTGTTCGCATCTTGACGAAAATAATCTGTTATTTTTCAATTAAGTGGAAGCCAAACCTTAATTTTATTGATCGAAGCAAAACATTAATAGATAAGATAAGGAAGTCGAACAAGGACAACTAGGGAAACTTTTATTTTTAAAACTGTATCCAGAGCTGATAAAAAAATTATATTTTTAATTTATTTTTTCTAAACTGTAGGTGTAACAGTATTTAAATAAAAACGTTAAACTTAATGAGTTTTTTCAACCAATCTAGAGTTCTAAAAATAAAGGAAGGAGTGGGAGATTTTTCTTTGTCGCATCGGAGAATAAGTGTCTTTTACTTTTTCTTGTACTTTTATCGGATTTAACTAAGCGATCAGATAAGCTTATTTTTAGCTTAAACGTTAGTATTATTTAAGGATTTTTTTAATGTCTGAATCCTAGATTGTAAACATTATTTTAAAACACGCTTCCCATAGCAACGTGCTTTTAATTTAAAAATGTTGTTTGTTCCAACAAAAAATATTAATAACACTCATACGAAAACGCTTAAACTTCTCGAATGTCTAGGTATGCAACTCGCATACGCTCGTTGCATAAAGACAGCGCTCGAACTTTAAGCCTGTGTTTTTGCTTTCGTATTATTAATAAATATTTTGTTTACATTTTGTTTATTAGAAGTCTTGTGTTCTATTCGAGTTAGTCGAATATGTAGTTTTTGTTGATTCACTTTTAATTAAACATCAATTGTGCACATGCAACGAGTATTTACAGAATGGAAATAGGAAAAATATTTATGTAGATTTATGAAACCAGATAGGCTTTGAAAAGTGCTGGTATTTCCGACGGAGTTATGTTTGCTTTATCCTCATGCTATCGAATTTGTCATGAATTTATGAACAATTAAATGGAAAAACTGATTCGTGTTTAATTTCAGGAGTTGGGCGAATTTGTAGAAAAATTCTATTTAGCCTAAGCTGGTGTATTATCAAATAATCACGTCAATATTAGCGAAATAAATTTGAAATGTGAGAATAATAAATAGTATAAAAAATCGAGTGTTAAAATACTTTTGATATAAAATAAATAAAAAATTGTTGACAGTTGTGTTATTTTTTCAGTAAAAATTAATACGTAAACACATTTAATGACTATTTATATTTCAACAGTTTGTATTTAGAAATAATTATTTTTTTAATTACTTCTACACAAAGCTTTCAGTAGCACACCAAACATGTTATTTTTTAATTACATCACATAACAATTATTAAACATTAATGAAAAATGATTGAGCTGAACTTTTATAATGGGCTGCAACTGTTTTTAATTGTAAATTTATTATAAAAAATTCATGCGTGTTTGTTGCACATTGTGAACTTCAACTAAAAATAATTCAACACAATTTTACCACTTTATAAAGTACCTTAAACTCGTTTCGCGAATTACGTTTTAACCGTTTTTTTATATTTCTAGTTAGTTAACTCCACCGATTAACTCCTTCCAACTTTTACTAAAGGAGAGTAGTTTATGCATGAAACTGGGTTTTAATTTAATTTGTATGTGCCGACTACCAAAGCGAACGTAGCTTTAGCATATGATAAATATTTAAGCAAAGTTACCCCACTAATATATTTGTGAATGCTTTTAACTAAACACTCGTTCATTAATGTCTAATAAACGGGGAACTAATTTAAACACAAAGTACGGAGTCGACACGAATTATTGCCTTGATTTAGAACGTCTTATCTGACATTGTCTCAGCTTAATTTTTTTACGAAACAATGAATCTAGGTGTTTTAAATAAAATAGAATAACGTTTTGTGACTAATTTCTATGACTAGTTTTTGTTCAAACCTGATTTGAACTGGAAGCGAATTCGGGCGCTGAAATATCACGTACAGCCTCCAATTTTGTAAAACACAACGACGCCTAACCCGATTAAATGACAATGTCAGGAGATCTTGAAATTTTACGAACTGTTATTAAAGTCAAGTGCCTTCATCCCTTTTTGTTTAACGCCAGAAAGGGTCAATTGCTAGCCTAAATCTTTAGTGAGTGTCGCATCAAGTTCAGGAAAACACGTGCCTTGTGATATTACGTGGCTCTTGATGACCACGTAGGGTTTTCCAGCTCCAGTGGAAGGGCAAAATATTTGTTACTTCTTCTAGTGTACGTAAGGTATGCTCACATACTACAATTTTTTATTAAAAAAAATTAGGTAATTTATTTTCAAGAAATGTTGTTCGTATTTGTGTTATTTTAAACATTGGCTATTACTTTTTCTGAAATTAGAAAGTTTTAGTAAAAACTTTGTTGTCGTTGTAATTATTAATCAACATGTTTTCGTATTAGAATTTGAAGCGAATTAATTGGAAATGGCATTTCTATCGGTAATTAATTGGTTTTTTACACAATAAAAATATTACGTTATTTGACCCGGCGCATCCACCATTTTTGCATGAGTGTTTTGAATAAAATCAATGCTCAACAAATTGCTTTTAAATTTATGGTTTCAAATTGCGATGCAAACTAAATAACATATGAATAGTTTTCAAAACAGCATGCTTTTAATCTATCAGCTTCGACATTTTTTTTAAATTTTTTATTAAGATCACTAGAGCAAAATTGAAAATGAATTTTTTTGTTGGTAAGACTTTTTAGAACACATTTTCGATAGCAACGTGTTTTCACTATTTTAAAACACGCTTCCCATAGCAACGTGTTTTAAATTAAAATGTTCCACTAAAAAATATTGAATAACACTTTTGCGAAAATGCATAGTTCTCGGTTGTTTAGCCCTCGAATCAGCCAGCTTGTTTTTGCACTGGTATTATTAATAACAATTTTTTCAACATTTTATTCTACATTTCTACACTGCACGATTTTTGGGAAACTTAAAATTTTAATTGTTTAATTTTACCTCAATGTGTACACACCCTAAATAAATAACATGTGTTCACTAAAAACCTCGCAGTGGATTATATTGTTACTACACTTTTTTCAAATAAATTTCATATAAGATTACTTGTAATTCAGATTAGATAATTAGATAATTAGATAATACTTCAGAAGTAGCTCTATGCTTATTTGAATACACAGTTCATTTTATGTTTGTCAAAAAAAGACTATTATTCTATTTTTTGAGACAAATATGCTTCAATTGTTCTGAGTACTGGTATTTAGTGCTAAAATATGCAGTTTTAGCGATCAGAACTCTAAATATTTCTACTGATTTTTTTCTTTTTTGATACAGTTCCCCAAAGTTAATTAATTTCTTCAATGATTATTGGATTTTTCTTCTCAGTTTTTGCAAAATAAAAATTTCCAAAAATGTTTTGTATTTTTTTGGCTTAAAAACAATCAGAATCGAGTGAAATCAGCAGAGTGACATCAGTTTCATATATCTGGTGATTTTGAAACGTGTGTTGACAAAATGTTACAAAATACTTGTAAATGAGTTTCTGGTTTAAAAACGAATTACACCGAATGAAATTCAAAGTCGCTTAAATTAGCGCAAAGTTGTGCATTTTATGCTAAACAATTATCTGAAAATAAATTTGATGTGTAATTTTCACTTTTTGAATTATTAAACAAAAACCGTCTTCGATATTTGTATTTTTGAACTTGCAAGAAAACAGAAAAACTTCTCTTAAAGTTTATAAAAATGGAAGAAAAGTAGCAAATTCTAAAATATTTAAGGTTAGATTTGGCAAACTTCAAGTACATTTTTTTTTAATAAAATGGGTAATTTTTTGTGTTAATTAAAATTTTTATTATTCTTCTTAAAAAAACAATAAATTTTTGACAACGTTTCTAAACTTTAATAATTGTTTCTCCTTCAGACTTTAATTACAGTTTCAAAACGTGCAAAAAATCATTGATTTATTCAGTTCCACGACATATTCAACAACGTTTTAATAAGTTTTTTAAATTGAACAGTTTATATCTTCTTTTCCAAAATCGATTACTTTATTGTTTCTCAATATTTGGCAAGACTATTTAGGCATTGGATTTTTTTAAATTTTAAAGTTAAATACGTTTAGCTCTTTTACAATTTGTTTTTATTTGTAATTTTCTATTCAAAAATCAATATTCCGGTCACTATTTAATAGTGTTAAAACGTATTTAAGTATTGGAATAAAAAAGGTTCAAGCTCTCTTTTAATTGCTTCAGAATTGGAATAGTTTAGCGTTTTTAGAAAAATTTATCAATTTTTTTTTAAATTGTTGGTTTGTACCGTCTCTTCAAAAATCGATAACTAGGCCGTAGGTCAATATTTTTAAAGCGAGTTTGAGCTTGGGAAAGAAACGGATTTGTCGTTTTTTAGGTGGTTTCAAAGATTAAAAATTTGCCCTTAATTTTTTTTTATTTTTAGATGGGTACTTTCCTCTTTGCATATTGACCACTTGCTCATTTTTTATTATTTTGAAATAGTATTTGGACACTGAAGACAGAGAGCTTAGGTATTTCTTTTGGCGGTTCCAGTATGTGAAAAATTTTACCTATTTAACTCATGAAATTTATTCTATTTTTCACCATTAGAAAAGAAACTGCTCTTTAAAAAAAGGTTAACTCGGTTATTTTTAAACATTTCATAAACATATTTAGATAATGACAAAAAAACTATTTTGTGAAGGTTTCAAGCCTTTTTACAAACTTTTAGTTTTAATTTTGACAATTTTTGGAATGGTACCTTCAATAACTGGGCTATTGTTCAATATTTTAATAACGTATTTGGGAAAAGAAATAGTATCGAATTTTTACTAGTGGTTTTAAAACTTCAACCTTTTTTGGAAAGCATATTTTTTATAAAATTTTTGGTTTTGTACTTTTTTCTACAAAAATCAATAAACTTGTTCATTTCTCAATATTTTCAAAATGTATTTGAGCACTGAAAAGAAAAGCTTCTACCTTTTCTGATGGTTTTCGTATCGGAAAAATTTAGCCTAAGTAAAAATATCTAATTTTTAAATTAGGTGTTTTCATTATCATAGATTTGTTATAGAACATTTTTTCAATACTAGAAACTTCTATGGAATATTTACCCTTCGTTTTAGGTCATCGATTAATACATATTTAAAAGATGATTTGCTTCGATATGCAATACAATACGCGAGTAGGTACGTAAATTTTTAGAATTTCCCTGCAAACAAAAATTATTAAAATGTATTGATTTTACTTTGTTATGAAACTGAAAATTTTATACCCCGACATAATTCCTCTGAAAAATGAATTAATTCCAAGAATGAATCATAAAAATGACCTAAGCGTTTTATACTGGATTTGCAAGAAATACATATAATTCGACACATTTTTTCCAAAACGAATTTTTTTTCAAATTCTTCTGTAAATCTTATTTTGAGGATTACAACACAACAAGTTGTACAACATGTACTAACGTTCTATAAAAATAATATCGATTTAGCAAGAGTGGTTTGATTTCAATTTTATTGACGAAACTGTAATAATAGCTTTTTTTCATTCACAAAAATTGGCAGTGTGTTGTAACCACCAAAGTAACAAAAATCAGCTGTCACACCGTCGCTAAAATTCCAAAGCCCATAAATCAAAGTTTCGTTGCATTTTTCCTCATACAAATTTGGTCGAATTTAATGCATTTTTTATGTGGAGGTGCTATATGAGGCTTGAATTTTCGGGGTATCTGTCGTCCCCTTATCACACTTTATATATGTTATGCAAGGGTAGCTTTAAGTTTATGTCGTATAGGGGAAGAAAAAAACATCAGGAAAGTGTCTGAATACTTTTAAAGGGACAAAGTGCGTAACACGCGTTTTTGTTTAAGATTTATTAAAAAGCCCCTCGGAATTTCCGGCAAGTTTCAGCTGCCGCCAAGTGGCGTCGGTAATTCCTTATCACATCTCATAACCATGTCAGGTGTAAGAGACCTTTACGACAACCTTCCAATTTTCATATCCCGCGCAAGAATAAACCGAAAAACGGTCCGATGCCATCGGAATATAAAACGTCATCATTCTACCGAAACTCCACTAAGTACAACTCTATAGAAATGTCGTTTTATCTTCTTTTCTGTGTAGTCAATGATTTGAGATAACCCCAGAACGGACAATCAGATTGGCTACAGTAAACTGTTCCGCCTGTCACTCGTCTCTCAAACATTGCTGAAGCGGCTGAAAGTCGAAAATGTGTTTGCGATGCTGCGAGATTTTTTACCGCTTTTCGAAGTGCATTCCGTTTTATTTCTGAGTACTTGTTTACCTGTCACACATTATTTCCGATCTGTCCATCACGCTAAATAAAACTTTGCAACTTCCACAAACTTCGACTGACACACATATCTTCCTGATATTTTCAAACGCGATTTTTGTTGACAAAAATAGTCATTTTTACACACAACAATAAAATTGACGAAGTTTTCTTTGGTATTATCGTGATTAATCCTGTGTAAACCAATCAAAACTTTGTTCCTCCTTTACCTTTACGCAAATGAGGTCAAGCAACAATAATCCCTTGAATTATTGACCCTACTAAACAATTATCCACCTTAGATAAAGTTCTAAAATCAATAATTAAGAACAAACAATCTATTCTGCTACATTACAGGTGTATTCGTAAAAGCAGTGGCTAGTACAAGTACCCACAAAAGAATTAGGAAGAATAGTTTGTGCTTATTAAATAATTCAAAAATGCATATTTTTATTTCGCACGACTTGCCGAAGCTTCATTTGGTTTGTTCCATTCAATTTAGTTCGTTTTTGAGCAAAAATAAGACTAAAACTTAACAGGCTTTTTTATTTTTAAAACCTTTTAATTATCTTGCTTTGTTGTCAGTCTGTCTGTTCATAGTGTCCATAGCTCAATTTTGCCAAATAAAATGCATTATTTTTTTACTAAATACACGGTGTAAATATGTTTTTTGGGCGCCACCATGGAGATCTCAGCTATTATTAATATCAATCAAATGTGGTGATTTTTTTGCCAGTTTTAACGAAAATTTTCTTTGGTTTAGTTTAAATAAAGTTTTGCAAATATTTCCGTTTCCGAAAACACACCAGTTTTCGACTTAACTGGGTAATTTTTAGGTTGTTTTAGCGACATTTCAAAACTTAAAATTTTGGCTCAACATCTGAACAAGATTTTCAAACACATGTTGTGTTTTTTTGTTCTATTCTGACGAGATTATGCTCAAAAACGAGGGAAATCGAAAGAAACTAACATTAATTTTTATTAGTTTTTTGTTTCTTCGCGTTCTTGCAAAATGACTCATTCTCAAGACCTAAGGTAAAATCAATTTTGACTTAATTCGGTAATTTTTTGTCCAATGTTAGGATCCAAACTTTTTTTTACCTTAACAAGTTTGAAAGAATAACACTAATTTTAGTATAATTGGGTGTCTTTTCGGTGTGTATTTAACGAAATTTTGCAAAATAATAGCGTTTCTGCAATAACACGAGAAAAAATCAAAAATTCACTAATTTAATTAGATTTTTTCTCGTTATAATCTCGTTATAAATCTAAGATCATACCTCAGAAAAATGCTTAAATGCTCCAGAAAGGCAGGAATAATTGTACAATAAATGAATCTCTCGTTGAAATCTGCTTGAAATGATCAAATCTTTACATATTTTAGCAAAATTATTCACAAACATTGTATCCACAAAAGTTTTGTTCGATTTAATTTAGTGATTTTTTCTTACAAAAAACTGTGACTAGAACTTTAATAAACGCGTATTTACTTTTACTGAAAATATAAAAAAAATTAAAAATAGTTTTTTAGAAAAAAGCTTATATTTAGAAGATGCACTAAAAAGTAAAAAGTCATGTTTTTCTATTAGAGGAGAATATTTTTGCTTATAAATTAGCATTTTAAAATTTATAAAAGCCATTCTCCTCTGATAGAAAAACATTATTTTTTACTTTTTAGTGCATCTTTTGAATAAAAGTTTTTTCTAATATTTTGCTAATTTTCAATTATTTTTTCATTTGTTGCTTTTTAGTTTTTACTTATTCTAAACGTCTTTCTCTCTAAGATTTAGTGTCGCCGTATTATTGTGACACCATTATTTTCCTGATTTGTACCAACTTGTTTAGTGGTATGTGATATAAAACGTTGTTAGCACTGAAAGCACATCCCAACCTCTGTTCTGTGTCTATACTCTATCGTCCAAGATAAATGTATTTAAAAAAAATAGCGACATTTGTTTCTAACGGAACGTAATGAAAATGATTAGGTATTAATATATTTCCCAATGACCAACATACCGTTAATGTTGGCATAAGTTACGGTATATTCACATCGAAAACCCATTTGTAAACATAACCTAAAGCTTCAAAACCCCATTTAACCACTTTATGGGTATTTAACTACATAGGATTGCATTGTCACGCAGATTACGTAAGTATGCAAAATTTCAATTCATTGGGACAACGGGAACCCTTTCAAATTTGGCTCCAAAAATATGAAACAGACAGACAGACAACAAAGCAAGTTAAATAAAAGCTTTTAATGAGCATTGAGTGGGGGTACCAACTTTGTTATCTTAACCAGAAGACTGTATTTTTAGTGTGGTTTTTTTACTTGTGTTATTCTTTATAAGTGTATTCTCATTTACCATCCCACCTAAGTTTCGAAGTTTTTGAAAGATTTAGACTAGATTTTTTTTGACATTCGTTTTTCTATACAAAAATTGTTATCTACCGGCTCAGTACGTATTTGAAAAGGTTTACAGTATGACTTTGGCCCTAATGGAACTAATTTTTTTTTCTTAAAGTAACAAAACTATTATTTAATTAAAGTTCTTTGTGTGTCCTCGTAGAAAGAAATATATTTCACATATTAAACCAAATGACTTAATATTTTAACAAGATCTTATTATTATTATTTTTATTATTATTATTATTATATTAAACCAAACGACTTAAACAGGACGGAAAACAGTAAAAACACATACAAATATTAATAAAAAATTGAGGTATTTCATTAAAAACGTTGTATTGTACTCTGTACTCATAACTTATTTTTTAAATAAAAATACTGCTACGGAACTAAACATTTGTACTAACAAATTGTTTTTGCCACCAAAGTTACTAATTTATTACCCAAATAGAGTCGATTAATGTTATTTGAACGTTGTATTTGATGGTCGTCCTTGAGCGAGTTGTGTTAAAGCCGTTGGTGCAGAGGCGTGTCCGAACGGAAGTAAAAATTAAGTGCGGAAGTCTGTTATGAATGTCGAACAGAGCCATTAATTTTTGCCAAGGTTGGTAGTTTTCTTCAGGGCTTGCAATAAAATTTTGGATTGTCTTCGTTTTCGAGAGGACTGAAAGTGTCATGGCTCGCTGTGATTGAGAGCCATCAAAATCCGCCAATTTCGCCAATCCCTCTTTACGAGCGGACCAGGTCCAAGACAGATTGCAAAGAAAGGGGGCCGTTCTCCTTCAACTAATATTTTATATCCCCCAAGATACTGCTACTCTATACAGCGACATCAATCTTACAAAGATAACTTTATTCCGTTTCGTCTCTCTTTTCGAACTGGGTTTTTAGTGCGATCGCTGAAATTGCATGATGAAAAACTACAACGGAATATTCGGCGATTTTCAAATTTAAATTCCTTCCAAATTATTCAGAGCTGAATAATGAATTCAACGTCACGTAAAAAAGGCGCAACGAAATAAAGTTTCCCAACGTTATCCCGCAGCTAGTGGATCTACGTGGAATCGGGGGATCAATCCAGACTTTCTTTATTAAACATCTCATCTGCATGTTGACTGTGATGGAATAGCAATATAAACGTCTGACGTTCCAGCTGACGGATCGACCTAAAAATTGGACACTTGTGATTGAAAGATCATCACCTTCCTTGTTATCCTTTCAGGTCGCAAAAAATCTTCAAGTCACGAGCTTCAGCCGTTTCAAAAGAAATAATTATCTATCAATTTTATTGTCATTTCTCATTTCAATTTACTTTTAATATCGATATTAACGAACGGAAAATAATACCAAATCTTTAATCAAAGTGCCCTGTGACTTTGAAATTAAGTTGGCAACTTGCCAAGTCTTACGAGATTTGTTCATATCTCCTGCCACTTTGATGAAACATTTAATTAATCAAATTAATTAAATTATTTTTTTGATTATTCAGTTTTTAGTACGTTTTTTACAATCATTTATTTATTTTAAGTCACTTATGGTAAAAATATTTCTTTGTGTCTTCATTATTAAGTATTGCCAATTTAACATGAATTTACTCTTTTATTGAATTACGCTAAGTAAAAAATTAGGTTTGATCAAAGTGGCTTGTGACTATTGCGGAATTTTTGTGCTATAAAATTTGACCAGTGACTTAAGTTGGCAACAATACTGTTTCAGAAACTGAAGGAGGAAATTAGTTCTCTTCAAAGTGGCTTTCTTATCAAAACTTACGTGTGATTTTGAAATTAAGTTGGCAACAATAATGTAGAGACATGTCTCTTCATAACAATAATTGTTGCCAATTTAACATTAATGTGAGGTGCCTCTTTAGCCCATTTTATTAAATTAGGTCAAAGGAAAAGTTAGATTTAACCAAATTGGCATGTGACTTTATTGTGACTTTGTTCACTAAGTTTGACTTGTCACTTGGAAATTAAGTTGACAACAATACTACCAAAACAGAGATTAAATTACGTCAGAGGACAAAATTAATTCTGATCAAATTGGCAAGTGACTTTTTGTGAAATTAAGTTGGCAAGAATAATGTAGAAACATGTCTCTTCATAATAAAATGTTGCCAATTTAACTTTAATGTGAGATGCCATTCTAGGCCATTTTATTAAATTACATCATAGAAAAAATTAGGTTTAATCATCAAAATGGCATGTGAATTTAATGTGACTTTTTCATTAAACTTGATTTGTCACTTGGACATTAAGTTGGCAACTATACTACAGAGACAGAGATTAAATTACGTCATAGGACAAAATTAGTTTTGATCAAAGTGGCAAGTAATTTTCGTGAGATTAAGTTAGCAACAACAATATAGAGACATGTCTCGTCATAATAAAGTGTTGCCAATTTAACTTCAACGTGAGATGCCACTTTAAACCATTTTATTAAATTACGTCAAAGGAAAAGTTAGGTTTAATCATCAAAATGGCATGTGACTTTATTGTGACTTTTTTCATTAAACTTGAGTTGTCACTTTGAAATTAACTTGGCAACAATACTACCAAGACAGAGATTAAATTACGTCAAAGGACAAAATTAGTTTTGATCAAAGTGGCAAGTGACTTTTCGTGAAACTAAGTTGGCAACAATAATATAGAGACATGTCTCTTCATAATAAAGTGTTGCCAATTTAACTTTAGTGTGAGATGCCACTTTAAACCATTTTATTAAACTACATCATAAGAAAAATTAGGTTTAATCATCACAATGGCATGTAACTTTATTGTAACTTTTTTCATTAAACTTGATTTGTTACTTGGAAATTAAGTTGGCAACAATACAACAGAGCCAGAGATTAAATTACGTCAAAGGACAAAATTAGTTCTGATCAAATTGGCAAGTGACTTTTCGTGAAATTAAGTTGGCAACATTATTGTAGAGACATGTAACTTTATAATAAAGTGTTGCCAATTTAACTTTAATGTGAGATGCCACTTTAAACCATTTTATTAAATTACGTCAGAGGACAAAATTAATCTGATCAAAGTGGCAAGTGACTTTTCGTGAAATTAAGTTGGCAACATTATTGTAGAGACATGTAACTTTATAATAAAGTGTTGCCAATTTAACTTTAATGTGAGATGCCACTTTAAACCATTTTATTAAATTACGTCAGAGGACAAAATTAATCTGATCAAAGTGGCAAGTGACTTTTCGTGACTTTTTATCAAACTTTACGTTTGAATTTGGAATTAAGTTGGCAATAATAATGTAGAAACAGAATAAGATATGAAACTTAACAAGTCTTATAAACGTCACAACTTTGTAGCCAATTTTATAAGGTTATTTTCACAATCATCTAATAATTCGCAGCCAGGTATAAATATTTTTTTAGTTTCTTTATTATAAAATGTTGCCAACTTCACTTAAGTGTAAAATGGCACTTAGAAATTGTATTAAATTACGTCAAAAGACAAAATTAGTAAACATGTAAAAGTTTCTTTGGATTGGTTAATTTTTATATATTTTCGATTACAAACACAAATTTCATTGCCCATCTGTTTTTAACTTTGGAATTAAATTTTAGAGACCTTCGCCAATTAAACAATGACTATTATTATTATTTATTTTTATTGAGCCTTATTACAAAATGCCAATTTAACTTTAATATTACGTCAGAGGATAAAATTAAATTGGCAACATCAATTGGCATTTTTTGTGTAATGAGGTTGGTTCAAATGCCTATAAAATTGTGTCGTGTAAATTTGGTGACAAAAATCTCTTCTTGGGTTGGCCTTTTCGCAAAATAAATTACCACTGAATATTTTGAGTCAACTCGTCAAGATAACAGGCCGTCATTTCTTTGATATTTAAATAACAATCAGCTTAAATCAGTTTATTAGATTTTATTACCAATAATTGTGGCTCTCTAGAACGAGTTCAAATGACCATTTGTTTACGTTATTTTTCCATTATGATGAACAATCTCACTGTGTTTAATAGCTCCACAATATATCATTCTAACATTCCGTTGATCTATGCGGGTCTCGGGATTTGGGTACGCATCCATTTCGGTTCAGATACAAGGAATAAAAGCACCAAAATTTGTATATTCATGTTATAAATTCTATTGTTTATTGGACTTTTTCTACATATTCGTATTTTTTATGTTTTTATCTGGCATAAATTTTTAATACTAAAACTCGGCCAAGCTATAAACGTACATAGAGAAAAAGCTGAATCGCCGATAATCCACCATTTTCATTTTGTACACGTTGTTTCTTCCTTGGCAACAGCCGTCCACCGGTTCTGGTTATATCTAAACAAAACTTGTAAATTGTGACATTTCTGTTAGGATTTCCGATCCCAACACAACAGACGTAATACATAAACGAACCTTTATCGATCAGCGGCAGAGTTCACAATCTCTAATAATGAATACATTCGGTTGTATGTTGTTCACTCAGCGTCAGATAAATTCGAAGACGGAAAATAAAACTTCACCCTGCTGAAAACTTGCACAAAATAGTTGTTTGCATGTTTTTAAACTATAAGCCCAGATCATTATGTAAAAAGATAACACAAAGTTAATGTAGCGTTCTACAACTTTATTCTTCCTAGATTCTAAAAATTAATAAATATACAGGGTGCTTTGAAAAAACTGTATTTTATTTTTTGTTATGCATAAAAAATATATAAAATTAATACCAATCGCTGCTTGTGGTTATTGTTAGTTTTTGAGCTTCAGTAAAAATTTAATTTAGCAGTACCACACTGTTTATCGGGTGTTTCGGTTTGGTATTCGTCTTCTTATAATATATACAGGGTGATTCTTTTAGGGCCTACATTAGAAAGTTTTTAACTTCTAATAAAGTCAAAGCTTTAAAATTTTGAATACGATCCAAATCGACCATTCTGAGTTCAACTAAATTATTTTCAAAATGGCTGAGCTTCTGAAACCACGAAAAATTGGCGCCAAGTTTGAAATTTAAAATCGTAACCACACATTTTTATTTCATATTTGAATTCACCTACTCAGGCTGAGTAAAATTTACTCAGTAAAATTTTAAGTTTTTGGTACTTATCTGTCATAGTTTTTGACATATGTCAATTTTTTTGTTAAAATTTTTATTTGCAAGGGTTTATCTAAGATATCACAGCTCTTGAACCCTTTGCGATAAGTGAATAATTTTTTTGTATTCGATAATACCCAAGGTTTGAAGAGTTTTCTAGAATTTTCAAAATTGTCAACTGTCAAAATTTATGGCTAGTATGATTTTTTCAAAATGGTTTTCAAGAAACTGCTACAACTCAGTTTTTTCAAATGGAACGACTCTATTTTTTTAACGGTAGTTGACAGAATATCGATGTTTGTGGCGACTTTTATTAATATGTCCTATACCTATCTCTTACAGTTTTTGAAAAAAATCACAGAAAACTGATTTTACTTCGTAATTTTCATAGTTAATCAATTAGACCTTGTAAAATGGTCAACAATTGTCAAACTTTAATATTTTATTTAGTTTTTAGCTGGTTCATTATCGAATAAGCAATAAAACAATAATATTTAATTATAATTTATTATACCTTAGTGAATTATGTAAAGTAACTCAGTCTTCGATCGAATTTTGAACTTCTTGAATGAAAATGTGAACAAATAGGACATTTCTTTTAAATAATAGCACAATTTTATCGTATTTGTCAAAAGTTCACTTGAATAAAAATGAAAATAATGAGCCAAAATTCTGTTTTTTGCGAATATTTCAAAAACAGTAAGAGATAGATACAGACGATGTTATTAAAAGTTTGCATAAAAGTGATGTTCTTTCGATTGTCATTGAAAAAACAAGGTCATTTTCCATTTGAAGAAACTGTTTTATAATCATTTTTTAATCATTTTCAAAAAATCGTAGTAGCCTTGAAATTTGACAGTTGACAATCCTAAAGACATGGGTAGACTTTTTAATTCATTTAAGATAATTCAAAAAGAATTATTTATTTATTGTGAAGGGTTCAGGAGTTGTATTATTTTAAATGAACCCCTGCAAATGATAATTTTACCAAAAAAATAAACATATGTCAAAAACTATGATAGATAACTACTTACAACTAGGGTACATTTTACTCAGTTTCAAGAGGCGAATCCAAAAATGCTTAAAATTAGGTGGTTACTATTTAAAATTTTAAACTTGGGGCCAATTTTTCGTAGTTCCGGAAATTCAGCCATTTTAAAAATAATTTAATTCAACTCATAATGGTCGATTTAGATTGTATACAAAATCTTAAAGCTTTAGCTATATTAGAAGATAGAAAGTTTCTAATGTAGGCCCTAAAAGAATGAGCCTGTATAGGGTTGCTTGTTTAAAAAAAAATCACCCTGTCTTTGGTTTGGTATAATTTTTTTTATAAAAATAAGAAAGTTATTAAGGGGCGTATACCAAGCTAAAACTGGCCTAGAAAATTAACAAAGTACGTACTTCTTTAAAAAAAATATACGAGACACCTCACAACTTGTATATCATCTAATTAAAAAACTGAACAGAAAATATCGGGAAACTTTTTGCAATGCTATATTGAACTGAAGCGAACATTTCGACGTGAGCATTTCAACTTCGAAGTTAGCCAAGACGTGTCACTATTGCTTCGAGAATTCAAGCTCGAATAAAAAAGTGGTATATCCGCGAAACGAACGCACCTATAGACAGATCCTTTGGGCACTAATAAAGAAACGCTGACCGAAAATGTACGTGAAGTTAAGTTTGTTGGGCGAATTCGTGATGTGATCCTTCGGAGTGTGGGTTATCGCCGGTCAATTTCCCAGGACATTCCGTACGGTCTTTCCGCACCAGATATGTCGAATATGAGCCTATTTAGCGACGCCCATCATCCCGACGTTGTTAACTTTATGAGACATCGACCTTTTGTCGTTTTGTTGCGAACGTCGCAGCATTTCGCTACAAACGAAATTACTCGAATCCTTTGCCTTATTGTTCTCCATATCATACCTATTATTCGGTCTTAAGTGAACAACAAACAATGATAAAAGTGTAATACTAAAAATGTTTGATAAATAAGCGAGATGTTATTCCAACCAAGCAACTTTATTAAGAAATATCTTCAAGTAGGTATTTTCTTGTTAGGAGCGAAACGATTCCCGAGATGAAATAACTTTTCTGCACAACGGTACAAAATTACGGTTTTGTGCAATTAGGTTCGCAAATTTTTCCAACAAAATAATGTTGTTTTATTGCTTCAGGCGAAATAATAGAAAATTTAAAAGTCTAGGAAAGGAAAGCAAATAACTCACAGATTGTGATTTTTATACTAAAAAATAAACACAAAAAGTTATTAATAATACGAGTGCGAAAACACAAGCTTAAAGTTCGAGGGCTGTCGTTATGCAACGAGCGTATGCGAGTTCCGTACCTAGACAATCTAGAACATTAAGCGTTTTCGCATGAGTATTGTTCAATTTTTTTTGTTGGAACATTTTAATTTAAAACATGTTGCTATTATTATTTTTCTTTGCCCACGATTTGGTGCATATGGTTTTTGTTTATATGCTGTCAGAAATGCACAGCCACCTCTAATTTTTTTTTCAAATGTAACGGTATGTCAAGTGACACCTCGTATCAAAGCCCACTTCGCAAGCAATACAATGGTTTGTTTTTTGAATTTTTCCAAAGCCTACGTAATAAAAAAATAAGACCAATTTTATAAGTTGTAATGGTTTTCTAAAACTTAATTAAATTTAAGTGTTATTGACAGCAGCTTTGTTTAAGTAAATATCGAAGTTAAAGCTTAACTTAAAGATTAACATATTATATTGTCTGTTATTACTTATTAGTATTATAAATTTTTTTCGTTAGATTGCACTGCAATTTATGTTTAATGTGTTAAAACCCTCGAGTTTATGGTCAATATTTTTCATTTAAGTTCAACAGAGATGTATTCATGTCGCCCACTATTGATGTGTCGAAGTTAATAGATACACATAGAAGCACAATACTATCGTTGGCATTATAAACTATTGATGTTGATGGAGTGCTGAATTGATATGTGTTAACACATGCCTTTACATTACCTATACGTTTTGTGGTGATATGGATCAAAGCAAGCTGATGTTTTATTAAAATTCCTAATTTTGCGAATGGCAGATTAGCAAATAATAGACAAGGTTATTAATACACCACTTGTTGTGAACATTGCTAGAAAAATATTTCATATTAAAATGTTAGTTAAATTTCTGTGGAATTGTGTTTTTTAGAAGAAATAAATTTCTTGGGTAGATTAAAATAAAAACGCCTTTTGTGAGTATTTTTTCTAATATCAAAACTTCATTAACAATTTTATTTTTATCTCGCCTAAAAAAAGACTTTTCATCAGGTTATTTTGATAGAAAGTCAGTATAAAATCTACTTAATTAGTGCTGTACGTTTAAGGACAGAAATTGACTATTACGAGAAAATCGGCGCAATGTTCTAAACAAAAATGAGCTTCTTGTATTAAAAGTTTTAATAAAAATCTGTCATTAGAAGTATTCTCATATCTAGTGAAGTATTCTCAAGATTGCGACACTTCTGATTATACTGGAAGTCGATATCAACTTTAATGTAACTTCAAATACGTACACAAATGAATAATTTTTATATAACTCGCCCTTATTGTGATTTGGATTATGAGTTACATATTTTAAGGAGTTTTCTTTATACCTAAAATTTAGATATTTTCGAAAAAAAAAGGATTTTTTTGGAATTCATTAGTCACAGCTTTTTTTGCATTGTATTAATTTTCTCAATTTATTTTGTTTAGGAAAAGTATAACAAAGTTATACAAAAACAGTTATAGTTATTAATGAATTAATAATATTTCCTGTAATGTCCAAAAATAAAATTACTTTGAAAACTATTAAACATATAGGTCTGTTAATACAGATCGATGTAGAATTCATGAGTTCTTTTTGGTTTAGTAAAAAAATAGGACATTTCATTTGAGAAAATTGAGTTTTGAGGAATTCAATTTATTTCTCCAAACGTTCAAAATTTGGGATTTCTTAACTTCCAGAGGAAAAATCTATGCTCTTTTTCAGTTAATACCAATTTCTAGCGGCATCTTGGAAATTTTTTCATTGAACGGGACCTATAGGTTGCAAATTTTCAAATGAATATCCTTATTGGAACTATCATTTTTTTAGGGTTTACACGTTACAGTCTGCATGTAGAAAATTATTCTGGGAATATTTTATCACCAGCAGGTATTTTAAATTCTTCTTAGGTTTGAACTTGATAATGTATTCATTTTTCTGAGTTTAATAATCTTGCTAGAGTACTGTTTTTTTTTGTTTATTCACATTTCACTGCTCTAAACTAAAATAACTTTTGGCCTCCTTCTTATTATTACGAAATTATTATAATCAGTATACTTCTAAACTGAAATATAATAACAAAAATTGTGTATCACTTAAATTTCTTTGTTGGAGAGATTTTTTTTATAAATCATGGACTTTACTTCAAACTACAATTGTAAATTTAATGGTGGCCACAATAATAATTTACTACAAAAGTTACAGTTCATTCCAAAACACAAAAAATATTTAAAAAAATATTTAAAAAAAATTTAACCAGTTCCATATTAATAGCATTTTTCGTTGAAGTTTCTTTCTTTTCACGTTCTCCACTGAAGTTTAAAACTAAAAAAAAAATCATTATCATTGCTTCTAACGATGTTCTGACTATTTCCCATTTTATCTCTGGGTAATATTCTAACATATTTTGATGAAACTTCGTCATGTTTATCAATACTTTGTTAAGGTTTTCCCAAAAAAATCTAAGCGGTAATCAAAAAATCTAATTTTTGTAAGGACATGTTACTTATTTCAGATCATTATAAGAACTGAAGTCGTTTTTATAGGTATCTATGTAAAACAAATAGATATGATTCAATTGCGTAAATACAATAACGAAACAAGAATTTTTGAATTTTTACAAAAAAAATACAAAAATCATGGAAAAAAATTATACTTGGTAGCAAAAAACCGAAAGCAGATTCAGCACGTTTAAGTATTTTGGACGGATTTCTTTTAGAAGCTTTTTTAAATTTCTTGGATTTTCACATACATACTATACCTTGGTTGTAGACACTTTTTTAGTTGGTAACTTATTTTGAGTTTTTGTTAAAATATTAAAATTTCCACCTCCCAATAGCGGACACTTCTCCACAACGGACAATTGAAAGTTTTCTGTTGGTGTCCGTTGTTGGGAGGTGTTACTGTATTGAATTTTTAGAAAATACAAAAATTGCGTAAATGCAATAAAGAAACAAAAAATACAGAAAACATCCCTTAACGGACATCTCCGAATAACGGACACCTCTTCACAACGGACATTTTTGTAGGAACGTAACCAAACCTATATTAAAATTTCCACCTCCCAATAGCGGACACTTCTCCACAACGGACAATTGAAAGTTTTCTGTCGGTGTCCGTTGTTGGGAGGTTTTACTATATTGAATTTTTAGAAAATACAAAAATTGCGTAAATGCAATGAAGAAAAAAAATTAAAAGCAAAACATCCCTTAACGGACACCTCTTCACAACGGACATTTTTGTAGGAACGTAACCAAAGCTATATTAAAATTTTCACCTCCCAATAGCGGACACTTCGCCACAACGGACAATTGAAGGTGTTCTGTCGGTGTTCGTTGTTGGGAGGTTTTACTATATTGAATTTTTAGAAAATACAAAAATCTTGGTAAAAAAATGTACTCGTAAACTTGGTAGCAGATTCAGCACGTTTAAATGTTTTGGACGTTTTTTTTAAGCTTCAAGTTTCTGAGTTGGTTTTTCAAATAAATACTATACCTTGGTCGTAGACATTTTTAAACCATATACTAAGCAAAATCATTTCTTCTTTACTACTAAAAATGTTAATAACCAGCTTCCTTTGCAAGCGATCAGGGGATATTTTTGTGGCACCATAAGAATATTTACTTAAACTTTTTTTGTGTCTTTTTAATGTTCATTTTTTAGTAGAAAAAAAAACATCTTAGCGCCTATAACTTACTCCCTTGTTCATTAAATGTTTTAGTTACGTTTTGTTAGCAATATTTGACTGAAAGTCCCTCACGTTTAAAAACTAATCAAGAACTTGATCGACGTGGAAACCGAGTTCGGTTCGAATAGTTTAAATCGAACGTCAGTGTCTCTCCGAATTACGAACTGTGAGAAACTAACTCTAATTACAATTCCAGTACTCTATTAGAGGTTTAGCCACCGAGCTGGACGCAGTACCATTTGTTGGCGTTCCAATTCCACTCTCATTATTGCAATGCATGATATACGTGCAGAAATTGCTGCCTGAATTAAATATTCGACTAGGTTGGTTGCATAGTGCCAGCCTTACGCTCCTAACCGAGCCAATTAACCGAACTGGAAGCTGTAATTTGATGGTTAATGAAACTTCGATGAATAAATACTAAATCAGGAGGTGAAATTCCTCCAACTATGAGAGGGCAAGTCGTCGCTTCAAAATCGGGACAAAGCCCCAGTTCAGCGTGCAGTTCCTTATGATTAGGTTGCGTAAACAGCCTGGAACGCATCTATGAATATGGAAACGAAGGACGACTTCAAAGATCCAGTCCTGGAAGCGACTAACGAGCAATCACGTCTTTGCAGGACGTTCGCTCGCTGATTTAACTTTAATATCTTGAAGCTTGTTAGATACTTTACTAACGACGGGAAGTTGAAGTGTGTAGGTTATAGTTATTAGTGTCCCCGCTGTGTTTAAGACTTCGGTTCCCAAGCTTATGTTTGCTCTTAAACAATCCACAAACTCGGTGGGATGACGACGCCAAAACAACACATTTGTTATTTGTAATTATTAAGGAGACGGTTTTTCGCTACTGGATTTATGTGCTACCAACACGGAACTAATTAAAAATAACACTTTCGCCCTGAAACTTAAGTTTCTTGACTTTACCGCCAAGACGTTACAGTTTTTTCACAATGTTTGGTTAAAATGTTGAAAAGCACAAGTAATTTCACAAAATATTCTTACGAAGCAGAGTTAGGTGATGAGACTGATGGGATAATTATGTAGAAAAGATAATATTCAAAAATCAAACAACATTAAAGTCATATGATTTATAATTTTACAGGTATAAGGGAAATAAAAAAAACATTTGGTTCAGATAAGATGAACTAAAAATTAATATTATTATTAATACGAGTGTGAAATCACAAGTTTAAAGTTCGGGGGATGTCGTTATGCAACGAGCGAATGCGAGTTACATACCTAGACACCCGAGAACTTTAAGCGTTTTCGCATAAGTGTTATTAAAATTTTTTTTTGTTGAAACATTTTAATATAAAGCACGTTGCTATGAGAAGCGTGTTTTAAAATAGTGAAAACATTACTTTAAAACATATTGCTATGGGAAGCGTGTTTTAAAATAGTGAAAACACGTTGCTTTTGGAAAAATAGTGTTTATAAGCTTTCATTTTCAAACGCTCTATTTTAGTAAATATACGTCTTCAGTGTGAAATTTTTGAATTTGTTTGCAATTTTTCTTGAAAACTATGAATTTTTTGTGGGAAAAATATATTACTGCAAGAGCTTTTCAGTGACAATAAATTTAATAAGGTTATGTGTGGTAGTTCCAACGTTATTGCTTGATGAATATAAAAACAATACGGACACCCACTTTTCAAACGCCGATTACGGCAAAACTATTCGAAAATGTATAACTATATTAATGTAAACCAATGTAAAATGTTTTGGCAAATCGATTGACGTCAAGAAAATGGCCAAATTCACGATAATTTTTAAGATATATTTATTTTTTTAAATTTTTGATTTGTCAATTTTTTTTGGAAACTTGAAAACACTAAATCCAAAAAAAAATTAACGTGTAAATGCTCGTATCTTCAAAAATTCTTTAGAAAAACTCGAGTAATCCAAAAAGACAATAAAAAACATAGCTTTTCATTTGACATAATATATAAGGTATAAGGGAAATAAAAAAAACATTTGGTCAGATAAGATGAACTAAAAATTAATATTGTTATTAATACGAGTGTGAAAACACAAGTTTAAAGTTCGGGGGATGTCGTTATGCAACGAGCGTATGCGAGTTACATACCGAGACACCCGAGAACTTTAAGCGTTTTCGCATAAGTGTTATTAAAATTTTTTTTGTTGAAACATTTTAATATAAAGCACGTTACTATGAGAAGCGTGTTTTAAAATAGTGAAAACATTACTTTAAAACATATTGCTATGGGAAGCGTGTTTTAAAATAGTGAAAACACGTTGCTTTTGGAAAAATAGTGTTTATAAGCTTTCTTTTTCAAACGCTCTATTTTAGTAAATATACGTCTCCAGTGTGAATTTTTTGAATTTGTTTGCAATTTTTCTTGAAAACTATGAATTTTTTGTGGGAAAAATATATTACTGCAAGAGCTTTTCAGTGACAATAAATTTAATAAGGTTATGTGTGGTAGTTCTAACGTTATTGCTTGATGAATATAAAAACAATACGGACACCCACTTTTCAAACGCCGATTACGGCAAAACTATTCGAAAATGTATAACTATATTAATGTAAACCAATGTAAAATGTTTTGGCAAATCGATTGACGTCAAGAAAATGGCCAAATTCACGATAATTTTTAAGATATATTAATTTTTTAAAATTTTTGATTTGGCAAAATTTTTTGGAAACTTGAAAACAGTAAATCCAAAAAAAAATTAACGTGTAAATGCTCGTATCTTCAAAAATTCTTTAGAAAAACTCGAGTAATCCAAAAAGAAAATAAAAAACATAGCTTTTCATTTGACATAATATATAAGGTATAAGGGAAATAAAAAAACATTTGGTTCAGATAAGATGAACTAAAAATTAATATTATTGTTAATACGAGTGTGAAAACACAAGTTTAAAGTTCGGGGGATGTCGTTATGCAACGAGCGTATGCGAGTTACATACCTAGACACCCGAGAACTTTAAGCGTTTTCGCATAAGTGTTATTAAATTCTTTTTTTGTTGAAACATTTTAATATAAAGCACGTTGCTATGAGAAGCGTGTTTTAGAATAGTGAAAACATTACTTTAAAACATATTGCTATGGGAAGCGTGTTTTAAAATAGTGAAAACACGTTGCTTTTGGAAAAATAGTGTTTATAAGCTTTCTTTTTCAAACGCTCTATTTTAGTAAATATACGTCTTCAGTGTGAAATTTTTGAATTTGTTTGCAATTTTTCTTGAAAACTATGAATTTTTTGTGGGAAAAATATATTACTGCAAGAGCTTTTCAGTGACAATAAATTTAATAAGGTTATGTGTGGTAGTTCCAACGTTATTGCTTGATGAATATAAAAACAATACGGACACCCACTTTTCAAACGCCGATTACGGCAAAACTATTCGAAAATGTATAACTATATTAATGTAAACCAATGTAAAATGTTTTGGCAAATCGATTGACGTCAAGAAAATGGCCAAATTCACGATAATTTTTAAGATATATTTATTTTTTAAAATTTTTGATTTGTCAAATTTTTTTGGAAACTTGAAAACACTAAATCCAAAAAAAAATTAACGTGTAAATGCTCGTATCTTCAAAAATTCTTTAGAAAAACTCGAGTAATCCAAAAAGACAATAAAAAACATAGCTTTTCATTTGACATAATATATAAGGTATAAGGGAAATAAAAAAAACATTTGGTCAGATAAGATGAACTAAAAATTAATATTATTATTAATACGAGTGTGAAAACACAAGTTTAAAGTTCGGGGGATGTCGTTATGCAACGAGCGTATGCGAGTTACATACCTAGACACCCGAGAACTTTAAGCGTTTTCGCATAAGTGTTATTAAAATTTTTTTTTGTTGAAACATTTTAATATAAAGCACGTTGCTATGAGAAGCGTGTTTTGAAATAGTGAAAACATTAATTTAAAACATATTGCTATGGGAAGCGTGTTTTAAAATAGTGAAAACACGTTGCTTTTGGAAAAATAGTGTTTATAAGCTTTCTTTTTCAAACGCTCTATTTTAGTAAATATACGTCTCCAGTGTGAAATTTTTGAATTTTTTTGCAATTTTTCTTGAAAACTGAATTTTTTGTGGGAAAAATATATTACTGCAAGAGCTTTTCAGTGACAATAAATTTAATAAGGTTATGTGTGGTAGTTCCAACGTTATTGCTTGATGAATATAAAAACAATACGGACACCCACTTTTCAAACGCCGATTACGGCAAAACTATTCGAAAATGTATAACTATATTAATGTAAACCAATGTAAAATGTTTTGGCAAATCGATTGACGTCAAGAAAATGGCCAAATTCACGATAATTTTTAAGATATATTTATTTTTTAAAATTTTTGACTTGTCAAATTTTTTTGGAAACTTGAAAACACTAAATCCAAAAAAAAATTAACGTGTAAATGCTCGTATCTTCAAAAATTCTTTAGAAAAACTCGAGTAATCCAAAAAGACAATAAAACACATAGCTTTTCATTTGACATAATATATAAGGTATAAGGGAAATAAAAAAAACATTTGGTTCAGATAAGATGAACTAAAAATTAATTATATTATTAATACGAGTGTGAAAACACAAGTTTAAAGTTCGGGGGATGTCGTTATGCAACGAGCGTATGCGAGTTACATACCTAGACACCCGAGAACTTTAAGCGTTTTCGCATAAGTGTTATTAAAATTTTTTTTTGTTGAAACATTTTAATATAAAGCACGTTGCTATGAGAAGCGTGTTTTGAAATAGTGAAAACATTAATTTAAAACATATTGCTATGGGAAGCGTGTTTTAAAATAGTGAAAACACGTTGCTTTTGGAAAAATAGTGTTTATGATCTAGGATTCAAATATTAAAAAGAAGGCTTAAAATATTGCAAACAAAAAAATAAAATATTACAATCATCTTCAAACTTAAAAAATGTTTATATGTTACAATTTTAATAAAATTAAACATTTCTCGGAATCTGGAGAGAAATACGATGAATTTAAATCTTATCGTCTTTACACAAAAATTTTGACAGAAAAGTGATTAACCTGTAATTTGCTAACAAACTTAAAATTTTTATATCATATTTACAACACCTTAAATTAATTCTCTTGAATATTTTCTTTGTAAAGATAAATATCTTGGAAGATAAAATATCATTACAAAGTTCAGCAATTTTTTTTCTGTATTTTCCATTTTTTAGAGAAATTAAAAAAAAATCAAAGCTTTTTTGTTAATTTAGTCGTAATAAGTATTTTTTTGTAAAAATATATCGAATAAGTAAGCCTTAGTTTTCTGACGAAAAATCTGCAAATGTACTAAAATGCAAAGCTGTAGCTGAAGATTTCATTGTGTTATCAACGGAATAACAAATTTCAGACTTACAGCGTAAGTTTGCTCAATTTTTTCGTAAGGGTTTCTACGCTGTAATTATTTTAAATAATGATTACAGTGCATGTTGTTGATCTATCAGTCACATTAGTTTAGCGTCTTTTTTTATTCATTCCAAATTATTTCTAACTTTACGTTTTGTTCTGTAATTTTAGTCTTGTTTATTTGTTTTTCTAAATTGTCCCAGTATTACACAATGTCTGTTACTGCAAAAGTGTCTAATATTGTTATTGATAAAATTCCAGGTCCTGTTTTGTTTGAAAGAATTAAAAGAGTTATTTGTTTACAGTTAGACAGTAAATGTTATTTGCATTATTTTGGCAAAGTATCTCCGACTAAAAGTTACACTGTATGTTTTATAACCGGTTGCTAAAATTGTAAGCCTTTCAAAGTTTGGATTTTTTTTTATAGAAGTCGTTTCTTAAATTAACGAAAAAATTAAATAAGGAGTCAAATATATCAACCCACTCAAGCACTTTTTTTATAATTTATATCCAGCATTTTCTTCAGAATTTGCTAATATTTCAATTGTCACACAAACAATTGAAAAATTTGGATGCTGTAGACAGTTATAGACAGAAAAAAATGAAAGCTGACTAAGTAGTAAAGAACATGTAATAAAATAACATACGGGTATTTATTAAAAAAAATTACTTTTCAATGAATCAGAACTATCGTAATTGGTTCGAAATGTATAACCTGCTCACATACAAATTTACAAATAACAAACGTTATCTGATAAACGTGTGGGCAACCTCTTTCCGTAACAAACAACACAATTACACCTTGTTTCAGATCTATAAAATAAATTGGTACTTCGTATCTTTACAAATAGTAGAATTTCCCGTTCTTTTTGTCATTGTGCAATTATTTAAAAAGCAGTTATACATTTCATTGTCGTTTTCTTTGTGCAGTGGTTATTCTAATTTTTCTTTTGTTTCAGGTTAGTAAAACAGTCTGATGTCCTTCAGTTCATTGGTTTTGTAAGTATGTAGGTATTCTGAATATTATTGAGGATATTTCTAAAACGCAAACCTTAATCTTCACGAAATAAACAGTAAACACACTGATGGTCCTCTTTTCAACAAAAAATACATTTATTGCATGTTTATACACTTTTTATAGTTGTGGGTTTACGTTCTTCGAGTTGATGTGGTCATTCAAAAGTATAGATAGAAAAACTGACGGATATATTTCTTTGTTATCGTAAAGGTAAAAATCACAGAAAAATATATGTGATGAAGCTTAGAATTCTCAAAAATCCTTCAAATTATAATCGAATACTTATTTTTAATAGTTACTGAGAAAAAAAAATAGTAAAGGTTTGGTACTTCTGTATGTCAGTTATTTAATGAGCTAGCGACCTAAATTTTTTCCAAATAGTGATATATGCCAAAAGGCTCACATAATTCTTTCCTTTGCTGCTTTCAGTTTTTTAAAAAAGGTTTACAAACCTAAAATTTTGAAGCTTACGTGCCAAGAAGTTCAGTTAACCATAATAACCAAAAAAAAAATTGAATTTAATTCTGAACTGTGTTTGCACATAGAAGTATTTTTCATTAAATAATCGACGAGTTCTGTGCACATTTTTTGAGATTCTAGTAGATGCAGAAAAAATTAATAAAACCCAGAGGTTCGAACAATAATGATTTTTACATTTTTTTGTTTTTGTGATGTGATTATAAACATTAATACATTTCTCATTGGCAAGTAAAAATTAAACAAATATTAAATATGGGGATACTAATGTAAATTGGTGCACAATTGAACTGTCTTTCATTTAGTGAAATAAAAATTATAAAATTTTATTTGCTAGAACTGAGTTTGTGTTTTTGAAGTTCTTCAAATGTATTTTAAGAATTTGGGTCTTGTTAACTTGTCTTGGAAATGTGAAAGCTTCAAAGAATTAAGCTTTCTTTTTCAAATGCCCTATTTTAGTAAATATACGTCTCCATTGTGTAATTTTTGAATTTGTTTGCAATTTTTCTCGAAAATTATGAATCGAAGGGCAGTGAACTTTTTTGAGAAAAATAGTTTACTACAAGAGTTTTTCAATGACAATTAACTTAATAAGGTCAAGTGTTGTACTTCGCACGTTATTGTCCGATGAATATAAAAAAATACATACACCTTTTTTTCAAACTTGGATTACGGCAAAACTATTCGAAAAAGTATAACCAATTTAATGTAAACCAATATAAAATGTTTTGGCAAACCGATTAACGTCAAGAAAATGGCCAAATTCACAATAATTTTTAAGAAGGTATATATCTTTTTTTAATTTTTGATTTGTCAACTTTTTTTGGAAATTGGAAAATACTAAAACAAAACAACCATTACAAATATTTTTTAAACTCGAGTAATTCAAAAAGACAATAAAATACAGTTTCTCATTTGACATAATATCTCGAAAATATCATCATTATTAGAACACACAATAATTCCAATGTGGGGTTGGACGTCAAATGTTATCTATAAGTTGTTTTTTTTAATAAATCCAATTTGTTTCATTAAAATATGAAATAAGCTGCCTTTAGAAAGAGATTTCTGTTAATAACATTTTGGTCTTCAGCCTACAAATTTTGTTCCTGTTAAAATTATAATCTGACGTATTTAATATTTTCCCGTCCATTACGCTAGAAATATTACTATCAAAGCTATGATGCAGCAAACTACATATTTTTTACACTAACAGCGAACCCATTAGCGTAAAAACCGAAGTTAGAAGTAGCACCATTAATTAAGCCGCTTAATTAACCAGGTTTGTTTTAATAAAGCGCGAATGTATTTTACTTTCAAAAATTATTTAAATTGAAACACAAAGGCAGGTAAACTTATTATTTTCCCCGATACAGTTACGCATAACTCATGATTTACATTTACTTTTGTTCCCAACACATTAGACTGATTAAACCCTTTGGATATGGTGTGTTTTACCATATTTTTCGAGAGACATAATGAGTGTAGAATTACGCAAAACAACAGCAGCGTGATTTTGAATATTATCTCGTAATTGAATTTTGTACGCACCTAAATGGATTTTGTCAATTTGTATTTTCAAAAGAGGCCCTTGCTGTATTATCTCTCAGGAAATTGATCAATTTGCACATTATTAGGTTTGGTTCCAATTTTTGCTAAGCTTGTGTACCAAGTAAGTATTTATTTGTTAACATTTCAGTAAACTTGCGAAGAATTACTTGCACACCATATGTTCGATTTCAAATAAAAATAAGAAATCGTTAGACGAATAACTTTTCAAGTACCTGTCCATGGCAGCTGCTGCACAAGTTATCCATTATCGAGTAATCTCTGAGATACAGATTTCAGCTTCTTACTTTTTTGATTATCTAGCTTATTGACACAACTGTAAAATGTTTGTAAAATGCAAGACAATCAATATTAACATCAACAGGTAACAATATCGTGCGCTGTAGCTTTGATGAAAAGCGCATTTATTTTGTTGAAGAGCAGAAAGTCACGTAAGCTTCACCACTTACTCACAAAATGTTTAAACATGTGATTGGTTGAGAATTTTTTGAAGGCGATAGAGGGTTAAATAGAATTACGCTCATAACGAAAAATCGATCGTGTAGTAAATGGGCCGTCGCAGATGTTGCAGAGTCAGCTGGGAGGCTGCAAGAAATTGTCAAAACTTAAGCCCAATTTAATTTCGGTTTTTTCTTAATTATTTCGTCAAGTGTCCAGTTTTATGTGTCAGACAAATGTTTGTGCGGACCTACAACTTCTAATTAATGTTAATCTTCAATTAACTTCCGGCTAAATATTGTTAGACCGTTGTTCTACACACAATTAAAATGCAAATGAACGTAATTAAATTGGCTTTAGCCATTTAAAAATTTTATGGTTCTGTTGTGAATAAGTAAAACTTATGGCATGGTGTTTGAAATAAGGACTTTAGGAGACTTTTCCAACGTGCAATTTTTAAGGACTTTTCTTAAAAATCGAAAAAATTTTTTTTCAAATTTATCACTATTTTATTTTACATCTAAAGATTTTTGGTTTCTCAGGCTTCCAGTATTTCAGTTTTTTACTTTCTTAATTTTCCCATTCTATTTTATATTATTTATTTCCTCAATTGTTCAGTTTTTTGTTGTTTTATTATCTTATCTTACTTTGCAGTTTTAAAGTATTTTAGCTTCTCACTCTCTTAGTGTATTGATTTTTTATTCAGAATTTATCGTAGTTTCTCTTTTCCAGTTTTTTCATTTGCTTAGTTCTCCAGAATTTCAGTCTCAAGATATTTCAATTTTTTGTGTTTTCAGTTTTTTAGCGTTAAAGTTCCTTTATCAATGTTTGAACTCTCCCTTTAATTATATTTTAAATAATTTTTAATATAAAACATTTATTTTAGTTTTTATAATTTAATTATTAACTTTTCCAAACCACAGTATAGTTTTTAATTAGTTGTGAGAAAGCTCTACTTTTCTAGTATTCTTCGTTTTCGTGTATAAATTAGAATAAAAGTCTATTTTTATCAAAAAAAAAAAAAATCAAAATAATTTAAAATCTAAGCAGATACGACATACTATTTGCATCTACAGCGAAAATTTATTCTGTAAGAAAGACCGGCCCTAAAACCGGTTCACTGGTGTCTCATTTGTCCCAAGAATGAGTAATTGACCAATAAAAATATTAGAATCACCTCCTACTTGTTTTTCTGGTGCACAAAAAACTGCACTTCTAACTGTAAAACAGACCAAGCATAAGGCTTTCAAAACTGAACAAAAAATTGTTGTTTAATTATTTAACTTTTTTGAGTTATTCAACTTTCAACAAACTTCTTATGTTCTCAGACTTCCAGTCTTTTAATCTCATAATTTTTTGGTGTTTTCATAACACATTCTTTAAGTTTATTCTTTGAATTTCAGTATTTTAGTTTCTTTCTTTTCCATATTTTATATTTATTACCTAAATTTTTCAGTTTTTTGTTGTTTCGGTGTCTTATAATTTCAATTTATCAATTTGATAATGTTCTTATTTTGCAGTTCTATAGTTTTTTTTTGATTTTTTTGTCTCTTAGTGTATTGTTTTTTTTTTCATACTGTCATGTTTTACTTCATTAGTGTTTCTCTTCTTCTGAAGATTTACAAGCTCTTGCAAATGTAAAGCATTTTTTAGTCAAGCCATTTTGAAAAATGACAGTAGACCTGTCACTTGTTGAAGCAACTCGTGAACTGTGCTCGTAAATAAAGTAAAAATTTTTGTAAAATGTACTCCAGGAGTTGTATAAAAATTAGTTAGTGACAAACTAATCAAAAAATCTTGATAATAAAAAGAAATCGAGCTTATTTTACAACAGCAAAGTTAGGGCAATATTTGGGTTCAACATTTAATTAACTTCTTTATACAGGTTGGCTACAAAGTATGGATACAGTTAAAGAACGGTTTAATAGAGAACCTTGAAATTGGGGAAACAGATAAAAGTGTTTAAATACTATCATCTATAAGCTTTTTCAAATCCTTATCATCACTTATCTTGAAAATATAAGGCTAACTTGATTTTTTTTAAATGGCACGAAGGGCCAAATTTAATCATTTTTAAAAGAGCATTTTTTTTCTGAATTCAGTTATGTAACTTAAATCCAACCTTTACTTTTATTAAAAGGTAAAAAATAAAAATTTAAAACTACTCTGGAATAGTAAAACTAAGTTAGCTTTGAAAATACTGTTATTAGCGATATCTGTCACTTGTATATTAGCCAAAAATTAAACTTGGGTGCAATAGTTAGTTTAATGGTTGGTACATTTAAGTAAAACTGAGCGGAAAAAATTCTCATGTTGGTCTATCATGGAGACAAAAAGCCAAACAGTTAGTAGAAATCATTTTGAACATCTTTTGTAGCATAAAAATTACGTATTTCGTGTTTAAATTTTTTTTTCAGTTAAAAGTGTTATTTTAACAATTATTTTTAACTTTTACTTATTTTTTAGTCAATGTTCAAACAGCAAAGAGCTAACGGTAGATAAGACATTTCCAATGAGGCTCACAAAATTTTACATTGCTCAAAATTTTTGAATTTTTTTTAAGTTTCGATTAAATTAAGATATGCATTATAGATCTCAGAAAAAAATAATTTTTTCAAAATACTAAATTTGACCCTTGTTGCTATTAAAAAAAAAACAAGTTACTCTTGTATCCGAAGAACAAATAGAGATAGAAATTTAATAAACATCTGAAACGATAGAATTTATATACTCTTAAGTATACACTAAATTTCAATAAGTTTTAATGAATAGTTTTTATAATATTTAACTTTTAGCGACCCTGTATGTAATAGATAATTTTAAGTTTTTGACAAAACACAGTTCGTGTTGTTTGTATGTTTTTGTAATGGAATGTATTGCAATTAAAATTATGTTTTTATTTTTTCTAAATTAGTAGGAGTTATATAGTAGAAATTTATAAAAAAGTTCTGTTCTTCTACAATCTAAATAGGGTTTTGAACTTCCTAAAAATCCGATCTCTAATCATTGATTATAAATAGGTGGGAAACCACGTACTTAAAAAACGTAATTGTAGTTTGTTTTCCTACTGGCTTAATAAATTATTTATGATTTTTTGAACATTGCTTGTGGAAACTTTATCTGTGATAAACTCCATCGTCTGTCATAATGCTTGGTAAGAGCATGTAAAATTCTTTGAAGCCTTTTACAAGTTTATGTCTTTCCTTTTATATCGTTTTCACCGTTGGCGCCAATGTTTCAGAAAGAGAAGGAGTTATTCAGAGATGACTCCTTTTGAATATGAAACGAGCTTTACATTTGTCCTCTGGTATTTTTCTTTTGCATACATATTTTACGGTTCCCTTATAAGCTTACGCGGCAAAGACAAAGGATTTCCTTATTTTCTATTTTTGAGACGCGGTTCGGATTGGCGTAAATTTGCATTGGGGATTTTTCACTGGCGACAAATTTTTCAGATGTCAGATATATGATGAATTTTTTTTCTAAAACAATCTATTTGCATATTCGCCCGGTTTATTTATGTAAATAGAACTGTGACAAGTGTGAGGTTTTCATTTGAATCTGGAGATGAAAAATCGGGACGGGTCAAAGCACTGCGAAAAATATCATTAATTGTATTATCTTGCTCTAGTAGCTGCTAACTGTAACCTCGTTACAGCGCATCCGAGGGAATCCGTCTTGATTATTGACTTGTAGTTGAGAGAGAGAGCTGGAAAACAATTTATGTTGGAATCTTCGCACTCATTTCTAGCAACATGGATAATTTTTAAATTAATTAGAACCGCAACCCACGTTTTGTAATGAAATCATAAAGTTGCGAGAACAACGTATTACGGCGGAACTTTTGATACAATTATGTTTCACGGCAGGAATCGGGAGCTTACATTCATATTGATTCCGAATTGGAAAGTTGCATGTCTGTTTCCTATTACCAGATAGGAAACATAACGTTTTGTTTACAGATTTATACAATTGGGCTAAGGCGTGTTTGCTCATGTTTTCTTTTGTAGTGATGGGTTTTTCGTCCTTTTGTCATTCACCTTCATCTGTTTCATTAAACTGCTATTAAAAGATTACATTTTTGAAAGAAACAAGGGCGAGCGTGACATCGCCACGTTTGTCTTTTAGATGGTATTTGCGTTTTTGCTAGAAACCGCAAAGTATGATTACAATTTTTTGAAACTTTTTCGCTAATATGAACAAATTAAATAAGCTTAGGAGTAATTTATTTTAACTTTCTCTTGTTGTTAAATTAAAAATGGATATTAATTTTATTTTTACGTAAGTTTACATGTTTTTGAAATATCTGACATTTGAATAATTTTTGATTTGCACTTACTTTTACAAAAATCGATTACTTGCTATTGTTAAGTGTTGCGAAAAAATATTTGGGTATTAGTGAGAAAAGCTTTGATTTGTTCATAAATGCAAAAAATGCCTAATTAACAAATAATCGAAATTTAATGTTAGGTTTGGAAAACGAAATGTCCTAAAAGATAAATAATCAAAGTTTTTCAAACCTAAATTTATCTAATCATTTAATTATGTAGTCTTAATAGAAATTGTCGTTTATTCAACAAGAAATGTTTTATAAAATCTATGCTAAATGTTGCAATGTTGCAGAGTCAACAACATTTGAAGTTCTTCAAACGTAACCTTATCATGTGGAATTTTTTTAAAGATTAAAGTCCAAATAAAGATTTGAAAATCTTTAAAGATGTTTATGTGTTTGGCCGTGATTTTTGACCGATCTAAACATAAAAAAAAACTTAAAAGCATCTGAACTGAAATATAAAAGATAAAACATTTCTTAGAATGAAAAGTGTTTTGGAACAACTCGTTTAATCCAAAAGTGCTATAGAAACATAGTTTTTTGATATTTTTGAAGTTTTTTGACTTTTGCATTTCTACTTACGGAAAGTTATACAGTTTCTATTATTTGTGACAAGAAAAAATCTCGATGAACAATTTTCGCAATAAATAATCTTTAATATTTAATTTTTTCTCCGGAATTTCTATTGCTTTTTGTTTTATTTATGTTATTTATTTTCTTCTTGTTTTATCTTCAGTTATTTTCTTTTAGATTTTTTTAGTTTTTGTACAGTCAATTTTTGTAAATTTTATTTCTTTTATTTATTCATTGAATTATTTATTTTTCTGTTTATTTAGTTTTTAGTTGTTAAGATGTTGTAAGGTCAAATTGGAACTGTTAGACTTCGACTCCCGAGTTGTGTTTATAATTCTAATTAAGACGGGTTATTATTATTATTATTATTATTATTATTACAAAAAAAGGTATTCAAAAGACAAAATTACGTTTGAGAATAGAAATGTACCAGAGAGACGGAGAAGTTTTTTTAAATCTAAGTCCTAGTATATTTAATAAATTTATTAAGGATTTGCAGAGTTTGTATATAACGAAATTGTAGTCAAAATTTGTCGTTTATTTAACCAGAAATATTATGGAAACAATAAGGAAAGACCTAAGCTTTGTCTTATCAGTAGAAAATTTAAAAAAAAAACATTGAAAACGCCAAAACTTACTAAACTAGTTTAAAAGATAAAGGTACGTTAGATAATGGAAATGATTTAAATCTCAAAGATATGAAGAATTGAAGTTTTTTAAACCTATATTAATTTGATAAATTTACTAAGTTTTCTGATTCTGTATAAAAAATTGTAAACATAATTTGTCGTTAATTCAGCAACACGTATTAAAAGAAATAATAAAGAATGACGGAAACTTCGTTTTGTAAGAAGAGTTACTGAATTTTTCGACAAATCCAAAATTGATAAAAAAAACATCAAAACTTAGAGGAGAGACTGAGAATTTTTTTCTAGAATATAAACTATTTTTAAACAACTGGAGTAACAAAAAGTTAAAAAAAGTTGAAACTTAGATATAAGAGGCTGCCAACTACTTTTTTAAAATGTAAATTATTTTGAAATAACTGAACAAATCCAAAAGTTCAATAAAACATAAATTTTTAAATATTTCTGAAAAATTTAGATTTTGTTTGACTTTTTTGCATGTAATTAACACTTAGGCGTTTGAAAGCGAAAGGTTTGATTTTAGTTTTGCTTTATCCACAATTAATATAATTAACAAATAGGAATTCAGAAGATAAGGTTAATACACGAAAAATACAAGTTTTTTAAACGTAAATTTAGTTGTAAATAGTAAACAGAATTGGTAGTTTATTCAACAGTCAATTTTAAAGAGAAATAAGAATTCAAAAATTTTCAAAAACTTTTCTTAGAATGAAAACTGTTTTAAAACAACTGGAATAATAATCCATAAATGCAAATAAAATATAGCTTTTTATTTAAATTAGCACAAAGTTTGTACTACTTCTGAAAAAAGAAAAAAATTACAAATATTCAGTTTAGGAAAGTTACACTTTGTTGAAGTTTTTCTGCTTCCATTTCGCTCTCACGTGGAGCGCCAAAGTGGACTTAACGTGTTTAAATTTAAAAGTGTTTAAGGCTCAACTATTTTAAGCCGCTTACCTACTCTTATTTATTTTGTTTTAGAAAATGTGACACTGCACTGACCTGAAATGTTAAAACAATACAAGTCTTCGTGTCCAGACTGGATTATATTTATGAAATTTGTGGGACAAAAATTTAATTAAGTTGAAGGTTTTAATCAAGTAAATTAAATTTTTCTTCTCAAAGTGTTATTTGCTGTTTGTAATACGTGGAGAGGTGAATTCAATTTTTTTTCATTCTGTAATAAGAATGCAATAAATATTTGAATGAATTACAATAACCCGGCGCATCCACCATTTTCGCACCGTGATATTTCATACCTTTGAACGTGTTTGCGGTCGGCCAAAAATTTCACTCATCCAGGTAGGGAAACAAAAAATGGGAAATTATTTATTCCCACAACAGTGTTACTGCATCACGAACCAAAAATATTTTGCTATTTAAATGTTTGCATGTGTAATAAATTTATGGATAATAGCTTAACGTTGCTTTGTAGAAAATATATAAAGTTATCCAAATATTTGAAAAGGATTTATACCGACATGATTTGTTAAGCGAATATAAAAGTTGAAGCAACATGCATAAATCTGCTGAGTCAGCCTACTATACGACGATAATATTCAATCAGTAAAACCATCAGTGCGTATAAGCCGTAGGCGCTCAATTATTTATTAATTTCCTCTGCCATCTCTTCCTTGCATTAGTCCTTTCCTGGGTCTGGGTGTCGGCATTAACTGACCAACGCATGTTTACTAAGCCTTAAGAAATTCCGCTCCTCTGACAGACATCTAATTACGTTTCAAACAACCAAGTCATAATAACGTGTAAAACTTTAATAAAGAACAATTATTTGCTGTGAAATTGGGCACAAAGTTTAGTTTGTTTAATTTTTTTGGACGAAAGCACATAGTTGTGGAGAGCGACCATTTAGCCGCATTTTAATCAACGTCTGTCGAATAACTCTTGCACCTGAAAGTTCATTTGATGATCATTAACTCCTGATGGATTAAATTTGAGAGTTATTGCATGAACTTGTGCAATTTATAAATGTATGTTGTTGGAAACTCAAAATTACATATGTCTGACTGGTCGCAGCGTCCATCAAAAAGCACCTTTGTCCACATTTATAATTAACTTGTTGGAATAGTTGGGCATCTGCCTAATTTGAGGAAGTTTTCAGATTTGGATTACACAGGTGGTCCAGCTCAACTTTCGTTTTCTGTAGCTTAGTTATTATTTTAGTTGGGGTTTTGATATTTTATAGATATTATTTATATACTCTAGTACATATTTCAGGAACATAACTCCATAGCTCCCATCTTCTATAGCTCAGTTATTACTAAAGATGTGGGTTTTTAATATTTTTTAAACGTTATTAATACTTTAGAACGTATTTCAGGAAAATATTTTTGATTATACAGAGTTTTCTAAAAAAGTGTGACATCAACATAAGAATTTTTTTTAATAGCGTGCTATAATTTTTTGTGCACATTTTGATGCCTTCCTAGCTTTTTACAGTGTAATAAATTAAAATGTAAAAAATAACACTGTATTACTAAAACAGTACTAAGAACAAAGTAGCATAATATAAATAAATTATGACAATATAAAAAATACATAATAAATGTATTATTTGAAATATAAATATAAATAAAATCATTGATTAGATGACGATTATTATTTTTTTATTATACTTTTATAACTGTTACCTATTTTATCTATGTCGGTTTAGATGTTGATATTGTTAAAACATTTGATATACAAAGTTTCTAAAATTAACCTTTTAGCTTCATTAGCTTAATTATATAAAAAATTGATGTTGTTATAATTAAAAGAATGCCCAGTTTCAGCAGAGTGTTTAACAAGGCCTGAGTGTCCTGTATTAGCATTGAATAAATTATATTTATGTTATTTTATTCTATTTTTAATATGTAATCATTAGACATTAAGTTTATTTCATTTCTGTCTTTAACTTTGCTAAATTGCAAATCATACATAATATTAATGGGTTTCCAAGCTGGTGTTATGCTTAAGTTTTTGTTAATGATTAAATTTGAGTTTTTGTTTGAATGATAGTTCTTTCTAAAAATATTTTAATTTGTATACAGAGTATTTCAAAATAAAATACCCAACTAAGTTCTGTTTTTTTTTAATAAAAACCTCAAATTTTTGTTACATTTTTGAAATCGTAGCTAAATTGTCGATATAACATACTCTGTTTTCTAGAGTTATCTGTCATAGTTTTTGACTTATGTCAATTTCTTTGTAAAAAGAGCGCCGTGCAATGACCTACAGAAAAATTTATAACTTCAGAACTATTTAAGATAACTTAACCAATATTTTTCCAATAAACTCCTTAAGCTTCAGCGCATCCTCCTCAGTAAAAGTGAACTCAGAATCCATATTTCATCGCCTACTACGATTTTTTGAAAATGACAAACTACCAATGGCAATAACTCGATTTTTTCAAAAGCAACACCGTAAACTTTATTGCATCATTGAATGGCATTTTTATGAGCTTTCTGTCGATATCAGGTGTATGGGGTCTAATTTGTAAAATTTACAACATTTTTCCGAAATAGAAAATATTGAAGGTATTTTCGGTAAAATAGAGGATCAAGCAAGCCGTGGTCATAAAAATTATCATTTCTATATCATTCTCAAAAGAATATTTTTTAACATATTGTAAATTTTAATAGAAACAGGAGTACATAACAAAAAACAATTTTAGTAGTCTTTATAAAAACTGGAAAGTATGATGAAGTATGAAAGGGCTACTTATAAAAAATGCACAAATAGGTCACAATCGTGTTCCACACAAGAATTTAAGAATTTTAGCAAGCAGAAGATTTCCGTAATTCTATTTCTTACTTGTTAGAGGTCGGAGCTCAGATACCAGAAGAATAGCAACTTGTGTAAACACAATGGTGTCCTATGTAAGCATTTTTTATAAATAACCTTGCCTGGAAACTTTTACATTGTTTTTTGTCCGTATTCCTTGGTTATATAAAGACTAATAAAATTGTTTTCTTTGTCATCTACTTCGATTTCTATTAGAATTTCTATCACACTTCAAAATTTGGTAAAAGATACTTTTTTCAAATTGGTATGGGAATGATAAATTTTACGACAATGGCTTACTCGATCCTTTTCTTTCGAAAAAACCATAAATATTTCTTATTTCGCAATGTTGCTTTAAAACAAATCGAGTTTGCCTTTTCTAATTTGTCATTTTGAGAAAATCGTAGTAGGCGATCAACTCAAAGTTTGTTTTTATTGCAAAGGATGCGCTAAGACTACAGAAATTCAGTGGAAAAAAGTTAGTTAAGTTATCTTGAATGGTTCTGAAGTTATGAATTTTTCTACGGCTCTATTTTCACACATAAAATGACATAAATCAAAAACTATGACAGATAAGTCTAAGAAAAAAGTGCGTTTTATGGACAATTCGATTTAAAATATGAAAGAAAAAGATTGGGGTTTTCAAATTAGTTGGGTATTTTAATTCCGAACAGCCTGTATACAAATTAAAATATTTTTAAAATGTGCCTTACTGACGACCCATTGTTTAAAAAAAATCAAATTGATAACTTGCCTAGAAAAAAGTTGTGGGCCACCCTGTATTAAAAGTCCAACTTTACTCATAACTGAGCTGTAGATGACGGAAGCTGAGCTGGACCAGCCCGTATTTTCGTTGTGATATTAAAATTCTGTGTTTAGTGGCGGGTATGATCGATAAAGTCTGGCATATTTTATGGAAAATGTTGCAAAGTTTAATCAGGTAAAAATTCAGCGAGAAACTTAGTTTTAAATCATTTCCTAGTTAATATCAAAACGCACTTTATCATTTTTGGTCTTGAGAGTTTCATCGAACTATTGATTTTCCTCACCGTTCTTTCCTTTTGTTTGCGATCTTGCAGAGTATACGGTTATTATTTAATAAAAGCTTCGTTGAGGAGCAAATAGCCGTGAATCTTTGATCTTATCTACATCTTTGACCAAGTATAAATATTCAATCTTTTGAGAGCTTGCTGGAAAATTGAGCGTTATTAATTTTAGATCACAATAGAATAAGTAGATAAATTGGGCTAAAAACGACAGGTGCGACTGCTTGAAGCCCTCCAATTACTTGCGGAGCAACTAAATCTGCATAAATAAACTAAGGGTGCATCTACCAGACCCTAGTTAACAAATCTCTTCTCATTATGTAGGAGGTAAACAATAACACATGCGGAACTTGTCGGCAACTTGAATATTGTGGAAACACTAATATTGTTGCGAGTCGCTATCTGGCACCGGTTGTTCCGAACTTCTCACTAATAATCATAATATTCGGTGCGCAGGCTTGCCTAATCACTGTTTGCCGTGGAATATGTTCAACTTTGTTAACTAAAAATGATGAAAGTCAAATACGTCTACTCGAGTTTGGAAAAGAATCGGTTTTGTGTGCGACGTGAAGCCGTCTTGTTGAAGGAGGCGATTATTATTTTTGTTTTTGTTTGTTTCCTTGCATTAGCTAGAATTATCTTCAAGTCTACAGTGTGTTTCAGAAATGAGTTAACTGATGTTTTTTTTAATTAAACACCCTATATATTTCATTTTTGTATTTTATAAACTTCTATTGATCGATTCTGGTTAAGGTAAGGTTTTCACCACTGGCACTGTATAGAGAAAAGTTCAAGCTTAAAACTGTACTAGGTGTTGAGCGAAGATAATAAACGAATAAGTACTTTAAATTTGATTAACTTAAAATACGAAATAGAACACTTTTTGTTTTGTTCCTCAGAGATCCACAAACAGTCTTACTATAACATGGAGTTTCACAAAATAAAAATACATTGTTACCATTATAACAAACCATAGTAACTCGACGAATCAACATTCTGTTAACAATTACTTGGGTTATTTACTATAACAAAGGGCGAATAATAGCCCAAATACTTATAACATTAAAGTTAATATAAGCCGAAAGTTTCAAGTTTCGACCAATGATAACAGTGTTTAAAAATAAATATCTTTTGAGAATCAGTAATTGTTAAGATTTTTTAGGACAAAGTCGCTAGAGATAATAAATAGGGTGTTCTATTTAAAAAATTTAAGTTATTGTTTTTCATTTTTGATTTTTTTTTATTTTTCTTCTTTTTGGTGTAAACATTATAATAGTCAATAATGGATTTTGTCAGCTGGCTGGCTGCTGCTTTCAAATATAGAAATTCAGAATTTGTACAAATAAAAGTTTGTCATTTGTCATTACTTGTAACAATGAAATTACAATCAGTAAGTGTTTAAGTTGTTCACAACTTTAGACTTTTATGTTTATGCAATATTATTATTATTATTATTTTCCAATCTATTTTAATTGTCTAATTATTGTTAAAAATTTCTATACAAGATAGTCCCTGTAGTGATTAAAATACATAAAAAGAATTGATAAATTTTATACAATAGCTACTACTGTTTATTAATAATAGAAAATCTTTTTGTCTTTTTTTCCCTTCTTTTCTTTTCTTTTTTTTTCTTCTTATCTTTGGTTCTCTTCTTCTTGATTTTTATTTTGTCTTTCTTAAGTCCTGGTGGCTTGGAAATAATTTAATTTTGCTGAAGACTGGGGTTTCTATGGAACTGTTTGTAGTGCACTGAGATGGACTTAAAACTGAACATAGAAAAATACAGTTAATAATGTTATATGGGTTATTAATTATTATGTAATGTTCAGCGAAATAAACTCTTTACCATATAATACAGATGATCTCTAAAATAGAAATCCACTAATGCGTTTTGTTTTGAGTTTTTTTAATTAAAATTTAAAATGATGAACTTTTATACAGTTGCTCTCAAAAACTTTACTTTCAATAACATTTTAATGGGAAGCTACTATCTTTTTCAAATAGTAGAAAAACGTTCATTTCTTTGTAATTGTCTTCTTGTCTTCGCTTTTATTATTTTTATTATTGCTTATATTTTACTTGCTTTTGGCTTTTTTTGTCTATCTTAGTGCACAGCGGCTGGGAAATACAGTAAATACATAAATAGAAGTAAAAAAATTCTACAGTAGCTCTCGAAAGCTTGTTTTTTCTTTTTTCTTTGTTTTTCCTTGTTTTTACTAGCTAGGATTTGCTTTTTAAATTTTTCTTTTTCTTTGTTTCTTTTCTTTGTATTTTTTATTTTCTTATTTTGGCTAAAAAATATTGTAAATAAACAGAATTTAAAAATTGTATACAGCAGTTTTCGAAAGTTTCTGATATTTATAGAAAGCTAAACTATCTTTTCTAAATAGTAGAAGAACTTCCGTCTTTTTTCTCTTTCTGTTATTGTTGTTATGGCAACAGCATCAAGGTTTAGAAGCAGAAATACAGTTATGAATGTTTGAAAACAGTGCGTCATAATATAAGTTGTGTAAAATAAAAACGTACTTAAGTAAAACTTATGTATTATTGGAATTACAATGAAAATATTCCTCGAAATCATATAATTCACAATTAAAAACTCTTTGAGCTTTCTTTTAAAGATACGTACATTTAAATTACAAAAACAAGTTGGCAACTTTTTATAAAACTTAGTTTCTATTTTTTCTAATAGGTTTTTAGGATTCCAAAATTTCTCTAATTTTCACTGCACACTTGAGGATTCGTCTAGAAATATTTTGTAATTATAAAAAACAAATGGAACACCCTATTTTTTGTTGTGTGTCTGAAAGATTAGTAAATAGACTTTCTAAAGACTTGTAGTTTTAATAAATGAAAAAACCTGTGAAAAAAATATTTGACTTTAAATCCCAGACTTAGTAACAATACACATGAAGATTCTAATTTTTGATTGGTTTATAGTTAAATTAAATATCTTTTGACCTGACCTGACCTGACCAATCAGTAAGAGACATGTAATTGCTAATATCATTAGGACGTCCATTTAAAAGTATTTTAGTATAGAAAATGGGGCGTTTTATTTAATAATGTTATGCTCATAATTATTATGTTTTCTTTTAAGCTGATTAATTTTTTTATTTTTGGTCAAAAACATCGTTAATGGTCAGTAACTTAATAGTCAACTCGCTGGAACACCTTGTATAATCTACAATTGGCAAGTGCCCTAATTGTTTACAAGTTTAGACCCTCTTGATGTTTACTGCTTCGAACCAAGAAATATACAGGAATTCAAAAGTTTGAAGGATAAAGAGAGAACTTACGCCACTTATTGTGGTAGTTGGGTGTCGGTTTTATGATTTATTAGGTATTTGACCTAAATATAATACTTTAAAGAGCGCAGAAAATGAAAAATGCTTACTTTTTCTTACGTCATGTCAAATACAAGCTGGGTTTTTACCAAATATGTATTCCAAACGATCGATATTTTATGTGAAAAGTCTTGATCCAGTTTCCGTTTGTAGTTAAAAGCTTTGCTCATTAGAAGTATGGAGATTTAAAAAAGTTTGTTTTTCGGACAATTGTTTACAAAAGAACATCAAAAAAGAATATTGAGATCAAAGAACCTCATAATCATTGCGTGAAAGCATCGACATACAATGAAAAACTGTTTGTTGTATCAATACAATAATAATGTCGCTTCAAGGGGAAAAGTTCTAGAGTGTGGTTTTCCACCGCAGACAGAAGCAATATTCTCTTGTAATCAGCTTTGGGTTTTAACGTTCGAACGAAACTTGATTGATTTGAGATTACTGTTGAAATTTACAATTTTTTTATTTTGAATGAAAAGGTGTATTGGCTTTGCCACCTTTTCACACTCCGTAATTATTGTGAACTTTTACAAACTGTGTTTGAGAAAGTTTCTAGTAAAATAGCTTCTAAAGAATTTCATATAAAATTTTACAACTTTCTGAATTTATTCATACAAGCTCAGAAATGTCGCAGTTGCGAAAAAGAAACGCTTTTCATAAAGTCTACACCTAGGAACGTTTCGTCTCGAGCTTGAAACAATTATTACAAGTGACAAAATAATTGTGCAAATTGACAATTTTTCTCAGTTTTCTATTGTGATTGTAGTTGTAATAAAAATGAGCTTTTAAAGCACAAGATTATTTATCTTATCTCGTTCCAACATGCACATCGTTGCCTTGAGGTAAAATTCTAATGATATGGAGGGCTGATTACAGAGCAAACAAAGGGAAAAGCTCGCCAAGGACTTCGAGGAACTGGAAAGAGGTTCTATCCATTTATGTCGTTTAGTCCATTGCATTCTAAATCATGTGAGTCATCGTTGGCTCGTCTTTTGTCCTTTAAATTGAACATGAAAGGTTAAAAAGTGTCGACTGAGATACGGTTATCTTCGCTTCCAGTAGGGGAATACGGCGCATTTTCCACAATGTTGGCTGCAATGGGTGCAATCAATACAGGGACGAGGTTCACTCAGCTCTATTCCAATCCGAAGATAATTCAGTTTCCAATGTAAATGCATCCTAGCGAACACGACCGAACCGTTTCTAAATTGCTATCAGCTCATATGCTGAATCTACCCATCAACGAGCTTTTTTTCTAACTCTGCGACTACATAATTATGAATGCCGTTTGATGTCTCAATTTGAATTTTTAGCCAGCTAACGATCACAGGGTTTACTTCTGATTTATAGGCGACACACGCGTCAGCGGGACATTTTTTGTAATGTTCCGTTACCGTTCTTTTATACTTCCAATTAGAGAGGCAGTGATTGGGCGGCTAATTAGCACATTCGCTTCGAAATTTAGTTAATGCAAGAGCTGAGCACGATTCGTATTCATGTTAAAGACAATCAGCGAGATAAAATAAATTGTTTGTGCTAAAACCGAGCAATTCCACTGATATTTTGATTTTTGGACTGATATTTGCTAAAGAAAGAACTTGTTAAAAGTGGAATGGAATTATTCTTTTTTTGAAGATGCAGACTAAAAGTTATAACTTAAGAGTCTTGAAGGAAAGGTGGCAGTTATGCGCATCCTTCTGACTGCGCCAATTAAGGTTGTAAAAATTATGACTTGAATTTGTGAGAATAATAGAATTTAAAAAATGTTCTTAGAATATTAGTTTTGCTGAAAATGCACAATAAAAGGTAAAGCTTAAGAATTTTCAAGAAAAGGAAATAGTTTGGCAAAGCCTTCTGACTGCGCCGATTATGGTTGGAAAGAACAGGAAAATGTTCTGAAAATATTACTTTTCTTGAAGATGCAGACTAAAAGTTAAAGCTTAAGAATCTAGAAAACAGGTAGCAAAATAGTTCTCACTGTTCCAGTTAACGTTGTAAAAAAATAATACTTGGTTTTTTAAAAAAAGTCAGATTTTTTTTAAATATTATGTAATTTTCGTGAAGAAGCAGCCTTAAAGTTAAAGCGTAAGAATCCTAATGGAAATGAGAAAATATTTCGGCGAATACTTCTGACTGCGCCAATTAACGTTTTTGATTTAAAAAAAAATTAGAAAATGTTCTAAAAATATTAGGTAATTTTCTTGAAGATGCAGCCTAATAGAGTAGGAATCTCAAAGGAAGTGAGAAAATATTTTTGTGAATCTTTCTGACGGCTCTAACTAACGTTTTAAAAAAATAAGACTTGGTTTTTTAATAATTTTATAATAAATTTTCCTAAAATATTAGGTAATATTTTTAAAGATGCAGCCATAAAGTTAAGGAGTAAGAATCTTAAAGGAAATGAGAAAATATTTCTGCGAATATTTCTGACTGCGCCAATTAACGGTGTAAAAAAATAATACTTGGTTTTTCAAAAAAAAAATAATTCTAAAATTACATATTACTTATCTTACAGATGCAGACTAAAAGTTAAAACTTAAGAATCTTGAAGGAGGGGTAACAAAATAGTTCTGCGAATTATTCTCGCTGCCCCAATTAACGTTGTAAAAAAATTAGAGTTGGTTTAGCAACAAAAATAGAATTTCAAAAATATTTTTATATTAGTTTTCTTGAAAATGCAGAGTTAAAGTTAAAGTTTAAGAATCTTAAAGGAAGTGTGACAAAAATTTTCTGCGAATCCTTCTGACTGCGCCAACTGGCGTTGTAAAAAAAATAAGCCTTGGTTTAATAAAAAACAAATTCAGAAAATGTTTTTAAAATATTAGGTAATTTTCTTGAAGATGCAGCCTAAAAGTTGAAGCGTAAGAATTTTAAAGAAAGTGAGAAAATATTTTTTCGAATTCTTCTGACTGCGCCAATTAACTTTGTAAAAAATAAAATTTGGGTTAAAAAAAGTATTTAGAAAATGTCCTAAGAATCTTTTTCGTTGCCCCAACTAAGGTTGTAAAAAATGAGACTTGGTTTAGTAAAAAAATCCAGAATATGTTCGTAGAGTTTTGGTTACTTTGAACATGCAGACTAAAAGTTAAAATTTAAAAATCTTAAAGGAAGAGTGACAAAATAGTTTTGCAAATCCTTTTAATTAAAATTGTAAAAAACTAAGATTTGGTTATGAAAAAAAAAGGGAGCAGAAACATTTTTTAGACTAAAAGTTTTCTTGAAAACACAAACTAAAAAAATTAGATTTGATAAAGTGTTCTTAGCATATTAGTTCCTTTGAAGATGCAGACAAAAAGCTTAATAACCTTAAAATAAAGGTGACAAAACAATTTTGCAAATTTTTTTACTCTGTAAATAAAGTTATGAAAAACAAGATTTGGTTTTGTAAAGAAAATTGGAATTCAGCAAATGTTCTTAGAACATCAGATTGCTTGAAGATATATACATACTAAAAGTTAAGCATTTTAAAGGAAGGGTGATAAATAGTTCTGTGAATCCTTCTGACTGCACCAATTAAGTTTATAAAAAAAAGAGTCGGTTTTACAAAAAAATTTTTTTGGTGACATGAGCTCTCTGTTTGTCTAATACTCGTATAGTTATTGTTTTTGGGGTAGAATCTGTCTCTTTGCATGTTCACCAAATTGCAGTACCAAATATTTTTCCCATGTTGTTTATTTTTACCGAAACATCTTAAAATTAGAGAGACTTGCCTGTCGTGAAAAGGATGGTTCTTTATTGATTTTTTCATCAAGTATTCAAATAAAAATTACGTGTTTTAAGTTTCGATCAAATACGGAATTATTAATTAGGAATTAAACTAGGTCAACGCAAAGGGTTGAAATTAGCCATAAAACTGTAATGAGACTGCTGCAGTATTTACTTATATTCCGCATAAATAATCGATGCCTCAAATTAATTAAATATGCAACAACAATTGTATAATTTTTAACACGAACTCACGGGAATACATTAAACTAAAAGCAAACATTGCGTTGTTTATTTCCTAATTACATAGTTGAATAAAATAAATAAATAGAATGACCATTATTCCGATAGAAACAAGCTAAAGCTATCAATTAAAAACTTGGAATTGCTTTCCTCATTGCGTGCTTGTAAGTTAGTTGTTCAATATTTAAATGAAGTGAACTAATTTTTACTAGTTATCATGACTAAAAAATTAAGTAAAATTTTCATTATCCAACAAACTGCTCATTTGCTTTTACGACATAACACGTCATGTTATTGGATTATGAGCCGTTGGCTGGCTCCTAGTTAATGGGTTAGATTAACATTTTAACCCTTATTTTCCGTACAATATCATATTGAAATAAAACACAACTTTTTTAAATTTTTTCGCATTTTCTCCAATTTTGTTTTAACACCTGTGATATGAATGTAGTGAGATGCAGAGAAGCAATAATGCTGGGACGTTGGCCTTACAAATTTGATATACAGCTTTTTCGTGAGTAATTTGAATGATTTATGTGGAGATATTACATACACCTACTCGTTCAGGTAAGAATAAATCTTCCTAACCCGATCATGATTTTCTTACGATACCAAGGTATCGACAGCATTTATTGCTTTATCAAAATGTGAAATCAAATACAAAACACACGTTTTAAATTAAAACTAATATCAAGGGTGAGGTGAATATTGGGAGAATATTTCTTGGTGGTTTAGGCAAAGGAGCAGGAAAGTGTCGCAATATCGAATATATCGTTGGATCAGTCACTCGAGAAACCTAATTTGCATGCGGTCGCAGGGTTGGAAATAGTTTTAGTTTACCGATTTAGATTTTTTTCACTTTTATTGCAATGTTAAAAAGCAGGCTTGCTTCATTAATCATTTATCATGTAGAAAGTAAGGCTGGGTGTAAAGTGCAACTTAATTTGATGTATACGCTGGAGGAACAGAAAATTGTCCGAATGATTGATAGGTTTTAAATGATCACTTATTGATTTTTCCCATGAAAGGGTAAACCGTTTTTGATCGAGAGCACATGTTCGTTTATGAATACTTAAAGCACAAGTATGTTAGGTAATTTTGTGAGTTTTCTGCTTAAATTAGGTTAACATGTGCACATAGATGAGGCTCTCTACTCAAATGTCTGCGCCATGTTGGGATCATAGCCGATAGTATTCTTGGTTTTAATCTTCCTGATATTTGTAATTCCACAAATACAAGCTAATTGGCGAATAATTAAATTCCACCGAGTTAAGGCACACACTATTGCACACATGGGGGCTTACACTGAGGCCTGTTTGACATTTTCTCTGGATCATAATTATAACTGTGGATATTACCAGACTGGTGGCAATAAAATTTAGTTATTTTACTCGATAGATTACGTCTTTAGTAATTTACATCTAACGTTAAAGTGTTGTTGATATAATGTTGTGTTTTTTTCCATATACATTTTCTCGTTACCCAAGCAATATTTCAATATCATTGATAGACAAATATAGTTTTTACTTCCGCCGCGTTTTTTGAGAATTATCTTTCACAATTCATATTTCTTGAGAAATTTTTTTCTTTTCTTTTAGCTTGTATTTTAAGTACCTGTTTACATTTACATTTACATTACATCAGTTGTTGAGCTCTTTTTTTAAACCTTTTTGTACTTCATTTTTTAGACTGACCTTTTCTTTTTCATATCTTTTACCTTTCTTCTTTCTCTTCTTCTCTCTTTACCTTTTAATATCCAACCGAATGCAGTTACTGTCAATCAATTCATACCTTTCTTGGTTAGACTTTCGCAGAATTTTGTATTATTTCAAACGTAATGTGAACTAATGTAGCGAAAAATCATGGTATAAATTGCTCCAGAGTCTGGGGAGTATGTATGTGTGTGTATCAATATTTATTAGACAACGGTATGTTCCGCTGAAAACTTGCGTAAACAGTTTGGAACCAACTAGTCGAGCTACATTTTGTGAGAAAATGCAAATGGTTTATTTAGCATTAAAAATGTTGTTGAAAAGAACAATATATTCCGCTTTTAGCATTCCATCTGGAAAAACCAAATGCACACTCCGAGCTTAATAACATTGTTTTTGAATATCCGAGCTAAATCTAGATAAATGTTTGAAAGCTTGTATTGTTGCGAACAATGGGAAAGGGTCAATCTGTCCAAGGCAGTGTTGCGTACAATATACGCTTTTTTGTGTTGTATTTCTTTACAGTTGAGAAAGTTAGTTTGAATGTTTATTTCAGTTACGTTGCGGTGGAGATTAATAATCCTTTCATTACATTTCTAATGAGGAAAATCTCCTTTATTCGACTAATGGTCGTTTGTAATGGACAAGGATTAGATCTCCTGTTCCATTCAAAACTTGCTTATTTCATTAGGAAACAGAAGTCTGTTTAATGCTAAAACATGGTCGGCACGATAAAAGTAAAATTACCTTCCAATGTACTAGCACGAATTAATTTACTTAAACCTTGCGTGTGGTAAGATGTTGGAAACTATTCTAAGTAAACCAGGATAATTTCTATAACTTTCAGTGGAATGAAATATTCCAATAATGGAATTTTCAAACTAACAGCAGTAACTATTTTTCTAAAAATAAAATGCAAATCTACGAAACCTCAAAGTTATGTGTGCATTAGAAGTGCACGTTTTAGGAATAATAAAACGGCTACAAATTTATAGTTCACAAAATAAGTGTTTCTAGAAAGCTGCATCTTCCACATTCATTGAATAGTCCGCTTTCTATGCACCAACATTAAAAGAAATTCCTTCACTCCTTAAACCAGGAGGAACTATTTCCCTAACTCTTCGACTTTGATGTAAATCAAGTGTTTTTTTCCACTCTTTTTTACAAAACTTGCATCATTATCTGAGCGCAATTGAGTTAAATAAACTTTGTAAACAATGTGTTCACATTTACCTAATGAAAATATCCGCAATTTAATGATCTTATTAAAGTCTATTAAAACAGCAGAAGGCAAATATCTGACGTAAATATGTGGGATTCCTTTTCTGCAAAAGGAGCTTCCAACAAGGCGTGAGCAAAATTAATTTTAGATTATTAAAGTAAGTAGTTTATAGTCTGTTTATGATGCTAGAAGGTAGTGCATAACAAGGTTAACAAATACAACTGGTTGTATTGTGTTAGCTGGTATTTGTTTGCTTATTGATGCAGCAAGATTCTTATTAATTTAATAAGGAGTTTATGAAAATTTTACCAGCTTTCGAGTACCTAAAAGTAGTTTTATTTTTCGCTAAAATACCGGCGTTTCGTAACAAGATGTGCAAAGTAGAAGGAAGTTCCTAAGTATCAAGTTTTAAGTAACGATCTCATGAAGCAATCAAAATAATATAAAGTGGGGTTAATTTTTGCATTAATGGGTTAGCTGACCATTTGTTCAATCAAGTTTGTTTAACTAACTGACAAAAATTGGCTGTAAACCAGTAAATCTGTAAATCTAAACTTTAAATTATAACAATGATTGTGCTAATTTGTGTAAAACAAGCTAAAATGCACAAATTTTATTTTTCTCCTACAATTTTATTTCACGCATTTAAAACACGTTGCTATGGAAAGCGTGTTTTGAAAAGATGTTGCTATGGGTAACGTGTTTTAAAATTATGTTTATAATGTAGGATTCAGACATTAAAAAAAGGCTTAAAATGTTACCAACAAAAAAATAATTATATTAAATGTTTTGTAGAAAAAAAATACATACAAGGTGTGTAAAAATGATTTTCATCTAGTTGTCGGTGCATTTCTTATGTAAAATCAACAATGCCGCTTCATAGAATTAGTAATAGGTATTAGGATATCAAATATTGACATTTTTTATTCGATAATAGTGCTTTCTTACACAGTTTAAATTTTAGTTGCTTTTTAACGTAACTTTTAAATAAAATCAAATGACAATTTGTAAATTTTACAACTGAAAGTCTTGGCATTTATTGACAGCGGATTCAACTGAGCCGAGGGGCACAATTTTTTACATGTAAACCAGTAGCAAAGTTAACTAGATGAGAATCATTTTAACACACATTGTATTATGTGCATTAAAGCATGAGCTTCACAGATGGAAATGTATACGTGAAAAGCAAATAGTTTGAACAGAAAAAGTAGTATATTACACTCGTTTCATAAAACTTAATTGTGGCACTATTTCTATTGGAGCACTCCTTTGTCGTGCTCCAAAACTATTCCTGCCACAATAGAACGCCTTATAAAATTCGTAGAATAATATACTATAAAATATTACCCAATATTATATTAATCTAAAAGTTTTCTTTAAAACTTTACCATTACTTTTCTATCTATTTATTTATATTCTCTTAGATTCGAAAAGTTTATATTTAAAAATGAAAAATACAAATATATGTAAAGTCCATTTTCTTCAAATAAAGTATGTAAGTTGATGTCTTATTCATGAAATTATAAGACTGTGGACCATAAAAGCAAAATTTAATAAACACAAACCTTCCATAAGCGAGTTTCGACAAGGCCGGATTATCGGCATTAGACAAATTGGTCTAGATAATTTGAAGAAGGTAAGGGTTAATGAGTGTCACACTAAATTTGAACATTTTCGGTAAACCACAGGGTAGATCATCACTTGCAAATTTATGTTAAAAGTTACCCATGTTCTCCCTACATGCGATGGATGTTTATGTGTGTAAACAGCTTTGCAGCTCGTAATAAAGACTAGATAAAGTGCGGAGGTTTTGAAGGAAAGAAACAAAATTTTCAACTTCGTGAGTCGCGATAGTTAAAATTTGTAAATAATATAATTGATTGATTCAGGACAACTTCTACCAATAGATGATTTGAAACAGTGGCAAAAAATTGTATCGGATATACGTGCCTAAACTGGTTTGTACCAAGTTGTGATCATAATTGGTGTAACAGTGAAATACCAACATAAATACGTGCAAGTTTGCTTATACATCAACGAGAAATGCTTGTGCTATATTGAATGAGTAAATTATATATACAGGGTGTCCCAGCCAAAGAGTGGAGAAGTCCATTATTGACGTTTGAATGTTAAAAAATTTATCTTTTTTACGATAGTCGTACAAACTAACTCCCTGACTCACCTAAAATTAATTTCAAGTATACAGGGTGTTTTCGACATTACCTACAACAGAAACTTATGTTTTTTAATAGAGCAACCTACATTTTTTTGCAATTTTGATGTAGCTTTTAACATTAATATTTTGTTTTTTTTAAATAATTTCTTTTCTTGGCTAAAACACGTTTTTTAGATTATAACATTAAACCTAAGAATTTCAGAAAAATAGAATTTTCAACATTTTAAATAAGAAAGTTCAAACTTAAAGAATATAAATTTTTTTCTGACTACGTTTAGAAATGGTTTAGACTGGCAGTCGTCGTCAATTCACTGTTTTTCTTGCTATGAACTTCAAATTTTTAAAGAGATGTCTCTGTAAATACAAGAATTTTACGTCTAAACTCTTCATTATAAAAATTTTTTCCTTAACTTTTTAAGAAATGGTAATCATCGATGAAAGAGAGAGAAACTGAACTTTTCCTGCCAAGTTTTACTTTTATTATTAACAAACATTTGGAAAAGTAGATTGTTTAAATAATGTTATCTACAAAATCTATGAGATTTTGGGAATTTGTCTATGCATTTACAAAATACTTAGGTACTTGAACCCAAAATTGGGTTTAATTTTTAGGAAAGTTGAACGTGTCGCTGCTTGGCCGCCTTTAGCATCTACGTGAACTTTAGATTCTGTTTCAAATTATAAAGTTATTGGAATTCACGATTTTGTTACGTTTTCCACACGAGAAGACTTTCAATATAATTTTTTGGAAAATTTAAAAAAACGACAGGGAATATGAAGGGTTCTTGATGACCAATTTTTGGGACGAGATGTTTAACTAAAAATTGTGACTGAAAAAAAGCATTTATAGTATTGAAGTATGTTTTAAATTATGTAATTAATATTAAAATAAATATCGAAAAATTCTGGAAATGTGAACATTAATATTTATAGGTATTTAATTATTTTCTTTTTTTAAATAGTAATTCCATAATTTCTACGTTTACTACGTCTCTGGTTAAATTTGACCTAAAATTATGTCATTTTATGCATTTGACAAAAATTATAACCTTGAAATTATTTTCGACATAAACCTCTGCCATACGTTACTAACAAAATTTTTATAAAAAAGGATGGGAAATATATTCCTTATCCACATAATACAAAATTGGCTCGGTTTGACGTTCAGTGTCCTAACTCTCCAATAAAGGAATTTTAGGTTTACTGTGGTAACAACAATGTTAACTTTTTAAGTGAAATATCTTTTTAATTATTAACTTTTGGTACTTGAAACTTGTTTTTAGAAAAGTTTAATAATTTTTGAGAAGCAAGAACAAAAAATAGGGTGTTCTATTTAAGTTTTTCAAAATTTTTAATTTTTATATGTTTCTAATTGTAATTCGCTAAACCATTGGAACAGACATTTTGAACTTTTCGCTTTAAAGTGATGAAAGTCCAGCTTTTCTATGATTCTTCGTTTTTGTGTAATAAATTTTTACATAAGACGTGTTAATTTAAAAAAAAATCCAATTATTTCAAAAACTAAGCAAAATCGACCAATACAAGTTTAGATGAAAATCAACAGTATTTAAAGCTACGTCCAAAAATGGAATAAAATTTAGGGTGTTCCATTTGAAAAAACATAACTATAGTGATTTTCTTATTATATTGGGACACTCTGTACATATATCGCAATAATATAGAAGTATGCAGCAGAAACGCAGCTATAATCTAAAATAAAGAAAGAGTCAATATCTGTAATAATAAACACGTTAGGGAGCTTTTTCGGATCGTTGGGACAGCTGTATGTACTCGTATTTATAGTCAAAATTTGTTGTGTCGTTGCAATGCTTTTTAATTCAAAGGAAAACATTTGTGGTTCGGAAGCTGTAATACTATAAAACCAAAATGAACGACTTGCCGAAGCAGCATAAAGTATAAATCCAACCACAAAGCCGCAGAAACAGAACATCGTTTCAGCAAACTAAACCCAAGCATCTGAAGTTGCAAATACCTCCAACACTAATGCACAAGTTATTCCGGCTATGTTAATAACGGAAATAGGGGAATAGGGCAGAATATCGTGTCCTTTAACCGAGTGTTTAATTGCATCATCCTGTGGTCAACTCCTTTATTACAAGGACCAGCGAATTATCTTCCCGTTAGGCTGTGTGGAAACTACCGATTAATTCGATCAACTAATGGACGGACAATCTGTCAGATCCTGGAACTGGGCCTGTGTTCAAAGTGTCTTTTGTCAACGGCCAACTATCATTACGTGACCGATCAATATTCTTAATTAATAATATCCATTAATTAATCAAAAGTAAACCCGGCGCTGGGTGTTGTGGTCAAGGGATTCTATTGAGGCGGAAGTGCCTCTCTGCTCAACCCTCGACCCAGATTTTGGCATTTTACACGAATTACGACGAATTAATGGGGCATTGTAACAATGACTCCATCGAAATTATCACATGACACCATGTGATCATTACAAATATTTATCGATGGATGTTCAGAATAATGCATTCGAATTTCACCCAAACACTTGAAATTTGTTTATTCTTTATTTTGTCTTCAATATTACAACATTCATTTTTTTATCACGAGAATATGTCTTTTTTGGGACGAGTCAAGAATAGGACATTTAATCGTCAAATGAAAAGTTTTACGAAAATTGCTTTAACAATTGTGTTTTTTCAAAACATTTAATTAAGTTATTTAAATTGTCTGTTTTCTGTCAGTGCGTGAAACGTAAAAAAATATCTCGTTTCACCTACTTATACAGCGTGTCTCACCAAAGACTTTTGAGCTTATGGCTAAAGCGGATGACAAAGACAATTATAATGAACACTATTTTTCAATTTTTAGCGATATTTGTAATCCAATGGTAAATCGAAAAATTAAATTCAGTCTTTTAAAGAATTAGAATTTGCGCCAACGGAACACTTTTTTGAAAAAAAAAAAATTTGATATTTTTTTATTAAAATTTCAAACAAATATTCGTAATACTTTTAAAAACGTGTAGTGGAAAGATGCACTGTGAGGATACGAGTAGAATGCGACCAAAAAACTAGAAAAATTATTATTAATTTTGAATGAAAGGCTAATATTCATTTTACTTTGACAATACAGCGTGTAAGGGAAAGGTTTAGCAAAAATTTAAAGATAGATAATGGTAAGACAAATCAGTCAAGTAAAATTTATGTAAATCAAAAATGCATAGTTTTCCCAAAAAATCGTTCTGAAATTAAAGTCCCAAATTTTGAGAACCGCTGAACTAGAATTATAAAAATTGTTGACAAAACAGCAGAGATAAACTAACTTCTTGGTCCACTACATTATTCTTCTACTTCAATTTGTGTTTTGTTATTAAATTTTACGAAAAAAACAATTTTTTTTTGCCAGGACCGGGATTCGAACCTCCCACACAAATAATAATAATAATAATAATAATAATAATAATAATAATAATAATAATAATTTATTCGTTCATCTTATCTATACACAGAAATTAAACACGTCACGTATGGATACTAATTAGGATATTATAATATAATTAAAAATAATAAATATAAATATAAACATAGCAAGTTAAACAGATAACAAAAAGAAGAAAAATTACATAAAAAAATGGTATAAACATGTCAGCCTTAATTTAGAAAGATTCTTAAAACGCCCACGCGCCACCATCTCCATGTCGTTTAACAAAAAAATTAACTTCTAATAAACTACCATAAACCACACAGTGGCTCTGAACAGGTGGGTTATTAAAAATTTCTGAGAAAAGTACGCACCTTTTAAAAAAGTGATATAAGGGTTTTTAACTCGTCTGATCGTGACAAATTTACATACGAAATATTGTTAAGCCATTCCCTAACACTCTGTATTTCAAACCTCGATCAACTAAGACTGGAAGATGTGAAAGATGATCTTTCTGTATCTGCTGGTATTCTTATACAGAATTATCGTAATAATTTTATGAAATGAGTTTAGTAATGTGTTAAGCATCAGTGTTTTTTTTTTGAAATAATGTTTATTTGTTACTTTTGTTAATATTTTTATGTGTTCCTTTTTCATTGCTCAAAAATGGCTAAATGATGAAAAGTTTAGAGTACTTTCTACTTTGGTAAAAAATCAATTTGTCATGAAGATTTCGTATTTTTGTGCAGTTAGATTCTTTAAAATACAAAGATTTTCTCGGAATATTTTGGAACTGCAAGCAAAGCCAAGTACACCTGTTTCCCACTTCAAGAAAAAACTTAACAAAAAAAAACTGAAAGGGATTAAAAAATGGACGAAACAAATAGAAATTATTCGTCTAATAATTTTGAATTCAGTATTTGCTATTAAATGCTTATTTTTTTCTCTACGTAAGTACTCGTAGATGAATTTCTTTTAAAATTATTTGCATTAAACATCATACAAGCATAGTTTGTTTTATAATACTTTTTGGATAATTAATGTTTTCAAATTTTTCATTTTTTAATACAGCTATTAATATTTTCAATTCTTTGATAATAATTACTACAAAAAATTGTACCAAAAAAAAATCGGGTGCATAGAGATACAGAAAAAATACTTAGTTCTAAAATTTTGCATTGCATCTGAAGAGAATAGTATAAAAGACAAACAAAACCAATCCTTTACTGAATGAGTTTTAGGTATTGGTGTTAAATTTTTATCTAGTCACTAAGGACTTTTTTGTAAAGTTTGTTAATATAGGGTAGGCCGTTTTTTCCAAAACCTAAAATACAGGCAAATGTTTCTCTGTCCAAATAATGAAACCACAATTTTTTTGTTGGTTACTTGAAACTGCATTTTTTCTATATCACTGAAAATATCTTGCTGGTGGCTAATTTTACAAAATTTGCGTTTTGATAACTTTTCCGTTATCGTATTTTGAAAACAAAAATACATTTGTGATCCTCAAGAAATGGAGATGCGTCGCTTTACCTTGGTTTTTTAAAATATTTTTTATTTTAAATTTTTTTATTTTTTTTTCAAAAATAAGTCAAAAAGTAAAAAAAGTGTTACGTTGGCGTAAATTAGATTAAGGTATTACTATCAAAGCGAATGGATAAAAAGATAATGTAAAAATAAATTCACTAAAACGTGTTCCCCTTTAACCTTAATATCTCAGTTATTTGTCAACGGATTGTTATGAAATTTACCATTCACATATTTTAGGAGGTGGTATTTGAAATATAAGGAGCGAAAATTATCTCAAGTTAAAAAATGTAATTTTAAAACACGTTTCTTTTATTTGAAATAAGCCAAATTACCATTACGTTCGTGCGAGTAGGGGTGACCAAAATTCAGTGGCAGTGCGCACATGTTTCATAGGGATCTACGCTTTTGCATTTGTATCTATGTTTTTATTGTAAAACAGACGTCTTTTAAGGACGAGTTTTTTCTTATAGCATTTTATATTGACGATGAATGTTTTAATATAAGTCTTAAATGATTTAATAATTTTAAAAGGCATGTAAAAATTACGCTCTTAAGACTTGAGTTTTTGCAATAATTGGATTTTAATCTTCACCTTCTAAAATATCTGCTTTTTAAATTTCATAAAAATCCGTTGACAAATATTTGAGATATCAGGCTCGAGAGTTTTATGTGAGACACCCTGTAATATCACCCATTGTTCATAATGGAGTCATGTTTCCCGACCGGATTTAAAATCTTTGAAATACTTTAAATTTACAGTTGACAATGTTCGAAATTTGCATGTTTTACCCCAAGCATTGGTAAATTGAGAACAACATGTTAGCGTGCAACTTCTTCACCTATACGTCAAATGGCGTGACCAAGTCCCGAGTTTGCTCTGATCCTGACTTTAGGCCTTATGTTAGCCTTTAATACCGCCAGTTCATTTATAATTCTCGTCGCATGTGTCGTTTAGTGTTTGTCATTTAGCTGAACACCATGTAAATTACACTTATGGCTCCAATTTTGTCGTGTGAAGCCGTTCGATGTTTGTTTAGCAATTTATAAATTAGTATAGGTTTCCGGGAACAAATCGGCGGCTTTGTCGTTCGATTTCTGATACATGATTTAAAACGCGTTTTGATACAACAGTGACACAAGGAGAAATTTCGAATGAAGTGCACAATTCAGGGCGTAATATTTAATTAAACACTCAGAGCGTACGAGAGGAAAAGTGGATGTATTATGGAGATCACTTGGCAAATAGTGGCTTTAAAAACAGGGGAGTTTCTGTATGTACTAATATGGGGCTGTGCATCGACAGATGTTACTCTATTATTTAAGACTTAGATGTATTGAACAGAGCGGAACAAAAGACTGAATTAAATCAAAATAAGACGCTTGATATGGACAATGCTCAAAGGGCATTAAGGTGCACCAACAAAGTAGGCCCAAGTTTAAATATACAGTCAAACTGTTCTCTACAATGTTCGGTATTTATTGAACGAATCCTGTATATTATGTTTATCAGTCTTATGGTAATGTTAATGATACTTAATTGAGTTTTACAGACCTGTTTTAAGTGTATATTAAATTTATTAATACATATTTAATCTGCCTGAGAAATAAAATTTGTGGTAAATTCTGGTTATCAAACTGATGCACTAAAAAGATGTTATAGATTTTATACCTAAAGGTTATCCCACCGTGCGTATAATTACCAAATATTTCAGTACAATAATTAATGAAAAATCTTTGTTTTTGTTCCCAAAACATGAAACTTGGAAGTTAGCTTCATAATCTGATTGACTTCAGTTATACCAAAATATTTAGCAATTTGCTATTTGTTCTAGAAGTTGAACGTAATTTTTTTATTTGATTCATAATGGATTAACAATTAAATATTTTTTAACAGTCGTGCATACATAACACTTTAAATTTATCTTGGAATATCTTGCTGCTCACCTGAGGCATAATGTGCAACAGACAGTAGAATAGACTTACTCCTTGTAAGATGCATCTAAGATTTATTCGTTGATTTGTTGTTGAAGCTTTTGAACCGGAATAATAACCATTGTATGCTTTGTTATTTTTTTTTCTATATTAAACTAACAAACAAGGTGAATTTTTTAAAAGTTTATTTCTACCATAATACAGAAGAAGTCTGAATAAACAGTTAAGGTGTCTTTAGTTTTCAATCATTTCCAATAAGAAAAATTTTAGTCTTTATGATTTCAAAAGCTAATAATAACACATAGGTCAGCGTTTACTATTTAGTACTTCATGCTTTTCTCGACGCAAGCATTTTTTTTTAATTTTTTCCACAATTTCTTAAACTAAATAACTTTGATATGAAAAATACTACTACTAACTACAGTGTTTTTATTTTTGTTTTCTTCTATTTTGTATTTTATTTTTCTATTTGTACTTCCCTATTTCTTAAAACTATGTCATATTTACCTACGTCGCACTCTGTGTAATAGAGATAGCAAATAGTTTTGAGAAACAGTGAAAAACAATTGAGAATGGTGGAAAACTTAAAGAAAGACATTAATAGAAAATGTTTTTTTTTAGAATTTTTTCAAATTTCTTTATAATTAAGAAAATATTTAATACTAAGTGATTATAATTTCCTATAACATGAGATTAACAATAGACTGAATTAGAGCAATCTGTGACTGAATTAGAACAAGCATACGATGTGGCTAAAGTTACAAGGCTTGCTCCAATTGAGTATATTTTCAATCTCATGTTATCTTTCTAAATCATGCAATGCTGAAATGGTGTTTTGTACAGAAATACGTTAACAAAAATAATAAATAATAATTGATAAACATCAGTGTTTTTAATGGAATATACTAAGTTAAAGTACAAACAGAAAAAAATACAAACAAAAAATTTCATTGTAAAAGTACATTACATATAAGGTGAGCCCGTTAAAGGTATTTTTGTACTGTATCCTAAAAACTAAGAGTCACATACATATAAAATCAGAACGTATGCTTTGTAATGTGTATTTTGTGTTGCATTTTTACCTCATCAGGTGCGGAGTCTTAAGTGAATAACCTTGTATGAAAAGATAAGGTTATTTATGTTATCCTGTATATTTTTTATATCATCGTTTTAGAACTTGCATAGATCTAGCGAATTTTTTCGAAAATATTGTTCAAATCTACGGATATCTAAAGCTCCAACGTTGCTGAGAGGAATATATGCTTTCAGTGTCAAAATTCAAAATAGACAAAATATCCAATTCGAAATTCTTCGACCAACTTGATAGTTTGTATCATTTTTGTTGAAGTGAAACTGTATTCTCTCACTTTGTATTTGTTACGTGATAAGATGTTTCGTATTTTTTTATTAATTTGAATTTTTGTTCCAGGTTAGTAAAAGAGTTTCCAGAATGAAGAAAATGTACTTGTAGTAAGTTATGCATGCAATAGAATTTTAACTGTATCTTGAACTGTATTCATAGCGTCTTGAAAAATGCGGGCCGAACCGCTCATTTTAAAATTTTAATAATTTTTTTTCTCATATTTCTTACGAAAATTTTAGTCGTTAGTTTTTCTCAGGTTGTTGAGAGTGCAAAGCTTAACATTTCTTAATTTTTTTCCAAGTATTTTGGTTTTAAATTAATTTAAAGCGATTTGATGCCGAGACGGCATAACGCTGGAAGCGCCCTCATTTTTACTTTATCGTACTACTTTTTTGGGTTCAAAAAATTCTCCAAGTTTGTTTCTCGTTTTGTCTCCTAAGTTATAGTCCTCCGTATTCAAAGTAACTATGTATTTATAACGTAATTACAACAAAAAAATACTTACCAATTACATATTCGTATTGTTCGCAGTTTTGGATGGAAATTTTTGTTGATTTTTCTTTTTTGTGGTGAAATGTTATTTCACGAACATTTAAATAAAAAAATAACTACCCAGGTATTGTACGATTTTAACAACACCTACCTTCAAATTTATTTTAGTTGTGCATTTGTTATTAAGTTCTTAATTATTCTTAAGCAGTTTAATAAATGGCGAAAAAATATAGTTTTTCGTGAACTTAATAGAAATTGATAACATTGTTTAACCCAAAATAAATAAAAAAAGTGGGACTTTTCTTGTTAGCAACACTTTTTTGTCAATAATTTGATATTTTCATTTGCTCCTTCCCCATTCTTTTCATTTTTCGTATTTTGTCTTATACTTTGTAGGTTGTAAACCGACTCCGCTCTTGCTACCAATTGCAATCTTAATTATTTTCGCTTTGATTTATTTTACATGCAAGTTTTTTCGAAAATTATTTGTTTACTTGGTTTTGATGTTTTATCACTAAGAAAAATGCTTGACACTGATAACTTTGCTAACAGGAACATGATAATTTCTATTTTTAAAATCATAATTTTCGTGAAGTGAAGTACACGAAAAATATGCGAGTTTTCTAGCTCGTGAAAACTTGATTCACTCGCTACGTTCGTGAATTAATCTGCTTTCACTCACTATTTACGTGTTAAACAACCTACTATTTGTTTCTTATAATGCAATCAATTTATAGTCTATAAAATGATAAAGTGAATAGTGAATAGACTTGCAAAATTTCTTCTGTCCATCAAATCATATCCCATATTTTTTTAATTATACGAATTGTATAAAATATGTACAAGTATCATTATTACATATTGAAAAATGTGTTGTAATTTTTGAAACTTTGCATAAATCGTGTTAATTATTTCGTAAGAGAATGATTCACTTTCGATAGAATTGACTTCTTTTATTTAATTTCATCTCCATATCTTATTTATGGTTCCATTTCTAAGCACAGAGTAAAATCTGTTTGTCTCATTGGTGGACTTGTAATTTAAGTTTACTTATTGAAGGGAAACTAAAAATCCGAATCAAAAATCAAGTAAAAAAACAACTCAACAAGTCAATTAAATTATTTATTTATTAATCACACAAGGTAAAAAATGAAAGCATAAGAAATTCAAATTATACGGCCGCACATTAGTTGATAATAATGGGGTACGTAATAATAGAGCTTCAACAAGCAAACAAAAATCAAGTCTTTCCTCCTGTTTTATTTTGTTTGAAATATCGACGTATTGTATAATTTAATAATTACCTCGGCACTTATCGGAGAAAGTAAGCAAAAAGTCAAGTTCCTCGCTCATTAGCATGACTACTTAAGTGCCCAATAAGGGTAAAATCAGATCCGATTTGTCGATATCTATTTAGAGGCAGCTCTTCAGGCTTCATTTAGCGTGGCCGAGAGTTGGTCGAATCTCGTTAAAAAAACACGATTAAAGCATCATAAAACATTGAATCTCTCGCAGCAGTCGCGATCGGTGAAATATTGCGAGATAAAAGTGTAATTAGTAAGCAAACAGGCAAAAAACAGGTCAAAATTTCAAAAGGATGCGGGGGACGTTTTTCACCTAAAGGGTTGCAATATTAGCATCAGAATATGCTGATGTGTTGAAAAGAAAGCTTTTAAAATATGAGGGTGTTCCCGTCGTAAGTTAATTAAGGCAAAGTGCAAGAGTGTGCTTTCACCTCCCGATTGCCACCCGTAAATAAATTAGAACATTCGGACAGTGGGCGAGCGCATTGAATACATAATCAAAGGACCGCGTTAGCAGAGATTTAAAGTTGGTCGGGTCGTGCCAGTATTGGAGACGATAAATTCCACTAATTAATTTTATTCGGGCAGCGTGTAAGCTGTATGTTAGTAGTTACTGCGCCATGGTATACCGGCAGCTGGAAAGACCCGCTGCATAATGAAAGCCACATAACCCTCCAATGGCCTTGCAGTAAAATACAACCCATAATGTCGCACGATGTGTCGATTCTCGTAAATTTAACACCATTTACGAAAAACACCAATTCTATTTTTCATGCTGCAAGGGGTAACAGTTGCCGGCTGTTTTAACGATTAAATTTAATTTCGTATTAATTAATGGTCATCAAACACTGAATTAATTAATTTCTAAATAACTGTCAGTTTTTGATGTACGTGGACTATAATAATAATTATAATGTCCAACTTTACACACATTTATTTGTTTATTTATTCGTGACCAGTTTTAATTAAGCTAAGTTGATAACGAACGAACAGACTGCTGGCATATCTTGATCAAAATGTTATGATACAATTTAAAAAGTCTAAAAGGCATATGAGCTGTTTCAAAACTATAAAAACCCCAAGGTCGCATTGTCTCGTAAAAAAATAATAGCTAATGTAATTTGTACTTACAATGAGAGATCTAATCATTTATAACTATTTTACAATTTTATCAATCAATCAATTAAAAAAACAATTTGGTAAAATCTAACTTTGGCGTTTTTATATTTTTGAAACAGCTAATACAGGGTGCTCAAAAACTGGCGCACCAACTCACTGGTACGTCGTTGAGAAGCATGTGTAGACTATGGGAAAAATCTTGGAAAAATTTCTAAACTTGTATTTAAAAAAATCTAAAACTACAAACTTATTTTGTTAACTTCTTCAATTTTAATTTTTTTTAATGTTTTCATGTTTCACACTAAGTAATCGTTTCCTAATTAATCGATGAATAATTATTTTTAAATTTACTTTTAGACTTTAGCAGTTTTTTTAATTTAAAAAAAAATAAAATTCAGCAAAAAATCACAACTTGTAGATGTGCCAACACTGGGAATTATTTCCTAGGAAACCGTTTCAAAAATAATTTATTTATATTGTTGATCAAATTCTATTGCGATCACGACTATTTGACAACGTTGCCACATATCATTTATTTAAAATTTGTTCTCTACCAATAACTTTAATACAAAGAATTTTTTTACTATTTTTTCTTTTAAATGGAAGCAATGCTTTGCCACACTCCATTTTGCAACAGCGCATTTGAATTTTTTGGAATGAAATGGAGCACAAATTGAGGGTTTCTGGTGGGTTTTCTTAACTCAAAACGTGTTACTGAAACTCTTAATTTGTGCTTTATTTTTTACTCCGAAAAATACAATCAACTAAAATAGGATATATCCATGTTTCCATATTTTTTGCAAATATGGATTATACTGTCGTCTTAGCGACAGTTTGCTCAAGCTTGCTTCGAAAAGCATAAATGCTGAAGGCTGCAAATAATTAAGACTTTGTTGGAAACTTGTTTTTGTCAGAATTTAGTTTTGTCATCTGGATGAGACAGTATACTCAACTCTAGTATCATTAGTTGGAATTCGATTAGTTAATAGAACCACAGCAGAAAAATTGAAATTTTGACAAAGTTCGTTTTCGAGATATTTTTTTTTCTTTTCGGTAACTAAAAAGATTTAATTTTTGACTGGCACTGAAACTTGAAACACCCTGTATACCTGTATATGTGTAATTATGATGCAACATATTATCTAACTAGGAAATAAAGTTGCGTCTGTAAAACATGAAAGAACTGAACTTGTTTTAAGTTATTTAGTTCTTTAAGTTCTGAGCTAAAAACAACTACTTTAAAAACTTTAAACAAACCTATTATTTAGAATAAATTGTGTTTTTTCCTGTTTTTAACTCTTACAAAAGTAAAACTTAACTCTTTTGCAGGAAAAGTTTTTCAAAAATACTGAAATAGAAAAATTAGAGTTAGAATTTTATTTATTTTCCAAAAGACATATCTCATCAATGATAAGATCTTTTGAAAATTTATTTGAAACTATTATTACATTATGAAAACCAAGCTGTTCTTGCTCATAAAATATCACTCTGTACATAAACAATATACAACGTTAGATAATTATGTTGATTATAAAAGCGTTTATATTGAAACCGAAGATGAGATAAATAATCTGGCACATTGGTTTACTAGTCATAAATTGAAGTGTTTGTCCTCATCTTTTCGTTACACTTTGTGTGTGTGTAGTACAAAGAAAATGCAAAAAAAACTTTAGACAGGAAAATTATTACATATTGGTGTCACAAACCTTCTTTTTCAGAAAGATTTCTGAATTTTAATTCGAATCTTGCTTTCACACAACAAATTAATATTGTTAATATGAGTAATTTAAAATTAAATTTATGTCTTAAAAATATAGAAATTTACCTAAAAAAATTAGCCAGGAAAGTTAGTCAACAAACTAGTATTTCACTTCGCTCATAATGTAGAGGAAAAAACGTGACATCAAACCTAGAAAAAGCTCCAACTCTACTAACAGAGATTTTTTTTTCGAAAATACCGAATGTTGTAACACTTTCGAAAAAATTGGCGAAAGTATTGAATGATTAAACTAAAACTATAGTGGCATTTCAAAATTACCTCTTCTCTAAATTACTCAACAAATGCCAAAAGAATTGGCAAATGTGTGGCTAGTATATAAAATTCCATGTGCTTTAGTTTATATAAGCCAAATAGAAAGATATTCGAATTAAAGAACAATAGCAGAGCTTTAGCCCAACATACTTATAACAGTTTACAAACTTTTCAATTCAATGAAAAAAAAATTAACCAAGTAGTATTACTATACATAAATGATGTCTTTCAAAAATGCTCAACATCCAAAAGCACTTCAATTCTGTTGAAAAAAACAAGGCATAGAAAATTTAAATACGGCGTTTTTGGCTTTAGCAGAAAGTTAAATTAAAAAAAAACAATCATTAATTTTATATAAGTAAAGAATCAGAAATAAAAAAAAATGAAAATAAAATCGTGCCAATTGTTATATGTAATTACTACATTTGCTGCGAAGATCTCTTGAAAAAAGCTTTTGTTTAACTTGCTTTGTTGTCTGGCGGTTTTATATTTTTGAAATCAAATTTGAGAGGGTTTGTGTTGTCCGAACGAGCTGAAATTTTGCAAACGTACGTAATCTCCCATACTATTTATTTGATTAGTCTCTAAGGAGATTAGGTGGGTTGCTGAAAGTTTATGTTAAAGTCTGAAAGATTTAAAGTTAAAACTCATTGCAATTAGTACACAAATAAAGCAACGATTTGAAAAAACTAAAGTGTGATCTGAACAAGATAAGCGAGCGCAAAATAGATATTTTAATATTTCAGTACGTGAAACATTTTTCAAAGTTAAGTAACCATATCCTAAAAATTACTACTGAATTTAAACTCTTTGAAGGGTTTAATAGTGCAAGAGAAGCATTAATGTCACGTAAAGAACAAATCCGACAAATGGAGTTCTTTGAACTAAAAAACAAAAAAAACATAAACTAATCATTCCTAAAGAAATCTTTAACTTGAAAGGTGACTTTCTGTCACAGAGGAAAATATTTTTGGTCATAAAATACTCATAATACTACGGTATATTACAAAACCAACCTATTGATCACTGCTCCGATTTTTTTTAGAAATTTTAGAATCCTATTCTGTAAGAAAACATATTTTTCTGTGATTGAAAAACTTTGTTCTTTACTTTTTAGTGCATCTTTTTAATAAAAGTTTTTTTTAAATAATTTTTTTCGGTTTTATTCTGGCCGCCACAATTACGCCATATCTGATTTAAAAAATTATAATAATAGTGAATTTCTGGCTGTTTTTACTCATGGTTGTATCCTTTTAGTTGTATTACGTATTCTGTCTACATTAGTGTTACTTTGTTTTTATTTTTATAATCTCTTTTTTATGTTTTTAAATTGCAAACCTTCATTTCGCGATACCAACCAACTAGTTACACAAAAAAAAACATATGTTTATTTCTATATATTCAGTTGAAAATTGTTCTAAATTAACGTAACATTCTTATTATTTCTGGATAGTTAATTATTAAACTTTAGAGGTATCGATGTTTCTAATTACACCACTTATAGATAAATACCAACTATGTGACCTCATTCTGCAGCTAAACCGTCATCACCTCAAACATTCATGAGCACCTATAAGTCTATATTATTTAGCGTTGACTGCGGTTTTGTACTCTTTCAGGTAGCAGACAATAGACGTATCTTTTTCCATTTCAATAAAGCAACAGGAAGTGCACGCAAAGTTTTGGTTTTATGCATATTTCTTCCTTTTTTTAAATTCTACATGTAATATAAAACACTCATGTAATAGAGTACACTATTTCCGTTGATGTTGTTATTAGTACTGTTTTATTTACACACCTTGTCATTACTTAACAAATAGCAACTAACATCTATTGTTTTCCTGTCCCGGTTGAGTAAAGTTGTAGTATAATTTCAGACAGTTTGAATCAATACAGTGACTAAATAACTATTCTCAACTGACTAGTATTGTTCCCCGATTACAAGTAAATTAGTTAGGCATTAAAAACAACTTGCCCCAAATTTGGTGTACAATATAACCCAATTACTGGAACGTCCATTCTGTTCAAAATTTCATACATAAAATCGTCGTTACAAATACTAAACCAACATTCAAAAGGCACAGGAAATCGATACTGTAGTACATCGTGATGGTAATAATTATTATGTATAATATGTAAACTGGAGAGTGTTGTATATTGTTTAGTTTAGTTTAGGGCAATTTGGACCCTACCCAAACCGTAGACAAGAGCATGGCTTGCTGCCCGTTGCAGCTAATATAAATTTAAATGCACTCTCCATAATTTACATGGAGATCTGTCATGAGCGCTCCGATAGGAATACACTATAACTGAACAGATGTTCCAATTACCACCGGTGGGTGAATCAGAGTTTGACATGTCGACTCAATAATTCCGCCGTGACAATCTCTTGACATGACGGATTCGTTGATTGCAATACGGATTACAAGATTGCAAGAAGTTGATATCTTTCTCAAATAAACACAACCAAGTGTTCCAGTTTGTTACAAATAGAGTGCAAACGTGTGTCTGTGTTGACTAAAACACATAATTTCTTTTATTTCAAAGTTTTAAGGTTGTATTTATTATTTATCCCGGCGCATCCACCATTTTTGCATTATTTTATTTTAATCCAGATAAGAAATAAGTTGTACAATGTTTTTTGGGGAACAGAATTTTTTATATATACTTATAAGAATAAAACGTAAAATTATAGAAAATTATAGAGTATCAGCAAAATGTCTCAACTGGGTCACTTAACCAGTTACAACTAAACAATAACAATAATGCTTTTTAATTTTAAATAGTTAAATTATTCTAATTGCATTTGGTTTATATTCACTGTTTTAGTTTCTAAATACATTTTTTATACAGGGTGAGTCATTGATATTTATTTCAAAGTATTAAGGTTGAATTTATTATTTATCCCGGCGCATCCACCATTTTTGCAGTACTTTATTTTAATCCAGACAAGAAATATGTTGTAGAATGTTTTTTGGGGAACAGAATTTTTTATATATACTTATAAGAATAAAACGTAAAATTATAGAAAATTATAGAGTATCAGCAAAATGTCTCAACTGGGTCACTTAACCAGTTACAACTAAACTATAACAATAATGTTTTTAAATCTTAAATAGTTAACATATTCTAATTGTATTTGGTTTATATTCACTGTTTTAGTTTCTAAATAAATTTTCTATACAGGGTGAGTCATTGATATTTATTTCAAAGTTTTAAGGTTGTATTTATTATTTATCCCGGCGCATCCACCATTTTTGCAGTACTTTATTTTAATCCAGACAAGTAATATGTTGTAGAATGTTTTTTGGGGAACAGAATTTTTTATATATACTTATAAGAATAAAACGTAAAATTATAGAAAATTATAGAGTATCAGCAAAATGTCTCAACTGGGTCACTTAACCAGTTACAACTAAACTATAACAATAATGTTTTTAAATCTTAAATAGTTAACATATTCTAATTGTATTTGGTTTATATTCACTGTTTTAGTTTCTAAATAAATTTTCTATACAGGGTGAGTCATTGATATTTATTTCAAAGTTTTAAGGTTGTATTTATTATTTATCCCGGCGCATCCACCATTTTTGCAGTACTTTATTTTAATCCAGACAAGTAATATGTTGTAGAATGTTTTTTGGGGAACAGAATTTTTTATATATACTTATAAGAATAAAACGTAAAATTATAGAAAATTATAGAGTATCAGCAAAATGTCTCAACTGGGTCACTTAACCAGTTACAACTAAACTATAACAATAATGTTTTTAAATCTTAAATAGTTAACATATCCTAATTGTATTTGGTTTATATTCACTGTTTTAGTTTCTAAATAAATTTTCTATACAGGGTGAGTCATTGATATGGGCGTGCTCGATTGCACTTACACTGCCAAAGATATCGAAATAAATCAAATGGTTCTGCAAATGGGAAATCAAAGTGCACGTTGCCCTATACAGTGTGTTCTATTTTTACAATGCAGCATTTAACATATTTTTTAAATGTATATTTGTACATATCTAAATTTGCACTTTTTTAGGCTTTATAAATCAGTTTAGTTTTTGCAAGTTGCTTTAACCGTACAGAAGTTTTTTATTTTAAAATTTCTAACGTTTTTTATATTTTTCAATGATTGACGAAAATATATGCAAGAGTAATTATTACTATAGTGGTTATTTACTATACAGTGTGTCCCAGCGAGTAGGTAAAGACTTTTAAATGTTCCCTAAGCTGACTAACTCCCTGCCTCACCTAAAATTCTTTTGAAATATCCAGGGTGTTTCCCAAATTTGCTTCAATTCAAAATTTTAGTTGGAACATCCTATATTTTTTGCATATTTAGATGTTGCATTAAAAACTGATTATCTTGACTTGGTCGATGTTGCTTAGTTTTTGAAATATTTTGATTTTTAATGTTTTAATTTTAATTTTTTTAATTATTTCACTGTAAGAGATGACAAATAATGGACTAAGAGTAACATTAAAGTCATTATTAGCTGGAAATTTTATTTTTCGACTACTGAAAAAATAATTAATAAAATAATTTTTGATGATTTTTTTAATGTTAACGGTAAATACCTTTTGAGCAGGAGACACTTAACTGTTAATGTTTTTTTTATATACAACGTGCTCAAAAACTGACGACCAACTCAATGGTGTGTGGTAGAGAACTGATTACATATAAAGGTAAAAATAGTAAAAAAATTGTTTGTATTAAAGTTATTGATAAATAACGGATTTTAGATAAATGATATGTGGCAACGTTGTCTAACAGTCATGATCGCAATAGAATTTGATCAACAATAAAAATAAATTATTTTTGAAACGGTTTCCTAGCAAATAATTCCCAGTGTTGGCACATCTACATATTGTGATTTTTTTGATGAATTTTAATTTTTTAAATTAAAGAAACTGCTAAAGTCTGAAAGTAAATTTAAAAATAATTATTCATCGTTTTGTTAGGGAACGATTACCTAGTGTGAAACATAAAAACATTAAAAAATAATGAAAACTAATGAAGTTAACACAATAAGTTTGTAGCTCCAGATTTTTTAAAAGATGACTGGGAATTTTTTCAATATTTTTCCCGTAATCTGCACTTGCTTCTCAACAACGTACCACTGAGTTGGTGCGCCAGTTTTTGAGCACCCTGTAGAAAACTTAGAGGTCTTTTACATGCAAAAATAGAAAATTGAATGTTCTATTTCAAATGATTAAGTTATTTCAATTTTTAACAAACCTCTTAATTTTTTATTTTCTAGAAAATAATGAGCTAAAAAAACTGTTTCCTTAAAGTTTGAACTTCAAACTCCCCATTAAAGTGATAAAGTTCCACTTTTCTAAGATTCTTAGTTTTTTGAGCGACACATTTTTATGAAGAGCGAGTTTTTGTTAAAAAAATTAAAATATTTCAAAAACTAAGAAAAATCGATTTATAAAAGTTTAGGTCACAATCATTACTTTTGAAAGTTACTTCCAAAAATAAAAAACAATATAGTTTCGTTTGAAAAAACATCTGTGTGTATTGTAACTAGTTTCGAAAACAGCCTGTATATTTGGAAATTATTTTAGGTGAGGCAGAGAGCTAGTATCTACAGATTAGGAAAAAAAATTTTCTAACAGTTAAAAGTGACTTGACTATTCGCTGGGACTGCCTGTATGTTTTGCGTTTTTTCTACAATTGAATAGTTAAATTTATTTATAATTTGTTAACGACATTAATATAACGTTACATTAAAAGGTTACAGTAACGTTACACAGTGTCATGACGACCAAATTCAGTTTTTTTGAAACTTTAATTATACGTTTTATACAAACGTTATTAAGTACAATTATTAATATCGTTAAAGTTCTTTTACGTTTTTTACGTAAATACAACTTTAAGTTAAGACGTACTTTATACGTTAAAAATTGGTATCCTAAAGATGGTTTTTAAACTACGTAACATAAACGTACAAGAAAAACATAATTTTACAACCAAATAACAACATTGTAAATTTCAATGTTATAGTAACAGTTGTAACGTTAAAAAAACGTTAGGTTTACGTCTGTGTGCGAACTGGGAGTAGAAACGATTGTTCTGTATTGTTGCACCATTTGCTTTATTTGAAAGTGGAGATGTTTCACTTTTCTTAAACTCTAAAGTCTGTAATAATTGTTGTTATAATTTAGAAACGAGACAAACTAATTCACCTTAATTCAGCACACAGTGAATAAGAAGCTTGGGAAAAAGTTGCTTTAATTCGGGTGTTATTATGTGAAAATTCTGCAGACTGCGTGCGCTTAGTGCATGCTAGTTAAAATTCATTCCACAAAATGAGAAGTATTTATATTAAAATTTCGTGGCAAGTTTAATTATATTTTCTTAAAATACAGAATTTAGTAAAGGATGAGAGAATAGCGCAATGTTAAAAATGCGCTAGGTTCTATCTCTTTTCGCAATTTAAATGTAAACTGGACGTCAGCGTTTCGTATAAATTATGAATCTTTATTAAGCAACAAAAAAATAATTATCCGCAAAACTTGCAGCGCTTTTGTAATTAAAAACGACGAAACAATTAATTTGCGTGTGAGAAGAAAACTTTCCGGTAACTATTAGCGACAGTCATTTAATTACGTTTATAAACAACAAGTTTCCAGCGTTTTATTAAAGGGAAAAGTTGCAATTTTAATTTCTCGGATAATTAATACGGTCACGGCGAAATTAATCGTCTTTGGAACATTACTCATTCATAAGTGTACTGACATAGATCATGCTACGAACAATAAGCGAAGTGTTGTCAGCATTGTCTAACCACCAGTTGTTAGCATATGTTGTGTGTATATAACAAGCCAAGAGCCTCACATAAATATACACATGAGATATCACCACTGACACAGAATCTGTGGTTTGGACAAGTTACCAATAAAACGATGAAATGGCCTCCATCTCTAGTATATTTTCAAGTATATTGTAATTTTATTTAAAAAAATACATTATGTATGTATGAGTTGAAGTTTGCTCTGAGAATCTTTTTAACTTGATGGCTGATAGTTCTTTGATGTTTCCGTGGAAGACCTAAGTATGCATGCCGAGAAGTGCATGTGATAAACTCATCTACAAAGTTATTAATTACACTTTAATGGTGATGTATTAGCATTCAAGAGTGCAACTGCATCATCATAAGATGGTTATGGTAACTTTTGATTAATTAAGCCATAAATTCAACATGGCTCTAACAAATTTTTAATTTTTATGATAAAACATAAAATTTTATCTGGACAACAATTGAACCTAACGTATTCTTTGGTTAGATTTTTAAAACGTTTTTTACTGACAAGAAACAAAAATTAATTGCTGAAAAATAACAACCTATTTATGACAAAAAGAAGGGAAAGATAGGAGACTACAGATTTTCTAAAATTTTGCTTTGTTATTGAACAAATTATAGTTTATATCAAATTATAGTTGAATTTAATTAAATGAATCAATCAACCATTAATTGAATTATTGAATTAATTTTTTGATTGATTTTTTTTATTTACCTGAAAAAATTTCAAGGCTAATAACGAAAACTGGATAAGTTCAACCTGACAAGATGACACAAAATTTATCTTAATAAAAAACAACAAACCAAAAGTACCCTACTTTACAAATGACATAAATCATAGCAAAATCTATTTAGTTTTCATCATACGAACGGATCAATATAATTCTGTCTGTGTGTTATATTTTAAGAACCAAAGGTTCTTTCATTAGATTTTTGTGTAGTTTTCTGGCTTAAGTTAAGGATACATAAAATTAGTTAAAAATTACAAACACAATAATTATTTATCTTCCAAATACCTACATAATAATGTAATATAACTTAACAAAAAAAGAAGTTTAAAGGCGATCTACTTAAATATGATACCATAGTTCTAGAAGCTTTGGAAAGTTTTATGGATTAGGGTACAGTAAAGAAAAATAATTGGCAAGAACTGCGACTCTACTTGACCTTTTAAAATAGTTTTATATGAGGTATAAACCATAGAAATCTACATATGAAAAATGTAAGAAAGAGATTTGCAGTTAATTTTCCACAAATGAATCTGCGAGTTTAAAATAAATATTTCTACCCTTAACAGTTTGGGCCCCAAAGACGTTAAACACCTTTCAAACGACGGATTTTGGTTTTAACCATTGAGAATGTTTTAAAGTAAATTAAACCTAAACGGTTAAAACGGTTGTCTAGGGCAGTAATTTGAAGAAAATAAATTTTCAGCAAACTAGTTTTTTAAGCTTTTAGTTAATTTTAAAATGGGGCTGTGTGCAAACTTTGGATTTTATTTAGTGTACAGGGTTATTCCAAATCTCAGACCATCCCTTGTTGGTGATAATTTGATAAAGGACATCCATCCAACTGAGTTGGTTTTTTCAAAAAATACATTTTTTTAAAAGTTAGATTTTTGGGATATTTTTTCGGTCGTTGAGTATATATATCCTTAAATTTATTAGGGGAAAACTTAACCTGATACAGTTGAAAATTATCACCAACTTGTGTCTGATGGTGTAGCAAATTCGACAATAATTCAAATTGGAATCAAATGAGTAACAAGTAATACGGAGCTAAAAAAATTAAAAGTTGAAAACTAAAAATTACGTTGCTTGGAAAGAAATACATTCATTTAAATGCTTCGATGTACATCAGAAGTAACCTTTTTGAATTACCCTGTACCTTTCGATAAGTTTTTTGCATTGTGTTTTAACCAAAAAATGAGTTTGTTTTGTACTATTTTTTACAGAAATCTCATTTTGGTTCACGATTTTAAAGTAATTTTTTGATAAATGCTACAAATTTGCTTGTAAAGTGTGCATTATTATTTTGTTATTTCTCCCGAATCAATCTGTACAAGATCTGCTTAAGTGCACCGCGAACTTTACCATAAAAAGTGCATCTTTAAATTTAAGCTTGGTTTAAACTAAACCGTATCTTGGGTGCCGTTTAAATGGCACTCAAGGTTGATAAATTAATTTAATTGCACAATTGGAAAACGTATTCATGAGAAATTGCGTTATTCTTGATTTTTATAACAAAAAAAATTGTTATATAGCTTTAAAAACGTTTTCAGACATTTCAGGTGTAGTAAAAAGATTTCTCGTTTTTTTTTAATTAAAAATTGCTAATACTTTAGTTGTAGTTGTTGCAACAGCAATTCCACACAATATTGCCAAAACTAAAGACGAAGGCAAATGGAGAACTTGGATTGGATGGTGGGCATGGTGATAATGATAAGACGGAGACGAACATACAGAAAATGATGATCAAATTTAACAGCATCATATTATGAAGTTATTAATTTTCGAAATAATAATTTTTTAATCGTTATTAATTTTTGATTGATCAATTAACTAAAAAACGTTTATAAACAAACTAAATTTTGATAGTTATATTAAATATGCGAACTGAATCTTTTTAGTTTTATTTGGTTTGTTTTGTGAAGAATAAACTTTTAGCTTATCATGTCGTTTAGTTTTTAAATAAGTAATCTCGGCGGAAATATGAACGTTCCAGATCCAAAAACAAAATTGTTTGCGCTTTATCGAAAGCATTCTTCGCAAAAATGCTTTTTTTCCATTTTTTGATTTTCAAAAAATACAAAAAACGAGTATGATTTCCATAAGAAAAAGCAAAGTTGAGTGTTGTAATTCTGACATCAAGAACGCCTTGGAAAATACTACTACAGATTTAGATTCTTGCCTAAAAAACGTACTACTTAAAAACGTCTAAGTCTTTTGGTTTAATTTTGGTTTAAAAATTACAAAATTTCTTTTTTTCCAATAGTTCAAAAAGTAAATGTGACATCAAATTTTCTTGCAGATAATTGTTAAGCATGAAAATGAATAACTTTATAGTAACTGAGATTTCCATGGTTGAGCTCGAAAAAAGGATACCCTGTAGACTCCTTGTTAGTAGTACACTATCTAATACCTTACCAAGAAAGTTTACACATCCTGGCTCTTTTTCGGACTGTAGTCAACCCAGCAGCAAAAATTTTTTTAAATAAAATCGATTGACTCCATGTTAAAAACATAGGAAAGGTATTTGTTAATTTCAATTTCCTTATGTTATTTTGTTCTTGATAGCAAAATAAAAAGAAAATTGGCAACGTTTTCATGTATTTGTAACGATTTATTTAATTATACTTAGCACACTGTCCAAATGGCCGTGCGAATGCAGAAATTTTGAAATCAGTTTTTAGAAAAATAATAAACAAAATCGTTTTTAATAATTATTGACGTTTGACAACTGACCCTTGTAGATTTTTTCGTACTCTGTTCATTTTTCACTAAATTGTACCAACATTTTTTCACGTCTGTTTGCGAGGCAAAAACAAACAGTAAAAGGGTGGTTCGTTTTGTGTTAATACTTCTTTAATTGAGTACTCTTAGTAAAATTGACATGGATTTAGTTATCGCAGTGAGACTTTTTGTTTTGTTTGCGACAAGACCCCACTTGGGAATGAAATGCTTGCACCTAAATGAAGTAAACGGCTTCCTTGAGCGCCGAAGTTGAATTTGATGGTAGGCAGTGTAATAGATGTAAAAATCTCCAGAGATATAAATTGAAGCGTCGTAGCAGCAGCAGCAGGTCTAAAGTTTCTGCCACGGCGATAACCGTTTTGGCGTTCGATGTCTAGCCGCTAGAGGTGAATATTTAAAGAACATCTGACGCAGCACCACCGTCAATACGGTGTTATTTGTCATCTCAACCAAACGCCATGTCGGAATAATCCAGTGTTTGATGTCGAAGGATGTCATCACGAAGTGCTCGACATGTTCAATATTTGCGGCGAATATGCGGTGGAGATATGCGCGGGTTTCGTGTTGTGTGATGGGTGTTTGTTATGGCCTCGTTAGGAGGCAACAAGATATTTCATGTGGTCCAGACATGGTACATCATTCATCTTAATGACTCAGTCACGGGGTTAGCGGGTCCACGCAGACGGGAGTGCCACCCTTTACGCAGGGATCTGCACACTTACGGCTTATCAAACTCTAATGAAACTCAGGGAGGAACATTTGCATAATTTTAACGGCGCAATGCCGGATGATACGCCGCTTTAATGCTAACCCACAATTATGGCATCAATTAATACAGTTACTAACCCGGACTGTATTTTAGGTTACGCCAAGCAGTGTTATCTGAAGTTTGGCGACGGGTTTGGCCTCAGGATAAGTCACAACTTTCCAACATCATGGAGACATATACGTACTTCATAAATTTGAAATTTGTTTCCAAAAATTCTATCGCTACGAAAAATTGTGATATGATTTATTAGGCCTGTGCTAGTTCATTAATTAATTATCATAGATCAAAATAACACTGTTTTGGTTTTAGATGGGGATTTTGAAGTTTTTGCTTTGATACGAATATTTACTTATGTGTTGTGTTTTGTGAACTTTGGAATTTAGGGTTGAAAATATAATGTTGCCTTCATAAAATTTATACAATTTGTTCTCTGAAATTTGTATGAACACTTCAGGTAGTTTGAAACTTGCAAGAAATAATCTTTCGATTAGTAATTTAATTTAATAATAATAATAATAATTTGTTTTGTCCCAAAAATACAATTAAATTGTATAAGACAGTCAAGAGAAATGAAAAAAAACAGTAAGTATCACAAACAAATCATAAATTTATTAACATGATAAGTATAGTGGTCATGAAGTAGTTTCTCAACCAACTCTAGTTTTTTTGATCTTGCGTGGAAACATAGTAAAAAAAATTCTTTATGTTGTGACTCAATGAAACATTAATTTGCTTTCAATATTCGATCCTAAAATAAGAGAAAAAAATAGACTAATTTAGTCTACAGTATCTGAAATGTATTTAATTTTTTTGCTAAAATAAAAAGTAATTGATGGCAATTGTTATTTATTTATAAATTATAATATTTTTATATGATTTATCACAAAACTGTACATCTGAGTTCTTCGGTCTTCCTTCCTGGCTAATTTTGATGCAAGTGGAAACGTTGGTAGAGCCGTTTCTGTGTCGCTGTTTTTGGGTTGTATTTTGCTGATTATTTAATACAGTTTCTTTTTTTTTAATTTTTTTTAGAAATTAAGCTCATACTTTATTTTATTTTGAGCTGAGCGATGTAGTAATGTCTGCCTTTCAAATTGTTAAGAGTGCTGCGAATATTGCCTAGTGTCTTTTTTCTTTTTTGTTGTAAAAACATGTCAAATACTTTTTATGTTAGCATTACTATCAAATTAATACGTAGTAATCTAAAAAATTGGCACTTTCAGATTTTAATTTGTTTTAAAAAATCTTATTAAACTTTACTAAAAAATCCTCTACAAAAATTTGGAGAGGAAATATCTAGAATAAATATATAATAATATAATAAATATAATAAATAAATTTTGTGAATATTAAAAAAAAATTCTTCAAATTCAAACGTAATATATAGAGGTTTGATAAACATTTTATAATTTTTATTTAGTGGCGAATACGCACAAGTCATGAATGAGACAAATTAAATAAGTAAAGGTTAAATAGTAATTAAATAAAGGTGTCTTGTTGCACAGCATATGACGAAAGAACTGGAATTATTCCAATTTTGAAACTAAAGTTGAACAAGAGTTTAGAACGTGAACTCATTTTAAAGAATTATTTAAAATTTAAATCCAGTTTTTATATCTTTTCTTTATATAAAAGCTTCTTTTCATTCAAATTTTTTTGCCATAACATTGCCATAACATAACGTGCAGTCTGTCTTTATTACTAAGCAGAGAATTTTGTTTTTAGGCACTAAAAGTAATGAGATCTGTCGTCAGGTAATTTTACAAAAACTTCAATACATTTATTGGAACAATACGGCACTTTTTAGTCATTTAAAAAGTTGAGAGGTAATTCTAAGAAATCGATTTTTTCCATAGATTTTTCGATTATTGTGAAAAAAAGTTTCATTTAATCTATAGTGTTTTATTAGAAAGTTTGGTAGCCATTTACTTTTGGAATAATGATGTAGTGAAAAGATCTAAACTCCAGTTGAAGAAATTTTGTTGACTCTAAAATTGTGGTTGCACTGCTTTTATCTCTAAACTATAAAAATTTAGATTTGTTTTAGTGCTTTGAGCAATTGTAGCTTGTTTTGGTCTTTATTATTACCTTTTAAAACAACTGCACCGTTAAAATCCGTTTTCGTGTTTAAAAGCATTATTAAATTTGGTGGATGCGCCGGGAACATTAATTGAGTTTTTAAATTCTTATCATTTTAAAATGCAATTTAGATGCAGTTAAACTTGACATTTTATAACTATGAGAATACACACTTATCAGTTATTCACACACTGTCAGTTTTGTGCTTTCTAGCTACAACAAATACATACATTTTTTAATTTTCTTGTTTTACAAGTCTGTACATACCGTTTTACTGTTTGTCACTGTATGCGACGTTTATGTTTCTTTACATAACTATTTAATTTAAAGTATAAAAATTAAATATTTAGAACAACAATTAAATTTGGTGGATGCGCCGAGAACAACAATTAACTTTAGCAGATGCTGTTACAATGACATAAATTTGTAAATATTTTATTGGTTTGTGTTTACGAATTTATATTGGTAGTTTGTGAGTTTGTAATGACTTCTTTCTTGACATAGCTATTTAATTAAGCAAAGAAGGCTTAACAAATATTTATAATAATTATTAAATTTGGTGGATGCGCCGGGAACAATATTTTATTTTTTAAATTCATATCATTTTAAAATGGAATTTAGAGCAGTTAAACTTTACATCGTATAACTATGATAATACACTCTTATTAGCTATCCACACACTATCAGATTCGTGCTTTCTAGCTACAACAAATACATACATTTTTTAATTTTCTTGTTTTTCAAGTCTGTACATACTGTTTTACTGTTTGTCAGTGTCTGCGACGTTTTTGTTTCTTTACATAAGTATTTAATTTAAAGAATAAAATTTAAATAAGTATTTAGAACAACAATTAAGTTTAGCAGATGCTATCACAATGACATACATTTGTAAATATTTTATTGGTATGTGTTTACGAATTTATATTGGTAGTTTGTGAGTTTGTGATGATTTTTTTCTTGACATAACTATTTAATTAAGCAAAAAAAGCTTAACAAATATTTATAATAATTATTAAATTTGGTGGATGCGCCGGAAACAATATTTCATTTTTTAAATTCATAGCATTTTAAAATGGAATTTAGGTGCAGGTATACTTTACATTTTATAACTATCAGAATACACACTTATTAGTTATCCACACACTATCAGATTCCTGCTTTCTAACTACAACAATACAGACATCTTTTGCTTTTTTGTTTTACACGTCTGTTCTTACTGTTTTACTGTTTGTCAGTGTTTGAAATGAGTATTTAGAATAACTATTAATTTTGGTGGATGCGCCGGGAACAATAATTAAGTTTTTAGATTTTTACCATTTTAAAATGTATGAACATGAAAACATACGTTGGTTAGCAGTTACCAATTATTACACAACGTTGCATTTTTTAATTACTTCTAATAGTTATTATTTATTTTTATTGCATTTTGGTTTCATACAGTTTGTTTTGCCACTGTTCTAAATTTGTTAGTTGTGACGAAAAATTGTGTAACTGATTTTTTTTTAACTCGTAAGTTGTAACATGGTTTTAAATTTCAATTTAACAAATTTTGATTCTTTAAAATTACAAATTTAAAGGTTGAAAATTTCTTGTACTTTTTGAAATAATGAAGATTTTCTGGTTTAATTACCTAAACATTATTTTGTGCTTTGTTTTGTTTCAGTAAGTTAATTTTTAACGATTCTGTGAATAATGTTTTTTTCAAATTTTTCAATTTTCTTTGAATCAAATTGCTCATGATGTAGGCTGATATTTACTGATTAACGAATATTTATCTAGAGTCAAGGTAAATCGCTTACGACTAGTTTTAGTCACATTATTCTGATATTTTTTTGTTTAAAATATATTTTTCTTTGATACTGCTTGTTTGTTGTAGGTGACTTTTTTGTCATTTATTTTTAGTATAAATGTGACGTACCAACACATATTGCACATACTTGACTAATAATTAATTAATTTAAACTAGGTATTAATTATTACTAGCGTGTAAAGAATTTAATAAATAATGTTTGGGTTTTCCATACTAGAATTCCGCACTAGATAATCTGATTATCAAGTTGAGTTTAATTCAAATTCGCACCTGTATTTTTGATGTACCTGTAAATTTAATTATTAATGCACCTCTAGTCACATCCCTCCAATTTCGCAGAATTCACAAAGACAAATATTTAAATGGAAAGCTCCGAATGCAGGTTCGAAATCTGGAATTTTACAAGATAAATCCAACCGTACTTGATGAAACGATGCTAAAGGACACCTCTAACTGCTTTTAACGAAGATCAATAGTGTCGTTGCCCCATCTGCACCCTCGGCAATAAAGGATCTTCCTCGCTTTACTTCTTGCTTGTGTTTTAATACGGGTATTTAAATTTAAAATACAACAGATAGTTTGAACTAGTTTACGAAGTGTAAAGGAAGCAAGTAAGTAAGTTTCTCGAGACAAACTGCTTGTCATGGGATGTTAAGGACGTAAATAACTAAGACGATAAAGGATCATAAACATTTTATAGTTAATGCGCACAAGACAAGTTTTATGATTAGTCTGAATCGAAATTTATTTGAACAAACATAAAATGATAACTACGGCATACGAATTTGTTTGGAAAGTTTGTTTACTCTTATGTCAAACTTGGCTTAGGGGTGTCTCCAAACAAACTATTGCAAGATCAAACAAGATATGATAGCTACATGATAAATCTGTTTCCCTTCTGCAAACCTGGAGCTCAGGTACAGTCACCCAATATGAAAATGACGCGGCCAGAAAAAACGCCTACCCTGTATTATAAAACGTCAAACTTAGGAGTGCTTTGACGAAACATGCCTCAAAATTACATAAATAAAATGAAACTGACGTTACTGAACTGATGAAATTTTGTCAAGAATTGGCTGAAAAAAAAAAAAACAAAATTCGGCCGAAAAGGGAGTTATTCTTACTTTTTCGAGCTTTTAAACACATTATCAAAAATGTTAATGTTACCTAAATAAACCGAGCTGAAAAACTACAAAAATTAAAACTTAAGGAAATAATAATATTTTTCCCTAAATTTTTAGCACGTTGATGAGACAGAAAACTAACTATTTTCAGAATAAATTGCATAAAATTTCTTGGTTTAACTTGCATTATTTTTAGCGGAAAAGGTGTTATTTCTACGTTTTTTAGGACGTTTTGGAGTTTCTTCCCTAAATTGAACTAAATTAGGTTAGGTGTTATGGACGCGTCATTTTCATCGTGGGTGACTGTACATGCATATTGTTTCAAATTGTTGAATTTTGTGTATTATTTTAAAAAATCCTCAAAGGGGTTGTTGACAAATCGTGTAATATTTCAGCAGCGGTTTCTTATCCGCTTTATTAAGCAGTTTGCATAGAAAAAACGGAACCTGTAGTCTATTTTCATGCAAATGTGGGTTTTTATCAGCATGTGCGTTTGAGATTTTCAGTGTTAAGTTGAGAAAAGTCAAACGGACACCGTGCAATAAAGTGGAAACACGAGACCGTTTTGTTCGTGAATCTCTTCTTTGTCCGAGGCAGAAACGTAAAATGCCATTATTTCAGTTTGCGAAACTGAGGTCGACAGATCTCGCCCCTATGCCGCAGATGAGAACCCTTCACGAAACAGCGAGATTTTTGCGAATGAATGGAAGCACCGGAAAACCGCTTGAAACAGCACCTGTGCCTCTTTACGGCGTTCGGGATTAAACTGTGTCAAGGGCGAAATTTCCGCTTTAACACTTTTACGAATTTATTTAAACCTAAGGAAAATGTGCAAAATTTGTGCTGGTTGATATATTAATTGAATAAAATACAGGAAATGCACCTAAATGTCTTTGTCTAGGTGACTTAAATGGTTTCGAAGAAATATTCGTATGTGGGGGAACCTAAAGTTTAACAGGAAAATAACTCAAGTTGACTTTCCGAATGTTTATTTAGTTTAGTTGGTGATGTCTCCGGACTCAATTATTTATTTTTTTACTGTTTTTTGCTCTAAAATTTCTCTAAAAGAGTATGAAAAACCAAAACGTGAGATGAGATAACACTTGTTAAAACAATTTCTATAATTTCATTTAGTAAGCTGTTCTATAAAAATGACGCGAGTAGTTAGAAAAGGATATTTTGATCCTGACTTTGCCTTAGATTGTTGTCTTACATTTTACGCTGGAAAGTACTTCTCTTATTGTTGTATCAGTAGATCAGAATTCTAATTAAGTCTTTAGGAATTATATTTCTTTAAACAGTTCTAAAGGATGTTTAAGTGGAGAACTAAACTAAGACTATATTGACTTTAGAGTAAATTTAGAAATTTACACAGATCTCGAAGATAAAATTTGAAAATTTGTTTTGTTAAATTATTGTATTCAGTGTTGAAGATCAAACGTAAAAAGATTGAAATTCGTGTTTCTTTTTTTTTCATTGTTCTTCAGTTATTAGACAAAACAATAAGAATAATTCTCTTAGTTAGATTAATTTGTTAAAGGACACCTTGATCAACTATTTCGCAAGATAGTAGTAGTAGGTACATATACAGAAATTAAGCTGGGAAACGTGTGCTTCTATAAAAAATCACTTTGTTGATAAAAACTTATATGAGACATTAAAACTTGCTAGGAATGTTGAATACGTTGAAAATGGACAAGTAATAAAATAACATAATAAATAAATTATGTATAAAAAATAAAGAAAAATGCAAAAAAAATAAAAACAATAATTTTGAAGGAGAACGGTTTTTTGTTTTGTGCTAATAAAATCTTATGTAGAGCGTGGTAATATTGGCTTTTGGATTGTTTGTTTTGACAAATAACCGAAGGTTTTTCAGTATACATAAAGAAGTAATTAGAGAACTACAGAAATAATCAAATGTTATTTTAAATATACAACTGATATTTGTGAAACCTTAGTTATACTTAATTGAAGTTATTAACTATAGTTCATTGCAGGGTATTAATTGTATTCAAGGGAATAACGAACGCTAAAAATTTACAAATTCCGTTTTTTTATACTATATTATTAAAAGACTAAAAAAACTAAATAAGAACGGTAAATTTTAGTGAAGTTTAGCAAGAGCATACCTTTTATTACGAAAAATAAGTGGGCATTTAACGCTTGTTATAAAAATGGGTGTTAATGCCCAAGAAAAAAAGTTATGCACAAAAAACTGTAGAGATTAATTATTTTTATTATTCTTTTAACTCAAATAACTGGAAAACAGTAAATGTTAGTGAAGTTTAACAAGAGCATATTTTTTCTTAGGAAAAATAAGTGGCTTTTCAACGCTCTATGACCAAAAAAAGCTATGCAGAAGAAACTGAAAGGGTTCATAATTTAGTTTTTTTTTAACTAAAATTATTAGAGAAAGGTAATTTTTAGTTGAAATGTTAAATTTAAGAAAAGCATAACTTAAAAAATGAGTGCTCTTTCAACGCTCGACATAAAAAATGTGTGTTAGTGGTCAAGAAAAAAAGTTATGCATAAAAATCTGAAAGGGTTCATAATAATTAACGCTTTTTTTTAACTTAAATAACTGGAGAACGGTAAATTTTAGTGAAGCTTACCTTTTATTAGGAAAAATAAGTGGTCTTTTAATGCTTGTCATCAAAAATGGGTGTTAATGTACAAGAAAAAAAGTTATGCACAAAAGACTGAAAGGGTTCACAACTTACGTTCTTTTTGAACTTAAATAACTGGAGAAGGGTAAATTTTAGTGGAGTTTAATAAGAATATATCTTTTTTTAGAAAGAATGAGTGGCCCTTCAACATTTAATATAAAAAATGTGTGTCATTGGAAAAAAAAAGTTATGCACAAAAATTTTTTTTTAACTTTAATGACTGGAGAACAGTAAATTTTAGTGAAGTTTACCAAGAGTATACCTTTTTTTAAGAAAAATGGCCAAGAAAAAAATATTCACAAAAAACTAAATTGGTAGTTTACTTTTTTTTTGAACTTAAATAATTGGAAAACGGTAAATTTTAGTAAATTTTAGCAGGAGCATACCTTTTTCTCTTTTTTTTTTCGTATAGACAGTAACAAAAATATTTCGCAAAAATAATTTTTCTTGCCGATTTTTGGAATGTTGTAATTTTTCTATTAACAGAGAGACTTCGATGACTTTGAGATAGGAAGGGTGGTAAACGCGTCAAAAATGATAATGAAATTTCTATTTTAAAGATGTTTCTAGAACTTTTAATAGTTTTATTCCAACTCAGAAATTAATTTGGATTTTTTGTAAGAGAGAAAAAGAAAAGTCTGTATACGTTTGCTAAATATTTGCAACTTTTTCTCATTTTTTCATATATTAGGTATTATTAACAACTAAATTATCAAAATAATTTATTGCATCATTTTTGCAAATATATAGTAAATACAAACCCTAAAACCATCTGGTTTTAGGAAACTTTTCTCAACATTTAAATATTTGTTTGAATTAACATATCATTTAGAGAAATTTTAAAAATTCAGAAGATTACTTAAAATATTTTTTGGAATTGCAATGTTTGGAATTACGAGTCAATATGATGAAGACTGTACATTTTGTTTAGAATTAAAATAAAACTGAAAATACATCAAATGTTTTTATATTTTTTTGCGTTACTAGAAGTATAACAGAGAAAATGCTTTTGTAATAACAAAAAACGAAAAGTTTCTAAATCATTAATACATACTGTGATTTTGTCAACTTACTTGTTATACACAAGTACATACTGAAATGATTGAATGTTTGTGATTTGCCTTTAAATTCGAACGCAACGTTATCACGTATTACTTTTCGATTTTTCTTTCAGGTGAATATTACTAAATCCATCACCATTTTCTATTCAAGTCGTTATTACGCTAATGTATTTTTCATGTACTGACTGATGTTAAAAATAGAACTTTAAGCAAACACAACATTGTAAATTTGTCAATTAAAAATGTATTAAAAAAGCTAGTTTGTTGTGAATAGGTAAACTATTCGCATGTTCAAATAAAGTAGTTTTGGTTTAATTAATAGCTTTCCTGTTTTGTTGCATTTCGTGCAACAAAACTGCCACATGCATTCCGGACATAATCCGAATCCTAATGATAATTTACATAACTCACTAACAATTCAAAGCCCAAGTTTTGTGATTTTTTTAATTAACAAAATTGGCAAACATGTGATATTAACAACAAGAGGCGTCAACTTTTATAGAAAACTAATCTATAAGTTGGGCATGGCTGCCAACTGCTCTCGACATGGAAGAGCTACTTTTATCATTTTCTTTCTTTATTCGCACTTTGTCAGGTCTTGTAATAAATCACGGTCCGCTAATATCACTGTTCCAGAACAGGATCCGAGCGAGGCAATATTCCTAAATTATCGAAAAAAGGTTTCACAGTTCCAGTATTAATGTGCCCAAATTACCGCGCACTTTTATTGCTTGAAATCGTGGCATTCGTAAAATAAATACGTTTCCATTTGACGAGTTATGACTTGCTCCCGCTAATGGAATTATTACCGATGTTTTCGGAGTTAAACTTTATATAAAACATTATTACGTCGAAGGCAGAACTCATTAGGAGAATGTCATTATCTTTATTTTTGTATTCCACCAGAAACTTCCGGCATAAATTCCTTCCATAGCTTTCATATTCTTTACAAAAGACCGTTGTTTATTGTCTTTTATCTTTCCCTTATTTTTAATTGCACATTTCCGTTATTTAGTGCTCTTTTATTACATAAACAGAACCCTATCTCTGTCGCTGCTCTTATCTCCCATTTTTTCCACTTCGCTTTAGTTTTAAACTCCGCCAGGATAAAAAACGTTTATACTCGTTTTTAATTAACCGCGTAATTAACTCAGTTTCCTTTTATTCCTTGCATCGATTTCGGTTAATTTTTTCGATGAAATGCGTCTGTAATTTTTTCAGTCGGATTTGAACCAAGACTACGGAAGACTATAACTTAGGAGTCGAAGGATTTTCTGAGCCCAAAAAAATAGTACGGCTAAGTAAAAGTGAGGGCGCTTCGTCTCGGTGCCAAATCGTTTTAAATTAATTTAAATTCAACCGATACATTAATTACTGGTAAAAAAGAGTAGAAATGTTGAGTTTTGTATTCTCAACGAAAAAACTGATAATTAAAATTTTCATGAGAAACATGAAAAAAAAATTATTAAATATTAAAAATTTGCACTTTGTCTCGTATTTTTCGAAATGCTGCGAATGCGGTTAAAGATACAAAAAAATGTTTAAAGAAAATTTGTAGAGAATTGAATTTCCTTTAAAAAAGTCTGCGAGACCGTATCTCTATCGTCAAGGGTTTAGGCCTGAAAGCGACGATTCGGTTCATTTTACCTGTGGTCAAGTAACGTAAAGTTAATTTATACCTAAACTGTAGAAGATAGAAATATGGTGTCGGAGACTTTTTCATGCCAAATTTAATTGTCTAAAACTTTGTTCTTTACACTTTTTTTGTATCTTTAACCGTATTCCCAGCGTTTTGTTAAATATGCGACGGTGCGCAAAGAATTATCGCTTAGAATTAACAATTTGCGATCCACCTTCTATTTTTGCAAACGCTGCGAATACGGTTGAAGATACAAAAAAATTGTGAGGAACAAAGTTGTAGAGAATTAAATTTTCTACAAAAAAGTCCGCGACACCATATTTTATCTCCAACGGTTTCGTTATAAATTAACTTTCCAATATTAGACCGCCAGCAAAATGAAACAAATTTGTCGCTTGAGCGTCTTTGACCGACTTTGGGGCCTAAATGGTTGAAGATAGAGATATGGTCTTGCGGAGTTTTTTGTAGGAACTTTAATTCTCTACAACTTTGTTTCTTACACTTTTTTTATATCTTCAACCGTATTCCCAGCGTTTTGTTAAACATGCGACGGTGCGCAAAGAATTATCGCTTAGAGTTACCAATTTGCGTTCCACCTTATATTTTTGCAAACGCTGCGAATACGGCTGAAGATACAAAAAAATTGTAAGGAACAAAGTTGTAGAGAATTAAATTTTCTACAAAAAAGTCCGCGACACCATATCTTTATCTCCAACGGTTTAGCTACAAATTAACTTTCCAATATTAGACCACCGGCAAAATGAAACAAATTCGTCGCTTGAGCGTATTTGAACATTTTTAGTGCCTAAACAGTTGAGGATAGGGATATGCTCTCGCGGAGTTTTTTGTAGGAAATTTAATTCTCTACAACTTTCTTCAAGACATTTTTCTCGCATGTGTAACCGTACTCGCAGCGTTTTGAAAAATATGGGACAGAGTGCAAGTTGGTGGAAGTTTGAAATTTTTTTAAATTAGTTTACGATAAAAATTTTGCATCATGTTTATGTCCTACTGTTCAGAATTTAATGCTCTGTCTGCCTGTATTTTTTTGTTTACAAATACAAATACAATAATTTTTTAAAATTCATTCATTAACGGAACTAGCGACGGGAACGTTTTCTTTGTACGTCGTTTCGTATCCTAACCTTTAGATCTCCGTAGATAAGACCAACCTCTTCTCATATTATAAAAGACAGAGCAGCTTCCTCTACATTTCCCGGATATATTCGCGTTTTTATCGTTCCATATCGTATTTTTCTGGACCAAGTGCGCACGACAAGGGTATTTTTGATCCGTATCTCCTTCCTACCATAAAAATGCTAAACGGGCTGCCTCCCTACAACGTAGATGCTCTTATTAAGGATTTATAGCCGATATTATCATTTATATGTTTTCGTTTTTTAAACGCTTTACATCTGAGAATGGGTTTTTATTTGTTTGTCGTAATCACGTTCAAAGGTTTTAGCTTGGTAACGTTAGTAATTGTTTTTGGTAAAAAGTGTTTCTTTTAGCGGAGTATAAAACAATTTATTTCTTTGATCCGGCGAACCCAAAGGACACAGTGATATCGAAAACACGGTTGAAAAGTATTCAATTAAAGTACTTTCAGAAGTGGTTTTAGTAGGGTAACGTTTTTTGCTTACGGCGATTCAAACAGTCTTCTAAAAGCCACAGAATTCAATTTCCGTCTCGCAACACTTACTCTATGTTAGAACAAGGCAAGGTTTTAAAAACACGTTACTTATTTATCACGTCTTGTACTTTTTGCATTGCTGCAAAAATAAATCTCTTTGTAATTCGTTTATTAAAGTTTGCATCAAGAGTTTAACGGAAAAATGCAAGATGTCTGGCGTGCTTTTAATTCTTTTTCTATTTGCAATATCGTGTTGCGTTGCTGTTCCTACTTCAATAAACATGTATCTACTTTTTTTCCTGTACATGGTAAAGTAGAACACAATTATGTTTCGCTGTGGTATTTCATACAGCAATACTGGTAATGCTTTAGTCAACAAAAAGTTCATGACCTGATCTATTAAACTGCCCTGGATGTGAGAGGAGAATGTCTTGGTGTTATTACAGTATTACTAAGTGTACCTTGTTTTCTCTATCAGAAAATAGGATCAAGACACTTAGAATTTATTTTATTCCCTCAGTTTTAATCCAAGTTTTAAAACTGCTCCGTTATTTGGTTTAAATTAATATCATAAAAAAACTTTTCTTTCAAAGTGTACTGACTTTAAAAAAAAACATATTTGCTGCATATTAGCTGTTTCAAAACTATAAGAACGCCACCGTCAGATTTTACCGAATTATTTTACCGAATAAAATTGTAAAATAGTAATTAGTGATTAAATCTCTTATTAAAAATATAAATTACATTACCTATTATTTTTTTGAAGTGCATGAATAATTTATAACAGTCAATTTTGAGAGAAAATGCGACGTTGCCGTTTTTATAGTTTTGAAACGGCTAATATACGAAAATAGATCCAAGATTTATTACGACAACGTTGCTGAGAGGAATCTTCGCTTCCAGTGACAGACAAAATATCTACTTCCAAATTCTTGGAACACGTTGGTAGTTTGTAATCACTTTTGTAGAACTGAAATTCTATTTTCACTGTATACAGGGTGGCCCAGCTCAGCCCCCGTCTTCTGTAGCTCAGTTATTAGTAAAGTTGGACTTTTGATACTTTGTAGACATTATTTATACTCTAGGATGTATTTCAGGAAAATATTTTTGATTACACAGAGTGTCCCAAAAAAAGTATGACGTCGACATAATATTTTTTTAATGGCATGCTATTGTTTTTTAGTGCTCATTGGGATGCCTTTCCAGGTTTTTACATGTCCCTAAAGTTTTTTTTAACTACTGTTAAAAAAATAAAACCAAAAAAATAGTTTTACGTCTTCAGCTTTAAAAGTTAATAAAAAATAAGAAACGGTGCTTTCTAATTAAGTTTAATTAAGTTTGATCGATATAAATTACTACAGGGTGTTTACAATTTATTTTCAAACTTTTTAAATTCTAGAGCCTTTTATTTTGCTCATTTCAACTAGTAACCTTTGTATATTTTTAGACCATTCGATGGGGAATTAGAAAATAAACGTTTTTCCTTATTATAATCCTAACGTAAACCTTAACACATTCCGAGTTATTTGCTAAAAACTTGTTTTGATGATATGATGTTTCGTATTTTTTATTAATCTGAATTTTTGTTCCAGGTTAGTAAGTGGGTCTCCAGCATAACGAAAATGTATTGTAGTAAGTTCTGCATGCAATATCGTTTTAACTGAAATTTTGCAATTCACGTAAAATTACGTTAGAAATGAAAATTGTAGCGCTACAGAACAAAACTAATTTTCGGCCAGTGTTTGATCTATTCAGCAAATAAACTGCATATTTATTAACTAGCATCCACAATTAATATCTGTAATACCCTCATTACACTCCCATTAGTGCTGACTGATTACTGCATCAAATAAACTAACAAATTGATTCACTCGTTTGAAGTGAACTTCGATTCAGCTAATTAATGTGCGAAATATTTTTTTACAAGAAGATGGAACGTTTATGAAGTCGCTCCAATTACGACAGTCTTGACTTTATTTCGTTTTTAAGGAAATTACAGCTTAAATGGCGAAATAGCTATTTAAATTATAAAGGTCTGCGCGAAATGAAGCACTTGGGTAATAGGTTTTTTCCACTACCAGTGCCAGGCTATGAAAATGGCTTTATGTCAGGTACCGGCTTGCTAATTAAACAAACGAAGAGGAAACTATTGCTTTAATGGCAATTATAGATGGATAATGGCTATTCAAAAGTTATTAAAATGAACATGAACGAATTATTTATTACGTGCATGTTACAAAACATTAAGCTGATTGAATCATCAAATGTTTAGTGGCCCGCCTTTTATAAATAATAATTTGGTGGGAAATCGAATTTTCACGCTGGATTAAAGTTTTCTCTTTGGATAAAGTGTGTAAAAACACTAATATTTTGCACCTGACTGTTGTAATGAGGGCGAAACTGAATATCTGAAATTTCAGATAAATGGATGAGTGTATTTTTTATTTCTTGGGAAATCGTAAACTAGGGATTGTTTTGTAAAATAGAAAAACAAAGGGAATTCGAATGTAGACGAGTTTTATTATTCCCCATTGAAACCAACTTTTATTTATACACCAACGGTAGCTGCACTCGAACATTTTACTGACTTCTAAATGAAAAAGTATGTCCAGTGCTAAAGAACGTTTCATAGGTAAAATGACCTCATAAAATGGTCTTTGTTTGAATGTATTCAAAATATCCAAAATAACAAATTTTATATTTTTATAAAGAGTGACTGAATATTTTACATTCTACTCGGTATTATGTACTTAATTGACAATTTTAAAAAATGGATAAAAATTAGGATCAAAGATGCTTTAATAACTCTTTTTCTTCCTTTCCTTTTTTTCTCTTGTCTTCTCCGACAGTTTTTGATCTCTACAATCTTAAATACTTGCACTATTAGAGTCTCCTTTTTTGGTTGAAAAGATTATAGAAAAGTAACAAGAAAGTTTAAATACTTAAACCAAACGTGTCTTACGAGGAAATGGTTTGCATGTGAATTTTTTCCAAATTTTACTAATATTCCTAGCCCCAAAAATAATTAATTAAATAGAAATATTAAAAATCGAACGAACGTATTTTTTGTGTTTGCTTTAATTTTAAATATTAAAATATTATCTTTTGTTTTCGAATGGCACTAGAAATAACAATATATTTTTTTAATTTTAATGAAAATCTAAATTTAGTTAATATTAATATTTTCTGTTGGTTACAGTGTTTCTCTTTTGGTTTTCGTCTTTTGTCAATTGTATTAATTATTTATTAAAACTATTTTCTACCTCTAATATGCAGAGTGCGATGTAAATATGAAATAGGTTTGAGAAATAGTGGAATACATCAAGTGACAAAAAAGGAAAACAAAAAAAACTGTACTAATCAGTATTATTGAATATTATTGAATGTATTGTAAAAAAATTCTGAATAAATTCATATGCAAAGAGCAAAATCTAATGTATTTATACTTTGTACACTAAAAATAGACTTATAGACTTATAGCAAACTCACTTTGTATGAGCCTAATTTTTTTTATTAGATTATTTTTATAATCTAATAAAAATTTATTATATTATTATTATTATATTATAATTATATGTATAATAACCAAGATGTTAAAAAAATGGTTAACAGATGAAATTTTACTAAACTCAAAACAATATCTCAAAAAGAAATAAAGAATGCAAGAATTTTTTATTGACCCAAATCGGTGAATTTTAATCTCAGACTGGAAAAATTCTAAAACGCTCGAAAAAGAAAAAAATACATTATGTTCAACAATACTTCTGTGATTTACTTAACATACTCTAAAAAAAAATTATCACTTTGGACAAAATTTAGTGACTTATAGGCTCGAGTTCGTAAAATTTCAAGGGCAATTTTGAGTAATTTTTGACAAAAGTGTGCATTTTTTGATAAATAAAACGTATTTTGTGCTCAAACGATTGAACAATGAAAAATAATGCAATTTTAAAACAAATTAGGTGGTTTTTTTAATACAGTCAAACAATAATGTTGTTATTTTTAAGATTTATTTATCATTAAAGCAAGCAGCAAGCAGAGATGTGTCCATTTTGATGAAAAAACTTCTAAAAACGTTTTTTTACATTTGTTTTTTAAAACGTGCAATAAACCTTAATTAGTTAAGATTAATGTTATGTTAGAAAATAGATTTTCAACATTTGAAGAAAATAGTTGCTAGAATATGTTTTGCTTTAATAAGGTTCTGTATATGGTGCAGAAGTATCTATCTGACTTGCAAATGAAGCATTGTTCAAATTGTACACGTTTCTTAAAACTACAACAAATAAACTATCCTAAACTATTTTTTTTAACTGTCTGGAATTTTCTTTACTTCTGTATTAAAAGAAAATGTTTACCAAACATGAGATCTCATAATTGTGATTGTTGTTATCTTGGTTAAATTAGACAAAAAGTGTGCTGTTTATTAATGGAGAATGGTATATTAGGAAAAACATTAAAAGATTTTTAAAGATGAGATTGAGAGACTTGTACGAAGAGGCTAAATCCAATAACCAAAACACCCTCAGAAAAAACTGTTGGAAAATGGCTCCACAGTCTCTTCATTTAATTTTTTTTTATCAAAGTTATGTTATTTTAAAATTAAGTTTTCAATAATCCTGTAGGTGTAGAATAACGTAGAGAAAGAAGACAATGACAAAACTGAAAATGGTCCAAGAAAACTCAAAAAAAATTTTTTTAACTTTCATCTATTACTATAGAAGAATTTCCGTTTTAAAAAAACATATAGAGTTTTCATGATAATTTAACTTGTTGTTCAAAAAAAAGTCTTTTGCTCTAAGGGGATGAATTTTTTTCTTAAATTCGAAAGGCTTGTTCAGCTTTCTGATTGTTATCAATAAAACATAACAAATTCTTCTTTAAAAGATTTAATGAGCATCATGAGTTTTTTTTAGTTGAGTCGTAGTCTTATAAAGACAAAGGTGTTACCAGAGCTACATTTTTTTCTAGCACAAGCAATAGTTATATCGTTCCATTGTATTACATACTATACAATCCGAACAATACTTGATCAAAATTTTCATTTACTTAACTGCAAACAAAAAAATAACAGGTTTGCAATAATAAAATAACTGGAGTTAGATGTTTGTCTGTTTGACGTCGAATTGTCTTGGGAGTCTAAATCCGTTTTTAATTTTGTTCTACGAATCGTAGTTTTGGAAACATTAGACAAAATATGGTCGTTTTATCAAAAATAAAGAAAAGGATGAGAAATAGTTTTTTATCGGTAACATTTTAAGCCTTTTTTTTAATATCTGGGTCGTAGAATATAAACACTATTTCAAACACGTTTCCGATATCAACGTCTTTTAACTATTTTAAAACATGCTTCCCATAGCAACGTGTTTTAAATTAATGTTTTCACTATTTTAAAACACACATCCTACAGCAAAGTGTTTTAGATTAAAATAAAAAATTTGAATAATACTTATAATGCTTAAAGTTCACGAGTGTCGAGGTATGCCACTCGCATACGCTTGTTGCATAACGACAACCCTCGAACTTTAAACTTGTGTTTTCGCACTCGAATTATTAACATCTTAAAGCAGCTTCTAACCTTTTTTACTGTTTAATTACCTGTTTCTGAGGAAAATTTCGTGGTAATTAAGTCAAAATTGTTCAAATAATCTGTTTAAAATATCTTAGTCATAAATTTTAATTATTACCTACTGACTACTAAAAAAACTATCAAAGTAACTAAAAACTTAACTTTATAACAAAGGTTTAACTACTTATCCGCGTCCATTTTTGATTTGTGGTTTCGGAGTTATTGACAAAATTTGGTCGATTTATGATTTTTCCACTCAACCCAATAAAAATAAAACATGTATAACGACTCGAAGCCCACTAGTTTGTTTTCTATTTCATAATTTCTAACTATTTATCAAAAAAAAATGAAAAACTTCCGCAAAAATTTCTGTAGTATGATTTGCATTCCAAAGGTTTATCCGTTTTCAATCACTGTCTGACTGTTATCATTTATCAACAAAACAGTTTATGAATTTTTCTGTAAAGGGTTTAATAAGCATGATGTCATGAGTTTATTATTTTTGTTGAGACAAAGGCAATAACAAAAACCAAGAATTTTTTTTTGGACGGGCAATTATACTGCTCTATCGGATTACGTAGTAAATACCTCCGTATGTGACACTTGAACTGAATTTATCTTCATCGTGCAGCTTTCCCGGAATTTTCCTGAAATTTGCTCGTCATTATAATTTAAATTTCCCTGGCAATAAAGCAGAAAGCTGTTTTATAAAGCCCAATCCACTCTTCCGCTGGAAGCTTTTTTGACAAGCTCTGAAAAAATGAATGTTTTTTTAAGTATATCTGAGCTCTCGAAAGCTGAATCCTTTGTAGACACTACGTGGTCGACAGCCATAAAGTGGCATTTGTACTCGCTGCTTGTCCATTATTCATAAGTTGGTTTAAGTTTAGACGAACATGTTGGTAAAGCAATCACGACAAGAGAAGGTCAGCGCTGGATCCTTTCCTTCGCACACAAACACATGCATTAAAAACAGACGACGACGAGAAATACTATCACGGAGATCGAATTGCACACCAGAAAGCCAAACGTATTACCGCAGTTTCCCCAACCAACTCAAGGGCGGCTGTTAGTTGCACACTTGGTCCCCCGAATGCCGACAAGAACCGGCACTAACTTTGAATTGCTAACAACAATGAATATATCAAGTTATAACATAAATTTGGTTACTTTGGAAGATAACTAGACCTCTGTGTGAGGTGTGCTGTTAAACACCGCTTTCCTGCTAAACGCGTGTTTTATTGGAGTTTAATTTATGACAGTTATTTTAGGCAAGCTCTCGCTTAATTTAATGACTTCGAGCGTGTCCCACTGCATAAAACCACTCCTCCTACTAACTACTAGAGACTTTTAAGTGCGAAGCCTTCATTAAGCCACTGTTTTTATCTCTGAGTCTTAATTAGCAAAGCAGTTACCACTTTATTCCATACTGCAAAGAAGTGACAAAAAAATCACTTTTGCTGGGTTTTTAATATTATTAGCAAATATATACATTAATTATATTTGCGTTTCTGCCGCAGATTTCTAAAATATTGCGGTATATACAGGGTGTTAGGAAATGGCTTAGCAATATTTCGTATATAAATTTGTCACGAGTTAAAAACCCTTATATAACTTTTCCAAAAAGTGCGAACTTTCTTCAGAAATTATTATTAACCCACCTGTTGAGAGCCACTGTGTGGTTTATGATAGTTTATAAGAAGTTAATTTTTTTTACTAAACATAATGGAAATGTTGGCGCTTGGACGTTTTTGGAATTTTTCAAATTGTGGCTAACGGGTTCATTTGTGTGGGAGGTTCGAATCCCGGTCCTGGCAAAAAAGTTGTTTTTTCTTCGTAAAATTTAACAACAAAACACAAATTGAAATAGAAGAATAACGTAGTGGACCAAGAAGTTAATTTACCTCTGCTGTTTTGTCAATAATATTAAAATTTACGCAAATTTTGATAATGCTAGTTCAGCGGTTCTCAAAATTTGAGACTTTAATTTCAGAGCTATGCATTTTTGACTTACATAAATTTTACTTACTCGATTTGTCTTGCTATTTTCTCTCTACCTTTAAATTTTTGCTAAACCATTTCCTAACACGCTGTATACAGAGTCTCCTAACATTAAAAAACAAAAAAAGGAACACTGATAATTTTAATCTAAACTTGTATTGGTCGATTCTGCTTAGTTTTAAATATACTTTGATTTTTTTGACGAAAACACGTAAAATATCTTTTAAGTAATCAGCAAAAGACGCTTAACTGTTAATGTTTTTAGAGAGACAATTTAAAGGTTTTTAGATTCAAAGATAAAAAATTGGGGTTTCTTTTAAAATTTTGATGGTATTCAATTTAGAGCAAACCTCTTCATTTTTTATCTTTTTGGTTGCAGTAAGCTAAAAAAAATAACATATCCTTTCACTCCGAACTTTTTTCTTCAAAGTGTTGAAAGTTCTACTTTTTTGAGATTCTTAGTTTTTATCTTATGATTTTTTAAAAGGGCGTGTTTTTGTCAAAAAAAATAAAATATTTAAAAAACAAAGCAAAATCAACTAATAACAATTTAGCTTAAAAACATCAGTGTTAAAAGCTACATCCAAAAATGTTGTAAAATATAGGATATTCTGTTTAAATTAACATAAATTTGTGGTGTGGCGTAGCTAATTTTGCAAACACTCTGTATACTTGAAAATAATTCTACATGGCTCAGGTGGTTTTTATGTACAGTTCTGGTAAAAAAATAAACATTTATTAATGGTCAATAATGGATTTCTTTACATTGCTGGGGAAGATTCTAAAATGAAATTGTCCTCTTAAGGCTTTTTCAAAATGCTGACAATTTTGTTGAAATAATTAAGCAAAGTTTCGCATTTTACATTACATTTCTACAATGTTGTTAAATTTGAGTATAAATTATTGTGTCTGAAAATATTTGTTATTGTTAACTGCCACCAACATTACAAATTCCGAGACGAGCTCGATTAGAAATAAAAAAATGGATAGTCTTCTTTAGCTTGTTCGCCCCTTCAAAAAATTACAACGTTTTTAGTTAGTTATTAATTAAATAATTAAATAATAATTAAATAATTTTTTGCATCTAGTGTTTTGTGAGTTTTGTATATTTGGGTGCGAACATTAGGGCCAGGCCTTGTAAAGTTACGTGAAAATACATGGCCTTTCCATGTTTTGTTTTTTATTTTGTGCAAATATTTTCCCGAATTTTATTTAAATGAAGGGTTAATTTTAAAATTTATACACACCAATATTTATGGAACACTAAAATTGATTAACAAACTTTTGTTGCATGTGAAAAATGTTATTAATAAATAATAATATTTAACTCTAAAAACACCACGCAATATTTAGTATTTAAACATTACTTAATATCATGTGTAGGTAACGTTGCGTTTATTTTAAGTGCTTTTGTATGAGTGTATTACATAAATTAAAAATTCTTGTGGACATGCACGCATTCATATTTGGAGTATTAATATTATTATGACATACTTTGAAAAATCGATTCATGTCTAAATGAGGACCAAGTACCAAGAACAGAAAGAACGCAAAAAACACTGCACTCATTAGGACAAAGTTTCTTTTACAAAAACATTTAATATAGCAGTAAGAAGTGTACATTTGATTTATGTTTTTAAAGAAAAACTTTACTACTGGTAAAGTCCACGTACATTTTTACGACTATTTTGAACTATTTTTAAACAAAGAAAATACTAGTAGGTATTATTCAATATCATTTTAATCAAAATAAATCACCAATAGGTCTTTCAACTTTACAGCACTTTTATTTAAAAGTTAGAGCACTGTCTAAGAGTAAGTTTTCTTTAAAACAAATACTTAATTTTTCACTTTATGTATTTTGAGTTTTGAAAACCCCTTGGACATTTCAGCAGATCTTTTTGTCAAAATGTTTTAACACAGCAAAACATTTTTCCATATTTAAACTAAAATTCAAAGTAAGATTTCTACTAACTTGTTTCCCATGATATCACTATGACATACTAATTCAGTAGTAAAGAGGGTCGTTCCACGTGTAATTTGGGTGTATTCTCTATGATGTCATGACAGATGTTTTTAGGGGATATCTGAAGATGACATCTGTGAGAATTGTTCCACACCTTATTCTAACAGAGAACAGATTATTTTAAATTAAATAAAACATTAAAACATTCACTCCAGGAATAATGCAACCTGACACCGAAATTTTCAAAATACTTTTGTAAGTTACTTTCAAATTACAAGATTCGGTTTATATTTCATTTGCGTTGTGACAAAATACTTTCTTGTTGTAGATTCAAAATGGGAAAGGATAATCATTTAAATTGAAGTAATTCATTGTGATCTAAAATTTACGAGTACATACATTGCCTTTTAGACGATAACATAAAATACTGACGTAATACAACTGTTGAATATTTTTTGGAGAGTATTTTTCAAGTTTTTGGTAGTTTAGAAAATGGAGATCGGTAGTTAAATTGAATATTAATATAATTTTTGCCGTCCCGTCCGTTATCGCAAACATAAAATCTTGTTTTTATTTCTTACAGTGTTAAACAAAACCAAAAATTTTTAATTTCCACTGTCTAATTTTAATATTGTTAAAGTCTTGAATAATTAAAACGTATCTAAATATTTTTTTAAAGCTATTTTCACACACAAGATTTTTATGTCCCGTCCGTCATGTGCAAAAGTCTGTTTTGTGGTTTCAAAAGTTTCAACAGGTTCCACCTTTTACTTCAAAAATATTTGTTGCAATTAGTACTTTTTAAATTAACAAAATTTAGCAATTGTTCAACGACAAAAATGTGAGGTCTTTTTTGTGTTCCGTCCATCATCACTGTCTAATTTTAATATTGTTAAAGTCTTTAATAATTAAAACTTATCTAAATATTTTTTAAAGCTATTTTCACACACAAGATTTTTATGTCCCGTCCGTCATGTGTAAAAGTCTGTTTTGTGGTTTCAAAAGTTTCAACAGGTTCCACCTTTTATTTCAAAAATATTTGTTGCAATTAGTACTTTTTAAATTAACAAAATTTAGCAATTGTTCAACGACAAAAATGTGAGGTCTTTTTTGTGTCCCGTCCATCATCACTGTATAATTTTAATATTGTTAAAGTCTTTAATAATTAAAACTTATCTAAATATTTTTTAAAGCTATTTTCATACACAAGATTTTTATGTCCCGTCCGTCATGTGTAAAAGTGTGTTTTGTGGTTTCAAAAGTTTCAACAGGTTCCACCTTTTACTTCAAAAATATTTGTTGCAATTAGTACTTTTTAAATTAACAAAATTTAGCAATTGTTCAACGACAAAAATGTGAGGTCTTTTTTGTGTCCCGTCCGTCATCAATTTGTATTTCTCTTTCCTGCTCGTATTTCAAATTTTAAACATTTGGCTCGAATTAACAGGTTTTAAATTCCAATAAAGAAACATTCACTTCTACTTAATTTGTTTGTAAAAACTGAAAATAAAATCAAAAATTTTTACATTGTCCCGTCCGTTAAAATGGAATTGATTTTTATTTTTACTTTAATACTTATATTTTGCAACAATTTCATACAGATACTAAAATTCCCAAACAATGATAGTGCCTTACAAGGAATTTAATTACTTACAACGAATTGGCTTAAAACTCCACAAACATTACAACGACTGTACGTGGAATTCAAAGGTCGTCAACTTCGTTAGTGGTTATTAAGTACTGTAATCAACATGCACCGAAATGAACATGATAATAGTCAAGGGTAACGATCAAAGCGTTTTGTTTCATTAGTACACATATGGCAACCCCAGTGCTTTAATCATTTTTTGCTATTGAAATGCAGACATTACAATCGAGGACGGTTATTGATCAGCAGTATCGTTCCAACTTGCTGATCTCTAATCTGCGTTTATAAAAACAATTCTTGTTTTACCACAGAAAAACAGTTTCAACGAATGTCTTTCCAAGTTTCCAACTTTGATGATTTCTGAATTGTGGTGCGAAAAAGTGAATATACGTAATACGATACCTATCAGTGTGTTCTAGAAATATTTTAAAAGTATCTTCGCCTCCGTGGGTAGCGAGGGGAGAGTTTCGAAGTGCTAAAGATTCTCTGCCAATATTTCGTTCGCCGCAATCACCACATCGCATTGAAAGTATCACATGTATTTTCCTCCCACATCTCTTCGGCTCTAATCGAAATGTTCTACTCAAAAACAAACTACACGTCTTCAGTGCTTAGCTCCTTTTATTTGAATCGGAGTAAGTGCTTTGTATAGAGAAGGAAATGGAGCAGTGTCGAATGGACACGTGTCTAGACCGTTGAAAAGGGTAGTTGAGTCCCAATCCCCCTTTTGTTTGACCGGCTCTGTCCGCATTGAAAGGACGCCTGGTATGCACCAACACTTTGTCTTGTACGAATCATTTATTAGAAAGACATTGTGAATCCGAGGGCTAATTATTAGTTTTCCGCAATAATTAAACTCGGTCCTGTCACGAACAGAAGGAATCCCAATAAGGTCACACTCTTCCAAGTTAAATTAATTTTGTCACAAATAAAATTTGGAATGTGGAGATACATCTGAAAGTTTCATTAAAGGCGGCTCGAAACTTAATAATATCAGTATACACTTGCCTTCTGTTATTTGTTATTAAATCAAGAAATTTGATGCTCAGCTCAGACGAATAATCAATTTTCATTATCAGTTTCTGTATTAATTATCTACTTCCAATAACAGCAAACCAACTGATGTAATTTTATTAAACAAAGTTTTTTGTGAGTCAAATGCTTGCCTCCAAAAGCAGGCTAACGTTTTAAATTAAATAAAAATTGTAGTAAGTAATTTTGTTCAAAAATACAGTATACTTAGGAGTGAATTTGTAACCTGCTGTACCACAGTCACAAAATTTTGGCAGAAACAAGTAACTAAACAGAAAAAACAGTGTTAGATCAATTTCTGCTTATTTGCTATTTTGGTAAATTAGAAAAATAAAATCGATAATATTTCGTCCAATATCTTCAAGAGTACAAATCGTTCAACGAAAATGAGAATAAATTTGGAATTCTTAGACATCTTTCCGTCAAATAGAAAAAGCTTTGTAATAAATTTTTGGTTATCGTGACTTTTTGATTTTTTTGGTAGTATAGGTAAAAACTTTCACCAAGTTGTTTTAAATGGGTTATTTGGATTATTATTTGACCTGATTGCTGTAAAACTTTGCTCAAAAATAGATTAGAAATAGAAAGTCGTTTAAGATCAGTTTAAGTTTTAATTTTTTTTATTATTTTAGCTAAAGTGGAAAAATAATATTACCATATTTTGTCAAATACCTCCAAAATTACAAAAAATTACGAATTGCAGAACAAAAATAAAGACATATTTTGAATACTCAAAAAATTCTTAGCCCAAAAATTGTTACAAATTTTCGGTTATTGTAAATTAGATGATTTTTTTTTTGGTAAAAGTAGGTAAGTAAAAATTTTAACCAAGTTACTTTTAACTGATTTTTTATACAAATTTGACTCGTTATCACAAAATTGTATTCACAAAGAGGTAATTAAACAGCAGAAAGGACTACGAGACGTTTTATCTTAATTTCAGTTTTTTCGTTTCTTTTCAATTTTTGGTACATTATAAAAATTAAAATCGTCCATATTTCTTAGACTTAGAAACTTTAGACAAATCTACACTAAATAAGTTACTTTTGACATAAATTTTATTATGATTCCTAACATTTTTTTTAGTTATAAAGAGGTAACTATAATTTGTGACTAAGTTATTTTAAACAGATTATTTGCCCAACTTTGACACGATTGTCTTAAAATTTTGCGCGGATATAAATTAACTACTAAAATGCCTAATAAAACCCAGATGATTTCACTTAAAATAAAGATATCTTTGCCTTAAATTTTCTTGATGATTAAAATCTTGATGATTTTTTGTGTTAAATAAAAATTTTGACCAAACATTTTTTTTTAATTCTGAGTTAGCTGTCAGTCGATATAGTGAGGAAACAGGTAACAAAAAGTCAAAAAAGACTACAAGTCGCCTTAGTTATTTTTTTAATTTTTAAGTTTTTGATGTAGATTAGAAAAATTAAAATCGACCAATTTCGTCCAATATCTCCAGAAAAACGAATCATAGATCAAAAATGGAGACAGATTTGCAATCCTCAGAGAGTTTGACGTCAAATAGAAATACTTTTACCATAAATGTTTAATTACTCTGCCCTGGATAATTTTTTATTAATAGATAGGCAAATAAAAATTTAGACCAAGCTATTTTATTTTAATTATTTGCACAATTTTGACTCAATCACCGCAAAAGTTGGCTCAAAAATAGAAAATTAACTTGTAAAAAGACTGCAAGTCGCCTTTAATCAATTTTTTTCGTTTTTCTTTTTATCTACGAGTATTTTTGGTAAAATGAAGACATAAAATTCACAAATTTTAGAAAAAAAATACGACAGATATTCAAATAGAGATACTTTTTTCTTAAAAAAGACGAGAAGTTTTCAGTAAAAAGTCAAATTAACATTATAGGGATCTCTTTCTCTAGATATTTCGTGAGAATACATTTTATTCTGGAAAATTTTTCTTCTGAAATTATTTGTGCCCTTTTCAAATATTAATAAGCACCTTTTTTAATAGAAAACACACTTTTCCCAAGAAATTTTGCCTAAATAAACCAAAAATCCAAAATGACATTATTTTTTACTTTTTCGAGCATTGTAGTATTGTTTTTCAGTTTTTCGCTTCTTTCTCAATTCTATTCACAAGATCAGTGTAATAGTTTTTGCCGGTTCTTTGTTGAAAGTGATAAATAATATCAAAAAAATAAAAAATAATAATTTAAGTAGCAAAAAAGTAGAGTTAAGAGGAAAAAAGAACAAAAAACTCAAAAAATGTGACCAGTAAAAGCTGCAAACGAAAAGTGAATAGATAATTTAATGTTTGAGTTATATATTAAATAGTATATTAAAGTATAAGTGGATACTGAGGTCTTTAAACACCAGTGACCCACGAATATTTTACGTGTTTTTTTTTATTGATACACTTATTACAAAAATTGGAAATAATGTATTTTGAGATCAGTATACTTTTCATTGCCATGGAATCAATGGTTATTATAATAAAAAATCATTAAAAAGATGCCATTTAAACTTCACATTTCTTGGGTTATTGATGTTGCCATTGGCATTTTAAAAAACGCCGTTTTGTAAGTTGGATTTATACAATAAGCAAAATAGGTTACCAATAAAAAAAGTTATGTTTTTCTTTTCCATCTTTGGTCAAATGGTTCCAAAGTTACTAATTTCCATAAGTACCCCTAATTTCGTGGTCAGTAAGGTTCCTTTAGGTAGACATTAGACACCACATATTATTTAAATTAATACCATTTCTGGACCATTTTTGAGGTTCAAATACAGCCGCATAAACACGAATACCTCTGTGTTGGATTTAACTTGATTGTCCTTCAGAATGTCCGAAGGCAGAAATGCTAACTAATTTGGACTCTGTCTGGGTATTAATTCTGTGATTGATTGTGTACAGAATCTCTACACAAACATGTACCTTACCATCACTACTAATTACCATGTTCAAATAATTATTCATTCACCTTAATGCACAACGTACATAAACTAGAATTTTGAAAATTAAATAGTTAGCGCTTGCTTCATCAAACATTCAAAACTTTCACTCGTAATTTCCAACACACTATTTGTCAAAGTTTTACAAAGAAATTCAGAGATATCGAGGATCTTGTTAAAACTATTCAATCCTTCCCTAATCATCACTTGTGTTAGTGGATGTGAGAAATTCTCGTTTTAATCAAATATGTTGATTCAGACAAGAGTCGCAGACGACGTTGACTTATGCAAAGTCAAATGTTTGTAAGACATTCTAATATTGTTAAAGGTGGCTGAACAACTTCTTCGTTCGGCTGTTTAATATTTTCATTGTAAAATCCGAAACTTTGCTTGATTATCTTAACAAAATAATCAGCCTTTATATAAAGCCTTAAGAAAAAAATTCATTTTAGAACTCCTTCCCTACATAGATATACAGAGTGTTCCGTCTAAACCCCACATTAGAAGTATTGGTAGTTCTAATAATGATAGTCATCTGAAAATTTGTATATAACCATAATCTCGTAGGTCCTGCGTAGTGAAAATATTTTCAAAATGGTGAAGCTATCAACTTCCTTATTTTAAACGAAAAGCTATATTTTAATGCGTTTTTGGATTTTTAGAGTTATTTTAAGGTAGGTTTCATAAGGTTTTCCTATACCTAAATTTAGCCGTTTTCGAAATATTTAAGGTTTTTAATTTTTTTTTTGGATTTGCACCTTCCAGTTCAAAAATCATTTTAAAAAATTTCTAAATATTTTTCAGCTCATTTGAAAGAAGCCTAGATCTTTTCTTTGGTGTTTTCAAATTTCTAAAAACTAATAACAAACTCCAAATATTTAAAGTTAAGTTTTCAGAACTTTAAGCACTTATAACCCAGTTTTTTCAAATGAAATGCCACAAGTTTTATTTCATTAAATCGTAGGTAATTTAATTCTGCATCGATCTGTATTAGCAATTCCTATACTTATGTTAAATAATTTTCAAGTTACAATAACATTTTGTTGTTATTGAGAAACTCATTAGCCATAGGCCTTTTCTCATAGGTTGCCATGAAAACGAGAGCAAAAATGGGAGAAATTAAAGTTTTTTAATCCAACATTCAATGAATTTATTTGGTTTTCATTGGGCGGTTAACACAATTTTGAAGAGAGTTTGTTTATCAGAAATGGTTTTATGGTAAATTTTGCAAAAATAGCTGTGGTTAGTAAAAATTTCTACAATGTCAAAAAAACCATCATAACTTGAAAATTATCACAGATAGGTATAGGGAATGCTAATACAGGCCGATGCAGAAAAAATCCTCCTGCCTCCAGTAAAAAAATTGGGACATCTAATTTGAAAAAAATAAGTTATGGGTACTTGAAGTTGTCCAAACTTAACCCAAAAATTTTTGGTTTAATTAACTTCTTTTCCAATTTTGAGCACACTGGAGAACAGGTCTAAGCTTTAATTCTCGAAATATCATTTTGAAATCTTTAAAACTAAGAGAGTTACGGATTTTTTAAGTGACAGGTGCAAATCCAAAAATTTTCAAAAAATCTTAAACATCTCAAAAACGGTTAAATTTAGGTATAGGGAAAGCTAATAAAAACGGCCTTAAAATAACTCAACTAATCCAAAAACCTTGTCAGAAACATAGTTCTACGTTTAAAATAAGACAGTTGATCGCGACTTCCTGTATAAGCGGAGGTGACGCCATTTTGGAAGTATTTTCATTGAACAGAACTCAGCGGATTATGGCTGAGTACACCTCAAACACCCTGTATATATTTAAATATATTTTTTATCATTATTTTTTATTTATTAAGCGTTTCCTTGACCTGATTTATTCTGTTTATATTTTGGACGAAACTCTAATACAGGCCACTTTAAGCTTTTACAAAATAACAAACAAAAAGCCAAAAATTGTATAACTAAAAAAATTTTAAAAAATATTTTAAGGTCTAGAAGCCTTGAGGCCATAATTTTTGAATAATGCTCTAGAAGAAGAACTAGTAGGAAAAAAATTATATACTAGTCCACCTGCACATAACATATTTATTCTACACCAGAACATACATTTGAGTATTTGTGGGGATAAACTAAAGAAAACACATAAATAATATTTTATATACCTGTATCAAGTTACATATTCACATCGTCCGTCACAGTTGGAGTTTCAGGAAGAAAGCTCATAAATTTCCATCATAAACACCCACCTCTTCAAGTTCTTACAACTTTTCAAGCAATAGTTGATTTGATAAGCCATCCGCTCGGGAATTAAACCGGTAATTAAACGTTTTGAGAGTCGCTGTGACACTTGCACACTTCACCGAATTATTGATCGCCATTAGGGCAAAACATGTGGTCCCATCCAATTACAGTACAGGAAGAAACGGCCTTAATCTCCTAAAAGACCTTATTCGTAGATTGCTGGTCAAACCAATTTTTTTAATCATCGGCAGATCGCCTCGAAATTAAATCAGCACGTAATGAACACGTCCGAAGAAAATTTATTGATGCACATACAGTGCAACCCTTTCCCTCGATGCGCATTCGCTAGTTTAAATTGGACGCCAGTGGCTCGTGCAGCCCTTATTGTGTATTATATCTTTGTGTCCTGGTTGCACCATGTGATGTGTTTACCTTGACACGTGAACGGCGGAGGAATAAAACGGGAATTGTTCCCACAGGCATTATTATTTATTTAAATACGGACGTGGCGCAGAACTAAAACGGTCCTCTCATGTCGTTGATTTAAACGGCCGCACATACCAATATTAATAAACGGAAATGCCAGTGCAATATCCGAAACGTTTGATTATGGAATTTCATATATTTCGAACAGATAAGGGTAAAATTTCAATACCACTTATGCGAGGAAGATTGGGTATTGATAAAATCTTATGAGCAAAATTGCGAACTATAAATTTTAAAATTACCCATAAAAGCGCAGTCTCTCGTCTACTGAATCGGCTTTTCGTTTTTACGTCTCGGCCAATCTTCCCGAATTTTAAAATCGTCAGTAAGTTGTAAAACACAACTGACTTTATTGCAAATTATTCAGATGGGACAGTAGATTGCGTTTGAAGATTTTATTGTCAGACCTGACTTGAGCTTTAAAATAGTAGTTGAAATAGATTTGTTTCTTGATAGCACGTTTAAAACTTAACATTGGTTGGTTTTAATAACTACTGTTATAAAGAAAAGTTGCTATTGCTTGACTTCTACCAATCACTTCAACTGAACAATTATTTGTCTTCATCCCATGTAATGATTTTCTTCATTTTTTCAGAAAACAGAAAACGAAGCTTGAATACTTTGTAATTTTTTTATGCCTGTTAATTTTTCCAGATTTTTTCTACAATTATAATTATTATAATTATTATTATAACTAGCTGCAAACAAATGTTATTTTTTGTGTGGACTAAGAACAAGTGATAGAAATCATTAAAAAAATATCGCTAGCTCTCAAAAATTATTAACCAAGAAAAAATTAAATATTTAAATAAACGCGTAATTTTGGTGATAGCAGAATTTTATTAAGTAGGATTACCTCGAAAATATCCTCTTAGCATCGTTGTTTTAGAATAACACTAGAATTTTTTATTTTTATTTATAATAATAATATTCTTAATTAATTAATTTTAATCAGTAGAAAGAGTAGCAAAACCCTGGAAAAAATCATATACATAGAGGAAAACATTAAGTATTTAAGAGCAAATGCTGAATTCAGAGCGATTATTTGTTTTTGAGATATAGTGAAGGATACTTTTAGCAGACACACCCCGTATACCTTCATAACATCATAACACAAATATAATTTTTTAAGTGTTTTTTCGTGTAGAGATTTCTTTGTTTTTTTGCAGAAAACAAAACTTATCAAAAAAGCCTTTAACTCTTAAACGAGTTAAAGATTTTTTTGTTTTCTCAAAATATACTGCTCAAAACAATTAACGGATATTTTATATAAACTATGATAAAATTAATACGAGCTTAAAATAAAACTAGAAATAATTACTGTATTTAAGATTTTAAGAAATTTAACATGTTTACGCAATACTAATAGGTTTATATTGTTACACTTTACAATTATGTTACTGAAAATTTCAAATAACTGTTAATTATTTTGAGCCCTTTATTTTGAAAAAACAAACAAAAATAAAAACTTAAATGTATATTTAATAATAATAATTTATGTACACAGAATATCACTTAAAAAATACGTATTTTTTAAGTGATATTCTGTGTAACAATTTTTTTTTCATTTTTAAAGAAAACAACACTTATTGACTGTGACTGTAAAAAAGTGATTATTCAGTAATTAATAACTAGTTAGGTTCTTAAATATATTTTTTTTATTTCCGCAAAATGTCTTGATAATACAGTGATTTTTTTAATTTTTACAGAACCTTGAACTTATCAAAAGGACCTTTGACCGTAAAAAATAATGAACCGATATTCGTTAGTTAGGGCCTTAAAGATTTTTTTCTTACAATACTTTTATAAAACAAACTTATTTTTTTTCATTTGTCATCAAGTGTAAAGATTTTCTTGATATTTACCGAAAAGAAAGCTTTTTCAAAGGAACTTTCATTTAGAAAATATGGTGAATCATCGACCATGATTCATGAGTTCAACATCATTAAAAAAATTGTATTTTTTTATTTTTGCAGAAAGTTTTAAAAACCACTTTGTGAAAAATAATGAACCGACACTCACATTTTTTTCGTTTTTTCAATACAAAATTTCTTTTTTCAGAAGTTTTATATACTGTTTAGAGATTTTCCTGTTTCGTACAGAAATCAAAGCTTGCTAAAAGGGCTTCTGACTGTAAAAAATTAATTAGCCGACAGTCACTAGTTTGAGCCATAACGATTTTTTTGTTTTCTCCTAACATCTTCACAATACCAATTTTTTCTCTATAATATTATCCTGTTTAGGTATTTTCCTGATTTGTGCAGAAAATAAAGATTTTCAAAAAGCCTGTGACTGAAAAAAAACCGACAGTAACTTATTCTTTTTTCTCATAGCATCTTCACAATTCAAACTTTATTTGATTCTGAAGTATTATTCTGTTCAAAGATTTTACGGATTTATGCAGAAAACAAAGCTTTCTAAAACGGGCACTGTTTCTAAAAAATAATGAACTGACAGTTAGTATAGTTAAGCCCTTAAGGATTTTTTTTCTCAAAATATCTTTACAATAAAAAACTTTACTTATTTCTCAAGTGTTATCTTATGTAACGCTTTTCCTGCTTTTTGAGGAAAACAAAGTTTATCGAAAGGGACTTGAAGGTAAAAAAATGTAAACCGACACTTACTAGATAGGGCCTTATTGATTTTCTCTCAAAATATCTTATCAATACAAATATTTCATTTTCAATTTTGGAAAAAAAATACAGCTTATTAAAAGGACCTTTGACTGTAAAAAAGTACATCGACAGTCATGTTATAGAGTCTTATATTATAATGATTATTTGTTTTCTCAAAATATTTTAAATACATTTTATACTAATAATACGAGTAATTTACCTTCAGCTTTCTCAAAGTTATATTATAATAACATTAATCTTTTTCTTGATTACGTTTTATTCAATATCACAACACTGTTGCAGTTTTGTCATCATCATAATTTTGTCTCTTGTTTGTTTAAGATACATTTTATTTATTTTTTATAAAAAAATATCAGTATTTCTAAAACGACAAGTTTTATTTACTTACATATTATACATTTAGCTACGATTTTTCGGTTTGTTATAACAGTCCCCATTTGAAGCACTGTTATTAAACGAGTTGTCTTAGGTTTTAGTGACGATATTTTATAAACTTTCCTAAAATTTTTATAACTTCTGAACCGCTTAATACTTTTAATAAATTAACACTGTATAGTCTGATAACATTTTTTTGAACCACAGTTCTAATTATTGCCACATGATGTGTCATAATAAATTGTGTTTATTGCAGTTAAGCAGCACATTCATTCACTCTATCAACGTATCAGAATGGCTATAATCTCGCGATTTACAGTCGTATTGTTTTAAATAAAGTTAATTATTGTAGATGCCGTGTCACGCTTATAAAATTCATTGCGTGTTTTGTAAATTTAAATTAGCAAGAAAGCCTTTCCCTAGAGTAAATGTGGTGTAGTGGCGGATGAAATTGTAGCTTTGTGTCTATATTCTGAACGATTTAACTGTTTTGTATTCTCCCAAGCTATCCCTAGCCCCATAATTTAGACTTATGATTATATTCATGATGATCGTGTGGACACTTTGAAAAAGAAAGTTAAAAAGCACATTTCGAAGTTTTACCTAACTTTGAAAAAAGTTATGTACATAATAAGTTTGCGTTGGTGAAGTTGTGGAATGATTAGCGTGTACAGTTACGATCAAAAAGAATGACTCCCCGCATAAATCTTTTCGATAATCTAAGTGGATATTTTGTACCCCAGCTGGACAATTTACAAACTAACCTTTTTGTTGGAATTTATGACTCGGACTTTTGCTATCCGGCCCGGTTGGTTGGAGGTGTCATTCTTTTTTATCGTGACTGTACTTGAGGTATTGTGTTTGTGGAAGTATGTGCTTGGCAAATTCAGAGACGTTAGGATAAATCACTGGCTAGTGTGGAGCCAAGTGGTTTTGCAAATAACAGCACTTCCCTGGATATTAAAATGAACAGCGGTGGTTCGGTGATTGGCCATTCGAATGAACTTAATGTCTATCGATTCCTATAAAGCACCGAGATAAGAACAGAAATGTTAATGTTCCTTATAAAATATTCGGTGGAATGGGCATCTCCAGCGCGCCTCCTCCGAGAGTTATTACGTATAAATGAAAAGTATTCAAATTAGCCGACGAAATGATAACATTTTGATTTGTTCTTAATGAATATTTCGAACAGTTTCAATTTCTGGAGGGTGGAGCAATAAATCCAGCGACGACACCGCTCCGAGATACCACCACAAAGCCGTATCTCTATAATGTAATTAATAAAGTTTATCAGTATTAAATTTTCCCATCCATTTATTCAAAGCTCACTGCCAAGCCCCGACTAAATTACAAAAAGCTTCTTTATTCTTTAATTTAACCAATTGGTCTTTTTGTGGCTCGGGGCAACGTTCTTATTTGGTCACGGGATACTATAATCTCCTTTGAGCATGCTTGAGCCCGCTTTTTGTGCATTCTCTCTTCTTGTTAAAGGAATTTTTGATAATGTGTTCTCTCTGACTACGGAATTAATAAAAGGGATTAACTTTGCCGATCCGACAAAAAAACCACCAGCCTGATCATGTATTAAAATTACTCAGAAGGAAAATCCAGCTCGCAAACACATTTGTATTTTTTGCGCGTTTACACTGAAAATTTGTTAGTGGGTGTCACGATGGCTTTCTAAGTTCTGGCTTTTTGCGCAAAGTGGTTATCATCTCTGTCAGATCCTCTTGAATTTTTCAGAACACGAAGTGCGGTGAACGAATTTGAATGACACCACTCAAAGTGATCAAGTAGTCTGAAGTTGTCTATCAGCATTTTCGCATCTGAAATGCTAAGAAAACACGCTCAGATGTGTAAAATAAGATGATTTATGTACAACAAACACATCTGTATAAAAACACACTAACGTAAATATAACAAAGAAACGTTGCAGTAACGTTACTTTTTTTGTTAAATCAACGCAAAAAATTTCGACGGAAATAACGTTATTTGTAACGTAATTTAGTTTTTGGGAAACGTTAATTATGCGTTAGAACAAACGTTACTAAAAGTTAAAGCTCTTTTTCGTTTTTTACGGAAATAGAACTTTAAATTAAGACGTATTTTAAGCGTTAAAATTGTTAAAATGAATAAAAATGGTTTTTAAACTACGTAACATAAATGCTAAAAGAAAACGTAATAATACAACCAAATAATAACGTTGCTAGTTTTAACGTTTATTGTTATATCGACCGTTGTAACGTTAAAAAAACGTTTGATTTACGTCGTCTGTGTGCTTACTGCTGGGATGGCACTATAACAAAGTTTTAAATCCTAAACTACAAAAGTTTTACAACTAAAACATAATTCTTAATGAAGTGGAAGCTTATTTATTTATTATTTGTAAAGTGTAAAGTTATTTGTACTCGTAAAATTATAGACAATATAATACCAGTAATCAACGTCAACAAACAATGTTTTAAGAAGACAGTTTTTATCCGGATAACTTTTAATATAATATAATTATAGTTTTAAGGAAACTAAATTTATCGTAGAATAAACGCAAAAATGTGTACGGAACTAATGTATTTTGTAACGTAAAAAAACATCAACTTTTTTTTGGTAATTATTTATACGCAAGAATATAACGTAAAATTATAGAAAATATATAACCAGTAATCAACGTCAACACACAAAGTTTTAAAAAGGCTGTTTTTAACCAGATAACTTTTAATATAATATAATAATAAAACGTTTAATTAAAAGGTTACATTAACGTTAGACAGTGCCGTAAAAAACAGATATAGTTTTTGGGAAACGTTATTTATGCGTTTAGAACAAACGTTAGTAAATAGTATTATTAATAACATTAACGTTTTTTTTCCATTTTTTACGCAAATACAACTTTAAATTAAATCGTACTTTAAACTTTAAAAATAGGTAAAATGCATGAAGATGGTTTTTGAGATACGTAACATAAACGTTAAAAGAAAACGTAATTATACAACCAAATAACAACGTTGTAAATTTTAACATATAACGTTATATAGAACGTTGTAACTTTAAAAAAACGTCTGAGTGCTTACTGGGATGGCACAACAACAAAGTTTCAATTCTTAAACTACAAGAATTTTAGACCTAAAATAAAATTATTAATGAAGTTATTACTAGTATAATTGATCAAAATTAGTTTCTTCATAAATGATCGAATGTTTGTTATGAAACTAATTTTCTGTCCAATAGCATTCATGAGAATGTTTTTACGGGATGTATGTTGACTATTAGGATTTTTTGCTACGCTGTAAAAAAGCTCTCATTAAAATGGAAAAAACAGCCGGAATTATTTTTGAATTTCAGCTTTGATTTCCCAATTTTCCTATCAGTGTTCCAAACATCTATTAATAAAAATACTCGTATGTTCAATTCATGGACGTACATTTTGATTGCAATTTGTTTTTAGACATTGAAATGTGAGTGATTTATAATGCATAGGTTTTTTTGTAGAATGGTCTAGTAAAATTACAACTACAGTAATCAACTTTTACAAAAAAGCAATCAGTGAATGATTAAATTATTTAAATGCCGAATTTGGCAAAAAAAATCAAACTGAAAGATTGTTTATTAAATAATTGCTAGCATTTTCGGTTAAAACATTTTGATGTTAATTGTTAATTTTAAATTTATTATTCTCTTAAAACAAAGTGATGTTTCATTTGCAATAAAATTAAGAGTAGCAAGGTTTTGGGTCATGTCTGTTTAATTTTGAAATCCATATTTAAAGTGTCAAGCTGCCAACAACCGGAAACGTACTCCAGCTGCACCCTTTAAAAATAAAATCCGGAATGCTGATTCAAATATCGTTCTTTCTATAATTTCCTTTGTAATTTTTAATTCAAAATAAATTGATTTCTAAGTCAAAATTTTTTTACTTAAAAACTAGGTAGAGGAAAAAAGGCTACATTTTGTTATGGGTAATTTTGTTATTTATCAAAAAAATCCTCCAACAAGTCAATTTTATTTTTAAAAATGTTATATTTTGACATACTCCAACATTATGACGTTATTGGTTTTTGAATGATGGACGTCGTTTTTAATTTTTTTTAATAACAGTTCATATTTTAATTTACTGTTTTCGATAGTACACGCCTTTCCAGAAATTAAAAAAAAAATAAAATACCATAAATGAAAATAATAATAATTAGCATTTTTTGTGTGTTTTTTGGTTAATTTTTTTCGTGATCTGTGTACGTAGTATGTTGTTATAATTATTAACAGAATTTTCACGCTAATTATTTAAAGAAATACGTAAATAAAATCACCCTTTACAAAATATTGGAAAAACATAAAGATAGAGCTTTTTGTGTGTAATTGTCGATTTTTTTGTTAATTTTTTTTATTCACGATTTCTGAAAAAGCAAAAAGTGTATTTCATTTACAATCACTCATTTACAGCAAAAAATAATAAAGTTAATTAATTAATATTTTAAGAATAGTTTTCAATAGCAAAAGCTGATGTCTGTGTAATTTTTCCTTTATTTTAAGATACAGGAAAACATACCTATTTTTAGCAGACTCAACTTGTACCACTTTACTTTACTTTACTACTTAAAAACCATAAAATGAATTACTGTCTATATTAATTATTTATTACTCGTAATTTTCGTAATTAAAGTTCTGTGATATTTAATTTCATTATTTGATTGAAAATACCCAAATAAAAATTGAGTAATGAGAGAAATGTTTCAACTCATACGATTCTGAAGATCTTGATTTAAATTATTTTGAATACAATTATTTTATTTCATTATTCTATTGGATGGAAATTAGGTAATTTTTTTTTACATAAGGATAGATGTTGCCGTGCACATGTGCCATTACACAAAGTTGAACCATTTTACATAATATTTTCTCCTAATGACATCATCAATTTGTCGTCGAATGTGTCCCAAGCTTGTAATGATCATTATGCAGTCGGTTACTGTAACACTACGATAATGCATGTGGAAATTCAAAACCTATTTATGCAGCTTAAATTTATTATAGTAGCTCTAACGGCCCATAATTCATTTTCATTTAATTACGATTATCCACAAAATTAGCAACATGAGCGTCCAGAAAAATCGATCTAAAGCGTTCCACAATTTTATTCAAATAAATGAGGCTTTAGAATTCATTTATTTACTCCTTTTGAGTTAGCTAAAAACTGAATTTTAAAAAAGCTAATAAAACTGCACCATCATTTTAAACATTATGTGGACTCGAGAGATTTGTACTAAAACTAATGAACCTAAAATTGAAGATATACAGGATGTTCCATCTAAAACCCACATTAAAAGTACAGGTAGTTCTAATAATAATAATTTGTATACAACTATAATCTCTTAGGTCCTGCTCAATGAAAATATTTTCAAGATGGCGGCACTTCCGGCTATACCGAAAGTCACTATCAAATGAAAAAAATTTGAATGAAAAAAAAACGCGTTTTTTGATTAATAGAGTTATTCTAAGGTAGTTTTCATAAGCTTTCCCTATACCTAAATTTAGCCGTTTACAAAATATTAAGGGTTTTTAATTTTTTTTGGGATTTGCACCTTCTGGTTCAAAAATTGATATCTCTGCCATTTTCAAAAATTTGGAAATATTTTTTAGCTCATTTGAACGAGGGAGCCAAGATCTTTCCTTAGGTACTTTCAAACTTCATAAAAGATCAACAAACCCCAAATGCTTAAAGTTAAGTTTTCGGAACTTTAAGCACCCATAACTCAATTTTTTCAAATAAAATGCCACCATTAAATCGTAGAAAATTTAATTCTGCATCGATCTGTATTAGCATTACCTATACTTATGTTTAATAGTTTCGAAGATACAATAACTTTTTGTTGGAATTGAGAAATTTATTAGCTACAGGCCTTTTCTCATAGGTTGCAATGGAAACGTGAGAAAAAATGTGAGAAATTAAAGTTTTTTAATCCAACATTCAATTAATTTATTTTGTTTTCACAGAATGAAAAACACAATTTTGAACAAAGTTTGTCGTTTGTTTAATCAAAAATGTTTTTATGGCAAACTATGCAAAAATAGCTGTGGTTAGTAAGAAATTTTAAACAATGTCAAAAAAACCAACATAACTTGAAAATTATCACAAATAACTATAGGGAATGCTAATACAGATCGATGCAAAAATTTTTCTCTTTCTAGTAAAAAAAATCGGGACATCCCATTTCAAAAAATTGTTATGGGTACTTGAAGTTGTCCAAACTTAACCTCAAAATTTTTTGGTTTATTAACTTTTTTGTCAGAAGTGACAGATGCAAATTAAAAAATTTAAAAAAAATCTTAAATATCTCGAAAACTGTTAAACTTAGCTATACGTAAACCTGATAAAAACGGCCTTAAAATAACTCAGCTAATACAAAAATGCAGAGAAAAATATTGCTTTCCATGTAAAATAAGAAAGTTGATAAGCGGTATAACAAATAAATATATTTATTAGAAACTTCAATACTACTTCTAATGTAGGGTTTATACGGAAGAGGCTGTATATTAGCATTTTTAGTACAAGAATTATTGCACTGTTTTATGCATTCATTTAATTTTTTTCTTCAATTCGCTAATAACTGAAAGTTTTTAAAGCACAAACAAGCATAGCGAGTGAGTGCTTCCAAATCTGCCGAATTATGGAGTGACAAAAGTTATCAATTTCAGTCTAGTTTGATGCTTGAGATTATAACATTTCTAACACATACAGGCTGACCCAGCGGTGTGTAATCAGTCTATAACTTTTTTGCTATTTGAAATATTACCATTCTGTTTTTATTATGCGATCGATCGACTTAAAGTCCACAAACTAAAAATGTTTTTATTATGCACAGAGTGTTGTGTACAGGGTGGTGAACCAAAGTTATATTTTTTTAAATGGAACACCCTATATATTTTTTATAATTAGATTCTCCGCAAAAAATAATGTAACTTTATATAAACTGTTATGTGTCTATCTCTTTTCGTTTCGGAATTATTTAACTTTTTGTTATAAAAAAGACCAATTTTTGAAAAATCATTGCAAAGCCGCTTATGAATACTTTCCGATAAATTTGCAACAGAAAAATTCAGAATACCTTGTAGTTCTAGAAAATCGACAACTTTTAGTTAAAGCACGCTAATAATATACAGGGTGTGCCAAACGCAAAAAGTTGAATAACTCATTTTTTTCAAATGGAACACTCTGTATTTTATTAAATGTAAGCATTTTTGATAAGCTTTCTAACGGTATGGAGTTTCCTAAGCAAAGTTAAAATATTTTTCGAGATTTTTCAAAAATATATATTTTTCTTACAAGACAATATGTTAGCCTAGAATCTGTTAGTCAAATGGTACTTCATTTTTTGATATGTACTTATGTGATTAATTACACAAGTAATCTAATTATTATCTGATACATAAATGAATTTCACTTATCAAGAATTAATAATAAAATGAATAAAAAAAATATTTTTTATTTTTTTGAACATTTTAAGAAATATTGTAAAGGACTAGGCACACTTCTTATGGGACTTTAAGGACCACTCAAATTGGAAATTTTTTATATCAATCGATGCATCTCAAAAAGCTGATCAAATCATATCATTGCGCCAAACCTGTAGCTTGATTAGGAAAGCCAGAAATCGCGATTGAATTTAAATTATTCCTATTGTTGGAGATATTAACTTCTGTCCGCTGAAATCCCTATTTCCATAAAAGTGTCTGTTCCCTATACCTGACCCCCAATCTAGTAATTGTAGTAATACCGCAGTCTTGTAAATCTCGAAGATTTACAAGCTCTTTGTACTCACCGAAAAGCCGCCCCAATGCTTTTCTTATGGGACAAATCTTCACTTTGATTGCAATTTCCCGCGTTCCTAATCAAGCTACACGTTTGGCGCAATGATATGATTTGTTCAGTTTTTTGTGACGCATCGATTGATATAAAAATTACTCAATTTGAGTGGTCCTTAAATTCCCATAAGAAGTGTGCCTAGTCCTTTGCTATAAAGACTGCATATCAATAGAAGGTTTATCAAAAATGCTCGATACATTTAAAAAAATACATGGTGTTTCATTTGAAAAAAATGAGTTATTCAATTTTTTGCGATTTGGCACACTCTGTACATTATTTCCGTGTTTCAAGTAAAAGTTGACTACTTCCTAAAACTACACGTTATTCCAAGTTTTTCTGTTGCAAATTTACCGGAAAATATTCATAGGCGACTTTGCAGCGATTTTTCAAAAATTGGTCTTTTCTATAACGAAAAGTTGAATAATTCCGAAACGAAAAGAGATAGACACATATTAGTTTATATGAAGTTACATTATTTTTTGCGTGGAATCTAATCGTGCAAAAATATATAAGGTGTTCCATTTAAAAAAATATAACATTGGTTCACCACCCTGTGAACAATAAAAATATTTTCAGTTTGTGGACTTTAAGTCGTTCTATCGGATAATGAAAACATAATCGCAATATTTTAAATAAAAAAAGTTATAGACCGATTATGCACCCCTGGGTCACCCTGTATGAATGGGGTGAATGAATATGGTTCCGAGCAAATTACTTGTGGATGCAACTATCTAGTTGAATCGTCAAGTCGGTCAGTGTTGAAGGAGCTCATTACGTTTTTAGGGGTCCGTTAATGAAGTGACAGTCAATTACGAATTTACATGATAAAATAGGAATTTATTTCAATACTGATGGTTTCAGCTGTCGTACTCATTAATTTTAGGCTTTGATATACGAGCAGTCAGCATTACATTTGACAGTGAATTGATTAAGTACTCTTTACATTGAAGCCTGTATCCGTTCATCTAGCTCTCCTCTCAGTATTATGGATGTTGTATTCGCTTCCACGCTCTTTATTGCGTGCTTTAATTCGGCTTCAACAGTTTTTTAATCAGACGGGATGGTTGGTTTCTGTGGCCGGTTTGATGTATTGAATCATAAATAATAAGAGGAGATACGCAATCTTTGCGTGTACATTCGCCCCGTAATTAACGAAGTTCGGCGAGCTTCCGCAGATAATTAATTTAATTGGAGGAACAAACTCCTCAATTTTGCACCAGGGAACCGGAAAAAACCGCTAACCGCGGTATTGCCTAAAATATGTCGCAACTTGGAGCACGAAACGAAAGACGAATGACACAATAACGTCGATAATGAGTTCTTATACCCAAAGGAAAGTGAACAAACGACTACAAGTAAACTTAGTTGTTTTTAAAAGATTGATATCGCCAATTCCGAAAACAATTGGGATAAATCCGAGACTGTGCAAACAAGCCTCCAGAGGCTATATTATCTTCAATTTTATACATTTCCCTCTACGTCGAGTTTCACTTGATTCGATAAATTTAAACTTACGTTGCAATCGCACTTAATGGCTTGTTCCAAAACGATGCGGACAAGAGCGGAATACAAACCGGTGCCCATATTTTTCTTTCATTACATTGCAATCGAAAGATATTTAGTCATTTTGAAAAAGAAGAACATTTTTAGTTAGTCAGGGACTAAAATAAAAAACTAAAAAAAAATACTTCACTCTTGACAGTAGTAATAAGTACCGATAGACCTGAGTTAAGTGGCTGTAGGAGGAATATAGAAAGGAGAAGAGAACTACAAGCTGGGTGACTATAATATATGGAATATAATTACTAATTACACTGGTTTACAAAAAAAGTTTATATTTATTATTATATCATTTATATATAGGCTATGGGGCAACTAGATCAGGAATGCTAATAATATAAGATTTCTACTCATTTTGTTTCTTGTGATAACTAAAATATATGTCACAATATATATCACGTCGTAAGTTTTTTACATGGGAACATGGTCAATGTTTCAATCAAGAATGAAAATCTTATGAAAAGAGTCACTAAGGTTTTTATGTTATAATTACATGATTACTCTTAGTCTAAATTAGGATAAACTGACCCTGATAGTACAAAAGAAGAAACATTTTTAATACTTTAAAACGAATATTTAAAAAAAATTACGTCCTAATTTTTTCCACTTCAGTATTAGACTTAGGGTTAATGTATTCTACGGATACACGGTGGTTTTATCTATTGGTAAAAAGGATTGTTTTGTTTTTAGCGAAATTTTTCAACAAAATTACCTGTGGTTAAAATGAATCTGTGGTTAAAAGCTGGTTGATATGAACGTCTCTACACATAATTCACACATCTTTTGGTCTAACTTAGTGAATTTCAGTTTTTTTATAACTTTTCGAGGTATAATTTCTTTATCAAAACATTCGGAAATTGAAGAACATTATTTTGCCACTAAAATTAGTGATATTTTTCGGTTGATTATTGAAAAATTTCGCTCAAGAACGAGCTAAATCAACTGAAACAAGATAACATCAACTTCGATGTACATAATTATCAAATTATGTAGTATATTATTAAATTATATGTATTAATTAATTATTAATTATTGATTAGTAACCGATGATTGTTTCGTTTTTAATGAAATTTTTCAAAATCTTTAATGGAAGCGAAAGAAAGGTAACATTACTTTTGGTCGAAATTAATTGTTCAAAAAAAATCTTGTACATTAAATGAATCTCTGGCTAAAAGCTGGTTGAAATGATCTAATTTTACTTTTTTTCTAAAATGTTAGTTTTTATCTTGATAACGTCTTAACACATAATTCTCCCAATTTTTAGTTTAACTTGTTGAAATTTCAGTTTGGTTTTTATAACATTTCGAGAAATAATTCCATTATCATCAAAACATTCGAAAAGGAAAAAGAATATTTTGCGGACAACAATAATGAACTTTATAAGTTATTTATAATTTTTGGAGAAATTTGCTCAAAAACACGCAAAAACAAGTAAAACCAATCAAATTTCTTACCCTTAAAGATTTTTTATTTTTCAGGCTTATAATATTTTAGTTTTTAGTGTCTTCATTCCCCATAGTATTTCATATTATTTAACTTCTCAAGTTTTCAGTTTTCGTGATTTTTCTATGTTATATTATTAATGTTCTTACTTTGCAGTTTCATAGTTTTTTAATTATCACTTTTTCAGTCACTTAGATCTACAAAATTGTATTCTTACTGTTTTCTAGTTTTTTTATGTTGTTTTTAGCTTTTCAGTCTCTTAGTCTTGGTCTCTTGGTTTTTATTCTGAATCTAATGATTCAATTTATGACTGTTCTTTTCCTGCTGCTTAATTCGGCAGAATTTAACTAAATTTTAATTAGTTTAAAAGTGTTATTTTTCTAAGATTCATAGTTTTTGTGTAACAAAATAAAGTGTGATTTTTTTAAAAAATACAAAAGATTTCAAAAACTAAGCAGAATCGACTGTTTTATTATCATCTTTGGCGAAATCTCGTTCTGCGAGAAAGACTGACCCCAAAACCAGTTTGCTGGTGTCTCATTTGTCTTAGGAATGAGTAATTGACCAACAAAATTATAAAACCTACCTCGGTACTTGTTTATTTGATGAACAAAAAATTACAAGACAATTTAAGCGTTTGCCGTTGGATATCGAAAGGAATTGCATTACCTACTGTAAAACAGACCAATCATAATGCGTTCAAAACTGAAAAAAAAATTAATAGATTACTTTGTAAATGTCGGACCAACCAATCAGTTCGTGTTTAAACTCAAATATTTCGCAAGTTTTTCAGCTAACAGTGAATTGCTTTGCAAGATTCCCTCTCAAAAAAAATGTACCAATTTATGTCAAAAATCTTTAAATAGTTTTAGTTATTAACTTGGGCATATGAAATTTTTGAGTTTAGACAATTTAATGATCTTTTAGAAGCAAAAACAAAAAATTGGGTGTTACATTTAACTTTTTCAAGTTATTTAATTTTTTCCAAACTTCTTATATTTTTAAGTTCCCCGGATTCCAGTTTTGTTTTTTGCAGTTCTGTAGTTTTTTAATTTATCACTTAAATCTACATAATTTTAATCTTACTGTTTTTAATTTTTTTATATACACGTTGTTATTTTTTTAGCTTTTCAGTATCTTAGTGTATTAGTTTTTGTTTAGAATGTTTCAATTTATTGGTATTTTTCTTCTTCTTAAGATGCACAAGCCCTGGCAAATGCAAAGCATTATTTTAGTCAAGCCACTTTGAAATTTTAGTAAACAGCATAACAAAATTAGAAATAGTCAGTTGTTGAAACAATTAAACTCGTACATAAAGTGTACCATATGGATATTTTAAGTCTTTGACAAATCGAAAATTGTGTTTTTATTTTTTATGTAGCAGGAAGTAATAACAAATGTATCCTAATGTCGTTGTGCAACTTTTTTGACACCTAAATAAAATTTTTAATTTACTAAAAGTCCGGTCTCTTGTTTATTTTTGTCTCAAAAAAAGTGCTGAAACTCTCGAACAAGACAAAATGACTTCTCCAGCCTATTTAGGTGATTTTTCGGCTTACTCTTAACGAAATGTTGTTAAACAACCTATTTAACAAGGAAACGGTAAGAAATGGGAATCACTGATTCGTAGGTGTGGGTTAAATAAGTATGTAAGCTGACAAAAATGTATTTATTTGTTCAAATTGTGTGAGGTGTATTAGCAGTTTCAAAACTATGTAAACGCCAACTTCGCATTTTCTCCCAAAATTAGTTGTCATAAATTATTTATGCACTTTGTGTAATTTGTAAAATGCGACGTTGGCGTTTTTGAAACACATAACAAATCTGGAAATTTTTGTGCATAAAAAAACTGGTAGTGAAATTCGAACTAAGTAAAGCAGGGGTGAGTTAAGTGCTTTCTAGCTTATCCTCGGCCATCCATTTGCAAGGGAATAAGAAATATTTGCAACTTTAGCAACCCACTCAAGATGTGGGTAGATTAAAGTAAAAATCAACGGACGGTCAGGAAACTCATTACAATACAAATTGGTGTAGTAATTAAAATTGGTGTATATTGCAATTATTGCAAATTCATTTTCTGGGTCAGTTGTATAAATATTTCTAATAAACAAAGGAGTACCAGAATCTAATTCAGGCTTTTCAGTGAGGGGCCACGTGCAAAGTAGATATCTTTCATCAATTTCCACCATACAGAAGTCGCAGTCGTTTAAACTTATACTAACATTATACATAGTAGGCTTTGTATGACCAAACCTACCGACCAACTCAACGTCCGGAACTAGTGGTATTCTTCGGGACTTTGATTTAAATGCTTCCTCTCCGTTAATCTTGATCACACCGATATCACTATGTGTGTTCTCTTCATAATCTGGATGAATGGTAGCGGTTACGTTGGTGTACTTGTACCCCGGACCCTGGACAATAATTTTGGTAGAATTCCTACAAAAAAGTCAACAACCAATGGAACAATATTTTAGAAATTACGATTCAGTACGGAGGCAAAAAGCTGATGTGAGAACCACATGAGGGTAAATATCAATTCCCGGGCACGATCTGATAACTGAACCATCTAATATTTGTTTGACGGTTAAAAGCTTTGTATGGTCTTCAGTTCCATCCAACGCGGACGTTACTAAAATAAGTACCGTGAATACGAAAACGTTGCACTTACATTAGTGGCTTACCATCGATGACAAACCACAAAAGTACGCAAGTTTTGAAGTTGGCCATTTTTGCAATAACTTTGCACAATTTAAAGGTGATTTATATACGAAATCGGAGCAATAATGAGCGAACGCAATTTCCATAAAGTCACAAATTGAAGCAATAACATGTTTTATGTTTCCTTTGTTTAATTATTACTTTGAGACAAACCAATGTTTTGTTAAAGAGTTTTATGGTTTTCTCAAAATTTTAACAAACTATTGGACTGGAGGACAATAAACTGCGGAAATTCAGTAAGGAGAAAAGATAAAAAAAGATAGTCGTTATAACTGCTAAACACCACAAGTCATATAATAAAATTTTACACACAGAAAAAAACACAGTTTCCGCAAAAAAGTAAAATGGATTTTTCAGTATAATTTTTTTGACAAAATTGAAGTTGGAAAAGTTTATTCTTGACTTTTCAGTGTTGGAAGCCGTAGATCGTCACAAAAATTTATTTTCAATAAATGGGTGTGTCGAAACATTTTTTTTTTAGATTTTTGGATGTAACTTTCAACAGTGATGTTTTTAAGATAAATGTTTAACCTTGGGGTTAAACAGTTTTTTTTTTAATTTGAGAATATTTCGTAAAAGTTGTCGCAACGTTAGAGTGACCGCAACATCAGCAAAGGTCAGCGAAATGTCTTAACTGGGTCTCTTGTCCAGTGACAATTAAACAATAAATAAGTTTTTTTTAATTATTAAATAGAATAAATTTTGTATATGACCGAATTATTTTTAAATAAAATCAGTATTGAACTTAACCTCGAGTTCTTACTCATACACTAGATGATTGGTCGATTTTGCTTAGTTCTTTAAATAATTTGATTTTATGACGGAAACAGGTTTTTTTCGTTTTTATTACATAACAACTAAGAACTAAGACGTTGTTGTCGGAAACGTGTTTAAAATAGTGTTAAAATTCAGATATTAAAAAGAAGGTTTAAAATGTTTAAAACAAAAAAAGTATTTAAAACTTTATGGGCCGGTTTATAGAAAGCTTTGTTAAAATTTAATTCGTGGTTAAAGTTAAAAACGCGAATGGACCAATCAACTTTGTTCAGTTTGGTCACGTGATCCGTTAATCATACATTTAATTGCCAATTAAATTAATGACGCTTCTATAAACCGGTCTTAATTCTTTATAGACCGGTTTATAGAAGCATCATTAATTTAATTTGTAATTAAATGCGTGATTAACTGAGCACGTGACCAAATTGATGCAATTTGTTAACTTTTAACAGCGTAACTAACATTAGTTGAGCTTTCTATAAACCAGACTTATGTTTTTAGATAGACAATTTAATAATCTTTTAGAAGTAAAAACAAAAAATATGGCGTTTCATTTAACTTTTTCAAGTTATTCAACTGTTATTTTTTCTTCGTATTTTTTTTACGTTCGTAAGTGAAATTTGCTATACAAGTGGTAAAGATTTAAGTTAGAGCTTTCGCCATTAAAGTGGTGAAAATTTTATCACTGTGACTGTCTACAAATACAGTATCGTCTCCGAATATTATATTATTAGAATGTTTCGCTTTGGGGAGATCATTTATATAAATTAAAAACAATAAAGGTCTTAATACGGATCCTTGTGGAACACTGAGTCTATTATTATTGACTACTGAATTATGATTAAATGAAAGGAAATTGTTTGCAGTCTAGAAGATAAGATGATATTTTATCTAAGAGAATGTTAGTGTGTAGTCCAATCAAAAAATTTAGTAGCTAAAAGAGCAAAAGCATGGTTTTATTTTCAAATGCGTCAGCGAGTAACTGTGACATAACTTGATTTTTTACATCTGAAGCCAATCTGTCATTTAAGGAATAAGTGATTGTTTTCAAAGTGAAATTTTTTCAGTAGTACTATCTCAAAACATTTTTAAAAATATAGCTTTTGAAGGAATTGGTCGGAATTGGACAAATGACAATGTCTTTTAACAATAAACATTAGCGAAAAACGATGTTAATTATAGAAAAAGACCAAAAAGCTTAAAAAGTTCAGGGAGAGTTTATGATGTTTTTGGTAGTTAGAATGATGGAGGAATTTGTACAGTATATTAGCTGTTTCAAAATTATAAAAACGCCAACATCGCATTTTCTCTCAAAATTAGCTAACGCAATTTATACTTTCAATGAGAGATCTAATCATTAAGAACTATTTTTTATTTAAAAAAATAATCAGGTAAAATGCGACGTTGGCCTCTTTATACTTTTGAAACAGCTAATACATCAGTACTGTATTTCTCTTGAATTTGTTGAAAACATCTCCGACACCATTTATTTATGAAAAAGCTTTACTTGGATTCAAAAGAACTCGAATTGTATTATTTGCCTACAGATTACTAGCAAAAGTCGGATTTGACTTTTCCCATCCATCAATAATATTTTTAGCAAATAATACATAAAAACTACGTTTCTTTTCTTTAACTCACGAGTGAACTAAGTAACCAAACTATTTTGTAATAGTTTTTTCTTTAGCAAGTAAGCAAAAATTAGCAAATTTAAAATAAAACGTCGATTATTGTTTATAATTTTAATGAAAACAACAAACACATTGGTAATTAAGAAGCCAACAAAACAAGCATTGTCTTGTACTACTTTCGAACGGTAAAACAAAGGCAACCTATTTTTTGAATCCAGTGATAGTAAATCGTCCTTTTTTTAATTCCCCAAGCTCGACCTAATAGAAAACCGCATTCATGTGTTGTTCTCCTAGGGAAATTTAATCTCCTGCGGCACATTTACTTTTTAATTAAATCGTTGCTACAGAATCGATTCCATTAAGTGGTTTTCATTGTCCACATTAAACAAGTTATGCCACAAACTTTTTACGCTTGTTACAACATTATTGCATTTCTCGAACCTTAATTTAATACAAACTATAAAATATTTTTAATTTTATTGCGCGGCTTCGGCAAGAAATGATTCTCTTTAGACGATAAAGCGAAAAATCAATATCAGCGGAGGAAATTGTTAAATTTCACAAAAGCCTGCACGTTCCACCAAAATAGACTTTTCTATCGTATTTTATGGGAAAAAGTATTCAAATGTCGACTAGAAATATTGTTATTGCTTTTTTATCCGGAATCTGCGGCTTTATAAAATTACGACATCAGATTTCGATTTAAAGATATGACATAGTTAAAAGCATTTTTCGCGAGGTGCAATTGCAGCGTGTTGGTGGACGGTATAATGGGCACAATTTGCAATTTCAATCATTTTTCGCTCGTACCTACATGTTCACTCAATAAACGCTTTTCCTAAATTTATTACGCGCTCAATCAATGGAACGCCAAAACAGAGGACAAAGGAAAACATTTTGCGTTTATAAATCAAATTAATTTTAAACCCCAATTGCTCCGAAAGTAAACCTTGCTTTTATTCAACTTGTTTTAATAACGAGATTTTTCATTTTCATTCGTTTCATTTAATTTCATAACGTATGAGACGCTTGATTACAGACAAGACTTTACCCTTGAATATTTCCGTAATTAGCGAAAAAATAAATAAATAAGTTGAGTAACAGCTGTTCCAAAAACATTACTGTATAGGGACACAAGTGTATTTCCGAAGATTCGTCTCAATTCCATTTATGGGGTAGTTAATATCAATTGGTTTTCAATTTAATACAACCGAGGCCATCATATTTCTTATTTATTTGAAACTGAGCATTTATGCTCCTATTCATGGGTTAGATGTTCCGCAATATGTACAGAAAACGGTCTATAACAAACGGGAATGTTCAATAAAATTTTTGGGATGCCACAAATTGGAAAATTTGCTGCATATTCTGTTGGATAGGCAAATTTTCACAGTGAGAAGTGAAGGAAAAAATAAAGAAATTTTACCTGAATATCATTACTTTTGTTTTTACTTTAATAATTTGGTCAAGCTATTGTTGGAAACATAAATCTGTATATACTTTTATACAGGTATGTTATTTTTAATTTTAAATGTTTTGTTTGTTCATTTTTTTATATTACATACTATAATAAATGTACGGTAGAGCTCAACCAATAGTGTGTTACCAAGAAAAATTGGTAATTTTAGAACTGATTAAAGTATTAAAAGATTACAAAATAGAAGACATAAAGCTGAAATACTGAATGTATAATAAATTTCTGAATCTCACTCAAGTAATGTTATTGAAAAGTTGTATATCTAACTACAAGATTTCCTGATCTTTTCTCACATGTATTTATTTTCAGTTTTTAGTTTTTAAATTTTTGTGCGACTTTTTATAGACAATATAGTGATTAATTTTCTATTTTTCGATTAATGGATTACAAAATACGTACTGTGGTTTGTTCAAAGTTTATCTACACAGTGTAAAATTGCAGTGAATTTTCTCAAAAAATGAAAATTTGAAGTGTCAAATTAACTTTTTGAATATGATGTATTACAATATTACTACAAAAAATTTACAAAATTTGTAAAATAACGACTCTATTAAAGATTCGTTTACTATAAAATTTAAATGCCACAGCTAGTGTTCTAAGATGTAATAATTAAGAAGATTGACCTTTTGTTTTCTAAATTTTGAAAGTTGAAAGTTGTTTAAAAGTAAATAAATGCTTCTATTCAATTGATTTTCGAAGAGCAAAGGATTGCTTAAGTTTTAAAATTGGATTCAAGAGATTTTATTTAAAAACTACTAAGGAAAATAATTACAGGAATTTTCTGTTTCTTGTTTCGACTTATTCCCTCAAATAACCTCCATCTGAATATTTTTTTAATAAAACAATTTACAAAAGTCGAAAAACCTGGCACCGGGAGAGCCCTTTGAAGTTACATATTAATTAGTTTGCATTATACAGGTCTTAATGTATTTCAGTTTTTATTATATTTCTAAATAAAACTCAGGACGAATTTTTGTTAAGATCTGAAATTGATTGAAAGTAACCAAAACCCAGAAAAAACGTGAAAAAATAAATTAGAAATAAAATGGTTAAAAAGAAAAGGAGAGAGACAGAAATAAAGATATTATGCTAATTAATTAAACTAAAACTAAAAGGTCAACAAACTATTGAGGGTAACCCCAATCTAAGCATAACATTTAAAATTTACTAGCTTATCGTAAGTTGAACAAACAATTCACAGGTGAAGTAAATATAGTACACCTAGTAAAGATTTTATTTTGATTATTTTATTTAAAAGTTTTCGGTTCGCCTGAAGATGATACAATAAAGTACCGAAACGTCGTGACGCATTTGATAGTTTTATTTACCCTCCATCTTATAAAACCATTTTCTATGCAATTCACCTTCAACATTTCATTCAACGTCTAGAAAAACAAAATGGTTAGTACAGAAGATGTAAGAACTCTAGTAATGCATTGACATGATTTTTTTAACTGAACATTGGATTAATAGGGTTACCATAAAGTTAGCATAGTAAAAATTCTGTCCTATGTCAACCAATCATTTTTCGATAATTTGGTTTGTTGAAAAATTCTAAATTATTGAGCATTGTTTGTAACATTTTCCGAGAGAAAAGAGCATCCTTTTTGGATAAGGTTTATTAAATAAGGTTTATTGGATTATTTAAAAAGAAGTCTTTTGTTGATTGTTAACGTAATGAACAAAGTTGTTTTAAATATTTTTTTAATTCCTGCTCTGTGGTGCTTCTGCGTGCTAAAAAACGGCTTAAAGTGTATCTCTCTTTCTAGTCAGCAAGTGGGTGTTCCAAGTTTTATGGCCGAAAAATAAATAAATAATTTTGGTTGATTAAAAAATTAAATTAACACAGTATTTTTTTTAAGTAATTGGACAATTTCTTTAATTTTTCGAGCCGTAATTGCTAAAATAGAATTATGTGAAAGTTGATAGCTTTTGAGTAATTAACATTTTAATACCGGAGATCCAAAAGCTCAAATAATTTATGGCAAGCTTTGTTATAAATGGTAATCGGGTCAGAATTCCTTGACAATAGACTGCTTTAACTCGGAAAGGTTGTAAACATCATAGCGTAACTTTTTCTATTGTCAAGGAATTTTGACCTGATCACCAATTGCCACAAAGTCTGTCATAAATTATTGGAGATTCTGGATCTTCAATATTAATTTTTCGTAAAATTGGTTTCTAGTGTCTTACAGCAATACTAAAAACAAATAAACAATGTCATAGTATGAAATTGTAGCGTAACTAATTCCCTAATTGGTACCGGTTTATAAAAAGCTCTGTTAAAACTTAATTCGTTGTTAAAAGTTAATGAACTAATCAAATTGCTTAAATTTGGTCACGTGAGCTATAAACCGGTACTTGGACGTTTACTTGGCTAGAAATATTTATTTTTGTCTCGTCTATAAAAGTTGTACATTGCTCTCAAAATATCTTCCGGTTTTTTGCACATAGTGTAAAGAAAATTTTAATGACAGTTGTCAAAGTTGAAAGTGAAGTTAAAGATGAAATTGGTTTTGATTGGGTATTAATTTACAATTTTGTCACAAGAAGACTTTAATGGACGATTAATAATCGCAACCATTAAAAACACTCACTGGCTATAGTTCAATCGTTCAATCGATTATAACTTATGTAACATTTCAAATAATTATTTTATTGAGGGGTAAAGTATTGTAACTGTTATAAAAAAGGGGGTAAATTAGAGAATTGGGGAGAAAAATGCCTGTATTATCAATCACGCGTAACAATTTCATGAGCTGTTTGCTTTTTTTTGTATCATTACATTTGTCGTTTTATCATCATTTATTTTTTAAGTCATATCTTCCAATTCCTGGTTCCGCATAACAAGCAACACAGCATCAGCATACAAAGCAGCATTAGCCTCCGACCACATTTTATTTTCATATTTCTACAAGTTTTAAACATTTTTAGACGCTCCCACAAAATGAAAAAGAGTTATATACCTAGCAAACAAACCATTAGTTACGTACATCGCCAATTCCCTTTTCCAGCGACCGAAGCCATTTGATATATTTATCGAGGAGCATTTGTTTGGTGCGTCATTTATGGTTATTTTTTAAGTAGAAGCAGGTCAAGCGTTGATCGTTTTGTTTGGCAAGTTTTCAGGCGAATGGAGCGATGGCACATTATCGCACGTATGCGGTCATTACTCAATATTGAGTGCAGTTCACTAGGGCGATACATTACAAGTCGGAACGTAAACGTTGTGCCGACAGCCCCATAACTCGTTGTGAAAACTTGTGAATTCCGAGCCCTCACGCAGCCGACTAACAAACACAATATTCTGTTTCAGGCCATGCGGAAACAAAATCTCACACACGCCATCCACACACCGGAAGTGCACATCATCGTTCAATCCGAGCTGACAGTCGTACCAATCTCAGTTACGAATTCAGCCCCAACTCCCCCAAGCCGGAGGTCGTCCAGATGTACTCCAAGCAGAATGACAAGCTGATGCTGGAGTGCGCGGTCAATATAAACTTTAGTACCAGCATCTGGCTCAAAGACGGACAAATTGTGCAAACTATACTCAAAGACAACACTAACAATAAGCGTGTTATCGGACATAGGTTTCTAGTGGACGCGAGCGGGAATTTGTTTATTGATAATGTGAGGTTGGAGGACGATGGCAAGTGGCAGTGTGAGGCCGAGGATGCGTTCGGATTCGTCGTCACGGGAAGACCTATCCAGCTTACAATCCTAGGTAAAAATAGGAATCTAATGATGTTTGTTATGATTATGAATTCGGGAGGTTCTCTAAAGTAATCACTTTAATTAAAAATGAGTTTTTTTTTTGTTCTATTATGAAAGCTTTGCACAAGAACAAAAACGCCACTGTAGATAAATGAACGCTTTGTTAGTTGTGGGGATATAATTTACTGTATTTAATTTTCACCAGCATCTTCCGTCCTTGTGTAAAGAGTTATTCCAGCAATCAGCAGTCGAGATAAGACAATTAGAAATTCAGTACAGAAGGAACTTTAGAAAGATACTTAACAAGATTCAAGCATAATTCTGTATAACACGAGTACACCCTTTTATTATTGATACTTGCGAAGTTAATTTGACTTACAGTTTGACACAGTGATAGACCTTGACCTAGTAAATAACTGTGTGAAATATTATGCTGTTGACTTTCTCGGTTCTCGAGTTACGAGGATCTGGTCAGGTTAGGACGTTCTAAAGATGTTTGGAGTTGACCATAACAATATTTTTTTATGTTGTTTAAATGAAGATAAAAAGCTTATTACGAAAGTGACTATTGTACAATGTGAGTATGTTTAAAATATGTATACTATGTCTTAACAACATCGCGCAGAACTTAGCGTATTTTATTTTCAGATTTTTTTACTAGTTTTTATAATTAAAAATTATTAGTTATGTCGTTGCAAATGAAATATTATTTTTTACGTCATTTTAAAGCAAGTGGTGCCCTAAATAATGTTGTTATATGTGAAAAATTATGTTACCAGCTCTAAATAATTACTGACTAATAAGGATTAAAAATTCAAATATTTTAACGTAATTTTGGGGCGGGGGTTAGTATTTTCATATATTTTTTTATAATTGGTTTAAAAATGTGTTTAAAGTTTAAAGGACATCATAATATACAACACAATAACCACAAAATTTATGAATGTAAAAATGGTGGATGCGCCGGGATAAATAATTACACCGCACAAAGCTAAGTAACAAAATTACAAATAAAGAAAAAGGCTTTGCGAAACACTTGTATTACCTATTGTAAGTTATTGTACATTTTTTTCCTTTGTCTTGTTTTTGTCGACATAGAATAGTTAAATAAATTGTTTAAAAAAACTTAAAAAACATGATCATATTTTTCATAAATAGTGCTTACAATTAAAATTTATTAAGTCGATGCAAACAGGAAATTACTTCTTCTGACATTCTGAAGCAAGTGATGCCATAAATGTTGTTATGTGGAAAAAATATGTCGCTAGTTTAAAAAATAATTAAATGAAAACTAAAAATTCAAATACACGTAGCTTTGGGGTTAGCGACAGTTGTTATTGTTAAGTACTATTTTTTAAAGTATGTTTTTAATAGCAAACTCCGATTTCTAGATAGTTATTAGTTTCTGAGATACAGTAGAGTAGGTATTAGTTGTTTCAAATCTATAAAACGCCAACGTCGCATTTTCTCTCAAAATTAGCTGTTATAAATTATTCATGCGCTTCAAAAAAAATAACAGCTAATAATATTTATAGTTTCAATGAGAGATCTAATCAAATATTTATTTAGAGTAGGCCTAAAAGTGTGTTGAAAGCTTAAAATACACCAAAATAACTACAAAACTCTTAAATTTAAAAATGGTGGATGCGCCGGGAGAAACAATAATTCCATTAAAGATTTTAGTGACTCAATTTCAAATTAAAACACAAGCTTTGTAAAACACCAAGAAATAATATAAAATAATAAACTATTTTTTTAAGATTTTATCTTGTCTTGTTTCAGTGATAAAAATTGCATAGAAAAAATTAAAAGTGATTGTTGTAGATTTATTTTTAATCTTAGAAATACTGATCATATTTCTCATAAAATTAAAAAACTAAATTGGCTAAATATTTGATTACAGTTACGGTTCACTCTATTATTTTGTTTCAATATACATACCTTTTTACCTCAAGAGAAAACTTGTGTATCGTTGGTCTCTACATAAAACAAGTAAATAAAATAAATCAATAAATAATATAAATATAAAAATATAAACATACAGCCGGCAAGGCTGTCGATGCTGTTTTTGTACAGACTTGTTTCTTCGATCCTTGTTGTTGTCATTTATAATTTAGTATCGGAAAATGATTGGAAACCCAAGTCAGTAAGCTTATTTAAAAAACACATCAAGTTAAAATAGGTACTTATTTGTTAAGTGGTGTTCTTTTGTTATTTTGTTTTTGTGTTTTTTTACTTTTTCCGGTATTATTACATTCTTTTCCTGTAACAAATCTTTTTTTTTCATTTTCTATGTATTTTCGTTTTTGTTAGTAGTTCCCTTTTTCATTTTTTTTAACATATTATTTCGGAATTCTCACTTTAAAAATAGTTCAATTTTTCATTTTACTACCATTCCAAACAAATTTTTGATAACAATGAAGCTTCAAATTCAAGCGTTTTAGAAATGATTTCGTTTCTAGACAACTAGAAGTATTTATGTTTTGACTGGCACTAAAACTGGAAACACCTTGTATTTTATAGTTTATGCGCTGTTTTGTTTTTGATAAAGGTTAACTAGAGTAGCACATACAACAAAATAACCACATGGGATTTTTATATGTAAAAATGGCGGATGCGCCAGGATAAATAATTGCGTTACACAAGTCTAAGTCACAAATGGAAAAATACTAAAATGTATGTGCGTGTTTTATTCATCACAAACATACAACCATACTTTTCTTTTATACTAATATGTTATCGTGCCTCTGTCCTTATCTACAAATGTGATTACAGTCGATTTACAGAAAACAAAATTAAAATTTAATTTAGAATTAAACTAATTTAAATTAAATTGGCGTTTAAAATGTATTGAAAAATGTGAAGTCAATCGCGAATTAAATGTTAATTGCCAATGCATTTTAAATGACAACTTAATTCGAATTAATTTAATTTTGAATTGAATCTTAATTTTGCTTCTTGTAAACCAGCCCTTAGTGTTGCTGAAAACATAGTAATTGATTTCTTTATTACTATTTACTATTATAACATTTTTATTCTTTTATGACTACAGTAAATTTAAGGGTAGGTTAGAATTGAAGAAAATCGGACTTTTTTAAATTGTGTTAATATTATTAATGAGTCAATTGTTAAAAAAAGTTCGGATTTTTTAAATTCTAACTATTCATTCACTACCACCGACGATTAAAACCACAACAAGATAATAAAAAATGTTGTTTGTGCTTCTAATTAAATTAGGATCAGAGTAGCTTGTAATTATAAAATTAAGTTGCCAACATTGATTTATCAAATTATATCTTTTGCCTCAACATTGTCTAATGTTTGCAGCTTAACTTTAGAATAAGAGACCACTTTGAGCAGAAACCCAATTATTGTAGGCACGGTTGAAGAGAAATGACATTCCAATTTCCATATCACCAGTGTTGCCAATTTAATTTTAGAATTACTGGTCACTCCAATTAATTACAAATTAATTTAAACATGTAGTGCTATTCTAGAAGCGAATCATGTTTTTTTAACAATTTGACAGTGTATATTTCTTTGAGGAAATAAAAAATAATATTACATTTTAATTACAGACTTCCATAAATTTTTATCATGTAATGAATTGTTTGTTTTATTAGTGTGTCCTTATTAATAGTTATTACGTGATATTTTCCCGGTTTTACACATGCTACCAAAAACAAATTACAATTTTTCTCACATAAGTTTTTTTCTATTAAAATGTCAAGTTATTACATAGGAATATTAGGAAATCTCAAGCTACGAAATCAAACTTTTAAATTGATTTTCCGTACAAATGTAGTAGCTACGTAGACGGCAGCGATTCGAACCTCATGTTTCAGAACTCAGTTAATCCATCTGACGAAACCAAACTTTCAGTCATGAATGTCATAAGTTGTAGTCAGAAGTCGGAAACGAATTAAAAATTTTCAACTTTGGTGAAATCGTTCACCACCCAGTTATCCCATCTTTCACAGACACAGTCCAATAACATTTCCGCCGCTTTTTTATTATTATTTCGTTTTAAACCCTGATTTGCTATTCATATATCGATTCCTCCAATCCATTGTCCCAGTCAAGTATTTAATAAGGCATGAGGTGAACACTAAAAGCATTTTAAAGTGGCCTCAATTAATGATGGATGATGGTTTCAACACACGAACGGTCGCTTCGTTACAATAATTCGAAACGCAACCCATATTTGACACTTCGCTTATTGAATTTCACTGTTTTTGTGAATAATGTAAGATACATCCATATATCCACATGTATATTTTACGTATAATGCGATAAATAAAGATAGAGATGTGATCACCGCCTAATCCCTTAGGTAATATGCACTATATTGGGATTTACGTTGATGCTTGAAATATGGATGTTTGAGATTTCCAGCTTCTAACTTAATCGAAACTGCGGGAGAACGAAATGTTGTTACCTGATTAATTTTATTAATAAAATATCCTGGCCAGAAATCACGAACGCTGCTTTTAAGAAAATGAAATCAATCAAAATTAACTGAAGCAAAAATGTACCGTTGAGTTATTGATTTATTGCCCATTAGCTGGTGCATTCGTACATTTTTTATTTTCTTCTGCATGGTCAATTTGCCAACACAGGGTGGACGAAGCTACAAAACGACCAAAAATTAGAATGATGTTGAGCACTTTACAACATGTCAAATCAGTTTGGATTCCGCTGCAGGGTGGCTTATTATAGAGGAATAAAATGATTACAGATGTTGACCTACATCATTTGCAGGCGGTTGTTGACCTGAATATTCAAGCCCAATCATCCGTTCCGTCAACCACTATATTCGAATCGAAATAGAGAAAATATTTCTAAAATTCAAATAACAACTGTTTCGGTGGAACACATAATGAATAAAATTTATTAAGCTTTAAAAAATAAACACAGTCGCAACAGCCTGGAAACCACTGCGGCGTATTTGAAAAAGGAACAATAATGTTTTGTTTATTATTAATTGTTACTCGTCACATACCTAAATAATGTATTACGGTGTGGAGCCGGTTTTAATTAATTTAGAATTTTTGTTTACCTAAACGTTGCATTACTAGGTTTGTTTTAAAGTGATTTGACGCATTTTCTCCAATAAAAATAAATTTACATGTATTAACTTAATTACTTTCAAACCAATTTAAAGTTTTCCAAAACTTAATTAAGTTGACAACTTTGGGTCTTATTGACTTTGTCTATGTTGCTATTTGAAGCAGTCCTGCTGGAAATGCTTCCAAAGAAAATTGCTTCCGGTGATACGAAACCATATTACTTATGGAAAATATAAGTGCATTCTGAATAAAAGTTTTGTCCAAATTAATTCAGCGAGATTTAAATTTCGTCACAAATGTTACATTTTTATACAAATAATTCACAAATCGCTATGGATATGCGCAGTGAAAAAGAAAAAGGCTGTTAGAGATCATAGTTTTGTTGCAGTAAGTGTTGTAAACCTGAATGTTCAAAAAGAACAGGTCGTTCTTTAAACTTTTTAAAATGTCTGTTCAAAATTCTAGCAATGTTGTTGAAATTACTACATAATTTCTGCTTTTTATAAGGAAATCGATTTTTCGCTAATTAATCAACTAAACTAATGTTAGAATGTTTATTTAGACTTGAGTAAGGCAATTTCAGCTTTTCAAAAGCGATTTTTATCGTTTTAAGCATTGAACTCAAGCATTTTCAACTAAACCAGTGCTTAAAAATCATCGACTTCGGACATTATAAGGCGATTTCAGTCTTTACAAAACACTTGTTTTATTTTTTGTTCCGTTGTTTTTGATCTAAATAGGCGAATTTCAACCTTTCTAAAGAATTTTTTTGGTTTTGGAGCAGGTATCGTTTGAAGCCAAGTCTTTTGAACTACACTGGTGCTCAAATAGGCGATTTCGGCTACAATAAGCCGATTTTAGACTATCTAAAGCGATTTCTTGCGTTTTCAAGTACAGAATTGTACGGAAATTATGCTTTTGTGTCTAAATTAGTACGTAAATCATTATATTTTTGTCTGAAGACAATTTCAATCTTTCCAAACTGATTTTTTACTGTTAAGAAAGGCTATTTTACTTTTTCTAAAGCAATTATTGCGTTTTTGGACAAGGAGTTGTTCGAAATTAAGTGTTTTGAAATAAACTGGTGTCTAAGTCGTAATTTTTGGTCAGAATAAGGCGATTTCAACCTTTCAAGGCGACTTGTTACGTTCTTGAGCTATCAAATGTTCGAAATCAATCTTTTTTATTTAAACTAGTACATAAATTATGGTTTTTACGTCTAAACAAAACAACTTTTTAACCAAAGACCTGTTAAAAATTACTTGGTTTTAACTAAAAAGGTGCTTAGATCGTCGTTTTTGGTCAAAATAGGGCGATTTCAACCTTTATAAAGCAATTTTTTCAGTTTAGAAAGACGAAGTTGTTAGAAATCAAGCGTTTTCATTTAAACTTATTCATAAGTCATTATTTTTGGCTTGAATAAAGATTTCACATGTAAGTTTTTACGTTTTTAAGTCAACATTTGTTTGGAGTTAAGCGTTCTTATTTAAATTAGTACATAAATAGTTGTTTTGAACCCGAATAAGACGATATAAATTTTTCTAAAGATTTTTTCATGCAAGAATAAATCAATTACTACAATTACAATTTTTTTGCAACGAATTGTTCAAAATCAAGCATAAATCGTTGTTTTTGCCCTAATAAGGCATCTTTATAAAGATATTTTTGTCGTTTTTAGGCAAGTTATCATTGGAAATCAAGTGTTTTCAACTAAACTGGTGATTACATCGCAATTTTTTGAAAGAATAAGGCGATTTCAACTTTAGAAAGCTAATTCGTGCTTTTTTGAGCAAGCAAGTGTTCGCTATCAAGTTTTTTACCTAAACTAGAACATACATGATTGTTTTTGGCCTAAACAGAATAGTTTCAACCTGTATAAAGCGTTTTTATTTATTTTTAAGCAAGGAATTGTTCAGAATTACTTGTTTTCAACTAAAAAGATGCTTAGATCGTCGTTTTTAGTCGGAATAAGGCGATTTCAGCATTTCCAAGGCAAGAAAGAAAAAAATCTAGGGTTTTTATTTACACTAGTGCATAAATTATCACAGATTATTGCTTTTGGCCTGAGTAAAACAATTTCAACTTCTTCTCATGCGATTTTTTGCCTTTTTAAGTAAAGTATTGTTTGAAATTAAGCGTTCTTATTTAAATTAGTACATAAATCGACCTGAATAAGCCGATTTTAACTTAACTAAAGAGATTTTTGTCATTTTTAAGCAAGAAATCAAGTGTTGTCAGCTAAACTGGTGCCCATATAAGGCGATTTTAACCTTTCTATGGCGATTTTTTCCTGATACAAGTTTAAATTTGATTTTATGAATAAAATTGCAACTCCATTTTTTCCAGAACCTTGACTTGAGAAGAGAAGTCGTCATTGTGAGTTTTTCACAACTTCACAGTAAAGTTCTTCTCTTATCTGCATATTTTACAACTAGCAAAACCTTCACAAATCACTGCTTTTTTGGGTGAAAATAAGTTGGGCGTGTTTGTATTCGGTTTTTACTTTAAGAGCGTGATAATCTCGAAAGTATTGAAAATTCGGCTGCATTAAAGACTGTGTTTAACGAAGTTGAACCACCGGCAGCGCACATAAACGCTGAAAGCTTTCTCGCAAATCTGTTGTGTGAATGACAAGTTTCTCGAACGATGATGCGATTCCACATCGCTGCGTTTCATACAAAAAGGGTTCGTCCAGTCACGTCAGAATAAACGCAAACACATTTTAATTATGTCTACTGAGTCGTATGTAATGCGAACGTCTGTTTCATTCCTTTAATTCATTATCTGGAGTAGGGCAGCTCGTCCCATCGCGTCATCCCTCCACGTCTGGAATGTGAAATATTAATATACTGCTCCAGCGCAAATATTCGCTATTTCGAAACACGTATTCCATAAGAAGTTGAATAATAAGGAGACTATTTGTTACAGCGCGACTTCGGATTACATGTTTTACGGCCGTGCATGATTTAGTTTTATCTGCGTTGTTTTCAAAAACAGGCACGATCACAGCTTTTCCATTTGCTTCTAATTTAAACATACGAATCAAAATTAAATTCATTTTTCACTGACGCTTTTTAAAAAAGCAACACGATCTCGCGACTCTGAGAACAGATGCGACATGTCTAGCCCGATAAAAAGACAGAAAAATGCAATATGTTATTTCAACGAAATACAAATCGCCAAATGCATTAACTAAAACCCAAAATGTTTTAAGAAAAAAAATATTGTTGCTTTTAATATACGGAGTGCTATAATTTAGGAGACGAAACAAGACAGGGGTTTCTGAACCCAAAAAAATAGTACGACAGTGTAAAAATAAGGGCGCTTCGAATGATAAACCGTCTCGGCGCCAAATCGTTTTGAATTAATTTAAATTCAACCAAAATTTTCATAAGATACATGAAAAAAAAACATTCAAAATTTAAAATGTGCGTTTTGTCCCCTACTTTTCAACTTTTAACAAACCTCTTAGCGCCGGGTTACAGAAAATTTTAATTGCCTTGTGCTCCGCACTCGTTTCAGAAGCCCATCACTCACAGATAATGGACAACTTTTCTTTACTTGTACAAGGTGGTTCAAAAAGATATTGCTAAACTTTAGGATGTTATAGAGCTCATTGTGACAGAAAAATTTTGCAAATAAACCTCTAGTCGGAAACGAGCCTTTTTGCTTCTGAAGACATGTTTGTCTAAAAATATAATGCCGTGTGGTTCACATTAGAAGTTTTTTCAATGTAATACAAATCACCAAATGCATTAACTAAGACCCAGAATGCTTTAAGGGAAAAAAATATTGTTGCTTTTAATATACAGGCTATCCACGGAGAAGTATAACTTCTTAGGAGACGAAACAAGACAGGAGTTTCTGAACCCAAAAAAATAGTACGACAGAGTAAAAATAAGGGCGCTTCGAGCGATAAACCGTCTCGGCGCCAAATCGTTTTAAATTAATTTAAATTCAACCAAAATTTTCATAAGAAACACGAAAAAAAAAACATTTAAAATTTAAAATGTGCGTTTTGTCCCCTACTTTTCAACTTTTAACAAACCTCTTAGCGCCGGTTTACAGAAAATTTTAATTGTCTCGTGCTGCGCACTCGTTTCAGAAACCCATCACTCACAGATAATGGACAACTTTTCTTTACTTGTACAAGGTGGTCCAAAAAAATGTTACCAAACTTTAGGATGTTATAGAGCTCATTGTGACGGAAAAATTTTGCAAATAAACCTCCAGTCGGAAACGAACCGTTTTGCTTCTGGAGGCATCTTTGTCCAAAAATGTAATGCCGTCTGGTTCGCATTAAAAGTTTTTTCAATGTAATACAAGTCACCAAATGCATTAACTAAGACCCAGATTGCTTTTAGAAAAAAATTATTGTTGCTTTTAATATACAGGCTATTCACGGGGGACTATAACTTAGGAGACGAAACAAGCCAGGAGTTTCTGAATCCAAGAAAATAGTATGACAGAGTAAAAATAAGGGCGCTTCAAGTGATAAACCGTCTCAAAATTTTTATAAGAAAGATGAAGAAAAAAAACATTTAAAATTTAAAATGTGCGTTTTGTTCCTTTTTTTTCATCTTTTAACAAACCTCTTAGCGCCGGTTTACAGGAAATTTTAATTGCCTTGTGCTCCGCACTCGTTTCAGAAACCCATCTCTCACAGATAATGGACAACTTTTCTTTACTTGTACAAAGTGGTCCAAAAATATGTTGCCAAACTTTAGGATGTAATAGAGCTCATTGTGACAGAAAAATTTTGCAAATAAACCTCTAGTCGGAAACGAGCCGTTTTGCTTCTGGAGGCATCTTTGTCCAAAAATGTAATGCCGTCTGGTTCACATTAAAAGTTTTTTCAATGTAATACAAATCACCAAATGCATTAACTAAAACCCAGAATGCTTTTAGAAAAAAATTATTGTTGCTTTTAATATACGGATGACTATAACTTAGGAGACGAAACGAGACAAGTGTTTCTGAACCCAAAAAAAAGTACGACGAGTAAAAATAAGGGCGCTTCCAGGAATAAACCGTCTCGGCGCCAAATCGTTTTAAATTAATTTAAATTCAACCAAAATTTTCATAAGAAACTTGAAAAAAAAACATTTAAAATTTAAAATGTGCGTTTTGTCCCCTACTTTTCAACTTTTAACAAACCTCTTAGCGCCGGTTTACAGAAAATTTTAATTGCCTCATGCTTCGCACTCGTTTCAGAAACCCATCACTCACAGATAATGGACAACTTGTACTTGTACTTGTACTTGTACAAGGTGGTCCAAAATAATGTTACCAAACTTTAGGATGTTATAGAGCTCATTGTGACGGAAAAATTTTGCAAATAAACCTCTAGTCGGAAACGAGCCTTTTTGCTTCTGGAGGCATCTTTGTCCAAAAATGTAATGCCGTCTGGTTCACATTAAAAGTTTTTTCAATGTAATACAAATCACCAAATGCATTAACTAAAACCCAGAATGCTTTTAGAAAAAAATTATTGTTGCTTTTAATATACAGGCTATTCACGGGGGACTATAACTTAGGAGACGAAACAAGCCAGGAGTTTCTGAATCCAAGAAAATAGTATGACAGAGTAAAAATAAGGGCGCTTCAAGTGATAAACCGTCTCAAAATTTTTATAAGAAAGATGAAGAAAAAAAACATTTAAAATTTAAAATGTGCGTTTTGTTCCTTTTTTTTCATCTTTTAACAAACCTCTTAGCGCCGGTTTACAGGAAATTTTAATTGCCTTGTGCTCCGCACTCGTTTCAGAAACCCATCTCTCACAGATAATGGACAACTTTTCTTTACTTGTACAAAGTGGTCCAAAAATATGTTGCCAAACTTTAGGATGTAATAGAGCTCATTGTGACAGAAAAATTTTGCAAATAAACCTCTAGTCGGAAACGAGCCGTTTTGCTTCTGGAGGCATCTTTGTCCAAAAATGTAATGCCGTCTGGTTCACATTAAAAGTTTTTTCAATGTAATACAAATCACCAAATGCATTAACTAAAACCCAGAATGCTTTTAGAAAAAAATTATTGTTGCTTTTAATATACGGATGACTATAACTTAGGAGACGAAACGAGACAAGTGTTTCTGAACCCAAAAAAAAGTACGACGAGTAAAAATAAGGGCGCTTCCAGGAATAAACCGTCTCGGCGCCAAATCGTTTTAAATTAATTTAAATTCAACCAAAATTTTCATAAGAAACTTGAAAAAAAAACATTTAAAATTTAAAATGTGCGTTTTGTCCCCTACTTTTCAACTTTTAACAAACCTCTTAGCGCCGGTTTACAGAAAATTTTAATTGCCTCATGCTTCGCACTCGTTTCAGAAACCCATCACTCACAGATAATGGACAACTTGTACTTGTACTTGTACTTGTACAAGGTGGTCCAAAATAATGTTACCAAACTTTAGGATGTTATAGAGCTCATTGTGACGGAAAAATTTTGCAAATAAACCTCTAGTCGGAAACGAGCCTTTTTGCTTCTGGAGGCATCTTTGTCCAAAAATGTAATGCCGTCTGGTTCACATTAAAAGTTTTTTCAATGTAATACAAATCACCAAATGCATTAACTAAAACCCAGAATGCTTTTAGAAAAAAATTATTGTTGCTTTTAATATACAGGCTATTCACGGGGGACTATAACTTAGGAGACGAAACAAGCCAGGAGTTTCTGAATCCAAGAAAATAGTATGACAGAGTAAAAATAAGGGCGCTTCAAGTGATAAACCGTCTCAAAATTTTTATAAGAAAGATGAAGAAAAAAAACATTTAAAATTTAAAATGTGCGTTTTGTTCCTTTTTTTTCATCTTTTAACAAACCTCTTAGCGCCGGTTTACAGAAAATTTTAGTTGCCTCATGCTTCGCACTCGTTTCAGAAACCCATCACTCACAGATAATGGACAACTTGTACTTGTACTTGTACTTGTACAAGGTGGTCCAAAATAATGTTACCAAACTTTAGGATGTTATAGAGCTCATTGTGACGGAAAAATTTTGCAAATAAACCTCTAGTCGGAAACGAGCCTTTTTGCTTCTGGAGGCATCTTTGTCCAAAAATGTAATGCCGTCTGGTTCACATTAAAAGTTTTTTCAATGTAATACAAATCACCAAATGCATTAACTAAAACCCAGAATGCTTTTAGAAAAAAATTATTGTTGCTTTTAATATACGGAGGACTATAACTTAGGAGACGAAACGAGCCAGGAGTTTTCGAACTCAAAAAAAAGTACGACAGTGTAAAAATAAGGGCGCTTCGAGCGATAAACCGTCTCGGCGCCAAATCGTTTTAAATCAATTTAAATTCAACAAAAATTTTCATAAGAAACATAAAAAAACATTTAAAATTTAAAATGTGCGTTTTGTCCCCTACTTTTCAACTTTTAACAAACCTCTTAGCGCCGGTTTACAGAAAATTTTAATTGCCTTGTGCTCCGCACTCGTTTCAGAAACCCATCACTCACAGATAATGGACAACTTTTCTTTACTTGTACAAAGTGGTCCAAAAATATGTTGCCAAACTTTAGGATGTAATAGAGCTCATTGTGACAGAAAAATTTTGCAAATAAACCTCTAGTCGGAAACGAGCCGTTTTGCTTCTGGAGACATCTTTGTCCAAAAATGTAATGCCGTCTGGTTCACATTAAAAGTTTTTTCAATGTAATACAAATCACCAAATGCATTAACTAAAACCCAGAATGCTTTTAGAAAAAAATTATTGTTGCTTTTAATATACAGGCTATCTACGGAGGACTATAACTTGGGAGACGAATCGAGACAGGGGTTTCTGAACCCAAAAAAATAGTATATTTATTTATATATTTAATTAATTTGCCTTAAAAATAAGATAAAAATATTAAATATACAACTGTGGTGACTCCGTGGGTGATATTCATAAAAAATAGTACATGCTTATACTTATATTTGTTTCAGTTGATGCTTACATCCATATTCATAAAATTATAAGTATTTACTTTTGTAGTAATAAGTAGATGGTAATACTTATGTAGTATTAGCATATGCTTATAAGATCATAAAAACATCTAAGTAAGTACTACATAAAACATCTAAGTATCTACTAATGTCTGTATTCATAAAACATAGTAGTTACTAGGAAAAATTAGTATATACTTATAAAATTACTAGTCTGCTATTGGTGAGACTTGTCTGTCTGCTAGAAATTAATTTATTAATCGACGCTATGCTTGTGGCACCAAGAACACCCTGAAATTTTAAAGTTAGGCGAAATAATCCGCCCGAACGTGATTTTATTCAAGTGTATCGGTTTTCTGCCGAAAGTATTGAGTGGTTAACACAGTGGTGCAGTAAATTCTTTCATTAAAATGAAAATTTTACTGCGATATATTGCAGATTCTGGTAAGTAGGTATGTAGTATATATATTTAGTTTAGTAAATTTTGATTTTATACTATCATTTGCAAAATTTCGTTAAAAATTAAGTGAAAAAATTGCCGAATTTGGCCGAAATTGTTACAGTCTAAGAGACATTCAATTATTTACACAAACAAAAAATACTTTTTTTCTTCAAAATTTTTGGCACTTTGTTCAACCAGAAATCAAAAACGCAATTATTTTCCCAAAATATTTCATAAATCACCGAATTGTATCGAAGGTAAGTTATTTTGCTTTTTTGAGCGCTTAAGTGAGGCTTTATTAAAATGAAACAAAAAGTTGCTGGACTATAAGCCAAAGTTTTCTATATTTTTTTATTAAATTTTGGAAAAATTAACGAAAAATCACTGAATTTGGTCGAAAATGATATTATTTTTATCTTTTCCGGGCACCTGAACTAAAGTTTAAAATAATGGAAAGTGAGACTATTTCGGCATTATATGTGTTTTTCCGACCAAAAATACAATTATTTTGCAAAATTGAGATTTTTTAACAAATGAGTCGGTAACCAAGCAAGCACATGTAAGTACATACTTATATCATGTAAGAATTTGCTCATAAGAATAAGCATCTGTTTATGGATATGAATGCAAGTATTTACTTTTAGGTTCAACTGATACTTATAAGTAAATGCTAATACTTATAAGTATTTGCTTATAAGGAGATACTAATTTTTATAAATATGACCCCATGTCTTTTCGTTCAGCGAGATAGGCAAAGACTACAAGGGGTCCATAATTCCATAACACGACGAGTAAATTAGTAAAGAGAGTAAAGAAATTAAAGAATGCCGGTTTAAACCACTATTGTAAATTTATTGTTTTTATCTTTTTTATTTAATTTTTAAGGCTAATTAATTATATATTAAAGTCTTTTATGTAAACTAGACAATTTTGATTTTAATTTTTGGCAACATCTTTTTGAACCACGCTGTATAATAAACTACGATTTTTCCTTTTTAGTAGTTTTTTAAAATAAAATTGTTTTAAAAAATCAATTTTTTATAACATGTTCTTTACCTAATGGATTGTAGGGAATAAATCTTATTACTATTATTATTATTATTTCCCCTGCAAGCTTTTTATTTTCCTGTGTAATATTTTTTAAGATAAATGGATAATGAGACTTGAGCCTGATTTATTCCCATTGATTTATAGCCGCTGTAATTCACTCAAGTCTTGTCACATTTGAAAGTTTAACTCAGTGAACACGGCATGCGATGGTAAATCTTCTTTCACAATAACATCGAAGTTCTAAACATATTTTAGACGTATTTATTTCGCGTCAATAGTTCCTGATTTAGTCGTTTGAGTTGATGTTCTAGAACCTAATCTAGTGAACAGTCCGCGTATCTTCGCGATATTGTCGCTCCAGTAAACAGCACGTTCAGGTTACTACTGCCTTAATATATCGGATACATGCAATAGTCTCGGATCCTTTCTCTTTCAAACTGCTAACTTTGACAGTATCTTTCATTTGGCATCAATTTACCAAATTGATTTTCCAGACCGGAAAATCTACTCAAATTTTCAACTTTCCTGCCGATTGAATTATAGGTATAAAAAGAATCGAGCAATAAATTTGAGTTCCAATTTCTTTTTTCCGTAATCATTTTTTTCAAGCACAAACAACCGAATTACCAAAATTATAACGAAGTTTTTCGTAAGTACCAAGATGTATTTATCGAGTCTGTAATTCTTTAAAAATTATGGCGATTTATTCTTAGCTGAAAACTGTGTAAATTGGTTAGACGATTTATACCTTGTCGCTTTTTCACTGGCAGACTATAAAACATTTCTTTTAGTAGATATTCATAAACATTCTTGACGAAAATAAGCCGTAGATAAATTACTCTTGCCAGACAGGCTGTTTTAAATAGAACCACTTCGAAATTTTATTTGGTTATTTTTCACAAGTCTGGAGCAAATTATCAACAGTTATTACTTTATTTCGCAAAAACAAATGTAAAATTTATTTAAATTCCATGTCCCAGATTTTTCAAGCTTTTGTGAAATTTTCGCGGTATTAAAATGTATGATATTGCATTTAAATTACTAGTTTGTAACTCTGGACTTTATCTGAGGGATCACTCTAATAATAGGGGTGAAAAGTTTAAAAGCCATTACTACTTTTTCCGTTGAATATTCATAGGTAGAGCATTATTACGTTTTTACAAATGTACTAAATGGGATTTTGTGTGGTCTAGCTAAAAATTTAAATTTAACGCAATTTAGAGTTACTTATATTTTTCCTTCTTCCATCTTTTAATGACATTGTCATGACGTATTAAATTATATTGTTTTATTTAAATATATAAAAAATAATTAATTTATTTAAAATTTTATTTATTAGAGAGAAAGATACATTAACATAAAATCTAAATCAGTCGGATAGCATGTGTAAAATGTTACAAAGGCACTGAATGCTAAATTTGGAATATTTCACACTTCTAATCGATTGCAGCGACAAATAAAATGCTTGTGTTCATTTATGGCATTTACATTGATTCGCTGCAGATTCAAATTTTCAAATGGATTGTTTCAAGTTAAACTTATCACCCTACGCAAAAAAATTAATTAAATTAAATCACTTTATGAAATTAAACAGTTCAATTTATGATTTAAATTGCATTAAAAATTCAAAAAACACATGAAAATTTCATTTGTGTTAGAAATTATAATAAATTTTCAAAATACATAAATGATACAATTTTTTTATGTACCTTTATATAATTTAGTAATAAAGCAACAAAACAGCTAGCATGTTATTGGTTTTTTTAATAAAATAATAAAAATTTTAATTTAAATTTTTGAGACTGAAAAGCGGCTGAAGAATAATCGTTTCTGGTTTAGTTTAGAGTAAACAAACTTTCTTAATAAAAAGAATGCAAAAACTTGAAGTAATAAACGCAACCAATGCTGCATTAACTATCTAAAACTTGGTAGAAATTTTTAAGTCCTTTAAATTGTGTGTACGATCAAAAAATTTTACTTTTTTGCCTTGATACTCAAATATTATTTCATAACTAAAAACTAATTTTTGTATTGGAAAAAAATCTCGTAAAGATAAGCCGAATGGTCTTATCTGCCAATTCTTCTACTATAGTTTTGAAGTGCTTTTTTGACAGACAGTATCAGTTTTCAGTTTCTTATCAATGCTAGAGCGTTTCAATTTTTAATAGTATTTGTTGTTAAGTACCTTATATTTTTCTCATTGCATATGAATTTTTATAAGCATTTTCAACAATTCCTTACAAATAAAGTTATAAACAGTTGCAACAAATTATTATTATTATATGATTTTAAAACAAGGTATGATTAAATTAATATTACATTATTATACGAGTTTTATAAGACAATCTGTTGTGGCACGAATGGTTTTAGAGCACGACGAAGGAGTACTGCAATAGAATGAGTGCCACAATTAAGTCTATGAAACGAGTGTAGTACACGATTTTCTCTACTTTATATTTTGGTTGTTTGTTTTTGTTTAGTTTAATTTATCAAAATCAATTTATTTTATCTAAAATGGTGATTTAACTGGCACTAAACTAACAGCAGTTTGGGCCACTGTTTTATTAAAGCACTACCTCCACAAGTATTCTTTTTCTACCTGCATTACATTATTCAACAATCTTCCTTCCTTAAGCAAATATGTTTCCAATTTTTTGTTTCAAACAAAACGCTTTCTTTCAGCTACAAAAAGATCTTTAATTATTTTAAAATCTCCAAAGTTTATTACCTAAATAACAAAGTTTTTTTTTTTCAGCTTCAGGTTGGAAATTTAATCTCAAAACTCATTTGTTTTCTTTACAAACTTTTTGCAAGTCTTAATTAACGAACAATTAATAAGCCCATTTAAAGCGTTTACCTTAAACGCGAACAAATGATGTCATTCTTGTAACTATTTCAGTTTAATAAATTTCAAAGTGTTACTTATTTTTTTTACAATTATTAAAAAACTTTGATCACAACTTGACCGATTTTAAAATAACAAACATATGACTAACAAACCGCAACCGCGTCTGTTTTTGCCACATAACTTTATTAAAAAAAAGTTGTATAAACTTAAAATTAATTTAAAAAAACAATTATTTCGAAAACTGAACTGAACAAGATCGATTAACAAAAGTGTAGTTCAAATAAAGCATCAACTGTTTTAACCTAAAACGTAAAAAACCTTAAATAATTTAAAAAAAACACCACCTTGTATTGTAGATCATTAATAGAACACCTGTTTCGTTGAAATTAATTTATAAATTAATTAAGGTAAAAATTTATTTAAATATTTATTAATGTGCAATAATGAACCTGAAGAACAGAAGAACACCATGAATAACACTGTAAAGCATAAACTATAGAGCGAATCCATAAAAAAAATGATTTAAGTAGGTCTAAAAATGGTGGATGCGCCGGTCAATTCGATTATATTTTGCTTGACAGTATTTTAATACAATTATTTTATTTTTATTTGTCTTATTTGTCAGAATAATAACATCTGTCACCAACACTTAAATTAAAAAGTATTTAAAAATCCCTCAAATACGTAATCAGTTATAAGTCATAATAAAAATTACGTTCAGAAATATCCCCAATTTCGTATCACTATTAAAGTTCAAAACAATCATCTATTAATTAATTCTATTCAGTGTAAACACATTTTTAAACATTTTCATTACATCTAATTTTGCAAATGTTGTAATTCAATAAAAAGACAACTGGTATGTATTTTTTCTAATTCTGTCACTAGTAGCTGTTTAAAAAAAATACAATCTAATCAATCTTATTAAAAAATAATTCGGTAAAATGTAACGCTGGCGTTTTTATAGTTTTAAAGCAGCTAACAGTGATGAAGAGAAATTCATTACATAACTCTACTTAATTGACTAATTGATTTGTTTGGTCTTTTTTATAATAATAAGATTCTGTCAATAAATTTTCCATTTGTATGTAATCATGTACGTTCGCTGCGCTTGCTCTTGATGGCAAATATTATGCTGGTTAAACAAATTAGGGCTTTTCATAATTACTTAATTAAAATAGCTACTTCAAGCAATTTTTTGAACAATATGAGAAAAGCTTTTAGCTCAGTCCAAAACTAAGAAAATTTGGGTTGAATTTAGCAAATTTACCAGCCTGATCTTGATCCAGTTAAAATTCTTGGCAAACTGTAATTGGTTGCATAAAATTTTCATCTTTGTTATTGGAGGGCACGTGCAATGATTTGTGTACAGAAGTTCCAAGGACGTAATTACGCATATTAAACGCAGTGAATCTGTAGGTCTGCAGCATCCTTAGAAATATCAGCACAAAGCCCAACCAATTTATTACATTAATTCATTTTCTCGCATCTGTACTTTACCAAACAACAACAATTAACGTTCATTTCTACCAACCACACGACATTACGTATCGTAAATTTAATTATACAAGTTTCGCGTTGTCATTGCAATAATCGTTTGCTTGATACTACAGATTTAATCATCTGCAAGCACCGCGCGCGCTATTTCGCCTGGTTTCTTGCAGTTATTTTCCTTTTTCGCTGCTGAAAGACATGTAAATGCAAAATGCCATTATTCACGGCTAATTACAGCCGTTCCTCGTACACTTGAAGTAAAAGAAACTTGAAAAATGGGGGAATCACGCCACTTACAGAATACCTATACATAATGCTAATTAGCATTTAAGCGAAAATTATCCGCTGCTGGAAACTGCGATCAAAAGTTTGCGTTTTGCTGTTTTTTTTTTACTTGAGCAAATCTGTTGTTATAAAATGTCGGGAAAGTGAGTACAAAACATGCAATCTGAATTATTGGTAACATAGAGGAGATGACAACGGAAGTCGGATGTATGCACTTGGGTGGAATTGGAGCTCGACAGGCCATAAAACCACCCGCTAGTACTATCTCCAGATTGTTTCCTTGCCATAAATTACGGGCGGTGTCGGTTTACATATAGAACATACATAATTAAACCAACCGAAATTGGGGATTGTTTAAACCAGAATATTTATACAATGTAACTTGGTAATTGCATCTCTACAAATGTAATAGTTTATTTGCCAACCCGGCGCATCCACCAAGATGTATTTGCATCCGATTCAAACTACCCATGTTTTACTACATAATTGAATTCATTGATTTTATGGCGGGTTAATGTGAACAACAAATTAAACAAAAATATATGTCTGTTCCTTATACAATGAAACTAAAATAGTATATTAAAGAACAAATTTTTTAATGGTTGCCAAAACCCTTATTTAAGTAGTATTTAAATTCACCACCACCATAATTTCGCCTACTGTATTTATTAAATTTACATTTGAAATTTTGAAACAATTTAATCGTTTCTAAGAAGCAAATACAAGTGTTAACTTTCTAGGTTATTCAACTGCTTCATTTTTTACGCTCTTTACTACAATTCACAAACAATTAGTACAACTTTTTTCTCTAAAGTGATGAAAACGTTATTTCTCTAGTGTTTTCAGTTCTTGTGTAACACATTTTTAAAAAGAATGCATTTGTCAGAAAAAAATGACTAAAAGCTTTTAAATCAAAATCATCAATATATTAAAAGCTACGTTCAAAAACGCGGTAAAATATAGGGTATTTCAGTAAAGTTTGTATTATAACTATCTGAAACACCATATACAGGGTCGCAAAAAAGTATGGATACAGTTGAATATTTTCAGAACGAATTAACAAAAAATTTTGAAAGTTGGTAAACAGTTAAAAGTGTTTAAATTCTATCATCTAAGAGCATTTTCAAATTTCTACCTTCATTTATTTTGATAATACAAGATATAATTTTTTTAAATAGCATAAAGGGTCAAATTTAATCATTTTTAAAAGAGCGTTTTTTCATGAATTCAATGATGTTACATAATACCCATCTTTACTTTTATTAATAGGTAAAAAAATTAGTTCAAAAATTTTCTGGAATGGTAAAACTAAGTTAGCTTTGAAAATACTGTTATTAGCGATATCTGTCACTTATCTATTAGCCAAAAATTTAACTTGGGTGCAATAATTAGTTAAATAATGTACATTTAAGTAAAATTGAGCGAAAAAAATTCTCATGTTGATCATCTTTTATAGCATAAAAAAAAATTCGTGTTAAATTTTTTCTTATTAATACGTGTTCTTTTTCTGTTAAAAGTGTTGTTTTAACTATTTTTTTTTTAACTTTGACTTATTTTTTAGTCAATATGTTTAAACAACAGAGAGCTAATGATAGATAGAGAAAACATTTTCAAGGCTAAAAAAATTTTACATTTTTCAAATTTTTTAAGTTTCGAATAAGCTAAGATATGTAGAAAAAATGGTTTTCTCAAAAATATTAAATTTGACCCTTGATGCTATTTAAAAAGATCAAGTTAGCCTTGTATCCGAAGAACAAATAGAGATAGAAATTTACTAAACATCTGAAACGATAGAATTTATATACTCTTTAGTATGCATTAAATTTCAATAAGTTTCGAAAAATAGTTTTTATAATATTTAACTGAATCCATACTTTTTAGCGATCCTGTATAACTGAAAATAACTTTGCAAATATTGGTAAAGCACATTTGGAAAGTTGTAATGCAATTTATTATTTAAGTAACAAATAAAACCTTAGTTTTAACTAACAGTTAATCTCCGAATATCCCTATTCATTTGTGCGTTATTTAAACATTTACGGAATAATAATGGACTTTACAAACTCGCTGAGACACTCTGTATATTTATAGATACTAGTTTTCTAATGGTTTAGTTCTAGATTTTTCCTTTTGTGAGCAATAGATGTAATTAAAGCAGAGTTAAATTTAAAAAAAAATGATATTTAATTGCCCGGCGCATCCACCATTTGTGCTCGTGTATAATAAATTTTTGGGTCTATTTTTGTGTTATACGCACGTCAAACGTAAGGAAATTAGACAATTAATAGCTTTAATTTTATAGTTGAAGACGCTCGCCGCTAGAATTTAAAATCTGCTTAACGTTTTCTTAGGTACTTTCCGAGTTCAATAAAACCGAACCTAATAATTCATGATTTAATAATTGTTAATTGAAGTACATTGGAAACTGCAAAGATCAAGTAAAGGAGAGAAAATTGAATTTTTCCTCTAAAAGCAAGCCGACGTTGTCAAAATGGATTAAAAGAGAACTAATTAAAAAAGTTTAATTATTTTTTAATTGCTTTTATGTTAGATACTTTGATCAAAACTAAAACACAAAAACCAGTCAGTGGAAAATAAACTAAATGTTATTTTTTACAAACCACTGTAATTAATTTCCACACACAGATGTAACCACGTACTATAATTAAAACTTTCGTGCAACTCGAAATTTTATATTTTAGTAGGTAAGGAGACATTACGAGTGGAAATAAAATATACATTTAGTTCTAATGAAATTACCACAGCCTAATACACGCACGATGCCACTTTAATACAATTATCCAGCACTGACATCTGGAATTGGGTTAATAGACCATCAGGTAACAGTGGCTTACCGCATGCGAGTACTTAGAATATAAACAATTTACAACAATTGGACGGTTTGTAATAACAACAAAAGTTACCTAAACTACTTTTGGCTAAACGAACTAATTTATATTAAACTAGCGGTTAACCGCGACTTCGGAATGACTGAATTCTTTGTTCCAATGCTTATTGTAGTTTCCAGTGTTGTAATTAATAACGAAATCTTTTTCTCTTTTTTGTATAAATGGGCAAAGTTGTTAATTTTTGTTTTAAGAACACCACACAACCAAGTTATTTGGACAAAGCGGCTCAGCGCATTAGAATTACAAAGTTCATCCAAATATTTTTAAGCAAAGAGAGTATTCGAAATCAAACTATTATTTTTTGTTTTGACAAAACATTTTTGCTATCATTTTTGTTCATTTTTTTGTTGTTGTTTTTAAATGTAAAGCTTTTTAACGTTATTTGGCTGGAGAGTTGGAAAAAAATTAAAGCAGGGTTAAATTAAAAATAACATTTAATTGCCCGGCGCATCCACCATTTGTGCTCGAGTGTAATAAATTTTTAGTTGTATTTTTTATACGCACATCAATCGTAAGGAAATTAGACAATTAATAGCTTTAATTTCATAGTTGAAGACGCTCGCCGCTAGGATTTAAAATCTGCTTAACGTTTAACGTTCCAAAGTTGTAATTAATAACGAAATCTTTTTCTCTTTTTTGTATAAATGGGCAAAGTTGATATTCTTTTTCTAAGAACACCACACAACCAAGTTATTTGGACAAAGCGGCTCAGCGCATTAGAATTACAGAGTTCATCCAAATATTTTTGAGCAAAGAGAGTATTTGAAATCATGCAATTATTTTTTGTTTTGATAAAACATTTTTGCTATTATTTTTTAACATTTTTTTGTTGTTGTTTTTAAATGTAAAGCTTTTTAAGGTTATTTGGCTATAGATTTGGAAAAAAAATAAAAAAAAGACATTTAATTGCCCGGCGCATCCACCATTTGTGCTCGAGTATAATAAATTTTTAGATGTATTTTTGTGTTATACGCACATCAATCGTAAGGAAATTAGACAATGAATAGCTTTAATTTCATAGTTGAAGACGCTGGTCACTAGAATTTAAAATCTGCTTAACGTTTAACGTTCTAGTGTTGTAATTAATAACCAAATCTTTTTCTCTTTTTGTATAAATGGGCAAAGTTGTTAATTTTTGTTTTAAGAACACCACACAACCAAGTTATTTGGACAAAGCGGCTCAGCGCATTAGAATTACAAAGTTCATCCAAATATTTTTAAGCAAAGAGAGTATTCGAAATCAAACTATTATTTTTTGTTTTGACAAAACATTTTTGCTATCATTTTTGTTCATTTTTTTGTTGTTGTTTTTAAATGTAAAGCTTTTTAACGTTATTTGGCTGGAGAGTTGGAAAAAAATTAAAGCAGGATTAAATTAAAAATAACATTTAATTGCCCGGCGCATCCACCATTTGTGCTCGAGTGTAATAAATTTTTAGTTGTATTTTTTATACGCACATCAATCGTAAGGAAATTAGACAATTAATAGCTTTAATTTCATAGTTGAAGACGCTCGCCGCTAGGATTTAAAATCTGCTTAACGTTTAACGTTCCAAAGTTGTAATTAATAACGAAATCTTTTTCTCTTTTTGTATAAATGGGCAAAGTTGTTAATTTTTGTTTTAAGAACACCACACAACCAAGTTATTTGGACAAAGCGGCTCAGCGCATTAGAATTACAAAGTTCATCCAAATATTTTTAAGCAAAGAGAGTATTCGAAATCAAACTATTATTTTTTGTTTTGACAAAACATTTTTGCTATCATTTTTGTTCATTTTTTTGTTGTTGTTTTTAAATGTAAAGCTTTTTAACGTTATTTGGCTGGAGAGTTGGAAAAAAATTAAAGCAGGGTTAAATTAAAAATAACATTTAATTGCCCGGCGCATCCACCATTTGTGCTCGAGTATAATAAATTTTTAGGTGTATTTTTTATACGCACATCAATCGTAAGGACATTAGACAATTAATAGCTTTAATTTCATAGTTGAAGACGCTCGCCGCTAGGATTTAAAATCTGCTTAACGTTTAACGTTCCAATGTTGTAATTAATAACGAAATCTTTTTCTCTTTTTTGTATAAAAGGGCAAAGTTTTTAATTTTTTTTAAGAACACCACACAACCAAGTTATTTGGACAAAAGGGCTCAGCGCATTAGAATTACAGAGTTCATCCAAATATTTTTGAGCAAAGAGAGTATTTGAAATCATACATTTATTTTTTGTTTTGACAAAACATTTTTGCTATTATTTTTTATCCTTTTTTTGTTGTTGTTATTAAATGTAAAGCTTTTTAACGTTATTTGGCTATAGATTTAGAAAACAAATTAAAGCAGAGTTAAATACGAAAAATGACATTTATTTGCCCGGCGCATCCACCATTTGTGCTCGAGTATAATAAATTTTTTAAGTGTATTTTTGTGTTATAAGCACATCAATCGTAAGGAAATTAGACAATTAATAGCTTTAATTTCATAGTTGAAGGCGCTCGCCGCTTGAATTTAAAATCTGATTAACGTTTAACGTTCCAGTGTTGCAATTAATAACGAAATCTTTTTCCCTTTTTTGCATAAATGGGCAAAGTTGTTAATTTTTTTAAGAACACCACACAACCAAGTTATTTGGACAAAGCGGCTCAGCGCATTAGAATTACAGAGTTCATCCAAATATTTTTGAGCAAAGAGAGTATTTGAAATCATACAATTATTTTTTGTTTTGACAAAACATTTTTGCTATTATTTTTGAACCTTTTTTTGTTGTTGTTTTTAAATGTAAAGCTTTTTAACGTTATTTGGCTATAGATTTAGAAAACAAATTAAAGCAGAGTTAAATAAGAAAAATTACATTTATTTGCCCGGCGCATCCACCATTTGTGCTCGAGTATAATAGATTTTTAGGTATATTTTTGTGTTATACGCACATCACTCGTAAGGAAATTAGACAATTAATAGCTTTAATTTCATAGTTGAAGACGCTCGCCGCTTGAATTTAAAATCTGCTTAACGTTTAACGTTCCAGTGTTGCAATTAATAACGAAATCTTTTTCTCTTTTTTTGCATAAATGGGCAAAGTTGTTAATTTTTTTTAAGAACACACACAACCAAGTTATTTGGACAAAGCGGCTCAGCGCATTAGAATTACAGAGTTCATCCAAATATTTTTGAGCAAAGAGAGTATTTGAAATCATGCAATTATTTTTTGTTTTGATAAAACATTTTTGCTATTATTTTTGATCATTTTTTTGTTGTTGTTTTTAAATGTAAAGCTTTTTAACGTTATTTGACTATAGATTTGAAAAAAAAATAAAGCAAAAAAAAATTAAAAAAAGACATTTTTTATTTGCCCGGCGCATCCACCATTTGTACTCGAATATAATAAATTTTTAGATGTATTTTTGTGTTATACGCACATCAATCGTAAGGAAATTAGACAATGAATAGCTTTAATTTCATAGTTGAAGACGCTGGTCGCTAGAATTTAAAATCTGCTTAACGTTTAACGTTCTAGTGTTGTAATTAATAACCAAATCTTTTTCTCTTTTTTGTATAAAAGGGCAAAGATGTTAATTTTTTTTAAGAACACCACACAACCAAGTTATTTGGACAAAGCGGCTCAGCGCATTAGAATTATAGAGTTCATGCAAATATTTTTGAGCAAAGAGAGTATTTGAAATCATACAATAATTTTTTGTTTTGATAAAACATTTTTGCTATTATTTTTGATCCTTTTTTTGTTGTTGTTATGAAATGTAAAGCTTTTTAACGTTATTTGGCTATAGATTTAGAAAACAAATTAAAGCAGAGTTAAATACGAAAAATGACATTTATTTGCCCGGCGCATCCACCATTTGTGCTCGAGTATAATAAATTTTTTAAGTGTATTTTTGTGTTATACGCACATCAATCGTAAGTAAATTAGACAATTAATAGCTTTAATTTCATAGTTGAAGACGCTCGCCACTAGAATTTAAAATCTGCTTAACGTTTAACGTTCCAGTGTTGTGTTAATAACGAAATCTTTTTCTCTTTTTTGTATAAATGGTCAAAGTTGTTAATTTTTTTTAAGAACACCACACAACCAAGTTATTTGGACAAAGCGGCTCAGCGCATTAGAATTACAGTGTTCATCCAAATATTTTTGAGCAAAGAGAGTATTTGAAATCATAAAATAATTTTTTGTTTTGATAATACATTTTTGTTATTATTTTTGATCCTTTTTTGTTGTTGTTTTTAAATGTAAAGCTTTTTAACGTTATTTAGCTATAGATTTGGAAAAAAATTAAAGCAGAGTTAAATAAAAAATTACATTTAATTGCCTGGCGCATCCACCATTTGTGCTCGAGTATAATAAATGTTTAGTTGTATTTTTGTGTTATACGCACATCAATCGTAAGGAAATTAGACAATTAATAGCTTTAATTTCATAGTTGAAGACGCTAGCCACTAGAATTTAAAATCTGCTTAACGTTTAACGTTCCAGTGTTGTAATTAATAACGAAATCTTTTTCTCTTTTTTGTATAAATGGGCAAAGTTGTTAATTTTTTTTTTAAAAACACCACAACCAAGTTATTTGGACAAAGCGGCTCAGCGCATTAGAATTACAGAGTTCATCCAAATAAATTTGAGCAAAGAGAGTATTTGAAATCATACAATTATTTTTTGTTTTGGCAAAACATTTTTGGTATTATTTTTGATCCTTATTTTGATGTTGTTTTTAAATGTAAAGCTTTTTAACGTTATTTGGCTATAGATTTGGAAAAAAAAATAAAGCAAAAAAAATAAAAAATTACATTTATTGCCCGGCGCATCCACCATTTGTGCTCGAATATAATAAATTTTTAGGTGTATTTTTGTGTTATACGCACATCAATCGTAAGGAAATTAGACAATTAATAGCTTTAATTTCATAGTTGAAGACGCTCGCCGCTAGAATTTAAAATCTGCTTAACGTTTAACGTTCCAGTGTTGTAATTAATAACGAAATCTTTTTCTCTTTTTTGTATAAATGGTCAAAGTTGTTAATTTTTTTAAGAACACCACACAACCAAGTTATTTGGACAAAGCGGCTCAGCGCATTAGAATTACAGTGTTCATCCAAATATTTTTGAGCAAAGAGAGTATTTGAAATCATAAAATAATTTTTTGTTTTGATAAAACATTTTTGTTATTATTTTTGATCCTTTTTTTGTTGTTGTTTTTAAATGTAAAGTTTTTTAACGTTATTTAGCTATAGATTTGGAAAAAAATTAAAGCAGAGTTAAATAAAAAATTACATTTATTGCCCGGCGCATCCACCATTTGTGCTCGAATATAATAAATTTTTAGGTGTATTTTTGTGTTATACGCACATCAATCGTAAGGAAATTAGACAATTAATAGCTTTAATTTCATAGTTGAAGACGCTGGTCGCTAGAATTTAAAATCTGCTTAACGTTTAACGTTCTAGTGTTGTAATTAATAACCAAATCTTTTTCTCTTTTTTGTATAAAAGGGCAAAGTTGTTAAATTTTTTTAAGAACACCACACAACCAAATTATTTGGACAAAGCGGCTCAGCGCATTAGAGTTACAGAGTTCATCCAAATATTTTTGAGCAAAGAGAGTATTTGAAATCATACAATTATTTTTTGTTTTGACAAAACATATTTCTTATTATTTTTGATCCTTTTTTTGTTGTTGTTTTTAAATGTAAAGCTTTTTAACGTTATTTGGCTATAGATTTGAAAAAAAAATTAAAACAGAGTTAAATAAAAAAATTACATTTAATTGCCCGGCGCATCCACCATTTGTGCTCGAGTATAATAAATTTTTTTAAGTGTATTTTTGTGTTATAAGCACATCAATCGTAAGGAAATTAGACAATTAATAGCTTTAATTTCATAGTTGAAGACGCTCGCCGCTAGGATTTAAAATCTGCTTAACGTTTAACGTTCCAAAGTTGTAATTAATAACGAAATCTTTTTCTCTTTTTGTATAAATGGGCAAAGTTGTTAATTTTTGTTTTAAGAACACCACACAACCAAGTTATTTGGACAAAGCGGCTCAGCGCATTAGAATTACAAAGTTCATCCAAATATTTTTGAGCAAAGAGAGTATTTGAAATCATGCAATTATTTTTTGTTTTGATAAATCATTTTTGCTATTATTTTTGATCATTTTTTTGTTGATGTTTTTAAATGTAAAGCTTTTTAACGTTATTTAGCTATAGATTTGGAAAAAAATTAAAGCAGAGTTAAATAAAAAAAATGACATTTAATTGCCCGGCGCATCCACCATTTGTGCTCGAGTATAATAAATTTTTAGGTGTATTTTTGTGTTATACGCACATCAATCGTAAAGAAATTAGACAATTAATAGCTTTAATTTCATAGTTGAAGACACTCGCCTCTAGAATTTAAAATCTGCTTAACGTTTAACGTTCCAGTGTTGTAATTAATAACGAAATCTTTTTCTTTTTTTTGTATAAATGGACAAAGTTGTTAATTTTTTTTTAAGAACACCACACAACCAAGTTATTTGGACAAAGCGGCTCAGCGCATTAGAATTACAGTGTTCATCCAAATATTTTTGAGCAAAGAGAGTATTTGAAATCATAAAATAATTTTTTGTTTTGATAAAACATTTTTGCTATTATTTTTTATCCTTTTTTTGTTGTTGTTTTTAAATGTAAAGCTTTTTAACGTTATTTAGCTATAGATTTGGAAAAAAAATTAAAGCAGAGTTAAATAAAAAAAATGACATTTAATTGCCCGGCGCATCCACCATTTGTGCTCGAGTATAATAAATTTTTAGGTGTATTTTTGTGTTATACGCACATCAATCGTAAGGAAATTAGACAATTAATAGCTTTAATTCCATAGTTGAAGACGCTAGCCACTAGAATTTAAAATCTGCTTAACGTTTAACGTTCCAGTGTTGTATTTAATAACGAAATCTTTTTCTCTTTTTTGTATAAATGGGCAAAGTTGTTAATTTTTTTTAAGAACACCACACAACCAAGTTATTTGGACAAAGCGGCTCAGCGCATTAGAATTACAGAGTTCATCCAAATATTTTTGAGCAAAGAGAGTATTTGAAATCATACAATTATTTTTTGTATTGACGAAACATTTTTGCTATTATTTTTGATCCTTTCTTTGTTGTTGTTTTTAAATGTAAAGCTTTTTAACGTTATTTGGCTGGAATTTTTGGATTTTTTTTAATATTTCGTGGTATTTATAAATGCTTACCACAGCTGCAACAGCGGGTTGTGATTTAAAAGGGTTAAGCACTTTTCTTGAGGACGCAACAAATGAGTTAGTAGAGAGTGGCATTTTGTTCTCGTCACCTCATCTCGGCTTTAATTAGTAGGAGTGCAAACATTAATTTCCAGAAGTGTGTATGCGGTTTCAAATGAAACATTACAGTTCTGTGCACTGTGCAGTTCGTTCTTAATGAAAAAATAGTGGTCGGTCTGAAACGACGTCGAATTAATCCTTTCCTTCGTTTCTTCATTTATTGGATTTATATTTAATTAGTCCCAACGACTGTATCAGAAATTTGATTGCTTGTTAAAGAAGGAGGGCAATAACGACGTACCATTGAGAGCTTGAATGGTGTCGTTGTACGGAATGTCAGAGAGGGCAGAACGTTTACTGAAACGATAAGAGATCCTTTCCGTGCTAGGCGAAATTACCGGAAATGTGTTATTACTGTTGACCCACCTGTGACCGTTACACTGCTTGAACGATTAACAGGAGGAGGAATGTCGGAACTACAAAGTGTGATTTGCTCGAATTGCACTGTGGTTTAGGGCTGTAAAAGCTGACATCGGTTTTTTATTTAAATCGTCAACCATAAACTCAAAAAACGAAATAATGTATTTCTGAGGTTTAGAAGAGATTTGAACGTGCTTTGAACTGAAAGTAAATGCTTTAGGCTCTAATTTTCATTGAACTTTCAAGTCATGTTTGCTTCATATTGGAAATCATTTCTACAGAGCGAAGTATTGTAGCTCTTTAAATTTAGGTATGGTATTATAAAGTAACAACAATTTGGGTTTAATTTGTAAGTTAAGCAATATTTCTTTATATGTTTTTTGGTTATCGATTTCAGTTTGAATTGGTTTGTTGTAAAACATTGATCCATTGTAAGGTGAATGAAAAATAAAACAAACGTTTTTGGTGCTTCCTTTCAAATTTTTATTTTTTTCTTTGCTACGTGTTTCAGCCATTTATCATGTGAAAATCTTCAGGCAACTATTTTAGGTTTACCTTTCTTATCTATTCGCCATAAAAATTTAAAAAAAAGGACCAAAACGTTTGTGTTATTTTTCATTCACTTTTGAATTGGTTTACTTGGTTTAGTACCAAAATAACGTAATTTTTTTGGTGAGGACATTCTGTGTAAAAACGTTACAAAAAATTTGTTACAACTTAATTTAAATTGATTGAAGTTTAGTAGCCACACATTTTAATCCATTGTAACCACTAAATATAAAATCGAGTTACTGAAAAAAAATGAGAAAATGAAATGAAAAGTTAGGTTTTTTTTAATTAGAATTTGTTACTCAAGAATTTGATTTTCCAGTGCAGATTATTCAAAAACATGAAAATGAAGAAAAACGTCTAATCTTCCTCAAAAAAATATTTTTTTTTATAAAAGCTAATGTAACTAATCGTGATGCTGAGTGATAACAACTTAACTGATAATCTAACCCAGCTAAAAATTTGAATTCAAAAAACAAATGGGCTAAAATCATGATGATCATTTAGACAAACATTGAAAATTCAAAACAATAATAAGCTTAACTATTTTCAATGTAAACCAGTGATTATTTATTATAAAAGAAGATAAAGAGACTGTTTATGAAAAGTAACCAAGACTTCTTATTTTACGAGCAGATAAATAATCATGATAATCGTGTATAACACAAGTACAACTTTTTTTTCGATAGCAGGATTTTAAGACAAATTATAGTCAATCAGTTAATACAATACAATAAAATTAATAACTCGGAATTTATAAATTTAACTGAATAATGTAAATTAGTGCATTTTATCTTAGAGCTTAGAGTTCTATTTTATCTACAAATTGTTTTTGAAATTTGTTAGGATTAGGAAAAATCGGGATGATTTTTTTCACAAACATTAAAAATCCAAAATTAAAGAACGCTTAACTATTTTTAGTGTTAACAAATGGTTAATTATTATACAAAACGATAAAGAGACTTATTTTACGAGTAGATAAACAAAGAATCATTATCATCGTGGATAATACGAGTACAACTTTTTTTCATATAGCAGGATTTTAAGAAAAAAAATCAATTAATAAAGAAACAGTATAATAATGAATAATTAAAATAATCAGTTAATATAATACAATTAATAACTTGGAATATATAAATTTAATTGAATAAAATAAATTAAAACATTTTTTCGACCCTTGCGGTTAGAGTTCTCTTTTATCTTCTATTTGCTTTTAAATTTTTTTATGAGTATATGATAATTTGGCGTTTTTTTACTAAAAAACGTTTTTTGTGCTATTTTATGGTAATTTTGATAATTTTCAAATTTGTGAAGTTTTCTTAGCTTAAGTAGGTTTATTAAAAAATTCGTCAAAAAATATTTAGGTAACCAACCCGAAAAATAAAGAAAATTTCGGAAAAAAAATTCTAGATTTTTTTATTTACTTAATGAGGTACTAATTAGTTTTTTATAAAGGTTTATTCATGTTAAACCAGAGATACTGCTACCATATGATTTTGACAATGACTTTTTGACCTTGATAATTTGCTATTTCAAACCGACAATATTGTCAAAAATGAATATTTTACGTTAACTTTTGATTGTGTCATCAACTCATCAAACATATGACACTGCCACTAAATCTTTCAAAACTTGCCAATTTTTTGTCATTTTTTTTCAAGGTCAAAAAGCCTCTGCCATTATCAAAATCATATGATGACAATAGCTCTGTACATGACAGCATGCAGTATGGTAGACATTTAATAAATAAATTTTCTTTAAATAGCTCTGAAATTTTTTTGTTTAACATACCTTTTGATCATTTTTTATGCATATTTTGCTAAAATTTTAAGCATATTTTAGCGCTTCTTTCCGGCATTTTTGTGCCAAAAAATCCAAACTCTGATTATGCCTAAGTGTTGTTCTTTTGTGCAAAAACATCATTAAAGACTTGTAAGTACTTTCTTCAAAAAATAGTAATTAATTAAGTAAAGTTTAAAAATATAAATAAACGTGATAAAGTCTTAATTAAGCGAGAAATTAAGTGTTTAATAGCAATAAACGCTGAATCTTGTGTGATTATTATTGTTTTTCGAAATATTATTGTTCTTTCAGTTTAGCTTACACGGAATTCCAAGTTGATTTAAAAACGCGTATGCATTCGAAATGCACGTTCGGAGGAATAAAAGCAATTATCTTTATTGTGTATGCAGTTCAGGTTGGGAACTTTACCTTGTCGCCGATTTTCCGCTAAACTGTGCTCTCTACAATAAAGCTGCAAACATGCAGCAGACATGTGGGGCTGTCGCGCTTAGCCTTTATGCGACTTTTGGCATTTTCTTGTTGTTGAACGAGTTGAAGAACTAGCGTCGTTGGGACGTGCAGATTATTGAAATGACCCGAAAGCCACTTTCGGCATAAATGAGCAATATTCATTCTTTTCACATAAAGTGTTCAGTAAACGTCAGCAGGGGATTTTAGTGAAAAATATGGGAAAATAAATTTTGAGGCCAATTGTTTAAAGCGATTTGTATGTTCCCGTACTCGTTTCTTTTTGTGGGATGATCATTTACTTTAACGATATCGTCTCAAATACCTCTGGAAAGGTTTTATAACTGCGATGGCGGCCACTAAAACCAAATTGTATTTCAGAATTGTTTCAGGAATATGAAATGTTGGGATTGGTTTCATTGATTTTTGATAATTGTATGTACTATTATTTTGTAGTGGTTACAAAGTGGGAGCGTGACCGACTTGGTCGAACGATTAAATTGAATCAATGGAAACTGAAAATGTAAAGGATATAAAAACAGGAGCTTATTTGTTCCCAACATTCGTTTGGTAATTTTATTTATTTAATGGGTTGCTATTTGGTAATCAATAATCATACAAATGAATGACAAATCCATTCACCTGAGCGATAAATTAAAATTGAAATGTACTACCTAGTATTTGTTATCACTTATTAGGCACAAAGTAGTGGTTATGCCAAGAATTAAAAAAAATGTTTTTTCTTGACTAATTTTTGGCAATTTAATACTGGAAGCAATTGTGAAATTTTACGCTATCTCGTTTAAAAAATATTAAATTTAAGATTATATACAGATAGATTATAAGATTTTCCACATAAAAACTGTAAAACTGAACATTTGTGTTTAATGCATTTTCTATTCAGCTAACCCGTTTCTTTTTCTATTTATTCCCAAAAAACAAAGTGATACACCAATTATGCTGCACTTCCTCTAGTTATACTCACTATCTTCTCAAAAAAATTAAAGCAATAAAAGAAAGTAAAAAGATAGCAGAGGTGGGTTTGAAGGAATTTACGAAAAAGTTTGCTATAAATTATTGTTTATAATCTACTCGTAATGCAGAAGCAGAAGGTTTCAACAACAGTTAAAATAGCTCAAAATAATAATACCAAAAACATAAACATATAAAAGCACTACAAAAGAAAAAAATAGAGGAAAATGCACAAAAATTTATCAAAAATAAAAAATTAAGAATCCATTTCCTTCTTTGCATTTCTGCATCAAATCAGGACTTGATGGTTATCTCAAATTTTCTAAAGCCTATAAAACAAAGCGTAAAATGCGTACATTAAAACATAGGGCAAAAGGTTTCCCAAAAATACAAAAATTTAATGGCCCTCTGAGATCTATTGTATTATACTCATACATAGATTATTATTCAAATTCTTAAAATTTAGATCTTACAGATAAATTTTACAAGCTTTTAATTCCGGATAATTCTTTACTACTATCATTATTTAATGTTTCACACATTTAGGTCAATATTTTTTCATAATAATATAAAAGAATCAGTTTACAAAGAATATTCTTTGTTTTCTACAGAAACTTTTTGTAAAACAAATTAGTAGGACCTACCTATCATCATTCTTCTTATTAGGTAAACAACACTTAAGAGAAAATTTTATGGCACAGTAATATTCGTAATAATAATAATCTTTTGGCGCTGTAAAAAGGACTAGGTCATGTCAGGTAAAGGAGAAATTTTTAAATTCTATTAATTCGGTAAATCATTGATACAAGATAATAAACGTTAAGGTAAATAATAGTCATTTACTAAGTCTAATATTGTTAATATTGATAAGAAAACATAATAATTCCAAACAATTTTTGATGTAAAAATCTAAAAAATCCAGACAAAGGAATTTGCATTTGCATTAATACTTTTTTTGTATAAATAATCTTCGTAGTAATTATTTTCACAAAGCGTTTAAAGTTTTTACTGAATGATTATTATTTTTATTCAGAATTTTCACCTAGCGCCTAATTTTTTACCATAACAAACTTCCAAATTTTAAATTTTCATGAATAAATAACAGCTCCACATTTACATTTGACATTTTATAAAAAAGTCTGTCGAAGCTTTGTCGATCCCCAACAACACAAAAACATTGTCGGAAGATAAAAAAATATAGTAGCAATAGTTTGAAGATTACTTTTTGGCACTAGAGCATTTTTAAAAGCTTGAGAAGAAAAAAATTATCCGCGCTGAGCCAATTTTTTATTTTCCAATAACACAGGTCATTTATCGCCACATACAGGATCATTCATAAATTTGCAGCAATAAATGAACCTCAAAAAGGACCTATAAAATGACAACAAAATTTTACAGCCCTGTGAAGTAGGGGTATGGAAACATGTTTTTGCACCATAACTTTGGAACCATTTGACTAAATACTTCAAAACTCGATAGACTTACTAAAGAAAACATGCCTTTTAATATGGTTTATACGAAAACCGGGTACGTCCACCCAGCTAATTTTTTGCCCACTTAAGAATAAATTTTTATTGCTTATATCGATAGAGCAATCAATTACAAATACAAAAGGAATAGCCTTTTGAACAAAATCAAAAAATTATGAATTTTGAGTAGAGGATATCCGTAGCAACGAAAGTGCATCTGCATTCAAACTCCTATCAAGTCCTGTCAGGCATTTGTCAACTATAACTTTAGACAATTTAGGTCTCTGAATTGAAAATATTCAATAAAAGCGTTTACTTCAGCCTCTCCACATAAATTTGAACTAATTTCGTAGCATTTACGATTGATTAATTCATCGAAAATTCACAAAAAAATCTTTAGTCGTTACCCGATTTCTGAGTCATTTTATACCAAAAAACGTTCAAAATTGGATCAAAAGGGTTCCAGATTGACAATTTTCAAAATATCAATATCTCGACAATTACCTGGTCAAAATTTAAAAAAGTTCATGGTTGCATAGACAATAAAAGCAGCTGTCAGTCCTGAAGAGGTAGCTTTGGGCGCCAGAGGGATGCAGAAATACGTTTGAAAGTAACATAAAATATGGTCCCCCTTTAAACTAAAATTGACCTGTTTCAGCATTTTTTCCAAACTTGAGCGAGATTTCAGAGGGTGCAAATTTTAGTTGAAACACCCCTATATGTAATTTCATAGTGATTTTTTTTCTTCACTTCGCGGGACTAATTCCAGGTTAAATTAAATATCGAAATAATTTTTGCACTAAAAACTTATTTAAGCTATGAGCTTTATTTCATCTCGATTATGTATAGGTCTATCTTTTAAGATAAAAAATTACTCGCATTTCGAAAATTTCACTACACAGATATGAAGTGTTACAAGATAAATGCAATTTTTCAGCTTTCTTTTGTCGTAACTAAAACTTTTGTCTATTCGTTAGGATGCACATTCACTGAGCAATCTTTTGCAAAAAATGAAGGTTCTAGCTTTATCTAGAGTTCTTATATTGGGAGAGTTGGGACACTGAATGTCAATTTCCGAAATTTTGTTTCATTTACGTCGGTTGGAATGGAGTTTAAAAAAAACAAATTGGGATAGAAATCAGTGGTGTGACACTTGAAATTTGGCGAAAAGTAAAATAAATTTGTCAATTTTTTTTTACATTTTTCGTCGACTAACTGCGTTTAGAAATGGTTTAGACTGGCAGTCGTCGTCAATTCACTGTTTTTTTATATGAACTCCAAATTTTAAAAGAGATTTCTTTGTAAGTACAAGAATTTTACGTCTAAAATCTTCGTCATAAAAATTTTTTCCTTAACTTTAAGAAATGGTAATCAGCGATGAAAGAGAGAGAAATTGACCCTTTCCTGCCAAGTTTTACGTTTATTATTAAAAGTGGATTGTCTAAATAATGTTATGTACAATCTATGAGATTTTGGGAATTTGTCTATGCATTTATAAAATACGTGGGTACTTGAACCCAAAATTGGTTCTAATTTTTAGGAAAGTTGAACCAGTCGCTGCTTGGCCGCCTTTAGCATCTACGTAAACTTTAGATTCTGTTTCAAATTATAAAATTATTGGGAATTTACGATTTTGTTACGTTTTTCATAGGAGAACACCTTCAATATCATTTTTTTAGAAAATTTAAAAAGACGACAGGGAATATGAAGGGTTCTTGATGACCAATTTTTGGGACGAGATGTTTAACTAAAAATTGTGACTGAAAGAAAAGCATTTTTAGCATTGAAGTATGTTTTAAGTTATGTATTTAATATTAAAATATATATCGAAAAATTTCAGAAATGTGAATATTAATATTGGTAGGTATTCAATTATTTTCTTTTTTTAAATAGTAATCCCAAAATTTCTACGTCTTCTACGTCCCAGGTTAAATTTGACGTAAAATTATGTCATTTTATGCATTTGACAAAAATTATAATCTTGAAATTATTTTTGACATAAACCTCTGACCCTAGAATAACACTTTTATAGAAGCGGAACATAATGGTTGGCAATGAATTCCTAGCTGAAGCCATCTAGCCGCATCATCACGTACTAAAAATGGCGCGAATTTAAAATAATTCCAATTACTTTGTATTTTTTTAATTTTTGCTCACATCAAAATGATGTCAAAACCTTTTCAAATACAATTATTATGAAAATTTCCTAATTGTATTTGAAAAGGTGGATGCACAGACAGCACAGATGGAAGAATTTTACCCAACATGACACGATCACATTTAATGTTAAAGATATTTATTAAATCCATTAAGTTTACAAAACTAATAGTCGTCACCGAATCGATGATAAAGACATACTTGCAATCAGCCAAACTGGCACCGGTCTGGCATCTTATGTTTGCAACTTCTGTCTATGGGAGTCTCCTCGCAGTGTGACTCACTTGCGGTTCGATCTCAAAAAACTCACTTTTGGGAAAAACGCACCTATCTACGTAAACCTTCTGGAGCTCATTACTACGTTATATTTTTGGAGATCATGTTGTTTCTAACCGATAGTAGGCAATAGTCTAACCCAAACACGACACCTTGAACCATTATCTTAATAAAACTTTGAAAAATTAACGTGATATTATAAAAAATAAACTCAAATTTTGCTGACGTTTGTGAAAATTTTACTTGTCAGCCGCGCATCGGTACTACGTTTTTCTTCAATAATCTGAAATTTTAAATCCGCCAATAGGACTTCTTTTTCCCGTAAAACACTAAGGCCATCTATCCGCATCATCAGTAAAACCTATTTCAGTGAGGGCTCGATTTGGCTATATCAGTTCGGGATGCCTGCCTCTGACATAAGTTACTAACAAAAATTTTAATAAAAAAGGATAGAAATATATTCCTTATCCAGGCATCCCGAACTGATATAGCCAAATCGAACCCTCACTGAAATAGGTTTTACTGATGATGCGAATAGATGGCCTTAGTGTTTTACGGAAAAAAGAAATCCTATTGGCGGATTTAAAATTTCAGATTATTGAAGAAAAACGTGGTACCGATGCGCGGCTGACAAGTAAAAATTTCACAAACGTCAGCAAAATTTGAGTTTATTTTCTATAATAATCAAGTTAATTTTTCAATGTTTTATTAAGATAGAGGTTCAAGGTGTCGTGTTTGGGTTAGACTGTTGCCTACTATCGGTTAGGAACAACATGATCTCCAAAAATATAACGTAGTAATGAGCTCCAGAAGGTTTTCGTAGATAGGTGCGTTTTTCCCAAAAGTGAATTTTTTGAGACCGAACCGCAAGTGAGTCACACTGCGAGAAGACTCCCATAGACAGAAGTTGCAAACATAAGGTGCTAGTTTGGCTGATTGCAAGTATGTCTTTATCATCGATTCGGTGACGACTATTACTTTTGTAAATTTAATGGATTTAATAAATATCTTTAATATTAAATGTGATCGTGTCATGTTGGGTAAAATTCTTCCATCTGTGCTGTCTGTGCATCCACCTTTTCAAATACAATTAGAAAATTTTCATAATAATTGTATTTTTAGTACGTGATGATGCGGCTAGATGGCTCCAGCTAGGAATTCATTGCCAACCATTATGTTCCGCTTCTATAAAAGTGTTATTCTAGGACCTTATCCATATAATACAAAATTGGCTCGGTTTGACGTTCAGTGTCCCAACTCTCCCAATAAAGAAACTCTAGCTTTATCTAGAAGGAAGATATGACGATGTAAATACAAAATTTGACCAATTTAGAGTTTTTCAAAAAATTTCACAGAAATTTCATAATGAAGGCAATTCCAAATCGAAAAACTAAGTTTGGATGCGAAGTCAGCAAAAAATTGTGCATAAGAATCAGTTTAAAAAACCTGTGTCCTCCCACCTGGACGAACAAATAAATTATCAATTATATTGCGTGCCACCGACTGAACGAGGGTTCAGGAGAGGTCCTGGCCAGTTGACGTATAGTAGATAAAAGACTTTTTGCTGTTTAGATGCGAAACAGAGGAATTCTAGCCTTTAAATTTGTTAATTTTTTTTTAATGACTATTTCAACTCTGTTTTGTATTCCTTTTAATTTTGATAAGAAGACCTTCTTTTCCTCCTTACGATGAAGTTCTTCGTATTGTCTTTCTTCTTTACGATGGTGTTCCTCTTACCTTCCTCTTTCTCTTCTTTGACTTCCATTATTTGTCTGATTTAGGCCATATTGTCGTATTCCGCTGTCACCAGTGTTGTTTTATTCGTACAGAAGAACGTTATACAATTCGTAATCTTTTGCAAATTTAACAAAATGCTTCTAATAACAATCTCTAATTTTTTACTAATTCTGACTGTCCTTGTCACACGACCGCCTCATTCCATATTTATAACAATAACACCACAGCATTGAACAATTATTTTACAAATTTTGTATTTCATTTCAGACGCTCCAAAAAAGGCCTATCTTATGATCGACAACAGGATTCTGGACCCCGGCAATCCCTTCATTCCAGTGAAGGAGAACGCCGATCTCACCGTATCCTGTGTGGTGGACGAGGGCAACCCCAAGCCGTCCCTGTCCTGGGAGCTGACCTTGGGCTCGTTGGCTTTGCTGGACGCCCCCGAGGTGCCTCTTGACGTCCTCAACATCACCGAAACAATTCGGGATCAAAAAGTTGGCGCGAGGAACGACGCCCGGTTAGCGAGGGTGCAAAGAGCTCACCATAATGCTACTTTGACCTGTTACGTACACCACATCGCGCTTGAACAGCCACTCAACGCTTCAGTTCTCTTGAATGTCCAATGTGAGTACTTATGTTCGATTTAAACGAGGTTTCAAACGCAAATCTCAAACTATTCGGAAAATTAAATTAATTTCGCAAAAGTTTCGGGAGCGCTGCTAATCCGACATGATGAAAGTGAACTAGAATTACGACCATTTTTAAGGAGCTTTTCGTGCAAAATACGGCCGATGATGAAAATAGTAGTGTCGCTAGAGCGGATTTAGATGAGCTGCTTTGATTTACTATCCGTCCTTTTAACGAAGCTTTCCCATTACTAATCAATACCGCGTGGGCTGTTATTCTTCCTCTGTATAAAGGAAACCAGTCGAGGATCTCTAAAGTTTTATTTTTCTAAATACGGCTTTCTATAAAAGGCTTAGCTAAGCTTGTTCACTCGTTTGTGAGAGCGGTTTTCTTGCAATTTCTTTTTTTACAACTGCATTTTCCAATTAGGGAAAAAACTTCAAACTTGTTGCTACGGAAGGCAGCGTTGTTATATAATTTTTATAAATAAGGATAAAATAACTTCATTCATTTATTACTACACTTATTCTCAGACAACAATAGTGCAGTTAACTTTGCTGATGACACAAACATCTTAACTTGGGGTGAAAATATGACAGATACAATGAAAGAAGCAAAGATATCCATGAATAAGGTAATAACTGGACTAAAGAAAATAAATTAGTGTTAAATTTTGAAAAAACCTACGGCATTCATTTTGCAATATGTAATCAGAAGAATACAGAGAAACCTAATAAAATTGTAATATCATCTAAAGAAATTGAATTAATAGAGAAAACTAATTTTCTGGGAATATGCATTGATCATAAGTTAAGCTGGACTAATCATGTAGATAATTTATTAAAAAAGTTAAACTCAGTACATTTTACAATACGTGTTTTAAAAAAACACATTAACATTGAACAACTAAGAATAATATACTTCGCAAATTTTCAATCATTACTAAGCTACGGTATAATATTTTGGGGGCAAAGTGGAAAGATATCCAAAGTATTTGTTGCTCAAAAACAAGTCATGAGAACTGTGTTTAACTTAAAATATAATGAAACTTGTAGGAACATCTTTAAAAGCAATAACTTTTTGACAGTAACTGGTTTATACATGTATAGATTACTTTTATTTTTCTTTAAACAGAATCTACTATTTAATGTCACTAACGACCATAAGTACAACACTCGCAAAGTAGACTTAGAGTATCCAAGACACAAACTCACGCTGACGGAAAAAAATTCTCATTATGCAGGAATAAAACTATACAATAGTTTACCTGTGCATCTACGCACACCTTGCAATTTAAATTTATTTAAAAAGAAAATATTTGACTACATTTTGGAATTCAGACCATATACTTTAAATGAATTCTATAGTAGACAGGTTTTTTGACTTATGTCTTAAAAGTATTTTTATGGCATTGTTATTTCTGTGTATAATACTGACGTTTTTCGTATCAATTTTGTTACTATATCTGTATAAATTGATAGAAATAAAATAAATTATCATTTAAAATTATTATTTATTGTATTTGAAGAAATTTACTCATTGCATCTTGTGCAATTTATACAAAAACAAATTGTTTTAGAAACCTAATTGGCGCAGTCAGTAGACTTTGTAGAAATATTTTGAGGTGTCATTTTACAAAAAATTGGTAGATTTATTTAATCTGGCCACAATTTTTTTAAGAAGAAAGTTTTCTTTTCATGCTCTTTCTCTCAACGAAAGAGGAAAAATATTCGTTGAACCACTCGAGTAAAAACAAAGAAATTTGTATCGTCATGGGAGCCAGTTTCCAAAGGTAAAATTATCAGCCTTTACAATTTTTATCGACTATAGCTTTACCACTATTCGCAAAAATTTGTTAGTTATTGCTTTCATAACAGCTTCCTGGGCTACGCCTCGTTTTATAGAATTCTTGGATGGGTATATGAATCACTATTACAGAATTAGTAGTATGGATCAATAACCACCTTCGGTACTGGAAATATTTGCCGGCTTGTTTGTTTCTCTGCCTATATTCTTAAGACACAAAAACAACCGATGTTATTTTTATGAATCTTTTATCGTATTGTTCTAGAAACTTTTACAAGTGATCCATATTTCATTTATTGTCACTACTCTTTTTACATGTTACATACATTGTTCAATATGTGTCAAAACTCATGCGTTATACAGGGTGAGTCTGCTAAAAGCTGTGGCATTTTTTAAATCAATTGTTTTGTTAATGAAGTTTTTAGATATTTTAATTCACATTATAGGAAATTTACGAGAAGTAATAGTAAAAAAAATACACTGTACAAAAAATGATTATAGAAAAAAGTGAAAAAATGGCTACGTTTTTTGAAAAAGAAAAATTTCTTAAATAATATGTCTTAAAATAAAGAGACATTTAAAAATTCTGTCCATCTTTAATGACATTAGAAATGATTTTTTCAGGTTTATCGATTTAATTGTTAGAATAATCTTGCATTTGTAGAGAACTTGTGCTAGAACTATGTTTGCTATTAAAATTTCATTAAAAAAAAATATTTGAAATTTTTTTTCACATTTTTTTCTAAGAATGTCTTTATTTTTAATGTCTTGTGCTATTTTTCCCTCAGCATCTTTCTTCTTTTTGGCATTTTTTTAGTACTCCAGTATCTGTGGAATTTTTTTTCTTGTCAGAGATCATAGGTTGATGCGTTCTAGGAGATAAAATCACTTCTAAGAATAAAGTCAAATAATATCTAACTTCAAATTTTTGTGGTCTGTCAGGATTTTTTTCTAATTGTCTTTGAGAAATTTCTATTTGTTTGTTTTATTTTATCTTGTTTTTCCAATTTATCCAAGGCGTTGTACAAATCTTTAATAAAAGTTTCTGTTTTTTCAGGTTCAATTTTTTCCAATTATTTTGCAAAAATGTTTTGTCATCTTGAATAAATCTAAAACTTTCAAAAAGTAATGTTCTTGGAGTTGCTTGTCATTTCTTCATTTTTAAACTATGAACTATCTGAATGACGTAGAAAACTGCAAAAATAACGCGCAAACTTTATTATTTTGTTACTAGACATTTTTCAAACAGATCTCCAAACAATGCGTGAAATTTTTGTTGTAATTCATTTTTGAGTTGTGACATCGTTCTCAAATGACAACCGACATTTTTATTTCCTATTAAAATAGTATATGAAAATCAAAAGATAGTACACATCTTTAAAATAAATAAAATATTGGCAACTAAATGGGCTTTACATTTTTGTTCCTTAATTATTTTTAATTCTTTTGTATAATTAGCATGAAAACAATTAATACGACGCTTAAACTAAAAAAAAAAAACAAAAACAAAAATAACCCCATTTAAAATAAAGCAAGAACGAAGAGTTAAAGCTCTTTCTATAATACTATAGTTTTTATCACTTTTTATTTCATTTTCTTCTTTTTTAAATAATTTTTGCTTCATTTATTTTATTTATTTTATTTTGTTATACTTACAGTAAGATAAAAATATGTAAAACAATACTCAAAAATGTCAGTTATATTAAAAACTTAAAAATGACGCCGTTACTCAAAAACGAATGACAACAGAAATGTTCATAATGGTGACAAAATATAGTATTTAAATGATAAAATCGACCTTATCGAAAATTTTTTTTGAAAAATAACCAACAACAAACATGAATTTTGTGCGTTACTTTTGGTTCAATATGTTTTTATTTATAACATACTACAATTTTTTTTACCTTCATTGTGGGCACACTTTTTTGTTTGTTCACCTGAATATGAAATTAAATTATTAATTGACAAATAATGGGCAAAGACGTATTATGACATCCTCCTATCTATTTTTTCATTATCCATTTCAGTCAGAATTTTAATGGAACACACATGACTAATAACTTGGTACACAATATTAATTTTCTGTACCTCAGTTGTTAATTACTTTTTTCTTATTTTGGCAGAGTACATTTCAATCGTTATGTTGCTATTATACCGTATTTAGGAACACATTTTTCCCAAAAGGACTAATACGCAAAATTTCGCCTTTTATCAAGCTCACACAATAACTTGTGTACGAAACGCCCCTTATTAAGATGTTTTATTTCGCTAATAGAGAGGACATAAAGGGCGTTTGTTTGACGTGAATATGTGCCACTAAACATCACCATTATTACGTTACTTGAAGGGCGGAATATAAAGAACCCCATTAAAGAAAATTGTTGTGGAATATCCTGTTATCACTTATGAGTTATGACTGAGTTTTAGTTCATCGTTTTGTATTTTTAAGCTTAATCCACACAAAATGCTCGACAGTTAAGTCTTCCAACACACCGCAGTGAGCACCAGGTTTTTGTAAAACAAAACGTCACATTCTTAGGTTATGCCCCGATTAAAAATTGTTGATCCTTAGGGAACTATTGAGTCTACGTGATAAAGATACTTAATAACCCGATCAAAGCATTGATATCAATATGAAGCGAACTCTAACGTGATTAAACTACTAATGATCTTGACAAAAAAGTAATAACATTTTAGGAGATAGTCGAAGTTTTGAATTGCGGGCAAGATAAACATTTGGTCTTTGACTCCGGGAAATATTTATTAGAGCAGCGAATGCCTTCGAGAGTTTCATAATTGAAATTGATGTCCAATTCGTGCATTTTCGTGATATTTGCGCTAGATACCTACATAATACATTTATTCGGCCATCATGAGTATTCCTTAGGGCACTTGAATTCCATTAAACTCGGCGAGCTCAAGTTGCAATTATTTGCTCCCAGATCAACTCGATACTCAAAAATGTAATATCCGGGCACAGAGGAATATTTACATTAATTTTTAAATTCGGTTGGGAGAGAGAAGGTGCAGGTAATGAAAGTGTCTGGAACAATTTTGCTCCGAATTTAATTCAACGTTGCGTGATTTAGTGCTGTTTGGTAAAAATACATTTAATTTTGTGGAGCAAATCCAAATATTTGCATCTCTGAGGCTCGCAGTCCAATTTGGAAATTGCCTCTATGCAGCGGCAGCCGTTCTTGTCCTCGCATTTTCTCTGATAGTAGACGATGGTCCCGCTTTGACACTTGCTGCCGTGCTTTCGCTTCTTTCGTTTTTCCTTGCATTTCTGGCATAACACAACTTGAGTGGACGAAGACGATTTTTTCACGCAAAACGAGACTCTATCACCGGTTTGGACACTAGATGGGCCTTTCCTCAGACAGGGTGGAGGTTTACACAGGGAAGGGACGCTCACCAGTTGGCAATTTTCATTGGGCACATTTATCATATCACAGCTAACACTCTTATCACTAAATTTGCGGTCATCCGTTGCTACAGCTTTGGATGTAACGTTTTGAGGTTTTGGCTCCATTTCGGGCATTTCCAGCTCAGAACAACACTTGTCTTCGTATTCGATTAGTTGGAATCCGCGGGAAGGATGAGGGAGGGGTTGAATGTAGGTGGAAGTTGTTTCGCTGCAACTCTTGCAGCTTTCGTCACTTCCTTGCTGACTTTTTACTGCCAAGTGGTAGGATTTTATGTTAAAACATTTTGATGGGGCTATGTAGTCGGGTATCATGTGGCAACGTGTTGCAACTTCCTTATAATTTGGGAAAGTTTGTGAAATCGAGTCCACACAGTATAAGAAACTGAGGTCGTCACATTTGCGAATCCAGGCATGATTTTTCATTTTTCGCTTTTACTTTCAATTTTGACACGTTTGAAGGGTGACACTGTGTGACGTGCATCATCTGACAGAGCTTTCAAAGTTTGCGTTTTTTAAACGAAAATGTCAAGTAACGTTGGCACCTACTAGCTGTTTCAAAACCAAAAAAATGCCAACACCGCAATTTTCCCTCAAAATTAGGTGTTATAAATTATTCATGCACTTTAAAAAAGTAAAAGCTAATGTAATATATCCTTTCATTTAGAGGTTTAATCATTATTAACTATTTTACAATTTTATCAGCATAACTAAAAAAAATAATACCTAATAGGGTTATCACCCATAGCAAATAAAAAGTCAGCAAACAATCGTCTAAAAAATGGCGAGGAAACACAAAAAATCAAAAGTAAAGAATGCCAAAAGCGTCTGGTTGGAGTGCCTGTGAGGAAGAATTCAAAGTTTACTACTAGAAAGTGAGAATAAATAAAAAAATATTTGACAGTATTTTTCGAAAGCTTGTAATTAATGTCAACACGTTTGAGAAAAGTTATGGAAAATAATAATAATAAAAAATATACATTTACAACAAAATTCCCATTTAATAATTTTGACTTGATTTGATTAGAGGCATTTACTAAGTTTCGTCAAATAAATCATTATTTTTCCAAATGTTTTGATATGCTTTTAACCAACAAAAGAATTTTTACCTCCAAATAACATTTAAATAGGCAGCAATTACTTAATTAATATTAATTAATGGATTAATTATACGTAAGAAATATCTAAAAAAATTACGCTGAATTCTGTGTGATAATTAGTTTTTGAGATGTAGTAAAAATATTACTTTTAGTAGGCACGGCTTATAAAATTTTTAACAATTGTTTATTGTTTATAAGTTATTGTATCTGAACTAGATTTTGTTATGCATGTAAAATTTCTGCTGCGAATCACGTGAATGAATTTGAAGGTTTTGATTTGTTTTTAGAAACGACAGAAAATAATCCACATAATAATATTTTAGTCATCTTTTGTATGTTTTATCCAGAACTGACAGAATTATAACCTTTGTACGTATCAATTATAGGTAATGACGTCTGTTTTCAAGTATTCAATAATAGCGCTTTTAATAGATAAAAGTTCATAAAAAGTGCAACAAAAATCAAAGTTTTGAAAAATATTTTAAATGAAAAGGTAATCATGAATTTCAAATAATTTCCGTTTTTTTAAATATCGAATTTTAGAAGGTACATGAGGGGTCAGATCTTTTTCATTGACATAGGACCAATAATTTCCATATTATAATAATTAGAAACAGCGCAAAAATATTGAAGTTATAAATAACAGAGTTCAATAATTCAAACAATCAATTATGAATTTTGAAATAGGAGTATGTTGCCTGCAGTTAAAATAACCTTCTGGGGATATTGCAAAGGAGAAAAGTTACATTTTTATACCAAAAGTGAAATAATAATAATTATTGCCAACGTAGTTGCATTTTTTTACTTTTTTTGTTATTAACTATTTCTGGATATTTCAATAGCGCCCCCAACGGTAATTTTACTTCCGAATAACAAATTAAAGTTCAGCAAAAATCGTCTAAAAAATTGGTGAGGAAAACACAAAAAAGAAAAGAAACAAAGAGAATACAAGACGCAAAATCAGTTTTGAAACTAAAGCTTAAGAAGATTTTATATCTATCGCTGTCGAGTCTAAAAAGTACATAATCTATTGGTAATGCAGTCGGTAATCTTCATTACATCTGTACCAGTGCCACTAGGGTATGAGAGTAAATTAAAAAAAACTTGACATTATTTTTCCTGGTATTTTTTGAAAATGTGTCAATGCCAATACGTTGGAGAAAAGTTTTAGAATATGTTTTGACCTTTCTTGCAAATTATTTCTGTCAAATTTGTCATTAATACTACACACCTGCCTTGCTTGATCAAAAATATACATTTACATCAAAATTTCTACTTGATTAATGTTATGCGTAAAAAAATCTAAAAAAATGCACAAGGGTAAAATAACTTTGATTTGATGTGATTAGAGTGATTTAGTGATATGGGGTCGAATTAAGGATTCTTTCTCCGAATGATTTGATAGAATTTACGGCCAGAAATGGAATTTTTTGCCCAAAACGCCAAAAAAACATCGCTTATTGTTAGGTGACACAAGAAACAATAAGTTTTTGGCAGGTACTGCTTAATAGTAATGAATTGATTAATGTTATACGTAAAAAAATCTAAAAAAATGCACAAGGGTAGAGAAAAATATTAAATGTATTTATTAGCAAACGCGGAATTCTGTGTGATTATTAGTTTTTGAGTAAAAATATACTTTTAGTGGGCACAGCCTGTAGAATTTTCGGAAAGGCGTTCGTATCCCAGTTACGAGCGGAGATATTGATAATAATTGGTTATAGCAATTTTTTATTACTTATAAATTATTTAAATAACTTTTTATAATAATGAGAAGCTTATTTTGTGCCCAAACCAAAAACATTATAAAATTATAACTTTTGTTGTTCCTGTTAAAAATCTAAATCTAAAAAACAATTTTAAAAAGCAGTGTCCTATGAGGGGGTCACGTCCTTTTTAATGATATATGACCAATAACTTCCATATTATAATATTATTATAAATAAGAAAATTTGGCTATCGAGGTAATCAATTATGAATTTTGAAATAGGTGACAAAATGATGTGTAGAGTTTCTTGGGATACTGAAGAGGAATAAAGTTAAAGTTTTTATACCAAAAGCGAAGTAACAATTATTGGCAATGTTGTGGTATTATTTTTTTATTTTTTTTTGTTATTAACTATTTATATATAAAAAAGTGAGTAAAGTACTTGTTAACACATATTTTAAGTTAACCCTTTACTGTACATAACTGTAACAAAATATTAAAATCTCAAAACTGCTTTTACTTAGTAAACTTGTAACCAATACGCATAAGTTAAATTAGAGCAGGTAATTGAAACTGTTTAGCATTTTTGTTAATTTTTTTTCTACTATTGTGTTGGATTAAACTAAAGAATTTCTTTTGTTCTTTTTCTACATTTTTATTGTTAAGTTCTCCAGTTTCTCGTATTAGAAAAAACTATTGTGTATCCTACATACGTCAGTCAGTATATATTCAGTTTTGACAAAACTGGACGTGTTATCTCATGATTCTAAAGTTACAAAGGGATAAAATTTGAGGTTCGAAGATTATTGTGGTCCGTATTTTTTTTAAATGCAAAATATTCTATTTAAACAGCGTGTTACATTTTCAATTATACTGCTATTGAAAACAGATTTAATATAAGTTTCGCTTTTTGATTATGCACAATCTACCTTTTTGGACTTATTTTCAAAATATTTTATTAAAAAATAACATAAAAATAAAACGTTACTTTTATCGTTGAATCAACGTAATAATTTACTCGGAAAAGACGTTATTTGTAATTTAGAACATTAACCTTGTTTTAGTAACTATTTAAAAGATTTTCTAACGCAAGAATATTACGTATAATTTTAGAAAATATAATACCAATAATCAACGTTAACAAGTAACGTTTTAAAAAGGCTATTTTTAACTGTTTTTTTCTGATTTTTTCATAACAGTTTTTATATTTTTTAATGATTGTCAAAAATAGATGTAAGAGTAGTTATTATTATACACTTAATTATTTCCGTTTATTTATATTTTGTTTCACGACATTAATATAACGTTCAATCAAAAAGTTATATTAACGTTAGACAGTGCCATAAAAACTAACTTTAGTTTTTTAACTTTAGTTATATGTTTAGAACAAACGTTAATAAATACGATTACACACAACTTTAAAGTTTTTTTCAGTTAGGACGTCCTTTGAACGTTAAAAATTGGTACAAAGGATACAGATATTTTTTAAACTACGTAACATAAACGTTAAAAGGAAACAAAATAACAACTTTGTAAATTTTAATAAAGTTATATCAACCGTTGTAAGGTTAAAACAACGTTAGATCTACGTTTCTGTGCTTACTGGATTGATTCTTTGTGAGAAAAATCAGAATCAATCAATCATTTTTTAAATCCAATATTACACTTTTTCAAAACCGAAACAATAACAATAAATAATAGTTATTTATTTAATGAGTTTGAGTGTAAATAGGACGCTTTATTTCACGAGTGGATTTTTAAACCACGAGTGAAAACGAGTGGTTTATCATCCACGAGGCGAAATAAATGAACCGATTTACACAAAAACGAGTTGATTACAACATTTTATTCTTCGAAATAGACTCAGCAAGACTTAAAATTGCATTAAATTTGTTAAAAATAATTTGACGATTCGTACTGAGAAATGCCAAACAGTTGTCAAAACTTCCTTACACAGGAGAAAAACCGTAAATTTTGACAGTGTCGAAGAATAAAAATATTTGTACGAAAGTCTAAATTCTATTTTAGCTTTTTTAATTGCCCAAGATAGTCTCAAATTTTGATTTTAAACACGGCATCTCTGTGAAAATAAATTATTAAAATTAAAATACTCACCTGTTTCTATGCAGAGAGCACTAAAGCTTAAAACAAGGATTAATAATGACCGAACTTAAAACATAAACAGAAATTTATTTCAACTTTAGCACCTGCATTTATTGACAATAAATTCAGTATCAGATAAACGGCATCCGCATTGCTGGCGCAAAGCTGAAACGTATCTATCTATCCATTGGCTTTATTATACGTGACAATAGGTGGAAAACACAAACCGAGATTTATTTTTAATCAACGGACAAAAATTAACCAAATATTTTGTTGTATCTCACCTACTGATATAACCTAACAACTTTATTTAATTTAGATACAAACTGGAATAATAAAACACGTAACATGTATTTTCAATCAAGCTTGTCTTCAAATTTTTATTAGCAACTTCTTTTCGGCAATGTAAGTACTTTTTCATCTGTATGACTTGAAGCTTCATAATAAAATTCTTTTACGACCTCATTGCTAATCCAAAACAGCCGTAAAAGCGCAAGTAATAAATTTTCAACGCTTCGAATAGACAACATTGTTTCAAATATATTTAGCCAATCTCGAGTTATGATGCAAGAAAAGAAACGCCAGTGTCGTTGGCAATTTTATAAACATCATACGGAACTAGTAATAAAATTCGATTCCTGTCTGAACCGATAAATCCCTCTCCATTATCCAAAGCCATTTTAACTTTAGAAATCTGGAGTAAGTTCTCCATTCCAGTGTCTGAAGATATATTGCTAGTACGTGGTTTATGACAAATATGTCCCAAGTTCCCCTATGATACCGACCTCCAGACCAATCTGCGAAACTATTAATCGGATCGGTCAATACGGTTGACCGAAACTAATACTCGTTGCAACGAATCTATGCAAACACTATTCTCTACTTCGGCAAATTGAAGTGTGTACAGGACTTCAACCCCGACCCTCGTCTTATTGACTCACAACTTAAATCCACTCCAACTTTGATAATTATTGTTATCGCATTATTTGCGGCTGCAAAGCTTTTAATTCCAACCAGACGTTCAACAGCAAAATTGCTGTCTTATGTGTAGACACCGGATTTTTAGGAAATTAGGTATTAAAATATGGTAATTTTGGAAAAAAAAAATTAATCTTACTTCAGCTACTTGTGAAAGAAAAACAATTTTGTTACAAAAACAAACAAAACGAACTACGTTTTGTCAAAAATTTTAAATTATCTGCGTATTACACAAAAAAATGTAGAGAAGTTATAATCAACTGTTGATCCTAAATATTGTTTTAAATTTGTTGTTGGAAAATTAATTCGTTCTTCCGTAAGAATTTATCTGAACTCAATAAATGGAAATTTATTTTCAGTGGATTTTTATTTTTGGAATTTTTTGGACAGTTTGTTACAAGTTTAATAGCTTCAACAAGTGACAGATCTATAATTTATAATTAATTTAAAAAAATAATTTAATTTTTTTTATTTATAATTATAATAATTTTGTTATGCTATTTACCAAAATTTATATTTATATAAAAATAAAATAAAAAACATTAAGAGACTGAAAAGCTAAAATAATTAAAAACTGGCGTACAAAAAAAATAAAAAAACAATAAGATTAAAATTCTGCAGATCTATGTGACTGAAAGAGTAATAAAACTGATAAATTAAAAAATTATAGAACTGCAAGATAAGAACGTTAAGAAATTGGCAAAGTAAAGTTACAAGACAGTGAAGCAACGAAAAACTTAACAAAAAATAAACTAAAAAGCTGAAATACTGAGAACTAACTTAAAAACTGTGTGACTGAAACACTAAGAAACTATGAGATTGAAATGTTGAATAACTTGAAAATGCTAAATGGAACAGTCAATATTTTGTTTTTGCTTCTCAAAGATCATAAAATTGTCTAAATAAAAACATATGACTGATAAATTTCAAATGTCCAAGTAAATAAGTAAAACGATATAAAGATTTTTGACCTAATTTCGTAATTTTTTTAGTTTTGTGAAACAATTGGGTTTTTGCTGAAAAACTTGCGAAATGTTTAACTTTGAACACAAACTAATTGCGAGAATCAAACTTTTTTAAAACTAAATCAATCCATAAATTATTCATGAATCCAAGTGCAATAGAATAGTTGAAATTTTCTTAGAAAACAGCGAAATTCCAGATGGTTTGGCTGACGTTTACAAAATAATCAAACAACAAGTTTTTTTCCAATTTAGAACGCCTTATGATTGGTTTGTTTTACACTTGAGATATCCAATGACAAACGCTTTAATCGTCTTGCAATTTTTTGTGCACTAGACAAACAAGTAAAAGGTGATTTTGTACTTTTATTGCTAAATTACTCAATCTTGGGATAAATGAGACACCAGTGAAGCGGTTTTAGAACCGGTCTTTCTCACAGAATGAGATTTCGTCTTAGACGTGAACAAAATGGTCTGTTTTGCTTAGTTTTTAAAATAATTAAATTTTTTTGACGAAAACAGACTTTTTTTATTTATTAGACAAAAACTAAAAATTCCAAAAAGGAGGACTATCACACAACTAATTGAAATCTACACTGTTGTTTCGGAAAAATGAACAATAATTGGCGACCACTGCAATTTTGGCACTTCTACGTAAACTATTTTTTTATTTTACAATGAAGGCTGTTATAAAAATTTTATATGATACAAAAATTTAAAATTGAAAAATAATTTAATGTAGAGAATATGCATATTTTCAAAAATTAAAACTTTAAACACTGACAAAGGAACTTTAACTGAGAAACTAAAATCACAAAAAACTAAATGATATTGAAATTGAAATTCTAAACAACTGAAAAACTGAAAATACAGTTGAATTGGAAAAAAGAAACACTAATAAATTGAAACATTAGATTCTGAATAAAAAAAACAATCACAAAGAAAATGAAAAGCTAAAAAACTTAAAAACTAGAATACAAGAAAACTAAAACCACGAAAAACTAAAAACTTGAGGAAATGAATACTATGAAATAATACTATGGAGAAATTAAGAAACTAAAAAACTAAAATACTGGAAGCCTGAGAAACAAAAAATCTTTAGATGTAAAACAAAATTTCTTGGTAATTGATAATAATTAAAAAAATTTGGGAATTTAAACTAAATACTAATAAAATAATTAAAAAAAATTATCTTATTTTAACTGTAGGATGTTTGAAACTCAGTTATTGAGATACAATTTATTTTAGAAATCTGGGAAAAATCAAGACGGTGTCAAATATCTCCATTTTTAACAAAACAAATTTATCTCAAGTTTTAAGAAAAGCCCTTTAAATTGCGTGTTAGGAAAGTTTCCTAAAATCCTAGTTATGTCCAATTTGTACAATAAAATAGATAAGAAAAATGAAAAAAAGATTCCGCCAGCATTGAAAACTTTAATTAACTTGAACACTATTTAATTTAATTTTTCACCGAGCACGCATTATTCTCACCGCCACAATCAAAAGTTGGGCAAAAACTAGTTTACATAATGCGCTTGAATTTCCATTTAAAAGCGCTTCCTCTTTAGAATACCAATACATCCCATCAATACCGCTGGTTTTGATTAAGCTGTATGTTATAAAGATTAGTACAACGTATCCGGGATTAAACTGAAACAATTATTAGTGAAATTCATGTTAGGAACAAATACACGTTGTTCACAATAGCGAACACCGCCCACTGGCAACAGTAAGCCTGTAATGTTCCCTTAGACATAACAAATTCTTGCAAACCCACCCGGTTTGAAGGATCTTAGGCCAGTCGGAAATCCGGTAAACCGTCCCGACCCACCACTATCGAAACCCCACTTCCGATAACTAAATATACTGCCAAGAATTGTTAGCATAACGTGCCTTTCAATCTAATCAGAATATGGACCTAATATTTGATCATTTGATTGTGAATCTACAAGAGCTCAGATTTGGGCTAACTTGAAAACAGCATTAGCTTTGTAACCAATTTTGTAGCAAAAAAATTCACATTAACAGGTGATCGTTTGGTTAACATAATAACGTCTTTGTCTCATTAAAAACTGGTTGGTAATAGTTCTGCCTGCTTAATTCAATTAAACAATTCAACAATCAGAATACGTATACAGAGTGTTCCGTGTAAACCCCATTAGAAGTATTGAAAGTTCTAATAAAGATATTTATCTGAAAGCTGGCACTCAGTCATAATCTCAATGAAAAATTTTCAGGATGTCAGCACTTCCTGTTATACCGGAAGTCGCTTTTAACTTTTTAATTTTAAATGAAAAGCTATGTTTTTTACTGCGTTTTTGGATTGGCTGAGTTATTTTAGGGGAGTTTTTATCAGCTTTCCGTATACCTAAGTTTAACCGTTTTTGAAATATGTAGAATTTTTTGAAAATTTTTGACTTTGAACCTATCACTTAAAAAATCGGTAACTCGCTTAGGTTTAGAGATTTCGAAATCATATTTGGCGAATTAAAAAAGAAAGCCTATATATATTCTACAGTGTGTTCAAAATTGAAAATAAAGTTAATAAAACCCAAAAATTTTAAGACTAAGTTTGGACTACTTCAAGTACCCATAATTTATTTTTTTTAATAGGATGGTCCAATATTTATTTTATTAGATGGAGGAGAATTTTTTTTGCATCAATCTGTGATAATTTTCAAGTTATGTAGCATTTTTTGACATTGTAGAAAATTTCTTACTAACGACAGCTGTTTTTGCCTAGTTTGCCATAAAAATATTTCTGATTAAACAAACGACTAACTCTGTTTAAAATTGTGTTGTCCATCTAGTGAAAACAAAATAAATTCATTGAATGTTGGCTTAAAAAAAAACTTTAATTTCTCACATTTTTTCTCTCGTTTCCATGGCAACCTATGAGCAAAAGGCCTATGGCTAATGAATTTCTCAATCCCAACAGAAAGTTATTGTAACTTGAAAACTATTAAACATAAGTATAAAGAATGTAATACTGATCGATACAGAATTAAATTCTCTACGATTTAATGAAATTAAACTTGTAGCATTTTATTTGAAAAAACTGAGTTATGGGTGCTTAAAGTTCTGAAAACTTAACTCTAAACATTTGGGCTTTGTTATTTTTTTTAGAAATTTGGAAACATCAAAGAAAAGATCTAGGCTTTCTCTTTCAAATGAGCTAAAAATTATTTCCAAACTTTTAAAAATGGCCGAGTTTTCGATTTTTGAACTGGAAGGTGCGAATTCAAAAAAAAAAACAACTCTAAATATTTCGCAAACGGCTAAATTTAGGTATAGGAAAAACTTATGAAAACTACATCAAAATAACTCTAGTAATTCAAAAATGCATTAAAAATAAAGAAGTTGATAGCGACTTCCGGTATAACCGGAAGTGTCACAATCTTGAAAAATTTTTCATTGAGTGGGACCTAAGAGATTAAGGTTGCATACAAATTTTCAGATGACTATCATTATTAAATCTATCAATACTTCTAATGTGCGATTTAGACGGAACACCGGTATGTAGCGTTAATGTATTACGACTTATGTGGTACTTGACACCATGATAAATGTTTTTGTTTTTTCTTTAATAAAACTAAATGGTTAATAGTTACATGTTGTAATATCATTTTTTATAGTGAAAAGTTTAGGAATATGCATATTCAAATATAATTCAGGATAATTTTGAAGACAGAACAAATTTTCGTAGGAATTTAATTGTGCTAATAACCCTTCAACCCTGGAAATGAAACAGATGACAAAACTGTCATTCATCTTCCTGATAACAATTGGGTATCAAACTATGAGGATATGTCAGCTGTCTGTGCCGACGTCTCTTTTCCCCAAACCCACATTGATCTTTTTTGCAGTTCATATTTCATATAAGGGATTGAGCGCCCTCTCCAGCCACTATACGCAGGCTTTGGTTATTGGAAATGAAATGTGATATTGGTATAGAAAATTCGGGATTTATGGAAAATCCATAAGTGCATCCTGTCGGTTGTACACAATAACCGGACAAACATCACTTAAATATTGAACATTAACGACACTTTCCGCCAGCGATCGCTAAATAAACGAGTAGCTTCCAGCCTCAAGCCTGTGATTTTTATCCAATCATTGCCGTTCGTCTTCATTAAACATTTACAACACGAAAATTATTATAATAAATTCAGGCTAATTCCTTTGGGGCCTACAATAGAAACTTTTTAACTTCTAATATAGTAAGAGCTTTAAAATTTTGTACACAATTCTGAATGGCTGAATTTCCGGAACTACGAGAAATTGTCGCCAATTTTAAAATCCCAAATAATTACCACCTATTTTTATTGAATTTGTGAATTCGCCTCTTGAAACTGAGTAAATTATAAAATTATAGTTTTTGACAAATGTCAATTTTTTTATATAATTTTTCATTCGCAGGGGTTCATTTAAAATATCACAACTTAAGTGAATAATTCTTTTTGTATTTGATAGCCAAATGTTCGTAGAGTTTCCCCAATATTTCAGAATTGTTATCAGTCAAATTGCAAAGCTACTATGATTTTTTGAAAATGATTATTAATTTTTTTAATGGAACGAATCAAAAGAACTTCAATTTTTCTGCAGACTTTTATTAACATCTCCTATATTCATTTCTTACAGTTTTTGAAATAGTTGCAAAAAACTGAATTTTTGCTCATCATTTCGATTTTTAATTAAGAAAACTTTCGAAAAATGCGATATTTATTAAAAGAAATATTCGATTTGTTTACCAGTTTCATTCAAGAAGTTTAAAATTCGATGTCAGACTCACTGAAAATTACTTTACATAATTCACTAAATTATAATAAACCATTTTGAAATATTATTGTTTTACTGCTTATTCAATAACAAAACAGTTAAAAAGTAAACAAATATATTGTAGTTTGACAATTGTTGACCATTTTGCAAGGCCTACTTGATTAACTATGAAAATTATGAAGTAAAATCTGTTTTTTTTGTGACTTTTTTCAAAAACTGGAAGAGAACAAAAAACTGAATTTTAGCTCCATATTTTCATTTTTAATTAAGTAAACTTAAGAAAAATGCTCTAAAGTTGTCTATTAATTAAAAGAAATGTTCTATTTGTTCATTATTTCCATTCAAGAAATTCAAAATTCAATAGCAGACCGACTGAGTTAGTTTACCTAATTCACTAAGTTATATAAACTATAATTAAATATTATACTTTTGCTGCTTATTCGATAATGAATCGGCTAAAAACTTAATAAAATCTTGAAGTCTGACAACTGTTGACCATTTTGCAAGGTCTACTTGATTAACAGAAAATATTACGAAGTAAAATTTGTTTCAAAAACTGTAAGAGATAGGTCTAGGACGTATTGATAAAAGTCACCGTAAATACTGATGTCCGTTCGAATGCCATTAAGAAAATACGGTCGTTACATTTGAAAAAACTGAGTTATAGCAATTTTTTTATAACCATTTTGAAAAAATCATACTAGCCATGAATTTTGATAGTTAAAAATTTCGAAAATGCTAGAAAACTCCTTAAACCTTCGGTTATTGAACCCAAAAAAATTATTCTCTTATCGCAAAGGGTTCAAGGGCTGTGATATCTTAAATAAACCCTTGCAAATGAAAATTTTAACAAAAAAATTGACGTATGTTAAAAACTATGACAGATAAGTACCAACTACTTGGGTAAATTTTACTCAGCTTGAGAGGATGAATTCAAATATGCAATAAACCAATTCTTTGTAGTTCCGGAAGCCCAGTCATTTTGAAAATAATTTAATTGAATGGTCGATTTAGATCGCATACAAAATCTTAAAACTCTAGCTGTATTAGAAATTAAAAAGTTTCTAATGTAGGCCCTTAAAGAATCACCCTGTATTGTTACGCTTTGGCTGAAAATCAATTCGTGAGGTTTTTTGTAATTCTCACCTTGCTGTTGAGTTTCGAAGGCGAAAATTTGCAGCCCAATAAATCATTGCTTGTTTTATATTTCAGACACCCCCTCGTTTGCGATTTCCCGCGAACCGGGTTTCGGTTTTCCCATCCGAGAGGGAATGCCTGTATCTTTGAAATGTGATGTTGACGCCAACCCCAAAGCGCTGCCCATCTGGCAGAAAGACGATTCCAGCCCTCCCGTTCAACAAACACCGGACGGCTTCTTGAACTTTACGGAAATTCGGAGGGAGCACAGCGGATGGTACAAATGCATTGCTCGCCACAGGCTAGGGAAGTTTTCCAGCATTGGCTATTTTCTCAACGTACGGTGTAAGTAGACGGTTTCTTTGCTTCCTTCATTCACTTATTATTCGCGGCAGCAATTTATCCAAACTTTGCTATGGCATCAAAGCCCAAGGAAATGACTGCCTGTAATTAATTTTAAATAAATAGGATACCTTAGGGTTATTTTTGCATGGAAAACTTGTTTTCCTGCAAGTTTATTTACTTATTGAAATTTATTATTGTTATTCAGCAGGTCAGCAACTTGTACTTGTCGCTAAACAAACGGTAGCTTTTATGGGCGCTCAAACATTTTTCTTATTTTTTTAATTCTAAAGTGAAGGAACATTGCCTTTAGATACAAATGGTTTCGATGAAAAATGTAATTTCGTTTCAATTTTAGCCAATTCTACGTTGAACACATACGTCGTTTTCTGCTTACGTTACATTTTTCAAACTCCAGAGTATAGTATTTTTGGTTTTTATAACATCTTATTGACACATGGTATTACAAATGGCCTAGTAACTGATAAAAAAATTGTTTGCTTAAAGAAAAAAGTTGCTTTTCAAAGCACAATAATTCCAAATCGACCTAACCGGATAAAATTAAAACAGCATAATTTTTGAACTAGAGTAGATAGAGATAGCCGGTTCAAAAACCACCTCCACCTCCCTCTACTGCGCATGTGTGAAAATTGTGTCAGTCAGCCGCAGACGCAAGCGCGTAATCGCAGCTCGCTGGCCTGCGACCAGCTGGTCAGCCGGCCTGCGGCCGACTGACGCCATTTGTGATGATGCAAATATATTTATGTAGTATAATAATAATAATAATAATAATAATCGTCGCCATCTTGGAAGTTTGAAAGTCGGCGGCGGTCATTTTTGTTTAATGGTAAATTGGCGCCAAATTTAAATTATTTCAAAATTAATATTTGAAATTAGTCGGCCATGTTTGTTTGTTAAAAAAAATGGCGCCAAAATTTTAATTTATTTAAAAATTAATATTGGGTGCAGGGTTGTGACGTAGATATTGAAACGTCGTTCTACAGTATAACGACGCGTAGTTTTTGCACATTTTCTACGTCATCAATCCAAATAAATTACCGAAAAATTACACTATTTTTTACGTCAAAATTTGGTAGCATTTATTTGTTCTCAAGAAGAGAAAAATGAATCAAAAATGTTCTATTACTAAATACATATCATTATTAATTAAGTAAGTTCTTTTACCATCAGAAATTGTAGTCAGTAAACAGTAAAACAAGACAATTTTCTATTATTTTCTTTATTTGGCAAAACAGATTAGTAATAAACAAAAAATAAAATCTATTCTCAAAAAAAAAATAAATAAAGTCTATTCTCAAAAAAACAAAATAAAGTCTATTCTCAAAAAACAAAATAAAAGAATTAATCTCGAGGAAAAAAACACAACCAATGTTTCTTTTTTAACTGACTTCGTTACTTTCCCGCATCTTCAGGGAGTAATAACAATGCATTATTTTTCTCGAATGATCAGCATCCAAACGATTTCTCAAATCATTGTGAATAAATGCCCAATTACTAAACACACGCTCCAAGGAAGCTGAGCTGGCTGGTATATTGATAAGTTTTAAAGCTACACTAGCCAACTCTGGGTGCTTTCTCTCGGCCAATCCCCAAAAAACTTTTGGGCAACAAATGTTTTTACGTTCTAAGGTTTCAAAAATATCTTCCGAAGAACAAAATTGGTGAAAACTCATTAAACCTTCTGCACTTAAAGTAGCTACCAAATAGTCATGGACCATATCAACCTGGGTTTGATTCAAAGACCTTCCTCTATAAAGAGGATGAAGAAAATTTGATGTTAAAGAGTAAATATTTAGCGCCATGTCTCTTCTTCTTTTCAAAACATCTTCAAACTCCGCAGGCAGTTGTAAATGAGTCCATTTCTCACAAGCATCGGCAATAGTGCAGCTGCTAGACTGACACTCATTAATTAATTTGCAAACCGGGTTAGATACTTCAATTGTTGTTTTAACTTCATCGATGAACTCATCGTCAAATAGTAACTGAATTATTTCTTGTTTAAGTTTTATAGTTTCTTCTGCCGCAAGTTTTTTCATAAATTTTAAATTTTTGATCAAGCAAGAAAATGAGTCTCTATAGGTACACCACCGAGTATCGACAGCTAATTTTATCTTTGATCCTCCCTGACTTTGCAGCTCCTTTTCGAGATTAGGATGTTTAAATTCTTTTAAGATAGTGATTACTTTGGAACATAATTCTTTGGAAATTAAGTCTTTGGCAAGAAGATTTCCTGTGTGACTATTGCAAGTAGTATGCATTAAATCACTCGTCAATTTTCCCATTTTCAACATGTTTGCTGCATTATCGCTAACGACAGCATAAATTTCAGTCTTAAACTTTGTCTTCGCTAGTTCAACAGATAGATTACACAATTCACTTAGCTTTTCTCCCGTCTCTGGTGTTGTTGTTACATCATATGCTTCCAGAAAAATACACTTATCGCTTCTTGTTGACTTCAAAATTGTTACCACTTGTTTTGTGTTATTTGCTGAATTTTTCCACCCATCGATCATCATAACAGAGAATTTACCTATTGAGTTTTGATCGTCTTCATTTATTTCATCATATAATGAATTTAGAATGGTCCCTGACACTGTCTTGCGGCAGGGAGGCTGATATGCAGGTCTAAGCACTCTCAAAAAGTCTTTGAAATGAATTGAGTCTACTACATGAAATGGAATGTTACAACCTACAATAAATTTGCCAAGTGCTTTGTTAATCTCGATTTTCTGATTGTTGCTAACATGGTCTAAAAAATTTTTAATTGTATCCTTTGGCTTGCTGTTGCTTTTTTTAGATATTGACTTGTTAATTATTTTGTGTATGCTTTCTTTTGAAGTTGATGGAATTGGGGATAGCATTCGGGGTGAAGGTGAAGCTGCTATTGATATTGAAGTCAAATTTGAACTCTCAGTATTGCAAATGTTTTCATCATAGTTTAAATCTGATGTAGGTAATGTTAATGTTGATGCCGCACTTACACGATCATTAAATTGTTCATTGCTACAACTTGGTGAATCTTCCACTGAAACTTCATTTGACTCTTCTTCATCGTTATCGTCAGCCTTACTTTCTATTTCTACCAATATGATTTCATCCTCTTCACCCACTTCGGCCACTTCTTTGGATGTATTTTCTTCCTTGCAGACATTTCTGCATTGCAATAAACAATAATTCAGTACTAGTTCTTTATTTATTTAATGTAATACAAACGCATACATACCTATGCGACATCAGTCGTTGTTTCGAAGTATTTTTTAATATTTTATCACACACAAGACAACGTGCTGCAACTTTTCCATTCAGTTTTAATATATCAAACTTTCCAATCGTCCAAAAACTGTGAAAATTTCTTCCCGGCATTTTGGAAGACGTAAGAGCCGGCGTAACGTACCGCAAAATTTGAGGTTAGAATTGTTAAAAAGAGGTTATTCTATATCTACGATTAACTACAATTAATTACGTCAAAAACTACACGTAATGTATAAAATGTAATTAATATTAATTACACGTAATTTCCCAACCCTGATTGGGTGTAATGTTGGTAGCGCCGATGTCGTCACAAATTCCGCCTAAATTCTCACGTTAGATGGCGCCACGGTCTGCAAACTTTTCGCTAGATGGCGCTGCCGTCAGCGCAGCCGTCAATCAAAGATGGCGCTGGCCTCCATTTTTTTTTTTAAACACACCCCCCGCCCGTTTGCGAATATGCAACCAAGAAAACAAGTAGTAGTAGTAGTAGTAGTAGCTTTTTGGGGTTGTGAAATTTTTGGTTTTTGGGGTTGTGAAATTTTGAATATATGATTTTTGAAATGTGCAATTGTGAATACATGAAGTATATATACAATACATGCTGTATTGAGTTAAGCAAAATATCAGAAAATCATCGCGCTTGTCACTAATAACTAATAAAGGAAAGTCATTATTTTATCGATAAGGAAAAAAAACCTAGTATATGTAGTTTTTTATTTTTGTAATGTTGTTTGCCTAACTTGTCTGTTGCGCACCAAGTTTATTTTGTTATTTGTTTAAAATATAATGCAAAAAAAGTTGTTGTTGTTGTTGTTCCTTCCATGGGGAGTCGAACCTCAGGTAGGTAGAGTGGATAGTGCTGTCTATTTTGGAAACCTGAAACAAATTCACATAAGCTATTTGGTTAATGGATAATAATAAAAACAATAAATTACTTTAATTGTTTATTACATCTAAATATAAGTACATACATACATACATATTATAATACATAAACATTATAATACAATAACTACAATACAAATTAAATATTATTCCTGAGTTTGAGGAAGAATATTTTTATGACCCCAAGATAATGTTCTACCTTCAGAATTGTTTAAGATGTAACGTTTATCATCTTTGAAAGATAAAGCAATTTTTTTCTTTAATTCTGTGTAAATGTTATGAAGCTTCGAACGAAAGATATTCATTTCTTTAATAATTTCAGTGTTTGGAACAGTAACTGCGTTTTGGTAGTCAATTTTATGTAATTCACTTGTAATTACATTGTGTTTAATACCCTTAGCTTTTTTAGATAATTCACCTTCAACATCCACACAATATGCTTTAGCACCTGTTCCTAAAAATTCTGATATTACACGTCCTTTATATTCATCTTTCATCTTCCCGATGACAGAAGACGATACAGGTATTCCATGAATATTTTCTGCTTTATAATTTGAAGTATCAAAACGCTCTATATTAGATTTAATATCATCATAAATATTTTCACAAAAAATTTCAATTACTAAACTATCAGTATCGGTATACAAAAGCGTTGCATTGTTACCGTATTTAAGTTTTATGAAATTATAATAAAAATCATACATAATAGTTTTACTGATATCTAGAATAGTAAAACCTACATACAGAGGTTTATTGTAGAAAACTTTTTCGTTCTCTAATTGAATAGCTACAAAATTTGGTGTAAAGATAGATGAATTTTTAAAATTTGGTCGTGCAATTAAACTTTCAGCACCTGGTTTTCTACCTATATTATTCCATGATGTTACCAATTTCACGTTTACTCTTTTATCAATTGATTCCATGGTTTTACCAAAAACTGAATTATTCATTAATTTAAATACATCTTTTTCTAACGCGTTTTTTGATTTGTTACGCATTTCTGTATTTAAATCAATATATGTTTTCAACCATGGTGATTGATTAAAACTTAAAACACGGTGAATATTAATTAATTTTAAACCACCTTGTATAGCTTGTCTTAAATTTCGATAATGTAAAACATAGTGTACTTTATTGTTCAAGGTTGCGCAAAGTTTCTCAGTTTTACTAGAGGGAGGAATAAATTTTTCAGGACAAAATGGTAAATCGTTGTGAAGATTATGTAATTCAGAAGGATATTCTAAATCAACTTCGAATATATAACCTACATCAGCGTTATCTGTCAAATTGAGAATTAGGTTATCATTGAATTCATTAGGATCTTCCCATCGAAAACCGCTATAAGGTAAATATTCAGACATTGCTGCTCCATACAAGTTGGTTGCATCAAGGTACATTATAAAAGAAGTTGGTTTAGAAGGATCATGATTTGATAAAAACTTATTATTTGCTACTGCTTTACGTTTTGAACATTGACAAAGTCCTCCTCTAATAGATTTTCGAAAGAAATGTACCATGTCTATATCAGTTAACAATTCGAATTTAATTCCAGTCATTTTTAACATAGCATCCCAGCCTAATGAAGGTGCTGTTAAGTAATGAGCTGGATCTAGTTCATAAATTTTGAGACAAACCTTTCTGAAATTTTCAAAAATGTCTGTTAGTAACAAAACATCAGACTTTAAATAAATGTCGGAATAATCACCTAACGTTTTGCAATCAAATAGATTCCAGACTTCCTGTGCTCGCTCATAATCATGTTCACTGATATCAGTTTTATTAAGATTATCATAAAATTGTTGAATCAATGGTAAACTGGTATCATCTAACTTATTAAAACAATCCAAATATGAATATGGAAAAACACCTTTTTGTCTTATCAAATTAAATTGGTTATCGTCCGGAAAGTGTTTCCGAATGGTTAGACATTCATTAGAAGTTAAAGTCTGAGATAATTTATCTAATGAAAAAGAAAGGAAACGGAACGAATCTACGAATCTAAGCGTTATAAAAATATTGTCAACTGTATTTGTAGTCGTGTTCATGACCTTATCAACTAAAATTTTTTTTGAAAATGTAATATACTTTTCTTTAGTTTGAGCAATGCAATTAATGATGGTCTTTTCTGTTGCTAAAGCTTTAATAAATAAATGACTATCATAATTAGTTAAATTATGACAAAAAACAGGGATATATTTTGGAATCTTATAATTTAAATTACAAATAGAATGTGCAGGTCCTAAAAATTCACCTGTTAAGTGACAATGATTACGAACTCTATCACAATTTAGACTTCCGTAATCTGTTTTGAAAGGTTCTTTACATAAATGACAATGGGTAGATATTTGAAAAACCAATTCATCTAACGGAGTCATTTCAAGTGGTACGATATGTTTGAGGTGATCGTGATAAAGTCTATTTACATCATCTTGCAACCATTTCACAAAAATTTTAGGAGCATCTTTTCCTCGATAAGTCCGATAAATTGATAAATTATCATTATATGCACATTTTATGTAATATCCGAAACTATATGGTTCATGTAAATGTGTAACAATTGTACGGATATTATCGGCTGAATTATCATTGCGTAAAGGTTTTAAAATAGATTCAAAATCGAAATAAAATACAAAAGGAACTTTAAGAGATTTATCAAAATTTTGAAATGTTAATTCATTACCAGGCACTTCTTTACCAAATTTATTTATAATCAGATCAGAAGTTGGTAATGTAGTGACAACTTCATTACAAGCATACTTACGATGTTTAACTAATTTTTGTTCACTCGAAAAAAATAATAGACAACCGTTACATATAAATTTAGCATGATTATGTTTGGAAAGTTGTGAACTTATTAATCGAGAAATGTTGCTTATCAGACAGTAATGTTTGATCATTCTTTCATCGTCTACGATAAGTAATAAATTTACATGAATGTCTCGTTTCTTAGAAGTTAAATAAAAGGGACCTATAATATCTGATACCCATTTACCTTTTTCATGATCAAAACGCTGCTCTGTTCCATAGACATTTACACTAATATTATTAAGTGCTTCAAATTTAAAAATATCAGTTAATTTAACCGGAAATGAAATATCTGTAAAATCTAATTCCTCTTCAAACTCACGATAAGCATCAACTCGATGTCGATTAACATTTACTTCAGTTGAATGAAGGTGTGCCAAAACAGACCATTTGAAACATTCATTATCATCATTATGAATATTGATAACCGCTCTCCGCTTCGCTATGTCCTTCGGTAATGGTATATATGTTGATGCACGTAGTGGATTGAATTTGTTGATATTAAGTTCCAAAAACAAAATTTCCATTAAAATCCAACCTAAAAAATTTAATACAATAATATGTTTATAAATAAAATTGATATTACTTACCACTATCTTTTTCCAAGAATTCACTCATTTTGTTTTTTATGACGCCACATATTTCTTCCAGTTCTACCTTAATATTTGTCGATATTGAAATGATGATATTTTTAGTGTTGAATGATTTGATTTCGATAATGTCTTTAGAAGGTAAAATATATTTAGCAAAAAGTTCGAAATTAATTTTAAGTTGGTTAAATTCTCTCAGTTTTCTAGTTATTAAAGTGATAAGTTTATCTTGATTTCTTTCAAAAAAATTGCACACTTCCAAGTCATCTAGTTGTGAATTTTTCAATCGGTATGAGGTAATTCTTGATTTGAAGGCAACTTGATATTCTTCAACGAAATCATCATCATCATTAATTTTGGCGGAGATGACACTTTTATGTTTTAAAGAACGTAAATGGTTTAATCTGGATCCTCTGTAGTGACTATTGCATATTTCACAAAATTGATGAAATGAACATGATGGAGCGTTAGTAGTAACTTCTAAAAACAAAAACAAGTTATAATAATAATAATATAAAGAATATTTACAAAAATACCTTGTAAAGGTGTTCTAGTTGTCAGGCGGGCTTTTTTAGGAGTCATATCATCCGAATCCATTGAACACAATGATGAATTTGTAATATGACGCCTATAGTTATCAAATCTCGTAAATGACGTTTTACATCCGGTGCAAGTGAGTTTAGATAATTTATCACCTTAAAAATGCTCTTAATTAAAACAATTTCTATAACGTAAAATGTATTTACTTACTATGTTTTTTTACATGACGTGTTAAAGCATCTTTGCGAGTAAACTTGTTATCGCATTGAGAGCACTTGAACATGATTACTTTCATACACGGACAGTCGAAGTAGAAATGAATTAATCATTGATGCGATATGATTTTATATTCCATAAACTTTGCAACCGGATATTGTGGTTCCTTACGTAAAAATTCAAAAAATTCAAAATATAACTGATAAAAATTTAACGTTTTTAAGGAAAAAAACGTTAGACAGGAAATATGATAACAAAAATAATCAGAATGAATATTATTTTTTATTAGACATAAAACAAACTACATACTTAAACTAACAAAGTCATACACCTAAATAAATTTTTAATTGCAGTTTTTAAGCCAAACCTAACGCTATGAACATCATAAAAACGATCCAACATGTACAAACAATTCCAAACATTGCTAAAAAGGTAGGAACATGATTAAAACAATTTTTTATTGAAACTACATCATGATCATTAAGTATAAGTCTCTTCCAGTCAGTATCAATATAATTACTATTGGTAAAAACTAGTCTTAATTTAAAATATATTACAGAGTTTGCTATAGAAACATTTTCATATTTAAATATTTCTATTGCAGTATTGCTCAAATAACCCAGATTCATCTTCTTCCATTGGTAATCAACATCGTTGAAAAATAAACTTTTCCAGAGAGGAGACCATCTTGTGTTGTTAGGACTTTCACTAGTGAAGACGATGTACATATCTACAACATCTAACGGTTTTTGCACGTACAACACATTTTGTATAAGAGTAACAAACAAGATGAGTGATGAGTTCAAAAGAGGCATTACACTTGAAACGCAGTGGGTTGTTGTTGTTGTTGTTGTTGTTGTTGTTGTTGTTGTTGGCTTCCTGTATCATCTAAAATACACGAAACACAATTATTTATTGATGAAGGAGGACCATCAAACTGATCTTCGTCAAAACTGTTATAATAATGTTGTAAACATGGTAGATTCAGCTTTATATCATGATCTTGTTGATATGTTTCCGGTAATTTATGAAATATATCCATCAACTGGCACGGTCCTAATTTCAGTAGTTCCAGTTTCATTAGTAATCGAATATCGCTTATGGTTTTTTCAAAATGCAGCACTTTTTTTATAACAGGTTCTACACTCGTTGCCATCTTAAATGGAACTAAATTAGACGTTAAATAATTATATCGTATATATATTTCTTATTTATTAGGTAATATCTTTCATTTCAATCCAACTATTCTGATTATCTGGTAAACCTAACCATTTCACAAATAATTTAGTTCCTTTACGTCGAATCACTTTCTCAACTAAATAGACGTCAGGATATTGAGTTTTTGATAATTCCCAAATATAAAAAGCTCCTTTGATTGGTTGACCTTCTTTATCTTCTAGCAGAAATGTTACAGGATTGGTTAGATTAATCTTACTGATTTTAAAAATTTCCGTTGACCAATTGGGTGTATATCCTTTTTCAAATAACATCTTTTCTTTGCTAATTCTTACGAAATCTCCGACTTTAAATTTTTTTCTGTTTTTATCAACAATCTTTAGATGATCATATGCTGTTATGTCTCCTTGATTCGAAGCGTTTATCTCTGTGGGTTTCCTTCCTGTTGTTCGATGTATTGTAGTATTATAATTTTTGGTTATCTCTTGCAATTTATTTATCCATTTATGTGTCGCAAATAACGTAAAATATCGATAAATTTTGGATTTTAAAGTACGTATAACTCGTTCAGCAATTGCTGCTTTTTTAACGCTGTACGTACTATAGTGATTAATATTATAACGTCTCATCAAATCCTGAAAAGTGGTATTATAAAATTCCTTTCCTTGATCTGACTGTAAATTCTTTGGTATTCGTTCTTTTTCATTCTTCAGTATTGATTCCATAGCTCTGCTAACCTCATTAGCTGATTTCGATTTCAGTGGTCTGGTCCATAAAAATTTAGAAAAACAGTCGATTACGACTAAAATATATTTAAATCCATTATTATGATAAGATAAATTTTGCATTTCTGCTAAATCTACTTGCCATAAATCATCCAATCCTTTAATTATAGTACGTCTTCGTTTAAAATTCCTGCGTGCAGGTTTAAATATCTCGTTTACCAATTTTTGCTTTACATCACTAACTTGCTTTAGTCGAACCATTGCTTATTTACGGTACACTTCTCTACAATTTCCATGACGATCTGACATTTGACCTGGAGGACACTTGTTTTTATTATGAGGCATGGGTTCTATCTTTCACTATTTTCATATGAATCTGTTACTTTCCTTTTCTTTGATATAGGTACATTTTCAAGTTGATCTGTATCACCTGCTTTAGAACGTTTGGAAATGGTTTCTGGTTTTATCTTAATACTATCGATTCCTTCAAAGCGTTCTTCAAGTTTTTTTATTCGTCTGGTTATCTCATTTGAATTATTCATAAATTTTTTCCACTTGTTATCGATTTCATAATTTATACTTAAATGTTTGTTATGCAATTCTGATTCAATCGTGTGAGGAATTGTAGCAATTATATTATCAATTTTTTCATCAAGTATTTTGTACTTAACATTCATGGTTAAGTTTAACTGATTAAATTTATCCATCCATATAGCATCTGCTTTATGAACATTATTATTTAAATCCGTTAAAGCAGCTATTACTCCTTCCATCTTTTGGTATATTTGTTTACTTACTAAATCAATATATACCTTATTCGCACAATCTTTGTCTTCTGTTGGATCATTAATGTTACAGATTCTATGATGTTTTAAATCAAGGTCACCATCAGCAGTGAAAACAAAAGGTGATGGTGTAGATTTAAAAAATGCACTTGATGCTGATAACACTTTACGTCCGAATAGATCAATGGGCATTTCAACACTGAGGATTAACCAGAAAAAAACTTAAGCCTAATATATTACACCACATTCCTTTAATTCTTCTTCTATTGATAAAATTTCATTCAGATGGGAATTGTTACCCGCTTTTGTCGCTGCATGTAATAATGCTAGACGTGACACTAATTCATTTATGTCATCCCAGTAAACATATTCTACACGTTTATTAGTGAATAATCCTTCACCAATAAACGGAGATTTAGGAAATGAAGTAAACATTGGTTGCACAATTTGAGTATATTTTACACCTCTATGACCTTTTAGTTGTTTTGTGGGATCATTATTTTTTCTATGTGTATTAGAAATTTCAAGTATTTTTTTGTATGCTGACCGATCCTCTTTTGTAATTTGAGTGTATTTATCTTCAGGGTTTTTAAAAAATATTAGTCTGTATAAACCAGGAGTACCAGGAAATGATTCATTATCTAAAATTAAATCACCATTTTGACTGATTATTAATTCATGTTTACCCATAAATAGTTTATTCTCTTTTGAATTATATCTAGGACCAAATGTCTGATCACTGGTTTTCTCTAAAACTGCTTCTATTGCATTTCTCGCAACTGGAGGATATTGTTCTAAAAATTCATCTAAAATATGTCTGCTATTAATTAAATCATCCATAGTGTCAGATTTGGTTTCTTCATCTTCTTCTTTTATTTCTGGTAATGACTCATATATTTCTTCTGGTTGTCGCAGTGATGTACTAGGTTCATATGTTTCTTCAACTGGTAGTTCAAGTTCTTGTTTAATCTTTTCTTTTTTTGGTAGTTTAAGAAATTGTTTCCTTTGCTTTTGAATATGATGTTTTGGTCTTTTGTGTTGTTTTTGTTGTTGTTGCTGTGGTGGTGGAGATTGCTTCTCCAATTTTATTGAAATTTCTTCTAAAGGATTTATAACAGGCTGAAAAAGCTTTTTAATTGACTCATCCGCTTCACTGCTGTTTAACTTTATGGCTTTATACTTCTTTCGAATTGAATCAGCTGCTTTTAATATATGTCTTTTAAGGTTTTGATCTGGTTTGGTACCCATCATTACCGCTTAATGTTATAAACTAACCGAACAAATCAGAATTATTGTTTATATAACTTCTTATTCGACTGCTATTATAACGGGTCTCAAACTGATATTAACCGATCTCAAACCGATCAGGAACTGCTTTTTAACAGACATTAACCGGTCTGAAACCGATATTAACCGGTCTCTATCCGATAATAACCGCTCTGGAACCGGTATTAACCAATATCACACCGATACTAACCGGTCTGAGACCGATATTAACCGGTCTCTAACCGGTATCTAACCGATACTAACCGCTTTGGAACCGGTATTAACCGATATCGCACCGATACTAACCGCTGTGAAACTGATATTAACCGGTCTGGAAACGTTCTCAAATAGATATCACTCTACACTTGAATAAAATGATCAAACCCTTTTCTATATCGACCCTTATTTAATTCATTATCTTTACATATAACCAAAAAACCATATTGGTTTTTCCAACATTCCTGACATATTTCACAGAATTGTTCGAATTTCATATCAGCACCAACATGATCTTCATATACATGTTTTAAATTTAACAGATCTTGTTTTAATATTACCAATAAATTTGCATTATCTCGAATTAAATGTTTCGGTATTTTTGTATATGTTTGACAGAGATAGAAACTATCAATATTTTTATGCCGGCCCATGCAAAAGTAATCCCTTATCTTAGCTTGATTACACATTATGACATCATCAAATATAAAAATAGAGTTATTTTTTGCATCTTTTGGATCTAGCACGTCTTCATTATGTTCATACTGGTTATATTCCATTCCTTTAATTTTTTGTAGCACATCACTAAGCAGTTTATACTTCGGTTGATATAATGATTTACAATAAATATATATGTTTTCAAATTTCAATCCGTTGGGATCAAACAATAAAGACAATAATATGTTAGTTTTTCCTCCACCAGAAGGTCCACAAATTATACAACGTATTGATTCGGGTAAAAGTGTACCATGTCGATGAGACATTTTATGTTTATTATCAACATTATTATAATCATGATTTATGATAGGTAATTGTAATTTTTGCTTTAACACTTTCATTTTCATACTAAATTAAAAACATTTATAAGAAGGTTTATATAGGGAAAAAAGTTCAGTTAAATGTTGTCTTTCAAAGGGGAAGGACTATTAAATACTGCAATCAATAAATTACCTTTTGAATTACATTTACCAGGATATCAATATTGCGGACCTGGTACAAAACTTAAGAAACGGTTAGAACGAGGTGATCCTGGAATAAACAAGCTTGACAGCTTTTGTAAAACGCACGATATAGCTTACGCTAATTCCAACGATTTAAAAGATAGACATCAAGCGGATCGAATTTTAGAAGATAGTGCATGGTCACGTGTTAAGTCTAAAGACGCTTCATTTGGTGAAAAAGCAAGTGCCTGGTTTGTAACTAACGCAATGAAAGTCAAAAGGAAATTAGGTATGGGAATCCAAAGGAAAAAATCGAAAAGGAAGACAAAGAAATCTAGAAAGAGGACACAGAAAAAACAACAACCTTTTCATAAAGCTCTTTTATCAAATTTAGAAAATAAGGGATATGATAATATAAAATCTGCATTATCAGCTGCTCGTATAGCAGTTAGAAAATCTGGAGGTCGTAAGCGTATAAAAATTCCTCGTATTATACCTATAAAAACAGGAGGATTTTTACCATTGTTACCATTAATTTTTGGAGGACTTAGTGCCTTAGGGGCTATGGGCGGAGGTGCTGCTGCTATAACTAAAGCTGTAAATGATGCTAAAGCAGCGAAACAGAAATTAGATGAGAATAAACGTCATAATAAAGTACTGGAAGATATCGCTATCGGGAAGGCGGGAAGTGGTTTATATCTTCGAAAGCAACCACGAGGTTATGGATTGTATTTACGTAAATTTCCAAAAAACTACCAATAAAACTGCCTAATAGGGCACTAACTGATAATGATTTAAGAAGATATGCTAAATTATTAAAACTACCCAAATTTAAAGGCGTTTTTATGAGAGATGAATTAATTCATATGAAACCTGATAAGACAGAATGTGCTATCATTAATTTGGACTCTAAAAAAGGATCCGGAACTCATTGGGTTTGTTATAGAAAAACAAATAAACAGGTTGATTATTTTGATAGTTATGGAAATCTAAAGCCACCTCTAGAATTAGTACGATACTTAGGAAATTGTAATATTTACTTTAATCATGATCGTTATCAATTTTTATCATATAATTGCGGACATTTATGTTTGATGTTTTTACATAATAAAAGATGAGATAATCATGTATTTTATTCAGTCATGTATAAGACATTCTCCCTAACAGGTGTTGAAAGTACGCTGTCTGAACACTATGAGCCACCCATTGACCTTGAAGAAAATTCGAATTATTCTATAGCTTTAATCGGTTTTTATACTAACAATAATATACCAAATATAGAAGAGGGTACAAATAAATTTTATTATTTTGCTCCGAACACTACTGAAGAAAAAGTGATAACATTTCCGAAAGGTGCTTATGAAATAGCTGCTATAGAAAAATATATACAAATAATTCTTAGTGGACGATCTGCAACTGATGCTCAAAAACAGAATACATTTTCATTGAAGGCTAACGAAAACACATTAAAGTGTGAGATATTTAGTATTTACGACATTAATTTCGCTCACGAAGATAGTATTGGTAAATTGTTAGGTTTTTCTAAAAGGAAACTTAAAGCAAGACAATTACATGAAAGTGATTTACCTGTTAACATAATTAAGGTTAATACAATACGTATCGAGTGTAATATTGTAAGAGGTTCTTTCTACAAAAACAAAGAATCTCATACTCTTTATGAAACTGCTTTAAGTGTTAGTCCAGCCGAACAGATTTTTGTGGAACCATTAAATCCTATTTATTTACCTATCATTAATAGATCCAATATACCTAACCTAACTATTGATATTGTTGATCAAGACCATTGTCCTATAGATTTTAACGGTCAAACAATCAATATTCGTCTTGCTCTGAAAAAAGAAGCATAAACATGGGTTTAGTGTTTCAAAATCAATATAAAAAATCATACAATCCATCAAATTATCAGTCAGTATCTTGTCATCAGTCGACATTATCACATCAGAGCGTGCAGATTCTTAAATCGTTAGGATATAATGTCCGCCAGCAAACTTCAGGTTTACAGTTCACCGGAAATAGACGACAGCATAAGTAAAGAGGAAGAACATACATATAGTCCGCAAGTAAGATCTTTCGATAACAATGATGAAATCGAAATTATAATTAATCAGAGAGATATTTGGATTTCTCTCTTTGAATCATTTATACAAGTGGACGGTGAGTTCATACCAGATCCGGTACCGGAAACTGGCGGTGGAAATGTAACCTTGACTAATAATGCAGCAGCATATTTATTTGAGAATGTAAGCTATGAATTGAATAATGTTGAGTTAGATAGTGTACGTGAAGTCGGAACAGTATCTACAATCAAAACTTTTCTATGTTATGGCAAAGATGAAGTAAGAGCATTAACTCTCGCTGGATGGAATGATCAAGAAAGTCAACAACTGAAGACATTTAATGAAACTGATAATACGTTTTCATTTAGAATCCCTTTATCTTATCTGTTAAATTTACCATTTGATTATCATCGGATAGTTAGCGGTCATCAAAAACTTCGATTAATACGAAGTCGTAACGATGCTAATTGTTTCATTTCTACCGGAACGAGAAAAGCGACACTTAAGATTAACAATATTGAATTAAAAGCAAAACATGTTTACCCAAATGATGAAATTAAATTAACTATATTAGAAGGGATCAACAAAGATCGTGTTATATCGTTACCGTTCAGAAAATGGGAAATTCATGAACTTCCATCAGTTCGACAAACTAATAACGACATCTGGAGAGTTAAAACATCTACTCAATTAGAAAGACCAAGATTTATTATCGTTTGCTTTCAAACAAACCGAAAAAATAATCCAAAGTCTGATGTTACTCTATTTGATCATTGTGATGTAAGAAGCGTACGTTTATGGTTGAATTCAAATGTTTATCCATATGAAACATGGAAACTACAATTTGCTAAAAATAAATATTTAGAAGCATATCAAGCTTACGTTGATTTTTATAAGGAATTTAATGGAAAAGATCGTGCTGAACCTATATTAAGCTATACAGATTATACAAAAAGACCGATATTTGTATTAGACTGTTCCAAGCAAAACGAAGCAATTCGAAGTTCCACCATTGATATCAGCTTAGAATTTGAAAGCGATAATAATTTCCCAGCCGATACAAGAGCTTATTGTATTATCATTCATGATAGAATAATGCAGTACTATCCGTTAACAGGAATAATTAGACAACTGATATAAGGATGAAAAAAAGTGTTACTATAAGTGATAGTGCTCCGGAAGTACATAATCTAATAGTTTGGTCATATGCTTATCAAGATGCTAGAAAAGGAAACTATTGGATACAATGCGCTGCAGACAGAGAAAGGTTTAAGTTTAGAATTAATCAAATGAAAAATATTTTAAAGGAGATCTTAAATTCTGCTCATCGTGAACAAATTTTTCAGTCTAGATTTAAGTGTTCAACATGAAGGTAGTAGTGATTGATGTTCAAGGATTTTATATACCTGAATTCATCGTTAAAGAATTAACAATATTTGATGGACATCGAACTGGTCACTATTTGTTTAAATCACCGGTGCCGTTTCGTCAACTAAGTGCAGATGTAAAAAAACAAGTGAAATATTTAGAATTAAATCATCATCTATTACGTTACAACAGTGGAAATATCGACTATGAAAATATTTATAACATACTAGAAGAAAATATTATCGATGATGTTATCGATATTATTTACGTAAAAGGAAGCGTTAAAGAGGATTTTTTAAGACAATTTTTCGATTCAAAGGACTTTTACCCTAGGATCATCAATTTGGAGGAAGCAAACTCTTGTCCAAAATTGCAACCACAACTTCCGTTATGTATGCATCATTACTTAAAAACTAAAATATGTATCTGTAGTCTTAATAATGTACGGTTTATTTATAATTATGTAATTCAGAATTTACCGAAATAAACGTTTAAAGTTTTAATCTCGTTTCCTTCTCCTACTTCATTAACCTGCCCTCTCCACTCTAGTTAAGATTACAAAAAGTATAAAGGGATCAACTTTTAGTGTGTGAAATAATTTTTATTGAAATATCAACAGTCAACACAACCATCATGTCTAGTAAGTAGAAATAATTTTTACATTATTTTATTTTAAATTTTTTCCGAATCAATTGTTTGAAATTTAATTACAACACTTCATCATCAGTCTTAATAAATTAATGTAATCTATTTATTAAATTTCTCTTTCTTTTGTTACAGAACATCCCGCAGGTTACTATGGGGACTATAACCCAGATTTGGTTGTTAACCACGCTGGGTTAACCGAAGAGGAGGTGGACCACCTCCTCACCCAAATTCCCGCGGGCACCTTCGAGTGGGTTTCCCTTATTAACATCTATCTGCGACTGGAACCGCCCCCATCCCTTGGAGGTTATTTTGATATTTTTACCGTGGGGCGCTTGACCGCCGCGATAGACACCGATGAGGAGCGGGGTATAATTGACATTTGGGTATGGGTACATTAAACCTCATACATGTTGGATCGTTTTATGATGTTCATAGCGTTTTTTATGATGTTCATAGCGTTAGGTTTGGCTTAAAAACTGCAATTAAAAATTTATTTAGGTGTATGACTTTTTTAGTTTAAGTATGTAGTTTGTTTTATGTATAATAAAAAATAATATTCATTCTGATTATTTTTGTGATCTTATTTCCTGTCTAACGTTTTTTTCTTGTAAATTTATGAATCAAAAATTTTATAAATATCCAGTTGTATTTGATTATTAATTTATCGTTACAATCATTTTCCCCAAAAAATTTATATCCAATAGTTTACAAACAATATATACATTTCTAATAGTTAAAACACATTTATACATCTTTTATAAAAAAAGTGGATTTGTTTAATTGAAATAGGTAAAAATTCATATCCAAAACCTTAATTAATTACTGGGCGGTTAACATTTTTTACCAAAAGATTTTGAAGAATTTACAACAATTTATCATAAACCCTCAACAGATGATATAGTAATTATTGTAAAAGCTGAAGTTTATATTTTTTTCATTATCTACTTTTAGATTTAAAACTAATTATCCGAAATCTATAAGCGAAGAATTTAAAATATCAAGTCCAATTTCGGCAGCGATAACAACTTACTCAGGTGGTATTTATCTTTTTCTCAGAGATAATACATATATTACATTATCTAGTTGCATCTCTGGATATAATGTTCCTGGTTTAACAAACGAATTATTTGAAGGTGTTCCTAATAAAATAACAAGGACATTTAGATATTTAAACGGAAAGCTGTACTTTTTTAATGAAAATAATTACTTTGAATATGATGAGTTTACTAAGAGTGTCATACAAGCGGGACCTAAAACTTTATCTATATTTAACATTAATTGTCCGCGAGAACCCATCTTAATTCAATTGAAAAAATTATCTTTTAAAAAGATTATTACACACAATGCAGTCCTGGTTGAAAATTTAACAGATTATACTCGTGAAGAAGATAGTTGGTGTAGTTGGTGTATTCATCAGTGTTTGTTTACAGTAAGTTTATATTACAACTTAATAAAACGTTCTTTCTAAACATCTAATTTAAACATCTAATTTCAGCTTCAGACCTACAAAAGTTGTGCCAAAAAGACGCATCGTAAGTTTATCGAAAATATTGACTTCGGCACAAGTTCTTCATCCACAAATTCTTCCGATTCAGACTACTGAATTCTTCTCTAAAACCAACATAAATAATCTTTTTTTGGTAAATTCTTTAATTTTTTAAATTTGTTTACCACATTTGATTGCTAAAAATGTGTTTAATTTTTTAGGAAAATTTTTATCAAATTTTTATCAAACAAAAAGTGCGTCACAAAATTCCTACGATAAGGTAAACCACAAAATTAGTATTAAATCATATTTTATTTCATTTTTATTTTTTAGGAAAGCGTGTTATCTGTTAACCGCAAAAATTGATTATAAAAGTTCCGTTTTTTACACATTTCACCAGTTTTATTAAAACTATCTTTGTGAGAAGTTGTATGTGCTCCGCTGTGTATTTTTGCATTTAAATTTCAAAGGATTCTGTAATGGCTGATCAACTATTAAATCTGAATAAAATTGCTGCCTGTGAATATACTGATACATATGTCAGTGCCAACGATTTGGAAGTGAACAAGAAATATAAAATCATCAATTTAACCAAGGCAAACACACAACATGGGGTTATGATGGTAGCATATCTGGACAACGTCGGTAAAGTTTTTTTACCTAAACGACTAACAGCAGTTATGAATGATACCATAATTACGACACTAATGGAAGGACTCGGATCTTATTTGATTTATATGGGACGTAAGCAAGCTAATGGAAATCAGGAACATGATGCCCACATTTTTAATTTCGAACGTATTGTTCACGAAGATTAATGTAAAATTTTTTGGTAAGTGTCATGTTCACCTCTATTTAAAAAACTAATTTATGATTTTTTTCAGGTTTCCAAAATAGACAGCACTATCCACTCTACCTACCTGAGGTTCGACTCCCCATGGAAGGAACAACAACAACAACAACTTTTTTTGCATTATATTTTAAACAAATAACAAAATAAACTTGGTGCGCAACAGACAAGTTAGGCAAACAACATTACAAAAATAAAAAACTACATATACTAGGTTTTTTTTCCTTATCGATAAAATAATGACTTTCCTTTATTAGTTATTAGTGACAAGCGCGATGATTTTCTGATATTTTGCTTAACTCAATACAGCATGTATTGTATATATACTTCATGTATTCACAATTGCACATTTCAAAAATCATATATTCAAAATTTCACAACCCCAAAAACCAAAAATTTCACAACCCCAAAAAGCTACTACTACTACTACTACTACTTGTTTTCTTGGTTGCATATTCGCAAACGGGCGGGGGGTGTGTTTAAAAAAAAAAAATGGAGGCCAGCGCCATCTTTGATTGACGGCTGCGCTGACGGCAGCGCCATCTAGCGAAAAGTTTGCAGACCGTGGCGCCATCTAACGTGAGAATTTAGGCGGAATTTGTGACGACATCGGCGCTACCAACATTACACCCAATATTAATTTTTAAATAAATTAAAATTTTGGCGCCATTTTTTTTAACAAACAAACATGGCCGACTAATTTCAAATATTAATTTTGAAATAATTTAAATTTGGCGCCAATTTACCATTAAACAAAAATGACCGCCGCCGACTTTCAAACTTCCAAGATGGCGACGATTATTATTATTATTATTATTATTATACTACATAAATATATTTGCATCATCACAAATGGCGTCAGTCGGCCGCAGGCCGGCTGACCAGCTGGTCGCAGGCCAGCGAGCTGCGATTACGCGCTTGCGTCTGCGGCTGACTGACACAATTTTCACACATGCGCAGTAGAGGGAGGTGGAGGTGGTTTTTGAACCGGCTATCTCTATCTACTAACTAGTTTTATTTTTAACTTAAACCATCTTCAGTAAACTATATGAAAAATGGTGTTCAAGTTGTTATTATTATACAGGGTGTCCGGGGAAAGTTTTGATCAATTATCTGCTAGAAAATGTGATGTAATTTTCGTTTTTATTTTTTTAACCGAAAACCAAAAGAACCAAACGTTTTTAACTACACCACTTAACTTTGGTTTTCTTGTGAAAGCCATTTTTACTTTGTGTATTTTTGAAAAGTATATTTTTTCCTGATTACAACGACGTATCATGATAATGATAATGATAATGTTTTATTGATGTTATAAATACAAAGTATCTTACATACGTCACCAAGAAAAGAAGAGAAAACAAGAAAATACACTTTAACCGTTTACAAAAGCAGATAATAATAATTATATAAGAAAACTTAGTTAAGATGACATTTTACAAAAATAATTACTGAATTCATCAACAGAGTAAAATGCCTCTTGTAGCAAGAAAGATTTAACACAGTTTTTAAAAGCCTTGAACTCGAGGTTTTTATAGGTGTCAGGTAACATGTTAAATAATTTAATACAGTAATAACTTGTGCTGTTTCTAGTACGTGATAATCGCAGAAAATTTGGTCTGAGTAAATGCCGGAATCTGGTGGAGTATGTATGATCAAACGAATCATATTTGTTTAAGTTTTGATGAGTATATAGAAGACATTGCAAAATATAAGTGCAGGGAACCGTTAAAATTTTGAAGTTTCTGAAATATTGACGACAGTCACTCTGATAGTGACAGCCAGCAATAATTCTGATACATTTTCTTTGTATTTTGAATAATTTAGCTGTATGTGGCGAATGACCCCAAGCAAGGATGGCATATGAAAGAACACTGTGAAATATGGCATGATAAACTGATAATAAAGTTTTAGTCGATAAGGTAGATACCAACTGCCTAAACAAGAACAATTTTTTAGAAAGTTTAGTAACTAAGTAGTCGCAATGAGTTTCCCAAGTCAATCCACAATCCAGAAAAACACCTAACAGCTTAATATAAGAAGGGGTAATAAATGATTTGTTTAAGGAAAAAATAATTTCTTGAGTTTTGGCACAATTAACGGTAAGTTTGTTACCAATAAACCAGTCTTTAATTTTGGTTTCAACACAAGTTTTTATGTGATCCAGAGCCTCTTTTAAATCAAAAGCGCCATAGATAGTGGTGTCGTCAGCAAACAGTAAGAAATTAGTATCTTTAATAGAAAGTGGCAGGTCATTTATAAAGATGAGAAATAGAGTCGGTCCTAGGACCGATCCTTGCGGTACACCAAATTTAATTTCCATTTTATTGGAATTAATATTGTGAGCAGAAACGAACTGATCATCAAACTAATACTTCTGACACAGAATCCATATGATTTTAATTTTTGTAACAATATCACATGATATGATCGAATCCGCTGATCAAAATAGAAGAGTGCTTTGGAAAAAACGTCAACAATTTTGTCTTTAAACAAACTAGATTTAAGAGGTTTAATTGATTTTGTATCTGGAAGGTTTGCATTTGTACCAAACTTACTTATTCAAAACTAAACGACATGGTAAGCTAGAATTTTATTGTTCGCAAAACAAAACAAGAAAAAGTTAAAATATAAAGATTTTGCTCGCATATTTAATAGGATTTTCAAAATTTAATTTGTTAAACAATATTTTTCACGTTTTTTTCAAAGCACTCTTTGCAAAAATTATATTATTATTATTATTATTATTATTATTATTATTATTATTATTATTATTATTATTATTATTATTATTATTATTATTATTATTATTATTATTATTATTATTATTATTATTATTATTATTATTATTATTATTATTATTATTATTATTATTATTATTATTATTATTATTATTATTATTATTATTATTATTATTATTATTATTATTATTATTATTATTATTATTATTATTATTATTATTATTATTATTATTATTATTATTATTATTATTATTATTATTATTATTATTATTATTATTATTATTATTATTATTATTATTATTATTATTATTATTATTATTATTATTATTATTATTATTATTATTATTATTATTATATTATTATTATTATTATTATTATTATTATTATTATTATTATTATTATTATTATTATTATTATTATTATTATTATTATTATTATTATTATTATTATTATTATTATTATTATTATTTATTATTATTATTATTATTATTATTATTATTATTATTATTATTATTATTATTATTATTATTATTATTGTTATTATTATTATTATTATTATTATTATTATTATTGTTATTATTATTATTATTATTATTATTATTATTATTATTATTATTATTATTATTATTATTATTATTATTATTATTATTATTATTATTATTATTATTATTATTATTATTATTATTATTATTATTATTATTATTATTATTATTATTATTATTATTAATTATTATTATATTATTATTATTATTATTATTATTATTATTATTATTATTATTATTATTATTATTATTATTATTATTATTATTATTATTATTATTATTATTATTATTATTATTATTATTATTATTATTATTATTATTATTATTATTATTATTATTATTATTATTATTATTATTATTATTATTATTATTATTATTATTATTATTATTATTATTATTATTATTATTATTATTATTATTATTATTATTATTATTATTATTATTATTATTATTATTATTATTATTATTATTATTATTATTATTATTATTATTATTATTATTATTATTATTATTATTATTATTATTATTATTATTATTATTATTATTATTATTATTATTATTATTATTATTATTATTATTATTATTATTATTATTATTATTATTATTATTATTATATTATTATTATTATTATTATTATTATTATTATTATTATTATTATTATTATTATTATTATTATATTATTATTATTATTATTATTATTATTATTATTATTATTATTATTATTATTATTATTATTATTATTATTATTATTATTATTATTATTATTATTATTATTATATTATTATTATTATTATTATTATTATTATTATTATTATTATTATTATTATTATTATTATTATTATTATTATTATTATTATTATTATTATTATTATTATTATTATTATTATTATTATTATTATTATTATTATTATTATTATTATTATTATTATTATTATTATTATTATTATTATTATTATTATTATTATTATTATTATTATTATTATTATTATTATTATTATTATTATTATTATTATTATTATTATTATTATTATTATTATTATTATTATTATTATTATTATTATTATTATTATTATTATTATTATTATTATTATTATTATTATTATTATTATTATTATTATTATTATTATTATTATTATTATTATTATTATTATTATTATTATTATTATTATTATTATTATTATTATTATTATTATTATTATTATTATTATTATTATTATTATTATTATTAGATTTTGTCATATCATGTCATATATCATTGTATCATCATTGAGTGTTAATTTGTAAGGATTTTTACAGATAATTGTCAAACAGTTCAATTCATTATGTAAAAAAATTTCCACTGAAAAACGTAGGTATTTGTTGAGCTTTTTTCAAAAAAATACTTATTCCTTTTTTCTTAAATTTAAATTGTGCGTTTGCCTGAAATAAGGACTCTGATCCTTTAGCGACAAATATACGAAAAACGTATTTTAAATAATGTTCAACTAATAAACTTTCTACGGCAGCGTGGTTTCCCGCAAGCTCGACCGTATTTCGTTTATTAATTATTTCCAACACTACGAATTCTACAACAAAAATTTTATTTTTTACGTCAAACTTTTAATATAAATTTTCGAGCGTTGTGATCCTGATCATCTTTTATTGGCAGGTACGTAAGTAAAAATGTTGATTAAGTGGTTTTATTCGGTTTATTTGTGCAATTTTGACTTACTTGCCATAAAATTTTACCCAGAAATAAGTAGTTAACTAGCAAAAGGTCTACAGGTCATTTCACTTTTTTATATAATTTTTTTATTTTTAAAAAGTTTGAAAAATTAAAGTGGACCATATATTATCTAATAACTCCAAAACTACAAATTTTAAAATAAAAGACGCCAGATTTGGAATTCTTAGTTATTTTACCTCAACTAGGCATAATTTTTCGTTTATAGTGATCTTGATGATATTTTCATTGGTAATTAAAAATTGTGAGCAACATTACGTTATTAGCAAAATTTTGACGCGATTTACAAAACTTTGCAGAAATAAGTATTTAACTAGATAAAAGGGCTACATTATTTTTAGTAAATTAGAAAAATAAAACCGACCACATTTTGTCTATTTTTTCTACGACTACGGATCTTAAAACAAAAATGATAACAGATTTAAAATCGTCAGGTAATTTTAATATGTTTAATAAATCGCAAAAATCCCAATAAAGGGCTTAAATAACATTATTATTGTGATCTCTTGCTCTTGATCTACCTCGTTTTAAGTGAGAAACAACAAGTTTTGTGAAAATTCTTCTTGAAAATTATCTGTGTCTTGTTCAAATGTTACCTATATTTTTTTTAATTAATTAAAACCTCATATTTTTAGATATTATGCTTAAATATACTGACATTCGAAAATAATGTTCAGTTTTTCTCTCGATTCTGATTACGAGATCAGTGTAATCGCTTTAACTCTTTTCTTGTTGATAAAAATAAACCTGTTCCGATCTTTAAAACAACCAAAGAGACGAAAAAAAATAGTTTGTTTAGCTTCAAGTAACTAAAAGCGGGGATATGATAGTGTACTGCAAACAGCTATTTCACAACAACATATTTCCTGGACTTCTCACAATAAAAAAGGCGACAAGCGAGAAATTCTTTAAACATGTTGGAACGACTCCAAAGAATAAACATTCGTTGATAGGGAGATATTGCCTGTGCTTTTTGTGGAAATTTTACTTCACTTTGTATTTTTGTTTGATAGTTTCTTCCAGTCGTTGATTCTCAAATATTTTATTTTACGATCATTTTTGTAGCCGTTTTTTTTAACACTGTATGCTATTGTTACATGAAGAAATAATTTTAATTGTGCTTAATTTATCCGAGAGAAAATTTACGGGATTTTTAATCGCTAGGTAAAAATCTCCTGGGCAAACTTAATAGTTGAGTAAGGAGAAACTAAAATTTAATGCCCATATTTTACTCTTAATGCTTAGTCAGTTTGAACATGAAACTCAAGAAGTTCTATCCCATTGTGAAATTTTATTTTCAAGTTAAATTTACACGAAAATAATAATTTTTGTAAAGTTTGGAATAAGACGTGTACACGTGTGGTAAATAACTTGAACTTTGTGGCCCGTACTTTAATTTCCTTTTGGCGGAGCAATTTATATGAGACTGACTTCATTGAAACGAATTTACTAAACTACCACTTTTGCTAAGGAACTTCCAACGAACTTGAAGCTTTAAAAGCAATAACACCTAAGTTTAATTAGAAGACAAATTTATGCACACATTTCTTAGCTTCAAGGATGCAAAGTTGAGAAATCAATGCGGCAAATGACTTTGTCAACCTCCAGAATGCGGAAACGGTTCGTTTCAACATAATCCTCCAAGAATCAATGCAATAATTACTTGTTACCCTGTAATTTAGAACTTCTAGGCCATTAACCACAAAAGCCTCAATGTCAATGTGTCTGTGTTCTAATCATAGGAAGTAGTTTCGCTGATCCCTTAAAAGCCTCCGGGTTTTTTCCCCAAGATTTTCGGAGTGTGATTAAATGCAACGAGTTTTTTCTTCAATTCATTTACTGACTACATGTATGTGTGAAAGAGTAGTTTCTGCAGACGGAAATAAACTAAATAAGGAATCGGTCAAATGTTTCGAATTTTATACGTAATACGATTGTTATTAATTTAAAAAATTGTGGAAAAACACAACTTTGGAAATCAAATCTGAAAAACCTTATAAAAATAATAATTACAGTAATTTGTTTCGGCAAACTCACGTTGCGTATTTAGATATAAGATATGAATATTTCACAAAGGCTATTAATCTAGCTTTAGATAGAGCAAGACGCGTTGGCAGCATAGTAATAACTAACTATTATCACGTATGGTGAATTTACGGTTGATTTAGTTATACACCACTTCTCACTATGTTTTGAGGTAATGAATTATCATTCAAGTTGTGATTAGGGTTTGTGTGGAATTCATTTCTATCGAGAACGGTTCATACAATACAAATTATCCGATTAACGAAGAACTAAAAATAACAGAAGACTACAGCTTGTGCTCAAAATGTTCCTCTTGCGCTAATTCTCGGTATTATTTAAAGAAACACTTTGTTACCAGTTTTAGGACGTATTAGATTAATTGTTGTATCCGTAGTTTTGGTCTTAAAATATTTTGGATCAAAAGATTTATTTCTGAAAATTGAAAATATACTTATTTCATACAATGCATTTCACACACTAACATAAGCTTAACAAGCAATTTTAAAGTATTTAAAACGTTTTTACAATACTCAGTTTTAATGTAAAATTTAATATATTCTTCAATTGCCGGTTCACTGTAAAAATGGTGGATGCGCCGGGTTAGAAAGTACGTATTATTTTGTATTTGTATTTCTTCATAAATAAACCTTTATTTTAGAATTACATTTCAAAAATTTCCTTAGCTAGTTTCTAATTCACATGATTATCAAGTTATTTCGACTAACACCAAAAAAACATTTTAAATAATTGGAAAGAAATGAGTAAATAACATATAATTTAGCCTTAACTGAATTTTAAGTTTTAAGTTTTTTACAAAAATTGCAAATAAATGGTATTTTTAAGGTGTTAAAATGCATTACATTGCAACTGTGGTGTGTAAAGTTACCAAGAAAATAGTTTTTACCGATGGTACTAATTCTACTTACACCATAATAAATATACAATTTGTAGTGCTTAACTTAAATCTGAAATTTAAAAAAAAGTAAGAACTGTATTAATTCTTTAAAGAATTTTGAGACAGAGCATCTCAAAACTCTTTCGAGTTCCACTGTTAACTACAAAACACAATAATGTGCGACTTTTATTAATTTTTTTATAACTCTTTGGAACTTCAGCAATTTTTAATAAGAATTGTATAACTAATAAAGAATAAATGCCGACCCCCCACATCCTCCGATTTGTGATCTGATCTACGAGTATCTAGAATAATTATTATTTATATTTCTGAAAAGCAGTTTGTTTTTGTGAAAGAAACCTCTGTTATGCACAACCATTTTTTTGGCTAAAAGAACTTAAGAAAATCAATTTTATTTGCCCCGTGAACGCTTATGCACTTTTCTTTGCATCTAGAACAGTTAAAATTGCTAAAAATTGCAAACGCTTGATTTTTTCAATTGTTGTCGAGATTTTTTTTGTTCATCTGCCAATAACTCCGGAATTACTGGTCATAATTCCTAGCAGTTTAATACCGTTAAAATCCTATTTAATTGTCTATTTTCTGAAAAAAAATTAATGTCCTGCAACTAATAGTTTTCGAGGAAATTGCTATCAAGCACAAAAATATTTAGATAAAATTAAAAATTGTTCATAATTTGAAAACTAATGGAAACGTTTTTCGTGCCGCTGTTTAATTTTTCGGGTGATTTTACAGGCGTCAAAATAGCGCCATTTTTTGGAATAGGGAGTTTTGGCGTTATTAACAAAGTACGGAATTCAAAGAAAAAACTAAATCTTTTTCAAGTCTACAATTCATCACAAAAAACTTTTAATTGTAAAACTTGTAAAATTGTAAAACAATATAAGTCAAACATCTCAAAAACAAGTAAACACATTTATTTAATTATTTTTAGTCAAAATCTAATAGGAAATTTTTAAAACTAAGTGGTTTAGAGAAAAACGAATAACACATTTTAGACAGCATCCCACTATTGTTTCTGGTTTTGGGTTTATAAGTAAACAGTAGTTAACATTTTAACGAAATCGTAAAAAAATATATGTCTTATTATACAGGGTGATTCAAAAGTGTCGGCCAAACTCTTGTATGGTGAAAAAAACGTTCACTTAAGCACAAAAATGAGGTCAGATTTTTTTCGATTTTAATTACGATATATTTTTTCATTTATTTTCCTTAGCACCGATATCGATTTTTGTTTTCTGTTTCCTATGATGTCGAATTTAATTTATTGTCGAATTCGCAAGTCTTTTAATAGTTTTGTACATCATAAGACATTAATTGTTAATTTTTTCATGTATTTGTTTAATGTTGCAAGATGTGTCGTTTCCGCTAACTAAAGCCAAAAAAATATAATCTGAAGCATCAAAAAATTAACTTAAATTTTTGAAGACCTGTATCTCGTGAAAAAAGCCCAAACAATTTTTTGTCGTAGGAACTTTTAATTCAGTGAGCAAGAGATTATACGGTGTTTTTAAATCACCCTGTAGAAGACATTCGAATCAATCAAAACCCACTCCAAACACTTTTCCATGGAAAATTTAATAATACAATCTTTATTTATCGTCACTACCACAGTAATTAAAAAAGGAAATGTTTGCGATTTAAAATGGTGGATGCGCCGGGTTAATAATGTCATATTTTTTATTTATTCACAATTAAAATAGTGTTTCAGTCCGTGTGTTTAGTTTCAGTGCTTTAGTTTTACTTTGACAACTTGCGGCAAACAGATTACGATTTTTTGTAAAAAAAAATCATATCGTTTAGGTTTTTCAAAAGATACATACTTAAAAGAACGATATGTGTTGTTTATTTTTGTTTATAATGGATACATATTAGTTGTTAAAATTCAATTATAAATTCAATTCTCGGTATTATTTAAAGAAACACTTTGTTACGAGTTTTAGGACATATTAGATTAATTGTTGTATCCGTAGTTTTGGTCTTAAAATATTTTGGATCAAAAGATTTATTTCTGAAAATTGAAAATATACTTATTTCATACAATGCATTTCACACACTAAGATAAGCTTAACAAGCAATTTTAAAGTATTTAAAACGTTTTTACAATACTCAGTTTTAATGTAAAATTTAATATATTCTTCAATTGCCGGTTCACTGTAAAAATGGTGGATGCGCCGGGTTAGAAAGTACGTATTATTTTGTATTTGTATTTCTTCATAAATAAACCTTTATTTTAGAATTACATTTCGAAAATTTCCTTAGCTAGTTTCTAATTCACATGATTATCAACACAATGATTAATATCTCATGAATAGCTTTATACAACAATAAAAAAATCTTGGAAAGTTATTTCGACTAACACCAAAAAAACATTTTAAATAATTGGAAAGAAATGAGTAAATAACATATAATTTAGCCTTAACTGAATTTTAAGTTTTAAGTTTTTTACAAAAATTGCAAATAAATGGTATTTTTAAGGTGTTAAAATGCATTACATTGCAACTGTAGTGTGTAAAGTTACCAAGAAAATAGTTTTTACCGATGGTACTAATTTTACTTACACCATAATATATATACAATTTGTAGTGCTTAACTTAAATCTGAAATTTAAAAAAAAGTAAGAACTGTATTAATTCTTTAAAGAATTTTGAGACAGAGCATCTCAAAACTTTAGACTCTTTCGAGTTTCACTGTCAACTACAAAACACAAAAATGTGCTACTTTTATTAATTTTTTTGTAACTCTTTGGAACTTCAGCAATTTTTAATAAGAATTGTATTATTAACAAAAAATAAATGCCGACCCTCCACATCCTCTGATTTGTGATTTGATCTACGAGTATCTAGAAAAATTAATATTTATATTTCTGAAAAAGAGTTTGTTTTTGTGGAAGAAACCTTTGTTATGCATAACCTTTTTTTGGCTACAAATTTTTAAAAAAATAAATTCTATTTGGTCCGTGAACGCTTATGTACATCTCTTTCCATCTAGAGCAGTTAAGATTGCAACAAATTGCAATCTCTTGATTTTTTCGATTTTTGTCGAGATTTTTTTGTTCATCTGCCAATAACTCCGGAATTACTGGTCACAATTCCTTGCAGTTTAATACCGTTAAAAGCCTATTTAATTGTCTATTTTCTGGAAAAAAATCAATGTCCTGCAACTAATAGTTTTCGAGGAAATTGCTATCAAGCCCAAAAATATTTAGATAAAATTAAAAATTGTTTCTAATTTGAAAACTAATGGAAACGTTTTTCGTGACGCTGTTTAATTTTTCGGGTGATTTTAAACACGTCAAAATAGCGCTATTTTCTGGAATACGTAGTTTTGGCGTTATTAACAAAATACGGAAGACTTATTTTGCAATTTTGATATTAAAAGAAAAACTAAATCTTTTTCAAGTCTGCAATTTATCACAGAAAACTTTTAATCGTACAACTTACAATATAAGTCAAACAACTCATAAAAACAAGTAAACATATTTATTTAATTATTTTTAGTCAAAATCAAATATTGTTTCTGGTTTTGGGTTTATAAGTGAACAGTAGTTGACATTAAATTAAATTATTACTTCTAGATTAATTTTCCTTTCCTGAGCGTTAAAACGGTCAAAACGTACTTGTAATTATTTTTCAGCCCAATTATTCTTAAAGATGTTAGTTTAGTTTAAAACTTGGGTGTTGTTGCTTCTTTTCATCGCTTTTGATATTTATGTATTTCGTTTAATTTAGATAAAACCTATAAAAAACTTAAACTGCTCTTGAGCAAGGTCCTAAATCTTATTGGCGTCGCAATCTACCTTCTACATTCTATTCCACAATCTTCATTTCCTAAGTTGACCTACTTTTTCTACATAAAAATTCGCCGTTACTTTAAAGTTATCGCTATTTGGAATCGTGTATGCATGCAGATGAAATAAAAAGAAAAACAACATAACGAAATGGATAAGAACGTAATTAAAGAAGAGTAATAACTGGCATTAACATTTGTAGTTTTGGAGTTTTAGGTAATTATGTTAACACAGCCGAGTTCCAACGTAGTAAAATTATTTTTGGCCATTGGATTCGTAATTTAAGAGAAACTGTCATCAACACTTTAGTCGTTATTGTTCGCAAACAAAGTTATTTTTCTGGATTAAAAATCTGAAGCTAATGGCTAGTTGTGGAAAAGACGAGTGGCCACTGAAATGGTCTCCCATTATAAAACATGTAGAGTGGGTTAATTAACCGACGTCTGCTGTTGACAGTTTAACTCATTTAGGAAAACTTTATCAACTAATCCACTCTCCACAACTATTTATAGTGAAGGCGTTAGATTATAGCAGTCGTCTTCTAACCCCTAACCCCATTACCGATAATAACAGTCATTATTTCACAACAGTGTCGTTCACAAAAACCACCCGTCTGTTCTTTATCGCCCACAGTATGCATCTTATTACGAGTTTTTTCCACAGCCACTGAAACTCATGAATTTGCGTTTTACGATCGCTTGCTATCAAAAGATTCGAATACGTTATGCACTTCTTGCCCGCAAACGTGCTTACTTTGCGTGTAATAGCCGTGTTTACGACGAAGCTGTCTGTTTATCTAGTTTATTATGAGGAAAAAGTCACTTTTTTCTTCGGAAACTTTAATACAGCGGCTTTATCTTATGATAAACAGTTTAAGCTTTGTTAATTTAAGTTGCGCGAAGCAACGGCCAAAGCTTACAAGATAAAACGACTCATAACACTAGTTTACAACAGTTTTTACCAATAGATTTCAATAGATAATTAACCCTTAGTCTGATACTGACGTTGAAAAGAAATAGTACATCAAGTTATTTAATCTTTGTACAGAGTGATTCTTTTAGGGCTTGTATTAAAAACTTTCAACTTCTAAGACATCCAGAGCATTAAAATTTTATATACAATCCAAATCGACTATTCTGAGTTCAAACTACATTATTTTCAAAATGGCTAAGCTTCCGGAACTACAAAAAATTGGCGCCAAGTTTTAAATTTTAAAAAGTAGCCAAACATTTTTATTGCATAATTTTTTTCAATTCTTTTTGTTAAAATTTAATTTGCACGGATTTATCTAAGATATCATAGCCCTTGGACTCTTTGCGATAAATGAATATTTTTTATTGAATTTGATTACCGAAGGTTTGAAGAGTCTTCTAGGACTTTCAAAATTGTCAACTGTCAAATTCATGGCTAGTATGATTTTTTCATTCTGTTTTTTGCGATTATTTGAAAAACTGTAAAAGATAGATGTAGAAGATGTTAATAAAAACCTGCATAGAAATTGATGTTTTTTTGATTATTATTGGAAAAACAGGGTCATCCCCTTAAAAAAAACTGTTTTATATTCATTTTTTATCATCATTTTCAAAAAATCATATTAGCCTTGCAATTTGACAGTTGACAATTTTGAAGATTTAGGATGACTCTCCGAACCTTTGGCTATCAAATGCATAAAGAATAATTCTTTTATTTTAAAGGGTTCACGAGCTGTGATATTTTAAATGAACCCCTGCAAATAAAAATTTGAATAAAAAAATTGGCATACGTCAAAAACAATGACAGATAGGTACTAACAACTAGAGTAAAATTCAAAAATGCAATAAAAATAGGTGGTTACTACTTAAATTTTCAAAGTTGGCATTAATTTCTCGAAATTCTGCCATTTTAAAAATAATTTAGTTGAACTCATAATGGTCGATGTAGGTTGTATACAAAATCTTAAAGCTCTAGCTATACAGGGTGCTCAAAAACTGGCGCACCAACTCAGTAGTACGTTGTTGAGAAACATGTGTACATTATGGGAAAAATCTTGAAAAAATTCCTAAAGTCATATTTTAAAAAATCTGAAACCACAAACTTTTTTTGTTAACTTCCTCAATTTTTATTATTTTTTAATGTTTTTATGTTTTACAGTAAGTAATCGTTCCGTAACAAATCGATGAATAATTATTTTTAAATTTACTATCAGATTTTAGCAGTTTTTCTAATTTAAAAAATTAAAATTCATCCAAAAAATCACAATGTGTAGATGTGACAACACTGGGAATTATTTCCTAGGAAACCGTTTCAAAAATAATTTATTTTTATTGTTGCTCAAATTCTATTGCGATCATGGCTGTTAGACAACGTTGCCACATATCATTTATCTAAAATTAGTTATTTATCAATAACTTTAATACAAAAATTTTTTTTACTATTTTTACCTTTATATGTAACCAGTTCTCTACCACACACCATTGAGTTGGTGCGCCAGTTTTTGAGCACGCTGTATTAGAAGTTAAAAAAAATCAGCCTGAATATTTAAGTTTTGGGTGAGTAAGCAGAAAACAAATTCAGTATAAATTATCTTTTGGTAAAAGAAAAATAAATTAACTAGTGCAATCACTACATCTTTGTTTTTTTAGACGACATGGAAGTGACCCAAGAGCCTGACTTCGACATTGGTGAATTGAGCTCGACTGGGAGACAAGTTGAAGTGGCCCTTGGCGGTGCAGTACAACTCGCTTGCCCTCCAGGTAACGTATTCTTAAAAAGCTCTTTAAAATTTAAAAGCACAATAACGTAATTTTCTCCGTAAATTGAAAAAAATCTACATATTTTTTCGTTCCTCGTAAAGCGAATTCCAAGGCAATTCGCTCCTGAAAACGTTAATTATGCTGAAAAGTTGAAATAATTTCAGGTGCCTAAGTATCTTGACGTAATATTGTTGGAGTTTAATTAAAATGCGTCGCTATATTTCGGTCATTACCAATAATTAAATATTGCGAAAACAAAATGCTCTTGGGAGAAAGTTAACTTTAGCACAGAGGTTCATTTTCAAGCATATTATTGCGTGGTATTTGAAATTGGTAATTATGATTGCATTGTTCACACTTTTTTGATACTTGAGGCTTGTTCTTTACAAACTTAATTGCCGCAGTCAGTACATGTTTTTAAGACACTTCAACTTATTTACAGTATGGAAAGTTTTATTTTTTTTAACAAAAGGAAGTAAATAAAATTAACACCTGTTTAAAACAAGACATTTCTTTGAAAAATGCTTTAAAAGAAAAATTATGAGCCTCGACAATTTTCAAAGACTAGATTTGCCACTGGGTAGTTCACAGTTAAAATATATAAATTTAAGTGAAATTAGAACTTAAAATGGAGTAGGTCCATTTAATTAACACCATATCTTTGTTCATTTTATTTTATTTTATTAGAAAAAATGAGTTGTAATAGAGGCTTGAGTAAAAAGTATATTTTTAAAGTATACATGGCTGTTTATAAAAACTCATAGTGCCATCTTATGTTTTTTTAATAAAACACACGTTTCCTTGGGTTAAGCTTTTATTTATAATATTTATAAACCAAGCTTGGTTGATTTTGCTTAGTTTTTTTTATTTTATATTTTTTGACGAGAAAAAAAATTAATAAATTATTAAAAAAAATTATACCGAAATACTAAATAATACAAAAATTAATTGATTTAGCTTAAAAGGAGAAAAAGTAAATTATCTATAAAATACGCTTCAGTTTCATGTTGCATTTTGTTACACGTGTTTTAACACTTCTGTGAAACTCGCTTATGCTTTTTCTTAGTAATATCCTTAATATTATTAACATAAGAAAATTTTCTCTAAAATCCCAATATTTCATGAAGAAATCCTTTTTTTTTCAAAAGAAGTTGATCAAATTTTAATGTTGCGGTTGAATAAAGTATATTTCAAAAACAAGAAAAAGGGCATTACCACATAATTTTAAGATTACTATAGAGTTCAGAGGGATTATAAAGTATATTTTAAGAAATTAAAAAAAAAATCAAATCCCATTTTATTGGTATGTATCTAAAGAAGTATGAGCTTTAATGCTTAATTTTTTTAGAGAATCGCAGTTGAAAAGATAAAAAAAAACCTTAAAAGTTCATAACCTAGTAATTTTAAACGAAAAACTACTTTTTTGCATCTAAAACACGATTACCTTTCTATTAAATGGGAATAAATTAAACGCTACGTAATTTACAAGTACTTATACGCTAAGTATAATAGAAAACAGTAAATGCTGTGTAAAGTGAAAAAATGAAAAAAAAAATATGTTTTTTAAAGCATTTGTTTAAAAAAATCATTAAACATTTGACTTAATGAATTGCTATTAAGAAGTTATAGCGCTTTGTAAGTAGCATTCTTTAAGTTTTTGCAATTAATACATTTTTTGAAATATCAAAAAAATTAAATTATTTAAAAAATTTTGCTAAATCTACCCATATTGGTATTGGTATTAAAGGCTACGTCCAAAAACGCAAGAAATGTAGGGGATTTCATTTCAATAAAATAAATTCCTACCTGTTGTCTAATACCTAACTAATTTCTGAATCACTTTTTGAAAATAATTTTAGGTGATTTAAAGGGTTATACAATTAATTTTCTGAATAAAGTTTTTTTTATTTAAAGGACCATAACTCGAATTTTTGTTAAAGACATGAGAAAAACATCCTCGAAAGATATTTTGTAATAATTTTAATTTTTAAGTTAAATTTATGATTAGGAAGGAAATTACTAGCTTGCTAGGTGTTCAAATGCTCCCGTTCTAATTATCATTAATGTTAATTAGTTTGAAATCGCCGTGCGATTCGTTGTGGAAGATTTTAACGTCCTGCGTTAGAAAGGCTTAGAGAACTAATTTGTTTCAGTGGCTTTCTGCTTAGTATGCAGGGATTTAGTTAAAGGTCGTTGGTGTAGGATCAATCCCTTAACCCTGTAATAACAATAGTACAGAAGGAAAGTTTTAAATAAAGTCGTATTTCACAAACACCCTGCACTGCGTTCTTAAGAACTCTATGCATATGTAACTACACAGGAAAGAATCTGAATAATATTATAAAAAGCGCGACTTGTGCAGAACCACTTAACTTCTTGCTGCAACATGCATATGTAAACAAGCCGAACTATAAAGTTCCTGATGGGTTTACTTCACAGGTCTTGTTTATTGGAAGCAGTTGCCTGAAAGGAATCTGTTACCATTTGCGGTTTCCAACTTTTTCCTTTGAATATGTCGTAAAGTTTGCGTACGATTTCGCACAACTTTTCAAATATTGTTCCTGTCCTCGCCGGTCTTTGCATAAAATCAATTTGTCTATAAGTTAGGAGACGGAATGAGATACAAAATCGCTGGATTTTCTGAACCCAAAGAAGTAGTACGGCAGAGTTAGAAAGAGGGCGCTTCTTAGCCCCAAATCGTTTTAAAATACTTCGAGTTCAACCAATCTTCCAATTACTTGGCAAAAAATGCAGAAATGTTGAACTTTACACTACGAAAAATTGACGACTAAAATCACATGAGAAAACAACTATTTAAAATTTAAAACTCGCGCTTCGTATTTTTTAAGACGCTGCGAATACTGTTAAAGATACAAAAAAAGTGGTAGAAAAAGAATTGTAGAAAATTAAATTTTCTTTAAAAAAGTCCCCGAGACTATATCTCCAGCGTCCCCGGTTTAGGCGCAAAAAAGTTCAAAGGCCCTCAAGCGACTAATTCTTTTAATTTTACCTGTGGTCAGTAATGGAAAGTTAATTTATGCCTAAATTGTAGAAGATAAAAACATGGTGTCGAACTTGTTTATAGGAAATTTAATTCTCTACAACTTTGTTCTTTACTCTTTTTTTTTACTCTTTTACCGTATTTCCAGCGTTTTGAAAAATATGTGACGGGCTTACATTAAATTTTTTTTGACTTCTAATATAGGTAGAATTTTAAAATTTTGACTATTCTGGGTCTAACTAATTTATTTACAAAATGGCTGAACTTCCGGAACTACGAGAAATTGGCGTCAACTTTGAAATTTTACAATGGTAACCACCTATTTTTACTGTATTCTTGAATTCGGTCTTTAGAATTGAGTAAACTTTATCCTAATTTAGTACTTATCTGTCATAGTTTTTGAAATACGTCAGTTTTCTTGTTAAAATTTTCTTGTACAGGGGTTCATTTAAAATATCACAGCCATTGAACTCTTTACAAAGAGTTAATATTTCTTTTTGCATTTGATAACCAAAGGCTCGAAGGGTATTCTGAAATCTTTAGGATTCTCAACTGTCAAACTGCAAGGCTACTATGATTTTTTGAAAATGATGATTAAAAGTGATTATAAAGCAGCTTTTTTAATTGAATTGAATTGAATTGAATGACCCTATTTTCAATGGCAATCAAAGGAACATCATCTCTTACAGTTTTTGAAATAATCGCAAAAAACAAAATTGTAGCGCATTATTTTCATTTTTACTTTCGAAAAATACGATAAAACTATTTCATTGATTAAAAGAAATGTTAGATTTCTCCACCATTTTTACTCAAGAAGTTCAAAATTCGATGGCAGACTAAATGAGTTACTTAACATAATTCACTAAGTTAGCATAAACCCTAATTAAATATTATTGTTTTCCTCTTTATTCGATAATGAACCGCTAAAATCTTAATAAAATGCTGAAGTTTGACAATTGTTGGCCATTTTGCAAGGTCTACTTGATTAACTATAAAAATTACGAAGTAAAATCCTTTTTTTGTGATTTTTTCATAAACTGTAAGAGATAGGAATAGAACGTATTGATGAAAGTCACCATAAATATCGGTATTCTTTCGATTGCCGTTAAGAAAATAGTGTCGTTCCATTAAAAAAACTGTATTATAGCAGTTTTTTGAGAACCATTTCGAAAAAATCATAGTAGCCATGAATTCTGACAGTTGACAATTTCGAAAATTCTAGAAAACTCTTCAAACCTTCGGTTATCAAATGCAAAAAAAATATTCACTTATCGCAAAGGTTTCAAAGGCTGTGATATCATACATAAACCCTTGTAAATAAAATTTCCCACAAAAAAATTGGTAGATGCACAAAGTTAAAGAAAATTAAATTTTCTACAAAAAAATCCGCGACACCATAGTTCTACCTTCAACGGTTTAGGATGTAGCAAATCTGTCGTTTGAGCGTCTTTGAACGACTTTGGGGCCTAAATGGTTAAAGATAAGAAAATTTTTTCCACATTTTTCGTGCATCTGTAACCGTTTCCGCAGCATTTTAAATAATATGGAACAGAGTGCAAATTGGTAAAAGAATTTTTTTAAATATAGTTTACGATAAAATTCTTGCATTATGTTTATATCTTACTACAGAAAATTTAATGTTCTGACTGCCTATATTTTTTGTTTGCTATGTGTTAACCTTTACACAAATACAACATTGCTCTGAAAACTTAGGCGGTAACGGAACAACTGCGCTTTCTGGCGACATTTACGGAACTATCGAAGACGAGAATGTTAATTGTACGTGGTTTCATATCCTAGCTTTTAGATATCCGTAGTTCAGATTTTTCTCGCCTTGCCGGCAATCATCAAAAATAGACAAAAGATGCTCTTGTGGATTTAAACTCTTCCTTTTATTTTCATTAGGCACGTCTGGCTGCTGGACTCGAGTGGAGTCAGGAACTGGCCGGCTAGAGCCCATGGGAGCATCGCAGGAATTAAGGTTGGATAAGGTCCTTTACCAAGAAGCCGGAGAATACAGATGTGTATCCCCCAGTAGAGATCTCACACGAAGGTTGGATTCCCTTAGAAACGCTTTATCCGTTCAACTAATTGTAACAGGTAAGTGTCAGTCTTTATTAATTGTCTCGTGCAGATGGTATATTTTGTCGGAGACGCTTAAACTCCAAAGCACACGAAAATTGACTATTCCAGGCTAATGGAAAGCAATTATACGGAAAAACGATAAAGTCACTTACGCACAGAAACGCTCATAATTTCCAGGGCCGGATTTTATAATTGAATACAAACGCGAGCGCACTACTCATCGAAAAAATATTATTTTTTTGCTACTGGTTTTTTATCCAAGAATTCCTTGAGCAAACAGACTAGGAAAATGGTCTTTTGAGTTCACCAAAAAATTGGTTTTTAATGGCAATTTTCGCATAAAATATATCCACATTTGTTATAAACTAAGCCACATAATAGTGCCCTTGTGTGCCTATAATATAACCGCAATAATTTAACAATTTATTGTTCCACTTTTATCGTTTCAAATAAAAATTAATTTAACTGTCATTCACAATGATATATGTATTTAACCGCTTTTTTAAACATTGGTGTGTTGGTCGTAGATAACAAATAAAATATTTATTTTGGAAAATAATTTATTCCGTCATACATTATGGAACTGATAGCTTTTGTGTTTGAAATTAAACAATAAAAAAGTACGTAAAATGCATAATTTATTGTGTCGTCTGTGAGTCTATATTGCAAAATTCATTATTAGTTCTTATAACAGAGTAGAAAAAATAAGCCTGTGAAACGACAAACAGGAATTATAATTATAATAAGTATAACGTCTCTAAATACGAGTATTAATTTTGTTTGTAAAAACTAAACTCAAAATTGGTAACAAACGGAATATTACATATTAACGACAACAAAAAAATATGTTTAAATAAATACATAAAATGAATAACAAATACGAGTATATTTATTAAAGATAAAACCAACAAATAAAATGTTTAACTAAAATAACTACGGTGTGGTGATTTCAATTTATAATTAAAGCAGGTTCCGATTGTTTTTTAACCTGTATGATAACGCTGATTATTATCATAATAATTTGTAAAGCTAGAATGAGTGAAACAAACAAATTTCGAACGATAATAGTGTTTAATTAAAATACATTTTTCCTCAGTTTGCACTAATTTACTAAACACGCAGAAAAAAACCGCCTGATTTAGAAATAATTGCTTAGTACAAAGTGTGTTAAAATGATTTTCACCCAGTTAGCTTTGAAATTGGTTTGTTGATTGGGATTTCCTAGGTTCAAATATTGCCTAAGATAATTGGTAAATTGGTCATATATTTTGATTGTTTTTGTCACTAAAAATGAAAATTAAAAACATTTTCATCAAAGACATATTTTCAAGATAAATAAAAATCGGGATTGCCAACTACTTTTGTTAAAATAACTACTAGTTAATTTATTCAATTAATTAGTTTATTTATTTACTTATTTATTATTTAATTTATTTTTTTCTGTTTTGGTAGAAATGTAAGTAAATGTACCTACAATTTAAAAAAATAGGATACTTTTAACTCACTCGTTATAATGTGAGTTGACTACAGTTTTGTGACGTAGGTTTTTTAATTAAAAAAAATCAACTTCTACCATTGTTTTAGACCTTTGTAAATTACTAATATTAAATTTAAATTAATTTTCAACGTTTTTGTAAAAATAGTTGTTCTGAAACGGCTTGCGATCGGTGCACTGCACCATGAGAGTAAACATTTTATTAAAAATACCGAAATACTCTACATTTGTTGAATAAATTAACAAAAGCTGTAATTTTTCGTTTATTTACTGTTCCCGCTCAGCATGGACTAATTGAATTTAATGTTTCATCGTAAAATGTTTAACATCTAAAGGAACAAAGTTAACATTAGGGTTGTCACGACCAAACTTCAGCTAATAATTGTTGTGTGGCTATTATCTCGGCCGAAATTCACACAAAACTATTAGAGAACGAAGTTGGCTTTGTGTAATTTATTTAATCAAGTTGAGTGAATCCTGGAGTCTGGCCATGTAGAGCACAGAAGAGGCTGAAATGTGTGTGTGGTAGCTCAGGACTTTCGGTGTTTCCAGGCTGCAACAACACAAACAATAAGTACATACAGGGTGGCCGTTTCTCGAGCCCCACCATGAGTATTTCAATCATTATAGGAGATACGAGGTCGGTTAAATTAGGGCAAAGTTGCGTATTTTTGTGCTGAACAATTATCTGAAAGAAAATTTGAAGTATCTTATAAACCTGCTAACTACATATTAAGAAAATTTTCAAAACACGCAAAATAGTTGCTTAAGAGGAAAACGTAAAATTTGTAGTTCATTTATCTGTACTATTTTATATAATTACATATCAACGAGAAGCAGATATTATTTAATTTTTTGTAAGCATTTTTGTTACTTAGCAGGTTTTCTTAGGAAATTTAATAAACTTATAAGGAGTTAGCTGGATTTTTCTGAGTGTGGTAAGTTCGAAAATTTATGTTATGAAGACAATTCTTTGATATCTCATCAGAAAAAAAAAAAGGTAATAAAAAATAATAAAGGTGAATGTTAATTCTGTAATCCAAATAGACAGTTGCAGACCCTGTTCGTATTTTACGAAAATGTTGGGATTATAGAATTCATGATAAATGATATCAATAATTTCGCTTCAAAATTGCTGTACCTTTTCGGTGGGGAGCGAATTGTGGACCACTCTGTATACAGAGTGTCTATTATTGAAAGTCTATTATTGCCCTCTAAGTGTTAGAAAATTAATCTTTTTTTTTCGAAGGCCGTAGATACTATCTCCCTGATTAACCTAAAATTATTTTTAAGCATACAGAGTGTTTGTGAAATTAGTGAACTTATACAATTTTTACAAATAAACAGCCTATTTTTTTGCAGTTTTTAGATGTAGCTTTTAACAATGAAAATTGTTACTGGTTGAGTTTTTAAATAATTTGATTTTTTGACGAAAAGGGACGTTTTTATTTATTATATAAAAACCATAAAAACAGCTACTGTTTCAGTTTCTACAAAATTATCAAGAGTTTCAAGAGTAAAAATAAATAAGTCGTAGTTCGGATTACGATTACGTTCGGATTTTACACAGTTATTGGGACGTTCGGATTATTACATTACATTACTGTAGATACTTATTATTAAATCAAACCGCTAATTTAAATCAAAATTATTTCTGAAATCTTCAGTTTCAAAAGATTTCATACACAATATCAGAATATATTATTTCGTTTTTGAAATCAAATTCAAAATTTTATTTGGAAATTTTGAATTTTTTGTTTTTATTTATTACAACCAAAAGAACTAGACGTTTTTAAGTAAGATATTTTTCAGGTACTTTTTTACAAGAAATCTAAATCTGTCATTGCCTTTTCCAAGGCGTTCTTGATGTCAGAGTTACAACACTCAACTTTGGTTTTTCTTATGGACGACATATTTGTCACTTGTATTTTTGAAAAGTATTTTTGTTCCGATTAAGATGATGTATAACATGATATGATATATTATATGATATCAGCATATAAGATTTTATATGCTGATTAAATTAAGAAGAAAGCGTTTTTACAATGAGTGTTTTGAGAAAAATGTCAAAAGTTTTGCTTAACAAATTAAATTTTGACTGTTCTATGTAATATGCGAACAAAATTTTTATAAATTTGTCTTGTTTTGTTTAACGAAGAATAAATTTGTAGCTTAACATTGTAGAAATGTGAACCTTCCAGCCCCAAATTCAACTAAACTTCCAAAAATCTAGTTTGTTTAAAAACAAAATTGTTAGCGTTTTTTCCAAAGCACACTACGCAAATTTTTTTTATCCATTTTGATCAGCTTGTAAGATTCGATCATATCATGTGATACAACGTTGTAATCAGTAATAAAAACACTATTCAAAAATACAAAAAGCGAATATGGCTTCCATAAGAAAAATCAAAGTTGAGTGTTGCAGCTCTGACATCAAGAGCGCCTTGGAAAAGGCGATGAGAGATTTAGATTCCTTGTAAAAAAGTGCCTAAAGAAGATCCTAGTTAAAAGCGTCTAGTTTATTTGGTTTTCTCTTGAAGAAATAAAAACGAAAATTTCAACTTTATGCTGTTTATGGTGGAGCTTGAAAAACGGACACTCTGTATAAGGGGTTGAAGATTTACTTAATGCAAGTGCGTTTTATTGCCAATGGGAACGTAATGGTCAAACGAACTGTTCTTTTGTATCGTAAAATATCGATCAATTTGTTTATAGTTTGTAATTGTTTCTAACTCATGCATACATGTAAATCATTTAGTAATCAGTAAAACATGAAATTGTTTACATACCTACTGCAAAACAATACGCACCAGTGAATAAATACATCGAGATAGAAGGCAGGTGCATTATTAATGGTGCGGTCAGAAAACACACTAAACCACTATTTAATATTTTCACATGCCCACCATAATGCGATTTTCTGGTGATATTTTTCATTCGTTTTGCACTTTTGCTGATTTGCATTATTAGCGAAGCGTGTTGTCCGTGATAATTTTTTAAATAAATGCTCATTGTATTTCCCACGTGGATCGGGCCATTAATCACAAAAGTTAATTTGCTCTCAAATCCTTGATTGCAGCAACTGCATCAATATTTTTGTGGTTCCAATTCCGGATTATCAGGAAGTAAATATTTTATGAAGTAACAATGCTTCCGAGATGGTATCATTCCCATTATAAATAAACCGATTTTGCGGTCCAATAAAGACCTACGTTTTACGAGGGTTGAATGGCGAGAGGCGCAGAGATAAGCTGCGAGTTGGTCGGCAACTGGATCAACCAACCGGGGAAAACAAACTGACATTTTCTATCTTGGAGTCCGTAAATCTTTATCCAACTTTATACAAGCGACTAACTAGATGAGGAAGACAGGAAGAAATGAGAACGTCTGAAATTAAAAGCCAAGAGCAAATTGAATCCTTTCACGAGTGTTGCGATAATCAGGCGTCGTTCAGACAAAGTGATATGCGTTTGGCGAGATTTTAATGAATTTTGAGCAAATTAGGCAAAAAAATTCGGATCATGGCTCATGTAGCCACTCGTTATTTTAAATTTATTCGTTCGTTTTTTCTCAATCTTCCGCCCAAACTCAAGTTTCCTTAGATTATTAATCTTGCTACAAACCAATAAATTAATACTACAACATAATTGTCACTATCAGACTACATCGTTATGATCTAACGCAATATTAATCACAGTAGTCACGGTCTTGTGAGAATTTCTGGATGAAAACTACGCAGGCACCAATTTATTAATTACTTGAAAAAATGCTGAAGTATTGAGACTCAAAAAAAACTGACTAGAACTTCCATAAAAATCAGAAGAAAATAATTATTTAAAATTTAAATTATGTCCTTCGTCTCGTATTTTTCAAAACGCTGGGAATACAGTTAAAGATACAAGAAAAATGTTAGGAAGAAAGTTGAAATTTTCTTTAAATAAATCTGCATGACCGTATTTTTATCTTCAACAGTTTAAAAACGTTGAGAGACGCTCAAGTAACCGGTGGTCAAGTAACGAAAAATTAATTTATACCTAAACTGTCAAAGATAAACATATTGTCTCATGGACTTTTTTATAGTAAATTTAGTTCTCTACAACTTTGTTTTTTACACTTTTGTTGTATCTTCAACCGTTTTCGCAGCGTTTTGCCAAATATGCAAAGGTGCGCAAAAAATTATCGCCTGAATTGAGTTCCACTTCATATTTTTGCAAGCGCAGCGAATACGGTTGAAGATTCAAAAAAAATGTAAGGAACAATGTTGTAGAGAATTAAATTTTCTACAAAAAAGTCCGCGACAACAAATTTCTATCTTCAACAGTTTAGCTATAAATTAACTTTCCGATACTTGACCACCGGTAAAATGGAACAAATCCGTCGCTGGAGCGTCTTTGAACGACACTGAGGCCTAAATGGTTAAAGATAGGAATATAGTCTCGCTGACTTTTTTGTGTAAAATTTAATTCTCTACAACTTTTTTCCTGGCAGTTTTCTTGTATCTGTAACCGTATTCGCAGGGTTTTGAAAAATATGGATCAAATGCAGATTGGTTAAAGTTTGAAATTTTTTTAAATATAGTTTGCGAAAAACTTTTTGCATTATGTTTATGTTTTACTACTGAGAATTTAATGCTCTATCTGCTTGTATTTTTTTGTATGTCTTGTGCTAACGTTATACTAATACAGCAATTTTTTCAAATTCATTGCTCTGAGAACTTGAGTGAGCTGCGCTCTCTGTCAACATTGGCGGAACTACTAAAACCAGGAACGTTTTACTTGAAGGTCGTTTCGTATCCTAACCTTTAGATATCCGTAGTGGAAACTCAAATGACCACATATCACTAAGTGTATTTTTACAAATTACACGAGAGTTAAACAAAAAATTATGTTGGTTGCATTGGAGAGTTTTAATGAAACAATTTGTATCCCCTGTGTTTGCCAAAAGAATGATGTAATTATTGATATTGCGAGGCTGCAGGGTATGTTAATTTTGTTTGTGTTTTACTCAGTAATAGACTTTGCAATTTAATAAAAAAATGATAAAAAATTTAGCAAACAAAACAAACCCTTATTTGTTTCACGGTTCACACACACGACCTTTTTCGTAATTTGTTCTTTTTATTGAAACCACTGGGCTTATGAATGAAACAAATGATTTTTTTAAACTGAAACAATATATTTTATTGATATTTAGACTTATTTTTAGCCAAATTTTCTTCATAAAAGACTAGAATGGAACGACGGAAATGTTATAGTCCTTTTATTATATGAAATATGTAGGTAGTATGTATAAATAAAAGTAAAACAAGTAAGTAATGTGCTCACAAAAGACATGAAACTTTTCAGGCATATAATATGAGAAATACTTTATGCAAATAGCACTTTGATCCCTGATTACAAAGGGCTAGAATTTTCAATTTTAGATCAATTTTTCTGTGAAATGCATACTCGTATCAAGGTAACTACATTACAACGTGTATTTTACAGCATTTTCAAAGAGTGCTAACCCACATTAGAATTTTCGATAATAAAACATTTTTGTACAGTTCTCATTATTTAATCATTTGTATTAACATGAACTAAACACCAGTGTAGATATAATAATAATAACAGAAATTTTAATAATTGTAGGTGTTGTGCGAAAAAAAAACACAAGGGCCCATTAACTCTGGAATTAGTGGTATAATTTTTTGGAATTTAATCGGAATTGCTTGGGATTATTAGAAAGTGTTTGTTATTATTCTTTAATTACTGATATTATTTGTAAACTACTGGAAATTTTTCTGATGTTATCCGACATTTCACACAAATAATTTCACGATCGGAATTAGTTAGGAATAACTACATAAATTACTTTGGAATTATTATAATTCATAAAAAAATGCACTAAAACTTCAAGATTTCCAATAATAATTGGACATCCTGGAGGTTTGGTGGAGATTTTTTGAAATAACTAAAGTTATTTCTAAATTAGCTACTGGATTTTTTTAAATTACTTGGATTAATGTTGCGTTTAATTTCTTATTACTATCCGAATTAATTTGGAATTTTAGGAATTATTTCCGAAATTAACAAAATTTGAAATTATAAGAAGAACAATACAAAAGTTAAAGTTTACTATATTTACGACTAGTCCCTACTTTTTCAAAAATCTTTTCTCCACTCAGAAAATATTCAAGAGTAGAAAAGCCGCTGAAAATGCTTTGAATAAATTTTGGGCTTCTGTAAATTTTAATCTTATAGCAGAAACGTCAAGGACTTGTTCTCATTGGCAAAATCATCCATTTTGTTTTAAAAACGGGTTAATGCTTAATAATTAATTTAATAAAAATTTTTCAGTATATTTTTAATGAAAATAAATACCCAAAAATTTTAATACAAAATTATTTTCTCCTAATGGCTGTTTATGTTTCAATGATTTATTAGTATAAAAATAAAGAATTAACCAAAAATAGAAGTAATTTAGTTCTTCGTCTATAATAATTTATTTGTTTAAAAATGAATAAAAATAAGATTGTAACAACTCCCAAAAAGTCTTGAACCATCCCTTGGGCTGAAATAAAAGACATCCAACTGATCTCAAAATTCCTACGACAAAAATTGTTTTGTTTTTTGTTACTTCGGAGCACAATTAGACGGAAAAAAATAAAAATCAAAAGTTTGTTCGTCATTTTTGTATCACTCTGTTCGTATTTTTGTCACGTTGGTGGAAATCAAAACGCTGTAATGATCATTCGGAAAAATTCATTAAAGTGTTTTATACCTGAAAGAACATTTCACCGGACGTAAATTGTCCGAAAAGTCCCAAACCATCAACGCCTTTAACATGTAAGGGTGGAAGGAATAATAGAAATTCAACACGATTTCAAGAACTGTAAGTGGCAGACTGACGGGCCTAACGATAAATGACAACTACTTAGGGAAACTCGAAGCGAACCCAAATGGATAAGAGTATAATCGATAGAGTTCACTCCATATCAAGATATAACACTCCGCCACCAGAACTAGTGCTAGTTTTTTTTATTTAATTATAAGCAAACACGAGATGCAAACATCAATTTGGCAAGTGAGAGGCGCAACTATTGTTTATCAAGATTAATCTGTCTTTAACAGACAAGAAATGACAAATAGCAGAATTGCGTCGAGCTGCCTCTCCCGGAGATTTATCATTCGCAATCGTTTCGATGTGTATTGTATTGTACTGTTGCAAAGTGACAAAGGTTGTCTGATTAATTGGATCACACCCCGCAATTAAAGCCAAATCATTTTTCAAAACTAAAATTGCGCAACTAGTCAGATTCAGAAGCTATTCATTCGGGGAGTTTTATTGCCATCACTGACATCGCGACATGATCCATGGCACAATTCGCGTTAAGATAACCAAAATACACAGTTTCAGTCAAATCTCACAACCACCAAGGATTACTAATTTATAAACTCTTCCATAGGAACTACCTTTTAGTTTTGGTACGTAGTTTTGATCAACTTTTTTCAATTAAAAATATGAGTATACTCAATAAATTTATATCAGCTGACTCTGATGAAAGTAGAATTGAATAAAATAATGTAATTTTGACCTATGAGTAGTTGTGCAAATTCTTGTTTTTTTTCTGCAGAATGTCTTCGAGTTTAAGTGTAACTATTTTAACCAGAGATTAAACACAAAAAATAAATTAAACTTTGTTTTATTATTCTAAAACTTTTTTAACACTGCGTTGTGTACAGGAGACAAAAAGTCTAATGTGAATGGGTTTTCAAAATTGTAGTACTAACAAAGCCAAAATAATTTGTGCTACAAAGTTATGAAACAATTTATTTCAAGGAAGCCCTCGACGCACCCTTTAACAAATTTCTACAAACCTACAGTTTGTTAAATCATTATTTAACAGACAATTGGATGCCAAATTCTATAAATGTTTTAAAGATAAAAAGATAAAAAATCAGTTTAACTTTAATTTTTGAGATAACTTTTGGAGGCTAATAACTTTACAAAAAAAAAATTAAAAAAATTAAAAATACAAATCAATTTTTTACAATTATTTATATTTAAAATATTTACTTTTCCTTGTGAGTCCCCCTGTGTTTTTAGTGTGTCTCAAAAGTACAAAGTGCAAGAATTTTAATTTTTTATCATTATTCTACAATTCAGCGATCATCAATGATAACTTGTAGATACTAAAAAAATAATTAATTAATTTATAAAAACCACTAGGATGGAATTTAAATTTATTATTTTATACATGAGGATCGTGAGAAGTATTGCTTTCTACTTCTAGGTCAATTAAAATTTACAGCGTTTTAGAATGATTTTGACCAGAATTCTAGGTAATTTAACTAATTTGTGAACTTAAAAGTTTAAAAAAATGTACATACCTTAATAAAAATACGTAAACAAAAATAATAAAGAAATAGAAGAAAATATAAAAAATTATATACGTCTATATTTTGTTGGATTTCATTCAATTCTGACTAATTCTTGTTCTTGTGTCATAAACTCACATTACGACATTCTGCAAAAAAAGAAAGCAACAAACTGCCGCAGTAGGTCAAAATTACCTTATTTTTATCAATTCTAAGCTATTTTTCTCGTAAATAAACTTATTTTTGAAGTGACTTTGAATGTATCTATTATTTACCCTCTTTGTGAGACAATGTTTTGGAGCAATTTTGATAAATTAGTTTTCAAATGATTGGTGGTTCAATCATAGATCTATCTCAAAACTGAAAAATTGTCAATAAAACAACGAAAGAACCAGTGGAAATTGTTAATAAACATTACAATTAAGAAGCTTTATTTTTGTTAAAACCATTTGTTACTGTTTGTTTAACTCAAAGTCGGGTCTGTAAAAGGTCATACTCATAATTTAGAAATTATAAAATAATATTAAAAAAATTCCTACACAAGGATCAACATCAAGAACACTTTTCTAACATAAAATATGATTTAAAACAAACTTTCTAACTTTAAGTTACAATCAAGTATTATTTCCAGAATAATATGATGTTTGGTAATATAAATAATTAAATATTAAATTAAAATTGAATTCTTGATCAAATTTTCATTCTTTTTTTTGTAAAACCACCATAAGTATCGAAAATAAATAGTTATTGGAAAATTCAATACAGATTTTGCCATACTTTTGACATGGCAAACTCTATTCAACATTCAACCATTCATGCATTTGCTGATGATACGCAATTAGAGTACTCTTTTAAGCGCAGCACAGTTGTTGAGGCAAATCGTTGTCTCAATTTTGATCTAGAAGGTATTCAGACTTATTCATTTACTCACAATCTGAAGCTTAATGATGAAAAGTGTTCCTTTATAGTTTTCGGACCTAAATTTGATGATAGTAATCTCGTATCGACTCTCAACATACATTGCGGAAAATCTAAATTAAAGCTTGTCAAAAGTGTAAAACTACTGGGGGTAGTCTTTGATCAAGACTTACGTTTTAAAAATCATGTCTCTCTCTTAGTGAAAAAAAGTTATGTGTGTCTAAGACAGCTTTATCAGAATTTTAATATAATAAATTTCAAATTAAGAAAAAAACTATGCGAAATGCTTGTTTTACCGATTATAAATTACTGTCTCACTGTTTTTTATCCTTGTCTTGACTCTAGTTATAAATACCGCTTACAAAAAATTCAAAATAACTGCTGTAGATTCATTTTCAAATTAAAAAAATATGATCATATTTCTGTTAAAATTAAACAAATAAATTGGTTAAAACTCGACCTTCATTTTCAATATCTGATGGCTGTCTTGGTTCACTCTACTCTGTCTACGTCAACACCTCCTTATCTAAAGAAAAAACTTGTACATCGCCGATCTCTGCACAGTGCTAATTTACGTCATGTTTCTCGCTTGTCCATGCCCTGTTTCCGTACAGCCTTGTTCCAGAGGTCTTTTAGTTATAATGCTGTTGTTATTTATATCAATATAGAAAATATTTTTAAATCAAAGCCAGTAAACTTCTTTAAAAAACAAATCAAATTTAAATTTCTGTTACTTTAATGATTATTCTTCTTTTGCTAATACTGTTTTTTCTCTTTTTCACAATCTTATTTTTTGTCTATATTAAGAATGTTTCTATTACTTTTATACCTGTTAATTTACATTTTAAGAATTTTTTCTTTTTTTTTTGTTATTTTCTCTTTGCCTCTATTTGTATTTTTTGTTATGTAATTTAAACTTTTTGTTATATGCGAGGTTAAGTGGAGTAGCATTAGCTAGACTTCGCCTCCTCAGTTTTTACTTAAATAAAGGCATTTATTATTATTATTATTATTATTATTATTATTAAAGGTAGTGTTTTGTTACAGCAAAAGTATATTTTTTATGAGAAAGTTTCGCTAACTGATTTTCCATTGCAAAAAAATCTAAATCTTTCTTAAGACTCACCGTTTTTTTAATAATAATAACAATAATATAATTTATTTCCAACAGACTTATTAGTCTAAAGTGGACAAGTAACAATACGATATACCAAAAAAGAACAAAATTGAGACATTTAAATTATAAAAACATTATAAATTGCGAAGAAAAATATTCTAGAAGCTTTACCTTTACAGTTTTAGTTTGGAAATTACTGAAGAAAATATCTAAATCTATTGTAATATTATTATATAATTTAAAACATTTTTGAAACCGATTTACATTCACTTTATCAAATTTTAACATAAATTCTTTAATTCCTGATAAGGAGCAAGTTTTCTTCAACTTGTTTCCGTGAAACATTTGCCTGAAACTACTTTAAAAATTACACACTTTTCACGATGTTGTTTCCAGTGATTTTTTCTATTTCGTCTCTTAACGGCTCACTCGATTCTTCTTTTCCGAAAAAAACAAGGACATTGTTTATTTAAAAATTTCTCAAATTTTACAAAGTAGATCTCACAAACCCTGTATGGTAATTTGTCATATTCAGAAAATCGTAGTAGACTATAGAATATCGACTCCGAGTCGCCTTTACTTCAAAAGATGGGTTAAGGCTTAAGTAGTCGACTAGGAAAAAGTTGGTTAAATTATCTTAATGGTTCTCAAGTTATAATTTTTTTTGTGTCGATGAACAACTGGATGCGTTATATCGATTAACAAATGTAACAAAAATAGGGAGTTTTCACTAAAAAAAGAAACAGAACATAGTTGTGTATTTTATTTTGGGACCCATGTATATATAATTTGAAATATTTTAGACTGTATCTTATTGTCGGACTTATCATTTAAAATAAAAATCAAGTCGATAGCTTGGATATAAAAAAAGTTTTGAAGCATGCACATACGTCTGGGTCACCCTGTATGGTTACCTATGTATTTGGAATATTTTTTAAATTTGAACTTTTGTTCTGTATAGACAAAGTTGTTAGTGCTTGAAGTAGGAAGTTAATTTAAAAAAGTTTTTCGTTTAACTTAACAAATTAGTACGTATAAATTATTATGACATTTGTCGTAAAGAGTTTAAAATAGTTATTAGCATTTTTCTTTATCAGGTGCTATGCTTATAAAGTTACGCACCAATGAATTGCTGAATTGTTTTTATAAATTAATTGCGTTCTTCACAGTTAACTTTAAAATAGTGTTATTGTTCTAGTTATGGTTTTTAACAAGATAACATTAATTTTTTGCAACTACTTTGTAATTCGTATGTTTACCGAAAGTTATTACTAAAATGTATAATTTGTAAATGTTTTTTCCTACGACTTAGTTTAACTTCGTTCTTTCGTTTTACAATTCGAGCCTCATCGATTAACATTCGCTTTATTAGTCTTTAAAATCCACACACTGAAATATCATTACGGATAATTTGCAAATGACAGCACAATTCATCTAAGTTATTGGCCGTCCAAATTAATAGCCGTAATCTTCACTCCGTAATAACCCACACGTGCTCATTTAACAATAAATTTGACCATCTGACTGGCCAGTTGGGCGTCTTCCAAGAATGTTCTAGTTATGTTTGCACTATGTATGCACATTGCATTGTCCTTTAGGAAAATAGGGCTGGAAAAGCTTAATTTAAGGACGATAAACGGTATTCATGTATTAGTAAGCATTAGAGCTCTCGGAATTTAATACCAATTAGATTAGTGATCCTTAGAAATTACTTCCTCGACGATCAAGATTCATCAGTGTGTTCGTCTTCTGCAAACTTTCCGCTCATTGCTGACAGACCATGAAAACATCATATCACCAAAATCCAATTCAAAGTGAATAATATTTAAAGAGAAAACGAATAAAATAATACAAGGTTTTAACTTTTTTGCTATTTAAAATATTGCCATGTTGTTGCCATTATACGATAGATCGACTTAAAAAAGTACATAATCTAAAAATATTTTTATTATACACAGGGTGTTGTATGAACCAAGATTATATTCTTTTAAATGGAACTCTACATATTTTTGCATTTTTCGATTCTACACAGGAAAATAATGTAACATTGTATAAACTATTATGCGTTTATCTCTTTTCGTTTCGGAATTATTCAACTTTCCGTTATAAAAAAAATTGAAAAATCACCACCAATGAATACATTCCGACAAATTTGCCACAGAAAAAAAAATTGGTCGAATTTTACTTGAAACATGCAGATAATGTACAGGGTGTGCCAAAACGTAAAAAGTAGAATTTTTTTTTTTTTAAATAGAACACCATGTATTTTTTTACATTCATTGATAGAATTTTGCATAAGCTTGCTAATGGTATAAAGTTTTCGTAGCAAATTTAAAACATTTTTCGAGATTTTTCAAAAAAAAAATTTCTTACAAGAAAATTCATTATCCTAGAATCTGATAAGTCAAATGGTAATTTATTTTTTTAATAAGTACTAACGTGATTAATTACATTAGTAATTTAATTATTACTTAATACATAAATGAATTTTATTCATCAAGTTTTATTCATCAATAATAAAATAAATAAAAAAGAAAAAAAATGTTTTTAACACTTTAAGAAATATTTCTAATTTGCTATACAAACCGTATATCACTAGAAAGCTTATAAAAAATGCTACCGATACAAATAAAGAAACACAAGGTGTTCCATTTAAAAAAAATGAGTTTTTCAACTTTTTGCGTTTTGGCACACCCTGTACACTACCTGCGTGTTTCAAGTAAAAGTCGACTACTGCTAAAACTACAGGATATTCTGAGTTTTTCTGTTGCAAATTTATCGGAAAATATTTATAGGCGACGTGGCTGTGATTTTTCAAAAATTGGTATTTTTTTACCAAAAAGTTGAATAATTCCGAAACGAAAAAGATTAACCTATAGTAGTTTATATAAAGTTACACTATTTTTTGCGTAGAATCTAATTATGCAAAAATATATAGGGTGTCTCATTAAAAAAATAACCTTTGATTCACTACCCTGTATACAACACCCTGTGTATAATAAAACTAATTTTAGTTAGTGGTCTTTAACTCGGATAATGAAAACGGAATTACAGTATTTCAAGTAACAAAAAAATATAAAAGGGTTACGCAACCTTGGGTCACTGTGTATGTACAGTCACGATCAAGAAGAATGACACCCTTACCACCCGAGCCATATCACAGAAGTCCGACTAAAATCTTTTAGATCATAAATTTTAACAAACCGGTTAGTTTACAAACTGTCCAACTAGTTTACAAAATAACAAGTTAGTTTATAAATTAGTTAAACATACACATTAACCGTATCATATCGAAAAGATTAGTTGCTGAGGTTTAAAGGGTGTCATTTGATCGTGACTAAACAAATAGAGAAAAAAATATAAGCATAACTCATTTAATTAATTCAGGACTAGGACAAATAGAAGTGCGTTATGTTGGCAAAGATTTTGTTTCTCCTTGGAAGCAATTTACATGAAACCGAGTGTAACGGCATTCCCCAGCCACCGCACAGTGTTTGTCAAAACGGTTTCCGGAGCAAAATTTAAATTTTGCAATTACGCAACCGCTGGAATTATTTTAGTTGCTTGCCGTTATGATTTAAGGTGTGCGAGAGCTGAAATTATAAATGAACAAAGACCGAAAACGTGTAAAAAGCAAGATTTATCGCATCGCGAATTTAATACTTGGTCGCAATACATGTATGGGGAACAATTTTGGCTAAGCGCGTCGAAATTCATCAGAATTAAGAGCAAGCGGTCTCGGGGGCACGAGCTTTTTCATTTCGGGAGCTCGGGGCTTTTGTTTCCACTCGTAGTGATATTAAAGAGCCGTTAAAAACATAATTCAATGTAATCCGCTGTTAATATCTTTGTTAAATTCGCGTACGGGTGGTCGACCTCGGACTTTTAATCTCCGATGCAGACCATCAAGGCTTCTTCCCCTAATTTATTGGCGTCAACTGGACGCTGTAAAAGCTGCGAAATGGGCCGAAACCGACAGCCAGTGATTCACTGTGGAGATACATTAACGCTTTTCGATTCTTCGGTTTTATTATGCATAAAATACAGACTGCACTCGGCTGGATAAATACCCGAATTGATCTATACACCATTTGCTTCCATTTACTTTTAGCAGAGCTCTCCAATTAAACCAAAATACGAGCATATATTAAAATGTATTTATAGAACGATGGTTTCTGTACGTACTCTCATTGACTATTCATTCTGTGCTGTGGCTTTGTTTTATTTCAAAACCATTAATGTTTATGGTAATTAAAGATATTTGTTCCATTTATTTTATTAAAAAATAAGTTACAATAATTCGTTGTTTTAGATTTTTTATAATTCACTTATTGGCATTTTTTGTACACAAAATTTTACAGTTTAGATGCGCTAGATTACCGCCTGATTTGAATGATACAGGGTGACCCAGGGATGTATAATCGGTCTATAGCTTTTTTGGTAATTGAAATATTGCTTTGCTGTTTTCATTATCAGATTGATCGCCTTAAAGTCCACAAACTAAAAAATTTTTTATTACACACAGAGTGTTGTGTACAGAGTGGTGAACCAAAGTTATATTTTTTTAAATGGAACACAAAAAATAATGTAACTTTACTATTAACTATTAACTATTATGTGTCTATTTTTTTCGTTTTAGAATTATTCAACTTTTCGTTATAAAAAAGTATAATATTTGAAAAATCACTAGAAAGTCGCCTACGAATATTTTCCGGAGAATTTGCAACAGAATAATTCAAAATACCTTGTAGTTTTAGCAAATAGGCGACTTTTAATTGAAACACGCAGATAACATACAAAGTGTGCCAAAACGCAAAAAGTTGAATAACTATTTTTTTTCAAATGGAACATCCTGTATTTTTTTATGCATCGATAGCATTTTTGATAAGATTTCTGACGGTACGGGGTTTGCATAGCAAATTTAAAATTTTTTTTGAGATATTCCAAAAAAAATATTTTTTACAAGAAAACTTATTTTCCTAGAATGTGATAAGTCAAATGGTAATTTATTTTTTACATGTACTAATGTGACTAATTAGTAATTTCATTATTACTTGATACATAAGTGAATTTTGCTCATCAAGAATTAATAATAAAATAAAGAAAAAAAAATATATTTTAAATTTACAAACCGCATATCATTAGAAAGCTTATGAAAAATGCTATCGATACGTCTAAGGAAATACATGGTGTTCTATTCGAAAAAAAATGCTATTCAAGTTTTTGCGTTTTGGCACAGCCTGTACATTATATGCGTGTTTCAAGCAAAAATCGACTGTTTATTAAAACTGCAACTTCGCAGTGATGTTTCAAAAATTGGTCTTTTTTATAACGAAAAGCTAAATAATTCCGAAATTAAAAGATACAGACTCGTAATAGCTTATATAAAATTATGCAAAAATATGTAGGGTGTATAAAAAATAACTTTGGTTCACCACCCTGTATACAACAACCTGTGTATTATGAAAATATTTTTCGTTTGTGGACCCTGTATGTTAAAAAAATAAAAGATAATAAAAACATTTAAATAAAAAAAACTTCAGTAACAAAGAGGATCAATCAAAAAATTCTATTTTTTATAAAAGTGTATGATAACACGGTCAACAAGAAAATATTTAAAAATTTATACTCAAAATGTTGGCAGTCTTAGCCGACAATTTAAGGTACAGTCACCCAAAATGAAAATGACGCGTGCAAACGCGTTTTGAGAGAAAACCTAGTTTTGAGAGAAATTCCACAATTCGTTTATCATCGTTTGAAATAATTGAGGATTTTTTTGGAAACGGTTGTTTGAGATAAATGGCAAATAAAACAATAATTATTTTCAAATTGGATGCGACGTGTTAACACTTTGAAATAAGACCAAAATTGAGTTAATTATCAATTTGTCGTACATTCAACAAACACAGCGAAAGACGAATTCTTAGTTGATTTTGTCTATTCTGACAATTTTTGCCAAATTAGATATTATGTTTCTGCGTTAAAACGGTCATTATGTGACGTAAAAATTGAAAACTTTATAGAAATTTTTTGGTATACTCTAGGTATAAATTACATAAAAACAGGCACGTCTTTATTTAATAGATAAAGAACCTGCTTTTAGTTTAACATCTCATTATTCAAATTTTTCATAACTATGATCACGGTAAATAAATATATTAACTAAAACAGAAAATATTTCGATCAAAGAAAATAGTTGCAGCAAATTTTAATAACAATCCGACATTTCCTTGCCATTTTATCCTTCTACAAACATTTTGCTTACTCTGGACAAGTTTGCATTGCTAACAGCTCGTGTGTGTTGCAACATTTTCATTTACAAAGAGCTGTACCTAATTTTCTTAATTGCGAATACCTAAAGAAACACTTTTAATTGACGTAATTTGCTAATTGGTCTTAGTTTGAATATTTACTTGACCACTATTAAATATTCTAGTGACCTGAGTATTGACTTAAACGACACACTGAAATATAAATATTTGTCGAAAAACAGAAAATTTTCAAACACAGTTATTTGTTTAATAAGAACGCAAACAATGAATGCATCTAAACTAAAGCCAATCTAGGCAAGTCTAGTTTCCAGCATATATTTTACGTGATATTCCTTTCTTTGCTTTACGAGGATATAAGAATTTTTATGAAAATATTTTTACGACTTATGTCGAAGCAGTTTTGTTGTGCAAATACGGTTTTCTATATTCAAACCTTAATAGGATAAAGGGGAATTTTTTGTTTTCTATTAAATTTTTCCTGATATATGTACGTGACTTGTGACGTGACGAAATGCACAACGAACGGTAATTTTTTAAATGTGTGACCTTTAGCTCACTTCATCGATACTCAAGGCGCCAATTCAGGCGTAAAGGATACACGTATACCCAGTTATAAAATTCGTTTTTGCATCAAAAAGAAAAGGCTAATTATATAATAATTGTATAACTGTACAGCTTGTTAGTTTTTACTCTTAAAATCAATGCAATAACAAAGTCTTTGACATTGACTGGCAATCCGAATATTTATGAGTAAAGAGTTAGAAGAAAGATTATATTAGTTTACAAGATTTTTATCAGAGAAATAAGTTTCTCTTGAAGATTTTGAGTCGCTTAGTTCAAAAAAATATGGTAAAAAAATCCACCACTCTTTCACATTTTAAACTTTTATTGCAATTTTCTTCATTTTTACTCGTATTTCTAATTTAGTTAAGAAGAATGAAGAAGACATTTACAGAAAGTAACAGATTATATTTATACCTGATTTAACGATTCTAGACATTCTTTTGATTAAATAGTTGTCCTAAAATTTATACAGTAAAGAGTTTCAGACTTAATTCAGCGATTTTTTAATTTTGTTTGGCAAAATTTTCCACCTTGAGCAAATTTCTCATAAAAAACGCTCTAGATCGAAAACTATTCACTAGTTTACTATTTGTTTGGAAAAATATTTCTGCTTTAATGCGAGTCAGTCTTTCAAAAAATACTGCAGTCGATTGGTTCCTTTCTTTTAACAAAATACTTTAGTAAATCATTAAAAATGTTCCTAAACAACTCAGTTTATCAAAGATTTTTAAATTTCTCACAGAAAAATGAGATTTTATAATATATTTTTATTAATCAAGGAATTTTTTCTTTTGTTTTTTCAAAAGCTCTCGACTTTAGTAGTGAATTTCTCGTCGAAAGACACTACAAGTTTCTACAATTTTAAAATTGTTTTTACCTTTTTGCGACTTTTAGTATGTTTTTGACTGAAAATGGACATAATTTCGCCAAAAAACACCAAATTTGTGTATTTTCTAGCCAAAAATAATGGACGTGCGCAAATCCTACCGAATTCGCAGTGGCCATGATTTTTATAAACAATGAATTTCGGGACTTTACTAAACAAACTCAGTTAACTAAAAATTTTTAGACATAAATTAAATATTTTCCTTCTTTTTTTTTATAATTCAAGAAAAAAGTTGTCTAAGGATTCAACGATAAAGTTAGAAGTTATGTTTCATCTTTACGTTCATTTCTTTTTCTCTCAAAACAAAAGGTATTTTTCCTTTATATTATGTGCTCTTACGTTTACAATTTGTACTTTTACGTTCTGCTGCATAATTTTCTTATTTCTGTCAGTTTTATGCTTCGCTTTACGTTCATACGTCTATGTGTTCTCTCAATCTCTTATTCTTGTTTACTTGTTGTTTCACTTACCTTTTCTACACTTTTTTTCATAGAAAAATTGTCGCCCTGATCCGGGTTCGAACACCCGGCCTCCCCGTCGAAAGTGGCGCTTATACCACTGGGCCACCAAGCCCCAGGTAATGTTGATTTTTAAATAAATCAACATTACAAACTATATAATTGCAATAATTCACCAAAAAAGCAAATACATTCAGTTCAAAAGTCGGCGAATTAGCTCGAGAAAACATTTTCTTCCACTTTTTTTCAATTTAATTCTCTAATTTTTCACCAGATTTCATCAAAAGATACCGGGCGTATAAGTTGATTGTACAATTTAAAAATTGTTTTTACCTTTTTTGTGACTTTCAGCACGTTTTTGACCGAAAATGGACATAATTTCTCCAAAAATCACCAAATTTGTGTATTTTCTTGTCAAAAATAGTGGACGTGCGCAAATCCTACCGGATTCGCAGTGGCCATGATTTTTATTAACAATGTTTTTCTGGACTTTACTAAACAGACTCAGTTAACTAAAGATTTTTTAAGATAAATTAAATATTTTTCACCTTTATGTTCATCTCTTTTTCTCTTAATTTAAATTTTTCATTCAACATTTTAACTACTCATTTCTGATATTTTTTGTAAAATATAATATTCAGATCAAATACTTTGAAGAAAATTTGCTAATTGTAGTGGCAAAAGTGAAACGAAATTAGCCAAACCATTGAGCTTGCTCATCTATCTAGGTTTTACACGCCTGAATAAACGACCCAAAGTAGATAATTTAACGCAATGTTCCAACACTAGAGTCAACACAAATTTCAATAAAAATATCGGCACCATTGCAAGATTGAACATCATTCAAATGAGACAAAGACAGATTGGCTCGAGTCAATTAGTCAAGAGATTAACCACCTCCCATCCATCACAATATTAGATTATTACCGACAGGCGCGTTAGACAAGACTTCCTCTAGGAAATAATTTATTTTAAAGGGCATCAATTACGGATAGCTAGCTGATTTAATTTTTTACATCATCAGTTATGAGAAGTTGAAGCCGGGAAACGTGGGCCGATAACGAACAAGACATCGTAAAACGGAAGAATAAGGGGATTTCACGGACAATAACTCCTTGCCAATGTTCCGCTGCTGAAGTTGGTGCCACGATCAAATGATTCGCTTTAATCAAAAAAGCTCAACGTCTCAATTTGCAACGTGATACTTGATTAGGGCTCGTTAGTTCGCACAATTCTGGCCGTTTTACACGTCAAGGGCTGAAATACAAGTCTTGAAACAATTAGGCGAGATGCAGTTTCACATGAGCTCAAAATGTAGGCCACCGGATTTTTGCAAAGGCGTGATAGCAAAGGGTCCGAATCGTTTTTAGATAATAAAAACGCGGTGGGGTAATATAAAGTGTCAGATAAAACTTTTATGGATCTTACAGCCGAGATAAAATGCAGAAGTTTCAAAAGAAAATTTCAACTTTTATTAAAATTACTATTTAAGTTTAAAGGAATCTCCGTGTAGTCACCTTTCTTTTCTGTAATCATAATAACTCTCCCATTCTGAATTTATTTTATTTGAGGTAAACGTCGTAACTTATCTCTTATGGAATTAGAGAGGGTTTCGGCAAAGAACAAAATGGCCCGCGGTAAACAGTTTTGGAACACTTTTTATTACACAGAAAATGTAATAAAAATCCAACAGTCGCAGAAAAGACACGGTTATTAAAATTTGGTTGAATAATCCACAAGATGCCAAAAAAAAGTTACAGACTCGGATCTAAACACAATTTTACTTAGTAATTAATAATTATCCCACCAAAAGCGTTTTTTTTTTCAATTTGAATAAATATTTGAAGAATATCTAGGTAGTGTTGTTATAAAATTAAGACCATATCTGGCTTTATTTTTAATTTCTAAAATAAAGGCATAAATTGACCGAACCGATCTTTCATTAAATTTTTGATTTTTTAAAGGTTTGACGTACTTGTGAAATTTACACAACCTTTTCAAAAAATCACTATTTTGAGAAATAAGAACATTAATTTGTCTTTTCAGTGCATTTAGCCACGTTTTTTAGTCAGAAACGAATGTAATTTTTTTTCAAATTGAAAAAGTCGAAATCGTCGTAATTTTTATCTTTTTCCAGACTTCCAGACTTTAAACACGTTTTTAAAATTAAAACACATTTTTTCATCAAAATTTTGCAAAGCTGGGCTCAAAAATTTGAAAATTGTACGTTTTTCAACGGTTTTGACACATTTTTCGGGCATAAACGTAATTCTGGCAAAATTTCGTCAAAAGTAGACCCAAAAAATCAATTAATTTACATGATTTTTCCATTTTTTCCGTTTTATTTGCACGTTTTGCGCTCAAAAACGCAATTATTTCACTAAATTTCATAAAAATTAAATGGAAAATTTGCTGAATTTATTCGGAAATTGTGCTAATTTTGCCATTTGTTTAGAGTTGAGCACATGTTTGGACCGCTCAAGTTTTTGCAAAATTGCGACGAAAATTTCCTTAAAAAAGTAGGATTTGGCACATTTTAAGGCAGAAATAAATTTGTTTAGCAAAGATTCATCAAAAGTATATCCAAAAAACAAATTAGTTTTTTATTAGTGTTATTAAGATTGTTATTATTTCTCTATTTTTGCCTTCAGTTAGCACGTTTTGCATTCAAAACTCAACTATTTTACGAAGTTTCATGAAAATTAATTGGAAAAATCGCTAAATTGAATCTGAACTTGTAACAGGTTTTCTTTTTAAAGAGTTAAGCACTTTTTTCAACCGCTCAACTTTTTGCAAAATTTCGACGAATAAAAAAAATTGCAAAACGGTAATTATTTTAAGCAACTATTGCATTACGAGTATTTTTACTTAGCATAACATTGAATTTTTTTCTTTATTCCTTTTTTTCTTTCTTTTTACTAATTATTATTATTTATCTTCTCCACTGAGGCAAATGCACCACATCAAATTTCTTAGTTTCAAATTTAGAATGCATTTCAACTCTTCAACTGCTCCAAAAATAATTAAAAAAAGGTACTAGGTTCAGTGTTACAAGCACCAACTTATACAATGTCTGTTTTTTTTCAGTAAATATTTTAAAATTTTATTGCTGTTCTATTGTGCTGTAAAATAGGTTGCAAGTTTTCTGTAGTTTTGGGAAAGTGCTTCGGAAGTATGTATTTAACAATTTGAAGAATTAAAAAAGTCAACAGTACCTACCATAGTAATTAAAATATTAAACTACATTTTCCATTTACATTTTTTGAGGATAAGCTGTGTAAATTTGGAGAAAATTGTACTAATCTTAAACTCAGTCGCAATTCATTATTGAAAAAAATTCAGAATTGTCACATATAATCGGCTTTTACAATTCGTGAGTAAATTTATTCTGAGAATAAATTTTGTATTATTTTTGTGTCTTTTTTTTTGTTTTTCAACTTTTCACTTCGGCGCTTTAGATACCGATGTCCAAACATAGAACATTCATGAATATGTAAAGTAGCACAAAAGCATGAAAAAGTAACAACTTTTATTATTGATGAATGCGACAGGTAAAAGTTTTACTTTACAACCATATAGAATAATAGTTCTACCTTTCTGCCTAAGCGTTTAGCAATACACCAATTTTTACCAAAGTATTTCACACAAAAGCGAATAAGAAGCCACAAATCATGAGTTAAGTGTTAGTGTAGACAAAGAAAAATTTGACAAAGTACTCTCGTAGAAACTAAGTATCTTTTAGACCTGAAAGTTTTATGATTGACGATTTCTTTTAAAATGCTAAAATACCAAGATTTCTGATTTTTTCTAATACTTTATAATTATATTTATGTTCTTTTATAAGGTAAGGTAGGTGCAAGTATTATGTTGTCTTGGCAAGTTGCTACGGAAATATGTATAGTGACGATCAAAAAGAATGACACTGCTACCAACCAGGCTAGATAGCAAAAGTCCGACTAAATCTTTTAGGTCATAAATTTTAACAGACGGGTTAGTTTACAAACTGCCCAGGTGATTTACACAATATCCAGTTAGTTTATAAACCAGCCAAACGTTGACATCGAAAAGATTTATAGCTACGGTTCCAGCGGTGTTATTCTTTTTGATCGTGACTGTATTTACTTGTAGCTGCATGAAACATCATAAATGTCAACAAATAGTCAGGTAGAGTAACAGAAAATTTAAACAAAATCGTTCTCCTGTTTTTATTTTTTCTTCATTTTTTTCGAGGATACGCGGTGTAAATTTGAACTTCCTCCTCTAACATTTGAGAAAACTGTACTAATCTCGAGTGATCACGAACACAAAAAAACAAGAATTTTTTTCTCACAATTAAAAAAATACAACTCTGCAATTGAAAATTTTGTACTGAATTTTAAATTTTAATTCTAAATTTCAAGAATAAACTTTTTTGAAAGTATCGCGCTGTCAGCGAAAAAAATTCGTGCAAAAACAAAAAAAAGTTCTGAAATTTTCATTCAAAATTAAATTAAATATCTACAGTTAGATTTTTTTCATTTCAAACCCAAATTTTAAGAATATCTATTATTTTAAATGCTTTACTTAGAGAAAACTTTTCGAAAGATTCTGTTTTTGACATGACCTTATTCAAAGTTCAAGTTTAATTTAGAATTCCTAATTTAAAGCCTGATGAGTTCTAAACTGTGTTAAAAATCAAGAAACGAAAATCGAACTATTTTCATCTTTCCAACTCAAAATGCTATGAGTACACTGAAGCATCCACTGATTACAGATTATCATAAAATAACGTAAAAACCAAAATAGATACAGATACTGTTAACAGATGAAGAAACTGTAAAAAAATTTCTTACTTAGTAACGAAGCTTAAAAATTGTTTTGTAAAGGTTTTTTAGTAGTAGTTTTTTATGACAAGTAGTAAGAATTTTTTAATTTCATGACATGAAATCACTTTGTTGCTTGTGTTAATTGCATGGTCAGTAAAACTTAACTATTGCTTTATCCAGAAACAGCTTAGTTTCTTTCTATTAATACTCAGCTATTAACACTCTTGCCACAATTTTCGTTTTATTATTATTGAAATGTAGCTAATTGCAAGTTCTAGAATCTGAACCAATAATGAGCCTCTTTCTTATCTCGGCAATCAACACACGTGCAAACTGGCAGAATTTCTAAAGATCGCTTTTGATATGTAAATGGATGGTAATTGTAATTGCGAACCCTTTGCAGGGACTATCATCCCCATACACCCCATTCCTAACGAATAATATGACGAATATTCCGAATCCAATTAATCCTCGTCCGTTTTTAACAGCTCCATCGGCGATAGGATAGACTTGAGCAAACCATAGTCTTTCTGATATGCTCTGGGGCTTACAATAATAACATTCCTGTCATGTTTGGAGAAGCGTGATAAAGTAACTTACAATAATTCATTTTTCTTATGGGTTACGACACCCTGAGGGAAATCATGAAAAAATTACGCCCCGTAATCTATAATGAAAAGTTTATCATCCCATCTCGTGCTGTAGTTCTTAGATAAAGTACTGTAAATGACAGCAGCCTGAACGCAACGTCTGCACTGAAAGTCACGTGCGAAACGAGAAACTTCATAAAAAGTAGCTTCCAAGATAAGGTTTCTGCAGCAGGTATTCTTACATCATGTGTTTCATAAAAAATCTAGAACGAGGCAGGTAATCAGGCTCGACTTACCTAACGTGTATTATAAACAAAAATAATTATGAAAGCTTGGACGCGAAGAAGAGCACTTTATGAGCGTATGAATACGGAAAATTGGGAACCCTAATTAACTTTTGAAACGTATTGTTAAGCAGACAAAGGAGGGAAATGTCGAGCGGAAGAACACCGAAAATGTGTGTAGGGATTGATTAAATGTAGCGGCACCTATACATCAACTTGAAATTCAACTCAAGGAGAAGGAAGCCCTTGTAATTTTACTTTTAGTATTCTGCTTTTGACTTTAGAAAGTTATAGTTTTGACCCTCCTGATATCCAAGGGGAAAATATAAAGCGTTCCTGCTGCTAGCATAATTTCCGCCAAATTTGATATAATGTAACAAATTAAAAGCTCATTTATTTGCATCATAACTGGATTAGTTTAGATTAAATCGCAACAGTGTTTTCGTTTTTCATTCAACATGTTATGCATCATGCTGAACAGGCCACGCTAGACTCATAGTTTGATATCACAAAAGGAAAACAATGCATTATGCAACAGATGCTGCATGATGTAGTTATGTTAATAATGTATTACGAGGACGCTAAATCTTGCGCAAATATGCAAATCTTGAGGAAATTGAGGAATTCTTTCACATATCCTAAACTTCTTAAATAACTTACTGTTTTTAATTAGTTATTATTGAGGGTGTCCCTGCGATGTGAAAAAGCTCCATAACTTGTTTACTATTAAAGATATTAACTTTTCCTTTTTTTATATTAGAGCTACGGTCGTGCTACATCTTTCTAAAATATTGCGGTATATATACAGGCTGTTTCAATATTAAACAAACACAAAGGTTATGTTTATGTTGGTCGATTTTGCTTAGTTTTTGAAATAATCTGATTTTTTTGACATAAACACGTTAAAAGTTTATTACACAAAAACAGAAAATCGTAGAAAAGTAGAATTTTCACCACTTTAAAGAGAAAAGCTTAAACTTAAATCTATTCCAGTTGTTTAGCGTATTACAATTAAAAACATAGAAAAATTGAGAAATTTGTTAAAAGTCGAATAACTTGAAAAACTTAAATAGAACACCCAATTTTTTGTTTTTGCTCTAAAAGATTATTAAATTGTCTATCTAAAACATAAAATTTAAAATGCCTAAATTTAGTAACTAAAAAGATATTTCACTTTTAAAGTTAATTTCAACAACAATGCGCACTATTCATGAGCTTTGTTGTTAGCATAGTAAACCATATAACCATAGCAACTGCACTACAGACTATTTGTAGGAGTTTATACGGGAATTAAAAAATTCGCCATTAATTAAAATGTTAGTTATTTCACAGTAATAAAAAATTACACTATTTGACCATTGAAACAATAGTTAATATTTTTTTTAATGTTTAATGTTAAATATGTAGTGAGTAATCGGCAAAAACCTCTTAACTGTTTTTGTAGAGATAATTTAAAGTTCTTTTAGATGAAAAATAAAAAACGGGTGTTCCATATAAAAATGTTAACTTATTCAACTTGCAACAAACCTCTTCATTTTTTATCTTCTTGACTGCAGTAAGCTAATAAAAATAATACATTCCTGAAGTTTGAACTTGCTTCTTAAAGTGGTAAAAATTCTACTATTCTAAGATTCTTAGTTGTCATGTAATGATTTTTTTAAAAAGCATGTTTTGTCAAAAATAACAAGTTATTTCAAAAACAATGCAAAATCAGCGACCAATAACAATTTAGCTTAAAAACATCTGTGTTGAAAGCTATATCCAAAATTGCAAAAAATATAGGCTGTTCCATTAAAAAAACATAAGGTTGTGTTAGCTTATTTTAGAAAAAACTCTTTATGCTTGAAAATAATTTTAAGTGGAGGGGGTGAGTTTTGAGAAGATTCCTCAGTTTAAAAATGATCACTTTTCAAATAAGTATTTTGAGTTTTGTCATAAAAAATACGTAGACCCAAAACGGTGCTCTTATTTAAAAAGTTTATACAAAATTTCTTTAGCATTTTAAACAAAAACTTGCTAGAGTGGAAATGCCCACAAAGTCGCAATTGTAAAGTTGTAAAATTGTTAAATCATTCATAAGCTTTTTCGCTACTGAAACGGTTTCAGTCAACACAGTTTTATCTACAGTCGTCAAAATAGAAAAATGTGGTTGAACAAGCTTATATAAAAAAGTTGTGTAGCTCTGTCACTAACACTGAACTCTTATTATTTATTAGTTTATATATGTCTGACGGTGCAGACGCATCCGGGCAGGCTCTCTGCAAGAAATGTAAAAAGCAAACTAACAGTGGCCCCAAATGTATTACATGTGGAGCCAATTATCATACAAGTTGTGCTAAGCTTATAAAAAAAGCCAAGTTTATAAACGATAACGAAGTTAACTGTTGTGCTGTGAGTGATACCGGCGAAATTAGTGATTGCGAATCTCTTGCTCAAAGTGAAGATACGTTTAGCTCCCTCAGGAACGAAATCAAGTACCTCAAGACAATTATCGATCACAAAGATGTAATCATCAAGGAATTAGATGAAAAAATCCACCTTCTTAAAGTCAATGCAGCGCTCAGAGAGGTAATCGAAGGCCAACTTAAAAACGATCGCGATAATGGAAGAGAAGTTCGCGAAAAAGTGAATGCAGGTAAACAAGCCTGGCTTATCAACAGCGATGAACCTCCGAAAGTACCTTTCAACTTGCAACGTCCTGCGACGATGATGGATAAGGGTTTGCCAAATTCCAAAAACCTGACAAAAAATAGGGACAGAACATTTCCTCCCACATTACAAGTAACAATTCCTTCAACTTCCGGAGTCTCTACCGCTGATACCAACACAAAAACGCCGCAGAGTGATAAAGAGGACGGCTTCATTCTGGTCCAAAACAAAAAAAAGAAGGCATCCGCGTCTACCAAAGTGGCCCCACAGAGCTTACAAGCAACTAAACCGATCTCGGGAGCTTCTAGAAAAAAACCAATGATTGGCTCATCAGCCAGTACTGTTTTAAAAAGCGTTCCTAAATCAGCTCATCTTCACTTGTCTAGATTAGATCCGGACACCAAGGTCGAGAATATCCTGGACTATATCAAGCCCCATGTGTCCAAAGCAAACTGCGAAAGACTACAATCGAAAAATCCAACCCTATACTCGTCATTCAAGCTATCTGTGCCACTAGGAGAACTTGAGCAAGTCATGAATTCTTCCATCTGGCCCTGTGGAGTTACTATAAATCGTTTTTTCTTCAGGCGCCCCCAAAACAACAATCCACCAAACCAGAGTGTAGTGGCGTAACTGTGTTAAATTTATATCACCTTAATATTCAAAGCTTAAAAAACAAAATTTTAGATCTAGAAGCCTTTTTGCTGTCCGATGGCCCTTTTGAAGTACTATGTATCAATGAGCATTGGATGACGGCTAATGAAATCGAGGTTCTTAAATTAGGAAATTATTGTACAGTTTCTAGCTTTTGCAGAACTTTGCGCTATCATGGTGGAGTAAGTATTTTTGTTCATAATTCCATGACTCATTGCAAATCTTTGAGTTTTGATAGTATTGAGTTTGATTTTGAAGTTTCTGGATGTTTATTAAATGACAACTTAAATGTAGTTACATTGTATCGTTCACCTTCGGGGAATTTTGATGTTTTTCTGAAAAAATTAAATTTAATGCTTTCGTCTTTAACCAAAACCAATAATAAAATTATTGTAACAGGCGATTTCAATGTGAAATTTGGCACTTCGGATAAGCTTGCTGTTGCTTTGGTTAATACTTTTCTTTCATATGGTTTATACTCAACTGTTTTTACTCCAACTCGAGGAAATTCCTGCCTAGATAACATTTTCACTAACTTTCAAATCAATGATTATCAAGTAACAACTCATGATCCAGGATTATCTGATCATTGTGGTGTATGTATGAGTGTCTTTGTTCCTACTTCGTCTCTAGTGGCAAATGAAAGTTCTAATACCAAATATAGACCTATAACTGCTTTAGGATTATTCCACCTATATAACTTTATTGAAAATATCAACTGGGATTTTATCAACAATACTAACAATGATGTTGAAGACTTATTTACTCAATTTAACAGTATTCTAGTACATTATGTATCTATTTGTTTTCCTGAAAAAATTTTATCCACTCGAGCATCAAAAAATTGGTTTAATGACAATTTGCGATCTTTACGTAACATGCAAACTCTGCTTTTTCAACTTCAAAACAAACAGATTATTGATAAAGAGGTTTACACTGATTTCAGAAAATTCTATCGCAGTGAAATTGCAAAAGCTATAGTTAAATTTCATGATAACATGATCAACAACGTCCCTAACAAACAAAAAGCATTGTGGGATATTGTCAACACAAAGAGAAAAAATTCTGTTAAATTGCCTACGAATTTGTCGCCTGACACTATCAATAACTATTTCACTAACATTGCTGCCAATACAATTAACGCGTTACCCAAAACATCAAATATTTTAACATCGTTTGAAACTGACTCTCGATTTTCTTTCCATGAAGTTACTTATAATGAAGTTAGGGATGCCATTAATCATTTGAAGAAATCTAATAGTTGTGATGCCTACAATATTAGTTCAAAAATTCTAAAATCGTTAGTAAATCTTATAGTTATTCCTTTGACTAAAATCATTAATAGGTGTATTAGAGAAAGTATATTTCCAGCAGTTCTAAAAACTTCCAAAGTTGTACCGGTTTTTAAGAAAGGAGATCCGAATGACATCAGTAATTATAGACCTATTTCTCTAGTGCCTATCTTAGCAAAGGTTTTTGAGTTTATTTTAAAAAAGCAAATCAACTCGTATTTTGAGAATAATAGTCTCTACTCGCAGTTCCAATTTGGTTTTAGATGCAATCACTCAACATCCCTAGCTATTAACTACCTTAGTGAAAAAATTTTGTCTAGTTTTGAAAATAAGGAAAATACCTATGTTTGCTGTTTGGACTTAACAAAAGCATTTGATTGTGTTGAGCATGGTATATTGTTACAAAAATTAAAATCATATGGATTCTGTGTCAGAAGTATTAGTTTGATGAATTCATACTTAATAAATAGATGTCAGTTCGTTTCTGCTCACAATATTAATTCCAATAAAATGGAAATTAAATTTGGTGTACCGCAAGGATCGGTCCTAGGACCGACTCTATTTCTCATCTTTATAAATGACCTGCCACTTTCTATTAAAGATACTAATTTCTTACTGTTTGCTGACGACACCACTATCTATGGCGCTTTTGATTTAAAAGAGGCTCTGGATCACATAAAAACTTGTGTTGAAACCAAAATTAAAGACTGGTTTATTGGTAACAAACTTACCGTTAATTGTGCCAAAACTCAAGAAATTATTTTTTCCTTAAACAAATCATTTATTACCCCTTCTTATATTAAGCTGTTAGGTGTTTTTCTGGATTGTGGATTGACTTGGGAAACTCATTGCGACTACTTAGTTACTAAACTTTCTAAAAAATTGTTCTTGTTTAGGCAGTTGGTATCTACCTTATCGACTAAAACTTTATTATCAGTTTATCATGCCATATTTCACAGTGTTCTTTCATATGCCATCCTTGCTTGGGGTCATTCGCCACATACAGCTAAATTATTCAAAATACAAAGAAAATGTATCAGAATTATTGCTGGCTGTCACTATCAGAGTGACTGTCGTCAATATTTCAGAAACTTCAAAATTTTAACGGTTCCCTGCACTTATATTTTGCAATGTCTTCTATATACTCATCAAAACTTAAACAAATATGATTCGTTTGATCATACATACTCCACCAGATTCCGGCATTTACTCAGACCAAATTTTCTGCGATTATCACGTACTAGAAACAGCACAAGTTATTACTGTATTAAATTATTTAACATGTTACCTGACACCTATAAAAACCTCGAGTTCAAGGCTTTTAAAAACTGTGTTAAATCTTTCCTGCTACAAGAGGCATTTTACTCTGTTGATGAATTCAGTAATTATTTTTGTAAAATGTCATCTTAACTAAGTTTTCTTATATAATTATTATTATCTGCTTTTGTATACGGTTAAAGTGTATTTTCTTGTTTTCTCTTCTTTTCTTGGTGACGTATGTAAGATACTTTGTATTTATAACATCAATAAAACATTATCATTATCATTATCATTATGTGCCAAAGGTTTGTTTATAATTTCTAATTTAATTGAAAAGTTAGTTTTTTTACAAAATAGTCTTCTTTTACAGAGAATTTGCGTCAAATACGAATAATAAATAATTAACAGAATTTGTATTTTAATGAAAATGTTTCTTATTTACGTAATGAATAATTAAATAGAAACAAAGTGACTTGTGCACAAATTGTTTGAATAAGGCATTTTGAGACGTTCTAAGCGGTTTTGTTGCTAGAAATACATGATTTTCAATTAAACTGGTCCAGAAGTCATTAATCTCAGTCAGAATAAGACGTGAAAAATTTTAAAGCAATCTAAAAATGCTAAAAAATCAACTTATTTGAAGAAATTAATATTCAAATTGTCGTCTTTGCCTTAATATGGCAATTTTAGCCAATTTTATCGGATTTTCAATTGAAAAAGTGTTAGAAATCAACTTATTTTAACAAAATTAATGAAGAGATCATCGTTTTCGGCCTGCATAGCTATATTTTTGGAAAGGAAGAGTTTGCAACTGAGCCATTCTAAGGCAATTTTTAATTTTCTCAAAATATTTTTGAGGCTAACCAAAGCTTAAAATTTTTTTCTAATAAAACTAGAATCTAGATCTTTCAATTGTAAGAAAACGTGAAACCAACTGTTTTTTTGTTCTAAAAAACATTTCGAGTTAATTAGTTTTTTGACAATTGATCTGTAAAAATGTATTAATGTTTTCAAATTAGAAGGATCTTCGACTGGAAAAAAATAATAAACCTACAATCACTTCTTAAAACTTGAATGAGTTTTTTGTTTTCTGAAAATATCTCAACAAATAAACTTTTTAAGATCAAAAGCAGCGTTTTTCTTTAATTCTTGAAGAAAAAAAGGGACTTTGACTATAAAAAATGGAAAATCGACTTCTACTACAGTAACTGAGTTTCCCCTTTCTCAAAGTATTTACAGTTATTTATTGTATAAATGTTTTAGAAAGCATTTTATCTACGCAAGAATGTTTAAGCAAGCAATTTTAAAGTATTTAAAACGTTTTTACAGTATCCAGTTTTAATGTTACATAAAAATTTAAAATATTTTTTAATTACCGCTGTCACTGTAAAAATGGTGGATGCGCCGGGCTAAAAATTACGCATTATTTTGTACTTGTATTAATTCATAAGTCAACCATTGTTTTAAAACTGCAATTCGAAAACTACTTGAGGTAATTTAAATTGTTATTTATTGTATAAATGTTTTAGAAAGCATTTTATTCCCGTAAGAATAAACTTGGCACTAGTGGAATAAAGTTACTTTACTTACTTTAAACTTACTTTATTCCACTAGTGGATAATAGGTCACTTTATATGCTTCATAAGTCTAGATAAAACTAAATAAATTATAATGTGATTGTAGATAAAAATATTTATTATTTACCGAGTTTGAGTGTAAATCGGACGCTTTTTTGACAAGTGGATTTTTAAACGTCGTAATAACGAGGGGTTTATCACCCACGAAATAAAATAAATGAACCGATTTATACGAAAACGAGTTGAACACAACATTTTATTCTTCAAATTAGACTCAATAAGGCTTAAAACTGCTTTAAATCTGTGAAAAAATAATCTGATGTTTCATATTGAAAAATGCCAAAACTTCTTTACAGGAGAAAAACCGTAAATTTTGACAGTATTGAAAAAAAATTATTTTATTTATTATAACAGTTGTAATTAACGTCGTAATTCATAAAGCTTATATGAAGCAAATAATTGGAGAAGTTGCGGTTTTCTGTTATGACTTAATGGACGTATTCTTAAAACATTCAATACCCTTTCCTAACCTGAAGTTAGCTGTCTTTGGAATATTTTTTGAATTTTTTTGGATATGCACCTTTCTCTTCAAAAATAGGTAACTTTATCATTTTTAACACTTTTAATTATATTTTGTCATTCTTCAGTTACACCCAAGGTCACTAAAATAAGTCTAAAAACCTGATTTATCGATCAGTTGAAGGATAGAAATTGTCATTTTGTGTAGCAGACTCACCTCGTATAAAATGTTGGTTAAATGCCAGCTAAAGCTCTCAAATAAGTCAGATGATTTTTATGATATTTGGATAAGGTTTTTATACCAAATAACTGGAGAAGAAAAGTTGTGAAAATAGGTAAATTTAACTCTCCAGCATCGCTTGACAAGACCGCATTTATTGTTCTTGGCCAAGACGTACCAACTTTTTTCCAGTTAAGCTGAGATTCAACTTGAACAATTTGTTGGCAAAATTCCACGTCGGCTTAAATTTGAAGGAAAACAGTATTTATTTACCATGGGCCTAACATCACGTTTACTGCGCCTGGTGATATCAAATAATAATCGTAATTTAAAGGTCTTGTTAACATACTTAGTACACCCTTGGGAAAATCACCTAAATTTCACAGTGTCCCATGGATCCTTCCTGCAGAACAAGCTAAAGCAATTATACACCGACTGCGTTAGCCAGTTTAAAATGTGTGACATTTAAGCGTACACAGTCGCCGATAACCAAGAATTGTTCCACGTTCGAGGCCCAAAATAACGAGAAAAACAAATCGTCACAAGCAAACAAGGCATTACAAACATCAATGCAAATTTGATGCTTTATTTTTACGAGTTTAACCCTAAAATAAACCGTTCCATGAGATTTAAATTAACTTTATAGCTTAATAAAATATGGTTTTACGATAGCGTCCACTGAATAAATACGCAGAGCGAGGGATAGAAAGAACCCTTCTCTGTATCTATTCGGCAAGATTAAGACATCACTCGGCTGCCGGTTTAATATTTTTCAAGCAGCGGTTTAAATTAAATTATTTCGGACCAGCGAACTGAACAGACACATCTACAGAAACATAATTCTCAATATCAGGAATATTTTCGGGAAGGAAATGATTCTCTTGAAAAAAATTCGCGGAAATGGTGGTAATTACGCTTTAATTTATTTTTAATGGAAGCAGCGAGGGATAATTTTTTCCGCGCCCTGTGTGTAATAAAGCGGATTGTTCGGCGTCAAAGACGCAAAACGGTACGTGTGCTAAATAAGTTTCGTGAAGTTACTGGTGCATGGTCAGTGGAAGGTCGTCCTCAGATATTTCACGTCCCAGATCTCGTTGTGTTGGCGTCTCGAGGGATACAAATTCCCCCTTAAATTCGCAGAGCGAGCGAGGGTGGCCAGGCAGGGCCGGACTGGTCTGGTGAGGCCCAGCAATAATTAATGCATCATGTACTGATACAAAATTAATCAAATAGTTGGTGCCTAATTTCACTTTCTGGCGATTTTTTTTTAATTTGAACATAGTATTTGAAGAATTTTGCATCCATTGCCATTGGTACAAATATAATAGTCCGGGAACAAGCTCGCAAATTCAACATGGCCGTCCGGACTCGATTGCATACTGATTCTTATGTAAAATTTCCTGCTGAATTCGAATCTGTAGATCGCTTTTTGATTTGGAATTGTCTTCATTATGCAAAATAATTTTCTGAAAATTTTTAAAAATTTAAAATTGCGCAAATTTTGTGTTTACATCGTCATATTTTCCTTCTGAATGACGCTACAAAATTCATTTTTTTTTGCACTAGATTTCCCTTTATATGTGGATTCTAACGTATATAAACAAGCTTTGGATTTTACAAATAAAAGGTAAGAAATTACAGTTTTTTGTAACGAATCATATTTGTGTAGTGAAATTTTCGAGATGCGAGATTTTTTTTATTTTAAAAGATAGACCCCTATATAACGAGATGGAATGATGCCAAAAGTTCAAGTAAATTTTTGGTGCAAGAATCATTTCGATATCTGTAATACTCACCAATTTATTGCAATTCAAAGTTACTGTAATATGGATATCGCAGCATATCTCCCTAGCTAGATCAAATGCCGCGCTATGTTGTTTGACTTCCTTTAGTTTTTATTTAATATTTTTTTAATTACAAACATTTCAAGGGCCAAAAAACGACAAGAATGAGCTAAATCACTCAAAAATGCCTGAAATCACGTAAGTGCTTTTTAAATAATGAGTAATAAAGATTCCTAGTTCGATCACTTTTGTGAATACGTGAATTACGATACAAAGATTGTTATTATAGTTTTCAATTTACCATCATGCGATGACTGATTTATTAATCAGAAAAAGAAAACAATTGCAGGATTTCATTTTGTAGACAACATTTTTAAATCGGTTAACTGCTGCACTTAAAAGGTCAAAAAAGAAATGACTAAAATTTGTAATTTTGACTAATTTCAAGACATTTAGTTAGTAAATAAATTGTTCTTGGATGTGAAAATTATTAATTACATTATTATTTAACATTATTGGACCTTTGAAATGTTTGTAATTAAAAAAAAATTACTAAAAACTAAGAATAGCCGAACGACATTTGACCTAGCGAACTTGGACCCGTGGTCCTGTAGTCACTACTGCAGTAACTTTAAATTGCAATTACTTGGTAAGTATTACAGGTATCAAAATAATTCTTAGAACAAAAACTTATATGAACGATTGGCATCATTTCATGTAGCATATGTAGGGATCTATCTTTTAAAATAAAAAAAATTCTCGCAACTCGAAAATTCCTCTACACAAATATGACACGTTACAAGAAAATTGTAATTTTCGTACTTTTCTTTTGTAAAATATAAAGTTTGTTTATATACGTTAGAATCTACATATATTGGGGAATCTAGTGCAAAAAATGAATTTTCTAGTTTTATTCAGAAGGAAAATATGACGATGTAAACACAACATTTGCGCAATTTTAGTTTTTCAAAAATTTTCAGAAAAACGTCTTTTTCATAATGAAGGTAATTCCAAATCAGATAGCGACCTACAGATTCGAATTCGGCAGCAAATTCTACATAAAAATCAGATTTCAGGAATCGTGTGCAATCGAGTCCAAACCAACTTTTTAAATAAGCGACTTTTCAGATGCCTGCTCCCGAACTAAAGATATTTAATTTCAAAGATTATGTTTCTGACTTTCTTTTACATGTATCAAGTAACTGGAAATGTGATAAATATTGTTTAACGAGCATAATCATTGCCAAAACGAGTGAGCGTCCTTAGTACTAACTATTATTATTTAATTATCCGATTCTCAAATTCCTTGAACAGCTGATAATTTTCTTTAGCATTTATTTACCAAATTTATTAATTTATTCAAAAGCACCTCTTTTGCGAAAAAATTATTTACACTAAACGCTAATTGATTTGGTATTACAGTATGTTTTAAACATTTTTCGGCTTCTTTAGAATAGCTGTAGATTCGTCAAAGAATTCTAAAATTATATATTTTTTTATTTTTTAATAGTTTTTTTAATGAAAAATTGCGGCATTTAGCCGCAGGCCACCTAGTAATTAGGTACTTGTTAGGTGCTTCTCTAACAACTGAGGAACTAAGTCCATAATGGCGCTTTTAAAGAATTTTTTTTATTACTGGCTAAATCAGTTGCAAGAGGGAACTAGTTTCTACTCTTTTCGGCAATTTTGTTTGGAAGTTGCTTTTTTCTATTCAAAAACAATTATTAGTGAAAATTAAGCCGAGAAATTTGATTTATTTTTTCACTGCTTACTACTTGTCTTGGTTGAATTCGTTAACTCTTCTTTTGATTCTTGGCAATACTAAGGCAAGAATACTTTTCTTAATTTTTGAAAAAGTCTAATAACTGTCTATACCTAAGTTCAACCGTTTTCGAGATATTTAAGACTTTTTGAAAAATTTTTGATTTGCACCTGTCACTTAAAAATTCGGTAACTCTATTAGTTTCAAAAATTTCGAAATCATATTTAAAAAATTAAAAGAGAAAGCCCATATCTGTTCTTTAGTGTGTACAAGATTGGAAAAAAGTTAATAAACCCAAAAATTTTAAGTTTAAGTTTGGACAACTTCAAGTACCCATGACTTAATTTTTTCAAATGTCCTAATTATTATTTTACTAGATGGAGGAGGATTTTTTTCTGCATCTCTCTGTATTTAGCGTTCTCTATACCTGTCTGTTATGGTTTCCAAGTTATTTTGTTTTTTTTTTGACATTCTACAGCGTGCTCAAAAACTGGCGCACCAACTCAATGATGTGTGGTAGAGAAGTGGTTGTTACATATAATGGTAAAAATAGTAAAAAAATTATTTGTATTAAAGTTATTGATAAATAACTAATTTTAGGTAAATGATATGTGGCAACGTTGTCTAACAGTTATGATCGCAATATAATTTGAGCAACAATAAAAATAAATTATTTTTGAAACGGTTTCCTAGGAAATAATTCCCAGTGTTGGCACATCTACACATTGTGATTTTTTGGATGAATTTTAATTTTTTTAAATTAAAAAAACTGCTAAAATCTGATAGTAAATTTTAAAATAATTATTCATCGTTTTGTTACAGAACGATTACCTGGTATGAAGCATAAGAATATAAAAAAATAATGAAAACTAAAGAAGTTAACACAATAAGTTTGTAGCTCCAGATTTCAACATTTTTCCCGTAATTTGCACTTACTTCTCAACAACGTACCACTGAGTTGGTGCGCCAGTTTTTGAGCACTCTGTATAAGAAACGCCTACAGCTAATGAATTTCTCCATCTCAACAAAAAATTATTGTAACCTAAAACTATTAAACATATAAGCAGGGGGAATGTTAACACAGATCGATGCAGAATTAAATTCTCTACTATTTAGTGAAATAAAACTTGTGGAATTTCATTTAAAAAAATGAGTTTTGGTTGCTTAAAGTTCTAAAAACTTAACTTTAAAAATTTGGGGTTTGTTATCTTATTTTAGAAATTTGAAAGCACCCTGGAAAAGAGATCTAGGCTTCCTCTTTCAAACGACCTGAAAAATATGTTCAAATTTTAAAAAATGGCAGAGTTATCGATTTTTGAACTGGACGGTGCTAATTCAAAAAAAAAACCTAAATCTTTCATAAACAGCTAAATTTAGGTATAAGGACAGCTTATGAAAATGGTAGTATAATATGGTATTTAAAAAAATATCGGATGAGAAGCCTTAAATCAATAGAAACAAATAGATTTGAAATTTGGATGTTGCATGAAAAAGTCCTTAAAAAATGTACTGTCTTTTTAAACTTTTTAGTATATTAACAGAAAAATGCAAAAACAAAAAACATCAAGCGATTTTCGTAAAATAAATAAAAACTTTGCGCTGACAGAGAGGATTCCCAGTCCGGCCCTGCGTCAGGATCGGAACATTAGGCAGACACCGCCTTACACCTAATAAAAATTAATCTAATCCTTGCTTTGATGCAAATTGGCTGCGACGTCGTCGACGCGGCATAATCACTAAAGTGAATTTCACACCGCGTAATTTTTAAAATATCAGCGAATTCCGGTCGGAAAATGAGATACTTGATGACTTTTATTCCGATATTTGTAGTGCAATACGAAAGGAGCTGATGCGGCGGTTCTCTTACTGCGCTCGTAAAAGTTTTATTTGTTTCTAGGACCTAAAAAATATATGAATTTATTGTTAGAGCTCTCCACTAACTTGCTTAAATATTACACAAAACAACATTTTGACCCAGAAAAATAAATCGTGGCTTCATTTTTATAATACACTTGTCCGTGTCAAGTCCGACACGAGTGGAGTCGAATTAAAACAGACAATATCTGCAGAAGAGCCATAAACTTTACGCCAACTGTAGCGTGAAGTTTTATTTTATGTTTATGGCCGCCGTTTTCCCTCATGGTAGTCATAACAGCATTTTTGGACGTTTGCATTTACTAATTTGGGTTATTCCAACACGCACTTTTATAGAGTGGATGAATTGAGACGCTTAAAACAACTCAAAATTAACATAAATTTAATTCAGGAAACGATTTTCGTGGAAGATGATTAAGCTGACCGGCTCTTGCAATTGAGTGAGTAATTGATTATCGAGATAACGTGGAACTTGCCAACAGCTTTCATCAGATGAGTTACTTTTCGGAGGATGAAAACCTTGCAGAAAAGTAACAGCTTTCAACTTATAGAATACGCCACCCTGTTAATTGCAATCCTTGCTGAAAGCTCCAATGAAAAAACATGAAAGAACTCGAATAGTGTTCACAAAATAAAATGATTAATACATACAGAATAAAATAAGGACTCTTAAAACCCCTAATGATTTTTATTGCAAAAAATGTATTGGAAAGGAAATGTCTTCTCAATCTTTAAGTGATTCAGCATCAGTGATAATTAAGGCCAATTATTTTATAAATTTTTTTGATGAAAACTGACATTCCTTTAACTCAAGTTCTAACTAAAGAAATCTGAAATTTTAAAATTGTGAGTTATAATTTATAAATTAGGTAAGGTCTTTTATCCAACAAACTGTCTCTTATAAACTTAATTAGTGTTTTTAGACTTAAAAATGACAAATCTATTTGCCAAAACAATTTTATTAGCTAACTTTAATAAACAGTTTATAGAAAGCTTTGTTAAAATTTAATTCGTTGTTAAAAGTTAACAACACGTATGGACCAATCAAATTTGTTCAATTTAGTCACGTGATGTAATTTTTAGGTACTTTTCATTGTAACAGACATCTTGTTTATTGCTTTCGATGGTAGGTACTTTAATTTTATGGAAAAGTTAAAAAATTAAAAAAAAATTAAATTAAATGATTTTAATTTAATTTAATTTAAAGTCATTTTACATAAGGTGCTTTATTTTCCCGTGCTGGCTTTATTTTAATAATAAGTGATTGCTTTTTATTTTTTTTATAACAGAAAATGTTTTCATGCTAACTTTAATAAACAGTTTATAGAATGCTTTGTTAAAATTTAATTCGTTGTTAAAAGTTAACACCACGTATGGGCCAATCAAATTTGTTCAATTTAGTCACGTGATCAGTTAATCAAGCATTTAATTGCGAATCGGATAAATGACGCTTCTATAAACCGATCCTAAATGTGAAGGTACGACTTTTTAAAAAAATTGCCCGGCGCATCCACCAAAATTACACTATATGTTAATTTAATTTTCTGGCTAGGCACTTTATTTTTTGCTGTTTAAATAAAAATTTACTGTCATTTCATTAAAAAAACAACATACTAAATTTGTTTTTAAATTAAACTTACAATACAAAAATTGTTCTTTGATGATTTTTTGCGAGATAATTACGTTCCTGTGTTAAAAACGTGTCATTTATTTTTGAGGTTTGAGCCAATTAGGTGATATTTTAACTCGTTTTTTTAAGTAAGAAACTGGAAAATGTATTTAATAGCTTGAAAAAAGGAGCAACAACTCTTTTTTTAAACAAATTTCGTCATTTTTCAGCTTATTCATTTTGAAATCGACTGAAACTAGTTTAGGAAGATCAGTCTCATTTAATTTTAGTGATTTTATGTCGCGTTTTATATAAAATAAATGCGTTTCGGGTTCAAAAACGAACCAAATTCAGTGAAATAAAATAAAAGTCATATAAATTTTGATCAAACCTTGTGATTTTTCAGCCAATTTTAGCCGAAATTGTGAGAAAAAAAACTTTGTGTGTTAAACACACAGTAAAATTTTATTGGCCTAATTTTGTTGATTCTTCGGTTTGGTTTAAATAAAATTATGCGAATATTTGTTTCTGGCTGATACACGTGCTAAACAATAAAAAAAAACAAAAATTATGTAATTTTCGACGTAATTTAGTATTATTTTGATTCGTTATAATAATATCCTTAAACTTAGAATTTTAACTCAAAAAAAGAATAAAATTTTCATACATTTTTCCGCTTATTTTCACCAAGTTTTGCTCAAAAACGAACTAAATTGAGAGAAACTAATATTTCTACGTGTGTTCTCATAAGTCTCAACCTAAAATCATTACATCAACTTCGATCTAAATTTGAGCTAATTTTTCATGTAATTTTTTCGACAAAAAACTTAGTTTCTAGTTCAAGAGGACTTGAAGAAGGCTAAAATATCACAAATTTTAGTTTTGGTTGACTTTTTGGTCTGTTTTTAAAGAAATTGTGTGCAAAAATTGCGTTTCTGGCAGAAAAATATAACATAAAACATAAAAAAAGCAGAAACAAGATTATATTAGACATAAATTGGTGATTTTTTGGTTGCTTCTAGCAAACGAAATGCAATAATAACGTTAACTTAAAAAAATTGGTTGCTGTAAGAATATTTTATACATTAAATAAATCACTGATTGAAAAATGGGTAAAATAATCTAATTTTTATTTATTTATAGTGAAGTTAAGTTTTTATATTAAAAACGTGTTAAAAAAATTTACAACGTTTTTAGAAAATATCTTTTTACTGACTATAAACCCCATTAAAACTGAGAATATAACTTTAAAGTTATGATTAACTGATTAATTGTTTAAAAACTATAAAAATAACATATTTTTCCACCAAATTTTATAGTTTTTCGGTTATAATTTTTGAAGATATTTTGCTCAAAAACCACGTAAATAATCGAGCGAAAGAAATCAAATGAAGCGTTAGCATGATCTGGCAAAATAAAGTTCAAACGCACGAAATTTGGATTAAGTTTTGTGATTTTCTAACCATGGTTAACAAAATTAATCGCAAAAAACTTGTTTTGACACTAAACATATATGCTTAAAGTTTCGAAAAATATAGAAATATCACCATTTTCGACCTATTATGGTGATTTTACGACCTACTCTTATCCAAATTTGGTGCCATAATTAGATTTCTGGCTAGAAAATGTGTTAAAACATTCGAAACAAGTCTTTTCTCGCAAAAAAAAACAGTTTTGACCAAAATTTATTTTGAAAAATGTTAGTATAGTTGCAACGTTTACTTTGTACACCATAAAATTTTATCATCCTTACGGCCAACCGAAAATCTTTCAGCGCCACCCATGTCAAAACATCTCATTGTGAGTGTTGATTATATAATTACCATCATTTGGTGTAAAATTTTATGGTGTACAAAGTATAACCATGAACATAACGTTAATGCATCAAATTGTAGAATGTTAGGAACTCCATACTTCTGTAGTTTGCGATATAATTTCTAAAAGTTGAAACTAAAAGTTGAAACACCCTGTACAATGAAAAAAGTTGAAACACCCTGTACAATGAATTTCTTCCTCAAAAAAATAAACAAAATTTTTAGCAATGGCTAAATTTTATGTTTATTGTCTATTTTTGATGCACTTTCGCACAAAAATTAAATGTTGAAAATTTTATACGTTTTTTTTGGCCAAATCTTCAACTACAATCTAATTTAGTGAATTAAATTTGCTATGATTTTATTTACCTTGACTCATGACTGTATAATATATGAAACAAATTGATAATTGAGTAGGATTTTAAAAAATGTCGCTTTGTATTCTTTTGTTGCCTAATTTGTAAACTAAGTTATTATTTTGTTGTTTTCTGCATTTTATATGGATACCTTTTGTGCCAATAAAACCACAGCATAAAATTTTATCTTATAATTGCGTGGAAAACAAACTCCTATTTCTGCGATTACCTAAATTAAGAACCAAAGATACTGTGGAACAAAATCCTTTAACCCACATAAAAGTTTATCAGAGCGTCTTAATTCCCCTCTTCTGTGGAGTCTGCACCCGTAAAAACGTAGATTTCGCTTTAAAGAAAATTTGAAATGCATAGTTTGTAGCTGATACTTTGTAGTGTTTCAAATGTTTATAACAAGCTGAACTGCGCTGAACTGTAATTAAAAGTTTAATTCTGGTACATAACTAGCAAACTTCAAACCGTCGAACGAGAATATAAACTAATACACAAGTAATGAAGGAGCCCCTTATTAATTTCCCGGCGAAACAACGCGGATGGTATTGACGAGGATGCGACGTCGTTCGACAAAAGAAATATATTGCTATTAGATAGTTGGGATAAATATATTTTCACGTCAACAATTTCTGGCATTTTATCTGTACAAAGGCGCCGGTAAAGAGGCCGTAAATCACGTTAAAAAAGGAGCCCTAAAACAGGCAAGGAACCGTTAACAGCTAGCAAAGATAAATCTATCTATATTTTACAAATCGATATAAATAACTGCACTTTAATGTCGGAACATCTGCCGGAGATATCCGAAGTAATCCGATAAAGCAGCTCGGATTGGGGTTGATCTTCCCCTGGGGAGAACTAGTTACGGCGCCCTTTGATCCAAAACCTGCTCTTTACTAGTTCCTGATGGGAAAAGTTGAAATTCATAGATGTATGTTTGATTAGAAGAAGCGAATCGATTCTCATCTGCAACTCTAACTTCGTCACAGCAATCTAGCCTTGTTAAATCTACAGTGGCTGGAAGATAGCCGTAATGATCGTATAAATAAACCTAAAGTGGTTTTAGTTTTAGTGAGAAGGATTTTGTAAGTGTAATGTAATTTTCCGCAGAAGAGGTTTTCCCTGTGTTTTTGCCAAATAAACATTTCGCCCCTAGGTGGATAATGAAGCACTCTACAAAAACTATACCACGGTTCTAATCGATAGCGAATTCTCGCTCAACTAATCCCGATCTACTTCAACACGTTTATTGCCTTCACAAGGAGATTTTTAAAGCACATCTACACAACTCGTTAAGTAATTGCATGTGAATTAGGCGGGAGCTATAACTCGCTTTTATTGACAGCGAGAGAGGGAGATTGGGAGAAATAAATGCGGTGATTTCAAAGCACAACCTTATTAGATATTTATTAACGATTATTTATAGTGTAGGGGAGATCAGATCGCTTTCCGTTGAGAGCAAATGTTAACAGCAAAAAACATCCAAATTTAAAACAAAAAGGTTGATAACGACATTAGTAGATTAGGGTTGCAAAATTTAAGAACGTGTTATAATTTTTTAAAATTTTTTTCTCCAGAACTTTTCGACAGATACTTTTACAAAAATATTACGTTGGAAAGAAAATTTTGCCCGTTTTATGTTCAGGACAAGTAATATACCAGCTTTTTTGAGTAGATAAAGTAGCACTTTAACCGCAAGGAAAATAAGTGAGATAACTCGTAATTGCGTCACTTTAGAACTTAACCTTTTTACTTGTAGATAAACAATCTCTTTATCGTCTTGCATAATAAATAACTATTAAATTTCATTTGCTTAAGCACTTCTTGAAACTAATGTGAATTGATAAAAGTTAATACAGAGTGATCCAAACTTCATATCTATCGCTTATGGTTTATTTTTGAAAAATTTCTCAAACAAGTTGATTTTATTTTGTAATACTATACAGGTGTCTCAAAATTCGCAAATTCCGAGTTCAGAGCGTAGAAGAAAATTACTTCACTAATCCAAAATAAAAACAAAATAAAGGTTTGAGACTTCTCCATAAAGATACACTTCAGGTGCACTTTGAATTGCGTTTTCTTTAAATTTCAGTGTTTATTGTTATTTATGTGTAAATGATTGTGGATCATGGATAATGTAAATCAATTTCTAGAAAAATTAGCTTTGTTTTGGAGTTAAAAAATCTTAATGTTTTCTAATTTTTCTTGAGACTGAAACGACAAATTTCAAAAATTTGAGATTTTTTTTTATTCCAAAATAAAGCTAATTTTTTTCGGAATTGTTTTAGATTATTGTTCTCCACCACCATCTGCACCATAAATAACAATAAATACTGAAACTTTTAGCCTGCAACTGAAGAAAACTCAATTCGAAGAATGATTTTTTATTTTCTTTCTATATTTGGACTACTGAAGTGATTCTCTACAATGCTCTGAACTCGGAATTCGTCAGTTTTAAGACACCCTGTATACTTTAACATGATTTTAAAATTTATGACCTCACAAGTGTTTGAGAATGCGAATGATGTAATTTTTAGGTATTTTTCATTGTAACAGACATTTTGTTTATTGCTTTCGATGGTAGGTACACTCCCTTAACTTTCTGGAAAGGTTAAAAAATTTAAAAAATAGAATAAAATTAAATAAAATAATTTTAATTTAATTTAATTTAAAGTCATTTTACATAAGGTACTTTATTTTCCTGTGCTGGCTTTATTTTAATAATAAGTGATTGTTTTTTATTTTTTTTATAACAGAAAATGTTTTCATGCTACTACTCGTATTTAAAAAACAGACGCCTCTTTACGTTTTTTGCGAAATTTTTTTAATTTATTTTATTTGTCGAGTTGAGTTAAGTTAGCAACTAATGGAAATGAAAATGTCATTCCTTAAAATTTTATTATTCTTTGTTGGTAGTAAATAAAGTCGTAAAATAAGTGGTTTGCGTTCTAGAAATAAAAGCTTTTTTATGTTTGTCAGAATACTGTTTTTGGTGTTAAAAATCACCAGGATTTAGTAAAAATAGCGATGAAATTAAAATCAGTTGTAAAAAAGTATGGGAAATGCCCGGAGAAATGTTCATATCTTTTTCAAAAATTGTATTTCTTCTCGTAAATATTCTGCATTTCTACCAACTTGTGATTTGAAAACTAAAAACATCAGAGCGCAGATAAAGTACTAAATAAAGGAGAGATGGTTTTAGGTATTACATAATTAAGTAATGTCAATAAATGACTATGTTAAAAAAATTATTATTATTTCGCAGTTACAGCTTCTAAACCTCTCAGAATTCTTGGCAGGATTATTTCTGTTAAAATGTCATATAAAAAACATTATTTTTTCTTACTAAACTTTGACAAGAAGTGTTTTTCTTACTCCGCCAAATCTCTCCAAAGAAAGAAACAGTGAGACGATTTTTTTTATTGGGATTATAATGTTCTTTGTCCCACTGGCCTCTGGAGTTCTCAATTTCCTTGGTCGTCCTGACTCACCTATAAAACACAAACAAACATAGAAAATAAAAATCAAAACAAAAATACATAAAATTAGCCAAAAACTTTTTTCAAGTAATAGCTATTTGGACTTGTAGCTGTAATCATGCTATACTTTTACTGTTTTTTTCTACTATCACTAACACTGGACAGTATTGCACTTAAAACATATCTTATTTTTTTAAGAACTCAAGTCTTCATCTCTAGTCAACTCGATAGCTACTCTTTTTTTTCTTTCAATAACATCTTTAAATTTTTGTCAAGGACTTTTAACTATTATTTTTTTCCTCCACTCTTCTGGAGAACAAAACAAAACAAAATCAGCTGTTTTTTTGTTTTCTAGTGTTTTCGGAGTATTTTAGTTCACGTAAGTAAATGCGAATTATTTAAAGCGAAAAAATCGTTGTAACATTTTTAAAAACTGTGTTATAGCTTAATTATGTGCTTGAAAAATGCAAAATTTGCTCCGTTTGTACACTAATTTTGCGATTTTTTGGCTAACTCTTGGCAAATTTTCACTAAACAACTATGTGTATATGATAAAAATGTGATTTTCGATTCAACTAAATGAATGTTTGGCTGTTTTTTTTTTGTGTAAATGGGTATCTAAATTATATCAAATACGAGAAAACGCCTGAAATATAACGCGAAAAAAATACAGTCTTATCGTTTTTAATCCATTTGTTTGACTTTTCAACCCGGCTTTGCAACATCTTCAAAAGCTGCGTTTTAGCTCACTTATTTGCTGGAAAAATGCAAAGACTGCGTCGCTAGTAAACTAATTTTGAATATTTTTGGCTAACTTTTGGCAAATTTTCACTAAACGATTAGGTCGTTCTAATTAAAATGTGCCCTTTGATCCAACTTAGCGATTTTTTGTTGATTTTTTTTATCATTTTAAATATCATTTTAACATTTTGGCTTATTTTCACATGTTCAAAGTACCTACAAAAAAATTATACGAAAATACGTGATAGTTTAAAATTGTTAGTTTTTAAGAAAATGTGTAAGTAAAAAAAGTTAGGCGTGAACTTAAATAATAATAATAATTTATTTCTATCAATATATACAAATGTAGTAACAAAATTGATACGAATAACGTCAGTATTATACACAGAAATAACAATAACATAAAAATAATTTTAAGACAAGTCAAAAAACCTGTCTATTATAGAACTCATTTAAAGTATATGGTTCGAGATCCAAAAAGTAGTCAAATATTTTCTTTTTAAATAAATTTAAATTACAAGGTGTGCGTAGATGCACAGGTAAACTATTATATAGTTTTATTCCTGCATAATGAGAATTTTTTTCCGTCAGCGTGAGTTTGTGTCTTGGATACTCTAAGTCTACTTTGCGAGTGTTGTACTTATGGTCGTTAGTGACATTAAATAGTAGATTCTGTTTAAAGAAACATAAGAGTAATCTATATATGTATAAACCAGTTACTGTCAAAAAGTTATTACTTTTAAAGATCTACAAATTTCATTATATTTTAAGTTAAACATAGTTCTCATGACTTGTTTTTGAGCAACAAATACTTTTGATATCTTTCCGCTTTGCCCCCAAAATATTATACCGTAGCTTAGTAATGATTGAAAATTTGCGAAGTATATTATTCTTAGTTGTTCAATGTTAATGTATTTTTTTAAAACACGTATTGTAAAATGTGCTGAGTTTATTTTTTTTAATAAAATAAATTAATAAAATAATTTAATAAATAAAATAAACGTTAAGAATTATAAATAAGCCCAATTTTATTTTGTAGTTAATTAATAATTGACAATATTATAGTTGGCCGACGGTTATCCTACGGTTATTTTCAGTGTAACATTTGAGACGGTGATAAAAATAGAAAGCTTTTAAGCACCATATTGAACCCAACAAAGGCGCATTTGCGTGGCATTAAATAGATAAATAAAATAATCCCGAAAGTAGGTTTCTCTGCCAATTTAATTAGGGCAAAGCCAGTGAAACGTGACATACGTCGAGCATGTAATGCGGTCCCAATGCATGGGATTATATAAATATTCTGGTCCATGGGGTTTGTAGTTTATCATGGGAGCAGCCCCACACATGACCGTTTGTTTGTTATCGCTATAGAATAACGGAACGTGTCCATTCCACCCCATAGCGGGCGCTCTTTAACAATGTAAACAGGATAAAATACACGACATGTATCGCCGTTGATACTGGGGAATAGTCGTTGGGAATAATCTCCTAGTACTAGAATTGACAAGGGAAAATTATTCGTGTTAACGTTGTGCCGCCGCAAAATTAATTATGTGGAAAGTTGTTCGTAGTGTAACGTCATAAAACACTAATTCGGTTTCCATTTATCGTTTCTCTTTCATCCAACAAAATGACTGGTTCATTGTTGTTAAATAATCAAATTGTATACACTGTACATCAGCTGATTACTTGCGGGATTGTTTTGTCATGGTGTTTTTAGTTACAAAATTCGCCTTGGACAGACAAAACCCACTTTACTGTAATTGAATACTATCTAAATAAATCAGCGTTTACTATTAAACACAATTTTTTTCTTATACTCATACTTATACTTATACTTATACTTATACTTGTACTTATTTTGATAAAATTTTGTGAAATCATTCAGTTTTTGGATGAAAAATGCGCTAAAACAGTAGAATAATTGTTTTGAGTAGTTATTTATTACTGTTATTAGAATAATTTTTAATGAGCTTTATCGAAAAAATTGAGAAAACGAGCAAAAAAACTTTGTTATCTCAAGAACACGCTTAAAAGTTCAAAAAAGGCAACAATTACTCAAACATTTTAAAATAAAACATTTAGTGAAATGATTCAATTTTTGGATGAAAGATGCGCTAAAACATTAGGAAAATTTAAAACAATGTCATCTTTAAACCAATTCAATATATATTGCAACTATTTTAGCAAAATCATGTGAAAAAATTGCGTTCCTAGGCCAAAAACGTGCTCAAACATTAAAAAAAAAGTAAAAAGTACGTAATTTTGGATCAAATTTACCTATTTTTCAGACTATTTAAGTGATTGTTTCTTTGCTGAAACATTTAAGGAAGACACCAAATATATTTTTTCCGATTTTTTGACTTATTTTTGAAAAAAATTTATGAGAACTATTTTAGCTAACTAATTTAGCAAAACCATGTGAAAAAGTTGCGTTCCTAAGCCAAAAACGTGCCCAAACGTTCAAAAATGTTAAAAATTACATAATTTTTGATTAAATTCACTTATTTTTCAGACTATTCATGTGAAAATTTCTCGAAAGGATTGAGTTTCTGGCTGAAAAACGTGCTTAAATGCTCGAAAAAGGTGAAAACAATGCGATTTTTTTAACTATTTAAGTGATTGTTTCTCTGCTGAAACATTTAAAAAAGACATAAAATAGCAACATTTTTGGCGATATAATTTTTCCGATTTTTTAACTTGTTTTTGACGAAATTTTATGCGAACTATTTTGGCGAAATAATTTAGCAAAATCATGTGAAACAATTGCGTTCCTAAGCCAAGAACGTGCTCAAACGTTTAAATATGTTAAAAAAAAATTACATAATTTTGAATCAAATTTACTTATTTTTCAGACTATTCATGTGAAAATTTCTCGAAAGGATTGAGTTTCTATTTAAGTGATTGTTTCTCTGCTGAAACATTTAATAAAGACATAAAACAGCAACATTTTTGGCGATATAATTTTTCCGATTTTTTAACTTGTTTTTGACGAAATTTTATGCGAACTATTTTGGCGAAATAATTTAGCAAAATCATGTGAAACAATTGCGTTCCTAAGCGAAGAACGTGCTCAAACGTTCAAAAATGTTAAAAAAAAATTACATAATTTTGAATCAAATTTACTTATTTTTCAGACTATTCATGTGAAAATTTCTCGAAAGAATTGTATTTCTAGCTGAAAAACGTGCTTTCGCGCTCAAAATAGGTAAAAACAATGCGATTTTTTTTAACTATTTAAGTGATTGTTTCTCTGCTGAAACATTTAAAAAAGACATAAAATAGCAACATTTTTGGCGATATAATTTTTCCGATTTTTTAACTTGTTTTTGACGAAATTTTATGCGAACTATTTTGGCGAAATAATTTAGCAAAATCATGTGAAACAATTGCGTTCCTAAGCCAAGAACGTGCTCAAACGTTTAAAAATGTTAAAAAAAAATTACATAATTTTGAATCAAATTTACTTATTTTTCAGACTATTCATGTGAAAATTTCTCGAAAGAATTGTATTTCTAGCTGAAAAACGTGCTTTCGCGCTCAAAAAAGGTAAAAACAATGCGATTTTTTTAACTACTTAAGTGATTGTTTCTCTGCTGAAACATTTAAAGAAGACATAAAATAGTAACATTTTTGGCGATATAATTTTTCCGATTTTTTGACTAGTTTTTGATGAAATTTTATGTAAACTCTTTTAGCGAAATCATGTGAAAAAATTACGTTCTTAGGCCAAAATCATACATACACGGTTAAAACAAGGTAAAAATTACATTATTTTGGATCTAATTTAGCTATTTTTTGAACTTTTTATATATGAATATATCGCAAAAGAATTGAGTTCATGGTGGAATAATGTGCTTAACCGATATTATTTATTTTTTTTTCGACAGGTGAATCATCCAATTACATAAAATAAAATGAACTTGTTGTATTTAAACTAAAAATTAGAAACAATACAAAAGGTAAGAGAAAAACTAATAAACTACTGCTAATTTTGTTAAAATTGCTGCATACGAGCACAACGGCGATTTTACAGAATAAATACAATAAAAAGTCATGGAGTCAATAAAACGTCAATCCTCGTAAAATCATTGGACTACTTGCTAAAAATAATGTCATGTTTAGACCAATGTGGTGAGTTTTAGGACCAAGTTGGAGAAATTATGACAAAAAAAGTACTAAAACATCCAATGATTTCCTCTTCCCTCCAGGTTCAACATAATCTCACCAAAAAAATAGTATTTAACTCAAATGTTCAAACAGGCAACATTTTGACCAAATTTTGCCGATTTCTAGCATTACCTTTGACAAAAATTTCATAAAATCGTTGAATATTTTGATAAAAAAGCGATAAAACTTTCGCAAAATATAAAATACTGTCCTCTTTAAAGAACGACTAGTGGATTTTAGCCTTAGCTTAGCGAAATCATACGAAAAAATTGTGTTGTTAGCTCAAAGGTGTGGTAAGCTGAGATTACATTATTTGGGAGATAGTTTAGTAATTAAGACATTAAAATATTAACTAATACAAATTTTATGATTTGTTATTAAACAATTATTAGCCGCAAATTTATCATTTAATTTTTTCAGTAAGATTTTGTTTTAATACATAATTTATTTAAGTCTTGTTAGACCGATGTGTGCTCAGCTCGGCGAATATTTTATTTAAAATCGGATAATTTGTTCGCCTTACATTTTTACTCGGGCTATTTAACGTGACTGTGGTAATTTGGGTTTTTCAGCAAAAGTTTGCAGAGCTCGTTGTCGGTCTTTGTGAAAAGAACGTGTCTGAACGTTTTCTCGAACAAATTGGACAAAGCGTCTGTACATCTATTGTACATTGAGGAAATTTATGAAATTAGTCCGACAGTAAAAGACATCTTAATTAGTCATACGTATGCAAATGAATCAAGATGGTGCAACGTGAATTTCAAAGACAGAAAATTGGTTTAACTCTATACCTTAGTAATGAATTTAACAGCAAATAATATTCGCAGACGTAAGGGTGTATTACCGCTTCAATTCAGCTCCTAATCGATTTCAAATTGAATTCTAATTAAAGGCAGCTTTTCCTTATTGAGGTGAGAACGTTTCGAATTAAACGGCATTAAATGCGTCCTAATTTCTCAACGGATTGAAGGATTTGTTTCAAATGAGACGGAAAAAACGACTCGTATTCATTAAAATTATAAACCGGGTCATCAGCACGCGATGCCGCAATGTTTGCTTTTTATTGCCGCTGTGAACATTTTTCATCCCCGGGTTATGAAAAATGAAGTTATTTTAATTTAACTCCGAAAGTCTTTGAGCTCTACTTTATCTCTTATAGACATCGCAGCTAAGACGCTGGAATTAAAAGGTAGCTACAATTTAATATATCTCCAGATATATCAAAAGAATAACAAAAGCATTCGTCTTTACTGTTCCAATAGGAAATTCGATGCCTGCCACTGATAACTTGCAAAGGTTTTTCCACCGAGATTTCATCCCTCTCTCGTCTTCTAATCAAATTTCGTCGCGACTTTCGCTGAATTGGGTAATGGTATTTTTTAAATCGCACTGGTTTCTTTCTCCTCCTTAAACATAGCTACTCACGATCAAATGTAATCATGAAGGGTGGGAATAAAAAAGCAGAAATTGTGACTGATTTTTAGGCGTTCGTCATTTTGTAGTGAGAGCTTTGTTGAATCATCCACTAAATGTCGATTTACTGAAAGTGAATTAACTAATTCGAATTATGTTGTCGTTTGTCAAAAGTACTATATTGATTACACTTAATTAATTGACAAGCCTAACTAAGCCCTAGTGCTATTGAATCAATGTTAAACATTTATAATTCGATCGGTTTAATTAAATTTTAAAAGGAAATTTGAAAATTAATGTATGATTTAGCAATTACTTTACGTATTCTGACTGATTAGTGGTGAAACTCTACGATCACATTACAGCAAAATATGATAATTTATGAAATAGGCTGGGATATAAAATTAAGTCACAATTACACAAGTTTCCGAGCAATTTCTTTAACTCGTATCTATGTTAGGTATGAAGTCTCTGCTACTATATTTTAGCAATTTCTTTAACAAATACAATCGCGTTCATGGACGAAATAAAAAACTGACCTTTGTAGGTCTTTACTGCAAACATTTACAATGATATTGGAATGTCCATATTTGTACAAGGAAAAATATTATTTCAGAGCAGAGAGGTTATACAAGTGCGAGCGAAATTATACGAAAGATTTTTTTGTAAAATGAAGGTTGTTTTGTTCTTGTAACCTATTTAACCATTCAAAAATTATTTATGTTTTTGAATAGGCACATCTTGACATATTACACAGCCTTTATAAATCTGACAAACAATGTAAGATTTATAAAAAAATTAAAAAATTAAAATTAAAAAAAGTCGATTAGCTTAAATCCCATTTTAAATCATAAGCAAAAAAAGCAATGATATTTTTTGGAATCAAATGAATTCTGTGTTAGACTAGATCCCAGTGATAAATTTAGTGCAAAGAGAACCCACCAATTAAATAGAAAAATAATTTTGATAATTTATAGTTTTTCTAATTGTGTGAAATAGAATACAAAGCCAGTCTGCTAAAAATATATTTTTACTTTTATTAATAATAATAATAATCACACTGCAATCTGAGATACTTTTTTTTTGTATATGCCTAGGTGAATTTTTTTAGAATTTTTCACAAATTCCCGATTATAGAGAACTTGTGGATATAAAGAATCAGAGTGAATAAAAGCCTAATTTTCATTCAATAAGACCCTGTATTATTTTTCTTCTCATAATTATAAAGAACCTTATTTTGCATTTTATTTTTCGAAACTTGTCGGTTATAGCGACAAAAAATGAAAATCTTTACCTAGTAGTCTACGAATATTTAAAATTTTTGATCAGAAAATAATAGTTGGTAATGATAGAAGTTACCAATAGCAAGCACTTTTGAGAACATCTCTGAAAATAATTTTCCAGTTCATCAAGCTCACATGAATGTTATATTTTTTATGGATTATTTTTTGACGTTTCTAAGAACAAATACAAATTTGATTAATACTTTTAATTTTAATAATTCAATAATTTTTGCTGAAAGTATTTTCTTCTAAATGATATATTATAATAGTAAATAATCCCAGTAGGGAATCTCCGAAACTAACAGGTTTAGAAAAAAACGACTGACACATTTTGGGGGCCGTTTTTCGAGTAAATAATTTTGGTTAAAACCGCATATCGTCTTTTGTTTTCGACTTATACAAGTTGTTGACTTATAAAAGTTGTCATTTTATCAAAATCTTACAAAATTCATATCTTTCTTATAAAAGATATACATATATTTGAAACAAAGTGCAGGCACTTTTTTACAGAGAATTTAATAATGTTACCAACAGTTTCGTCTCCCTGTAATAACAAAAAGTTTATTTTTTTTAAACAAGAATCACAGGCGACTGTGATATTTTTGAAAATCTTATTTTTTTCTGATTTGGTAGTCTAGTTGTCTAATATGCTGTATGCTGTATACTGTATACTGTAAAATACTGTTTCAGTCGGTGCCTTGACGTACGTTATAAGTGGGCATTACTATAATTATTAATTAATATTAGGACGTTAAAACTTAATTGAACTTAATTTTTTGGTACCCAAACCTAATGTTTGTCACAACTTAACTTTTTATTGTGCACCAAATAGAACGAACACACTAGTTAAGTCGCCGATGTCTGTAATGTGCAATTATTTTAATTTTTTATCATTTGGACGGGTTTTTGTATATTGTAGTAAGAATTTAGTGTTGTCTTTAGTTATCTAAAAAAAAAATGTTAGTTGAGAGTCAGTAAAAATAACTCACTCTGTACATGTTTCAAGCGCAAGTAAATAATCTTCAGAAAGTTATAAACTTGATGAATGTTCTAACAAAACTAAATAAAATTTCACTTCATCCAAAAAAAGCATATCAGCATTTCCCGATTTTAGCCACTGATAACTTTCAAAGTTTATAGATATTGAATTTGTTATAAAGTTGGCTACGTATAATTGCAGACAGACAAAAACAAGCATCAAACGGGGGAGTTTAAAGTTTAATGTTTTTTAATTTAACAAGAACTAGAGTGGAACGTCTAAGCTCGTAAAAGCACGCGACCAAATGTGCTTCATTGTCGAATGTACAATTTCGTTAACGTTGTAATTTTTGTCTAATAGTTGTTAAACAGCGTTAATTCGTTCAAAAATGCTAAAACACGTAATGAGCAATGACGAAACTTTCCAGTAAGTGTACAACTTTGAGCGTTACGAGTTGGATAGTTGTGTGGAATTTGCCAACCGTGGCAGAAAATTTGAAAAGCAATGCAGTGCAGACACTTAGTGCCTCAAACTTTTGATGATGTTTCTCCATATATTAAAAATTAAAGGAAGGAAAGTTTCGCAGAAAGGCTGGGCTGAATTTTTGAGCGAATCTCTGTTTGTACAATTTACGCATTTAAATTCAGTTTGTGACCCAAAGTTAATATTTATAATCCGGCAGCAAGCCTCTAGTTTAGTCGTCGTTTGAGTCATAGTTAACAATAACGGAGATACGTGTGCTGTTGTGAATTCTCAGCAGGATCAGAGTAGAAAGTTAAGACGTTCGCGGCCCAAGCCCAACACTTTTGCAGTAACGTCCGTAAAGTTGGTGGCAAGGGAATTGTCTTGGTTTACGTGTGTTGCTCTTTATTACCCAGATACAGAATGCCGCTACATTCTATACAACTTTAATATCAACCTCTCGAAAAGAGGGTGTTACGTTCTCATATCTTAATTACTTCCTGGATTTTAATTAAGTATATGTAGATAGTCTCCTAGAGTTTGTATGAGATAACGCTCCTTGCAAATTATCACCTCACTGGAAGTGATAGTTTTGCGAAGCTGCTAAAAAAAATCACTTCGGTTCCATATTTAGCAGTGAATTTTGAATATTTTTCTCATCAGAAAAAAATCTTCAAGCAGCCTCTACAATTGCCTAATAATTCACTATTAAGTTTGTTGATTTTTGTTTTTTTTTTCTGCTGTGGTAAAATTTATAAGTTGTTTCAGTTTTTAAAACTTGCAATTCAAATTAGGTCAAATTATATGCTAGATAAGTCACTCCCTTCCCCGAAATTTATAATTTGTAATGGGCGAGAAATGCAAAAGTTTTCCATTAAAGTGAGAAAGAATAAAAAAATAAAAATTTCAAAAGGGGGGAAGTTATACTGGAACTTGATGGGGATATACTTAAGGCTAAAGGGGAACATGTTTTAATGTGTTTCTAAGCCGCAAGATGGCGGGGAATTTATTTTTCTATTTTTTTTAACCATTTACTTTTTTTGGAAACTGAAAAAATTTTGAACATAGAATCTAAATTTGAGGCAACGTAACACTTTTATCTTTTTTAAATAATTAAAAATTTTTTTTTATAATAACAGAAACCTTTAAAAACGAAAGTAGGGCGACGAATCTCCATTTTTCACTGATCACAAATTATTTTTGTTTTTAAAATTCGATAACAGGAAAGGTACCAAAATGCGAATTTTGTAAAATCTTTTGTTCCGTCATGGTCGGGCAGTGAGGAAGGCATTTCTTGGAAGCGGCTGTGTACGTATTAGCCACCATCAAGATATTTTCATTTATATAGAAAAAACTCAACTTTAACTAACTAACAAAAAATTGTGGGTTTGCTATTTAGGCAAAGAAGCATTTGCCTGTATTTTACGTTTTGGGAAAAGCGGTCTATCCATATTAACAAGCTTTACAAGTCATTTAGTAATAATTGGTTTACTTTTTTCTGTATCTCAAAAACTTGTAATAATCTCACGTAGAAATCTACGTTTGCAAAAAATGTTTTATTATTTTCTTTATGCATGTGATTTTTTTCGGATTTTTTTTTACAATTCTATACAATAAAATTATTATCATTGAATTAAAAATACATATTAATACTAGTGTTAATAAAATTAAAAATATGAAACATTAATTAGCCAAACTGTCATTTTAAAACAAAGAACCTTAAATGATATTTTGTACAAAAATTTTTGAAAGAAATTTACATACGAATACCTACATTGAGAAGAAAATTGAACATTTAAAAGCAAACGCTAAATTCTGGTTATTATTACGAGTAGTTTTTATTTGTTTTGCCGACTTTTCTGATCCCTTTCAGCTTTTTCTTAGAATGGTAAACTTTTTAGAAATGTGTAGGTATTTCAAATAATTTAATTCCAGAAAAATTAAAATTCAAAGTTATTTGACATTATTTGCTTCTTCTTCTCATGACATCATGTCAAAATAATTTTTTTACCGAAAATAAATTAAAACTTAATTTGCTGTTTTCCAAAGTGAAAAACAGATTTTCTCGTATTCCAAACTTTTGATCATTTATCCGTTTTTGAGCAAAGAACACATAAAAATTACTAACAAATAAACACTACTACAAAAAGAAAAAAAAAACACTGATGTTTAATGCATTACTAAATTTAGTTTAAAGAATTAATATGATAATTATGTGTACGAATAATACAAGATGAAAATGTTTCACATCTTTCTGTCTTTAGAGGATCGAGGTTTATTTCACCCTATCTTCCTCTTACCCCACTTGATTGTTGGAGATTCTCGGCGGCAAATTTTGTCAAAGAAAAATGAATTTTCGCGTTTCGTTCAAAAGTACTAAAAATTTATTTGTTTCTTGGACGCATTCTGTTCATATCACCACAGTGCATCTTTTTCGTACCCGCTTTTTAAAATATTATGAACATTTGTTTAAAATTTTAATAAAAAATATCAAGTAATTTTTTTTTCAAAAAAGTGTTACGTTGTCTCAAATTCTAATTATTTAGAATTCTATGTATTGCTAAAAATAGAAAAATTAATTTCATTACTACTTATCTTTGTAGCACATTTGGTTTAACTCTGTCGTCGCCTTTAGCCTTAAAGTCGAATAACCAGTACTAGGTTACAATTTGTATTGATTTTATAATAAAATTGTATCTAATGATTAATCTCTGCGCAGTCCAAAACTTACTTTTCAATTATTTAACAACTGAATTGATGCGCGGCTGAAACAGAAGTACTTTGTAGCCTAAAACGACTTATTTCAACCAAAAACTGAGATGTATTTTGTAATTTTATTTACTAATAAAACTGATAAAAAACGATGTGATTTACCTTTTTCATATTTTTTATCCAAAAACCCAATTACGTGCCAAAATTTCTCCAAAAAATGTTGCTAAATTAGAGAAGTAATACCTAATTATACAGCGTATTAAGGAATGGTTTGGCAAAAATTTAAAGTAGATCGAAAATATGTCAAAAAACACAGTGACAAGCGTGCATTTAATGGCTTTAATAAGCAGAGCAGCATAAAAATATATTTTTTTCACGATCGACCTCTATTTGATTGTTTACCACGCCTGTTTTCAAAACAGTAGCTATAATATATGTATATTTTTTGCTGATTTTATTATTCTTTTTTGTTGGGAAATATTTAAGGCTTCTTTTTATATCTTAATCTTAGATTATAACAAAAAATTTGAAAAACACACATACGAAAACGCTTAAAGTTCTCGGGTTTCTAGGTATGCAACTCGCGTACGCTCGTTGCATAACGTTAGACCTCGAATTTTAAGCTTGTGTTTTCGCACTCGTATTATTAATAACTATTTATTTAAACAACCCTTTTGCAAGTAGAGTCACTATAATGTAATCTGTCTGTTCCTATAAGCAAAAGAAAAAATATTAAATCGGTAGCTAAATAATCCAATTTTGTTTCTAATGTCAGTAAAATAACATTTTTGGGTGACACTTCAATTTATCGATAATAATTGCACTACCCTATCAAAATTTAATTCTAACACAGAATGACAGCAATTCATTTACTTTCCACTTCAGCGACTCATTCGTTCATTATTTCTCCTGTGTTTTTGTTAATTAAATGAATTGACTCGTTATCAACCCCAGTATGCAGTGGCCGTAATGTTTTTACATGGCAAAGTTTTGAATCGATTAATTGTGCACCAGCTCAGCAAAGATAAATACCTTAAAAGTTGTTTAATCTGTGAGTTTATATTTTATTCACGATTTATTTACGCCCCAAGTTAAATTCGGTGTAAACTCGAATAAAAGTGTAGAATTGTTTAGCAAAGTTGCAAACGTAAATATCATTTAAGAAATTGTCGAGTCGAATTGCATTTGCCAGTTTTTCCACACTGGACGAGTAATGAGAACACTTGAACTCTGCAACTTTGCAAAGTTTTCGTTTCGCAGGTTCACTGGTCGACTGCTCATCGGACTCTCTGAAATGCCCACTTTGGCAACTTTTGCAACATTTATTCCAGACGGGGCTGCAAATGCGGTTAGTTCGGATTTTGGGCCACGTGCCGCCACATTATCGGGATATTTTCCCGGGAATGTCGTGCCAATTTGCCCAATTAAGAAACTGGGGATGTTTTAATTGTGATTTTTATTGAGACGAGGTGGCGAGGGTTGCTTAATATTCTTTGGATGTGATTGGCGGATTTAGATTTGATTTGGTCGTCTGACTAGTTCTGTGACCAGAATATAAATGGCCCCCATTACATTACACCAGAAGCAGGACGGATGACAAGACGACGCCCCGGAAAAGTTTACTTAAAGAACGCTCAAAAAGCTCTGATTAATAATTAAAGTCTTAAATCTACCTTTGATTGTTCGCCATGAATATTAAATATTCCTTCGCGTTCGGAGAAATTCCGGAAAACGGAACTTGTCACATGAACAAAATTTGCTTTAATTCTGTTGATGACATTTAGCAGCGGATTCAGCGCAAACGTTATTCAACTTTCAACGGCTTTTCGCCCAAAAAATATTTTTCTTAAGGTTGAACTCTACACTTAAAACTTGTGTTGTTAGTAATTCATCATTTTCTTTTATACAGAGTGATTCAAAAGTGTCGGACAAACTCTCCAATGATGAAGATTTGTCGAATTTGCAAGTTTTTTAAATGTTTTGTACATCATAAAACATTAATATTACAAATATTGATCTGAAGCACCAAAAACTTAACATAAAAAATTAACTTTGAAGAGATATATCTCGCGAAAAAAGGCTCAAACAATTTTTTGTCATTGAAACTATTAATTCAGTTTAATGTCCTTCATCACCACCCGAGAGAGTGTCCGCCGCTTTTGAATCACCCTGTAGGTACAGTCACGATCATAAAGAATGTAACCCCTATAAACCCAGACTAACATGGGGCTGAACTTAAACCACAGCAATAAATCTTTTGGGCCATAAACATCAATAAACATTTCTTCGGAGGTTAAATCTGGTCGGAAGCACAATTTCGTGTTTTTACTTTTGTAATATTAATGATGTTTTAATAGTGTAAATTAATAAATGTAATTAATTTACTCAAATTGATTAAAACTGAACTACGTTACTTAGATATTATTTAATGTGTTAGCTTTTTAACTAAAGTAAGGTTTTACTTTTCTAATTAAATACTAATAATTTGTTGTTTAATATTTCTTGAGAAAGAAGTGTCATTTTGATTATCGCCAGTAAAACGCAAAACTATCCATAAATCGACATAATCCGGCAATTTTTATCGAAATTTCGCAAAATAAATGCGTTTTTAAAGAAGATACTTTTGAACTAATAACGCGAAATTTTTTTATTCAGCTTTCTGATTTTTCTAACATTCGTAAAAACTGAATTTTTAGCTTACAAAGGTGTTTAATCGTTCAAACAGACATATTCATCACCTTTCTCGACCCAATTCGGTGATGTCTGAGTAATTTTTGACAAAATTTTGCTGACGAATTGCATTTTCGGATTATAACGCAAAAATGGTAAAACTATGTTTTTTTTTTCGCATTTTATGTTTTCATAATAAATTCACGCTGGTTTTCTCAATCCTAGGTTTTATTTTTATTCTTTTTATAAATGAATTACACACGTTATGAGTTCACGCCCACAGCACTAGCTACAATTTACTGCTTTGTCACATCATTTGTCACAGCAATGGACCCACCATCAAAAGCAGTTGTGTCAACAAAAAATTGATGCTTATATTTTGAATTAGTCAGATTTTTATACACACTTTTTGGTTTATTAACGATTTCTTCTCCTTTAAACTATAAATTACCACCATGCGTTCAATTAAAATTCTGAGTAAATTGTCCTATGACATTAAAATTAAGTTGACAATACAGAATAATGTGGACAGAGAAAAAACCTGTCTTGGTAAAAAGCGGTTAATACAGGCGATTTTTTTCGGGCCTACATTAGAAATTTTTTAACTTTTAATATAGCTAGAGGTTTAAAATTTTGCATACGATTCAAATCGACCATTCTGAGTTCAAATAAATTATTTTCAAAATTGCTAAACTTCCGGAACTACAAAAAATTGGTGCAAAGTTTGAAATTTTAAATAGTGACCGCACATTTTTATTACATATTTGAATTTACCTTCAGAAGCTGATTAAAATTCATCCAAGTTGTTGGTATTTATCTGTCATAGTTTTTAACTATGCCAATTTTTTTGTTAAAATTTTCATTTGCTAGGGTTTATCTTAGATATCACAGCTCTTGAACCCTTTGCAATAAATGAATAATTTTTTTGCATTCAATAACCGAAGGTTTGAGGAGTCTTCTAGAATTTTCAAAATTGTCGTCTGTCAAAATTCATGGCTAGTATGATTTTTTTTAAATAAATGACCCTGCTTTCTTAACAGCAATTGAAACAACATCGATATTTACGGTGACTTTTATAAATATGTCTTACTACATCTATCTCTTACAGTTTTTGAAAAAAATCACAAAAAAGAGGTTTTACTTCGTAATTTTCATAGTTAATTTGAATTCCATTTGAAAAAACTCTTTTATAATCATTTTTTAATCCTCATTTTCAAAAAATCATAGCAGCCTTGGAATTTGCCACTCGACAATCTTTGAGAAGACCCTTCGAACCTTTGGCTATCAAATGCAAAAAGAGTTATTCACTTATTGTAAAAGGTTCACGAGCTGTGATATTTTAAATGAACCCCTGTAAATAAAAATTTTGATAAAAAAAATTGACATACGTCAAAAATTTAACTATTTTTAAAATAATTTTATTGAACACAGAATGGTAGATTTGGGTTGTATACAAAAAAAGCTGTAGTTATATTAGAAACTAAAAAATTTCTAATGTAAGCCTTAAAAGAATCATCCTGTATGCTTCTTAATAATGGAATTCGGAAGTAAAATTACCGTTGGGGGCGCCACTGAGCTAGGTCGAAAACAGTAACCATAAATGGCGGGAAAATGTTTATTCGGATATTTTGAGCGTTGTACGAATTTCGGGGCTTCACAATTATTACATTGCCTATGCGGAATGATTATTGCATCTTTGATGCAAGAAACTTATGTTGACAAATGAGAGATGACGAGGAAAACACGAATAACGAATGACTGGTTCACTTTCTTTATTGGAAAATTATTACAAAGACATTGAAAAGCCTTCCTTTTGGCATAATTTACGTTTAAATGTATCAGCAGTTGTTAATCTTTATTGTAGTTTTGTAGATTTACCGCAGCATTTCATGATTTTTTCAGTGGAAAATTCTAACCTAAAATTCATAACACTTCACTAATTTATTGATTTCTTGAGCCAAACTTTGTGTTCGCTGTGATCCATTACTTATAATCTTTAATTAGACAACTGTTTGATAACACTTTGTAATCAAAATTTAAATATTTTTCACTTTTTATCCACTTTCAAGTTCCAACAATAAACACTTTATACCACGAAAAACTACAGAACCAAAGTCAACGCTAGTATTTACCACCACGTACTTTTAAAGTAATTCTTTCTATTGTAAGTAATTAGCACTATACACGCAAAATTGTTGAACAATTCATTAAATGTCAGTTAAATGTGGCATTACGAAAATTTCTTTACTGTTTTCGACATAGTTCAAAAGTCATCACCAGAGGGCGTCTAGTTAATTTTATTTCCGAATAGCAAAAGATATCAGACTGTCAATTTTCATTTCTTCTATCTCTATGACTTTCAGTGTTGCCAATTTAATTTCAGTCACATCTCACTTTGTTCAATGATTTACTTAAACCTCCAGGCTAAAGAACAAATAAACACATTTGATTTTCAAAAAATAGACAAGGTTTTAAATAATTCGTTCGTAAAAATGTAGTTAAACTACACTCTTTAATTTTATTGAGTTTGTCTTAAAATTTCGACTACCACCTTGAGACGTAAAATATAAATGCACAGTACTTCAAGTCGCAACATTTCGAGCAGGTGGAAGCAATATTTAATAAAGTCGTTAAACGTTCCGTTCCGCTTAAAAAGAAAACTTTTACCAAGTTGATCTCTTTTTTTAAGAACGTCAACTTACTCCGCTTTTCTCTAATAGGATTTATTCGGGATTTATCATTTGAAAAGTTACTTATATTTCCTCCACAGCATGCGCCTTTAACCGGAAACGATCTCAAAACATCACTTAAACGGTTAACGTAATTAGCGAATTCGAACTAATTAAACGTAAAATAATGAAACTGAATTCCAGTAATGCATGCTAACGAACTGAACAGTACCTAACGAGGTTCAGTACACTTTTCCAGATGGTTGTTTTTAATTTAGCGCGTGTCGATGGTGAGTGACAGTTTTACGGATTGTTTGCTTAAGCCCCATTGCATAAACATATTGCACATACGCCTTATTGACGTTCAGGCTCTCGTGTAAACAGAGATGAGTTTAGCATCACGTCAAATGAGAGATTTGAGTTGGTAAAGGGCGTCCTTTGCCCTCCTGTGTGGTCGTGAGATCGAATGACCGTCAGTAGGAAAGCTCCAGCTGAATATTGCTGGTGAGGGATTTGAGAGTCGATTTTTTATTTAAATGCTTATTGCTCTCGACGTTTTGATCGACTGGAATTCGATACTGCTGTCGCTTCCAATTACACGGTTTGAAATATGTTCTGTTATTGCGATGAGAAAAATACATTTGGACGTTAGGGGCGCTATGCCGTTTCCTAACTCCGTGTTTGTAATGGGTTTCTTGTCATGTTCTGAAAGTCGAATTACGTACACTGACATGTGAACGACATGCCGCAAAAATCAATGCATGCGGATCACATCGGAAGATTTTTACAACGTGAAAGGAAAATAACCAGAGGAAAATATTTTCATTGAGAAATTACTAATTAGATACTCAAAAAGGAGTTGCAATAAAATGACCACATTTCAGTTTTCCTATTCTCATTATGAAGATTTCAATGTAAGCAACATTTTAAAACACAGCGTGTTAGAGAATGGTTTAGTAAAAATTTAAAGGTAGATAGAAAATGGCAAGATATCGATTAAGCACTCCATTTTGTTTAAGGAAAAAATTAACTGCTAGTAAATTACCATAAGCCACACACTGGCTCTCAAAAGTGGGTTGATAAAAATTTCTGAAGAAAGTACGCACGTTTTGGAAAATTGACATAAGACACCCGAGAACTTTAAGTATTTTCGTACGAGTGTTGTTCATATTTTTTTTGTTGGAACATTTTAATTTAAAACACGTTGCTAAGGGAAGCATGTTTTAAAATAGTGAAAACACGTTGCTATCGGAAACTTGTTTGGTGTTTATAATCTAGGATTAAGATATTAAAAAGAAGGCTTAAAATGTTATCGACAAAAAAACATTTTAAAATTATTTGTTGATGTTATTTTTTTTAACTTACATTAACAATTTTGCAAAGAAAACGATAAATTTAGTGTCATTTGCTATTAATTAATTGTTGTTGAAAAAAGTAAATAAATCTATATTTGGAAAACATTTTTCTATGTTGATAGGTTTTTATCCTATTATTTATTATTATAAATATAATAATTATTATTATATTGTCATAAATGTGGTAAAGCCTCTGGAAAAAATTTGACTCCGAGTTACTATTTTAATTTCTTTGTTAGAAATTTTATGAAATGTTATTCTTTTCACTTTAACTAAAATTTGTATTACATTAAAATTGTATTAATTAAATATTTATGACACCACGCCAGAGTATTCAGCCGTTGTGATAATTCCACAACAGTATCAAGTTCTCAAATTATTTAATTTACTCATAAAGTCTATAAAGGGAACTTTAAGCTTTAAAACAATTAATTTGTAAGTGTTGCAGATTTGCAAACAAAGCATTACTGTACATAACTAACTAAATCGGTAATTCTAGTCCATTTCTTTGTTCAATAAAAACTGTTTTTTTATTGTTTTTAATTCATTTTTATCTATTATCTTTGAAAAATTTAAGCCAATAGAAAAGCTGCAATAGTCTGTATTTCATTCATGACATACTGACAAGTTCAAAATTTCCGTATAAAAATGTATAGGCAAACCAATGTTTGAAGTGTTAAAATACAAAACTTTGCTTATTTATAAACAATTTACATTTTTCTCATCAGGAAAAGGAAATAAGTAGGAAAATGATGAACAATTTGAATCCACTTGGGATATTACTGTGTTGATAATGTAACGTCAAAAATATAATTATACACTGTTTTTTTACAACATTGTAAATTACATACAAGGTGAGTCTCCAAAAAGTATCTCAAAAACCTATAACCATACAAAAATGAAAATGTTTTTTTTCTATAATGCATGTGAAATATTTAGGAATTTCCTTACACACAAAAATAATTATTTCTTGTAATGTACATAATTCTGAAGCAAACGATGCTTTAAGGAAATTTAAGGAAAAAACCCGTAAAAAACCCCCAAAAATTAAACAATTAAATAATAATTAAAAATTTAAACAATCGTAATTTTGGAACTGTAATAAAGGGTGTTTGCGGTCTTGTAGTCAAAACTTTACCTGGCATTAACAGAGTGTGGAAGAAATAAGGTAACTGCAAAAAATTTCAGGGAATTGTTATTTTTAAAGTTGAACTATACTCAGAACGTCCGAAGAGGAGTTCACGCAAGCGCGTCAAGGAAAAATTTGAAATTGGATTTTTAAGAAAAGTATTTTTCCACGCTTTGTCTAAGAAGTAAATCTCTTTTCCGTCTTCTCTAACATTTCTATTTTTTTGAAAAAAAGATCTCATTTACGTCACATCATAATCTTGTCCTTTTACTTGAAGTTACTATTTCTTTTCCACTTCTGACACCTAAACAAAAATCATTGCAAAATCACAGAAATGCTGATTTCTGTATAGTTATTAGTTTTTAAGATATAGGAATAAAAATGCTTTTAGTAGACTCACGTTGAACATGGTTTGCTATTCTTTTTTAATAAAAATGAAAAAAATTCACAAAGATTGCATAAAAATTTTCTCAAAAATTCATTTTGCTTATTTGTGTTTTTGATTCGAAAACATGGTAAAAAGTTTAAAAAAATATTTTTGATCTAGTTTACTAATTTCTCTTTATTAAAAAAAGTGAGATATTACTCCAAATGGATGTTTAAGCGCTCGAAAAAAAACATATTATTTTTTTTTAATTTTTAATATTTTTTGAGGAAATTTTTGTAAAATTTTGCATTATTGCCATTAAACATAAACCTATCAATATTTTCGATCCAGTTAGGGAATTTTTGCTTTATGAAAATTTTGCAAAATTTGTATTTTTTTCGATATTAAACTTCCAACATATAAAACGCCGCAAAATAATGTTATTTTCGAATCAGTTCTGTGATTAAAACTGTGTCTTTAAGCTTAAAACGTGATTTAACAAACGGATAAGGCAAAAACAACTCAATTTTCATTCCATTTCTATCATAGTTTGACGAAATTTTGCTAAATTGAAAGTAATTGCGTTCTGTATAAAAAAACGTGCAAAAATCTAACGCAAAAATCTATCATTTTCAAAATAATTGCTTAGTTTTAACAATATTTGGTTATTTTTTGTGATTTTTTGGCTGATTTTTGAGAAACTTTGCAAAATAATAGCGAGGTAAAACGCTTGAGGTAGTAAAGCATTTTGTAAAATTCGGTGAGGAATTCTGTTACTTTTCAATATTGACTGAGTATAGAAAAAAACAAATTCTTTTAACTGAATTACGAAAAGTTGCACTTTTCCACTCTTAAATTAATTATTATTGATATTGAAAATTGAAACTTCTTATCGAATTTTGCAAAATCTTGTGTTTAGCTTATCAGCAAAATGAATTTTACTTTTGATGACGGGTTTTTTATCTCGGATTTGTCTCACATGAAAAAAAATCACTGTTTACATTTTGTTGCACAAAAAGCTATTTCCTTCTAAGTTTATTTTTATCAATATTTCTCAAAATAGTGGCGTTTTTCGTTAAACATCGATTAAAACAGCAAAAATATAATTTTTTAACCCATAGTTCAGTAACTTTTCGTTCTGTTTGAACAAAATCTCGCTTAAGCGGTCCAAGAAAGCAAAAATAAGACCATTCGCGATATAATTTTGCGATTTTTCGGCGTATTTTTAATTAAATTTGGCAAAATAATTTTCGTTTCTGATCATTTCTGGCTGGACAACACATGCTATAACGCTTGAAAATAAGGAAAAATAAAACAATTTATAGCTAATTTATTGCCTTTCCGTTCTATCCTAACAAAGTATCACAAAAAAAATTAGTTATAAAATGTTTGGATGACCAAAAAAGACAATTTTGTCTTAAAGTGCGAAAAATAGCTCTAGTGTAGTTATTATAGTTTAGTACGTTAGGTTTCAAAAAAGGGCGGCAAAATGTAAAATGCACCCGGTCGTCGAAAAAACCTACCCTGTAAAAAGATAAATACCAACTTGAAACACACGGTATAGGTAACTAAATGCTCAATCAATTTTGCAAAATTTAACCTTGGCCCCATAAAAGAGCGTAAACTCAAAGCCTCTTTCTTAATAACCAGCTTTCGATGGACTTCTTGCACAGTTCTGTTTCGAGCAGTAACGTAACGATTATGATCCCCGATTATAGTCCCACGGTCAGGTCCCGCAATAAAACACAACCACAACACTCGCCGCTTAGTAGTTTTCGCTAATTTGATCCTTGGGGATCTTCACAGCACAAGAGGACAATCGACGACCGCGAACATTAAGTGAAGTTTGGTGGCGATAACTTCAGAACGACTAGACTTAATAGAATACTTTGCATGTTAAAGGTTGGCTCTGGGACTTAGTTTTCTACGTAGAAAGTGGAACAGATGCTTCCTATCGCGATAATTTGCATCGAATTCAAAACGTCTACGAGCGAAACCAAGTTTCCATATGGAAGGAAATAAACCGAGCTCGGCGTTTGTTGAAACTCGAAAATGATCTGCTTTTAAGGAAATCAACAAATCCTCCCGCAGATATTTCAGTTTTGTTATGCAAAACAAAGCGCATCATCTGTCGAGGCTGTGGGAGGACGCGCTTTCAAAAATTCAACGTTGTATGAAAAATAAAATGCCCAAACCATGTGCCACATTTCACAATCAACCCAATTACGAATAGTGCGACTAAAAATTGGCTTTTACATGTGCAGAATTCAATTTTTTCGACGCGCTTGAAAGAGAATATTTAAATTGCAGATCGTAACTGAAATTAACTTTAACTGAGTTACTCAGAAAACAAAATAATTAACCCGGATAAGTTGCTCGAGAAGTTTAATTGTGAATCCGCCGTTAATTCTGCCCAATGAAGATTTATCGTTCGAATGGAGACCTTCTTGAAATTAAAACTAAACACTCCTTACAGCTGCTTAGATATTGAATATTGCAGGAGGAGGGGACTGTCAAAAGTGACTTCCTTGCCCTCATTTCGAAACAATCTTAATAAGTGCAATTTATAATTTAAAATTGAAAAACCCTTCAGTTTCACTTGAGGATTCTTAGTCATGACATATAATGAATTATAATGAAACTGTACAAGTAGTTATACCTAGTCTATTTTTCATTAAAAAAGATAGTCTAGCTATAATTAATTATTTCTTCTTTACAGAAAAAAAGCTAAATTTGTGTATTTACTCCGTCTCTGAACCTTATAATTTCATCATCGGTTTACTTAAGCAATAACGGCCTGAAGAACAGAACGGAGTCTTCGTATTGAAAATGCCTTCGAGAAGTAATTTTAATTAAGATTTTCCAACAGTCCGCATCCATTTAAAGCTTTAATTTAACTAATTTTGTTCCACGTTTTTTTTTCCAGAGAAAACGAATTCGTATTGATAAGAAAGCATTTATTGCGCGAGGGTTTATTAGTTTCGTTATTTTTGCCTTTTACTTTGTGTCCATTAA